>NW_023494795.1:23459898-24734898 GCF_904425465.1 Colossoma macropomum | reverse complement strand
ACACGTTAATAATGCATCTACTTAATGTAAGTAATGTATCAACAGAACATCTACAAGATATTTTCTTCACTGTATTCAGATGCTTCGCTACTGTTACTTCACTGATATGTTGATGATGTGTTACTGATAATCTGTTAAGAGTATATTAATCATCTACAAAGGAGCTCCAAATTAAGTGTTACCAATTCTACGGTACTGTGCAAAAGTCCTAGACCACCCTTCAATTATTTAATTTCCAGTCAAAACAGCCATTAAGTATAAGTTATTCATTTTTCAGCGTCAGGAAAAACACACAAAACATACTTTTAAACACTTATTAAAAGAAAATGAAGCCTTGACAAATAATATCATTTTTTTTCAGTATTTAGTGTGTCCACTTCACCTTTATCGCAGCTTCTATTCTTTTCAGGACACTTGCTTTCAAAGAAATCTGCAGAGATATTTTTCCACACCTTCAAAGTTCAGTCTTAGAAACTGGTTGCATTCCAGGTAATCCCAATCGCGTTCATTGATGTTGAGGTCTGGACTTTGGGGTGGACCGCCCATTGTTCTGAAAACACCAGAAGCTTCTTTGTTAGATTTACAAATGTTTATTTTTTGGCTATTTCCTTTCTTCAGTAACAGCTTCTTGACAGCCGCACATCCTTTCAGATCCAAAGAGTTGAGCTGTCTTCTCACAGTGGAAGGATGGACAGAAACACCTGTGGGATTCTTCTAGATGGTAAGCAAGAGCAGAGATTGATTTTCTCTCTCAGTGATGAAGTTTATTTGACGGTGATAAGCCTTGGTGGTCTACCAGGTCTTACATTGTTGTTAAAGAGTCCAACTTTTCTACATCTTTTATTCATTTATCCTTGTATATTCATTGGAAACTCCTGTTTTTTTCACTTATTTTCCTTTCTTATGCAAGTGGATTATCTTATATCCAGCCTTCTCAGATATATCTCCTTAAAAAAGGACTTGTACATAAAGGCTGTTTTAACTGGAAATGAAATAAATGGAGGGTGGTCTCTGACTTTTGCACAGTACTGTATATGCATTGTTTATGCATTTATTAAACAAAATTGTCAATTGTGTATATGCCATCTTCTTAAAACACAGTGAAAAACAAACCCATTTTCATGTGGTTATCACTTTTCCTGATTACATTGCAGTAATTTGAACAAATAGTGGAGAAAAGCCTGGAACATCATGAAGGTATAAAATGTCTTTGAATGTGATGCTGTAGGATTTCTTTTCAGTTGTATCTTTTGCTTGTTGTTTTCTTCTCAGCAGATCTGAAACATCTCTCCAAAATATGCTCTATTCTCTCAGATTAATTGTTTTCTTCTTCACAGCTTCCAAACAAAGCTCCTTTAATAGAACTCACATTAGATGATTCAAACTGCAGTACAGTTTGTTTTTACAAAAAAAAGTATTTATGAATGTGTTAAAAGCAAATTAACAGTCTACTTCACACAGCACTGCGGTGAGAGTACACGAAATCCAAGAAAAGCTATGACATGAATTTAAAACACAGATTTAATTCAAGGGTAGTTACAACCAAATTGTTTTACCACATTAGGCTATTGCCATTTTAAATATATACAGCTCCTCATATAAACCTCATAATATTTTAACAAGTTTTAAATCAAATATCACATCTTTCATCACCACTAAGACCAATATGTGATTAACTAACACTCTGAAGCAATGCCATGAAAGAACCATTATTGGTCCCCTAAAGAACCTTTTTAAATACAATGTGCAAGTGTGAAGAACTTTTTGCAGCTTAGAACCACTTCAATGTAATGTAAAGTCACTATATTTAAATATCCTTAAACTGAATGTTCAAGCCAAGAACCACTCCTAGCAACTGTGCAAGATCTGGTAGACCACCAAACTTGTCACTTTCAAGAGAAGCTCCACTCTTGCTTCAGATCTTAACGCTATGGGTCTGAAAGGATGTGTAGCTGTCAAGAAGCCGTTACTGAGAAAAGAAAATAGGCCAAAAAGAAGAAAAAGTGCAAATCAAACAAAGAAGCTGTTAGTGTTCTGAGAAAATGGACTGGAGTCCAGTGTTGATGTGTTTGTGATGGGATTATCTGGCTTTAGAAGCAGAAAATGCAACCAACTTCTAAGACTGAACTTCGGAAATGTGAAAAAATGTCCTTGCAGATTTCTTTGAAAAATTTCAGGCAGGTCTACCAAGAATGGAAGCTGTAATAAAGGCAAAGGGTGGACACATATATAGCTGATGAGGCTTCTGTGCAATTTTATGTATTGGTCATTTTGACTGGAAATTAAATGAAGGGTGAAGGGCCAGCTCTGATTTTGCACAGTACTGTATATATGTCAATAAATTATAGTCTTTCATTGCAGATTGCTTTATACAATGGTATTATGTCAATATTTGGTGTTCTCTAGAGTAAGGAAAATGTCTTGATACATTTTTTACTAGCCAGATGTCCAAGCTCTTTTTTCCCTTTTCCCACATGGAGCTCCGGTTTGATGCTGTATATTCAGAACTTTGCTAAGTAATCTTAGAAATTATATATATATATATATATATATATATATATAAGTGAAAGTGAACTCTGAACATGAATGACATTTGCTTGAACAATATGTTAGGCATGCCACAGATTTCTGTCATTTTTTGGTTCAATAGATTGGCACAGTGGTGCTCCACTTCATTAAAAAGCACCTCAAGTCTATTAACATTAAACGAGCAAAGCTTGATGGCATTTGCTGCTGGAGCTGCTGTTGTTGTTTTGTGTGTGTAATGCGCTGGTGAGGCGCTTGTAAAATTAATCTAAATGTCAAAATACAACGGATGTACATGCATCTTTTTCAGTACACTGACCAATGGAAAAGGTGATCTTGCAGGTCTGAACATTCGTTTGTAAGACGTTTAGCTTGTAACAACAACAAAACACATTCGGCTAATAAACCTGAATCAGTGCTCCTATAACTGCAGGTTAGAATAAGCACATCTGTGATCTATTGCATATTCATTTTGGCAATAACGCTGAAAACTAAGATCACAGCATTTAAACAGTTTCTTACAAAAGACAGACTGTAATTAAGAATCTTTTCTATTGTCCGCAGTTGTTGATTTTAAGTATGGCATTTCCAGTTCACCATTCGGAATCTGTTGCTGTTAACTTTCAGTATGAAGTCCAAAGAACTGTCATCATTAAGCTGAAAAATACAAACAAACTCACTGGAAAGATGGAAAAACATAGGTGTGGCCAAATCAACTAGTGAGAATGCACTGGTGAGCTCAGAAACACCAAAAGGCCCTGAAGACCATGGAAAACAATTGCGTTAGATGACAGAAGAATTCTTTCTTTGGTCAAGAAAACCCCGTCACAACGGTTGGCCAGATCAAGAGCACCCTCCAGGAGGAAGGAGTATCTGTGTCAACAATCAGCAGATGATGTCACCAGTGTAAACACAGAGGTTGCCAAAAAACATCTAAAAAGCACATACAGGACAGATGAGACAAAAATCAACTTGTACCAGAATGATGGGAAGAGAAAGGTGTAGTCCCTATGAAGTCCCTATTATTACCTTTGAATTCAGAAGACAGGCTGGATGAGCAGGTGTCTAAATGTATTCTGGACAAAATAGTGTAGACAGTATAAACTTTAGTATTCTGGCTGGACACTGCAGGGTTACAGCAGCAATATTATACCTTTGAATCCTAATCAGAACTGTATCTTATGTAATACTTCAGTGCAGCTCTGATCATAACAGAACAAATCATCATTTACATGTATTTACAGACATTTATAGCAGTTATGTATGTTCACGTCTTTCAAATGGAGAATAAAAAAGTAAAGAGCTGTACGCATGTAGTATCAGCAAGTGTTTTCATTCTAAAGTAGTCCAGGGAGAGCATGTAGAGTAATAAATATTTAGTAAGCCGTGTTCCAGAGGTCAAATTTCTAACTTGATGTTTTTAAAAGGGAATTAACCTTTTATCTTCTTTTTATTTTGCATTATCATAGCTATACTGTTTATGTCACCAATCAGTATAAAAAGCCAACATAAAAAGGAAATAGATAGAGATACCCCAGTCAAGCTTTTTAAGTTAAAATAGTTTTGCTGGAACGTTTGGCTGAATTATTTTGAAATATTTAACTGTATTTAAGGAGGTACAAAGAAGAAACCACATATTAGCAGGATCCAGAATCGCCGCCACCTTCTCTGGGCCCGAGCTCATTTAAGATGTACTGAGGTGAAGTAGAAGTAGTGGTCCAATAACTCAAAATTTAAAATTCTTTTTGTAAATCATGAATGCTGCGTACCCTGGACTCAAGAAGACCAGGTCCACCCAGTTTGTCATCAGCGCACAGTTCAAAAAGCCAGCATCTGTGATGGTATGGGGGTGCATTAGTGCACACAGCGTAGGTGACTTGCACATCAGTGAAGGCACCATTAATGCTGAGCTTCATTAAAGACTAGTTCAATTATAGTCCCGTTTACATGAACAGCAGCATTGCCTGACTGCAATGTGAAATGCCCTATTCAGGTGATCTTGATGTTTCAAAATATTAGCTTTCTTTCACCTCCCATCAAAATATATTCAGGATGTGTACTTAAAGATATGTTAACATGAGGGATTTCTCTTCCTCCCCGCAAAAGTGTGAGGCCTTCAGCTTTTTTCATTTGTGTTGGTTTGGTTGTCAAAGCTGTAGTAATGCAGAAGATGTAGCAAAACATTGCACAAACTGTGCATGAGTCAGTGGAGCGATCATAGTGATTAATGTCCAAATCTATCTCGAATTGTCAGGTCTGGATCACGTTTTAATCACACAAAACTTAGGTCGACTAGGCTGCTGTAGACTGTGTGATAACAGCAGTCCTGTATGTGTACTACATGTCGCAATGCAGGAGATACTGCAAATGAAATCTTGGCCGAATTCCTTGGCAGACTTGCCTCATTTCAATTCAGTTATGCTGCAGGTCAGACTATGATAAAAGATTTTCTGGTGATAGATTTACGATACAAGAAAATGATGACATTATACTTGTGGCTTCTTTTTGCCAAGAGGTCCACTGAAAAAACAATGTTGCTTTGAATTCAACTGATTCAAATGTTTACATTGATTCCACATCAATTAAATATATGATATCAACACATTTTCACTCTTTTTGCTTACTTTTGGCAAGAATTTTGATACATTCATGAAGAACAAACTTGCATATTTGAATCAAGTAAATTGAATAAAATATAAAAGATTTATAAAATATAAAAAAATGTAAACCTCAATACAGAGCCATGCAACAAACAATAAGCCCTTGGCAATATCTTGCCCGAGAAACATACTAATCAGCAATGAAAGAGTTTGGAGCAGGGGCATAGGCTAATTTCTCTCTCCATTACGTGAATGTAGCTCTGTCATTTCAAAAAAGGTCATTCTATATGTGAACCAGACACTAGGCCAGGCTAATGAGCTCATATATAACTTTCAAGTAATTAAATTTTCAGATTAATTTATTTTCTTCACTTCTCTCTTTCTCTCTCTCTCTCTCTCTCTCTCTCACACCATTCCATGACACACCATCTTGGTTGTTTTAAGCCATGCATCGTAGTCACAGTCAAACTGCGAGATTTTGGACCAAATTTCTGCCAGGTGACTTTACGTATCTGGGCCCCAGTGATATTACATTTACAAATATGTATGTGAAGTAAAGGTAAATGACATTTTAAACATATATAAAGTGCCCTTCAAAAGATCCAATGTGCATGTCTCAGATAACTTAAAACGTTAATAAAACCTCTCTACAGTCTAGGATAGCAGGTATGTCTGTCGCAGCCCATTAGAACTACATTTTAAGAAATATGATCATTAAAATACTGCATACATACAGCGCCCTCAACAATTACTTGCACCCCTCGTTAAGATGTGTTCTTAGGCTTCTAATAAATTCTAAATAATACAACAATGCAAAAAAAGAGAAAAATCCAACCTTTAATTCAAGTGCATTTATCCAGTGGGGAAAAAAAAAAAAATCCCGCATTCAGAAATAATTCTTTTACATGAAATCATCTGTGCCACAATTATTGGCACCCCTGATGTTAATACTTTGTACAACCCCCTTTTGCCAACAAGACAGCACTTAATCTTCTCCTATAACATTTCACAAGATGGGAGAATACAGAGAGAGGGATCTTCCACCATTCCTCTTTGCACAATCTCTCTCTGCCATGCACCCTAACAAGGTTCCCGGGGCCTTTGGAAGAGAAACAGGCCCACAGCATCACCGATCCTCCCCCATACTTCATAGTGGGCATGAGGTGCTTTTCCGCATACTCATCTTTTGTGTTATGCCAGACCCACTTGGAGTGTTTGTTGCCAAAAAGCTCTATCTTGGTCTCATCCGACCAAAGCACACGGTCCCAGTTGAAGTCCCAGTACCGCTTAGCAGACGTTTACGTTTATGCTTGTAAGTGAGAAAAGGCTTTTTCCGTGCATGCCTCCCAAACAGCTTGTTGGCATGTAGATAGTGCCTGATGGTTGTTCTGGAGACTTTGTGACCCCAAGATGCTACTCTTTGATGCAATTAAAAAAAATAGGCCTCTGTGTCATGTCCTATTTATACCCCAGGGAAACAGGAAGGGATGAATTACTAATTAAAGGTTCCTAGATGCTCTGATCAACTTTATAAACCAGTAGAAATGACAGAAATGCTTCAATTACATTTATTTTCTAGGAATTGTTAGGGGTGCCAATAATTGTGGAACAGGTGATTTTATGAAAAATAATGATTTCTTAGTCAGGGATTTTTTTTTTTTTAAATTTACTTGAGTTAAAGGTTACATTTTTCTACAATTTTCAGTGTGAGATTATGCTTCTGAAATAAAAATTGAATTTATTTTAAGGCTTTTAACACATCTTAATGAGGGGTGCCAATAATTGTTGAGGGTGCTGTACCTCATGCTTGAAAGATTCTTTATGATCATCATCCATTAAGGGTTATGAAAAATGTACAGTTTGCATCCCTTAACATTCACTCTGTTCTGTTACCTGAACATGTTCATCCCTATGAAATATCTGGAATATTCCACAAATTCAACAGGAACAAAAGAAAGCTCTCATTCTTTTTTCTTTATTTTCTATATTATATATATTATATATAATTGTATGCACCCCTGGTCAAATGATGTTTTGCTCCTGGGTGGCGCAACCATTGGCCCCATCACACATCCTCTGTGATGCTACAGCCGTCCATGGATGGAAGTCCAAGACAGCACAATTGGCATCGCTCTCTCTGGGTGTCTAGAATGGCCTTCCCTCTCCCCATCACTCATCATGATGCTAGCCAGTGCAAAAGTCTGTTAGCTGATGTGACAAGGCTAGCGGTTAGCATTCTCTTCCAAGCATGTTAAGCCGGTTGCTTTACATGACTTGGAGAAAGCTTGTGTTAGCCATTACCCTCCTAGCACTGGGGGTTTGTGTGACTGGGGGAGACCGAGTTAGAGAGAAAAGAGGAAAAATGCCAAAAAAAGAGACACGTTTTGTTGATTTTTAAAGTAAAAGGCAACAAGCTCTGCAGAAAAGAAGCATAAATAAGGCATATTTCTACAAATTTTAGTGCACAATTTCAATGTATTTGCTGAACTTTAAAATACAAGATGTGCACCACATTTTATGTTTTATTTTTCTGTAATGTCCTGTATACACACACACTGATCAGGCATAACATTATGACCACCTCCTTGTTTCTACGCTCATTGTCCATTTTATCAGCTCTACTTACTATATAGGTGCACTTTGTAGTTCTACAGTTACAGACTGTAGTCCATCTGTTTCTCTGCATACTTTGTTAGCCCCCTTTTACCCTGTTCTTCAGTGGTCAGGACCCCCATGGGCCCTCACAGAGCAGGTACTATTTGGGTGGTGGATCATTCTCAGCACTGCAGTGACACTGATGTGGTGGTGGTGTGTTAGTGTGTGTTGTGCTGGTACGAGTGGTTCAGACACAGCAGTGCTGCTGGAGTTTTTAAACACTGTGTCCACTCACTGTCCACTCTATTGGACACTCCTACCTTGTCAGTCTACCTTGTGGATGTAAAGTTAGAGACGACTGCTCCTCTGCTGCTGCACAGTTTGTGTTGGTCATCCTCTAGTCCTTCATCCGTGGTCACAGGACGCTATTGGCTGGATATTTTGGTTGGTGGACTATTCTCAGTCCAGCAGCGACACTGAGGGGTTTAAAAACTCCAGCAGCACTGCTGTGTCTGATCCACTCAGGCCAGCACAACACACACTAACACACCACCACCACATCTGTGTTACTGCAGTGCTGAGAAGGACCCCGCCACCCAAATACTACCTGCTCTGTGAGGGTCCTTGGGGGTCCTGACCACTGAAGAACAGGGTAAAAGGGGACTAACAAAGTATGCAGAGAAACAGATGGACTACAGTCTGTAATTGTAGAACTACAAAGTGCACCTATATAGTAAGTGGAGCTGATAAAATGGACAAAGAGTGTAGAAACAAGGAGGTGGTCATAATGTTATGCCTGATCGGTGTAGGTTATGCACAAGGCAAGGCACTTTAAAAGCATCATGAGACTCTTATAGGCCCCATGCTGCTCCTAGAAGCTGGAAGTGAATGGGTTCAGAGGGAGGCTTCTTTCATGCTCTCTAGTAGTTGAATATGCTTTCAATACTCACATGGGGGTCATTAGCACATGCTCATCTGGCTCAGAACCTGTTACCTCACATGTAAGGTCTACAGTGGAAGGCTTAAGAAGGTCATTTGTATGTGCCAGACATCCAGTTCATACAGCCTGGCCCTTTTCTTTATGCTCAAGTGTGTGTAATTTATCTGTGGGGGCTCTATAGAGGGGGATGGGGTGAATTATTGACACTAGGACACGGGGTGATGAATTGTATGACAGGGTGAGGCCTCATGTTATGTATTATAGAGTGCTGAAGAATTACATTGCAGAACAAATTCTCCTTCCTTTTTGTGAACTAAAGGCTCCTGGTGATTCATCTTGTTTGAAGAGGCTTTAAACGCTGACCAAACATCAACTAAGCCCATCTTCACTATAGTTTACTTTACTCATCCACCTTGGGAGAGTGTGAAGTTAACTCTCTTAACCTGATAGTCGTGCAAAGCACTTTTACTTCCCTCATTGGTATTCCAGTCAAGCAAGCACCTTTTAGTTAATCAAACACAGCAGGTGAAAACTGCAAGTAGCCAGATGATTAGAAAACTGATCTGTTGAGATTAAACTTTTCTCTCAATGTCACAGCCCCTTGCAATTGATGTCAAATATTCTTTTATGGTTCTGTCATCAGAGACGTGTAGTTTAAATATCCAATATCTCTCATATTTCTCCTTCTCTGATAGTTTTATTACCCATCATATTCATCATGAAAAGAATTCAACCATACACAAAGGTCTGCAAGGTCCATTGAACTGCCAATCTCAGTTACTATTACTAGGAAACTAAGATTTTTTTTTTAACTATAAGAGATCATTGCTGTTTCAATTGGTTATATTTCATTTTCATTCTGATGTTACCTTGATGACCTTGTACATCTATTAGAAAACTGAAAAGACCTGAGGTTTATGAGACTGTTTAGCCTCTTAAACTATAAAGAACTGAATGTGGGTCCACAATTAAGTTCTTTTCTCTGTGAAACTTACATATTAGTTACCCAATAATTCAGAGTAGTTACTGAATAATAAGTCTTATGATTAAAAGAACAGTTTGGTGAAAAATTAAATTTACTCAATTCTCCACATACTTCAGATGTAGTCGATCAGCCACGACACATTTAGTGTTCAAATGTTGCTTCTATAGTTTAGTGATGGAGCTAGGAAGCTAATATGGCTAACAAACACTAGAAGTTAATAGTCACCCAAATCTTTTCAGTATATACACTCCCAAAACTTCTCACAACCTGCTTAAATTGTGAACTTTTAAACAGAGGATTTAATTGTTTCTAATAATAAATGATTAATCTTGAAGAAATTGAAGATTTATGTTTAGAAATGGAAACAAAAAGAAATTGCAAACGCAATCTAGCATCCATATGCCTGCATAATGTGTGTGCATGAGAAGGGTAGTTGGATTCTGTAGGGGAGGCGGAATTCGGCATACAACATTGTCTAAAAGCCGCAGTGTTCAGCCTTTCTGTAAAGTTTTGTCATTTTTATAGTTTGCAGTAGTAAGTAATGCTATGTGCTAATTCACACTGACAAGTCTGAAGGCCTTAATGAAGAAGTAGATGAGGTTTGAGCTGGTCGTGAGAAGTTTTGGCAATGTTGGGGATGACAGATTTGGGTGACTATTGACTTCTAGTGTTTGCTAGCCATGTTAGCTTGGGTGGCTGTTGACTTCTAATGTTTCTTAGCTTTGCAGCTTTAAACTAAAGAAGCAAACTTTGGAATCCAAGCCTGTTTTGGCTGACTGATTACATCTGGGATAGATGGAAAATTGTTTAATTTGATTTTTGGCCAAACTATATTTTTAATACCTGAATAAAGTCTGCGGCTCAAGGGGTAAGGTGTATGGCAGAGAACCTTGGTGCTAAGGAATTTGTGCAGGACATGGCAGGACATCAGAACCAAAATGCTGCCAGATCATTAGCTGTGTCAACGGCTCCATGAGATGCCCACTGTTTGTGCCAGCTGCTCCAAAACCTCAGGATTTTCCCCCTCATTAGTGAGCGTGTGAGCGAGCTTGTGCGTGTTCGTGTGAGATACTGTACTGCTACACGTGATAAATCTCACCCCCTGCTTAATGCCATTTGTTCCCATTTTAGTGTGCCAAGACACTCACGACAAACAGCAGGTCTGCTTGTTTGGACACACAACAAGCCCTGTTTGGATCTACAGCCAAATCTTCTGTTGAAACGGTAGACGCACCAGGCTTATGACGTGCCTGGCCAAATAACCGATCTGCTTACACAGACATGAAACAATACCGTTCCTTTATTCACCGGCATTTCAGAGCCCATGCATAATGCATCAAAAACATGCATAATTTACGGGAACAAGCAGAGGATCAGTCTGGTGCACTGCCAAAGCGTATTCTTCCTCGTGGGGTGACAAAACAAATTCCATCTTGTGGAGACAGATGGTGAACAGGGTAACACAGTGCCTCTTTTCCAAATTGCAGGCACTTGAGTTGAGGTTGTCATGGGAACCAAGAAAAATATATAAATAAAACATGCCCAACCTGCCCTAGTGTTTGGTCTTGGCTGAAGTGACCAAAGGTTACCACAAGTGTGGCAAAAAAAAAATTGTGTCCCACTCAAAAGTCAATTACTTTTATGCATGGTAGAACAGCTCACTTTACACCCACAACTAAATGTATTTTTACTGAGAATTCCCTACCTTTAACCTGCTTTAACGGCATGTCACTGACCGAGGCGTAACAATACATTACTTCTATTGACCTGGCTGCAGTGACCTACATCACTCTTAAGGATCCGTTACTTGAAAGTGTGACTCACCACTTTCACTTTAAGTAAGCTTACACTGTAGCGGTCAGTAGAATAAGTATAAATCTGGTGTCTTATCTGGTGATCGCTAGTTGCAGCTGATGTAATTGTCATCCTCTTGTTTTGATTATTATGGATTTGTTGGGTTCCCTCTACCTGATTTAAAAGCATCAAGGAATTCTATGGTTGACAGTGTAAAACATGAAACTAAGTTTGTAAGTGCCACAGGAATACACACAGCATGGCAGCTAAGCACTACACTCTTAAAAAAAGATGGTCCTTCAATGATTCTTTAGCAAAGAATCTGGTTCTATAAAGAACCATGAACACTCAAAGAACCCTTTGCATGATTAAAAGGTTCTTTGCATAATGAAGGCATTCTTTAGATTGATGGAAAATGTACTGTACATGGTTCTATACAGAACCTTTTTGAAAAGGGATCTGTACAGCACCCAAAATGGTTGTTTTATTGTTATAAGCTTAACATTGTAACAATAGAAGACCCTTTTCGATTGTATATAAAATCCTTTTTTAAAAAGGTTCTATATAGAACCATCTACAGCACATTCTCAAGAAGACATTCGTGATGCAAAGAACCCTTTAATCATGCAAAGGGTTCTTTGAATGTTCATGATTCTTTATAGAGCTATTTTCTTTACTAATGAACCCTGCAGAAATGCAGGGAATAGCAAATAGAAAGAAATATATTTGGAGCAGCACTACTGAAGTACGCTACTCAAACATCTGCCGTGATCTAAGTATAGTATTTTTATAACAGGTGCAACCTTAAACTCATTCTTGTGTGCTGGGCAAAGAGCTTTTTATTATTAACCGATAACACTTTTAATAACCTATAATCTATTTTTATAGCCTGTAATTTTTTTTTCCCCCCAATGTGTTTTATCTAACCTGGCATTTTAAATCTAGTGGTCTGCCATGAGCATTTGCCAGACATTTTCATATAATCACTGAAAATGGCATTTTTGAGCCTACACTGTAAGAAATGCTACAATGCAAAAATAAAAAAGGCTTACTGGTATGTTGCTTTTAATTAATAAACCTCAACCATTGATTAAGATAACTGTAGCTAGCGAGGTGAACTCGCCAGCCATTTTCGCCACCGCCACCCCATCTCCTTCCTGTTCCTCAGTCCTACTTCAGCTATGAGGGGGTTTGGCCTTTCACTTACAGGCAGAAGCTGCCCAGAACTCCAGCCCAAGTTCTCAGACTTCTCCCCCCTCCCTCAATCAGTCTTCCCTCATACTACCACCATGCTGAAGGCATGATCTGAACTCACAAACCTGTCAAGAGAACATGATTTAAACAATATGGCACACTTATGTCATATCTACATGTAGCAATGCTAACATGCATTTGGGTAGCTGAAATCCCACTACAGTTACTTACAGGCCTACTTGTTTTAAGAGTTGGGCCCTTTTTAAGCAAAGCAGCTACCCTGATGGACTTTTTGGATGTTTCACAGATCACAGAATATAATCACAGAAGCTAGAAAAAGGTAAAAGGTGAAAAGTGTGTTCCTGAGTCAAAGTTCCATTTTTTCATTTTTTTCATTTTAGCCCTCAAAAAAGAAAGTATAGAGTATAGAAGCCCTGAACTGCATCTTGAGAAAAAAAACAAAAAAACAGGTTCTTGAGGGCTGAAACTGTACAACTGATGTAGGAAATATTTTGTCTTTGACTCAAGAATACACTAACTTTTCTTTTAACCATGCCCTTCAAAGCATCCGTACTTAAGCGTTACACATGGTAATAGAGTTTTCGGTTAATATCTGTTTGTGCCTTCAAAACATCTGCGTCACCTAAAACAGTGGCATATATTTCAGGCAAATACCATTTTACTGAATAGGCAACAAAGGAAGACCACCAGCCCAGTGCTATACAGCCAGAGTAGTGTAGTCACTTCCACTGCATCTTCTCTCCATGATGAACTCAAACAGTTCACACACAAAACAACCCAAAAAACACAATACAACACAGCAAACATACACACACATCTCAAACTAACAACACCATAAACAGCAACAGCAGCAGCAACAACAATTTTAATTTCTTAATTTTCTCGGGGGGGAAAAAACACCTTCAGAAACACAGAGCGTGTGGCAGATACTTATACACAATACTTATTATGAGCACTATATATACATTACATTAGGAACATGAGGTTCAACAGTTATTCAAAACTGGCTACTTGGCAATAGTTAGACATATGTAGGTGTCACAGAGATACAGAAGCACACCTTTAGATGGAGAAGCTTTATAGAAGCTTTTTTTCTACACTCAGTAAAGTAAATAAATCTGCTAGACCCAGGCCGGAAATAAATCATTAGCAGGGCCAGAGCTGATTCAAGGGAGCCTGGCTACTCCCTATATCTCCCTTTATATCAAAAACATGACTGCAAAATGGTAGAAGGCACCAGCCAGCGAGTCCTCAATAAATGGGGGTGAATGGAGCTTGAAGGAGTAACAATGTAGATGGTGGCATATACGGCAAGGAATTCAAGCTGTATCTTCAAGCTGAATTTTTATTTTTTTTTTAAATCACAAATGTGTGCAAAACTGTTGTACTGTCCAGCACAGTGTGCTCTCTAGATCAGTTTTACCATCCTTTTTTGGTTTGGATATGTCCTGAAAAGTGACACATGGCAAGCAGACAATCTCAATCTATGAGAAAACGTGATCTGCAGAGGAACAAACAGAATCCACATCCTGCAGTAGGATATAGTGGTGTTTAGAGTGAAATCCACACCTCCTTCAGAATGCAATGACCCCCTTATGCCAGGCCTGCCTAGATCTACTAAATTAGCTAGCTATCGCTAACAAACTAGGCTATTTAGTCTTTTTAATCTAAGGGAGAACTAAAGTCTGCAATCGATAACAAAATGGATCTGTCTTACATTATTACAGGTAGCCTGCTTGGTCAACCTCACTTTTAAACAACCTTGACAGTCTAGAACATCAGACAAGTACAGCTGGCTCTGTCTGCAACAGTAAAGGAACATAAAAGATGCTGACTGTTTATGGACTGCATTTCCCATGAGAATGTAAACATAAAAATATGGATTAAACCAAAGAACTTCTCTGTTTAAGTTACAGTTCTTAATATGTACAAGTCAAATTTATCAACCAAAACTACAACACACTGTTAAAAAGAAAAGTCCAGATGTATGGAACGGACATCAGTGTGGGGTGGGGTTCGTCCCCTTGCAAACACTGAAATGGACACATCCCCTCTGCCCAATCTATGCTTATGACCTGAAAATGAAAGTAATCCAGACCATGTTGGGATAATCTTCCCTGGAGTCTTGGTTTCATGCAGAAAAACTGCACACAATGTAATGTAGACAAAAGATCTCTCAAAGCTAAATTAGGCCGACTGGTTAAAAAATGTCATTTAGACAGCAAAAACACATTAAGGACAAAATGTTGCTCATTTAAAATTAAGGGGAAAAAAGCATAGTAAGCAGAAGGTCACGTACTGGTGGATGAGGAATGCCACTCTTGGCACAGACTCTTCATGCTAAAGGGTTTGGACGTAACGCCCGAGTTGAAGGTCACAAGGCTGTTCTCATTTGTGTAAAAGTGCATAGGATACCAGAGAGAAACATAGGAGAAAAAGAATACAAACTCAGATGAAGCACTTGGGGTTGCTAGGAAACTGACTTGATAATTTTGCTAGCCGGGTGCTAACCGGCGCTATGCAGCATTCAACAGTCTGCTTTTTAAACTGAGCACTTTTTTAATTACAGGAAGAAAAGGTCATTCAATTTACACTGGCAAGTGTCCAGAAAACTGTGTTTTGTGAACAGAAGGTGAAGGCAGGTCAGCCGTGGAGCTACTTACCAGTGTGTATAACCAACTATGCTTTTTCTGCACCCCAGTAGGCTTATCCAAAACCACATGCATCCAAGAAAGCCTTATTTACTCATTAACAACATTATAACCCTGTCCCAGACAGATGATATATAATTCTCCTAATGGGATAGGTAATTAGGACCTCAGGTGATGCTAAATTAGGGTACATAAGATGCAGAAGTGAGGAATAATGAGCTGCATTTGAGCTATGAGCTACATCATGTACACGAGTGAAATGAAAACACATTTTAAATTTGCTTGATTTTATTTGTAAAGAAAGAAATCTGCTCTTTACTAATTTACATTCACAGTGGTGAATCATGACCATTAGAGCCAAGCGTTCAGGTCCGGCCATTAATGTCAAAACTAGTGAAAATGTAGTGAAATGTTGCACACGTCAAACTTCAAGTGTACTAGGTCATTATGAAACAAAGCATGAGAAATACTTCAAAGATGATTCAGATAAAGCTGAATGAAAGTCCCACCTAGCATGGTTGTATGTGGGAGTGAGTGGGGATATTGATCAGATCTGGCAATAGACAGAAGTCTGGCTTGCAAAACTAATACTATAACAGTTACTAACATAAAATAAAGGTTACCACTGTATTTGAACCCTGCTACATAACATAAACCCTAAACATGTCATTGCTTGTCGTATCCTATCCTGAGTAGTTATGAGAGGTGACATTCAGTAATAAAGCAGTGTTATGTGAGCATTACTGGTAATTATCATGACAGATGCCATAATGTTTGATGACATGACAGCTTATGTCACCAGATGCTATCATGACATCAAACATTATAAATTCCATCTTGACAATTAATGGTGATAGTAATCTGACATTGTTATATTACTGGACACAAACTCATGACAGGATATGACAACAGCCATGGCATGTTTATGGCATGGTTTTGTCAATGTTATGTAGCAGGTTTCAAATAATCAAACAAAGCATGTGGTATACCAGTCATTTCATGAACATCTAAATTGTGTTACATGCCATGGCACGTATGTGTTTTTTGTGCTGGTCGATTGTCTCTCTTTGCTGCAGTTCGATTGTCTCTCTTTGCTACAGCTTATTTCCCATTGGTGGATTCAGTTCTACTCAGGTGACCAGTCAGAAGGAACAACTTCAGTAGATGAAGAGGAGCTTCAATCTTAACCCTTCAATGTTCTGCTCAACCATTTGGTAGAGCACATTTTGAGTCACTATATATGCCACAAAGTGCCATCTCGACCGTTTGGCGGACGTGAATATTTTAAAAACTGTGGGGTCAAAAAAATGAAAGAAAAACACCAATTGTTTTTATTATTACCCCAAACAAATAAAAAATACAAAAAAGTTCCATTGCTTTTTTCTTGGTGAGGACATTAACGGGTTAAGAACCTGCAGAGACACAGTGTTGTCTTGGCTCCTCTCAAGGTTTCTTCCTTTTGCTTTTAGGGAGTTACCCCTGTTGCCATTGGCTTCATCATGGGGGCCTGTTGTAAAAAGCGCTACATAAATAAACTTTGACTTGACACGATGGAGGGCTGCCATACACCTTTCAGAAGCTCTCAGACACATTTTAGAATTCATGCTAGCTGCTTTCTTTTGCACACATTTGTCTTGTAGTCTATTGTTTAAAATTCTTGTTAGCCTTGTTGGTAATCTTGTGAAGTCTGGTTGGCAAGTCCAGTCCAGTCGCAGCTTTTTAAAATCTAGGGAAACGTGCAGGCTAGTTTGGGTGCAACTGTACCCAAACAACACATAGGAAGCTGTCTGTTAAACACACTAGAAGGTGGGTGCCGCATATGTATTATGTTTTGTTCAGTTTTAAGTTAAAGTAGACAATTTATTTTTGCTCAGGTTAGGTTTAGGTAGATTAAGTTTGGTTTTGTTTATTGTCTCTTGCGGTTTAAATCACTCTCTTCACCACACCTTCCACACCATCCTCATGTTTATGAACCCCAATTCCCTAGATGTAACCGAGGGTCATAACAAGAAGCCACACATTATTACATAGCAAGGTCATTCTCTTAAAATCAGTAGTGGACAGAAACGAAGTAAATGTAATTCATTACTGTACTTAAGTAGTTGTTTGTGTATCTGTACTTTACTGAAGTATTTCCATTTTTTGGCGACTTTTTACTTTCACTCCACTACATTTCAAAGTCAAATATCTTACTTACACCAATCAGGGTACAGCGTGCACTTTGTTTTAAGCTTGTTTTGACCTGTGGGACATACCAACCCAGTGCAAGCATACGGTTCAACGACAGTGCAGCAGCGTAAAATTCTGGGAGTGTGTATTCCTACATAAATGATGGAACTAACCTAACTTTGTGTAAATAGACCACAATATAGAATATATACACATATGCACTTGTGACCGGCATGTGTCTTTTTTCTGAATTTATACAAACACTATTTTATAGTACCATTATGAACAGAGACCTACAGATGCAATATAACAAAGGAAAACTCATTTGTGAACCTGTGTTTAAAACAAGTTTTTATTAAACTTAAACTTGTAACTAAGTTGCAAATAAATCTTAAACCGAAACTTTGCTTGTTTACAAAAGGTTATTTCATAGCCACTTGGTTCTACCTAATGGAAATTGTTTGCCTTTAGTGTTTTGTGATTACGATAATTTTAATAGACATCAGTGTCAGACTAATTAATGACATTCTATTAAAAGATTGGTTTACCAAAAGTGACACTGGAGTATTTTCACCTAAAATGAGTTAATGAAGCGAGTCTTGTTACAAAAATGATAATAGGACATTAGAGTCTTAATTCATCTTTTAGTACTTTTACTTTTGATACTTCAGCACATTTAAAGGCAAATACTTTTGTACTTTTACTCAAGTGGAGGTCTAAAGGGAGGAACTTCTACTTCTACTGGAGTAACATTTTACCTTGGGTATCTCTACTTTAACTCAAGTACATGATCTGTGTACATCATCCACCACTGCTTAAAATGGCCTCAACCATATGTATCTCAGAGCTTGTTTACACCTTGCATTAGCATGTTTCATGTCTGGATTGTATCTGGATAAACATTTACAATCTGTACTAAAATGCGTCCCCAGCATAGCTAGATGAGATCTGAGTTTACATTTCCTGTGTAAAAAAGCACATCAGCATGTATGTTGTTTCCATTTCACTTTTGTTTACACTTTTACACTTCAATACGAGTTGATAAGCTTGACCTGATTGCTTTCATTGGCTTGGAATGCATGCAGGCACGTCCACTGATCAACTATTAGCCATAACCCTTTAAGCACGATGACATTACTCTGTAGACAAAACGCTTTACAGCAGAAGAAGATCTTAACTACCTTTGCTTCCTTTTGGAACCCATAAAAAAACAGCTAACTGGCACAGGCAGCTCTCCTGTCCCAAAGGAACTTCTTGAAAGTTTGATGGCGCTTTAATGGAAAATTTCCCTGCTGGCTGTGGCCACAGATTCACACAAGCTGTATGTCTTGTCCTGAAAAAGAAGGTATATTCTAAGTCATGCAATTCCCATGATGCACCACGTAATGTCTCCGAAGACAAACAGCATGTCTATCTGTGGACTAAATTACACTCACCATAGAGAGTGTCTACTGAAAATCCTTTTAAATCTAGGATTAAGCTTAATCAGGGTCTTGAAGCACAGTCCTTAGTATGTATGTAGAGACCTAAGCCTGATTATAAGACTTTGAACGGTGATCAATATTTAATAACAATGTCTCAATATGCAAGTGCTACTTGCAGAAATTGTGGCATCACAGTCCTGTTCTACAATATGTAAAACCGGGCAGGCTTTATGGAGTTATATTCACTCCAGCTTAAAAGACAGTATATTTGAATAGCCAGTGTGACACTCACACATATGTGAATGCACAGTGGATTATATAATTGTAAAAGAAACAGGCAAACACTTAAATGTTTTTGTAACATAATGTGTTATTTTATTATGGCAAGTTCGTTATTCACATGCCGTTACTGGGTTGGACACTGGGCTAATCCTCATGAGTCAAAGAGGAAACAGCCTGTAAACCCTAAAGCCGTGTGTTTACTACTCTCCCTTTGTTCTTCTTATTTCAAGATTTTAACCCGTTGGCCAGGCACCCAAGCCGGGGCGCACTACGCTAAGTGTCTCCCATTTTATACTGGATATAATTACACTAGCATTAACTACAATAATAATATGTATGTATTTTTCAGTTTTATTTAAAATATCAAGTTAGGATCAACAAGAAGCTATTAAATAAATAATATACTGTAATTATATATTTAGCTTTTTTTTCTTCCAAGTTATTGGCCTGGTAAAAATAAGTGGCCAGTCCATGCAGCATGGAAGCTGCAATGTAGCATTGCTTGAGCAGCCAGCCCAAGAAGCCTTTGAACTGTGGGGGAAAGATGCTCTCAGCCACAATCTCAGTGGATACATTAGCAAACTCCTTGGTCAATGGGAAAACATCAAGATACACACTAAAGCAATACAAAACAAACAAAACCAATGTAAAGCAGTAGCCATATTGCACAAGGGTACTTACACCAGATCACACACACACATACCACCTTTCATGCTTTCCATAAACTTCAACACTATTATATAACACCAACTACCCAAACTGTAGGCTAGTGCTGCTAAAATAACTTAACCATCACATTCAACAAAGCTTGCTGATTTTTGTGGGGTATGGTGGTGAGGATGCCAGTATCATGTCAATTCAGTGTGCAGCAGTGTTAGTTTGCATGTGGCAATA
This sequence comes from Colossoma macropomum, assembly GCF_904425465.1. NCBI lineage: Eukaryota > Metazoa > Chordata > Actinopteri > Characiformes > Serrasalmidae > Colossoma > Colossoma macropomum. Next base: position 24,714,823 of record NW_023494795.1, on the reverse strand, counting down.
TTTGTATTTCAGCTCCTTAACAACCTTGTAATTCAGAGGATTCAAAGAGATTCAGGGTAAAAATGCCTATTATTTCCAAACATATTGGATTTTTGTTTACCCCAGAATAATTTTTGAAATGTCAAAGAAAAATGACTTAGACCATGACTAAAGAAAAATGACACAACTTCAGAGGTCTATATGTCACAAAAACTAAACATGAAAAGTGTAGGTGACCCCTTCTGTGCCAAAGCAACATCCATTTTCTAAACAGCACAGATAAAGACAAAGCGTGACATAAAATAAATCCCCAACAGCAAAGCTGGGAGAAAGCATAGCCTGAATCCAACCATCTCGTCAACACTGCAATTTAACAATATTTACTGTGGAGTAATTAGTAGTTATTAGTAACATAACCTTAAGTCACAGTGTACATGTTTTAATGACTGATGATAATTTATTCTAAATAGATTCAGGCAAACAGAAGTAAATTTGAATAGCTGGAGTTTAGTTTTCACATTTTGACCATCCAATATGAAGTCTGATCTTCTGGGCTTTTAAAATATAAAGCTTCTTAGGGCCCAACGTTTTATTTAAGTGGCAATTAAGTCATTTTTGTCTCATTTTAGTGTCCCATGTTCACTTTCCTCCTGTCTGTTTATGATTTGTATGGTTGTAGCTGCAGTCAGGGGCTTTAGAGGCCCACTGACCCTGTGCTACTGCTCATCAGCTCAATGTGTGCAAATGCTAATGGAGGGAAAGCCCTTGTCCACAGTTGAAGTGTTTAGTCTTTAGGCATCTCCCACACACGTACAAATGAATCAGCCTAGAGAGCCAAAAACAGCACCACTTCTCCATTACATAACCTAGGGCCATAATTATAGCAGGCCATAAAACAGGATTCAAATAAAGAAAATCTCCAGTATTTGTCTGCTTTTGCAGAACATGTCTCATTAAGTTGGATAAGAATTTCCTTTTTAATCATATTTAATATCCTAATCATAATTCTGAATGTTGGAACTTGTGTTGTGCAGTATACCAGTCTTATTACCAGTGCTTAATGCTAAATCCAGTCAGTGAGACAGAATGCAGAGGCACAAAAGCTCGAGTTTAGATGTAATGTAATGTAATGCTAATTAAATGGTGCTAATGTACTTTACAGACAGTTCATAAAGAGTTCATAGCACATTCATAGAGATGGAAAAGTGAGATAATGCTATTAATGTCAGCCAATGTCCGCACCCTGTTGAAAAGCAGTGCTTTAAAACAGCAGGTTAAACCAGTAGATTTTCATGGCAGATGAGTCACTTGATAGAACACTTTAGGTGCTCAACAGTCTCAGGTCTCCATTGTCATATATTGCACTTCATAATGAGCCACACGTTTTCAGCAGGAGATGGGTCTGGACTGCGGTCACCTGCACTTTCTTACTACGCCGAAGCCGCACTATTATAGGGTGAGGAATGTGGCTGGCCATTGCCTTGCTGAAACAAACAGGGACATCCTTGAAAAAGACATTTGTCTAGATAGCAGCATATTTTGCTCCAAAATGCACATGTAGCCCTCAGCATTAATGGTGCCTTCACACTTCACACCCCATATCATAACAGATGCTAGCTTTTAAAGTTTGCAACAGTAACAATCCAGATGGCCCTTTTCCTCTTTGGCTTGGAGAACACAATGTCCATTATTTTGCATCAGTCCCTCTCAGATGAGTTTGAGCACAGAGAAGTCCCATGTGGTTCTTAAACTGTTGAACATTGACCCATCCTTGCTTTTTTTATTTATTTATTTATTTTTATTTATTTATTTATTTTTACACCCAATCATGGTAGCATCACCTGTTACCTATATGTTTACTTGTGGAAAGTTCTAAAATACTTTTTTTTGTTATAGTGATATGGTAACATATGAAATCTCTTCTTTGTGCAGTTTTCAATTAAATACCTATAAACATCAGTTTACAAATCACAGCTTTCTGTGTTTATTTGCATTTTATCTACTGTCCCAACTTTTCTGGAATTGGGTTTATAGGTAATCACAATCGGTTCTAGCTTTGCCCAGCTTTAACCTAAGCAAAACTCAACATCCCCCATCCCAAATCATACATTATACATCTATGGAAAGCTGTGGAGCCTATGGATGAAACACAATTGGGGTTACATTTTTCATCATTCTTATTATTTTTTGGTGTAGAGTTCATGATTTTATTACAAGAACATTACGTAATGCACAGCATAGGGAATTTGAAACCATTTCAGACGTAGCTAGTACAGTCCACCAAGTGACAAAGCTTTCAAACATTTTTGATCACTCGCTCATGCTTTAATGAGACAATAAACTATAATGATAACTTGTATGAGCAATGCATGTCGCTGCAACTGCATCCATATGGATGTAAATAACATAGCTCATGTTCTTACAGATACCCAGTCACCATCTGACTGCACATAACAAATTGCCTAGGCCTATTATGGTATCCAGCACCAAGTGGGGGCCCTATGCAATTTGCATAGGTAATATAAGCAAGAGTAATATAAGCTAATATAAGCTGGAATGCTTAGCCTAGTTAGAAATGCAGCTACACTACCTCTGCATTCTCAGTCACATCCTTAACAATGCATGTAGTGTAGTGAAACCAAACATGATTTTAAGTTTTTGAACACTGGTCCAATTCCATTTTGTCACATTGCACCCACGATTCAGTAGAAAAACAAAATAATTTGTATGGAAGATAATGAATATTGAACATTGAATTGAATTGACTATTGACGTGTTCATAACATTGAAATGTTTAAACTGACATTGAAACCCACGAAAATTTGTGGGAAACATACAGTGGTCTGATGTCCTATATTATTTAAGTGCAAAACTAATGCTGTTTTGTTATGTTTAGGGGAGGCATTTTTCATGTCACTGTATCAGTCATCTAATGCAATTAATTTGATGCTTAAGATATCAATTATCAATCTCGACCAAAATGTTATGAAGGAAAACTCTGTGGATGGTTTGAGACAGTGTTCCATACTGCCTGATTATAGACATTCATGCTTTCAGACAACAGAGAAATATTTTAGCAATTCTGAGATTGATTAATCACTTTTATATCTCAGCTACATGATCAACGATATGAAACTAATTGCTCATCATATAAAAAAAGTCACACAATATGAGCAGACTGTCATGAAGCATCTGCTAAATATATCACTTGCGGATGACAAAGCTCAAGAACGCAGGAGTTAAGAGTGAAAGCAGGGCGTAACATTTTTCATCCTGGCTTCATCAGCCTTGAGGCTGTTCAATTTTCAGAGAATAATTCAGATTGCGGAATGACAGTATTTTGTATTTTGTACGTGCCAACCTCTTCTGCTCGGCTTTCTTTATGACACATCCTGGATGACTCATCCAGCAATCAGCTCTTCTTAATGAGGAAGCTCTTGTATAGGCCTGTGTCACTTTTGAGAGAGAACAGCTGAGGCTCAGTACGGTCTGAAAGTGAGGGAAATAACTGTGCAGGTGAACTGTGTAGGGCACACATGAAGTCTGAATAGGTGTATGCTGTAGTAATGTCTCTGAAACTGCCTAAAGGACCATCATTGTCATTCTTCTGCTGATTCACTCAAATTTGTAAACATCAGATCCTTGCATCTGGCATCCGATGATGATTTTTGATTAACACCAAAACCTTACTAGTTTAGTGATCAGATCATAGACACATTATAAAAGAGAGTGATTACCAGCACACTGTATGAAATTATTTCGTATTTTAAGTTGAAAAAGTAAGTAACCAAGTTGCCTTAAAATTTCGAGTTAACTGAAATTTGGGTAATAAGTTAACAAAATGTAAAACACAGATTATTGCGCTGTTAGTTACTATTATGAGCTCATTTAACAAACACTGATAAGGCACTAACCAGGTTACTTGAATCCTTTTTGACAGTTCAGGATTACAGTAAAACCACATACATGAAAACTTTCGTCAGATTTGACGTTATGAATGATAAATATGGCACTCAGATGAATTGTGTAGATTTAAATAGTTCACAATGTTCTATTCAGATAATATACTGAAATTGCAGTGTGTTTCATTTTTATGGGCCAATAAGAACTAAGATCTGCAATATTTCCACCAAGATATCAGGTACTCGTTTACAATGATTTTCCATATCTTTAGATTCACAAGAACAGCAACTTGATTTGGAAGTAAACTCTTCATCATAGATGCTACATGAAATTCTACAGTTTGGCTTTAAATTTAACTTTTGCTGATGTCAACTTGCCAGATTTTAATGTTAAGTGAGCTAACATTAACACTAGCTGACAGTTCATGCAGTTAAAATGATCTTTGTGGAACGGAAGGGAACTGTAATGTGAAAAGTAAGCAAAGTCTCATGAACAACATAGTTGGTTTTGTTTTTTGCATGTGTGATTTCTTTCTTTTGGAAGTTTTAAACTGGTGCAAATATGTTAATGTTTGTAAATTATCATTATGTGTAGCTAACACAATCAGCTATCACGTCATTTTCATTTTAAATGAATGCCATCTAAAACTCATAGGATATTTTGACTGCTGTGAACTGTCATAACCACTGAAAATTATGTGCAAATTACATTGTAAACAGCAATCATCGGGGTCCATGCATTATATACCAAAATGAAGCCTTATGAGCCAGAATAGGCCTTTTAATAGTAAAATGATGCGACAGTGAGTGTTTTGGATTGGCCTCTATGCATTCACATAATAGTGGAACGGAATTATTCTACCGAAATCCCTGTATTTTAGTCTCAGAGATTTTAGTCTCAGCGTGTACTAAAATGCTTAACTTTCACGTTAAAATAAGTAAAGGTTTCTCATGGGGGTTAATGCCTTGGTTCTGGTCCCTTTCTTCTCTGATGACAAGTATGCATATCTGAACCTTCACGGCTTTCAGTGTACAAATTTGCCACCTTCATGTTTGAAATATTTCTACAAATTGCTTAATGTTAGATCAGTGACAACTTGTGTGTAATCAGCTGACCACTAACTCTGCAGTTCTACATCACACACTTAAAAAAAGAAATAAATTACAAGACAATACATCACTTTTTTCATTCCAAACTACATCTCAAATCTGATTAACTCAAAACCAAAACATTTCATTTGGAAACTGTCATGAACATACACAAACCACACATATAATTTTGCTTCTTAAAATAGTGCAGCTTTCCTCTTTGTTAAGTTAATGTTGTCTTGCTGAAAATGCTTTTTTTAAATTATATTACTTCAAAAAGTAAACTGAGCAATCCAAAAGTAATGATAAGTAATCAAATGTTACTTTGTGTTACTTTAATACAGTAATCCTTTGGATTAGGTTACATATTACATTTACCAAGTAATCAGTAATCTGTACCGGAATACTTTAACCCTCCAATCCCTACTTCGTGGTTATACCTGCCCTATCTTCATCCACTAGTCAGGAAGCAGTGTATTGCAGGTGTATGTCTGAATGCAAGTCATGCCATGCCAGCATAGAAATGATTACTGGCTCTCTCTACCTTGTGCGACAGTGGCACATTTGGAATAGTCTGAGAGGCTAGCTGCCAAAGCCCATTTGTTTCAGGCTGCAGCCGTGGCAGAGAGAAAAAGAGCGAATTCTCCTTTTCCATCCCCTCTGGCCAGTAGCTTGTGTCCACATTCACAACATCTCCCTGGCCATTATTTACTCAGCTTCAGCTGAGGGAGAGGGCATCATAGCGGGGATAAATTTGCTTTGTGGCGAGTGCTCAAGCAAAGCCGACTGGAATCTGCAAGATGAAAATGCATTACCTTGCTGAACACCGCTGCTGCCCCATCCAAGCGTTTTTTTTTTTCCTTCGCTCTTTCTGAGAGAGTATCAGGCCCTCATGACTTGCGAATGCATTATTAAAAAGCACCTTAGTGTGTCATATTCTTAGTTGACATGTTCTAAGACCCCAATACTCCTCATCCAAAGGTCAGGTGCAGAGATGATGATGATGATGATAGGAAGAAATAGCATGAAAGGAATGAACCTGGAAAATCCAGATTCTTTGCCATCAATAACCACTCAAAGGTCAAGTGCAGTGATTATCATGTTTTACCATTCTGAAGTGGCACTACAGCTGGGGTTCATTTTGGAGAAGTTGCTGGAGTGACTTGAGCTGTATCTGCGGGATAATTAAAAGCACTAATGGCTTTGAGAGGTTGAGGTGAGAATCACATGTTACTGGGGCTGATCTGTGCAAACAACTCCCCACCTGCCATGTTCAAAGGCAATTTACATCCTTCTCTAAAATGATGGAGCTGTCAGCCTGGATCCCAGAGGGCTTTGCTGTCACTCCCATTATCACAACCTCAGGTACAGCATGACACACTCACATGCTGTCCCATCTGGACTGCCCACAAGAAAGGCATCTCACTGATGAACTCTGTCAGCACAGAGATAGAGAGAGAGACCGAGGGGGGTTGCAGTCAGATAGGGTGAGGAGAAGTGGACCATAGCACATTCACAGGGGAGAAACTTTTCCTGCCATCAATTTTATCATCAGCAGCAAAGTTTTAAAGAAGGGCTATTTACTGGTACTGATGTAAAGTTATTACAGTACCTCAATACTCTGTTCTGTTTGATAAACATGCTACAATTGTTAAGATTAAAGTTCCTAAATGGTTCTTGGCTTGGACATATGGTTCTAGAAAAACTTTATGGTAACTATACATTATGTGGACGTTTTTAGAAGAGGTTCTTCATACACATCTCAGTTGACCATTTGCAAATAGTCTCTCTTAGTTTCTCTTAGTTCTTATTTCTGTGTCTGTCAAACTTTTAGGTTAGGCTAGTTGGAACTTGTCTTGTACACGTCTTTTAGCAAACTACACCGAAGCAATACATCTAATAACATGCATACGAGTGCATTTATTTTCTTCATTCAGAATGTTTTTAATCATAAATGTGAGCACTGTACAATGTTTCATTTGATAAATTAAACATCAAGCTGTCAGTGGCAGAGGCAAGAAAAGCTAACTTAGCAAGCTAACTTATCTTAATGTTATTCTATAACACCATTTAATGTTAGATATCATGTTAAAATCAGGGTTAGCAAATATAGTAACCTAGTAACCTATAATAACGTAGATTATGTTTAGTTCATTTTAGCACAAGTATAGCATCAAAAATATCTCCAAAATAAAAGATTTTTTTGCAGAAGGCAAAGACCTCTTTACTTTGAATGAAAGTCAATCTAAAGTCACTTGTTCCAAGCAATTTTGAAGTATTTTCATTGGTGTATTCATCATGAAATTTGCACACAGTGTAATGGGCAGTTGCTGTGTTTAAATGATGTAGAAAAATGAAAATAAAAAAAAAAAGAAAAATGTTTTTTTCTTTTATTCAGACAGTTTTGTAATCAAGCTGTAAGTGTGGTCTTCCACATAGTTAATACAAACCTTTTTTCAGCATCAGCAATTTAGACTAATTTACTTCCACCTCCATTCTCACTGCAGGTTTGTTCTGAAGAGTTTTGTTGTCTTTCCTTAACTTTTATTCGGGATTTTTACAATTTGTTCTCCCCAATTTAGTTGTGGGAAATTCCACTTGTTAGGTATCTACCAAACTGGGAAGGTGAAGCAAGAAAAATTACATCCATGTTGTCTCTGATGTCCATCCCGGTGACATCTACAACACTGAATTAGGTCAAACGAGGGATAAGTTTCGAATAAGCCCCACATCACTTTTGCCAAGTTTCACAAGCTTAGGCTACTCCACCATATCTCTGATATTAATTGTACAGTAAGACAACCACATCTATAAGAACTTTGTCAGTTACGCTCTGTTAGACAGTTACACTCTTACTTCTGTGCACTGGTTTTAAATCAGTCCGGTGGGTAACAACCTTTTGTTCAAGTGCTGCCTGGTCAGTTTCCCGCTGTGCACACAGTAACAATAAGCCTTTCTGGGTAAGACAAAGCTGCTAGACTGTAAAAAAGTTTCTGACTTTCACAGCAGTCATGAATTCATTAGTTTCTGCTGCTGGAATGCTGGAGCTTCTCAGCACTGGGATGTTAACCAAGTTCACAAAGTTCAGTGGTAGCACAGTGTAACTGCATTGCAGCTGGTGTTTACTGCACAGTGTTCGTAAGTTACTCTGCACTCTACCTGACCATACAATTTTCCCAGCAAAGGTGGAATAGCATGCAGATCAATAACATACATCTACACTACAATTATGTCATTCAAAACGTGTTTTTGTGGCAAAAAGCAGGCTAACCCTTTTGTAAGGAAGTTCTGACTCCAATAGTCTGGCAGAGTAGGTTCTCTTTGTATGAGTGTAGCTGCAGTTCTAGAAAGTGATTTCGTGGCACCAGCTCCACATCATCAGCAGAACGTTATGGGGAATCAGCAAAGTTATATGCAAACAAGATCAGATCACAGATCATCTGGCATTTTTAATTTTGTTTATTAGCCACTTTTTTTGCATAATATTTTAATAAAACGCTAATGACTTTCAATTCTTCTGTGTCGTCATGATTTCCGATTCTATAAACCACTGAAACAGACAAATACGAAGAGTTTCAAAATAGCCTTATAAAGATAATCACACAGTCCACCAGACGCAGCCATGTTTGTTTACTTTGTCATGAATTACTACATTTGGTTATAATGACAAAGCTTACACTGGGATGATGTGGTTAAATATCCAAGTTATCCTACGCTACTTACTGGGGCAGCATTAACTTACTCATTGTGAAGCTAGTATGAGTTGGTGCATTATGTTAGTTAAACTTGCTAGACTGCTGCACACTGTGTATCTGAGTACAACAACACAGAACATAAAATATCAACAGGAGAAATTAGGAGAAATTTTAAGCCAGAAGTGCTGGCTGCAGCTGACAGAGTAGAACGGTTTCCCCATGCTTCTTTTCACAAGTAAAACTTTCACTGTATACACGTTTTGTGCATGTACAGACTACATGTGTGGTCGATAAACACTAAGGGCAGTGAAGAAGAAAACGTGGGAAACATAGCACTTCAAACGCATGCTCTTTTATTGACCACAGCAGTGGGGGGGGGGCTGCTGCTGAAACAGCTGAGATGAGAAGAGTCTGACTGCAGAGCTGCAGATTTACACCCGCAGTTTCACTCCAGCGGTTTCAGGCCAGTGGAACGCCTGCGCAGTAGGACAGCATGATTGTGCCATGTAAACAAAGTCCTTACAGGAAAGTTGAGCATTCCAAGCATTCCCATTCAAATTTCAACCCAATGGCTGGTCTCCTCATTTACACGGTCTCTGATGTAAACAGAGACTGTTTGTACTGGTTGTATGTGCCGGCATGCGTATTACCATTCAGACAGGCATATTGCTGCCAATATACGAAATCAACCATTGATAACCAGTTAAACCACAAACCAAAACACATTACAAAACCATCGGAAACAAAAAGAAACACTTAATGGTTTCTGTGGGTTTTTTTCAGCAGGAATACATTTAAAAATAAAGTTGGTTTAAGTCTGCTTAAGGTAAAGTTTTATTCCTGCACATTGATGTTAATGTAAAATAAAGCCCCAGTATTAAGCATAAGTTAATTGAGCTATATGTCTACAAAACCCATTAGTTTACTACGCCACATAAGCTGTGAATCTCTGTGTTCAAATCAAAGTTTCTTTAGCCTAAAGTTTAAAATATAACATTAGCCTAGGGCTGGGCGATAAAATGATAACATAATTATTGCAATATACCTTTCCTCTATATAAATATAAGAATTGTTTGATAAATGTTCGATATAATAGAGCATTCTCACGCTTCCATGTTCTAGCTACAGCCCTGATGGCATTTTCTACTGCAAGTAAAGCGACACTACTCTGCTGTCGCCACAAGAGAGCGTACTTCTGAGTTTTTCGACATGATTAGAGAGGGAGGGGGTGACAAGTAAAATGAGTTGCCAAATATACTTTAGCAACGTCAGAAACGTTAAGTTATATATTCCCTGTGTGAGTGGAGCGATATGCGATCTGTTCTCCTCTGACCAAGTGCGAGTGGCTAGATAGGCGGCGTAACTGTACTGTCCTACCGTGAACTCACCTCTTTCTTTACATCCTAACAAGCTTTAGCAGCGTTAAATCACATCAGCTCTACACAACTACAGCGCTGTTACAGCGCTCAAACATTCATAAAACATTCAGCGCATGCACAAACATTTAGCGCTCATATTTTAGTATTAGTGCATTCCCAAGCAACGAAAGTGAAAAAAAGAGCACTAAACCGATTTAAATGAAAGTAAACTGAAGATGCTATGTTTGGCACTGCAGAGTGGGAGAACGTTAGCTTCTCAGGCTAGCTGTTTTTAGCAGGTGGCCAACTTGAAGCAGCGCTCGAGTCACTCGCACAGCACGGCAAATTGATGTTACTGTAGGTCAAACAAAAAAAGAACCGATTTCAGTTTAAACATACCTAAAAGGAGGACTCTGTTTGACTGGTGTGAGAGATTCACACTGCAGTTAATGCTTTTACACAGTGAGCATCAGATATATTGCGGTTCACCCCTCAAACTACAATAATAGAATAGAGAAATCCAGACATCTGCTAGCTGGTGTGAATACTGTGATATGCTCTGACATGGATGTGGTAGGAGTGATGGCAGTAAGGTGGTGTGATCCATCACTGACGTACCGAGCCGGCTAATGTTCGCTGTTCTTATTAAGCTGACGTTGTTGAGAAACTAAACAGTTTAGCACTTGTAACCAGATAGCCTAGCACTCATCACCAGACAGCTAAAATAATCTGTTCTCTTCTGTAAATATGAATATTACAAAAATTACAGTCGTGCTTTTCCAGCTGGTAAAAACAGCTCACCAGAAACTTGCTCCCACTCTCCCATGACAGGTTTGTGAAATGTTCCACTGTTTAGTGAGTGTTTGTCATGTTCTGACCATAAAGGATAATTTAAAAGAACAGTTAACCAACCAGGAGCAAAAATCAGCCTTCATGCTTTAAAGAAATAATGATTTGACATTTATCGTGATATGTATCGATATCAACTGATATTTTTTTTATCGTGATAACATTTTTGGCCATATCGCCCAGCCCTACATTAATCACGTGCAAATTAATCACATATTTATTGGAAACCCACATAAAAAGACTGAAATGTTGATTAGCCAAAAACTTAAACAAGTGTTGGCTTATGTGCTGAATGCCACTGGCCTGTACCTGTTGGAGTGTAATCGCTGGAGTGTAAGTGTGGCTCTGCGGCTCTGCAGACAGATATTATTGGGCTGAGATAACAGGCAGGTCAACTCTAGCTATACACTCTTACCTGACAGTAGGTACTAGCACTGCACTAACTACCTCACAGACCAGCACAAATTAGCACAAACAACATGTGCACATCTTTAAGCTAACAACAACAACAACAACAACACAACAACAACACATTCACAAAGTCTCTCCTATCACGAAAGCAGCACTTCCCCAAAGCCTGCTTGTGTGGCCGCTCTGCATGGCCACGTCTCCCTTGTACCCACAATAACACGAGCCAGCAGCAGGACGCTACAATATGTTGCCAATGTTACCACCTTTTGGCTGTTCTTTTTGAATACATTCTTTATGCTGTAGGAGGACAAATCAGCAGACGGAGTTGATGAACGGGTTGAACTAAAGCTGACTGTCACATCAGCATTCAAAATTGAACAGTCTTATCCAGTGTTTGAATCCCACCAGTGGGACGGTACTATCTACGGACCAGGCACAGCAAATCTCACTAGTAGGACCAGACTTGTGAAAGGGTTAACTGGTTTGACTGATTTGTAGGAAAGTTTAAAAAAAATTAAGCCTTCAATTATCTCACTGAAAAACTGTTCCATTACCTCATTGGCAGGAAACCTTCAATCAATTGTAGATGTGTAATCTACATACCACCTCTTCTATTTATAATTATTGAATCTGCAGATTTTTGGAAAGCTCAGTACTCATGGCACTCTAACTGGCTGTAGCGAGGTCATTATCAAGATACCCATCTGAAAGCAGGGGTCAAGCACATCTGTGATTGCAATCAGTGAGGTTATATTCTTTGGCATTTTACTGGCTCCAGCTCAAAAACATGCACAGCCCTTATCATCTTCAGCTGTCAGTCACAGCAGAGAGTTTTATTCACAGTGATCACTATCATTCTGAAACAATTTTAGATGACAATTCGTCTTTGTCTACTCAGAGGAGAAGGCAGTGAGACTATCTGGGCACCTGACTAGCTTGAATATCGCATGACAGACTAGCCGTCTTATCACAGTGATATAGCACGTTAAAGCAGTGATATAGTAAGCTAAAGTAAATCGGCAGCAGTGGGTCAAATTAGAGGTTTTGTTAATTTTTTTTAAGAAAAAATAAGTTAATATGTTCATAAAATATATAATGTGCCATTACTTTTGCTCAGGCCACATTTTGTGTTATACTTTTTTCCAATTTGTTAAATTTAGCAAGTAGACAGAAATTGTGCATTTAAACGTGTAGAAGTGTGTTCTCTGTTTATTTTCACTTAGAAAATCAGCAAAACATAATTTAACCAGGGGAGCACAAACTTTTTCATATGACTACATACTCAAATGTATCAGTGTTCAAAAGTCTGAAGAAGGCTCAGATCACACAATTGGATTTGAATCAGACTCACAAATATGATGACTTCAGACTCAACTCTGACTTTAACATCACTGACATGGAGATGGAATTGGACTTAAACAAAGGTGAGCAGTAATTACTTTTACTTCTACTCAAGTCTATTTGTGAAAAAAGGAATATACTTGCTCCATTTTAGTCATTCATTCATTCATTAATCTTCTAAGCCAATTATCCTTCAGGGTCGCAGGGGGTGCTGAAGCCTATAGCAGCAGTCATTGGGCGGAAGGCAGGATACACCCTGGACAGGTCGCCAGTCCATCACAGGGCGGGCAGACAGACATATTCTCTCTCTCTCTCTCTCTCTCTCTGCGCACTCATACCTAGGGGCAACTTAGTATCTCTAACCCACCTGAATGCAGGTCTTTGGAGTGTGGGCACTAAATGTACAAGCCTAAATGTACTAATATGCTCTGCCGAGGTTCTACAAGTTGTTCAGTCCTTCATTTTTCAAGAATGTATTTATTTTATTTATTTACTGGAGATGTAGTTTTACTTGATTACTTAGTTTTACTTGATTATTATTTCACTGAAGCAGTAATAGGTTTATTTGAGCATGAATTTAGGGTTTAGCCTATTCTACCCTCCTCTAGTTCAGTCTGTTCTGCCAATGTACAATGGCACAACTGCCAGCACTTTGCCAGTTACACTCTGCCCACACAATGTTTATGCATAATAAAGTCCAACAAGAAACAAACTTTATCAAGCTAACTGCCTGCTAGTCCTCAGTTGCCTGCATTGCACACTGTGACAAAATGAGCCTTTCAAAGCAGCACAGACATTGAGACTGAAAAACATGTGTGTTCACAGCATGTAGTCTTTAAACATTGTTGACAAGCAGTTAATGGCAAATAAATGAGATATTGCTACACTTTGTGTTCTGGGGGTCTTTTTTGGGGTAGCACTGTTGTGACGATTGTAGGCTAAATGTTGTGTAAAAGGGTGTGAAAGAGGAGGAGAGAGAACCCCAGGCTGAAAACAACTCACTTTTCCTCAGAGATTAAAACGTACAGTTCTGCAGAATTCCTCATGTAAAAAATCGTACACAGCTATCATAATAAAAACACAATAAAAAGAATAAAATCACAACAAAAATCAATTACGAACACGAAATCCAGTTCACTTCTGCTCTTGTAGATCATGTACATTTGCACTGAAATATATTCCATCAATGTTACTGAACAACAAAAAAATGCACAGTGCAAAAAACTGATGGACCCCCAAAACAGTTATGAATAGCATTTTATGGCTACAGTGAGGGTTAAAAATTGGTATATTCAATATATTACCATTACTATGTTCATATGAATTGCTGAAATGCAAATAAATTTGGTTAAGAATGCAAAGAAGTTTAGAAATTGGGACCCTAAAAAGGCCCTTATAACTGAAAACCATTTTTTTTCACTGTTATATGAGTTGTAAACATTGTGAAACAAGTTTCAAAACATACTATTCACACCACAGTCCACACAGTTCATACATGGAAACTAAGCTGAAAAATCAGACAATTTTGAATACACTGGTTTTGTGATGTCATGAAAAACACATATGCACATACCTGCCTAGTTAGCATACAGCAGTTTAGTCTGAACTGCTTTTTGAAGGAGGTGCAACACAGAGCAGCCAATCAGCTCATTTACATATATTGTTCTTACATATCAATTCTACACACATACACACACACACGCAGAGAGAGAGAGACTCACACAGAGAGAGAGAGAGAGAAAGAAAGAGCAGTAAGATGCAAAATTCAGAAAGGTAAATCTACACATTCACATTAAGGGATAATGACAGTGTTCATAAACTCAGTGTGTGTTTTTCTCGGTAATAATACGTTGTTGCTTACTTCAGACACGTCTTTGATGACTGAGGCTGTGTTCAGCCGTTTTCTAGAAAGCCAGAATGGTGGAATACATGGAAAGGGCAGTAAGCTTGAAAACTTCCAAATGCGTCTGTCAGTTTTCCCTTCAGTTACTGTCAGTGATGTGAAGTCATGTTTCTGCAAATAAACAGCACTATTTTTAATCAGGGCTGTATGTATCATAATAAAACATCAGCTGGGACATGTTTCATGTCACAAAGCTAACAGCAGAGCCTGTTAACAGTTGAGCCTGTTAGAAAAGATGCCAGGATAAAGTTGTGTTTGTAGCTAGTTATCCAGCAATCAGCTACCACACTGAAATGGTTTGCACTGTGGATGCACATGAGAAACACCGTGTTATTTCAGTTTAGAACCTAACAAAATAGAGCACCAAAGCTTTGAAAACTTTTTCAAACGTCTCTTTAGGGCTTTAAGCTGTAATGTGTAGGCTCACACTTTTCTATCCTACTGGACAGAGCATTCTTATTGGTCAGATTTTAATAAGAATGTGAATGATTTGTGAAGGAAACAGTAATCAACTCTATATCATTTGGATCTTGCTAATGTAACACCAAATCTCATGATGTTTACTGAAGGTCTGCCCTGGGCATTCCGAGGATGGATAGGTCAAGGGAGCAACTGGCCATACACCTTTCCAGATGTTAAATATGCTAAATATGTTGTGTCTTGGGTCATTGAAGCGAAACAATATCATGACCTTGACACTGATTACATAGGGGTGATTACATTTCTGTTATTCCATTAATGTGTTTCTCCACAGTTTCAAACTTGTATTTAACCATCTTTTTTATACATAGTTTAGATGTGGAATGAAAAGGATTTTGATGAAAAGTACATCAGGGTAAGATACTGGAGTATTCTTTTATCAGAAAACTGCAATAGAACGGAATTGGTCAGTATTAAACTTAAATTGTTCATGTTCCTTTTTTGTAAACATTTTTTTTTGTTTATGTCCTCTTTAATACTTTGTGCTGCATCCATGTGCTTTGAGACGTGCTAGACAGAGTCGGTTTAGCAGATGTGGGCATTATAGCTGCAGAAGGACATTTCAAATATGCTGGTGCTTGATCCACATCTCAGTGACGCCGTCAATGTGATTGGGTAAGACATGAAACACCAAACAATTGTATTATATTGACAAAGTCTTATTGTCAGGATTAAGAATGGGCAACATGGCAAAGAGAAGAACGTTTTATAATGTAAGCAGATGAATCTGATGATTGTCAGCTTGTTGAAAGAATATTCAAAGAGACCTCAGTCAAAACTTGGAACATGTCTTCTGAGGATGTAAGTGAATTATCTACTTTTGTTATCATATTTTCATGAGTATAATGTTGATTTTTCCTAAGCATCGAGCCAGACCTTCTTTCTGAGTCTGTGTATGTGATATTACTATCTAAAAAACATCTGATTTGGTCCCTAAATCTCCCGCAAAATCCGACCAGACACCTCTGACTCTTAAATGATTATTTCAGTCTTTACAGGGCAACTCGCAGGAGCGCACACACCCCCACTTTCAGTGTCTTTTCTTCAGTAATGCTACTTTCAATTTGGGAGATGCACACCTTCCGAGAAACAAATACTATTGTAGTTTATATTGTTAAAGGTATGTTGAATGCGTTTATTGTATTATTCTGTCAGGGAGTGAGTTTAATTATAGGGGGTTGTGTTTCCCGTGGAGTAGAACTGTATGACCAGAGGTGACCTGCCTGCTCCACGGCTATGTATGTATATGCCTTTCTGCGTGGTGTTTCAGTAAAAAGGCACAACTCGTAGCAGAATCATAGCCACGTGTCTTACTCTGTGCTCATGCCACAGTATGTATGGGTACATTTTACATGTTTTTTTTTTATTCCAATTTATTCCAATCGTGTTTTGTGTTTTAGTGTACAAGTTCATTGCAGTGTCTTATTAAAACAGACAGCAGGAATGCATTTTATTTCACTTTAACTATTGCCAGCAGTAAGGTACAGTAGACTAAGCAGTATATAAACAGCACTATACTGAAGAAACTCTAATATTACTCTAATTTTACATTTTTAAAATGTGGCTATTTTAGGAGTTGACTTCTTTATGGCGACAAATGAATCCCACAATCAATTCCTGCCTGAAAAACTTTTACATCCACTTACGGTCAAGGCAAAGGAGAATTCAACTGATTTCTCAAAACTTTTCATAATTAAGTGGTCTAGATGTAAACATTAACTCGGAGTGGTTTGACGTGAAAGTCACCTAGAATTGTTCACACCGCTCATGATGGGAGCCAGACATGTGAGGCCTCTAAAAGCTCCCTCAAAAAGTTATTATAAGAAATGGTTACGAATGCACTGCCTGATACATTGTTTTACGACAGTGTTGAGAAAGTTTTGGGTGTGAATTGGATTTTTTTTAAATCCATTCAAGGTGCAGAGGTACATGCAGAGTGATGTTGTCCCCAAACTTATGTTTTTCCAGATTCACCACTATTTTACCATCATCAGCTTTACATATGAAAACTCATGTAGGTTCACTGGTGGTTCTGAATGGTAACCAAAATGGCTAGATTTGCAGTGTAGACACCATGACTCCTGGTTCCCATCACCACCACTGTATCTTTAGTGTGAGCCAGTAAGTTTCTCTATAATGAGAGGCTTCACATTAAGCCACTCTAAATGAATTTGTTTACATCTGAACCACTTAAAACAGTGAACTTCTCATTTAACAGTGCAATCACAGCAGTAGAGAGAGAGAGAGAGAGAGAGGAGAGAGAGAGAGAGAGAGAGAGACTGAAGACTGTTTTTGCCCATTAATCTGCCATGGCTCATTGGCTCTCCTAAGAGAGCTCTTTCACACCTTCTGTTTGAGCCCTTTAGACAC
The DNA here is from genome assembly GCF_904425465.1 of Colossoma macropomum. Classification (NCBI taxonomy): domain Eukaryota; kingdom Metazoa; phylum Chordata; class Actinopteri; order Characiformes; family Serrasalmidae; genus Colossoma; species Colossoma macropomum. The sequence continues at coordinate 24,697,446 of NW_023494795.1, read as the reverse complement.
TGTCTGAACTGCAGAGGGGGTTTATAGCTGACACATCTCAGTCAATAATCCTTGGCATGACGTTATCCGACATGAAGAGTGAAGTTAAGCTCTGACTGGGTCGTTCTCTTTGGAGAACAAACCTTACTTTTGCTATTCATAGCCCACCCCTGCACTTGAAGTCTTTAAGCAGCGGGTGATTAATGCATGACAGTCCGCTATTTTTTGGCCTTTTTTAGTGAACAGAACACTGCTCATATCACAGAGATGAGACATTAGTGTGATGAACTAAGGGAGGAAAAAAAATCCAAAGAATTCATTTCTACGTCTCAGAAGGTTTCTGAACATAAGGGTGGGTCTGTCGCCAAAGGCATAGAGAAAGCAGAGAGCAGCGAGATCAAAGACGAGCCAGACGAGTCGATGCCCTTCATTTGTCCCTCCGCATTTGACCAACAAAAAAGCATCAAGGCTTTGAAATGGGAACAAACAGGATCTCTATCGCCATCCCCAGCGGAAAGAACGCATCAGAGTGACAGAGTGAAGAGGCAGCCTCTGAAATGACACAAAGGAAAAGAGGAAGAGAGAAAAGGCAAGTGTTTATGCACAATACAGCCTCCTGTGACGACGCTTTCTCTTTTTCAGTCGTCTGCCATTTGTTTCCTTTATGTCAGCGGGGCGTTAAAGTCTGAAAATTCAATCAGAATCAGGCAGGGACACAAGACCTTTGGAAATCAAATGAAGGATGTCTTTCAAGGGGACATTTTTTTTGAAGGAGAAGTTTTCAGACTAGTTTCTGTTGATGTCATGTCTTTTCTGACTATTTTCTATAAAGCTGCTAAAAGTTATCAGATCGCAGTGTCCATCTTCCCAGACACAGTCAGCATATGAAACTGCAGACTGTAGAATAAGTCAATCATATTAATGAATATCGTGTGTTTGGTAAAGAATATGCAGAACATCCTTGGGTCCAGAGCTGGGCGATATGGCCAAAAATGTTATCACGATAAACAAAATTAATATCGTTTATCGTATAAATGTCAAATCCTTATTTCTTGCGAGTTTGAAGGCTGATTTTGGTCCTGGTTGGTTAATTGCTGTTTTAAACTATCCTTTATGGTTGGAACACGACAAACACTCACCAAACAGTGGAACATTTCACAAATCTGACTTGGGGCAGTGGAGAAAGTGTCTGGTCGGCTGTTTTTTTACCAGCTGGAAAAGCACGGTCGCTATTTTTGTAATAGTCATAATTTAAGAAAGAAAACAGATTATTTTTAGCTGTCTGATGATGAGTGCTATGCTATCCCGCTACAAATGCTACACAAGTGGCCATCAACAGTGCTAAACTGTTTAGTTTCTCAACAACGGCAGCTTAGTATGAACAGCGAACATTAGCTGGCTCGGTACGTCAGTGAGGGATCACACCACCTTACTGCCATCACTCCTACCACATCCATGTCAGAGCATATCACAGTAATCAAACACCAGCTAGCAGATGTCTGGATTTCTCTATAGTAATTTGAGGGGTGAACCGCAGTATATCAACACCAGACAAACAGAGTCTCCTTTAAGGACGTTTAAACTGAAATTGGTGCTTTTGTGTCTTATTTGATCTATAGTAACATCAATTCGCTGTGCTGTACGAGTGACGGTGCGCTGCTTTAAGTTAGCCAGCTGCTAAAAACAGCTAGCCTAGAAAAGATAGCGCCCTCCCAGTCTCCAACGCCTCACAGCTTCCTCAGTTTATTTTAGTTTAAATCAGTGCTGTAACTGCATCAACCCACTTCTTTCTTTCACTTTTGTTGCTTGGGAATGCACTCATACTTAAATATGACTTTTTGAGCGCTGTAACAGCGCTGTAGTTGTGTGAGCAGACATGATTTAACGCTGCTAAAGCTTGTTAGGATGTACAGAAAGAGGTGAGTTCACTCTAAGCCAGTACAGTTACGCCACTTATCTCGTCACTCACATTTGGTCACAGGAGAACAGATCGCCGGGCGCTCCACTCAAACAGGGAATGTATCCACGTTTCAGACGTTGCTAAAGTATATTTAGCAACTGTCTAATCATGAAAAACTCGGAAGTGCGCCCTCTCCTGGCGACAGTATGGTGTCGCTTTACTTGCAGTAGAAAACGCCACCAGTGCTGTCGCTAGAACGTGGAGGTGTGAGAACGGTGTATTATATGGAACATTTATCGAACATGTTGTATCGCTCTATCGAGAAAAAGTTATATCGTGATGATTATTGTTATCGTTTTATCGCCCAGCCCTACTTGGGTTATGAACTGAATAGCAAATTTCCTGTCGCAAATGCAAGAAAAACCAAGAATAAACTGTTGCTGTCCAAAAGAAGAAGCAACAACAAAAAAAATCTCCATCTTTGTCAATTTGTACTTAGCACAGCAGCTTCCCTGTTAAAATAGAGGTGAAATAAGAGGATATATTAACAACTAACCATGGTTAATAATTTTTTCTGGGTTTAAAAGTGACACATGGCAGATATTAGGGATGAATCCATACCATTTTTCAGACCAAGTACGAGTACAAGCATGTTTTTTAGTACTTGCCAATACCAATTTAATGAGTGCCATAATGAGTGACAACATTAAGTAGTTGTTAGTGCAAATTAGTGCAACGACCTCGACAGTTAACAGTCAACAGATTTGAACTGATGTGCTTTAGATATCTATGTTACCTTAATAACCTCAGATCAAGCAAAGTTGCAGAGAAGAGTGTTTTTTTCGTTCACGTCAGCAAAGTGCTTCTGTATAGCTGTAGTAAGGTACATTTCATAATTTTGATCCTCATCTGTCTCTTTCAACATCAGTCTCTGTAGCACAGTGACATCTGGTTTCATATTCGAGGCTGATGTATCACTGATGTAAGGAGCTCACTTGTTGAGTCTTGCATCTTGTTGGAGTCTTTTTGGCTGGTTGAACTGTAGTTAAATGTCCTCTAAAGCCAGACAGACCCTGAGATTTTAGAAATCTTGTTCTTTAGTGACTCACACTGTACATTTAGACCACTGTGTATGGACAAAGCCTATGATTTATGTGCTCACATTAGTAGGCCAGTCGGTTAGTTGCGAACTGACCAAAACGTTTGAATAGATTACGTTGCTGGTTTGTCGTGTGTAATTTGGAATGCAGGCCCTACAGACAGCTATGTCTATGAAAAATGTCCATTAAAGCTGTTTAATTCAAAACACCACGCTGGGCACCTGAGCAAACACGCTGAGAAAGTGAGTTACAGCAGCTTTGCTCACTTGTGCCACACTGTGCACTGAAAGTAAAACCAGGCAGCAATGTACAGCGAGGATTAAGGAGCACAATTAATGAAGAAGACTTACAAAAGCACCTCTGCCTCATTTCTTGCCTCACTCCCTGCCTATAATATACCTATTCTCACCGTGTGTCTATGAGTCTGAGCCTCCCTCATCTTCTTATATTTTGATGCCTACCATGAGAACACAAACTGATAGTTAACACAAACGCAGACCTAACATCACTGTCACCACTCAATGGTTTAATTACATATTAGCTAGTGGCAAATGGACCATAGGAATAATATTATACAGGTAAGCTAAGATAATAATTTTAGGTAATTTAACAGTTAGCCATCAAGCAGATTCTTACTGTTCCCTCAAAACAAAGCCTAATATCTTGCCATTCACTCCTCTTCCAGTCTGCATGCAAAATGTTTGGCAATCAGTTTTTTTGCATGAAAACTATACACAGATTGAAATTTGAATTTTGTCATGTTGTTCATGTTGGGTGTGGGAGTGGGGGAAGGAGAGAATCTTTAAGTGCAAGAGGTGCCCCTAGTCAAATGGGGGAAGGGGAGAACCTTCAAGTGCACAAGGTGCCCCTAGTCAAATGACATGTTTTGTTGATTTTTGAAGTGGAAAAAGTTTACAGAGAACACACTTGTGCACATTTTCATACATAATTACTGTTTATTTGTTAAATTTCACATATTGGAAAAAATAAAAATAAAATGTGGCCTGTGCAGAAGTTATGGCACATTTTATATTTTCTGCTTTATTTTTTTTCAACACGTTGAACTCTAAATAGAAATTGTATAAATAAACTAAATAAATAGAAACTGTGCAACAAAAAGTGCAGAAAAATGCCACATTTAAGTTTGTTCCTTTATTTTTTTTTAACCATTCTAGTTTCTGGAGCACAACCAATCTGTTATCTTTGTTGTCATCATGCCAACTCCAGATACAACAATGAATGGTCAGTTCATTCGCTGGTGAAAGTTTGCAAAAATTGAGGGCTAATAAAGTTATGTTGTATTTTCTCACTTTCTGTTGTGTGTAAAGCCCTTAAAATAGACGCTGAATATTCTAATTAATGCATTTCTTTGTTTAAAATCAAATAATTTTCATCTTTGTGACCAAGTCCTTTACATATCAAATAATTGCAACACATTGTGAGAAATCACATTACACATTACAGAGAAAAGCAGATTAAATGGCAGGAACGTCCACTTTTTGTGTCAGTTTTATTGTTAATAACCTTTTAAGGCTAGTTAACTTATGATAAGTCAAGAACAAATGCTACCATACCAAACTGATCTTGTACTTTTTACAAGTGCAAACAGAGTTCAACTATGAAATCACTGGAATTTTGTTGCGATCATTTGACTCACACATTCTCAGATGTCACCACTTTCATGAAATTCAATCTTGAAAACCAGAAACGATGAGTCTTCCTTCTACAGGACACATCTGAGATTCTGAGAGCAAATCCTCTACCTCTTGAGGCTGGTCACACATCAGTAACTCCAGCCCTCTTTCCATTAACAGTGAACACTCAGCGCACAGTAAACAAACTACCTTCACTGAATACATCTGATACGTCCACAGGAAAGGTAAATACTCTACACTCAGGCTTCAGTATTTCACTGCACATTCTTTTGAAGAGTTGTGAAACTGACATTGAGGAGTCTTAAAAACCTTAAAAATGCTACAATAATCGTTTTGTCATTCAGTTTTGTCCATTTTTGCAACTTCCTTAAGGCTTAGATAAGCAAAATAATCACTGTGCAAATTAAAGGGGCTGTTTCTACTTTTTCTTCACTGTTCTTGTATTTCTTGTTTTCTTTGAAGTGAAATTCTAACATTTGTTTGGTTTCATGTACTCGAAACAGTCAAAACTCATTTTCACATGATCATTTTCCAACTTCTCTTTAAGTCTTAGAATTAAATAAGCTGTTTTATTACTGTGCCTTTAAAACATATGATGTATGCAAATGACCTCTGTTCTGATTGACTGGTAGCGTATGCAAATGTGTCCATGATTATGACATCTATTCAAACAAGGTGTTTGTGTTGAGCAATGCTTAAATAGCATATAAAATGTTTCAAAAAACTTCCCTAAAAATAAATAAATAAAATAAAATAAAACTGAGAACCTTGTGACAAAGAGGTCAGCATCCAATGTCAACTTCATTTCTCATAAAATCAGACCTCAGAAGGGGTCATGGTCCCTGCAGGATTCCCTCAAGGGACGGTACCGCGTGGACTGAGGAATGAAAACAGCAATCGATAAAGTCAGTCAGTTCACCGTCGAAACAGCTGGAAAATAATATAACCTCATCATGTCATAGTCTTAACAGCAATAAGACAGTTCAACTCATTTCATAACAAGGACAAAAAGAATCTTCTAAATCTAGTCAGTGTGTCTAATATTATAATTATGAGACTGCTGTAAGAAATGTGGGAGATTATTGATCTGTTAAATTTCAAATATCTTGCATTTACTAGACAGAATGTCTGAAAGTGACAATATATAGGTCATTTATATAATAATAATAATAATAATAATAATGTTGTTGTTGTTGTTGTTGTTGTTATTTTAATATTCAATATTCTTATTCCTATCTTATTACAATTTTTCCTCTGTCCCACTTTAACAATGACATATTGGCAAAGTGGGACAGGGTGTTGCTCGTAACCTGTGATAGCCACTCGCACCACTTTAAGAGATCTTACGTGTGGATACCTTTTTGTTGTGTCACGCTGTTCAGGACCCCGCAGGACCACCACAGAGCGGGTATTAATTGGGTCGCGGATCATTCTTAGGGCTGCAGCACTGCTGTGTTTTATATTTTGAAGTCAGCAAACAAATAGAAATTATGGGTCATGTTTTATTTTGATGTTCCCCTATGCATGATCTACTTAAATTATTAACAAACTTTCTGTTGTTTTGTTTTGAAGTTTAGATTTAACAGAATCACATACAGCTTCAACTTCAGTTGCATTTAATAGATACTTAGTTGAATGTTAGTTCAAAAAAAACACTTCGGATCTACAAAACATCATTTTTAATTTGTTGCCTGTAGAGGATGTACTCATTTTTACTTAGAAAATCAAAACATGTAATTTGGCCGGGGTAGGGCTGGTCGATAAAATGATAACAATTATCGCGATATAACTTTCAGCGATAAAACTACAAGAAATGTTTGATACATTCTTCGATATAATACACCATCGTCACACTACCACGTTCTAGCGACAGCCCTGGTGGCGTTTTCTACTGCAAGGAAAGTGACACCATACTGTCGCCAGGAGAGGGCGCGCTTCTGAGTTTTTCAACCTGATTAGAGAGGGAGGGGGCAAAGAGTAAAATGAGTCACCCAACATGCTTTAACAACGTCTGAAACGTGGAGTTACATATTCCCTGTTTGAGTGGAGCGACTGCCGATCTGTTCTCACGTAACCAGACCAGTGCGAGTGATAAGTGGCGTAACTGTACTGGCTTAAAGTGAACTAACCTCTTTCTGTACATCCTAACAAGCTTTAGCAGTGTTAATCATGTCTGCTCACACGACTACAGCGCTGTTACAGCGCTCAAAAAGTCATATTTCAGTATGAGTGCATTCTCAAGCAACAAAAGTGAAGGAAAGAAGTGAGTTTGTGCAACTTACAGCCCTGATTTATATGAAAGTAAACTGAGGACACTGTGAGGCACTGGAAACCAGGAGAGTGCTATCTTCCCAAGCTAGCTGTTTTTAGCAGCTGGCTAACTTGAAGCAGTGCTCGAGTGACTCGTACAGCACAGCGAATTGATGATACTATAGATCAAATAAGACACAAAAGCACCAATTTCAGTTTAAACGTCCTTAAAGGAGACTCTGTTTGTCTGGTGTTGATATACTGCGGTTCACCCCTCAAATTACTATAGAGAAATCCAGACATCTGCTAGCTGGTGTTTGATTACTGTGATATGCTCTGACATGGATGTGGTAGGAGTGATGGCAGTAAGGTGGTGTGATCCATCACTGACGTACCGAGCCAGCTAATGTTCGCTGTTTGTACTAAGCTGCCGTTGTTGAGAAACTAAACAGTTTAGCACTGTTGATGGCCACTTGTGTAGCATTTGTAGTGGGATAGCATAGCACTCGTCATCAGACAGCTAAAAATAATCTGTTTTCTTTCTTAAATTATGACTATTACAAAAATAGCGACCGTGCTTTTCCAGCTGGTAAAAAAACAGCCAACCAGACACTTTCTCCACTGCCCCAAGTCAGATTTGTGAAATGTTCCACTGTTTGGTGAGTGTTTGTCGTGTTCCGACCATAAAGGATAGTTTAAAACAGCAATTAACCACCCAGGACCAAAATCAGCCTTCAAACTCGCAAGAAATAATGATTTGACATTTATCGCGATATGTATTGATATCAAACGATATGAACTTTGTTTATCGTGATAACATTTTTGGCCATATCGCCCAGCTCTAGGCTGTGGGTGTTCAAACTTTTGCATACATCTGTAAATTGCACACAATATACCCACAACTGATTTATATAAGACCACGTTTGATCAGAAAGTTCTGCACCTCACTCTAGACAGGACAGCACCTGGCCCTCTTTGACCCGCTGAGCACTGACACAGCAGTTGAAGAGTCTTTCAAGGACTGAGGGGATATTGAGGTGTGAGACAGGGGAAGCTCATAGTGCAGTCTGAGCTGCCATGGTGTCCATTAGCACATTACACTGCATTCTGTGCCAGAGGACCCAAAAAATCCATCTTCCTGGCCCGGCACATCCGTCCTGGCCTAATGCAACCACAATAAAGAATTCTACCCGGATCAAGCCAGTGTGAAAAGGAGGAGGGCTGGAAGATGAAAGATCGTTTTCCTCTGTTATGTAAGGGCTGCACAGTTTCCATTAGACCGTACCCTATGCACTTATTAATAGGGCTAGGAGGAATAAGCTCTGACACGCAGTGGCCAAGGTGCATGCTCTACTGGAGGGATAATAGGCCACTTCTGTCTTGTGCTTATGATGACACAGTGGGCTGAAGTCAAAGCTCGGAGAACGGGAGGGAGAACGCAACCTTTTACTTACATTCGGTTTCCATTACAGACCAAGAACAGAATTCTCACACCTCGTTATTCTCCCCCACCAGCCCCATAGGAAGCCATTGCTGGCCCTAAAGGTAAGAACAACAAATTTGCTCTGACCACTCCAGCAAACCCTGTGTGGGCAAAGCATTCTAAACAAGAGGACTAAATACCCCAATTTCCTCTCCTTTCTATAAAAGCTACATGTGCCACAACTCTATTGAAAGAAACTCCAAATTTCTTTAATTGTTAGGGCACAACCCAATACTTAGTTCTTAGTTAACCATTTTAAATCTATTTGAGCAGAATTACTACTTTTTATACAAACTGTGCATCTCTGTTATATCTAATGATAATAACAATAATAATAATAATAATAATAATAATAATATTCACACACTCATCATTTAAGCGGCACGTCCTCCCAGGTTTTAAAGGGTGCTGAAGCCTATCCCAGCGTTCACTGGACGAAAGGCAGAAAACACCCTAGACAGGTCGCCAGTCCATCACAGGCCAGAATAAAATAATATTAATATATTAAAATATTTTTTTTATTACAGAAACAAATTATATTAAATATATTTCTGTTAATATATTAAATAAATATGATTACTGACAAGAGGCTGAGTAACATGCTGGCAAATGGAATTCATGTATTTAATTGACATTTATAATACATTTTTGATTGAATATTAACAGAATAATTACATGAACGAAACTGCCAACCAGTAACAGGAAAGAACAGTATGAATTAAGTAAAAAACGTTGTTCCCATCTGCCTTTCCAGGATGTATTGTAAATGTATTCTGAATATTATATTCCAAACATTACTTCTATTGAATTGTAACAGAATACATTACTGAATACATCTAGGACATTGTACTCAGCATTCAGCCATCACTACATTTTCAAAGTTGTTTGCCCAACCCTATTTACTTATAAAAGTGCCCCACATATGCAAGGAGTTAAAGGGTTCATATCATGGAAAAACATATTTCCATCACTTTTTTCAATAATGAAGTTTGAAAAAACATGTAGGCATTGTTAAACTTTCAAAACATGTCATTCAGCTCTGAGTCCATACAATCCATTTGTGGAAATGTAGTTTCAAAACTAACTACTCACCACCTTTTTTGAATGAGGCATAATACAGGGCAACCAACCAAAACAGAGGTTGTTACACTTAAAGGCACAAAAAACAGAATTATGGCTGTTTCTGGCACATAAACCTTCAAAAATTTCAAAAGTGGACCTCAGGGAAAACAACAAAAAATACAAGGAAAAAAATATAGAATATGGGCCCTTTGATTACCAGTGCTGTGATGTAAGAGGGTCTCCTGTTCAGTGATGATCCTCTAATGCAACTCCCATCCCTTAATCTCAGATCACTTCACTGCACTCATAGCATACATCATGCATGCATCTGATCTACTATAGTACACTAGATCTCTGAGAATTATTCATTGCTGCCTATGAGACACTACAGCAGAGATCCCTGGCTCACAACAGTAAATCAGGTAACGAAGTGCAGGCCCATCAAAACTTGAACAGATCAAATTTCTGACTTGCAACATCCTGTGTGCAACCAGTAATGCTTTACAAAAGTAAATCTAATTTACAAACACTTATTTTGCATCATGAAGCTGTATCTTTGCTCATACCATAAATCCCGCGCGGCACCAAGATGAAAGCTTTCCCTCGATTAATAATGACCCTTTTCACAGTCATTAGGCTTTAGCAAGTGAAGGCGCTAGGACAGGTATGTGTTTCATCTCTCTGGGGAGAAGCTATGCTTAACTCTTCCTCCTTACAAATGACCGTCCCACTCCCTCCGTACCTGAAGATGAATGGGCCTCAGCACATGCTCAGAATTAATAACGAGTAGAAAGGCACCGTCGGGCCCATTCTCTGTGACGAAGTCTTCCAAATGACTTTTAAATAAACGCCCGATTCATCGGCACACACAGATCTCGCCAAAATGGGACACTCTGTGTCTTTCTTTCTTTCGCTTGTGCGTTCACGCTTGGTTTCTGCTCTTATTTGTCCAACATTTTCCATGTGGTGCTTGGCATAGCTGTGAGGGACGTTTATATGCTTTAAGCACCAATGTGAAGTAATGAGATGGCAAAGAGCTTTTTCCTCTAATGGCTGGTGTATTCTTGAATACAAATGTTCCACAGGGAAACGAAGACTATTATCTTTAATATCCAGATAAGTATTATGTGAAAATAAGCCGTGCGCAAAAGTTAAGGCTGCACAGGCTTACTTTGTAGGAAAGACAAAACCACATCCAGACATGAAACAAGCAACAAATTTAGGCCCCTGCAGGATGCCTGTAACCCCAACCCACCCCACCCCCACACTCCCCTTATTGGATAATTCTTAGCGTCTAAAACCACTTAGCAACACAAAGTATGACAGCAGTCTCTTTTTGTTCTGTTTTTAAAAAGCAACGGGGGGTAGGAGGCTTGGTGTTGGCTACAGGGGAACAGTGGGATTCATTAAAAATGATTTGTGGGCTCAGTCAAATTTACTGTATCTCCTCCAGAGCAGCGTGGGCCTCGGGGAATATCGTAGGCAGACCCGAATATAGCATCAATGTACTGAATGCTTTGGCAATTTTAAACAGGATCCCCAATAGCACAGTTTCCAAAGTTTGGCAAGAATGAAGCTGGGGAAGGACACTCTCCTGTCATGGTGGTCCTTCTTGAACAAACTTTGTCCTGAGTCATGTCTTGTCCTGTGCTCATTCTATGTGATGGCTGTCCTCATCCATTCACATGAACAACACTGTTTATTTCAGTGCTAACACTGCTCTGCAAAGGTCACCTATAAACAGGTTGCTATGACAAGATTCTAAATTCTTTATGACCAACTACAATGTTGGTGGTTAAACTAAAGGTGTCAAAAATGAGTCTTTGTAGCAATGCCACAAGTCTTCTGGTTCCTAAAGAAACTTTCAGTTAGGCTTATTATTAGGCTAGGTTTATTTTTCAGTATCAGGAAAAAGAAAAATTAAAAAAGAAACGAGAATGAACAAGAAAATCACACCAAAGCCTTAACAACAAATATGTTAGTATTAAATATGTTCATGCTTTGCCTTTTTTACAGCTTCCATTCTTTTCAGGAGACTTGCTTTTAGTTTTTCAAAGAAATATGCAGAGATATTTTCCATACCTCCAAAGTTCAGTCTTTGAAGTGTTGCATTTTCTGCTTCTCATGATTCAAGTACTCCAAAACACATCCAGTGATGGTGAGGTCTGACTCTGGGGTGGTTAGTCCATTGTTCTGAGAACACCAGCAGCTCCGTTGATTTGCATTTTTTTGTGATTTCTTTGCGCAGTAAGGGCTTCTTAACAGCTACACACCCTTTCAGACTCATAGTGTTGTCTTCTCACAGTGGAAGGATGGATAGAAACACCTGTGAATTTTTTCAGATCTGAAGCAAAAGTGGAGCTTGATTTTTTTTCTCCTCTCTCTCAAAAATAAAAGCTTTAAGGCTCAAAGCCATTTATCTGATGGGGACAGCTTTGGTGGTCAAGTTCTTGCATGGTTGTTAAGTCACATTTTCTTTTTTTTATATTTTTGTAAAAAAAAATCCATTTTTTTTTTACTTATTTCCCCTCCATTACAAGTGGATTAAGTTATATCTAATCTCTGAAAAATGAATAATTTATGAATAATTTACGCTTAATGGCCGTTTTGACTGGAAATTAAATAAATGAAGGGTGGTCTCTGACTTTTGCATGATACTGTGTTCAAAGTTTGTTTACACTGATGTGAGATCACATCTGATCCTAGATAGCTCGAAGCCAGGATGTACAGTGGTAGGAAAATATTAAGCCAAAGTTCTTTAAGGGCTCATATCATGGAAAACCAAAAGCTAATCCTTTTTTTTTGTTTGTTTCTGGAACAGCCCCAAATCCAAAAAAGTTGGGACAGTGTATGAAATTCTAATAAAACAAAGCAGTGATTAGTTAATTTTGGTTAATCTGTATTAAATTGTATTACATATTTGAATGTTTTACCTTTATAATTTTTTTTTGGTAAATATACACCACTCATTCCAAATTTGATGCCTGCAACATGTTCTGAAAAAAATTGGGACAGGAGCATGTTTACATTGTGTTCTATCACATTTCCTTAATAGCATTTAATGGTTTGGTTGATCAATCGATTTAGTTTTGAAAGCATAATTTTTTTCATTCTTCAGATATAAGAGTCTTAAGCTGTGCAACCATACAGGGCATTTCTTGTCTTTTTTAGAGCTTAATAAGATACACTTCCTGGTCTGGACTGCAGGAAGGCTAGTCTAGCACCTCCACTCACATTGTAGAATGTGGAGAATGTGGCTTAGTGTTGTCATGCTAATGTATGCATGAGTGTCCCTGAAAAAGACAGTGTCTAAAAGGCAGCATATGTTGCTCCAAAATGTGTTCAGCATTAATAGTGCTTTTAAGGTGTGTGCATGGTATGGAGGGTTAATAGTGGGTAAATTGTGCAGTGCTCGAGTCCATAAAAGTTTGCAGTGTTTGGAGACTGTTGACATATGGCTTCCACTGTGTGTAGTACAGTCTTAACTTGCATTTGTGGATGCAGCAATGGACAGTGTCTACTGACAATATTTTGTCACAGTATTCCTGTGCCTGTCGCCTGCATGGTGAAGCATGCCATTTTTTAATGCAGTGCCATCTGAAGGATCGAAAGTCACAGGCAATCATTCATTGTTTGGTTGTGGTCAGTTTTGACCTTTTTCTTTTTCTGGATTCAGTGACTCTTTTGATGTTATGCACTGTAGACCGTAAAAGATCTAAAATCCAGTCCCTGGCTGAGGAACATTATGTTTAAACTGTTGGATTTTTTGATGATGCATTTTTGGCGAAGCAGTGTGCCTTGACCCATTCTTGCTCATAAGGGACTAGGCTTTTTCTGGATGTTTCTTTTATATCTAAGCATAAATGCAGACATCATATTGTAGACATCAACTTCAGAATGAGTGTATATTTAAAAAACAGTGAAATTGGTAACATTTAAATTAAATTAAATTGGTGTCTTTGTAACTGTTTTTGTTCTGATACAGGTAATCTGAGCTGAAATCACTTATTTCTGTTTTATTTTGCACTGTACCTACAGTCCCACATTTTTGGAATTGGGTTTGTACATAAAACCACACAGATGTCATAAGTGAACCTCAGAGGGAAAAAGAAAATCCAAGAAAAAAATCTAGGAGATGGGCTTTTCTTTACACTTTCACATTCTTTATAGAACCATGCACAGAAAGTTTCTTTAGGGAAACAATAGTCATTCTTCTACAGCATTGATCCAAAGAACCATTTTTGGCATCTCTATTTTTAAGAACGTAGTTGAAGAGTCAGTGTTGCCATACTAGATCTGACAAACAAAGAGCAAGAAGAGTCACCTTCTAGCCTGGCATTCAGACAACTCTGGCCTATAAGAGGGCTTCAGCGCTGGCTCCTGAAGCGCACTACTCTCATCCATCCATCTGCCTGATGGCTGGAGGCCCCACTGCTGCTGTTGCTGCTTCACATTCACTTCTCTCCTCCACCTCTGAGGCTGACTGCAGAGAGGAGCAACAAGCACTTCATTTCAGCTGACATTTGAGGGCCTAAATTTAGCACCCAGGCCTGAGTTCTTCCCCCTTCCTGAGATTCTGGAGCCCTGCGAGCTGAACTGTGTGCCTTGATGTACCTGTCAGGCTGAATCAGCGGAGCTCAATCGACACGTTTGAAATATGGAGTTGAGGTCATCTCCTGTGATGACAGGAGGAAGCTTCTCTTTCTTGCCGCCCAACAGTTCTTTTAAGAAGAATCAAGAGCAACTGTTGAGAAAAAGCACCACTCTTTTGCATGATGTGCTCTTAGCTGTGGCATATTCACTTCACAGTTGGACACGAAAATGGTTTTGTCACTTTGGGGGGCAGTATTAATGTGATCCATTCAGTTTTGGATTATTATTGTATTTTCATTCAGGGAAAGCACTTTCCGCACACAATGAATCTCCTCACTTTTAATCAAAGCCGACTGTGCTTCAGTGAAACTGATAAATCCACCATTTTTTTCAATTAAAGCACACACTGAGATGGTTTATAAAATGTACATTTTTCATTTCTTTCATTTGCAGTGTCTGCTATGGGTATCCTGATTTTCACTAAAAATGAACTATTGATTTAATGTCTAGAAGAAGTTTTTTTCCCCTCTTATTCTTTTTTAATAGACAATGCAAAATATCTCTCCTGCTAGTCCTTTCAAAAACTCATTATTATTATGTTGGGGAACATGACAAACAGCAAATAGGTCTAAATTGCAGCATCTCTTACTTTACATAAAGTGTTGTCTGACGGAAATGGACACCACAGATGCTGCGCCTTGCTCAATAAGCCACGCAAAGGCGGCCACAGCTTTAATCTCCGTGGATCAATATTGAGCTGTTAACAGAATGAGAAACACAAAGTGCAATAGGAGCGTAGCAGCGAATGCCAGATCACTCAGGCCACCATGGCCGCATGTGTGTGTTTGAGAGACAGTTCGGGCATCTTAATAGACAGCAGGGAAACACACATTACCATATCCCCCTGAGGAAAGTGTAGAGAGTGTGACTCGCTGTCTCTGTCAGTCTCTCTCTATCTGCACTCCCTCTTTTCTCCCGTCTGAAGACTACTCACTCGGCCCTCGCAGTCAGATTCACTCAGATTCATTGGGGTCTCAGAAATTCAACTGAAGACGGGATGCTGTTTTTTTAATGGGATTTAAGCAGATAAATATCCAAACAGACAGCCATGAAGAGCGGCCGCTCTGTGATGGAATCTGCTTAGCTGGTTTACACACCCTCGCCACCTACGCACTGGCAGGGCACTGCAAATAAGCGTGTGATATTTACCAAACAACCTCCCTTCCACAATGCAGTGTCAAAAGACATGCACTTTTTCAGCTCAAGCTACCAACAGCTTGGGTCAAATTCAGCACAGCAGCAAATGAATGAGCAGAGCTCATTCCTGGAATGACCCACATATACAAAAGAACACCGATCCACCAGGCACAGTCAACCAACAAAACAGCCATCAACTATATTTCCTTAAGATTAAAAGACTCCTTTAAAGCAAAATCAAACTTTAACATGTGCCAACTGCTGCTTTACGCTTGAAGGACGAAACAGTAGACACTAAAACAACCACTTTGAAAGCCGATACAGAAATATGGAAAAATGGACTCCCCTTATAACTGTACATATGGACATATATGTTACATAAATGCCAACTTATTTGAAAATATGGGACACAAATTTCAGCTATATCTCAACATATACAAACGGATATGTGCAACATATTTAATAATATATGATGGAAAACATTTTTCATATACAAATGGCATATACACAAAAAAAAAGTATTGGGACACACCTCTTAATCCTTGAATTCAGATGTTTCATTCAGTCTCATTGCCACAGGTATATAAAATCAAGCACCTAGCCATGCAGTCTGCCTTTACAAACATTTGTGAAAGAATGGATTGTTCTACAGAGCACACTGAATTTGAGCGTGGTACTGTAATAGGATGCCACTGTTGCAACAAGTCAGTTTGTGAATTTTTCTCCCTCCTAGATATTCCACGTTCAACTGTGAGTGGTATTATTGAAAAGTGGGAGTATTTAGGAACCCCAGCAACTCAAACACGAAGTGTCAGACCTTGTAAAGATACAGAGCGGATCACTGAGTGCTGAAACACACAGTGTATAAACCTTACATCACCAAGCACATTGCCAAGCATCAGATGGAGTGGTGCAAAGAACACCGCCACTGGACTCTGGAGCAGTGAAAACACATTCTGTGGAGTGACGAATCACGCTTCTCTATCTGACAGTCTGACGGACGAGTCTGGGTTTGGGGAATGCCAGGAGAACATTACAGTTGGCGCAATGCAGTCAGGCAGGTAAAGTTTGGTTTGCTTTTCAGTGCATAAAGCAAGGCCCATAAAGACATGGCTGGATGAGTCTGGTGTGGAAGAACTTGACTGGTCTGCGCAGAGCTCTAACCTCAACCCCATCAAACACCTTTGGGATGAGCTAGAACAGAGATTGTGAGCCAGGCCCTTTCATCCAACATCAGGGTCAGACCAAATGCTCTTCTGGATGAATAGGCAAAAATTCCCACAGACACACTCCAACATCTTGCAGAAATCTTCCCAGAAGTGTGAAATCTGTTATAGCTGCAAAGGGGGACCAAATCCATATTAATCCCTATGGATTTAGAATGGGATATCATAAAAGCTTCTGTAGGTGTAATGTGTATGTGTCCCAATACTTTTGTCCATATAGTGTATTACTTATATGCTACTTGACATAAGTATTCATATTGAATGTGTGTTGCTGGTGTATTTAATTTATTTTTTGCTTTAAAAATCTTTCAAAATTTGTATCAGACATAAATGTAGTTACAAACCTATCAGACATACACTATATTGCCAAACGTATGTGAACACTTGACCATCACATCTATATGAGCTTGTTGGACATTCCAAAACCATGGGCATTAATATGGAGTTGCTCCCCTTTGCAGCTGTAACGTCCACTCTTCTGCGAAAGCTTTCCATAAGATTTGGGACAGTGTCTGTTGGAACTGGTGCCCATTCAGTCAAAGAGCATTAGTGAGGTCAGGCACTGATATTGGACAAGAAGGCTTAGCTCGCAATCAATATTTAGGTTCATCCCAAAGGTGCCCAATAGGGTTGAGGTCAGGGCTCTGTGCAGGCCACTGGAGTATCTCCACACCAAACTCGTCAAACTATGTCTTTATGGAGCTCCCTTTGTGCACAGGGGCGCAATCATGCTGGAATAGGAAAGGGCTTTCCCCAAACTGTTGCCACAACCTTGGAAGCCTACAGTTGTCTCAAATGTCTTTGTATGCTGTAGCATTAGCATTATCCCTCTGTTCCTCCACCAACCAGTCAGCACTATGCATTCCGGGAGGTAGGTCCTGGCAGCCGTGAAACTCAGAATTGTACTTCATACTGCTGGAAAGGGAAGCATGATTAGCCTCTCCATAGAACATGTTTCCACTGCTCCTGAGTCCAGTGGTGGTGTGCTTTACACCACTCTAGCTGATACTTGGCATTGTATAGTGCATAGTGATTTTAGGCTTGGGTGCAGCTGCTCGGCCATGGAAACCCATTTCATGAAGCTCCCAAAGACCATTTGGAACTCTACAGTGAGTGATGCAACAGAGGACAGGTGATTTTTGTACATAAAAATATGACCACCACATTTGATAAAGCTTACTGGTTTACATGGGGCATTTTGGTGTTACAGTTACAGTTACCAGTCTCACAATGTCAAATCAATGTGTAGCAGTCATATTCTGACTCTTTAGCGCCCTTGTCCCCCGGAGTGAGACTTGTTTTCAGAGACGCACACACACACACACACACACACACACACACACACACACTATACTAATGTGCTGCAATGTCATTACATCAGTTTAGCCTATTCCTAACATCAGCGCTTACTCTACATAATTCAGCATAATCCTTAATCAGCATTACTCTACATGTTCCAACACTTTCGCCCTGACACAAAGCAACAACAACCAATCAGAAGGCTGGATTCACACACAAACACAACCAACACTGCAGCATCTTCACTATATATGCTCACTTCAGACAGACACAACGCCTGCACAGCGAAGACGACTAAACCGAGCTAAAATCAGACAACTGAGACTTATACAAAGTTGAACCTACAAAGTCAAAGATGTACAAACTTAAAAACTGATAATTACCAAAGCCAAAACCACAGGTTACTGCCACAGCGGGCAGACCCAGAAGAAGGCGATATGAAGGTTAAATCAAACAGCTGATAGGTGAAGAGGAGGAAAAACAACGCAGCCATCTTAAACACCTAAACCTAATCATCATTGTAGACAACAGCATTATTGCCACTGCAGGCATGAAACGTGTTTACTGTATGTTTATGTCTTGCCTGTAATAACTTCATCCACTGAAGTAACGTCTGTCCAGGCGTCTAAACGGAACCACTCCATCATTTACGGTGGAAGGGAAAAATGAAAACTTTCTAACGTTACTAGTCTCCATCCACTGTTCGAGTCTCAGTTACGGTCAGTAAACCGGGTCTGTATCACTTAACACACGGGCCGCCAGTTTAACCCCCAAATCTGTACAGATAAACACTTGGATGTGACATTTAACTACAGTCTAAGCGCTCTAGTGCTGGGAGTTTGTGCACTACATCACAGTTACCGGCAGAGTCGGGATAATTCCCGGATCTGATTTCCTACTCCAGTGCTGAGGCCACGGATGCAGTTTTTTTCAGGCGCATCGTCCGTATTTTAGCGCTAATCCGACGCCGTTACTTTCTGCGGATTCCGCTGTCTCAACTGTTTATCTTCCTTTTTCCCGCGTGCTCACTACTAGGGCCTGTAAGCCGTGGACGTAGCCAATCACAGGTTCAGACCCCTCCCATCTTTCACAGCGCCGGTCTGCACTTTATTAGGCGCCCTAATACCTAATAAAAGCTAGCTAGAAATCATTAAAACTAAAGTAACAAACTAGTTTGAAAATGTAACAGTACCGATTTTCCTTTTGAAATGTAGTGAGTAAAAGTAAAAAGTATGAAGTGATCGAAATACTCAAGTAAAGTACAGATACCTAAAAAAAACACTTAAGTACAGTAACAAAATAGTTTGTTACCATCTCTGGCTAACGCCAGCAGCAGCTTTTGTTTACAGCTTATTTTTACAGTTTTCTTACCTATGTTGGAAGATTGCCGAGTATGTGGAGGACTCTAAGGTTGTCTGTTTCCAAAATGTTGTAGATCCATGTCAGTTTGAACCAGAATACACAGATGAGTTGCAGCGGTTTAAAGAAGACAGAGCCAAAAGAGAGAGAGAGAGAGACTGAAGCCACCTGAACCCACCAGTGCAGACGCAAAACCCAGAACGAATGGAAATAGGTGGTGTCAACAACAAACTTGCGACTCCGCTTACCAGTTTATGAGGTAGGATGGCGAGGCAGATTATTTTATTGCATGGCCCACTTTAGACAGTCTGTTGTAAGCTAAAGGCTAATAGTGCAATATGTGCACAGTGGCTAACAATGACTAATTTATTTCACTCACAAACGTTTCTTACCTTGATTACAGTTTCTGTGGTGAAAAATACATAAGAGGGAACAGCAGGTTTCTTTAGGAGTCAGCATTTCAAGAAGTTCACTTTGCATTTTTTCATTGGTCTTGAGGAGTCTTTGTCGGTCTTCAGTTCAGTTTGTAGAGTTCAAATTTGGTGTTTTTGTGTAGCTTAAAAACAATTAGTAGCAAGGTGCACCTGTGATCTATCACAGCTCCTCTGATGAATAACGTTACTCACATAAGCTATAAGTTTTGCTGACACCGTGCAACGCATTGCTGCCAACAATACAAAAGACCCCAAAAAAAAATAATATCCATCTGCATACAAAATTTTAGCATTATTTTACATTTTTATGTACAAACTTACAAGACTCATGCAAGTTCACTGGTCATTCTGAATACCAGATAAAATGGTGATATTTGTAGTGTAGACATAATGCCATCTGGTTCCTAGAACTACAATGGTGAACAATTTTGACTCTGTAAATTTCATGCGCATTGCTCGCCAAACCACTCTGAATGATTTTGCTTACATGTAAACCATTAAATGATTAATTAATTTTGCAAAATCGAAGGAGTTCCCCTTTATCATGGATGTTTAATGATATGCTTGGCTGAAGAATGCTCATGATCATTTTGTAACTGTATTTCCTTTGCTCCACTTCAGCCAATGTTGAGCACTCCAACATGGCAACAATGACAACACCCCTTACCCTGCCCCCTCTGTTGACAGCCAGTGAGAGCTGTCCTTATTAGCTTATGAAATCAACACTTGGAAAATGACTTGGCAGCTTTGAAAGTATGTAACTCATTAAAAAAATGTTTATAAATTCTTATTCTCTCAAATGTCAGACAGCATAACAGACACTGAAGACTTTTATTCTGACATTCTTTTAGGAAAGAATGGGCAGAGTATTACACTATAAACTAAATTCATGGTGCAATGCCGAGATCAATAGCCTTTTAACAGATACTGAGAATAATTGTCATTTTTGAGTCATGGTTCAGCTGCCTCAGGTTACAAAGATAGGTGGTGTGACCCCAGGAAAACCAAGAAAAAGTGTTGTTATTATTATAATAAACCTTATTTGTTTGGAAAAGAAAAGTATGCAAAACTTGATATCAAGGTCCAAATACAAAGACTAATTCATAGTAGTTTATATTTTTAGTGGTATATTTTAGTGGTAACTTTAAAATAAAATTTAGTGGTTTAGTGGTAACTTTAAAATAAAAAAAAATATGAATGTGTGGTTGCACCACCTGACATTTTTTGGATGGTAAAATTAATCATTCTGTTTAAAAATGAATTTATAACAGTATAAAAGCTATAAAAGAAATGTCAATACATAGAATAACACAGAATACAAAAAACACATTTTTAAAAAATAATTATTTTCAATGATCATTTTTAAAGCTCTATTTTTCATAAACGTATGCATTAAAAATCAGCATCTCTCAAATGCACAAATAGTGTTTTCTAGGTTATTTTGGTAGTGTTGTCATTGAAAGGAAGGAGGCAAATAGGGATTTTAAAAGAGAACGTGAGTCCCTTTTGATACGACCCTATTGACACAATCAAAGCTCAGCTATTCATGCTTACTTTGTGGTGGTGAATGTATTATGTAGTTTTAGTTATGCTTGACCAGCTATTTTAATTATTTTTAGACGCTGATCTTGATCAAGATGGAAATACATGGATGGAAGGTCACACATGAATCGGTGCTGCACACTTCAGGCAAAATAACCACTTATTAATTATAATATGACACTATAATTCAATATGAGTTTTGATACAATAAACTACCTCAAATTAAACTAACAGCTTTTAAAACCACTAATTCAGTCAAGAATTTGTGTATTCAGTGAAATTATATAAAGTAAAAATCTATATTTAAATACTGAATATTTGAATACTGAACTAGGAGTAAGCTACAGGCAGTCTGTGGTCTAAATGAGACAGCAAAGACACATCTGTAGTTTTATACGCAGCTCCATAGCATGGAGCTCCTGATGATGACTGATATTTGTGATTAATTTAAAAAAAGCAATTTTTTATATGAGCCACTGTATGTCCTCCATGTCACAGTATCTTGCACCCTATAAGTCTATAGAAATGAATGCACTCTGAGGCCTAGTGTGAATATTAATTGAACCTTCAGTCCAAATGGACATTATTGTTATTGTTTTGATCAATTAGTTGTCAGAACATATACCCTTTCCAAGACATTATCCTCACAGATGACACACGTAGCTTTTCCATAAAGATGGATAACAGATTGACAGGTGACAGGTTGTCACTAAATAAATAAATAAATGCACTGCCAATCTCCTCTGAAATGTGAAATATGGATTGCTACTGAGTCAGGTGTGTGAGCAGAAAGGTAAACACTAAGTGGATTCTATTTTTTCTCAGAGACATTTTACTTGAGGGGCAAAACTCCACACTAGTTTCCGTAACTGTTCACATATTTTATAACCAAAAACAAGCAGATAAACAAGTAAAATGTCAGTGTGCTGTAGAAACATTGCTACCTAAATTTTAGCCATCTTTAGTTTCTTTTACACTGTTTGGAAACTTTCATCCACAACGTAGTGACTTCTGACCAGGCTCGTCATTTAGAGTGCATTGTCAACTACAGTTGACATTAAACGAAGGTGCATGTGCAGTGAAAAAAAAGGAGAATTCCACTTTGACCTAGGTCACATGGCTATAAATCAGATCTAAAACCACAAATGAAAGACTATGTTCACATTATCAGGTTGAAGTGGCACAAATCTGAATTTTAGCCTTAATGTGATCCAGAGCTGACTGGCCTATTGTGTGGATACACAAATCTAATCATTTCAAATCAGATCTATGCCACTTTCATATGTGGTCCTAGATCAGATACATATGTGATTCATGGCAGTCTGATTTTGAAGAGACCAGTCAGGTGTGTTTCTTTTTAACTACGCATGCACCATCATTCAACATGGCAGCAGCACCTAACCTGAAGTTATTGCCAGTAAACAGTGCAAACGCATCTGAGCCTTTTTCACTGTTGCTCGAAACCACTCGTTAAGTCAGGACTTTATGTTTTCAGTTAGATTACATAAAATCTGAGTAAGAAAATCTTTTTTACTTTCATTTTGCTCTAATAATGAACAGCTGAAAGCAAATCATCTTTGCAACAAAGGCTTGTTTTTTGTGAAGGCTTGTTTGTTGCATGTGGTTCATGCAGCATTATGAATTAAGACATACACAAGTGGATCATTTCTAGACACAGGTTCACACATGTTAATGAAAGAATTGAGTCACTTACCTACAAACATGAACAAAGTTCAGTTCTGAGCAGAAATCAGGATTAAGAAATGGAGCTTGTAATGTGAGCGTAGACAAAATGGCTCAGGACTGATTTGATCAAATGTGTGTGAAAAGCACACAGCTCTGAAAACAAAAAAATATATATTTGTGCTGTGATGTAAACATAGCCGTAAAAGAACTGTCTTTGAATATCTTAGTACTCCTACCATGTGTCAGCACAGAAACTGTCTTTGTTAGACATTTTACTTCTCTTTTTGATGCACTTGCTGAAAAATAAAATGATAAACTAAAAAAGTCAGAGTTCTGACCAATCAAAGAAGTGTACTAGTGTAACATAATGACTGAAAAAAGGACGTCGTAACTAAAGATTTCTTTGCAAACTTTAAGCAACATTATGTAATAATTTTACCTAAAAATAACAGCTTCAAAATCATTTTACCTGCTATAGTGCTATGTAACTTTGGAAGAGTGGGAATGAAACTTCTCATGAGAGCTGCATAATGCTTTGTGGCACCACGTCACACACCAACAACTCTGGTCCTTCAGCTAGCCATAAGAAGAAGCTAGCTCAGTATTCCCAGTATGGACATCATGGCAGAGGCTACGAAGTCACTGAAGAAGACATGGTTAGAGGAAGTGAAGAAGAAAAAAGAGAGAGTGACCAAATAAAAGACCAGACAAGAGTAAATCTTGGATTAGCTTTTGGCAATACTGTCCTGACATTAGCCAGAGATGGAAAAACAACAAAAATCCGACAGCAGAGTGTATGTCTCTGCCAATGTTATTTATGGAAGGTTGGGATGTGAGCTGTAGCCTTATGTGTCATTCCTGTCTCACAGAGTTTGTCGTTTTTCTGGATGCCAAAAGTCACCTAATCTCAGTCCTGTTTTAGGCTAGCATTCAAAGAAATAAATTTGTTGCACACCAAAAAGTTATTTTTCAAAAGTCTTTTTTTTAATCTCATGCTAAATAAGTCTTGAAAGTTTGCAACCTTCTATATTACTCTACCTTGTAAGTTGACATAATTCTTTCTTATCTGATGTTGTCTTTGCTGGTGTTGTGCTGAATTCCACTCCCTGGCAGAATCCAACTCCCCTACAAAATCGGACACCCCTTTGCGTGCACATGTATCATGCAGATGTATGGATACTTCTAATTACACTCATGATTTTGGTTATTTACATATAGAAACAACTGAAATTGGAAGTGTAATCTGAGGCATCCATATGCCTGCATGATGCACGTACAAGCGAAGAGTAGTCCAATTTTGCAACCTTCACCACATCAACAAATGCACATGCATAGCTGTCCATGAGGGGACGCTCACAGAGCGATTTCTATAAACAACAGTGGTGTAAAAGTGAAATACACTCCGCAACTGTAGGGGGACCCCAAGAGCAAAAAATACCAATTCCCGCATAATGTTGCTTTAACTTGTCTTTTAATCTTGTCTGTCTGAGCTGATGGAATTATAAAATGTTACATTTGAATCTATAGGCCATTTAAATGTTAGCTAATTAGATGTTGGCTCAAACTAGCCAAAATTAGCCAGCTAGTATTATTAGTCTCCTAGCTGTGAACATCTCTGCTAATACTCATCAAGTTATAAAGAAATAACTTTTTCGAGCTAAGCTAAAATTTAGAAGCAATTTAAATCTGTGGCAATATGCAGATATTTGTATTCACCTGGGCAAACTGAGTAAATGTGACTAATCACTGCCCTTCTCTGAAACTAACACAGTAATATTGGACCACAGGATGTTTATCCGTATCCTCAATAAATAGACAGATGCTTTAGTGGAGACCTCTTTAACAGGGGTTTGTTCCTCATAGCAAATAAGCAGAATCCTTCCTGGAATGGATTGGACAGTTTTGTGCCATTCTAGCTTTCTATCTGGAGTGTTCCCCTCTGCAGAGGAGCATAATCTGCGCCACCGTTCTTCACTTTTTCAATATGTTTCTATGCAAAATCTTCCCTGGATCTTTCCCACCTGTTGCTTAAGCCCATTCAAATAGGAAGACTATTCTGGGCTCTCACATTAATGCCTTTTCAGCCTTCTGGAACATAATAGCGCAGGAAAAATTGCTTTTTGCCGTTGATGGCAGAAGTTTTCTCTTTTTTTTGCGAGTGGGCGGTGTTCCCTCTGCTGCAGAGAGGAAGGAAGGCGAGTGAGAAAGCCCCCAGCTTTCTGAGCAGTGCACGCATCATTTAGAGGCCAACCCAGTTACACTCTGCCAGAACACTCTGAGTCTATCAAGTTACTACATTTGAATGCGCACCGAAGGTTGAATACTACTATACAACTTTAAGTCTTACTGTGTTAAGATCATGTAAACAGAAAGGCTTGATTATCATGGTCTGATTAAAGTCTTAATCAATTTAAGTTTTTTGTGATTAAAAAATGTGGGCCAGGCCAGGGCAGACATTTTGGGGACCTCATGGAAAAAAGGGCAATATGAACGTGAATTAAACTTAATTTAATTTATAGCACGCTACAGCAACATTATCTAGAAATGCTGTGTAGGTCTGTTTCAGAGACCAAATGAAGTGTTTAGTATTTTTGACTGCCTTCAGCAAATAATCATGTGTTACTGCCTGAGCAGAGATTTGAACCCCAATCTCCACTGTACAGAGTTGCAATGTTGCCCACCATGCTAATCACCTCACAAAGCCCTGTATTTATCACACAAACATGGGTTAGCAAGCTATTAGTGCCCCTTGCTGCTGACGTTACGTTTGGTTGTTGTGCAAACAACTAACATTATGGAATGACATGCTTTTCAAGAGATTATAGGTAGCAGGTCTACAGGTGGTCGGTACAGCACGAGAGGGGGTGCTCACAAGCAATAAAGCTTGTTGGACCCGGACCAACCCACTTTACTCCCGAGGCGATGCTGAGCTTCGCTGAAACGGATCTTAAACAATGAATCCATGGGGCACTGGTTGAAAAAAGAAATGCAGGGATTAATTTTGTATATTATATATATTTATATATTATATATTCTGAATATTCGTATGAACTTTAATTTTAAAGTCGATGTATTTTCATCTGAAATTTTATCTAACATTTTATCCCTTACAGAAAAGTCACATATATTTCACATGTAAAGTGTGCAAAAACACATGTTCACAAGTAATAACGTTTTTTCACATGTGAACATGATTTCACATATGATCACATTCTTTCCACTAGATCACATTTTTTACATGTGAAATTCATGTTTCCTAATTCAAGTTTCCTAAAATGTATGATATATGAGAAAGTGTCTTTTTCCTTTGCAAATATGAATCTTACCTATAGATTTTATCGACTCGTTTAAGCAGTTAGTGATGCACTTGCTAAAATCACACACTTTTCACACTTGACATAGCTGTATCCTCATAGCTGTATCCTCCACACATATTGGCACCCCTGATAAGGATGAGTAAACAATGGTTATGAGAAATTCAGTTTTTGGTAAATTAGCATAATCTCACACTGAAAAATTAAGAAATACCCAGCTTTAATTAAAGCAAATTTATTCTGAGAAAAAAAGAAATACAGGTAATGCTTTATTTGGAGTGGTTCTTTGTAGATGATTAATAAACAGATTATCAGTAACACATCAACAACATATCAGTGAAGTAACAGCAGTGAAGCATCTGAATACAGTGAAGTAAATATCTTGTAGATGTTCTATTGATACATTACTTACATTAAGTAGATGTATTGTTAATGTGTTACTGCCATTACGCAAAACCTAACCTTACCCAGCCTTACCCAAAACCTAACCCTAACCCTGGTCCTAATCCTAACCCTAACCTCAAACCAAAATCCAACCCTAACCCTCATATGTTTTTGACATGTCACTAAAAGTCCGTTGAGTGTTTGTGTCAACTTAAAAGGAACACTCAAAATAAAGTGTCACTGAAATATTTTTTTAACAAAACCACATGTGCCACAATTATTGGCACCCTAGAAATGTAACCAAAGTACTTTTCCACTAACATTTGCAGTTTTTAAGTTGATCAGAGTGTCTAGGAACAATTCATGACTTCCTGTTTCACTGAGGTACATATGAGATGACACAGAGGTCAAATTTACTTTTAGATTTTTTAGATTTAATCATTCTTCAGCATTCGAGAGACAAAAGAACACAAACCAAACAAGGCAAAAATGCACTGACCTTCAGAAGTAAGGGAACGGCTACAAAAACAGCTACTTGTCTAAAAATGCCCATATCTGCAGTTAGGATAATAATTAAACATTTCCAATCAACTGGAACTGTGACAAACTTGCCTGGATGAGGATCTAAGTTTATTTTGCCCCCACACAGAGTGAGAAAGATGGTAAGAGAGGCAAAAAAAATCTCCAATGACCACTGTTTACAGAAAAAAGTAGCATGTTGGGGTCACCAAATCTCCAAAACTACCATCAGACGCCTCCATGCCAACATATTATTTAGAAGGCGTGCCAGGATAAAGCCTTTCCTGTCATCTAACCACAATTGTAAGTGCCTTGAGTTTGCTAAATGCTACTGGGACATTGATTGGAGCCGTGCACTATGGTCAGATGAAACAAAAATTGAGCTTTTAGCCAACAAACACTGAAGGTGGGTTTGGTGTTAAAAAAAGCATGGCTACACTGAAAAATAACTGATGCCCATTGTTAAGTACAGTGGAGGGTCTGTGATGCTGTGGGGCTGTTTTTCGAAGAAACTAAACATGGGTTGTCAATGGATCTTCCAGCAGGACAATGATTCAAAAAATATGCCCAGATCAACACAAAAATGGTTCACTGAACACGAAATCAAGCTTGTGCCATGGCAATCTCAGTCCCCAGATCTAAACCCTATAAAAAAATCAGTGGGGTATGGTAAAGAGAAGAATGCAGAAGAGAGGACCTAGGACCTGGATCTGGAGAGATTCTGTGAAGAGGAATAGTCTCAAATTCTCTGCTCTGTATTCTCCAACTTTAGTTGTTTTAGGAGTTGTTTTAAGACTGTTTTATATTTATACTGTATATATATTATATATATATATATATATATTATATATATATATATATATATATATATATATATGTGTGTGTGTGTGTGTGTGTGTGTGAGTGCGTGTAGTAGCATCCTGCTACTGGCTTGCTCTGTGGTGGGATCGTGGGAGGCGTGGCCATGCAGAGCGGCCACGCGCACTGGCTCTCAGGAGGGATAAGAAAACATTTTATGGTAAAGTAGTTGTTGTGGATGATTATTATTGCTGCTCTGAGGGCTATGTTAAATCGGTCCATGGAGGGTGGGCTTATGTGTGTTATGTCCTCTTGTGTTGTCCCCTGATTCACTTAAAGCACAGTGTTTCCTGCAATGCGCACTCCTGATAAAGCTGGGAAAGCCATGTGCATTCTGTGTATACTGTGCACTTCAGCAAAACCACAAACTGAAGGTATGGCCTTTGTGAAAGGATGACCAGCTGCCTTATTCAATACCAGTTTTAAAAAGCCCTCGTCCACTTGGCCTAGCCAATTCCATTCAGGGGAGTCCCAGATGCCATTTTAAAGGATGTTCCAATACTTTACAGGATTAAGTGAAGGGTGTTTGATGAGCCTTCGGAGGGGTGAGGGATCAAGTGAACTTCAGCAACAGAATGCCCAGAAATCACTGTGGACTACCAAATTTCCTTTTCAAACCAGAAGAAATGGCAGAGAAAGATGATCACAAACCATAGCAGAAATCTGCTTTAAAATGCTAAATATTTCAAAACCATAACATATACATGCCTGCTGATCAATGACAACTTCATCATTTTACCCCACTAGCTCGCTATTTAGCATGTTAAAATGTACAAAACAAAAATAAAGACAATACACCACACAAAGTATTCACAAATTTCATGTACTTTATGTTCTCAGGAAAACTTCTTAAAAAACAGCACTGGAAATGCATGGTTAGCCTTTCGAATGCGTTCAGTTTGAAAAATCCACTGCTCCCCACCACCCCTTCTGCTGCGAGTGGCCACTTGTGTAACATAGGGGTGATTCACACCTGAGTTGTGAGTCAAAGTGGCGGAGTCCACAGTGGGTTCCGAAGGTCTGAGATCACTAATGATAATGCTTTTATATTGCATTCTTTTCTAATTTAATACAAAGTTTTTTCATTACAAATGATATTATTAGCATAACAGTTTGAGTGATCTTTGAATGTTTAGATGAATTTTAGAATTTCTTAATATTTGGTACATCCCCATTTTGCTTTGATGACAGCTGGCATCTGAGCTGGCAACCATACATTTGTGCAAAAGCCTCTGAATAGTATATGAAATCCACCTGGGAGCCATCGGAACAAGTTTCAATGGAAGGAATAAGACTCTTTTTTTTTAACCTTTTTAGCCTTAACCTGGTCACCAATTTAGAATTTAGAATGACCTAAAATAGTACTGAATATTGAACATTTCGTCTCATTTTTATTGACATTACTATTAAAGATTCTAAAACTGTTCAGGTGAAAAAACTGTGAAAACATCCAGGTTTAAATGAATAAAAAAAAAAACAAAACAATTTTCAATGTGGTCTCAAGCTTTTGGACTCCACATTATGTTATAACAAGTATAGAAAGGGAACCTAGGACTAAAGCAACACACACCCAACACAGGACACATCCAGAGCATATCAGCAGTGTTAAGGCTGTTTCAGACATAATGCATTGCAAATTAATGTTATGAAAATAAGAAACATTCAAATGCAATTTTTTTGACATAAAACTATACAAACCGGACACAACACATTCACAAATAAAATAATGTTGCATTTTTGTCATCTGAAAATTTATTTGGTGCGCAACATACCACTTACACACTTGCTGTGATTTATTGTTGTCTGAATAAACCACATGAATAAATCACACTCGGTGTGTAAAGGCCAAAAAAACTTTATATTTTGTGGAAGTTCTTTTAATTCTAAAAAGGTTCTTCACGCATCTCTTACTTTGGGTGTTCTTTTAGGAACCAAAAGTGGCATCGCTCTGAAGAATCCTTTTTAGCCCCCATATTTTTAAGAGTGTAATATAACAGCGTAATAGCAGTGTTAAACATTGTGTGATTAAGTGTGATGATTCCTGCCTTGTTACTCAGTGCACACGCTCAGTAATAGAATAATATTTCAAAAGCCCATTTTGACAGCTGTAATAGACCCACAAACAAACTCATTATAGCTGGACGACAAACTAATCAATGCTGTTTCGGTTTGAAATAACACCAGAGAACTCAAACACAGGATGATACTGGGTGGATATATATTTGGTTTTATATTTTCTTTTTAATTGACATACTGGGCATTAGTGTCTTACACATGTAAATCCATTTACATATATATTAGAAGTAATGAATTGAACATGTACACTCATTAATATTAATCACTTAATTGCTATGATCACTTGCATATCTGCATATATGGTCATTCATTGCATTGCAGTAGCAAACCTCACAGCAATGTCAATACAATAAGACTGTTTAGTAGTAAGATGCAAGCTCCACCGTCATTGGAGCTAGGTTGCTCTCTGCAGGGCACCTTGCGGGAGAAATTGTCTGTTAAGAAATGAAATTATACCGCAGCATGCCTCCATCTCGCTCCAGCCCACAAGATATATGTTGCTTGATGCTATGCATGGACCATCACCAAGACTGGGTCTTTAATTGAATTTAGAGAAAAAGCCCTTGACAGGGAGACGGAAGGCGCTTGAGGTAAATGAAAACACTTTTAGCCTAATGTCTGCATTCAACAACATGACTCAAGGATTATCGCAACAGCTGGAGAGTATCTTCTGTTCCCATGTGCTGAATTACTGGTAACCTTGAAGACATCTTCAAAACTCATCTTTTATGGGTCTCCAACAGAAAAACGCTCTTTTAAAGCGCATTAGAGTTCAGGGGGGTCGAGGAAATGAGCCGTTAATTTGATGGGGATATCAACAAGATAAATGTGAGTTGTTATTCAGTTTCAATCTCACGTTTAATTTAGTTTAAATGAAGTGGTATAACTGAGAATGCTCCACAGACCACAAAATATGAAATGGAGTAGAATGTTGCAGGCTTTAAGACAAGATGCAGAAATCTGAGTGCACTGTGCAGATTAAACAATATTAAGCCAATACCTCCTCCTCCTCTTTCTCCTTACACACACATACACACACACACATTTTATCATACAGCCTTTTACATAAAATGGAATGTCAAAACTTAAAGTTTATGTAGCCAATAAAGATATAAATGGCCATAATGAGGAGCGCCGTGGTCAGTCAAATAGAACGAGAAACAGTACTGCTCCAAATGACTCTGGCCAGCTGTCTTGGTCAGGAAGTGCATGGGAGAATATGTGCTAACCGAGGTTGTTTATGACCAACAAGAGGTGTCTAACAATGTTTTGATGTTAGTGAAAGCTTGTTAATGTAAAGTGGCAAAACTGTCTAAACTAAAATGGCTTTTTTGCTGGGACATTGCAAGTTTGATATGTGGTCAATTAGATCAAGAGTGCACACTCTCTGGGTGGGTAGGATGGTCCTTATTCTCCCCTCAGTGGAATTGTCTCAGCAGAAGCATGTACTAGCTTTTACACTCCCAGATTGTTTGCACTGCATGATTGGCTAGGTGAGACCTAGCTAACTGGTGGAATTAGCAATGACATAACTGGAGAGACAAAAATCCAAAAATGAGATTCTTTTCAAATGTGCTTTTTTCTAAACTTCATACTTAATACTTATGTTAAAATAAATTGTTATTCTTCAAAAAAACTTTTTGAAGAATAACAATCTTTTCTTTCTTAAAGCTGGACTATGTAATTTCTGGGGTTTTGGAGACCTCTCTGGTAGAAATGTGTAGTTGCATACAACGTGCTGAAGACCACTTTGTAACATGGCCTGTGCTTTTAACCTTTTCTCAGAGCAGAATCTGATTAGTTCATTTAAAGAGTATTCAAAGAGAACTCGGTCAAAATGTGGCGAATGGTGTGTCTTCCAAGGATGTGAGTGAATTATGTACTATAGAATAAGCATTAGTAATGATGTAGGTTTATGTCAGTTGTCATGACAAGCTTATGTAGGTATCATGTGGTCTTATGAACAACGTCCTGCTGTAAAGTGTTTATAAACTTTTAATGTAGCCATTATTTCATTTTCTTTAGCCATCTACTTTGCTGGCTGAAAAAAAATGCACTTTGTCATTGCATTTTGTCTTTGTTATTAGCTTAGGAGTTTACAGCCAACAGTCAACATCTCCTTACTGAATCAAATGTATTGCTTGTCATTTAATGTGTCTTAAGACAATACAAAACATATTTTGTTTTTTTTCCATATAAGGACACATAAGATTCTTAAATACCCAGGGAACCTAAACCTGTCTTTTGTGTCTAATTAGGTTAATGTTGTGCTTGCAAGTAATCAGTAAACATGTACTAAGTGTACCATGTTCCAATGACCAATTCATAATACATCTCACCATATTTCACTCTTTGTGATGTAGTGTCATACAAACATTTTTAATATTTTACTCTGTGTTCACTCTGTGGAAAAGTGTCCTGTGGTCTGACAAATCAACATTTGGATTTCTTTTTGAAAATCATGAATGCTGTGTCCTCCAGGCTAAAGACCACTCAGCATGTAATCAGTGCACCGTTCAAAAGCCAGTGTTCATGATGGTATAGAGGTGCATTAATGCACATGGCATGGGTGACGTGCCCGTCTGTGAAGGCACCATTAATGCTGAATGATATATTCATGTTTTGGCAACATATGCTGCCAGCCAGATGAAGTCTTTTTCAGAGAAGGCCTTGATTATTTCAGCAAGACAAAGTAAAACCACATTCTGCATGTGTTATAACAGCATTGCTCTGTATTAAGTTCTGGTGCTGAACTGGCCTGCCTGCCAAAGGAGACCTGCACTGTTGAGCAGCTGAAATCCTATATCAAACAAGAATGGGAAAACATTTCACTTTCAAAACTATAGCAGTTGGTCTCCTCAGTTCCCAAATGAGTGTTGTTACAATAAAATTTCTCAGTTTCAACATTTGATATGTTGTATTTGTAGTATTTTCCTTTAAAAAATATGGTTTACATGATTTGCACATCGCTGCATTCTATTTTTATTTACATTCTGCACAGCATCCCAACTTTTTTGGAAATGGGGTTGTATTTTTTTATTCATTAAAGACCTTTATTTAAAGGTCCTGTAAGTAAGATTAAACAAGCAGAGATGATTTTGTCTCTAAAGCCTGTTATTACTGCTATTTTTACAAAATATTTTTTTATGTGTGTATGTCTAGACAATGTGCCTATTTATGTTAAAAAAAAAAATATATATATATATATATATATATATAATCTTTTCATATTCATACTTAACCGTGGATGTAGCAGTAGTTAGTGGAGAAATATTGCAGCTCTGTCACTTCATTGGGAAAACGTCAGAAGGTAATAACTGAGTTTAGACACATCTTGTGGTAATTGCAGTACTTACCCATCACTTAGGTTTAAAACAGGTTAAATAACCTTCACTCTAAACCAATGTTTCAGAGTCCTGGTCCTGCAGGACCACAGAACACGTTTTATTGCTTTCTCTGCTCCTCACCTATCTTATCCACTCATAGCTCATTAACAAGCCCTTTATGAGGCTAAAATGGGCATGTAAGAGCAAGGGGAACAGTAAAACGAGCAGGACAAAGCTATTCCAAGAGAAATGCTACTCTACGCTGAATGGTAAACAACCTAATTTAGCAAACAAGGTAACTTGGGTAAAATAAAGTTACATCATAATAGAGATTGCTATTTATTATTACATTTATGATATTTTATGATATGAGTTTGAGCAGTATAAACTATCAATCTACTCCTAAAAAGATACAGTAACAGCCTATATAGTAATATAATAATATCATGTTACTATTAGCAATGTATTTGTCATGACAGATGCCATAAAGTTTGATATAATGACAGCTTGTCACATTACTTAGAAAACATCATCACAGAAAACATTATCGTATCTGCTGTGACAGTTAACAGTTATGTTGACATCACACTGTTATATTTAGCTCATTATCGCTAAGATACTGGTTAGTACAGAGGCGGTGACATTCACTCAAAACTTACACATACAAAGATGGATTCCTCTACACATTAACTGCCACATGGATGAGTGATGAGTAAAACTAAACTGTAGACCTACAATATTATAAGCAGGGTTGTTTTAAACAGGTGTTCTAGTACAGATTAGAGATCTTATCTAATACTTCAACACAAAGCAAACAGGAAAATGGCAATGTTTTATGAAGTAAAATGATATGTGAACTGTCTATGCCTTATATCAATGTCAAAAGGTCAACCTGATAGATGTCTTATTTTGAGATCCCTCATCAACAGTAATAATAGATACTGGCCATTCTACTCTAACTCTAACTGTCTATCTGCTAAAATGCCTGTACTGGCTCATAAGGCTGTATATTAAAGCAAAAAGCCAGAATAGGCCATGCGTGGCTGTGATTTCATCACAGGGAGGGGTGTTCTTAGGCACGACACGAAGTGGAATCACAGTAATCTACTGCCTCAAGTGGCTTATTGCTTTTGTAAAACGACGGCCAACACAAAATATGATAAAGCACACAATTTTTCAAAACACTATGCAGGAATTTAAATAC
The DNA here is from genome assembly GCF_904425465.1 of Colossoma macropomum. Classification (NCBI taxonomy): domain Eukaryota; kingdom Metazoa; phylum Chordata; class Actinopteri; order Characiformes; family Serrasalmidae; genus Colossoma; species Colossoma macropomum. The sequence continues at coordinate 24,663,000 of NW_023494795.1, read as the reverse complement.
TGGATCCTTCACCCCAATGTTTTAACATATTATTTTAGCTAAAAAAAATTGAGATTCAGCCACATCCATACTTGACAAATGAGTTAGTGCACTATTTGGCTGTAGAGTCTAGATTTTCTAAACTGCCATAGCTAGCACACTATTTAGGGAGTACAGAGCCGTTTGGGATTCAGTCTGGGTTTGACGTGACTACTGACTGAAACACAGGCATTTGAGCCATTCAGGTGACATTCTTTAGAATTTTACGTTGCAGTTTTACAGTAATTATATCGTAAGTACTTTAATTCAAACCTGTTATATTAATGATGGAATTGTTCCTGCATTGTAATTTGTAGGTGCTCCCTCAGCTCCCAGCAGTTTCAACAGTCCACAGAAATCACTGTCCTACGGGTTTTAAAAGGCATTAACTTCACACATAAGATATGTGAGAACTGACTGTCTTAATTACATATAATAACCATTTATATATACTTAAATTTTGGCACCCATCATTCGAAAACTGCTGAAGAAAGAAATCGTTTAGATGAAACCAGCTTTATTTTGTTATTCTACTGTTCCATGTTATTCGTCTACGGTAATGTTAGCGCACTTCAGCACGTTAATTTAAGTTTAATGTGCAGCTGTTGATATTTTTGCAGATGAGAATACAGGAGCTTACAGCCACATTAGAACAGTCTACTTCTGTAGGATCTGCCGATGTAAAAAAAACAAAAAAAACAGGTCAAACGCCTGATTCAGTTATCTTTGGGAAAACCCTACATATCTTAGTCAATAACAATAAAATACTAACTAGAATGTCTATAGATTGGCCAAATAAGAGATTATGAACTAGTGCTTGTGAGGGGGATTCATCTTCAGATTTCTCTGCTTTGCAGCAGGACCCCCCCCCCCAACTCCCTACCCAAAACTCTTCAAAGCTACATGATTCATGTGACATTTATAATTCAGAGCAGCAAATTTGTGGCGAGTATGTGGTTTTACCCGTTACTTCTTACTTTATTTCCTTTTTTTATTAGTACAGCTTAAATGCAGATCCTCAGTGGGCTGTATGGACAGCCTTTTACATACTTTGTTGGTTGTTTTTCTTTTTCTCTTTCTCATTTCTTTTTTTCTTTTTTAGTGTGAGTGGATTTGAGTCACTGTAAGACCGCTTGCACTGGTCGTACAATAAATGGCACCATCCACTCCAATTACTGCTTCAAATTCCATCTGTTCCTCCAAATGCTGGGCCAACCCAACAAAACTCTCTGTAAAGTTTTATACACTGAAGAATGTTTGAAGTGGAATTTTGACCTAAAATTAGAGCTTGATATGTTTAATACATCTGAAGGGCAGCAGCAGGGAAATGGCCCAGTCACTGATCTGCCACCATGAGATGTGCTGGGGGTAAAGGAGTGAAACATCAGTAACTGGTGGTCCTCTGGCTGAAGATCTTGCAGCACACCCAAAGGTATAAATAAAGGGACAATGGTGGAGCAGCAGCAGGCAGAACGACCCAGCAGGAAGCAACATCCTCATTATGTTATGCAGTATTTTGTAGCGCAGTATCACATCCCATAGCCTTATTGGTTTGACAGAATTTACAGCTACATATCATTTTTATGTTTTCATTTATCAACCCCATATGGAAAAAAATACATGGGCATATATTTTTGTACATTTGAAATACATTGCAATCCATGCTGAAATACAATCCAAACACTAACATTTATTTCCACAAATTTTAGCAAAATTTTTTTCATCAAAAAATGCCATATTAACCAATTATATTTGAAAATAAACTTATTTTAAAATATACACCGATCAGGCATAATATTATGACCACCTCCTTGTTTCTATGCTCACTGTCCATTTTATCAGCTCCACTTACTATATAAGTGCACTTTGCAGTTCTACAGTTACAGACTGTAGTCCATCTGTTTCTCTGCATACTTTGTTAGCCCCCTTTTACCCTGTTCTTCAGTGGTCAGGACCCCCATGGACCCTCACAGAGCAGGTACTATTTGGGTGGTGGGTCCTTCTCAGCACTGCAGTAACACTGACGTGGTGGTGGTGTGTTAGTGTGTGTTGTGCTGGTACGAGTGGATCAGACACAGCAGTGCTGCTGGAGTTCTTAAACACCTCAGTGTCACTGCTGGACTGAGAATAGTCCATCACCAAAAATATCCAGCCAACAGCGTCCTGTGGGCAGCGTCCTGTGACCACTGATGAAGATCACTAGAGGATGATTAGCTCATATTATACAGCAAGAGATGAGCTATCGTCTCTGGCTTTACATCTACAGGGGGGACCAACAAGGCAGGTGCATCTAATAGAGTGGACAGTGGGTGGACACAGTGTTTAAAAACTACAGCAGCACTGCTGTGTCTGATCCACTCGTACCAGCACAACACACACTAACACACCACAAGTGTTACTGCAGTGCTGAGAAGGACCCACCACCCAAATAGTACCTGCTCTGTGAGGGTCTGATCAGTGTATGGGGAAATATTACACCTAGAAATGTACCATACAATAATAAATATATGTAAATGTATTTATTGAATACCTTTTGAAATGATTTTTTTTTCCATTTCAATATGTTTTCTTACTACAATACCCAGCATGCAATATGCAAATACCTCATACAGTCATTGGGAATCCCTGTAGTGTCACCCAATCCTGACTGCTAACTTAGCTGCTGATCTATACACCAATAAATACAACCAAGCTAGCATTAGTGTAACTCTAACCTTCATTACCAGGTTTTCAGCCAAAGAGAAGCCAAACTGAAACATTTCCAACAGCCCAGCCCAAAAATCCAACCCAGGTGTAGTTTTTCAAAAAAGTCCTTCCACCTTCAAGATACATCATCAGAAGGGTTTTTTAGTCATTTAATCAGAAGAATCTCTACCTAGACACTACTGTGACACTGCTCTAACTTGGGAGTATGCATGTTGCATTGGTAAATTTTTGGTTGTGTCCTTTCAACAACCTCACACAACCTGTCAGTTCTGAGTTATACTATTGTAGACCTACAGTTACATCAATTATAACAGCTACATGCTATCAAAATGCAGTTCTGTATACAAAGACAATTATGAGGCTGTGATTTTGAATAAGGAAAGCAATAGGCCTATCTTAAAGGAACAACATTCTTCTTGCACATCTGTAAGAAGAGACATAAACCTATAGTTCTCAGTAACTGAAGCAATAAATCTGACTGCAAACTGCACATGGCAATGTTAGAGCTTCCTCTGTAATAGAATGTTGTTGGGAATGGCTTCCTACACAGATTGCTTTGGATTTGCAGTGCCTGGAGGCCTGGATACAATCGGGTAATTCTGGTCTGATATGACTATTTGGCTTTGATTTGAGAAAAATCTTATTACTGCCTCAAACCCGAGAAGAAATACAGACACAGTAACCTCTCATCAGACAACCCATCATGAGAACTTAGAAATCAAGGATTAAATTTATCTGTTTGTTGCCTCTATCAGAAACTCACACAGCTCAGCTGTAACAAAGAACAAGACAGAAATAAATGTAGAATGAAGAATGCATGAGTTACTGAGCTTTGAGAGTGCAGTTGCACTGCTTTTGCAGATATTTGTTAAAAACTGACTTGTCGTAATTGTATCCACACAGCTGCACACTGTAAAATGGGTTGTCAGTTCAATCTAAAATAATTACTTCATATGGTAACAAGCAATTTAAATGTTTTTTATTCCACGCAAATAAAAGCACTGAATGAAACAATGCATAAAAAATCTAAATGTTACATGAACAAATGCAATATTGTACATTATTTTAAACCTAAAAAAATCAGCTTCAAGTCAATTTTGTAACAAGTTGGAAGCCGAAAGAGACGAGAAAGCAGGATGCAAATATGAATTAGCAGTTCAATTGTTGTCCATGGAGAAAGTAGCAAAGAAAAAAAAACAGAAGGAACAGTAAAGCAAAATGAGGAAAGTACTAAAGAAATGAAAAAAACCACCAAAAGCCAAGAGCAGAGAACAAAACACATAGGAATAATTACTCGAACCAAGAATCAGTAAAACACACCACAAACAGCGCCAAACAAGGAACAGACCAAACCAAAGGGAATAAATAGACAAAGAATGAACAAGAAACACTTGGGGCCAATGAGAGGGCGGCGCTACAGACAACAGACAGGTGGAACAGATGACCAGGGGACAGGACCAGCAAAGGAGACACAGACCGACACAACAACAAAAACACTGCATAAACAAAAGCACATGGAACAAGACACACGAGAGAAGGAAAACAAAGGCAGACACAGACAAAAACAAGGAAATCAAAGCAGGACAAGACAGGATGTTACAGCTTCTGCCTTGTTACACCCTTTACAGTCCACATAGCTTACACTGAATACCCAGTTTATGATGTACACCTACCTTCTATTTACACTGGTTGACCATTTTATTAAGTTCACCTAACAACAGGTGCTCTTTGTGGGCTTATAATTACTGACTGTGGTCCATGTGTTGCTGAACACTTTGTTGACCTCTGTTCCATCAAAGTATTACGTAGGGCCAAATATGAATGGGATGGTTGACCTTTCCGCACCCAGTACTGGTACCAACTTACATAGGAGTATGTGCTGCTATATCAGGTGCAGCAGTATTGCTGGGGTTGTGTAGGAAACATGGGTTCAGTAATGTTATTGATGCTAACTCAGATGTCATCTTGTGGTCTGATACTATGATATATTCGGAAGATACTGTGATATTGAATATTTAATATAGAATATCCAGCCAACAGTGCTGCTGTTGGTCTCGGACTCAAGCTGATCCGAAACGGCTCATTGATAAAAAGCCAGAGAAAGACTACAATAAACTGTACACCTGCAAGGTGCACCAATAAGGTGCAGTAATGTGTAAAAGTAAGAGACCACCCATCATTTATTTAATTTCTAGTCAAACAGCCGTTAAGTTATTTGTTTTCAGCAACAGGAAAACTTTTCACAGGAAATTTCACAGGAAATTGCACAGGACCCTCAACAACTAAAAATAATTCCAATTATTCAGTGTTTAGTGTGTCTGCATTATCCTTTATTACAGCTTGCATTCTTTCCAGGTAACTTGCTTTCAGTTCTTCAAAGAAATCTGCAGGGAACAGTAAGTGTAATTCATAGCAAATTAAGTCCTCCTAACTGAAAGGCCATTAGCATACTTGACTCTACTTACAATCACTGCACATTCAACTACCTTCACTTTTTTTTTAGGGTGGCTCTGAGATGAGCTTGCTTGAACACATTCCTCTTTTTAAGTAGCCCAGCAGAATAGTGTGCACATTCACAAAGGCCTTGACGAGCACCTTGGACAAGGCCCAAAGCCCATGTCCTGAAGGCCTCAGAGGCTTTGCAAACAGGTAAGTGCTTTCTGCATTGCATCCTTGTTTCGCGATCAAAAGCATTCACTATAAGCACGGCCTCATTTTGCATTCAGAACAAGCTGCTGCTTCTGACACTCGGAAAACCTGGTGAAGGTGATTCCAATAACACACTTGCTTCCTGAGAGTAAGCTTAAAAACACTCTATTAAAATTAGAGCTCAACTGGGATGCCTTTTATTTTACACAGATGTAATGACAAAGTACATCATTATTAATTTTGTAGGCAGGTGCTGTTTGCTTCACAGAATGGGGGGTACTACAGTATTAATGCTACATCATACATACAAACAGACCAGAAATAGCAGTGAAGTCTTACTTTTAAATTTGGATTATTGAATTATTTCCTTCATTCTTATCATCATCTTTACCTATAAAACATGTTTTTATGTTAAGCCACATAATGTCTTTGTCCATCATTGTGGAAATATTTACACTGACCATTGGCCTCAATATTCTGTCCATATCCACACTGAGAAGGAAATTTTTCAGTCAATATTTTAAGGCCAGAGGGGTCTTTTATTGCCATGCTCTCTGCATCACTGCCTTGGAGGTTTTACTTTTCCAAATAGGAGACTGTAGGGTGGTGTCCTTAAGGCAACATGACACCTATATAAACATGTCATTACAAATGACATACACTGGCCAAAAATATGTGGACACCCCTCCAAATGACTTCTTAATGCTAAAACATCTATAAAATGATTCATATAGCCATGCAATTTTCTTAGACAAATATTGGCATTAAAATAAGTCATTCTGAACAGCTCAGAGACTTTGAATTTAGCACTGATATAGGACGCCACTTCATCAGTGTATGAAAGTTCTGCCATGTTAGTTCTGCCCCGGTCAACTGTAAGTGCTATTATTGTGAAAAGGAAGCATCTAGGAGCAACAACAGCTCAGCCACGAACTGGTAGACTACACACAAACAGAGTTGCACCACTGAGCGCTTAAGAGAGTGTAGCGCATAAAGAATGCCCATAGTCTGTTGCTTCACTCACTACTGAGTTCGAAATTGCCTCTAGATGCAACACCAAAACAAGAACTGTGTGTCCAGAGCTTCATGAAATGGGTTTCCATGGCCAAGCAGCTGCACACAAGCCTGAGATTACTACATGCAATGCCAAGCATTAGCTGGAGTGGTGTAAAGCATGCTGCCTCTGGATTCTGGTGTGTCCTCTGGAGTGATGAATCACACTTCACTATCTGGCAGGCAGATGGATGAGTCCAGGTTTGGCGAATGCCAGGAGAAAATTACCTGCCTGACTGCATTGTGCCATCTGTAAAGTTTGGTGGAGGAGGGCTAATGCTATGGGGTTGTTTTTCAGGGGTTGGCCTAGACTTCTTAGTTCAGTGAAGGGAAATCTTAATGCTTCAGCATATCAAGACATGTAGGACAACTGTATGCCTCCAACTTTGTGGGAACAGTTTGAGGACGACCCTTTTCTGTTCCAGCATGACTGTGCCTCAGTGCACAAAGCAAGGTCCATAAAGGCATGGCTGGTTGAGTGAGTTTGGTGTGGAAGAGATTGACTGGCCTGCGCAGAGCCCTGACCTCAACCCCATCAAACTCCTTTGGGATAAACTAGAACAGAGATTGCGAGCCAGGCCCTCTCGCCCAACATCAGTGTCTGACCTCTCAAATGCTCTTCTGGATGAATTGGCAAAAATTCCCACAAAAACACTCCAAAATCTTGTAGAAAGTTTCCCAGAAGAGTGGAAGCTGATATAGCTGCAAACGGGGGGACCAACTTAATTATTAATTAATGATTTATGCCTATGGATTTAGAATGGGATGTCATAAATGCTCCTGTAGGAGTAATGTATAGGTGTCCCAATACCTTTGTCCACAAAGCGTATTACAAAGTTGGCAAATGAAACCTTTATGACAAATGACGCTTACTGGACAAAAAAAGTGTTAACAGATGAATATTTTTGCATGTCAAGGTCAGTTGTCATGAAGGGCTTAGGTGTTGTGTGATCTTATGGACACTGGCCTACAGTAAAGTGTTACTGGCATGCTGAAAGATTTGTGTCATAAGGATAGATGTTTGTCAGGAACAAACTTTTTGCAATGGGAAAACCTGCATCACTTCATTAGTATTTGGTCTGGTAATGCTTAAAAGCATGAGCTGCGTTTGAAGTGCTGGTCTTGTCCAACTCTGTTAAGATAATGGTGTATCTGGGACATTAGCTTTAAAAGTGCCTGACTTTAAAAGGCCCCTAATTACAAGAACTCTTCAGCCTGAGCAAACAGCTCAAATGTGTTGTGATCATAGTGCTGTTAGAATAATTAGCAGAAAAAGCCCATAAAGGCTAGACTCTTTAGCTGAAAATGTTCACTGTGAACTGTAAAATGGCATGTCTGCTGGTCACTTTGATGTACTTTAACTCAGCAGAGGAAATGTACAGTAATGCAAATGAATGGGTGGTCCTGCTCGCAGCTTAAAGTTCTCCAGTGAGAATCACAGAGCAGACACTAGCATAACTGTTTATACCTGACGCTGTTATAGAGCTAGCACAAGCTGTGCTAATTTGAGGACTTCAAAGGGACGAAGCAATGTCAAGATTTTTTTGAACTAAAGATGGTGAATACAAATCAGACCATGTTCGACATTATAGATCTAATGCACTGGCACTTTATTCTACCACATTTCTTTACACAAAGGAGTCAGAAAGCCCTGCTATATGACTGCCTCTAGTGATGTGGGCAGTTGGAGTTGTGCCTGTGGGTCAGTGTATTTCAGCTGAAAAAAGACTTGAGTGGGTGTGTTACAGACCAAGACAGTGAGTCGACAGGTCTATGTACAGCAATTTTAAGATAAACAAAGATAAACATGTTTTTTATTGCATTTTCATATCTTACTGTCTCTTCAGGACTGACATAAAGGTCAAAGTGCCAAACTCAAACAGCAACAGCAAAACTGAGACTTTAAGCTTTTTGTGAGTGCTCAAGACAATGCTGCATCTCTTTTGCACATTTCAGAATTATTACAGAATATATTAAATTAAATTAAGAATTATTTGCATATGCTGTATTAAGTGTGTGAATTACACTTGTTTTCAAGGATTTGTATTAATCTATGTTTTTTTTCAAACATTTCAACCAATAGACCCCTGTGGTATTTTTCGAGGTCATTGTTTCTTGATTCTGAGAGGGAATTAAAAGAAGAGAATTCCACTATTTTTTTAAAAAGTTCTGCATTATTTAATTATCGAGATACCAACAAAGTCTTTCAGAGTGGGTTGATGTGAAATGACTTTTTACATGCTGTCACAACGGTAAAACAATCTGAAAAACAAGTTCTTTGGGTATTATATTGCCTTACAACATACTGTATGTAATTATCTGCTGTGAATTGATTTAAAATAGTACATTTTAAGCCAAGGAGTATGTCAAAACTATAATTTCAGACAGCAGCTGGTGTATTTGTAACCATTTTATTAACAAGCTTTCTGTGAGGGAGCTTTTACAGGCATTAAATTCTTCAGATGTCTGGTTCCTATCACCACCACTGTGGCTCAGTAAGTTTCTCTAGAACAGAGCACTTTGAATTGCTTTGTTTTCATCTTAATAAATTAGTTATGCAGAAATCAATGGAATTAACCTTAAAGGGCTGATATGTAAAGTTGTAAAATGTATAATGCATTGTTATAATATAATAACTTGTTATGACTGGAAAACAATGTTTAGTACAAAATAATTTTTGTACATTTTTTGCATGATTATCATTATGATTATTATTATCATTATTATTATTATAGCAAAAAAGTATGTAGAATTTTGTTTTTGATTCTTCAGCTATGTTTGAGTTTAAACAAAGATGTTTTTTCCTTTCTTACAAAGAATATATGTCTGTGCACAGTGTGTTTGTAACATAAGGGACAATGCAGACAAACTACCTTTAAGCCAGGCCTGAATTAGCGCATGTTCAGGTTTTGGGGAATGTCCAAATATTCGTGAATTCTACAACTTTTACAATAAATATTTTATGCAGTCATCAAAGCTCTAAAATAGACAAGGTTATGTTTTGTTCTACCTTGGGGATGGATTTCTCACACACAAAAGCTTTTTGAAAATTTGTTCCTCTACTATTTCCAACTTTTCACTATCCAATAGGATTAACCAGACTGGTTTTGTTACTGTACCATTAGCACTGAAATATGTGATATATGTAAATGATATATGTAAATGACCTGTCCTGACTGGCTGCTCTGTGCTGTGTCTCAAGCAAATGTAGTCCAGGCTGAAACCCTCCTTATGACTTCAGCATAAATGGGAGAGGCTAAACTGCTGTAGGCAGATATATGTAATTATGTTAGTGTTGTGACATCACTACAACCGTTCATTTAAAACCTTTTTTTCAACATTGATTGCATATATGGACTATATGGACTGGGAAGTGGACAGTACGTTTTAAAACTTTAACAATGTGTGAATACTATGTTAAACACTTTTGTTTCAAAAAGGCAAGGTAAATGTGATTTTCCATGATATGCAATCATTAAGCATAAACATTTTAAAAAAAGATTATGGAAAACCCATTCCATCAGAAGTGTCTATACTTTTGACTGGTAAAGTACATTAAAAAGTGTGGCAACCCACTTTTTACCACTGTTAAGAAATCTCAGCTTTCAACATTTGAACCATCAGTTTAAAAAAAAATTCCAATATCAAATTCTCTCTCCTGATTTATTTGCTGTTAATAGTCCCCAATTTTAGACTAGAGTAGCTTAAACTCAGAGATGTGCATCCTGTGCTCTCGTGTCCTAATATTTGCTTAAGCTGATTCAGATGGGTTCCATAAGCACTTCCAAAGCCATAAATCCAGAAAGGCATCCTGTCTTTTCACTTCAATGCATGATTTATTCCTTCTGTTTGAAAGCCTGCTACAACAGAAGTTTCTGAACATCGCTCCTTCTAAAAGGCACATCACCTTCTCCTGGTAAGTTCAGAGCCAGTGCTGTGGTGCTATGATGACTGAATATGTACAGATCTACGAAAAGACAATTCATAAGTTGCTTGATTCCCTTCACTTAACCTGGGCTGGGTTTCCCGAAAGCATCTTAGCACAAAGATAATTCTTATATGGTAGAGTGAGCATCACACTGAACACTCTGTCTACAAGTTAATATGATCTTAACACTAAGACGCTTTTGGGAAACTGGGCCTGATAGCGTAACTTTCTGCTTCCCTGTGGGAGACCCTTTACCGCTGCACCACCTCTGTTGACTATGTGAGTTGAGTGAGTTCTTCAGATGTTATTGTTACCAGTGCTAGATTTTGTGCAGTACCTCCAAAGCATAGCAGAATTATGGCACTGAAGTGCTCAACAATTCAGGTAGTTTGAAAAAAAAGGTCCAGACCAGGCTTGCACTGACCTCACTCTCCTGGATATATTGCACTGTAGTTGAGCAGAAAACATCCACATTTACACTGTAAAAACTGCATGACTATTCCTGTAATCATGCCTCATTCAGATGTATACAGTCGCAAAAATAAAAGTTTAAAGCCCTTTTTCTTTAAAGCCCTCTTCACAGACACTATAAAATGCGTTTATTGTTTTAGAGGTTTCTCAGTGGAAATATGCATTTTTTCTATAAAGTTGATGGAATATTTCAGTGGAATTGTGTATGATTTACAAAACTGGAAGCAAACTGGATTTTCTTCAGTGAGCAAGCAAGTCAACATTTATAAAAGTGTTTTATTGTGTTTAAATGCTATTATTGTATAGTAGCAATTGTGCACAGATGTCGTTGTCAAGAGTTTTGAATTGGTTTCACAGCAGGGGGCTCTCACCCCTCCCCTTTTACCCCATATTGCTCGCTAGCAGCTCAACACAGACTCTAAATATTTTGCACAAAGAAAGGCAAACAGTGTCATAATATTTCACACATTAAGAGTCAACAGTGTCATAGTTAATCTGACAACACAGTTACAGTGGAAAATATTTTGATTAAATTAATGAAAAATATCAAGTCAATTCCCATTTTCCCAATAGACTGACCACAGGAGGTCTGCAGAAGGAGACTACAAAAACATACACTGAGAGGTCGTTTAAGGAACCAAAAGTGGCTCTCTGTGTCAATGCTCTAACCAAAGCTTAACTGAACTAACGCACTGAAATGCTTAAAATCTATAGAAAGATTCTTCAGGGAACTAAAAGTGGTTCCTCTATGGCATTGCACCTAAGAACCATTTTTTGTACCTTTATTTTCAAGAGCATGATGTGATTTTCTGTCAGTTAAACCTAAAGATGGTGCCCTGTTACAGCACATAGCACCAGTGGTACCCTCCTGAGATGGGCCTTTCTGAAATTTGAGGCTAAGTGGCCCTTACGTCCCTGAAGCATATCAGGAGAGATAATGCTAATGGGGTGAGTTTTGCTAGAGCACAGAGGAAAAGAGCAGACCTTTTTCAGGAGCCTCCAGCAACAATCTTCCTTTGAGCCTGTATGATCCATCACCTCACCCATGGGGGCACGCTCTAATCTGCGTCGCTGACACACTCGCAGTGGGAGGACATCCTGTTACGCTCACAGCCTCCCACCTTTGTAGGGTCACCTACAGGGCGACCCACCGTGGATTCTGCCCTGCCCCCCTCCTCCGCTGGGGCCTCCACCCACAGGGGGACCAAGCCAGCAGCAGGACAACGTCAGATGTATATTTAGCCAAACAATGAATATGAATGATGTCAGGCAGCAACAGAGAGGCAGTCACCTGCAAAAGCACTGGATGATAGAGACCTTTGCAGCTTTACAGCTTTTTGAATCAGAATTTGAAAGAAATGCTGTCATAACTTAGACATTTATTTTTCTATTTATTCATGTTGAGTAATTCCCAAAAATATTGACATTGAGGAGTAAATCTCACACACTGAGCATCAGATGTGAAAATGTTGCTCTGCTCCATCTGACAAGGCAGGAACTCTTTGAGGGGTGAATAAACAAAGCTAGCTTAAAGCCATTGCTACAAATAGCTATATTCCTAAACAAAGCAGCATATATATTTCAAAAACAATCAAATTTCTCAGATGAACATTTGATATGCTATCTTTTTACTATTTTCAATTAAAAATAGGGTTTTAATGATTTGCACATCACTGCATTCTGTTTTTATTTACATTTTGCAGTGTCCCAACTTTTTTGGAAACGGGGTTGCACATAAAAACTCAGAAGACACATGTAGGTTCACTTGTTGTTGTGAATTTTAAATAAAATGGTTATATTTCCTTTGTAGACTTGACCACTGTAAAGAAATCTTTGTTAATTTCCCACAATGCACCATTTCATATTAAATCACTCTGACTGACTTTGTTTACTTGTCAACAGAAGACACTGACGTGGTCAGTCACAAATTTGCCTAAATTTGAACAGTGAGAACTGGTGCAGAATCTTGAATGTTTCTTCAAATTTTTAGTTCTAAAAAATTCTTGTTCAGATTTTAAATGTGGTCTCAGACTTTTGGACCCTGACACTGTGGTCATCATTCAGGGTTAGCAGAAAGATCAAATTTCAATCAAATCAAAAGAAATAAAGCTGTAATGTGAGCATAGCCTTTGGTATTTTTAAACTAGGGTGTCCAGCTGTGGCCCTGGAGGGCCTTTGTCCTGTTTGGTAATTTGTCTTTTTAAACTATTTAACAGTTGTTTATTTGTCGGTTAACAGTTAATCACTTAATGATTTACATCCCTAGTCCCATTCATATTTATAAGTCTAGTAGGTGTGTTTGAGCAGGAAACTCACAAAGCAATTCTGGACTTCAGTACAGGAACTGGACACTCCTGCTTTAAAAGCTTTGATAGGTCACCTCTGTTGTAACTGCACATGATTCCTGCTTTCTGCTGACATTTTGTCCCCTCTGTAGGCACTTTCCATGATAGATATGTGCTGTTAGCTTGACTAAAGAGCATAATTGAGACTTCAGGCTTTTCTGGCATGCTTGAAGACAATCAATACTGCATCTCAGACACATTTTCTGTCCATCAATGGATAAAGGCCATCACTTGCAGATGGTACTGACAGAATACAATATAGCCCAGCTGACAATAGAGAGTCCATGCATGACAATGATTACTGAAATAGCTTTTGTCTAATCAAGTGTTTATGTTTATCGATTAAAAAGCATTGAATTAGCTTTGTTCTCAAAAACAATTAACGCTTTTATGGGGTAGTGAGGGAGCGAAAGCGCAGCCCTGACTGCATTGCAGGTTTGCCGGTGGATCAGACAGAGCTTGGCCATAAGTCCGAGAGAAAGAGACAGCTGGGAATGAGAGATATGCAGAAAAACACTTTTTTGGCATGACAGCTTCAAACCACTCTTCCTTAATCCAAGAGGTCCCTTCTTTGCCCTGCCACATACATATAGTGTTTAGCCACTTTAAATAGCCTGACATTGTCTCCTGTTTGAGATTTCCTATTTCTTGCTTATTTATTTATTTATTTTTTAGGGTCATTGAAATGTAGTGTTCCATTAATCAAATAGCATCTACTGAGGAATTTCATTTCCTCATTGTCATCCCTCTGTAAGCTAAGTACAACAACAAATGCCTTTAAACATCAACTGTAATACTTCTTAGTGAACATTCTTGGAACAAGGCTCTTTGAATTACGACAAAAAAGACACTCGTTTGCTGCTGAAATGACCGCAAATGCTGTCCGCCGAGTTCAAACGAAAAAAAGACCTATTTGTTTTTCCAGCACAGAGTGGAGCGACTGAGCTAATGAGACATACAGTATGGTTGACACTTCACAGATTGGCTTGCTCTCTCTTTTTGTTTTTTTCTTTTTTTAATTTGCTTTGCTGCAAAGCTGCCTGGTTTGCATTATGCATACCCATTTGATGCAGACTTTTCTCTTTGTAACATTTGGCTTGCCATTTTTGAACACTCCTCAAAGCCCAAAGCCAACTACTCCATATACATACAGTCAAAAAGTTTAACCATCCTAAGCCTTACCTATTCTGTTGGTTTTCTGAGTTAAATTAAGGTAGCACATCCTCTACAGAGAACACACTTAAATATAAGGTTCTTTCTGCAAATGTTAGTGTCCAATTCTATTAATTTAGTTTAACATGACGTATACAATGTGCTATAAATTTTAGAGCTGTGTTCTCTGTAAAGGATGTGTTTTCACTTAGGAAATCAACAAAACATCATTTGTCCAGGGGCGCCCAAACTTTTTCATACGACTGCATCTATATGTGACAATAAATTAATGTAGAGCTTGAATGCGGATGTAAATCTTTTACAGCCATTTTGAATGTTCACTCTTACAAATAAAGGGGCCAAAAGGGTACTGCTTTCGTTTCCCTAAAGAACCTGGATGGTTCCTTAAAAAAACATTTTTCTAGATGAGATGTGTGAGTATGGAGAACCTTTTAAAAGAACCTCCACATAATGTAAAGGCACTGTCCCAGTTATTTTAAAGGGCCCATATAATACATTTCTTATATTTTATCTTTTTTTTCTAAGATTGACCAAGTCACTGTTGTACCTTTGAGAAAACATTTACATTGTTTGTACCTTGATGAATGAAAAATGTACCTGCACAAAACCTTTACTTCTAACAGTGTAGGCTGAAACACTCCTTGTAACATTAGAGTGGGTGCATGTGGCTAAACAGGCAGATATTTGTAAATGTGATGGTTTTTGTGGCATTACAAAAATACTGAATTCAAAACTATTTTTGCCTTAATTTGTATGTCCAGTATGTCCAAATATGGACTGGGTAATGGATGGCATGTTTTAAAACTTCAAAAAACTTTCCAAAAAAGTGTGGAAAACTCAGTTTTTTAATTATATGGGCCCTTTAATTTTTTAAATTTAGGAACCTTTAGTTTTAAATGTGTTGCTGGGTATTTCCACACACTTCTCCAGCATAAGGCCTTTCCAGCTTTTTCCAGCAGGTTCATGATTGCCAAAGTCATTTTGGACTCCCATGGTAAGGTGAAGGAGCACAAGCAGCTTCACTTCCCTCATGAAATTGCCATTAGGAGCCTGATCGTGTCTCCAGACACACCCGAGAGTAGCATGCCTAGAAGACATTCATTTGCAGCCCTAATGTTCTGTGGCAAAAGGATTGAAGTCATTTCAGCACAAACAAATTGGATCTTGGGCTCATCAGAAGCTGGAGTCAAGCCTGCAGGTATCAGTGCCCTCCCCCACTGCAGAGGTATGGACACAAGCCTGGTGAGAGCAGACAGATGTAAAAATAAAAATGAAAGGAACAACTGAAGGTGAAATGAGGCTTTCCGTTTCAGACAGGACCCTCTGATTGATGGGAGTACAGCAGAGCTTGTTTGTCAAGCCTGAGGATGTAGACACACGGACACGTGCCGCACAAGGTGGCACTCCATCGCATGAAGTGTTCCTCGGCCAGGGCTGACGGACCAGGCGCTGACCACTGAATCAGAACAGGCAGGCTATTATGCGCTCGGCTAGATACACTTCCCCCCATTTTTGCTTTCATCCGTGCTTCCCCCTATCCTCTGGTCATCTTCAAAAATGATCCTGAGAGCTTTGACGTCCCAAGCTGTTTCAGGCTGTACTCTTTTGTGTCAGTTGTTGATCATTTTCCCTCTTTCTCTTCTAGCAGGGAAAGCAGGAACGGTGCACCAACAGACGGCCCACATGAAAAGAGATTTTAAAAGCCCAGTAAATCTGAGGCGCAGACGCTCCAGATCCTTTCTCTCCACCGTCGGCTGATCTGATTATGCCTCTTTTATAGTGCCTCTTCATATTAAAATCATGACCAATATGGGATCCTCCCATATTTTTTTCTCTAATACCAAGCTTTTGAAAGGATGTCCTGCTTAATATGTATACGGCATCATGCAGTTCCCAGTGTTTGGTACAAAACAGCATGGCATGAGTCACTGCACAGACCCAGTGAAGGAGCTGATTACACTACTCAGCGTCTTCTTTTATCAAACTACACAGAAACGCAGGAACATTAACCTACTCACTGATTACGCTGTGTAGGCCTCTGCTTTGCAGCTAAAGCACTCTAAATATACAGTGGAGAAAAGAAGCCACTAATTCAAGAAGCAGCTTGACTACCGTTAACACTGACTGTACGGCACTGCACCAAGTTTAGATCTTTACCCATCTTGTGATCCTGCTTTCGACAAAAAGTCACCACCTGCCTTCCCCTTTCAGCAGCTAAACCTACTGTATACTCCACAAAAATGTACAAAAATCTGCCTGATGTAACAAGGACAGCATCAAAAAAGGCATAACAAAAATTATCTTTAGCAGGGCAAGTAAATTATATAGAATATATGGAATCACCAATGATTTTTTCTCCTTACAATGACAGTAAGTCTAAATTTTGACTTGCTATATAACAACAGTTACTTATTTTCTCAAAACTTTGACTTTATATCTCAAACTCATCTCAATACTGTGCTGAAATAACATGTTTTTCTCAAAATTATGACTTATCTCAAAATAATTAAGAAAATATAATAAAAATTACCATAACTTACTTTCATGAAATTAGAAAAGTAATCATTTCAACATAGTAAGTGATTATTTTAAGTTCATCAATAAAATGAATCAATAAAAGTCTCTTTTTTTTAATGTACTAAGTCAAAATTTTGACATGCTGCTGCCAGAAACGAGCAGGAGAAAAAATAAATTTTAAAAAACTGTAAATCATTATAACTTGATAGGTAGACAGATAGATAGATAGATAGATAGATAGATAGATAGATAGATAGATAGATAGATAGATAGATAGATAGCCTCTCTTTTCAGAAAGGCACGTTTTCTAACCCTTTTGCACCCTCTGGAGCTCCGCCCACTGAGGGGAGTGGCCGTATTATGTTCAACCCACATGTATTAAACGTGGACATTACTTTTTTTATCAGAGTAGCCTAACGTAACATACTTTTAGGTAATAACAAATATTATTCTGTAAGTCTGCGATTTAACCGACATCATGACACACTTGCTGGATGCTGTCAGTGGCGCTAATTTCTTTCCCACCTGTTTTCCGGCACGCTGAACTTACACGCTGCCCCTCTTGCTCGAGGACTGGCTATATGAGGATCCCGCCTCCTGCCCTAGGACTGGCTAGTAGTTCCTACACACATGCATGCAGGCGGACTGTTTGTGAGCATTAGCCAATCCTAATACAGGGGGCGTAGCTTTCCGGAATACAGGTGGGGAAAAACGCGGAGCTCGACTTTCGCCTGAATCGGGAAAGCTGACCAGCAGCGAGAAAGCCAGGCTAAGAAAGTTACTGAAAATGGCTCACATGTGAAGAGGAGGGCAGCTCCACAGCCCGCGGACTGGATCGCTTCAGTTGTGCTACTCTTCAGCTCTTCTGTATTATTATTTTTCTGTACCTGCGCCTTTTCCCTCAGACTGAAAACTAGCCCAAAGTGCGTGGAGAAGGACGAGCTGTCACAGAGCTCCGAGCGCGCAGGTCCAGTTTGGCAGCCTTATCTGACTGTGGGCTTTTAAATCAACTCCTGAATATGGGTGAAATCCGTAACAGACAGCAGAGGCGCCTGTAACTCAGCACTGCAGAAAGCTGCATCCTCATTCATGCATTACGGGACTCGATGTCGTTCCTGACGTTTTACTGGGAAGGAGATGACTGTTTTCCACCAAGCAGCAATGGTCAGTGAATTTGGCGGATTCCTGCATCCCGTCAGTCAGGCACGCTGGGATTATCAGAGTCCAGAGGTAAGGTAAGGCACTCTCACTTCGGGCTTTTCTCTCTCGGCATCTGTTGGTTCAGAGTGGCTCCAGTCTGTAGTGTAATCACTGCTTTGGTTTGCGTGCCGAAATGTATACAGTGAAAGAAGCTGGTGCTTAGTGTGTGTTGGCAAGCGTGGGCTATAAATACACTGAAAACAATGTGGGCAGCAAGATAACGGATATATGAAGACGTTTGGTTTAAATGTCAATTGTGTATTGTATACCCTATATTCTATATCCCTATATGTAGTGCATATAGAGTCTCACTATACTCTTACACTGTATTGGTATATACAATATACAACTAATATATATATATATATATATATATATATATATATATATATATATTTGGTGTATACAGTAAAGTATAGAATCCATATATAGGGTATATTCTGTATGCACAGTACATGTAGAACATGACATGGAGTATACAGTATATAGGGTACAATCTATACAATATATGATATATAGCATACTATATATCTTACTCTGTAAGATATACATGATATTCTGTATATGTAGGGTATTTAGTATACAGCATACAGCCAATATACTGTATGTAACTCCCCTGAACCCTAGACAGTAATCCACACCACACCCACGCTGTAGCCTTTCTAAATTTATTTACAGTGGCAAAACTCTGAAAGCCCACAGGATTATTCACAAAGATCCTCCTTGCAAGCCGGTTTGTGTTGTGAAAGGCTATAGGTCAAGTGAGTGAGGTCTTTCAGGAATTGCAGTAAGGAGTCAAACAGTCTGTCACATTATTTGTGTGGGCTTGCTTGCTGTGCTTGGTGAAAACCTGCTCTTAACATATTCACAAGATATTAATGTTCCTTTATAGGCTGCAGGCACACAATTACAAATATATGTTTTTCAATCCAATGCGAACCGTAGGTGCATTTGAAATGAATTTACAATTTGTTCTGTAGGACATGAAGATCAGGACAGTCTGCTCTGTGTGTGTCAGTCTAGAGAGAGAGAGGAGAGAGAGAGAGAGAAGATATTCTACCTTATTTCCTGTTATCCAGTGATAACATCATCAAAAAGTTGGCAGAAGCAAAACTTTCTCTCAAACATCTCTCTGGTCTTTACCATCAACCTGAGGATTTGAGATGCATCTTAAGGTCAGGCTACATGACCAGAGGTTAGGATTATACCCCTCAGTGAATATATAAGCACCAAGAACCCTGGAGTCCATACTGATCAAAGAACCTAAACATTTTGTTGATGTTTTTGCCTCATATCCCCCACCAACTCCAGCCTGTGGGATTTGCTCTCAGGGTGATAGAAGAACGCTCCATAAAAGATTTCCATTAGCCTTTTTCCTCTAGACATTAAGCCTGTTAGGACAATTCAAGCTTTCTCCCATTAGAATTCTGCAGGGCATTGCCTCGTAAGGCTTAACTGACTAAGACAAAGCCGAGGGAATTTGGTTGCCCCTCAGCGCCGCTAACGAAGTGCCATAATCAATGAGCAATGAAAGCATGTCTTGCCACTCTCCTGCTCGAGCGTCTCTCGCAGTGGAAGAGATAGAGGAGGGCTATCGACAGGCTCTTTCTAAATTATTCAGCAACTGAAGCTGAGATTTCCCACGTAACTGTTTTCAACATCAAAAACGTCTCTAGATGCAATGCTGCCATGATGGGAAGATGCTGTATGATAAGACAGATTGGTTGAAAAGTTTAAAACCTATGGTGGATCTTGCTGAGCTGCTCAGAATCACGCAAAGGTAGAGTAGAAGAGGCAGAATATTACTGTCTTCATATGTCCTCATGTGTTATTGTGTCATCTGTCTTTTTGAAATGCTGCAACAAGAATAAGAATAAAAAAGACAGTCAATGATTATGTCCTATACTTTTGGCTTGAGGACTCAAGAACAGATTAAGAATGTAAGAGTTTGAACATGGACTCATTATATCTGCAAATAATCATTACGCTAAAACCCTTGCCCCTTTCTCTGAAAATCAACAGTGCACTTTCTGGGGGCTCTAAATGCTTAAAATGCCACTGTGCAAAACCTGTGTAAAACGTAAAACTACCCCTGAAGGGCAGGCACAGTTCTGTTGCATTCATAAATCGCATAGTGCTGCTGTTTCTCACACATAGTTTTTTTTTTCTATATCACTTGCAGTTTACATCATAACACAGTGCCAGCCGATCTGTCCTGCTTCCAAATCCAAAGTACTGTAAGCTTAAATTTCACAACTTGTAAGACTCTCTTATTTGTTATTTACTATGCAATAAAGAGGTGTCAAAATGAAACGTCTACATTATAAAAGTAATGTACTTTGATACTAATATCAAGATGACTCACTTTGAGGTCTACTTATCACATTTGTGTGGATTCATGTACCAAAAACAGTCGTAATTCATTTGCTCATGACCATATCCAACCTCTCTTTAGACCTTAGAATTAAAAAAGGCTGTATTTGTTACTGTGCATTTAAGACTGGTGTATGCAAATGATCTCTGTTCTGATTGGCCGGCCTATATTGTGCCTCATTCAAAAAGCAGACTGGACTGAAAAACACCTTGGGTGGTCGGGCCAACCTGCTATAGGTTGAATAGACGGCTATATGACAATCAAAAATGTGAAATCAAATCACATTTATTGTAACATCACATTAACACAGGTGCGAAGGGGAGTGAAAATCCTAGGTGTCTAGCCCCCTAGTAGTACTTAAATACAAAAAATATATATATATATATAAAATATATATTTAATAATATATTATATATATATATATATATATATATAAATTGGTTTTCCATGATGTAGGCCCTTTAAGTTAGTGTTAAGTTAGCTTGGCCAAAGCTTTGCTGGCTAGCTTACTATTTCAACATTAAAAAGAATTAAACAGTAAAATAATGGTTGAAAATAATGAAATTTTTATTTCAGTGATTTTTTGTCATGAGTTCAGAACAGCATGCTAAATGCTACAACATTGTTTTGTGTCAGTGGTGTTACAGCTTTACTGATGTTGCTCAGCATAACAGACACTTTACTCTTGAATTATGTATCAACATACATACATACTCTGTTTGCCTAGAATGACCCATATACATTCATGAGATCCTGCACAGAGCAAGTGAACAGAGTGCGAGAGTGTAGTGTAAGCTTGTGAAAATAGAGCTGCTACGTGTAGCTAAAAATCTCTGGTGACTACAATGCTGTGAGGGTATTTCAAACTCTCTATGATAACAATACCATGTGTGTCGAATATGGTGGAATACCTTATTACTGCATATCAGCACATGCCTACCATGTGATTTACACATGAATAATGGCCTTCAGTGCATCGAAGTCTGTTTACGCCAGCAGTGCTAAAGAAGAGTGGCAGTTAAGACACATTTACATTCTGCTGCATCCTTAGCTGCATGTCTATGATGATGTTTGTATTTGACCTGTTTTTTTCTTTCTTTTTCCTTTTTTTTTGTCCTGGGGTCAAGAGCCAGGGTTTGATTGACAGCATACTGACGCAGTGAAATTGTGCGAGTGACTCAAGGCCAGTACAGTGGTTTATCAAATCAGCCTGGCCTTCAACAGAAATTGCATTATATGAAGCTAACTTTGATATAAATAACTTGATGTGATACATCAGCACACTTATACTGTAGGCATGTACAGTAGCTCTGTATGCAAAAACATGCACAGGCACAAGACAATCATTTAATCAACATTTTTATCGTAGCCTTGATGTAATTTGGCTGCCATTTATTTGATAAGCTTTTCATATTCACCCCCAAACAAACATGTAATCACTGTTCTAAAAGGAAAAAAAAACAATAATGGCTCTAAAATACCACTTTCAAATGTCAGTAATTTGGTATTTCAAAGCAATTTCAAGGACCTACTATTGTGCAATAGTCAGTAGCAGTTGGCTTCAAACCTCTATACACATCAGAGTGAGTATAATATCTCAGCAGGGACAGTTTCCTCATTCAGCAGCTACACCCTTTCTTCATTTCGTACATGCATGGCAATATTTCAAAATATATGCCATTATTCACAAAACATGGCATTATTCAATGTAAGGCAAATAAGCCACTGATCTAACTGCATCAGGCTTTGCGAAAGCACAAAAAGACTGAGTTAATCTCAAAGAGAATTTAGAGAAAGAGTTGGCAACATAGCCAATATATATAACATCACATTACTTAGTTTTCATTGTACATGATATGTATCACGATGTTGACCTTTTCTGAAGTTTGTGAATTAGATGTATAGAAAAAAATGCACCAGCAAAACAGTAGTGCTACATATGACAAAAGGCATGATATCGGCATCATCGCAGTATCACAGACAATTGCTTAAAGCTGCGCTGAGTAAGGTTGTGTATTTGGAGACCTTTCTGGTGGAAATATATAACTGTACAAAATGTGCAGAAGAATATTTTGTAATGGCGGATGAATGAGATATTTGCAAGCATTTTAAGAACTCAAAACTTGGTGAAGGATGTGTCTTCAAAGATGTAAGTGAATTCATCCCCTTGGAATTATAAGGTTCTGTCTGCATTCCGAGCTGTTTTGTGATACTAAGCTTCAAAGATTTTCCATTCCAAATAGCAAAACTGATATGTGGAAACAAGACTGTGTCATACATGAAAATGACAGACACCCTAAATTTATTCTAAATGTACAATAGCAAAATCTTTGCAAATTTGTAAATTCGTTTTTTTGGAAGTGAATAAATGCAGGTAGAACTTTCTAATCTTAAGAACTCACTTTCTGCTTGGAATTATAATGTTCTATCTGGCAAAACATAATAGAAGCAACGTTTTTAAGCAACACAAATAATTTACTCATAATTTATTTTGAAACAAAAACAGAGTGTTTATGTTATCAGAAAGTTGAATTTAATGCTTTCTCTGACATTTTTGTAACATTTTTTTCTTGTTCAAAAAAGCATTGCAGATCAAGTATAAAGGTCAGTGCTAAATATGTTGTCCAGTGCAGAGGTCAGTTTTAGGTAGTAACGATTAGTTTAAGTTCCCTTTAGTTTAGATAGCAACCAGCTACTCTAATGACCTGTCCTAGTAGGACAAGTAAGTGTAGCAGGTCAGTATAAATGCAGTAGGAGGTTTTGTTTTACATCAGAAATGTTGACTCAAATGCACCAAAATGTCTAATTTTGGGAGAAAGAAGAAAAAGAAAAGACGGATGCATGAATGAAATGAATATTTGTGTTGTAATTAAGACCCCATTAATTCAAACATATATTATTTAATTACCTTTAAATCTTAATATTTATAAAATTTAAGACAATAAGACTTTTGTAAAGAAGAAAAGCAGAGTTTCAGCAACATGTTTCCATGTTTAACAAAGTTTTATAAACTTTTTTCCCACAGTCACTCAGCAGTGAGGTGACAAATAGTGTTCACAAATAAAACCGTATAGAAAAAAGTTAGAGTTTGAGTTTGAAGATAGAACCTTATTATCCCAAGGGGATGAACTATCTACTATTGTCATCATATCGTTATCAATCAGTGTGATGTTTATTTCTGTTAAATCAATCAATCAGTCAATCAGTAGTAGAAGGAACAGTCAAATCAAAAAATTGTTAAAACATATATAAAATATAATAAACAATATAATGGGCTGCCATTCAATCAGCTACTTGTTACTATGCAGATGCTATACACAGGTTGTTTTTGTTTATAGGCTCACTATGAATGGCCTGTATTTAAGACAAATTCAGTTGTTCAGATTTTCACTGATAATCATGATACATTTAGAGTAGCATATTATGACATAATCACAATAACAATAACACTATCATATTGCCCACCCCTTGTTCAGAGTGGTCCATGCTTTACCTTCTGGCGATGGTCTGTGTTTGTAATCTTTTTGGAAACCAGGCCATGGTTGGTATGTTGATGGTATGCCTGCTACACTCTCAATCTCCAGATGGTTCCGCCCCTTCAGCTATACCATCTGGATGTAACCAACACCCTTTTTGCATCCGTGCACTTTCAAGTCTTGGAAAAAAGCCTGTTGAGGCTTGACTGCCACTGCTGACTGAGTACCAGCATTCTATATGGGACATGCATTTTTCACTAATATTACAGATTTGTGCGAAATGTCAAACAACACTCTGGGACAACCGCTAGCTATCCTTGACATATTTTCATCATCTGGAGTTAAAGCTTTGCTCAAACCCTACTACAGCATGAAACAGTTGTATAAGAACAAACACAAATGCACCTTTATGTTTGCTTTTCAGTAGATGTAGATGCAGCTGAAGCCCTTACAGTGAGTTAACTCTGGGGGGAAAAATGCACCACAGATATGTTGCTTTTCTTAGTTTCAGTCGTACTCGTGCTCAGGCTCATGTGCGTCTTTGTGACAAGCAAGGTTTTGTTAAAAAGAGCAAGCTTCAAGCTGCCAATGACGCATGGATCTGTGCAGTCTTTATGGTGCAGATTACTAACGGAATGTGTTGAAAATGGAAATGAGGTCTGCTGTGACCTGCATAATACAGGGAATGTTGGCACAACACAAATGTGACGTTTTTTTCCCAATGTGGCTTCATTTCCTAGTGAGATAGTTGCGCAGTATATGAAGTGACAGTGCCAAATGCAAACACGCTCAGCAGCAGCTAAAATATCCTAAAAATAACCGTAAGAGGACTAACAAGGCATATGATTAAATCCGACAATGCCAATTGAACATTTATTTTGCTCTTGTTCGGGCACACAAGGAGGTTAGGCAGCAAATCTTCAGAGAAACAAACAGCTTAGCAGTGCTCTGCAGCAATGCGGTAACAGATTTTGGCTTTGTGTTGACTCTTAAAAACAGGGGTTCTTCATGGGTTCTTTAGGAAAGGCAAGGGTTATATATAGAAGCATAACTGAGAACCATTAGAATGCTTAAAACGTTTTTTTACAGCTCTGAAATGGGTTGTGGCTTTAGGGATGCGCTGATACAGGAATTGTGGACCAAAGCATATATACGTAATATTTTCCATGTACATATCTGCAAAAGCTGATACATATAAAATAAAATAACACTTTATAAATAGCATAAATATAAAGTCTATTTGCCTGAAAACATGATCAAATCTGATCCACCAGGCCTATTTACTCTAAATACCATGCTAATATTACATGTAATGCCTGTAAATTAAATGATAAGTCTATACATGACCACCTAACTATTATAATGTATATACAAATATAAATACAATTTAATATTTATTAGATACATATTTAGTATCAATGAAATATCAGTCAAATCTAAACATCACTCTGGTGATTTTTTTTAACAATAATAAGAGTGAAATTTTCAAATCACAGAAGCTACAGTTTTAATTATAGGCCTGATTATCAACAACATGCTAAACTGTAAACTGCCTGTAGTTGAGTTTGACCAATCAGTTGACTGCAAATGTTTACATTATTACAAATGGAGTATGAATTGCATTTTTGTGCATTTGGCTGAGGCAAATAACTGCAAATGTAAAAAGTAGCAATGACATTTATTGAATGCATCATGGGTCTTACAAAAACAACAAAGAATGGCTGTCGCTAGAACACCATTAGAGGGCAGCAGTGAGTAATAACTGTCCATTTGATGTTTGTCATTAACATCTTTATAGGGCAGGAGTAAGTAATGTTTGTTTATTTGTGCTCCAGCTGTTTCCATCATTATTTGGGAGCTACTATCGACTAGTATCGACAGTTAGAATGTAAGATTTGCTAATCAGCCAGTTTGCCCACTTAGGCTTGTACATTAATAGCTGCATAAAATTAACAAAAAAATTCAGTTGTTAATTGCAATTATATATAAAGCAGTTGATTGTCAGCTGACATTTAATGATCGTGACAGGCCTACTATCAAAATCAAACAAACACACAACACGCCCACAACTAACTGATATTAACTGGTATCATTCCAGCCATAAGCCAGCGAAAGGATAATCTGGTCTTCTTGGCCCAAAAAACAGGTCTAGTGGTATAGAAAATAATCACAATGTCACCACAGCCACAATATGTAAAGAGAAAATATATATGAAGAGAAAAATTGCAATTAGATATTTTCTTCAGATCACTGAGCTCTAATACCAAAATAATTCCAATATCATTGTGCATCCCTATTAACTATACTACAGTTTACTCCACAAGGTTACATTGCTCAGTTATTATATTCACAATTGAATTATTATTATTATTATTATTATTATTATTATTATTATACAAAGACAAGGAAGAACTATTAGACATTTGACATTGTAAGTTTAGCAGAAGGCAACTTTAAAACAACTTAAAACCCTACTCACTCATCTTTATGCTGAGGTTAATGTCTTTTGCCTGCCAAGACAGTAGCAAACAAATGCACTGGGGACCACAAAGAAGATCAGCATTCACCACTAAATGGCAAATGTCCCATCTAAAAAAAAAAAAGCTTTTGTTTTATTCATGGGAAGGTGCTGGAACGACAGCCGGGTTGGAGGAGGGAACAAATGGAAGCGAATGATGGATCTGCAGCAGATGTTAAATAGAGAATTCAGGTCAATACTGTACAGGATTCGGTGCAGTGAAGAGAAAGAGGAGAACCGAGGAGGAGATCGTCAGTTCGATTCACAGAGCTATGAGTCATGTTCAGAGGAAGTCAGGAGGTGAGAGTTCAGCTCAAACCTCATCAATCTGCTTCGCAACTGCCTGTCTGGTGCTAAACCAAGCTTCGCATTATTCAGCTGGAGAGCAGCACGCCAGTATTGTGATATAGTCTGTGGACTGCAGCAATTCAAATACTTTGGATAAAATGCCATTTAAATCAGCATCTTATTACAGAGAAGCTACATTTCACAACCCTGTTATTTCAACCACTTTTGAATAATATAGTGAATCATCAGCTCAAATTACACCAGAGGCCATAAAAATAATCTGCTTTTTGTATGATTGTGCTGCTATTTTAATCACAGATTAATGAGGGCAAGGTAGGAGGGTGCCCACCAGCCACGGCAGATGCGTGCTGGTTTTGGCCTTTCCAATTCAGTAGAGCGACGCGGATTTAGGTTTAAAAATGCAAAAATCAGCGTCCATGAATTCAATTAAAGATCATCAGTAAGGAACGCTACAGCATCCCTAAAATCAGCATCCATGAGTTCAATTAAACATCAGTAAGAAGCTCAACAGCCTACTTAATGAATTTTGAGAATTAAAGGAATGATTCGGTTTTCACCCTTTTACACTTACCCCAGATGTATTTGATCAGCCAAGACATGCTATAGCCCAAATTCTGCATCTTTAGTTTTAGTGGTGGAGTTATTAGACTAATAGTAATAAACACTAGAAGTCAAGTCACTCGAATCATTTCTACAAACACATCCCCAAAACTTCTCTTAACCAGCTCAAACCACATCCAGCTCTTCATTAATGTCACACAGACTCGTGTTTTAGTACGAAATTTGACTTACTTTGAGTCATAAAAATGAAAAAAACTTCACTGTGTAGCTCAGTGGTCACCAACCCTGCTCCTGGAGATCTAATTCCCTGCAGAGTATAGTCCCACCCACAATCTGCCACTCCAACTCCAGTGAGTTAACTTCTTCAGAAGTCCTTGATTGGCTGAATCAGATTCAATAGTGTCAGGTTAAAGGGAGGGGCATCATGTTAGATGTAGGTTGGAACGAAAATAGATCTCCAGGACCAGGGCTGGTGACCAGTGGTGTAGCTGAACACTGGTGGCAGTCACTTTAGATAACAGGTGTTGTGCTGAATTCTGACACCACTGTAGAATCTGCTTCCTTGCAGAAGTCCTTGACTGGCCAAATCAGATGCAGTAGTGTCAGGTTAAAGGGAGGGGTTGAGAGAAGCCATGGAGATGTATTTACAGAAAAGCTTTGGGTGAATATTGACTTCTAGTGTTTGTTAGCAAAGTTAGCCTCAACCAAGCAACGTAGCTCCAGCACTAAACTAAAGAAGCAAAATTTAGACACCAAACATGTCTTGGCTGATCGACTACATCTGGGGTAAGTGGAGAATAGTGAATAAACTGTGCAAAGTTAAACAGGCCTTCAAGGTCCATCCTCAGGCTTCTGTTGGATGAAAATTTGCAAGGCTAACTCTGGAGTTTAATTAAAATGTCTGCATTTCACACAAATACTGATGGGGGTTATCAGGATTTTCTAGGGGCGACAGACCTAAGTTAATTGAAATCTTCAGGATAATCACAGTATACTTGACAGTTGAAGTGTGGTGCAGAGCCACTGGTGGAGGGATGTAGTGCTGCATGAATCAGTGTAGAACTGCAAATTGCTTTTTGTATTACCACCTTAAGGCCCTCACAAATAAATGATGCAATCTTTTTTCTTTGCTCAATATGCAATAATTATTTCTATAAAGTTTCTCATCCTCTAAGCAAAGCAGTGCACTATAGATAGCAGTATGTTAGTTGCATGGCTGCCTCTGCTCCCTCAGCTGTCCTGGCAGCCAAGTCTTATTAAACTTCTCGCTGCATGTGTTCAATAACCCATTTCTCCCTCTCTGCTCTCTCTCATCTCTGTCTTCCCTTTCTCTTCCTTCAGCTCACGGCCTGTTGAACACCATTAGCACTTGTCACATCAGTCCAGCCAAGGTCGTTGCTCCTGCCCTCTTCCCTGGACCTCCCACCCAGCTTTAAACAGCAGAAAGTCACTTCCTTTTTGACACCGTACAATGGAAAGCCTAAGTGAGCTGCAGAATCCTCTCTTGGACAAGAACAGCAAACATGTAGTCAAGGCAGACTACGGCTACAGGAGTGATTTCCCCAGTAACCAGTACCAGGAGAACATCATCAACTACTTTGTGACGAGTGGTGGAGGTGGGAGTGTGGGAGGGGTTGGGGGAGGCGGAGGCGAAGTTGGGGTCACGCCAGGAAACGGCAAGGCCAAAGCCCAGCTTCTGGATGCCACTTCACTGCACCTGGCAGTAGAGGCTTTCTACAAGCCCAACTTCATCCTCTACAAGGACGACGTCACCATCAAGGGCAAGGATTACAAAAGTGAGTGCTGCGAGACCACCTTCACAGAAAAGAAAGATAAAGAAGCAGCTGTGGATACTCCCAGTACTGAAGATCCACAGGCTAAGCTGCTGGATGAAAACGAGGTGAAGATCCAGACGGTGTCCTACGAGGTGGAGGAGGAAGAATATGTGGAGTATGAGGTGAGGCTGCGCTTAGGTGTACATATACATATCAGGTGTACAAATATAATTTGTGTTAGTTTTCTAAAATAAATAAAATCACCTACTCCACTCCAAGAATTAGTCACCAACCCTCCTCCTGGAAATTTACTTTCCTGCAGGTGGCATACATGCATGTATAATTACATACAAAGACAGGCACAGATAATCTATATAGAGGAAATTTATGTTTTAAATACATTTCACTCAATTAATATTGCTCTTTTAAACCCTATTTGACCTGGATTTGTTTTACCTGGGGAGGTACTTAACTTGAGTGATCCAGTATGAATCTGCTATGTTCAATGTTTTTAAAAGTTTGCCAAGTAACAATCATGGAGAGAATTACCTCTGTGAGTCAGAAAATTGGAGGGTAACACTTTATTTGGAGTAGTCCTTTGTAGATGATTGGTAACCTCTTAACAGATTATCAGTAACATATGAAGTAGCAGTAGTGAAGCATCTGAATACACTAAAGTAAATATCTTGTAGATGTTCTGTTGATACATTACTTACATTAAATGGATGTATTGTTAATATGTTACTTCCGTTACCCAATACCTAATCTTACCCAACCTTACCCATAACCTAACCCTAACCCTCGCCCTCATCCTAACCCTAAACTTAACCTTAACCCAAACCCTAACCCTGGCCCTCATCCTAACCCTAGTGTTAACCTCAAACCGAAACCTAATTCCAACTCTCATATGTTTTTGACATGTTACTGAGAGTCTGTTGAGTGTTTGTTTCATGTAAAAAGGACCACTCAAAATAAAGTATCACCAATTGGAGCACCTTCAGTAATAGCAGCGCTGTTTGAATCACCTTTACATTAATGTAATAGCAAATTCTGATCCTTTATCCTGTTAAAGTCAGCCAGTCAAATGGTAATTACATTACTAGACTTTCTCTGGTAAAACTAATCCAGCTCAAATAGGGGCTTTAGAGACATACAAGTAACACAAGTCATTTTTATGAAGTCAGTAACTGTAATGTGATTACAAGCATTTAAAATATAATGCATTACACTACTTTGTTAGTGGGAAAGGTATTCATATTACTGTAATATGTTACTTTGTACCATGTTACCCCCAACAGTGCATTCTGACCAACAGCATACTGACCCTCTTTATCCATCAATGGAAAGTGACCACCAATATTATTTGGGTGATGAACCATTCTGTACATTGCAGTGGGACTGACATGGTAGTGTTGTGCTGTTATGAGCATATTGGGAACAGTAGTGTTTCTGGGGTTTGCTTCAGTGTCACTGCTGGGCTAGTCTGAGTCCTGTGGTCAGAACTTCACCACTGATAAAGGGATATAAACCGAGTAACAGAAATAGTGCATATCTTTTCACCTGGACCTGGATGGGCTTGATTAATAAAAATGGTGAGCAGCTCTTCAGAGTTCCTGACAGCTGGCTTTAAATAGCTCTAGCTGAAGTCTCATGGGTAGCATTAGTTTTGACTTACTAGAGCCTACACTTTAATGAGTCTGCAAGGCTGCTCAAACGAACAGATGCTTTAGATGCAGGTTCATTCGAACACTTCATTTTCCTCGTGGAAATGTAACTGAACTAAAAACATTATGTTCACCAATTTGTGACAGATGTGTAAATTAATATTCAGCCTTTACTGTCTGTATTATTAACGACTCTCAAATTGATATGCAGTGGAATGTTTTAAAGATTGCTGGAGATCAGCTGAATATTTTAAGATGTTAAAACATTTACATACAGAAACAAAGTACAATGCCTTCGGTGAAAATGGAAAAAAGGGTTGCTCGCTAACCTAGTTCTCAGTATGAAATTACATAATTAACTTGATGAGATAACACAATCAACTCTAGTGTATGATCAGGTGATGACATGCTGGATCTCAGTAGATAAGAGGGTCTAATGAGGATGCTGGGTCTTTATTTATAGTTGAAGGTGCGAGACATCACTTGATGTGGTGTCAGCGTCTTTGTTCCAGGCAGACACAGTGTTAGTTCTTGAGGAGCTTTGCTTTTAGGTGGTGCAGCCTAAGCAGCATCTCACTGCATTCATCTCATCATTTTAAAGCCACTCACCCTGCGTGGGCCCTCCTGACCTCACCAGTGTGCACAGTATGCACTTCCCTCAAGATATATGCGAGGTTAGGAATACATGGCATACTGCAGCACTTTGTCTGGTCAAAGTTTTATGAAGCTCTGCCACATGAAATATCATAACCGCATTGCTGTGTAGATAGCAAAGAAAAGTAGAAATTGCTCATAATACAACTAAGCAAATCTGGTATACTCTACCCCAGGGAAATGCTGCTTCTAGGCCTCATGTTAGAGCATCCGGTCATTATGCAGCAGGTAATGGGATTTTCAAGCAGTGAAAAAATCAAATGTACACAATTTTCCCCCTTTCTCCAAATGTAGTCGATAAACCAAGACATATTCGTTTAGAGCTACAAGGCTAACATAGCTAAAAAGTATTAGAACCTAATGTATAACATTCATATCATCACTATTTCCCTCAAAAACAGTGAAGCAATCTCAAACAAACTTACTTATGTAGTTTTTAATATTGCATGACATACTGTTACCTACAGCAGTGGTTCTGAAACCGGTCCTCAGGGACCCCCAGAGAGTCCAGATTTTTGCTTCAACCCAGCTCACAACACATAGGGACAGAGCAAATGCGGACCATCTGGGGGTCCCTGAGGAATGGGTTGAGAACCACTAATACAGAAATTGACCAAAGTGTAGACACAATTCAGGCTGCTGCTACTGTTTTTAGCCACACGCTGCACTTTTGTTCAGTTTTATAGATAAGAGTATGTCATCAAAAATATCTTGAATGCTGCTTGACTGCTGATTGACTACATTTGTGGTAAGAAGAAAATGTGAAAACAGAAAGGTTTTCTTGCCCACACTATCACATTCAGTGATCTATGGGAATACTTTAGTAATATGAAATGATAATGCTCTACATTTTGTTCACTCTACACTTTGTTCATGGTTTAGGTTTGTGTTTATGTGAAGCAAACCATATGTTTAAAGCCAACCATAAAAACGACAAATCGTTTCTCAGCTATATTATCTATCTATCTATCTATCTATCTATCTACCTACCTACATACAGTACTTAATTTCCAGTCAAAATAGCCATTAATTAAGTGCAAGTTAATCATTATTCATTAGATATTTCTGAAAAGATTAGAAATAAAATTATCCTGAAAAACGTTTCCAAACCTGGAGCTTAAACTGTCCCATCAGATAAACAGTACTTAAAGCTCTTATCTTAGAGAGAGAGGCCAAAATTAAGCTCCACTCCTGCTTCATATCTGTAAAAAATCCACAGGTGTTTCTGTCCATCCTTCAGCTATAAGAAAACAACTAGTGCTATGAGTCTGAAATGAGATGTAGCTGTCAAGAAACTGTTACTGACAAAAAGAAATAGACAAAGAAGAAGAAGAAACTTTACAAATCAAACAAAGAAGCCGCTGATGTTCTCAGAATAATAGACTGACCACCCCATAGTCCAGAAGTCAACATTATGGAATTTGTCACTTGGATGGTGAAGCAGAAAATGCAACAACTTCTAAGACTGAACTTTGGAGGTGTGGAAAAATATCTTTGCAACTAATCTCCTGAAAAGAATGGATGCTATAAAAAGAGAAAGCGTGGAAAAATTAAATGCTGAAAGTGATTTAGTTGTTGAGGCCTCTCAACAATTTGCTGTCAAATGTGTTTTCTACTTGTTTTTCTGATAGTGAAAAAATAAATAACTTGCATGTAACTGCTATTTGGCTGGAAATGATGGGGGAAAAAGAAATGGATGGTCCTAGACTATTAGACAGTACTCTGTCTGTCTGTCTAGCTACATGTATTAGGCTTGTTATACATGTTTTTATGTAACGCCAGTGTTTTGATGTATAGCAGTATTGACTCAGAAGCCCACAGCAGGTGCGATTTCCTCTTCAGCTTGCTTTAGCCTTAAGAGCACTGCAGTACTCCTGCTGTGGTGATGATACAGCATGCTCTAAAGCGTTCTCACTGAAGCTTTTCTTCTCGCTCCCCAATGGTAATCCATATCCTCAGCGCAGGAGAAGTTATCCCATCTGTGAAGGTGCCATTTGTGTCTTCCCATTGCTCAGTTCACTGCACCCAGCTTGCACATGTCAGAGCTTGGTGAAAGCTCTTTTCCTGTTTTGTTTCTTTCTTTAGTCCGATAATTCCACTCCCTCTAATGGGAAAAAGACGCTAATGGTCCTTGTGCTTCCGTCCGTGGGGCTTTCGATGTCACCAAAGCCACTGTTTAGCTCTTTAAACCCCAATTTAAAGCTTTCTGCTCACTCCTAAGATCTCACCTTCTCCCAAGGAGAGCTGGCTGAAAAGGAATTATCCAGAAAGGGATGAAAAAGGGATTGGTGCTCTCTCTGATGTTTAAAATGAGTGGGTCTACTGGAGAAAAACCTGATTATGCCCTTTCATCTCCAACAGTTTATTAGCCTAATCTAAATTGTGCTGCTTTGAGAGACTCTCGTCAACGTACAATGGCTTTTACAGTCCTCAACGGGCCTCCTCTGAATGCTAAGAAGATGATAATGGTGATGATGATGGTGGTGATTATTGTTCTCATCACTCTGTCCTTACGTGGGAATGGATATTATTCTGGATGCCGCATTCTGTCTGTAACAATGTGAGAAACAAACAGTTTGGGGTTATTTTCTATAATCACACGGTGCTCAGACCTTCTGCCCGTAGTGGCTTTGATCTCCCAGATAATATGCTTTGAGATCTGAAATGGCAAACATATTCTGACGTGTGAAAGAAACATCGCTATCTCTAAAGGCAAGGAATTGCAATGGTTGTCCGTCACTTAAAAGGGATCATTTGAACTGGTTTTAGAGTGTTTATGATGTTTTTTTTGCTAGTCTTTATACTTTGGAAGTGCATTCAGAATTGTATTGAGAAAACTTGCTACTTTTTATTTAAACCAAACAAAAATCATGTTGAATTATGGATGTAGAAAATTAATATTTTATAATCTCTTTGCTATCACTCCCCTGTGCACTACTGCTGTACTTCTGCATGTGCAGTGCTGCTAGGATGATAGCCGGTGATAGCGGGCTTATTGCTAGGCTGCAGAAACTCAGCATTACATCCCTGGTCATGTTTCGATTTGCATATTTCAATAGTGCAAAATTCCATCTGTGTATTTGTGTAGTTTCTCCTCCTAGAATTCATTTTACATGTAATATTATAACTTATACACAAATAGATGACTAAACAGTTACACTTGCACATAAGAATATCATCATTACACTTGTTTGAAATCCATTTGTCCATATTATATCTAATTCACATTTACAATAGAACACAAATTGACTGGATTTGTAAGTTCTTATATGTGTCATACTTTTATTGCATTTTATTTTTCCTCCTTGAGCTTCATATACAATGTTTGTGTAGGTTTATGTACCCAAAACAGTCATAATCATTTCTACATGACAATTTCTCAACCTGTTTTTGTTACTGTACCTTTAAGATTGAAACTAGTGAGTTGCCATAGGGGAATTGGTTTCTACAACCCATGTTGGGAAATTTAAGGGGCCACTACTGAAAAAAAAACACAAAACCACAATAAATGTGGGAGGGATAATAATAATAATAATATTAATAATAATTGTAAAAGTAAAAGTACACAAATCCCTTGATTATTGTCACATTTGCCATTTAGTTACTATTTCACCCTCTCTAATTTTCTCTCACAACAGATTATTCTCCAGTCTGTTAGTTCTGTATAAGGATTTACTGCACTTCATGTGATCAAATCACAGCTGACATGTTATTCATGATAACATGCTTCAAATAATGTGAGACGTTTGAAGGCTCCCTGTAGCTGATCTACACTCTATATGCTGTGTAACTGAAAATATTC
Source organism: Colossoma macropomum (assembly GCF_904425465.1). Classification (NCBI taxonomy): domain Eukaryota; kingdom Metazoa; phylum Chordata; class Actinopteri; order Characiformes; family Serrasalmidae; genus Colossoma; species Colossoma macropomum. Next base: position 24,627,807 of record NW_023494795.1, on the reverse strand, counting down.
TGCCCTCATTAGAATAGGCTGGACAGCTGAGCAGACAGCTGACAGGCTAACAGGCCCTTTCATTAATATTCAGAGATGGGCCAGGCTTTAATTGATGTAAAACTGTACATACACATTTAAGAGTGTTCCAAGTTTCGAGTTAAAGCTACAGCTCAGAAGAAATACCATAAATATGTAAATATGCACCACTGCTAATTATATGCTGACAGACTAAACTGTAATATTTGTATTACTATAAATTAGCATAATGCTGGTGGTGGTATTCAAAAAAAGAAGGCTACTTGCAAAGGAAATTACAAAATGTCTGCATGAAGCACTGAAATGTAATGGCTTGCAGGCCCTGCCTGTGGACTAAAACTCTTTGTGTTTCGGTATTGACGTGAAACAGTGGGACAGCATTTATTGAATAGAGTTTTTTTCATTTTAAAATGAAAGTCATGCTAAATCAAAATCTTTCATCTTCACTTTAAAAGAAAGCAAAAAGATGCAAGTTTTATTTTCAGAAGAAGATTTGGGGCAGCCACCTCTGAATAGAATGTGCCCTATAAATGTGTGTGTGTGTATATATATATATATATATGCCCACACACACATTTATAGGGCACATTCTATTCAGAGGTGGCTGAGATTGCTCCTCAACACAAAAAAACAAATAATTAAAAAATTAATGCATGTAAATGATCTCATTTCTGATTGGCTTACTGTAGTGCACCTCATTTAAAAACAGTCCTTATAACTTGATGTGAATAGGAAGGTTGAAACTGCTCTATGCTGAACAGGTGGCTCATCACAAAGACACGACAACACAGAACAGTGGATTTAAAATGGCCTGTATTTACAGCTTAGTTTCCATACATGTATCTATAGTCTGGGCTGTAAATAATGTGTTATATAACAGTGTGAACAATGTTTATATATTATGGCAAACTGTTTTATTTCAAAAAGGAAAAAATCAGATGCAAAAGTTTTTCTGTGATGTGGGCCCTTTACACACTGATTACAGAAATAGTATTTTGAAGCCAACATTAATTAAGCCCCACAGTGAGCCGCTGGGTGTGGAAGGGAGAAGATCCCAACTTTCTGATCCTAAACAGGCAAGGCCGTGATGAATCCTGCAGTTCCTGGGTGCCAGTCTTGATGAAACGCGGCTATGCTTCAAAATATCAAGCGCTTAAACTGGATTTATATAAAGCTCTTGAAGGCCTCACGCAAGCAGGCTATCGACAGCAAGCCAGCCTCAGCATGCCAACAAAAACTCTCCTCTGAAAAAACCTTTTAAATATGGAAATACAAACCCATGAATCTAATTTAAGCAAGAGCTGTTCAGCTAATCTGACAAAAACACGCAAATGAGGCCACCATGTCTTCACATCAGCGTCTGTGAGGAAACTAAAGCGCTGGAGGTTGACCATGTTCTCGAAGCTTGCATGAAAATGAGGAAATTGAGTTGTCTTAGTGAAGATGTAAAAAACATCAGTAGTTTATTGATTGTCAATCCCTGAAAAAAAATCATTATCACTACGTGCAGATTTATGCTAATGCTCAAAATAAAGCACCAAGCAATCAGTTCTAAATGTTCACAGCCCTTGGAAATCCATCAACAGTGACCCTTTCTTAATCTCATTACTTGTGTACTGCATGCACAACTCTCAGGTGATCAAAGGCTGTTTACACTCGCTAAACAAATGAGGCTGTTCTGCATTCAGAGGGAAATTAATTTATTGTAATTTGATAGATATGTTAGGAACAATATAAACACTGGCCAAACAAATTAATCTCTGAATAAAAATGTGATCTTTTGTCAGATCACAAATATCAATTAAGGAAGTTCTGTGCATTAATTCAATTTGGCTAAACTTAAGACCGTGAAATAATAAGTCAAATAATTAGTATATTTAATTTGAGTGATGAAAGTATCTTGACTGCATATGCATTTGAGACTAGAGTGTCTATGTGATCTTTTTTCTTTCTTTTCTTCAATCAAATAAACCTTACAAAATAAAAAAAAATATATGAATAATAATAAAATATACAACAGATAAATTCTATTATGAAGAATCTGATGTAGTATGTAAACACTGTTTTGCAGTTTGCAATGTAAAATGTCCATATAGTTCATATACAGAAATTAAGCTTCAAAAACAGTCCATTTTAAATTCTTTGTTTTTGTGATGTCATAAAACCCAGTGGATTTACATATTTACGCCTATTTGGCTTACAGCAGCACACCCACTCATGAAGTTGTATTTCAGCCCAGATTGCTTTTGAATGAGGAACACTACAGAGCAGCCAATTAGAACAGCATTCATTTGCATATGTCAGTTTTAAAGGCACACTAACAAAAATAACCTTTTAAGAGGTTGGAAAATGATCATGTAAAAATGAATTATGACTGTTTTTCTTACATATACCACACACATTTCAGAAGTGGACCTCAGAGAAAAATTACAATACAAGAAAAATGTAGAATATAGGCGCTGGAAGGAAAAAACGGAATCAAATAGTGTGATAACCCCACTAATGGTGATGATTATGAGTAAAGTCATAAGTCTAAAAGCCTGCCTCTCTCTCTGTCTCTCTCTCTCTCTCTCTCTGTCTCTCTCTCTGGCTGCTTTAGTGGATGGGCGGTCCTCTTCCCTCACCAGAGGCTAACAGACTTGCGCTTTCATGCTTGGTGTCCTGATAATGCCCTCAGTGATTGAGACTCCCACCGTGGTCCTTGAGCACAGGTCCTGTCGTATGGGCGTGAGGTCTACAGTATAAATCAGACAGGCTTATTAACAGCTCAGCGAGTCTGTGTTTTTATACCCGTCTGGCATGCGCTGGGCGTTAATCAAGCCTCCTGAGGAATTACACCCTCCTGACCTGCTGCTGAGTGCTTGGTGTGGCATAACTTACCCCCTCCTCCCACACCTCCTCACAGAGAGGTCTCACTAACCAGGAGCCATGCTCATTAAAAATGTATGGGAAATGTTTCTCTACTTCCAGCCCGACGCTGACCTCTCAACGACATCACCGGTGCGGTTACCTGCCCCTTTGTAGGGATATAATTGGCTCTGAGAGCTTTTCACCTGGTGCCTCTTTAGTCACCCCATCCCGCGTCAGTCTCTGCTGACTGCGGTTCAAATCGCCTCATTCGCTTTCTGCCCAAAACATTCATTTCCATTTGTGTGGCCGTCCCCGCGGAATGCTTGCAGCCAGCTTGACGCACAGAGCCACCGCGGTGGCAAATAAATTCACATCGCTGCATTTGTGCAAAGCGGGTACCGCCATGGGAGTAAACTGTAGAGGTGGTGGCGCACCACATGAAAAAGCATCCCAAGACCAATACAAAGTCTGTTTCCGGTTTAGAGAGTTTTTTTTTTAAAGTTTCCACTCTGTCTCAAATACACTAATAACCATTCTGGTATTCAAAGACTGAAATTGATGTGTAGGGTATTGGTAGCGCTGCATTACAGAAAGCCAGGGAGAACATATACAAGTCGACACTGAAATGCTGATGTTTTAACAGGGCTATACAGTGCAACAGTTTTGCCCATGTTTGCATTTAGTCTATGCATTGTATTATAATTTAAATCAATTTAACACAATACTCCATGTTGATAATCAGCCATTAAATGTAGTTCATTAGACATGTTTGGTGTTCAAATGTGGCTTCTTTAGATTAGCACTGGATGCAGTTTGAGCAGGTTTGTAGATGTTTTGGGCACGTATTTACAGAAAAAATTTGGGTGACTACTGACTTCTAGTGTTTAACAATATTAGCCTCACAGCTCCTGCACTGGTAGTTTACCAAATTAAAGAAGCAAAATTTGCACACCAAACTTGGCTGGTTGGCTACATCTTACGCAAGTGGAAAATTGTGTAAATTAAAATGTTCACCAAACCATTCCTTTAATAGTGTAATTAGGAGAAGGCAGAGATAATGCTAGTGTGGCTAGCTGGTGTTAGCTAGAGCCAAAAGCTATAAAATATATTTCTGTTCCCAGTGTCATCTTGACAAACTTACATGTTGGCACAAAAATCTCTAGAAGCCCACAAGTCATCACCATCTACCACTGCACTGATTAGCTCTAGTGTTAATGTTAGTTCGTTAGCTCATCTGAAGACGCAGTTTCTGTTAGTCAAGCCAACAAATAACCTACTGGTGTAACCCTGCAGTGAGCAAAATATTTTCTTCAGCTATTTTTAAACAATTAAACATTATCACATACACCTGCTTCCAAATTTTTCATTGTGCTAGTGATTTTTTAGCCTGCTAACACCAGTACACCAGTTTACTCTGTTGCGTATATAAGCCAAAGCCCTTTTATACTTTTTCACTCTTTCAGTCAATCAAATATCTGTTTATTAACTCTTATGGATACTTATATATCAAAATATACATACAAGTTATGGACAACAATATCAAAATTTGTCTGAATGCACATCCCTACTTTAAAAGCTACCACTCTTATGGCTAAAAAAAAATGGTTCAGATTGAAGCAGTTTGATTAAGCAGCTAATTACAAGGATATATAGATTCGATTTTCTCAGCTAAGGAGGGCGCTGAGGAAAAACCCTCATACATGACACATACATAATAAGTGCAAAAGCACCAGAATCTATCACCTTGAAATGAAGTGAAGTACTATTAGCTGAGAAATGAACTGGAAGAAGAGAAGGAGAGAGAAAGGGCAAAAAATGGGAATGAATTTGCTCGTTGTGTATGCTGGGGAGGCAATTTGGCAACATAAATTACATACTCCCTCTCCTGTGGCTCCTGCCACCCTGATAGGATAAAACTATCTATTAATCTGTCATGACCTGTCAGGAGGCTCCGGGGTGGTGACGGGTCACTCTTAAAAAAAAGCACCATACAGGAGCTGACTAGACCAGGCTGTGAATCCAGGCTGTGAGGTTTAACCAGAGACATATTAATAAGATACAGTGAAAAGGACACAAGAGATTAATATGAGTTAGAAGGTCCTATTAATAAATAATTAATAAATCAGAAAATGTGCATGCGTATAGCTGTCTTGGGTCCATGGTAACCGGCCAGACAGTCGGCGCACTTAGCTTACAGCACATGTGTGCTGTGAACTCCTACAACATAAAGTTGCTTTTGTTAAGCACTTCAGTTGAACCATGCTGGGTCTTTTGCGTGATTGTATGAAAAGAAAGCATAGAGACATTTATTAGCTTGACCATGAAGGCTACTCAGAGATGCTGAGGTATGAGGTCTGCTTTGGGGTTAATGTTTAGCACTGCAGGAAGTAAAATCATAATTTCTTGTATAAATCTCAGCTGTGACTTGTAAAGGTTTTTGCATCACAGTTCTGCAATGCAACTTCTCCTTGATTGACATTAGTAAGAAATAACAACATAAATACATACATTTTAAAAATGAAGCTCAATTAAAGGCACATAAGTAAGAAGACAGAAGAATGAAATGTATGAACATTAGCATTTGAATTATAGGAAAGCCAGAGGAGTTTTTTGATCATTGTTTTATTTTTTTTAGCCCTTTTTTTCAAATGAAACTTGAGCTCATCCCTTAAAAACAATACAACGTTTTAAAGTGTGTGTGTGTGTGTGTGGAGGGGAGGGGGTGTGGATACTGATTCAATATATATACAGTGAGTTTAAACACTCCAGCAACACTGCTGTGTCTGCTGTGTTCACTCACACCAGCACAACACATTAACATCTTACTACCATGTCACTGTCACTGCAGTGCTAAGAATGATCCACCCCCCCAATAATACCTGCTCTGTGGTGGTCCTGTAGTGGTCCTGACCACTGAAGAACAGGGTAAAAGGGGTCTAACAAAGTGTGCAGAGAAACAGATGGACTTCAGTTTGTAATTATGCACAACAAAGTGCATCTATACGAATCTGATAAAATTGACAAAGAGTGTAGAAACTAGTTAGGTGTACTTAATGAAGTGGTCAGTCTTTGTTTATTTATATTTGAAATGCTGAAAGACAGTTATTCACTTGTTATTCATACAATTTACTGTACAACGCTGGTGATTTGGGTTTGCATTGCCATGACAGTAAGTCAGAGACCCATGAGCTCACATAAACAGCTTCACGTTCTTCTGTCTCTTCATCTATTTTTGGATGGACACAACATTTAAAAACAAAACAAAAAACAAATATAGTGGTTATCCCTGAGAAATGAATTGTTTACAACCACTTTTTTAAAATCTTGACATCAGTGACAGCCCTCTTGTTTATAAACATTTCTGTTTCTGTTAATAGCCTACTTAGCTGCTAAAACACTAGTTTCACAGAAAACTAGTTTGACTTCAGCAAACTTAACCCAAGGTTAGTAAACATGTCCTGCTACATTTACATTTACTGCTTTTGGAAGATGCTCTTATCCACAGCGACTTACAATTTGAATTTACAGTGGTAGATGATGGTTGTGTTAGAAGTCTTGCCCATGGACTCTTATTAGTTTAGCACAGGGTACTTGCCTGGGCCAAGGAATTGAACCTCAGTCTCCAGCATGGAGGGCAGAGGTGTCACCCATTACACTATGGACTCAAACATGGTGGTAGCTGTAGAAATGGATGGAAATGAACCAGTCAAAATTATTTAATTAATCATGGAATTGACTAATCACATTGTGCTCTGTGAAACTCGCATGAGATGTTTTTCTTCTCTCTGACTTGTAAGGCGTCTTGGAATAAAAAAATATAAGTGGGTATACACTAAAATTCATCTTTAGATATGGAAACAGCCTGATAATAGACTAAGTATACAGATCACATACATGCAAATAACTACACCACTGGTTTTATTATGTTTTTTGATGTTAAATTCCTGACATGTTAGGCATCCACATTTTCTATGGTTCTCAATGACCAATTCTAATATCCACCTCTCTTGAAATTGCCAGTTCTCACTGTCAACTTTGTGCTTTTTTAAAAAGAGAAGCTGTGTGCCAATTCAAATTTGTCCATGGGCCACATTCAGCCTGAGGACTGGACACCCTGGCCTAATTTATGAATCATTACATTATTTATAACAATGTATTTGTAGTTAATGTGAAATATCAAATCAAGTCAAAGTCCATCTCTCCTGTCTCTTGCTGCTCTGGCTCTTCTTTAACACAAGTGCCGCTATTAAGTTGAATGTAAAAGTGAAGCCACATCTGATTTGAAGTTCTCCTGTGAGAGCTCATTTGTTTCGGGTTTTCTTTGCATAAAATTAGGTATATGTTAGCTATTCTAACGCCTGGGTTTGTATAGGTTGGTACATTATATTGTATTGTTTTTAGCTTTGCTTTTGAACTGAATTTTGGAACACATGTGAGCAGTATGGACTCTTTGTTAAAAAATACTCAGTCTGTTTTCCCAGAGATAAAGCTTGAAAGCAGTGCCAAAGACTGAGCCATCCCACTTTCAAATGTACTGTAAATTTCAACTGTACTGTACAACACAAAATAGAACATTATAATGTGAGACTGCGTATGAGTGTTTATATGCGTACATTATAACAGACTATTATAATCTGGGCACGTTTTGAAGAGAGCCCTCTGAAAGCCAGAGTATAACTGAAACGCTGCTGAATATCTACTGTAAACGGTACAGTTTCAGTAGGGTATCCAGTAAAACTGGTTCAAAATTGCAAGGGAGTTCTAAAAACAAGGAATTTTATGTTTTAAAAAGTTCTGTAACAGGCGGCAGCGATGAAACGCGTCCATCCTTTGAAGGAAATGTTTTTACATGCCGCCGCTCGTATTACATCAGTTCTGAGTCCGGAAAACAGCTAAACTTCCAGTGCGCTGTAGACAGAACAATGACTAACACATTTCCACTGAAATATTTATATCCTCTTACACAACAGCAGGTGTAGATAAGAGCAGAGAGAGAGGAGAGTGGGAGAGAAAGAAAAAAAAACACAGTGGAGGTAATAGGAGGAGGAACTCATAGACATTTGTTTAACATTAATCATGGAGACCAATAAAAGGCTAGAAAAAAAGTTTGACATGCAAATGCAAAAGACAACTGTTCCCCACCCTCCCTCCCACCAGCTGAGGAGTAAAGGCAATGACAAAATCCAACAAGACATGAGCACATAAGCCATTCCCCCTCCTCACCATGTGAAATCCAATCTAATATCCCACGTTATTTTAGACAGAGAGCTTGTTTTTGCAGATAAAGCCCCAATGACAGCGCTGTTCTTCAGCAGGGATGATTGCAGCTTATTGCTGTGAGCCACAGCTCTACGAGCAAAAACAGTTTCATCACTGCTTTCAAATCTGCACCTTCTCTAACAGGCATTGTTATTTTTAGGTCCTCTTAAGAATCAATGGAAATCTACGATAAAGAAAAACAGAAGCTGTTGTTGCTGCTGTTGTTGTGGCCTAGAAATACTCAAGCTTTATATTTGCATATAAACATGTGCTATTTGATGTATTTTAAATATAGTACATGCTTATATTTACATGTCTTAACGTAATGTGAAATTACATTTACATACTGCGCAACATGCCTGTTTACACAGTACATACTATGAATATGTATATGCATAAATGAATGTAAATAGTGCATGTGTGAATACGAGGGCGCAATATTTTTGCATTTTGCTCTTTTTCTAAATGTGCTCTCTCCTCCACAGACGGACTGCTCCAGCGACAGCGAAAGTGAGGATAACTTCATCGTCATCCCTCCTCGCGATCACCTGGGACTGGCTATCTTCTCCATGCTCTGCTGCTTCTGGCCTCTGGGCATCGCTGCCTTCTATTTCTCTCAGGGGGTGCGTACACAACTCAGGCCTTTAAATAATGCTAAATCATAACACAAAGTTGCTGATGAATGATGTGCATATGTCTCGGTTTCCATCTTGAACTCTGCTGAATGAATAAAATAGAATAAAAAGCACTGTAATAGTGAAATTGAATTGATTTGATAGCCCCATCTAATTATAGCTAGGACCAGTCATGTGACCACAGCTTTTGCTCAGATATAGTTGACCTAGCCATGCTCCACCTGCAAATCACAAATATGTTGCTTTATAGTTACTGTTGAGACATCACACAAGCTTACAGAACATTGAAAAACATTCCATTTAACTTTATTAGACATTGTAGCGCATAATTCAGCTTTTGCCAAAATAAATAAACTGCATTTCATTTTCAGCTTATATTATTTTGGATGCATGTAGGCCTGTGCCCATTTATGGTTAACTGATTTATCACTGGTTAATGCAAACCATAGGAGGACACTAGTATTCCCACATATAAAGATAACTGAACTTTACACATGTGATCTGTGCTTTCTACCACATTCATTGTACCTACAGTAGTTGAAACGGATGTAGAAATGAAGCTGTTGAGCTGCAGTGGGTGAATGCACTTGGTGCTGTAGGCAGATATCATGCCTAGAGAGCTACAAAACACCATCTGTGGTACAGTGTACATTTCAGCACATCCTCAGAGTGCTCCTGGGATTAAACACTGTCATGTCTCAGTTCTCTAAGCGGCTACATGCACAACTGGAAGGCAAAGTTTGTACGACATTCACAATTCCATCCTTTATTACTAGGTTAACTAGTTTTGTCTAAAGATGACAATATACTACAACTGCAACTTTTACTGGACAGCGTGTTTACTGTGTTCTTTTATTTGACAAAGATCTTCAACTCACATGCTATTACTGTGCTTGCTTCACATCCACATCAGAGTAAGAGAAGGTCAAAAAAAATTGCCAGAAGAAAAAATGTTGCTTTTATTACTTTTATTAGTTGTAATATCTCTGCAAGCACAGCTGCTATTGCTTCTTGACACATCATCAGTAATGTTCCTGGAAGCATTAGCAGATGTACTTACAGAGATAATAAAAATAACATTGTTTTCTTTTCATTTTTAAGTCTGAAGCAGATGTCGGAGCACAGAGTAACAGTGTGAGTTGAGGCTCTTTGCCAAATAAAAGGTAAACCAAATGAAAAATGTCTACCACGTTTGTTTTCCACATGGTTGTCCAAATAAGAAGATTCTGTTACCGGCACAGGCCTATATGCATGAGAAAGACTACACTGTTAAGAGGTTTTCAGAGATAAAAAGTGAATTGATAGTCTAAGCAAAAGGTTCATAGATGTTCTAACATACCAAAGTGGCTAATGTCAAAGCCAACACATAGCAGCTCCTACAACCAACAGTTAGTCATAGTCACTCACTACACCTTGCATTAACATATGTTCGGACATATGGACAGCCTTGCGTATCTTGCCTTTTCTTGTTTGTTCTCTTACCTGCTAGAAATCCCTGGTCAATAAATAAATGGAATGCATGTTCATGTAATTGTATACAGATAATGAACATGCATTCCATTTACACTTGCATTAAATGTGGTGAAGATCCATCTTTGAATGTGGTTTGAGTGATCCAATCGTCCAAAGATGGGCGGTCAAGTGAAAGCTGAACGTGAGCCGATCACTGAAAACACATGTTGATGCAAGGTGTAAACAGGCTCATAGAGTGGAAGACTACTGTTGTTCTTTTTAGATATAAGGTGCCTCATGGACTCACATGTAACTCCCTCACATTTAGCAGTCTGAAGATTCTCCACAAGGGGGAGCAGTTCGCTCAAATAGCTTGTGGTGCTTCATATCAATGACACTGGGTGTGCTTATTATATTAAGTTGGTATTGTGGTCTTCTGCAGAGTTTCATCTACAACACGTCCTCCAACTGTACCTTTTCACCATTTTGCATTAGAGCCACATCAATATAACACCCAAAACTAACGACCTGTGGTTTTAGTGGTATTGCTGATAGTTCTGGATTTTTTGATAATGGCATTGCTGGGATTTAAACCTGTGATCTTTTGGTGATAGAGCAAAACATTTGACTTTGACAGCTCTGTTTAACTATATGACAGTAATACATGATGAACTGATGAATCTGAACACCATCATGGTGTCACAAAAACTATATCTAAACCTAATGTTTAGCACATAAATAGCATAACACACAGAACATTCTTTGTGAAGAGAACTAAAGGGGAAAAAAATAATAACAGAAACCAGGACCGCAACAAATACTAGAGAGCTCCAACTTCAGTGCTACGATCTTTACATTCTTTAAGACTGTGAATTTCTGATTTGTATTTGATTTTGTAGCAATTGAGTATGAAAATTTCTGTTACTTAAACTACTTGGGCATAAATGAAAAAAAATGTAATATTAATGTAATATTGATAACTGATATGATCAGTTATCAGAGTTTTTAGCCTTTGTGGCATCAGCTATAAAATAATATTAATATCGATTGAGTCCATTTTGCAAAAGCTACATTCAGCTTGATTATACAACATAATCAATCAATCTTAACATCTTTCACAGATATATAAAATCAATATCTGAAATTAATAATGCGCTCTCAATATAAGTATTTTGACAGAAGCTGAGTTTATTTCTTGCTCCATTTGATGGGATTTTACCAGAGTTTTGTAAAATTTGTCCATCAACAGTCTTCATGTTTGCTTCATTTGCATTTGTGAGTGGACTAAGTATTTGTGGGTGGAACATGAATAGACCAATGATGACCTTTACATTTTCCTGTCAATATAGGAGGAATTTTTATATATTGCCATTATTGCCTGCTGTCAATCTGTTTTTCCATTCCGATGTTTCAGAGTCTTTGCTCTGCTGTTTTTTATAATCTCTCCAAAGCTTTAATCAGGTCCTCTATCAAAAGAAGCAGGTCCCCCTGATAACATCATATTCCATTTCTCCTAAAGCAAACAGCTTTCAAAAACATGACGAGCATTATCTCTGTTCGCATTCAACAAACAGTGCAAACAAATTCAATGCACACTGTGTTTATTTATTTATTTATTTTGTGAAAAGCATTATTTGAACTTCCATTTTATACAAGATGCTGTATGCTCTCCAGACAGGCCCTTTTCTTTCCTCTTTTTTTAAAATCCAGAACTAAACATTTTGCTCTTATCTGCAGTTTAGGCCGTGGCAAGCGGAGGCACCGAGTGAATTATCTTGTCAGGGGCTAATTTAATTCTCCTGCAGTAATTATGATAATGATGGTGGTGTTTAGAGAGAGCGGCTGACGCCTTCACCCGTCTCTCCGTGGAATCTGGCGTTAGAGACAGGCTGGTGGAGATAGGGTTGTTTTTACCCTGCCTCTGCTCACACCAAGCACCTTCCTTAGAGAACGTTCTGAATAGACTCTCTTTCCTTAGCGGCGGAGCACAGCAGAATAGTAATGAGGGGGCCCGCCCACTCCTTGCTCCTTGCCCCTCCCTCTGTGTACCTTTTTCAGTGTACATCTGGCTATAGTGTCTGGGGAAAGAAGATGACTTTCAGAAGACAGCTCTCTATGCGCTCTGTGTATGTCTTTCACGTCAGTCTGAAATCTGCAGCAACAATCGGGACATTCATTACGGCAGCCTTAAAGGAACGCTCGTGTTTTTCAGCCTAATGTCTGACAGTCTTACTTCATTTGAGACATCCCAAATGATCATGTGTGTGTGTATGTATATATACATACATATATATCGCTGTTGTCGGAAGAAAACCTCATATCTCCAAAATGATAACTTTACAGGAAAAGGAAAAAACATACTTTACTTTTATGTAAGTCAATGGAACCAGACTTTTTTCCAAGTCATTTTGGGCCATTTCTTTTGGTCCATTCAAGTATTTACACACAATGAAAAGGGTAGCAGGCATTTTCAAATTGTGTCAAAAACTGAAAAATGATAAGTGGAGATACAAGGTTTTCTTCTGACAGCAGCTATATATATATATATATATATATATATTATGACATTTTATATTCCTGTAACACTACATGTTTTCTCACCAAAATAACATTATATTCATAAATTTGAAATAATTTTAAGCTTTCTTAAATGCAAATTTTAACAATTTGCACAAGAAGTTATTTTTAGTAGCAAAAAAGTGATTTGTGGAATATTATATTTATTAGAGGTGGGTGAATAGAAATAATCTATTCTTAGATGCACTGCAATTCTCTCTCGAAAGATACTGTATTAAAGCATAAAACATCAACATACCCTGCTCTTTTCTCTCAGCTAAAGCTAGTAAAACCAGGACTAGAAAGCATAACATTTCTGCAGTTTCATTTTCAACTCACTCGCGAGTGAAAAGTATGGCAGGAGTGTATTTTGTAAATGCTTCTGGTAGCATGCAAAGCATTAATGTAGCCTTTACCCAGTGCATTAAAACATACCTAAACTGGCTCTAAAACTGATCTATTGGATGGGATCGGGACATCTCAGACATAACTTTCAAATCACATGTTTTATTGATTTTCTAAGTGAAAATGTTAACATGTCCTCTACACACACTTTATTGGCTGATTTTTTTGTTTTTTTATTTTATATTCTTGTAACACTACTGATAAAAATCTTGGAATAAATTTTAATAACACTATTGAAATAATTTTAACACGGGGCAGACAATGATTTTAATGATTTTTTACAATTTAAACTGAAAACTGAAACTGCAAGCACAACATGACTAAAAATTGCTAAAATAAAAACGTATAGTTTTTATAACTTATAATTATAATTTTTTGTTTTCATTTAGGAATAGAATCACAGTAAAAATTGTGTCTTAACTAAAAAGCAAATTAAATAAATGAATAAACTCAATTTTTAAAAAATAAGCTGAAAAGCTGAAACAACTGCCTATTGGCTTCTGTTATAAATGTTTTGAATCAACATTTTTACTGTTCTTTTATGTACAAGGAAACATTATTGCACATGGTAATCGTGTGTCTGTAGACAGAACAGAAAGAGATTAGGTTGAAAAACACTAGAACATTCTTTAATGTCATTCTTTTTCTATGTAGAGTGATGCAATTAGGTGTGTGTGTATGTGTGAGTGAGCAGACGAGTTACTTACCTTGACAAGAATATCTCTCTGAGTAAACGTGAATGTACAAGCGAACAAAAGTGACAAAAGCGTGTTTACATGATAATTCGGAGTTCAGCGTCTCAGAACTGGTGGCCAAACAGCGCATTATTGACCGTCGCCAAGCAAAGGAGTAGAAATCGATAGTGTTTTCCTGGGATTAGGGGGTCAGGCGCAGTGACAGAGAGCGGTGAGCCTCCCACGCCTGCAGCCATGTGTGAACCAGCAGCTCACACTCGTGCTGTGGTGTGAAACGTCTGCTGAAACAGACACAGGAGTACAAAAGGCCATGACAAATGAACACGCAGTAGTGCACTCGCATAAACACAGCAAACATTACTTTTCCCACATCCATTTGTAGAAACAGAGGATGCAGGGCAAGTTTAAAAATGCAAAGCTGTGCTGAGAGAAAGCCTTGAGCTTTGTTTAGATTCACCGAGCCATCTGCTATATGTAATTTTGGATTTATTTAAGTCTCAGCAAAGCAGCAAGCACATGAGCAGGGCGATGGAAATGTGAAACATAGACATTATCTGAGGTAATGAAAGCAATTACAGTAGATTGAGAACTGTTTTCTGTATTTCATTTTGATTTTGCCCCCAGGGGACCATGATAAAGAAGTGAGGTATTTTTTTAGCTTAGATAAACACAAATTTTAATAATTTGCAAAAGAAATGATTTCTTAATAGCAAAAAAGTTATTTCTAGAATACTATATTCATTAGAGGCGGGTGAATAGAAATAATCTATTTTTAGATACTGTATCAAAGCATAAAACATCAACATACCCTGCTCTTTTCTCTTAGCTAAAGCTAGTTTAAAACCAGAACTAGAAAGCATAATATATCAATCCACTAAAATATGCCTAAATAGGCTCTAATCCAGCTCTACTGGATGGGATCGGGACATCTCAGACATAAGTTAACTTTCACATCACATGTGTTATTAATTTTCTAAGTGGAATGGTTGACACGTCCTCTACAGAGAACACACTTTATTAGCTGAATTTGGGTTATTTGCTGAATTTACAAGTAAGGCAAAAAGAAAACCATAAAATGTGTGGAAGTTATGGCATATTTTATGTTTTGTTGTTTTTTTCATATGCTAAACTCAATATAATTAGCAATAAATAGAAATTGTGCAGTGGAATTTGCAGAAAAAAAACATATTTTCATTTGTTCCCTATAGAGGACGTGTTGACTTATTTTTATGTATAAAGTCAACAAAGAACGTCATTTCATTGGGGGTGTTCAAACTGTTGCATTTGACTGTAGGCCTGTAGGCACAACAAATGTGCCACGTTTAGGCTACACTCAAATTTGACTAGCTAATGCTCCTTGTGAAGATGCACAATTATGAGAAAAAAACCTATATAGGAGAATTGTACATTTTCATCTTGGCATTTGGAGATGAAGTCAAATTGTGAGGAGCTCAGAGATTCCCATGCCTAGTACTGACTTGTTGCACTGATGCCATACAGACACTATTTGCAGTATCACATGCAGTCTGTTCACCGAGCCACACTCCATCAGCCCCTTAAACCCTGTCCTTGGGGAGACGAGCATCATACCACCACTTAATTATTCATCCAAACTGGAGGAATGGATTGATTAAACAATTACAGGCTGCTTAATAGATGATGTTATAAAAGAAATTAAATTTGAGCGAGTGAGGCTTCCCCTTTGAGCTGCAGCCTTCGGTGCAGATTCCTTCTGCGTTCAGGGAATGAAATTATTAGATAAAGCTGTTCACGGCCACATTAAGATGCTTTCTTCTCTTAAAACCTCCTTCAGGGGAGAGTATACAAGTCAAAAGAGATGTTTTTTCACTCTAAATAGTGGCCCTACTGTGAATTCCCCAGAATTGTCGAAAACAATGGCATCCAACGCTGCTTTCGCATGCTTCATGTTGGCATGGAAACTAATAGTTACATCTTGCATTTTCAGTTCGTTTGATTCTGCATTCTCGCTTTCACTAACAGTTTTTCCTCCTCATAAAGGCTCTCTTCGTGACATGAAACGGACGTGTGACAAACAAGGTGCGTGCAAATGAAAAGCCTTTATGGCACAGGCTGTGTGGCTCCCCCGTGGCTGCAGCACACCACTGAGTGTGGCTCAGGCCTGCAAGCTTTTTCTCGGAGAAAGCTGAGGTGGGGAAGCCAGCCGGGACTGAGCGCAGCCACAGACAAGAGCACCGGAACAAAGAAAATTACAATTACAGCCAGAGAATCAAAAAGCATCTCACCGGGGGGCACTTTGGCTCAAGACAATAATGTGCTCCATCAACTGCTGAAGTAAGGTTTGTGTCACCTCAAAGAAGGTCAAAATGGGAAAAAAAAGATTGCTGGACCCAAACATAGGCTTAGTCAGGTAATTAAAATATTGTAAAATGCCTTAATATAACTGCATGTATACATACACTATTTGGACAAAAGTATTGGGACACTCATCGTAATTATTGAATTCAAATGTTTCATTCAGTCTCATTGCCACAAACATTTGTGTTACAGAACAGGATCGCCGAGTGCTGAGGCACATAGTGCATAACAGTCACTTTGCTGTCTCAATAACTGCAGAGTTTCAAACTTTCACTGGCATTAACATCAACACAAAAACTGTGCTCTGGTAGCTTCATGGCATGGGTTTCCATGGCCAAGCAGCTGCATGCAAGCCTTACATCACCATGTACAATGCCAAGTGTCGGATGGAGTGGTGTAAAGCACAACACCACTGGACTCTGGAGCAGTAGAAATGCATTCTGTGGAGTGACGAATCACGCTTCTCTATCTGACTGTCTGATGGATAAATCTGTTTGGCGAATGCCAGGAGAATATTACCTGCCTGACTGCATTGTGCCAAGTGTTTGGTAGAGGAGAGATAATGCTATGGGGTTGTTTTTCAGGGTTGGCCTAGGACCCTTAGTTCCAGTGAAACTCCATATTATTGCCTGTGGATTTAGAATGAGATGTCATAAAAGCTTCTGTGGGAGTAATATGTAGGTGTCCCGATACTTTTGTCTATATAGTGTATAAGAATAATGCAGATATGTTCCTGCATCAAACGAACTCAGTTTGAGTAAAACCTATTTTTATGGAATTTAAATAAAATGGCTACATAGCAATAATATGACATATAACAAGATTATGCAGAAGTCAGAGACCAGTCTTCATTTGTTTCTAGTTAAAACAGCCCTTAAGCACAAGATTTTAATTTTCATCATCAGGAAAAAGCAGAAAACACATTTAATGGACAAACGCCACATCGCCTCAATATAATATCCTTTTTTCAATGTTTAATGTGTCCACTCTTTGCCTTTATCACAACTTCTAGTTTTTGCCTTTAGTTTTTTTAAAGAATCTGCAGGGATATTTTCCACACCTCCGAAGTTCAGTCTTAGAAGTTTGCATTTTATGCTTGTGCAACTAATCACAAACACATTCAGTGATGTTCAGGTCTGGACTCTGGGGTGGTCAGTCTATTGTTTTGCACCAGAAACTTTTTTGTTTGATTTGAAAATTCTTTTTGGTTTATTTCCTGACTTTCTTTTGATTCCCTCTTCCTTATGCAAGTGGATGATCTTATATCTAATCTCAGAAATAGATCCTGAAAATACATAGAAAACTTTTACTTAATGGCCGTTACGAGTGGAAATTAAGTTAACGACTTTTGCACAGTATTGCTAACAGTATTGATAAGCAACAACTAAAAAAGAATTTTCACAGCCCTGGACATGAGAGATGGCACAGAGCCAATACCAGCTGGATCGGATATAAGAGGGAAAAATGAATCTGATTGAATCCTATAACAAATCTGTTCTGAAATAGCACACTCTCACATTGCATGATGTCATATTGTTATTTGTTCCTGTGGTGTGGTAGAGTATTTGAGGAGCATGATAGCTTACTCTTAAACAAATCACTTCAATTAAAAATAGCTCCTTTTAAAATTTAGTAGTTTTTAAAGAAAAAGTATTGTACCAGTTAATACTTAAGGTGTCAATATCAGTATTGGAAAATAAGAAAATGACATTGTGCCATTTCTAAAGGAAATGGATTTCAGCACCATCTTTAATGGAAATGGATTTCAAAGCTAAAAGCAGTCCTATCCCCTCAACGAGACGCTATTCTCACTGAAACATGGTTCAAAAGTATAATTCACTGATAATACGACAGCTCCATCTGATGCTGATATTACAGAGCATCTTGCTTTTCAACTGTCTAGATCTCTTGTTCTATTCAGGGAAAGATGTTAATTTGTATAAAATGTGAGTTGCCATATTGTTTTACAGACCTATTAACCTTCTTGCATTGCTTGTGAGAGTTGTCATAATCATTGTGTCCTTTGCTTTCATTCTTTTTGTAATGGAACAGTTTTCACATTTCAAAGTGACTTGTTTGAAAGTGTTGCCAGATATCAAAGCTCTCTGTTCAAGAAATTCTTTTTTAATTTTCTTTTTCATACCATTTGGGAATTTTTCCCTTCGCTGGGAGAGAGACATATGTGAACGCGCGGCTTTCTCCCATTTGAATATGCTCCTCGCTCAAGCGCGTCATCAGTGGAGCAATAAATAGCTCTGGCAAATTACCCTCGTGCAGAGAAAAGGGGATCACTATAGCCTTTGATCCTGGCTCTCTTTCACCATCCTTTTCCCTCTCTTCCTCTCTCCTAGACTAGCAAAGCCGTGACAAAGGGAGACTTCCCCATGGCCAGCATCGCCTCCAGACGGGCCCTGTTCCTGGCCGCTCTCTCCATCACCATCGGGACAGGGGTTTATGTGGGCGTCGTGGTGGCCCTCATCGCCTATCTCTCCAAACCGGGTCACATATAGCATGAAGAACTGGATAAGGAAATAGAAAACCCTCTCAAATCGCAGCAACGCCTCTGAACTTTTGGCAAATTTCCCTCTCACACATATCCCTCCCCCTCCTACGACTGCCTGTCGTCCCAAATTAGAAAGAGAGGGATGGAGCCAGAGAGGACGTTTGGGAAAGCTGGGGCACTTTTCATCAAAGCAGCACCTGAGTGAATGGAAAGCTTGCACAGATGTGGCTTGGCCTCATGTCACACCACAGCAGTCACAGCTCCTTTGGGAATCTGAACTTTGTGTGGTTGCTGAAGAATGAGAGCATTTCAGGCGAACAGAAAATAAACTTGAGGGAGAAACAAGGCATCCAATTAAGAAAATCCAGAGGGAGACCATTCCAAAGGACACCACGTAAGGATCAAAAGAGAACCCCAGTGCCCTCGGATTTGTTTTCTCCCTCTTCAGTTGAGCTCCATTATGAACCCGAAGAGATGTAAAGCAACGGTCTACTTCCCTCTCTTTACTTACTCAGTCAGTTAAAAGCATTATCAGCGTCCAGGGCTCAAAATAGCCGTGTTGGGTACTTCAAGACCACCAATCTGCAAACCATTCACTACAGTCCTGTGTATACTGAGATGCCATATCTCACCATCTGCTTGGAAAGGCAATTCTGAACAATATTGACCAAGGATTGAAAAGCAAATCCTCTTATATGTTTACTTTCCTCACTGACAGTGGTGGCATGAATACTGAAATCTGATCCACTATGGTTTTGAACTGAGGAAGGACTGATGTTGTGCTTGGTTGTGCGCCCACAATGGGGGTTGAACTACATCAGTATTCCTGTCCGAGAGAAACGCCGCTCCATATGAAAACGGCCTCTGCTGGTCTCTGTGCTGTTCCCACTCATTTAGGGCTCACGCTTCATGTTTTGTGTTCTTTGTTTTCCTCATTCTGTCCGAGCTCAAAGCTGTGGTGTTTTTCACTTCTCTGGCCTTAGGACGCCTGCTGTGGATAGAGGAAGGCTAGGAAAAACAAAGCATTCACCCTCTGAATCCTGACCAAAAAAACAACATCAGAAAACAAAAACATCCCCCACATATCCAAAAAGGTTTCAGTTTCTTTGAGTGTGGTTTCAGCTCCGGGTCTGCTTAGCAGCCAAACACAGATGGAGTAAGAATGAAAAGAAGAAATGGGTTTATGAGTGTTGCAGTGATACATCCAAACAGGATCGAACAAGATCATTTAACAGATTGGTATTTGAGTTGGCAAAGCAGATCTCTTGTGGGAAGAAAATTTAATTGCTTAATAATGTATGGCAAGCCTCCATGCAAGGCTATAGTGGAGCATGAGAATCAACATATGGTGGGCACAGTGGTCGGTTATTGGCTACCTCACTGCAAGACCAACTTAGCTTGAATTTGGTCTCATACATGCAAAAATAGTATTGCGTGCTAAACCCAAACACACGCACACTCACCTTTTGAACTTGGATTTCTCTTTTTTTCAGAGCGGTGAAAATGTAATAACAACATTAAATGGTTGCTTCATCTCTTTGCTAAAACAAGCAAAGTGATAACAGTAGCCATAAAGCTTGACAAGCTGTAGCTGTAATGAGTAAGAATGAGTCAGAGTTTTCGAATATTCAATGAAAGTAAGAATAATAAATTAGGATGCAAATTAGCTTCTCTCTAACAGTTATACATTCTCATATTGAAGAACCAGGAGATGTGTATACTTTAAAACTGAACATGCTGGCTTACGTTTTGGTCAGAGTTTCTTAGCTGTTTAGTCTGAAGAGTGAAACATAGAAAGACTACTGCAGCCAGCTAAGGCTACTTAACACCAGATGAGAAGCTCTGCATCAGAGGGTCAGCCAGAGGGCCTCTGCTGCTGGGTAGCAAATGGTACAAAGTGCAGCTGTAGCACATAAAATGCATTTCAGAAATGTGCCAATAAATAAGAAGGTCAGGCTCATTTTACACTCGTATGGGTTTAATGAAATTAACTTCAGTATCGTGTGGGTCATTCTCCATTTGGAGTGGGAATTCAGGTGGATACATTTTTAAAAAATCAGTTTCTTTCATCCCAAAACTAAATAATCTTAATATGTCCATTAACATCTCCTATTATCATGTATGCAAAAAGGAGAGCTTAATTCCAAACATTTTACAGTCACTGGTTTTATATGAATATGGTGCAACACAAGTGACTGTGACACCAGGTTGACCTTGTGCAACTATTTCAAATCAGTAATAAAAATGATGTATGGCATTACTTTGACAAAAAATTAAATACCCAGCCATTAAAGCACATAACACCAGTGACACATAGAAGTAATGTGCTGCCTGATGAACAAAATTACGAATAAATTAATGAAATATATTGAGCAAGTGTGGACGCCTTCTCATGCCTTAAGAAGCTTCCTCTCTGATGAGCTTTGACCCCAGGAAGCATTTTAATAGAGCTTAAAATACTATGTTAAAATGTAACATAAGAGTCCTGATAACACCAGTGACCAAAATCTCTGTGATTAATGAATTTTTAAATAAAATACATATTTTTAAATGTAGTATAACATTAATGATATAAAAAGTAAACATGAATCTATTTTATACAAATTCCTAAGTGAAACTTATTAAAAATATTGTATTATATTAAAAATGGTTTCTCAAATTGTTGAAAATTGGTTTTGTGATGAGCTGTTTTACATACGCAGAGCGACTATGATACAGAATGAAAAAAGGGAAAAATCTGAGAAATCATAAGGGAAAAGTATTATTTCATCTTAACTGTGTAAATTTACTTACTGTGTAAATAAACTTTTGGAGCTGTGCCTAATATTTTAAGCATCTTTTTAAGCCCTGCAACATTTGCAACATGGTTTCCCACTCCAAATGGAGAATGACTCATAAAGTGAGTTCATCAGGTTTGTTAGGAGCTCTCTAACTATTCACAAACTCCCTGTTTCTGAGCAAAAAGATAAGAGGTCAAATACAATGTGGCCAGTAATGTTAGCTGAGGTGAAAACAGACAATTTGTTTATCTTAAAGACTTCAGATTGACATCTTTCTCAGTGTTAATTTTGAAGCTTCTATGAATTTCTTGCCTGGGTCTGAGTTTAATATACTGCAGTAATAGAGAAATGCTAAGTAGCGCTTAGCTCTTTACTGTGTTTGTCTACATGATGCATCTGATGTATGGTACCCTGTTCGAATATCAAATGTGACTGAATGCCCATCTCTAGTAACAAGCTCCACAGTGACATCTGGATCTGGAAGTTTCACTGTGGAATTGAAAGTGAGGAAAAAGGTATAAAATCTCACCTTGTCAAGTCTCTGTGGTTATTCGATTCACTAGAAGAAAGTGTCTTGTTTTTCAAAAGGAAGGGCTGATCTCATATCCATGGTTTCAGTTTCAGGGCTGCTCTACAACTAACCCTGAGCTGGTATATTCACCTAAAGAACGATATGTTGTATTATGTATAAAGCACTGCTATTCTGACCATACCCATCGGTCATATATAACACATCATACGTGACTCGAGTAAGTATTTCTAAAGACCCTGTGAAAGATATAAACATCACATCACTGTGAAAGATGTAAACATCACATATGATTTGGCTAGGATGCTCTGCTGTGCTCTCAGCTATGCAGGTTTAAAAGAGGCATTCCAAGAGGCTTTTCAAATAAGTGGACAACGGTCTATTCTTGTCCTGCCATTTTCCAGTTTTGGAGGGCTGTGACTACAAAAGATACCAAAAAGGCATAGCACTGCATGGTGCAGGAAACAGCAGAATGTACTGAACTACAGACTAACTACAGTCAGTAAGTTAGGAAATTAAGGTGCTAAAGATGAGACTCCATAGGTTTGGTATGAAAACAGCACCATCCAACCAGGACAAATGTATGATTTTGATATTTCTCAAAAATTGCATAACTTGATTTGGGAAGTGCATTGGCTCTCTGAAGTGATGTTTGATTTGTGAAAGACACATAAAGCTGACATCTTTTGCTCTCATAGGCTTTGGACATGCATGCCAGCTGGCACTGTTCTGTTGTATTGTAGCCTTATAGACTCAACCATCAAAACATCTCTGCTTGATGTAGACTTGAAAAAATAAGCTTTTAGGTATTTTGCTCAGAAGTACAGAGTATGGCCTGGTGAATGATAGCATTTAGAAATACCCGTGTGCACTCCTAAAACTAAAGGTTCTTACATAGTTCTTGGCATGGACATATGACATATGACTGAAAAACCTTCTTGGTATTGACCGTTAACATCAAGGATGCACAACTTCAGTCCTAGAGGGCCGGTGTCCAAGACAGTTTGGTGACTTACCTGCTCAAACACACCTGATTACATTTATGTGTTAATTGCCAGGTTTAGCAGGTGCATTTGAGTAGGGCAACTGGCCCTCCAGGACTGGAGTTGTGCGCCCCTGCTTAATATTATATTCTTACACTTAGACACAAAACACTTATACAAAGTAATGCAAAAAATGGAGTTACGAAATAAGCAAACTTTGGGGGGAGGACCTTACCAGCAGTTCCTCTTCCTTCCAATTAAACCTCCAATTAATTTACATCTTTCTACTTCATCTCCTCACATCTCCTCTCCTCACTCCTCAGCCCCATTTCAATTCACCAACAGGGGTACCAAATCGTGAACATCTGTGATGTGATCTCACGACATGACATCCTACATGTTGTTGCTGTCCTAACAAAAGCATGTATCTCTAATTGGTAACCTTACAGGAGGAGCTAAAATGTTTTTAACTTTTAATGGAAGTTAAAGTAATAAGATTTTATAACAGTTAATTTTGGACCATGTCTTTTGGTCCACTCATCATGAAATGTTCACTCAAAGTAAAGGTCAGTTTCTGTCATCAAATTCTGTAGATGTAGGTAGAAATAGAACATTATGAAGATGCACGGTTTTGATAGAATAGCACCGAGATGCAAACAGCAGTTCCTCATTCCACAACACACTAAATGTCACCATTTTATGAGATGCAGTGTGAATAGAAAAAGGCCCAGCTTGATAATGTTTGCTAAAGCCCTACAAAGAATTAGTCCTTTCAAAGAAGAATGCATGATTCAAAGGTTTGTGCCTCTTCAGATCTCTAAGGGCCTGTGATTCACATCTGAGCTCTGCTGATGTTGTTGCAAAAGTGGGCTTCAGCAAATGTGTTTCCATTGCGTCCACCGAAGCGTTGAAAGCCAACATTAGGCACTTACAGTTTCTCTGCACAGGCCATGCATTAGTCATACCTGACATTTACGCTTTACAATTAGCTTCCCATAATGGCGTTTTCTAAGAGAGTCTGTGCTCTCCGGAGCATAACCAGAAATAGCACAACAGAATCATTTTTACAAATATGGCCTTGTGCTTTGGTGGAGCTACTGAAGCCTGACCGAGCAAATACACAGCAATTGTATGTCTTTTGCATTATGAACAAAAACCAATAATAATGTTAAAAAAATAAGAATGACAATAATGAGAGTTCTGAGAAAATAAATAGGTTCACAAATGCATAGAGAAAAGATCCCTCTGAAAACCATTGGGTGGAAAATGTATCAGTAAGCACAAGGTGATATCTATACCAGAGACCTAATTTAGGCCTATTAAATCTTATGTGTTCATTTCATTTTGTTTTCCAATAAGTGCTCCTGTTTCTTTCCTTCCATGACTGTCTTTTGGCCTGAACACATTTTACATTGTCAAATGACTGCTCCCACCGGTGGCAGTGGCCAGAAATCCATTTTCATGTCTGTGCTTAGAGTTCTTGATATGACCAACACTGTATTTAAAAGTAATCTACTGTATGTTTGGAAATTCTCATGGCAAGTAGCTATCTGCATTGTGTTTGATTAGATGTCATTCAAATTATGTGTTTTTTGAGGCTGTTAAGGTAACCTGGTATGGTACAGTGTTCGAACAACCAACGGAAGTGCTTTGAGATAATGTCCTTCGATTAAAACAGATGACATATTGACAGAAGTGAAGCATATAAAAGAACATGATGATACCAGGGTGACTGTGTTATCTAAGTATTGTGCTTTTATCTCTTTCATGGCCAGAATGTGCTTGTCATGATGTGAGTCAAGGACATGTAAATACTGCAAATAAAAGATAAAATGATGCTGTATAAAATAAAAGAAGTTTGAGACAAAACGGATCTGTTGTTAAAGGCGTGGAGGATATGGTTTAATGTGTCTGTGCTCTATATGTGAGAAACACTGCAATGCAGGAGCGTCATTATTACACTATTAGAGTTAATTATGAAAATTAAAAATGGAATTAAGATTAACTCAGTGTTGCAGCATTGATACTACAAGTGAGGCAACAAGTGAGACTCAACACATATAAAACCATTTAAAACAATTATGTAAGGAGCGAGGCTTAAACCAGCTCAAGGAACGAAAACAAAAACTAGGAATTAACGCTATTGTGATGTAAAATGGGTCATTTAATTTAACAACTCTGATTTTGTGTACAATGGTGATGACAGGAATCATGTCTACAATCCAAATATGGGCATTTTATTTACTATGTAAAACAACCATGCTCCATTTGAGCTTTCATATGTGATGTTGATGATGGTAAAAAGTGGTAAATCTGAAAAAATTAGTTTTCTTTGGGACCAATTTAAACTCACAATGCCTGGCATGTACCTTTCCACCATGAATGGATTTTTAAAAATATGTTTTAGGCCAAAACCTAAAGTGCTAATGGTGCCCCCTTGTGGAGAACTGTCCACTTATTAAACATAAGCGAGTGAGTGAATGAATGAGTAAGTGAGTGAATGAGTGAATGTGTCAGCTGCATGCCAGGTCCATCAAGTGCTTCTCATCTAACAACCTTTGTTAAGTTATAATTTAGCACTACATAACAATATGTTGCAATCTTCTAATTCACAAACAGCCTGTGAGTTTGTCCTTATCAATACAAACACAACTGCTTTCCAAACCTGCTGTTTACTATATTGGGCCTCAATACAGCCTAAAAAAAAAACAGAATTAAACATTTTTCCATTTTGTTCTAACCGGTTTAGGAACACTATGTTGGTGTTGGAGTGAAGGAACAGAAACATTAAAATACTGGTTATGCTCTGAGCAAACATCATTTTTTATTCTGTTTCTGAGGAACTTTATAATCAATTGCATAGACAGTGATAAAAACCCACAGACTTTACAGTTCAACTCTTCTCTCCTTCCTTCTGTTTTTGAGTTATGAATGGAATCCACATGCACTTGGTTTTGGTGAAGTGTCTAACTGCATAAATCCAACAGCCAGAGAAAAGTAAAATCACAGTGTTTGACAATATAGACCAAACAGATTTTAATACTAAGGCTGTTTCAAACTTAGAAGAGAATAATGGATTCACATGGCCATCTAAAACATTGTTCCTTAATACCCAATAATTGACAGTCAACTTTCTTGTTTATTGTCATCCTGGAGCCACAGACATTCCTCAACACATTTGTGATCGTAAATTTCTGATTTAAACAATTCTGCTGATTGGACTGATGGGGATACCGTTAACATTTCAGATTAGCAGCACTGGAGTATAGAAATGCTGCATGATGCTTTCACATATGCATCTCAGTATACTTTATTTTTTACTGAAGCATATTAGTTTTGCTGGGAGGTCATTTTGAGATTATAATGCAAGTTTTAAGACAGGGATGCCCAATATGTCAATCGCGATCAACCAGTTAATTGCACAGTGCACGTTAGTAGATCGCACCTCATTTAAACAGGCTATCAAATTTTAAAACTTTCTTACTGCTTCTGGCGGTGCCTAGGTCAACATGATTGACTGACGTGAAATGTAGCCAAAAAGGTGTCCAGACTACACAAACATGGCTGACACTGTGCAGTGCAAATCATCAGAATTAGGTTAGTGTGATTTTTCAGTCGTTGGCCCTGTAATGCTGAATATCAGTATAGGCCACTGAAATGCATTTAAAAAGTTCCAAAGCTTTTAAAAAAGGATGAGGCCAAACTTTTTTTAAAGGTAGATCATGATGACCTGTCCATTGGAAGAAGTAGATTTTAAGCCACAAAAGTATGAGCACCCCTGTTTTAAGATGAAGGTAGAATCACCTACAATGTGTGATAATTGCACATTTTCACAAAAAAAGCAGAAAATGTGTGTAAAAATACACAGAAGTCTTAACAACTACAAATCAAAGTTACAGTATTAGTCCACCGTTTAGCCTTTATTACATACATCTGCAGAGATACTTTTCCTCACCTCCAAAGTTCAGTCTTAGAAGTTGGTTGCACTTTCTGCTTTTAATGATTCAAGTAATCACAATTACAAATTTAGACTCATCAGTCCATAAACCCTCTAAATCTAACCATATCTAAGATGTTCAATTTTGGTGTTCTATTACAATTTTTTTCATCTATTTCATTTTCTCAGTAACTGCTTCTTGACAGCCACACATTCAGACCACTGACCTTCTTTTCACAGCAGAAGACTGGAAAGATCCACCCACTGTTTTTTCAGATCTTAAGTAAGAGTGGAGCTTGACCTTCTCCTCTCTCTCACAAATAAAAGCTTTAAATACTGTTTATGTGATAGTGACAGTTTTGGTTGTCTACCAGGTCTTGCACTGTTGTTAGGAGTGCAATTTTCTCTGTATGTTTTGATCATTTTTTGAACTCTATTTTTGATAACTCCTATTTTTATCTCTTATTTTCTTTGATTTCCTTATGCAAGTGGATGATAATCTCCTCAGAAACATCTCCTGCAAAATGAATAACTTGTACTTACTGGCCGTTTTGACTGGAGATTAAAAAAAATGAAGGATGGTCTTTTACTTTGCATAGTACTGTATATAATGATGGAAGCTGTTTTCTGTTTACTTGTATCTCATTTTAAATTGTGTTTCTTTTCGCCAGTATGTTGTGTAATGTACTTTCATTCTGGTGCCAAGAAGATTTTGGGGGAAAAAAACAAGCAGACGGATTTGAAACTAGGTTCCCTCCAAAGCCATTTGCATATTTGCTCAGATACCTCACAGTGTCCACCTAAAAATGTCTCAGAGCTTCAAAAATTGATGAGAATGTGAAAAACAAGCATGATGGAGGCTGCGGAGAACCTCTTGGTCACCCACTCAGGTCAATCAGCTCTGCACAATTCATATATTCTCCACATGTAACAGCATGAACTGCTGTGAAAATTTCCCTAAAGCGCTGGTTTCAGCTTGATATGCCTTCTCATTAAGAATGTAATGTTGGAGTTTCTCATTTCTTGTACTAACATTTGCTTTGCGACTTTCTTTTTAAAAGTTATGAGTTTGAATAATCACTGAGAGTGAGATTGTATTATGCTTCAGGCAAGAGCTCTGTGCTTTATGAAAAAAGACATACTTCTCGATGATTTTGGAAGTTTACACAAATGGCATTAAGAGGAGACTGGCGCAGCAAGCCCCTGTGAAATTCTAATCATAGGTAGAATATGAAAATTAGCCAATGCGATTTCCATGGTTGGATACATTAGCAGATCCGCCTGACACTCAGCTCCTTAGGGAGGATGGAGTGAAGTAGAGCTCTATGAACTCTCAGAGTGGAGGTGCACGTGGCTGGGTGACTCCTCAGGGGCGCAGGTGTCTGGCAATGACAGTTCTGCCTGGCTAACCGCCCTCAGTGGCTGGACGTGCATAGTCTGGTGCCTCCTGCCCCGGAGACTGGCCCTGCCATCCGCTCCTCCAGCTCTCTGATGATGAGACTGACCCACAGGCTCTGAGCTTCCAGCACAGCCTCATCTCCCACATGGCAACCAACACCAACTAGACTGCTTGGCTGATGCAGGAAAATGCCTTTTGGGGATTCCAACAAAGAAAACCCTCAAATAAATCTTCTACAGTGAGGCTGTAGCACAGCTTTACTTTAAGGCTGCACCCGAGGTTAGATTCAGCTCTTCAAATGGGAAACAAGATTTGAGGCCTACTACAATTTGAGGCCTTCTATTATTTGTCCCCTGCAGGCAGGCTATGTGAATAACCACAGTACTGATGCCACTCCCAGTTTTAACCCTTGTGTTCTGTTTACTATTATGGATGTACTGTTCAGAGCCATTTACTTTACCAGAACACTTATGAATTTTTATTTTTAAAATACCTAATATACTCTTTCAATATCTGAATCTACTATGATTAATAATGAAGATGGGGAGTTATTATTTTATCATACTTGATGGAATAAAGAACATCCACATTATATAAAGGTCCCAAACCATTTATAACTCAAAAATGCTAGCCAGTACATGACCAGGAAACACAGCTATGAACAGTTGTACACACATAAAATCAGAATGTTTTTCATTAAAACACAAAAAAGTTTACTTTAGCATTTTTAAAGTTCAATTGTAGAAAAAATTGAGTTTTGGTAGTGACAGTTCTTAAGCACACATTTTCAGACTTTGGGTCACCCTGGACAGGGATGCAGTCTCACTTCCTGCTCTAAAATACTGGAGCGTGGCTAAAATAAGACTCTGCCTATGGAGTAACACTCTTTGTGTTCTTGAAGTGACTTAAAACAGGGGACAGAACCCAAAATTACAAAATACAATGGACAGACTTGATATTTTGGCTTTAGAATTTTATTTTAGACTAAGAATGCATCAAAAAATAGAAGAAGGGCCAAACAAACGTCAGTTCTTTTACTGATAGAGGAGTGCAGTAAGATGTTCCACTGCAGTTCTGTAAGTTTCTCAGTACTTGAGTTGAGATGAGTTTAGGCTACTTTCACCAACACATACCTTATAACTTAATAAGACTTGGTGATAGTTTAAGAGACGAATAATTAATTAGAAAGTAACAGGAACGCCTGAATACAGAATAGTATCTGGCATCTGAATATTACACTCAGGCACAGTACTCTGCTTGCACAACAACTAACAGAGTACAGTGAGAAACAGGACTAGGTAGATAGTGTGAGAAAACATGGCGTTTTTCAGCTTGCAGTGAGCGGCAGAGAGGCTGAGGAGCCGTCCAGAGCTCACAGCAGTGAGAGCCCAAATTAAATAGAGGCACTAGAGACTTTCACTCTCATACCTTTTCTTCTCTGCCTTTTCCTCACTCTGCTATGCACATTCCCAGGGAGAGATAGTGTTGAAAGAGGCAATTTTAAAGCTCCTAAAGCTTCGACAGAAGCTCTGCCACCTCTGTGAGGATTTATTTATCAACTCTAAACCTCGTGAAAGGGGAGAGGAAGAAAAGAGAGAGGGAAAGTTATACTAAGTTCTGCTAGACAAGGACATTTATGCGTTCAGCAGGCCATATTTGACAGTTTTAAAAAAAATACAACAGCGATAATAATGCCACTGCTACTACCCTGCTACTGTTACTATTACTACTGCTTCTACTACTACTACTACTATCACCACTACTACTATTTCTACCATCACTACTATTACTACTACCACTACTACTATCATCATTACTACTATCACTACTATCACTACTATACTGTGATTACTTCAGATGTTAGAATACTGTATGTATACTATTTATACATATACTATTGCCTGCCTATTAGTGACAGCTTTTATATAATATGATTACTGCTACTGCTATTAGTACCACTGCCACTACCACTACTTCTTCTACTACTACTACCACTACCACTGCTACTACTGCCACTACTGCTAGCACTACTACTATGCCTATTACTACTACAACTATACTACCACTACTGGTACCACTACTGCTTCTACCACTGCTTCCATTACTGTTACTACTACCACCATTACTACTGCCATTACTATTACTGGTACCACTACTACTACCACTACTGTTTCTACCACTACTACCACTACTGCTTCTCAACTAATACTACTATGCTACTACTACTACTACTATTACCACAACTACTACTACTACTACTACAAATATGATTACTACTGCTATTAGTACTACTGCTTCTACCACTACAACCACTACCACTGCTACTACCGCCACTACTGCTAGCATTACCACTACTATTACTATTACTATCACTACTGCTTCTACCACTACTACTACTACTGCTATTAATCTATGACTACTATTGTAGTAGTAGTAATAATAATAATAATAATAATAATAATAATAAAAATGTTTTACTCAAAATTGTATGAAAAAGTTAGGGTATTTAGGTAAGTTACATGTTTTGCTACAGTTACATGTTAAGGGAAACGTTTATTTGCTGAATTTAACACGTTGGACAAAAAAATTTAAACATAAAATGTGGCCTGTACAAAAGCTCAGATGAAGTTATTACACATTTAATATTTTATGCTTTTTTTCCCAATATGTTAAACTCAGCAAATAGAAACTATGCACTTTCAGTTGCTGGAAAATGGCATATTTAAGGATGTGTTAACTTATTTCCATAAAATAAATTCAACAAAATATGTAATTTGAGCATTTGGGTATTCAAGATCTTGCATTTGGCAGCTTATATCACTTTTTTCAAACATTAGTACTTGCATTTTCTAGTGCTTAAGTATTTATGGTACATTAAAACATTTATCCATAAGCTTAAGGACAAACAACCTACCATAACACTTCTTCCCTGTTAGCTAGACTGCTGAGTCAGTGCAAGTGTGTCTGCTTGTTGTTTTCTAGCTACAATAGCTGACGTAATACTTCAACTGTGTGAGAGACTGAATAAGATCCATTCCAATCTGTTTGCTCACTAATTTGAATGGATGATTTTAGAGCTTAACACGTAGAGTTCACCACATTGAGTCGATTGTTCAAAAGCATATTAGCTTTGGGGATTTGAGGCTGTAAACAAGAGAGCAATGGTATGCAGCAATTTGACATAGCTCTGCTTTCCCTGCTTTTTTTTCTCTTCAGCAAATGGCTTTATGAGTGCTGATGCTGTTTAAGCATACAGGCAGTGAGCAATTCTTTTAATCCCCTTATGGGACTGTTTGCCTTCAGACAACCCCCAGAACAAAACAAAATCATCATCTCATTTTTGAAAACTGTATTGTAACTCATGTCGCCGGAAATCAGGCATTGAACATCAGCGTTTGCACACAGTGAACAGCAAAGGAAATCACTCCAAATGATTTGAATAATTGTGCGTTATCAGGGGCGAGATCTCTGCCAATTAGCATGCATGGCAGATTTGCGCAAGTAAACACTTGTATTTACATTGCAGCACCAGACATTTGTTTTGGTCTGTTGCCTGTGGACAAAACAGCAGCTAATGGTACCAGCAGGGGTAATATATAGTTCTCCATTTTCTCCCTTTCTGCCCTTTTTATGAGAATATTTGTCTCGTTAATAAACATTCGGCTAGTGGATAAAGCTTTTTCATGTCTGTTCATGAAATTCAAACCTGCCTCCTGAAAGATAAGGAAGGAGAGAGGGAGAATAGATGAAGGGGAAGAAGAAGAAAGTAAGCAGACAACCTGTTTGGGACAGATGCCAGTCTTCCTTTCTGCAATATTGGCTTCAAAAAGCCTGCAGCGACAGTAGAGCATCTACTATATCTAACTCTGTCTGAGTCTGCAGAGGAATTCAGAGCAAAACTGCCATTATTTTCAGAGATTGCTGCACAGCATAAAGAGCCTAGATAGATGTGACTGCCTCCTCAGCAACAATGTAATTCATTATGATTCATGATCAATAATACATATGACTTCGAAGTGGAGAGGAAATGTCCATAATTTCTTTGACAATATTGATTTGCTAATCTGTCACAAACAGAATAACTTGAAGCTTTAAGGGTCTTTTGGTTAAGAATAAAACTCACCTACCTACAATATTCTGTGTTAGAATACTGTGAAGCTTTTCTATTGCTAAAGCATGAATGATGCTCCTGAATTAAACATTTTATTGCATTTTCATAAACTTGCTTTCAAAATTGTATTTCATATGGATATAGCTATTTAAAGTTGAAATTCATATGTGATATATCAGGGCGGCCTAATATAAAGTTTCCTCTAAAAACTTAAAAAAAAGAAATCTATAAGCATTCACACCACACAATTGTCATTGACTGCATCATAGACATATCAACATTGATTTATGTCAGTGGGGACCCTCATTACCTTCTAGTTTGGCTCTTTTACTGCCCTGTTTTGGCTCCATGCAGAATTAGATTTTTAGATAAAACTAAAATAATCCTCCTTTGAAGTAAAATAAAGCTCTGCAGATCATTCTAACAAAGTTTTAGCAATAAATGGTTTTAACACTGGAGTTAAAGTAGCCTATAACTGCTTATTCACCAACGTTTAACCCTGAAGGTTGGTGCGCAAACTGCTGGTCACCATAGCAACACAGACAAGACTCGCCAAGCTAGTAATGAAAGGATTAAAAAAAAGATTTAAGATGAACATCGATAATTTGGAGACAAATGGACTTATTTGCATCTCCAGCTTGTTTCCTGATATGTTTAATCCACCAGCTTCTTGTTTGAATTCTCCTGCTCCACCTTAAAAGGTGCAGCAGTGACATTCTGGTGCCTCAGGCACTATTTAAGGTGGAACAGGAAATTGAAGCTGGCGAATGACAACCTGACTGGCTTCTTAAAAAGTTGAACTTTGGGAGACATTTTACAAGTAACTGTTCTACTTTGGTAGAAAAGTTTCCTGCCGGAGATGCGAGAGAAGTGGCTATAGCTGAGCTAAAGCTTACAACAGAGCAAAGTAAGTCTGCATTTTCGTTTATATTTTTTAGCCTATGCTAATAGCACATACCAAGACATATTTACATATTTTTCCAAGAGGGTAAAATGGACATACAATGTTGTGACTTCCAAGGTGGTTTGACTTTTGTTGAAAGGACAAAATGGCTCTTCTTAACATTTGGGTTGGCAATTCCTGTTCTAGGCCTTCAGAGAGAGACTAATGATGGCAACTAAAAATGTCTGTTATTTTTATACAACAGAATCATGTATGTTACCTCTGCATGTATTACAGTATGAGTCTTGTTTCATTGTTAAGTTCTGGATGGAAACAATAGGATTAAATTCTTGAAACACCAAGCAGAAAATAAACCAATCAGGAGCTGTTTTTCTCTATGGTATCTAGGTAGATATAGCTAATCAAGCTCTCCTATTGATTAGGATTGATTGATTAAGAGCTGAAGAGAAGGTCCATTGCCTTAGATTAACCATCAGCAAGTGACAGAGAAATCAACCAATCAGGTTTTGATTTCTGATAGGCAGGACCGATAACGTGAAACAAAATGTCACTAAGTCTTGTGGAAGTAGTTTATATGTCACTGACTGTAAACACAAGAGGCAGCCTAATAAGTGGGTTGTTAGAACAGAAGTGTCTGCAGATCTATACCAGAGATCTATAAACTGCTACATGGTAAAATATATGCTAACATGTCTATCACAAGTAAAACATGGAACATCTTATAGAAGCTTCAAATGTCTGTTTAATCTAGAGCCACCAAAAAATGTTCATGTGAATCGCCATTGTAGCTTAGCACTAACAAACTACAAGATCTCATAGGGATGCTACCACGAGTTAGCATAATTGAAGGTGAGCATAATTGAGGTGTTTTTTCTTCATGTTTCGATCATGTTTTGAGATTCATGACTCAAGCTGAAGGCATAGCTCTAATAGTCATGGTTCACCACTGATCTATATGTGTCTATATGTTGGGGCACCAATAGTAATTTTGGGCCCCTGGCCTTACCTAATCTGCCTTAGCAGCACCTGTCACTACATTAAACATGCTGATTTTTCAAAATAACCCTATTTTGTTATGGCTCCATAATTCCAACTCTTACCTTAATCATGCTGTTGTCTGTAGAATGCAGCAAGCTTTGAATATTAACATAAATTCCATGACTTATATCAAAACACTGTGTGCAAGTTGCCTATTGCATGTAAACATGTTTGCTGCGTCTTCAAAACATCTTGGCTCGAAGCTAAATTCTATGATCAACTGTTTTTGACTAGTATAGGACAGATGTATTATTCAACGCCCACTAACTTCTCCACAAACACACTCCCTTATCCAGCTATAGATCCAGAAATTCAGTCATGAAATAATATAGATATTCTGGTTTTAATCTGTGCTTTACTTAGGCTGAAAGATAGAAGGGAAGGCTAGAGAGTGTCCTTACATACACATACACAGCACACCCCTTCCTACTTTGCTTTCATCTTCAAGTTATAAACTTTTACACATTTCATTTGTTGTGAGAACATGACAACTTCAAACAGCATTCATACTATCACAGCAAATGCTTGTTGTGTGCCACCTTTGCAACAAGAATACTCCAGTGCTTAATGCGGCAAACCAACATCAGAGGAACTCAAACAGGTTTTTAATGGATTATTATGATTGTTAACAACAGCAAAACCTTTCTGCAGTGATAGTGAACACTGCTATAGTGTGAAGGCTGCTTGGGAGGTATGTTGCACTATTGAAAACGTGAAAATGTTACATATTTGCAGGAGAACTTGAGGCTTTGTTTAGACAGCTCTGTCACATCATTTCCATTTGACAGCTGCAGTTCCTACAACCTAAGCTTCCTTTCTATTAACAACTCCAGTGTATCATAATAACCCAGCTTTACCTCCAAAAACTGGGTGACACACTGTCTTCCCTGTTTTTGCTGCTCTTCTTATTTTTCCTAGTGTTTTTGAAAGACTGATTTATGTTTTTGGCAGCATCATCGTTTGAATTAAAAACAAAAGTCTTGTTCTGCTTACAGACAGTGACAGGACTAAACCACTGAATGTTTACACAGAGGGGCCCATTGTAGGAATGATGAATGCAAGAGCCATTCCTCTCTCAACTGTGTCTAAAACTAACCTTTACTTGTGGCTTAATAAATAAAGTGTTTTCAAAGAATTCAGAGAATCACTGAATAGACCAAAAAATAACGTGCAAAAAAACTAGAAGGTACAATGTCTGTTGGCCCTTGTCTCTTCAGGGCCTGTGGAATCACCCCTTACAATCCCTCTGTCTATATATAACAACACACATCTATATGTACCTAGTAGTTACAAGCTAATAGAAAAGATACCTTCAAATTGGACCTTGAATCCAAAGAGGACCTTAAATCCAGTTTCTAGGTTTTTTAATTACTGGTGAGACTTATTGGTGGGTTGGTGGGGCCCAATGTGACAGCTTTTCAGGGGCCCAAAATCCCTGGTAGCACCCCTGACTGTACACATATACCTGCAACATGTGATAACGTAAGGCTAACAGATTGCTAGCTGGCTGATTTGTCTTTTAGGCCCTTCATATTACACAAG
Organism: Colossoma macropomum; assembly: GCF_904425465.1. Classification (NCBI taxonomy): domain Eukaryota; kingdom Metazoa; phylum Chordata; class Actinopteri; order Characiformes; family Serrasalmidae; genus Colossoma; species Colossoma macropomum. The sequence goes on along the minus strand of NW_023494795.1, from coordinate 24,591,874 downwards.
ACAAAAGGATTTGGAACGCTTGAAATTAGATTATGCCTAAAGTAGAATATTCCACTCCTGCCCTTAACTCTGAAATAAACTATTCATATCCTTCCATACAAGCTACATCTTGTGCATTGAACATTGTGTTCCGTGACTGTTTCCTGGAAAAGGATGTGTCACTATCGTCGGATTTCCAGCTGCTTGCCTTCACCTTGCCCTAGTAGATGAACTGTCCTAGGTAACATCACAAACAAAGATGTCATTAAGCGAAACGCTCTCACTCTCTGTCCTTCTCCTGGCGCACGGAAATCTCGAGGCGGCTCTTCACGGACCCTAATGAGGCTTTGCCTCTCTTCCTTTCGCGTCCTTTCTCCACTAATGACACCTCCACCAGTACCCTCCTCAATCCCACCATTTCATTATTTCTGCTAACAATGCCAGCATTCCCCCTGGTTGCTGCTGGTGAGGAGATCATGCTGTCTCCTCCCTCTACAATCATTCTGGGGGTTCTTTAATAAATAGTGCCTTGGCTCAGTTTCACTGGTCCTAGTGTTTTTGTTTTCTCCCCCAACGCTAATTAGTCATTTGATTTTGTGGGGGAGGAGGGAGATAAATTGTGCTCTATTCATGCTAGTGTAATCATGCCAGCAAGATTCTACTCTCAGACAGAATTCAGGAGCATCAGATGTAGAGTCTTGGTAAAAATGTTTAAACAAACTAATAAAGTCTTTCGTAGCAACTGTTGTGAAGCTGGAAAGGCTTTACAGAACATTGGCAAAAATCCCATTCGACTTAGTGAAGCAATTTAGTGCACAATCCATTTTTTCAACAAAATATGTAAATTATTCACATTGGACTGCTACAGTGTTTGAGTGAGTTGCTAACATTAAGTTTCCAGTATTGAGCTGGACTGTGCTGTTGGAGCTAAACGAAAGCAGGTGGTAACAATAACAACAACAGAATTTCCAACATAGTAAAGCAGCTGTCACACAGAACGGGAGTAAAAATTGCCTACTGAAAAAATCCAATTCACTTGAATGGGAAACGATGCGAGAATGTGAAAAAGCAATTTGCTTCTGGTAGTCATTTATTTAGCTTTGTGCCAAGTTCATCTAGATGGACTATAACCCTGCATATTTGTGAACCTTGGAAGTGTGAGCCAAAAGAAAACAAGAGGATGAACAGTGGTAACTTTTCTTCTGAAAAATATTACATGGAAGAACTACTTTTTGGTCAACACGAGGGGCGGTGCCAGAGATTTGCACAGGGGTGCTGAAGCATTAGAAAGGGATGCTTTAGATCAGTGTTTCTCAACCCTGGTCCCAGAAGCCCAATGCCCTGCACTTTTTAGTGTTTTCCCAGCTCCCAACACACCCGATCCAACTAATCAGCTCGTTAACAGCCCAGTTTTGAGTTACAATGGTAACAAGAAAAAAAGCAAGAAAACACTAAAATGCACTAAAATTAACAGCTATAGATTTGATGTATTTAATTGACATCAGACTCATGAGCAACAGTGGCACTCATGGAACCACCGTTTGGACACTGTTACTTAATAAAACATCCTGACAGCTAAAATATAGCCACAGTGTGCTGTGTAGTGCATTGCTGTGGTAACAATAGCAACATAAACAAAATTGTGTAAGCTTTTATAGCATCCAGGTTGTGTGATGGCATGAGGAGAAATAGGCTGAAGATCTGAGCTAGTGAAGGAGAAATCTTAAAATAGCGAGAATAAACAGGAAAAAAACATTGTGTCACAGTTAGACAGGTGAAGGATGACTGATGTAGTTTCACCCTTGTATTGAGAATTGTTCAAGACTGATAATTGACAATGAATGATGATTGACTTTTGCAATCTAAGTACTTATGTGAAGATCTCTCATGCTTCAGCAAGACAATGAATGCAATTAATGCCAGAATGTTAGCAGGGTTTAAGCTAACACTAATTAACTCCGTCAAACATAGATATGCAGTTATTACTGATCACGGCAACATCTGATGGTGTAGTTGATGGTACAAAAAGAATATTGTTGATCTTTTCCACAGACTAAAGAATGATATGATTCTAGTGATTTGTATGTTTTAAGCTACTATGAGATGTTGGCTGTAGTATGTAGTATGTAGTATTTACAAGGTAATTGTACATGTCTGGATATGTTATCACGGACAATAACATATAATGGGGACTCAAAGATACTGTATCGATTTTCTAAGGAATCAACACCTCCGACTTTTTTTATCTTGATTTGGAAGCCATAGCTGGCATTGACTGCTCATACACATTTTTGCAAATACTATCAATACCTATGACTCTTGCACTGGGGGTATTCAAAGCGGTCACACTTTCATGAGGGACTTGATTTGCTTCGCAATAATGAAAATACACAGCTCTTTACACAGCTTTGCTCTGTGCTGCTTTGACTGAGTTCGTTTTGTGTAAAGATGCATTTAGACAGTGTTTTAGTTTGTATACCACAAGCCTGCACTATGTGTTTGTTTCCAGAAATATGATTGTGGTGCTAATGTGCAAACAAGATGGTTGTCATGGTACCAGTGCGGTTCTGCGGTGGTCCTTGCAGCCGTAATGACACTTATAAACAAACTTGTGGACTGTAACTGATGAAGAATCCTACTGACTCAAGGTGACAGCAGTTGGTAGATTATCACTCCACTTACTTTTGCTGTTTAGTTCTGAACTAGTTGTCTTTTGGATGGAATAAGAAAGTGATCCAGCTGTAAACTGCCAAAAATAATCCACTGGACAATCTTGCGAGGTATAGTGAATATATTGTGGTGTGCTGCCACTGGCTGTTCTGCTGTAGGAGTGCGGGAGGCGTGGCCATGCAAATTGGCTGCGCAAAGATGATCTTGGGTGGTGCAGTGCTCCCAGTAAGGAGAGAGACATTTGTTGTTTTTAATGTTGGTGTTAGTTTGAAATGTATGTGTGGGTGTTTTTAGGCACCCCCTAGCACCCCTTCTAGCACAGCACCTGGTCAGTATGATGCTGCTTGTCAATAATAACAAAATGATCTAAGACATTATATGTAAGTGACATTGGCAAGTGCTTTGACATAAGAGACCCTAAAGTGGCAGATATTTGTACTATTTATAACACCATTGTGAAGCATCATTCCCAAGTTATTTATTTTAGTTTTAAGGCCCTTTTATCAATACAATTGTATTCACTTTACCAAACATCTTATGTCATCTTGCAATTACTAGCATACGTTTATGAATATTGCTGCTTTATAAATATATTAGTTTATGATTATGCATATGTCCCTATGCAGGTAGCCTTAAAATGAAGTGTTAATGGTTTTTTATACTGAGATTGCAGTATAATGATAGCTTTGTTCTTAGACTGCTCTTCACATCATCGCAAAGCTTAAACTCAGTTTACTTGGAAGACCAGATCAATAATGAAGGACGCAATGTGCATCTCTATCCAGCAATCACTTTCCAGACATTTATTTCATTTCAAACCAAAGACACAAAGGCTGATTAACTCCACATCCCAGGAAGATTGATGAAAAGGCTTTACGCTCTCATATTTTGCCCAGAATGAGAACCTGAGGAACAAGGTATGAATTGGATGGGCTTTGATTTATCATCCACCCACTGACTTCTGTATTTGAGTCTCCAATTGACAGTCAATTACCTCTCTGTGGTTGGCCTATCTAATACTTTGCCAAGCTTGGCAGAGGATGTTTCTAAAGCAGAGCCAGGTTACCGACACCACCGGCAACAAATCAATCCTGCACAGCCCTTCTCTCATTTACAATGGACTCAGACCAGAGTCAATGAAGAAGATAGTGAGTAAGAACTTTGAATGAATGACCATTTACTGAAAGACAGGCAATCAAAAGAACTGACAAAGAAGGGAAGCATCTTTGAACCTAGCTGGCAGGCTATACAAGTTCATACTGCAGAATTGGAATTGAAAGGCTGCGTAATTATCACAAAACAGGTTCAGAAATGTGACCCAGCTGCTCAGGTCAGGTTCAGACATCATCTACCAAATATGTGGAACTCGGGTCATGTTCAAAGATCATGTTCAGGTTCTCCAATTCGCCACCTGCTTTTAACAGATTTTACCCTGTGTTTGGATGGAGTTGTGTTGTGTTCAGGTCAGTTTTGGAGTCAAAACTTGATGATGTGGATCGGGACAGTTTCAGACCAAATTTTGTCAGGTTCAGACCAAATTTTGTTTCATACTCAAAATTTCATGAAGTGGGTCATGTGACATAGACTTGGGTCGAGTTTGAGTCAGGTTTGAACAAAATTTTCTCAGGATCAAACCACATTTTGTCAGGCTCAGGTCAGTCACAGGTCAGTTTGTTGGGCTAAGGTTGGGTTCAGACTCAAAACTTGATGATGTAGTTCGTGTTGGGTCCAAAATTTTGTTGAGTTTGGATTCAAAATATGATGATGTGGGTCAGTCTCAGAAAGAAAATTCATAGTATCTGGGTTCAGAAAAAATTTTATCGGGCTTGGGTCATTTCCAGGCTTGATGATGTGGTTCAGGTTAGATCAGTTCAGGTCTGAACCAAATTTTGTCAGGCTCGTGTCAGTTTCAAACTCAAAACTTGACAATGTGGTCCTGTTCTTTTTTTTAGTTTTATCAGGCTCGGGTCCAGTTCGGACTCAAAATGTGACAGCGTTGTCTGGGTTGGATCAGCCTTAGATAGAAAATTCTCAACCTGTATATGGAATCAGACCAAAATTTCAGGCCTGATTAAAGCTCTCAGCACTATGTTGTACCTCTTCACTGGAAAATGCTGTTGCACGGCTCCTTTTGTTTTCCCCAGCCCTCCTCACCCCTCCATCTGGGCCAAACCTGGCTGTGGACAGGAGGAGAGGCCCAGGTGGGGGGATCCATAGAAGCCCAGCGAGATAATCGTGTGCTGATCAATTCTTAATTACAGAGCTGGAGCCAGCTGTCGGACTATTTATAGAAAAATCCTCTCGCTGGGGTCAAAGGGCGATGCTGTGGCACGAAAAGCAATTCATTGATTGTGTTACAGTGCGAGCGGGAGTGAGAGGCATGCGACCCAGCACAGCTGGTAGAACACAATGAATGATTAAAAGGCTCAGTCAGGAAGTGCTGCGAATTTACGGAATTTACTGCTGCAACAAATAAACAACATCCATTCTTTTGAATGACAAAAAAGACTGCACTGAATTAAATGGGTAATATGCTCATTGATCATGCTTTCAGCTAATAACCTCAGAGCTTGTTTTGATGTTGTCATGGTGCTCCTTTTAGCATTGCTATGTGTAGTGAAGTGTTTGACATGCCATTCAATATAATACGAGATCAGATCAGTACGTACTGTAGCTCTTTTACTAGCTGAGGCTCAGTGGATATAAACAGCGGTATTTGTTCTTTGTAAATACAACAGCATGACAAGAGTAAGAAGTAATGACACTTTTAATTCCTGTGCAGTCAATGACAACAACAAAAAAATGTTTTCATATCACCTGCGCTGTCTGTGGCTCAGCGCTCTGAGGGAAAGACTCGTAATTGGCTTTTGTTTGTTCCTCGCCTTATCGGTATCTTACTTTCACGGATAACTTCAAGCTAATTAATCAGGGCATGGAAGTTATAGAAGCTGGCAGACACCCTCTCTTTCTCTCTATTTCACAACATCCAAAACATCCTTCATATTCTAGACAAAACCTTTTTGAAATGGCAGTTGAAATTATGGTGAGATATACAAGAAAAAGCAGTGATTAACTCAAAAAACATTTCTCAAATAAACGAGGCTCATTTCCACCACCCCAAAACAAATTCAGTTTTTATCACATTTGTTTTCACGTTATCTCATTCGCCCCAAGCTCCCTCATATTTCAATTAATTTTCATGCTGTCTCTCAGCCATATTTAATTTTGTGTGTTGATATGAATAGCCTTAAGAACCAGTAATTTCTGTATTTATGAATGCATGTATTTATTGTTATGCTAAAATGTGTTTACTTTCATATGTCTGAATTATAAATGAATAAATGAATGTGTTGGTACTGCTGCTGGTCAATCAGATGTCACATTTTCCACTGATGAATAGTTCTGGTTCCTGTTCACGCTGGAGATACAGTGTTGATCAATATCAAGTCCTTGATCTTGCAAACATCCTGAAATGTTAAGTATCATGGCAGCAGTTTAGAGAGCATGTCAGATTAGATCAGTTGGCAAAAAGCCTTGGAAAAATACTCACAACTTTAAAAAAGAAACTTTCTACCCAGTCAGATATTGTAAGCGGATGATAAGTGGGAGATTCGGAGCATTTTGACTGGGAAGGTCAAAGTGGAACACAAGCTTAACGTAGAGTGGCCGTGGACTTTAAAGAATCAATAAATTTCATTAATTTCATGATTCAGCCAAATCCCAAATAAACCATAAGTCCATTTTAGTACTTTGCTTATACCCAGAGACATTTTTGAAGTGTTTTTGTATTTAATACTAGGACACAGTATTAAACAGATATTTTCTATTTCCACCTGTCACAGTGAAGGCAAGGGTTAAACGTTTCATTGTTAACATTTGGTTGGAAACAAAAGGGTTTAACACCCAACAGAAAATGCTCCAATCAGGATTTACTTTTCTCTGCAATATCTTTGTAAATATAGCCAAACAGACTCTCTCATTGGTTAGGCCTTCAAGTGTTGGACAGAATTCTTAACGCATCGAAATATCCACCAACACAATTGGGAGCTGACGGTGGAATCAACTAATCACATTTTGATTTTTAAAATGTGGGTCAATTCTGTGAGAAAAACACCACGCTAGGCCTTCTAGATGTTCTAGATACATCACTGACTATGAATATGAACCGTAGCGTAACCAATAACTTTCAGTTAGTTGTCAGAAATGAAATACAGCAGCAGCTCCATGTCAGGGCTGTTAACTGAAGGAGGCACTGTAAAACTTGTGTAAGGTAAAGTATAGGTCAGACGTCTGTTGCAAGTTTCAAAAAGTATGGCATGTCTCGTACAAGCTTCACGTGTCAGTGTTTAATTAAGAACAAAAAAATGTTTGTGTGAATTGCTTAGTGCTAACATACTACTAGAATCCCATATAGGGGTGCTAGAAATAAGAAACAATGTAGACATGTTTTAATTCCCAATTTTTAAGTTTTGACTTGCATGGCCTGAATTGAAGGCTTAGCTCTAATAGTCACAGTTCACCACTGTATTTGAATAACCAAAAATGACAAAACCAATTTGACAGTTTATGAAACCATAACCTATGAATAAAATACACTCATTTAAGACAACAACAAATACAGCATCAGTGGGCCAGCCAGATCAGCTTTTGTCAACCCTAAAATAAAAATAGAAAGAACAAATATAATTTTTCAAATGGAAGTGAAGCACTGCTCACAGCTACATTCACACAAAAACACAAATCATTAAGAAATATTTTGACTTAGAAGATTTTCCACAGCACAGCTAATCTAAGCAATATGAAAATATCTATTAATGGAACTCCAATATTTAAGAGCGCATTTTAATGTGCTGATTTGAAAAGACTGTGTGGGGTAGCCTCTTGAGCAAGGCCTCCTGCTCGCTGTCAGATGGTTAAGTGGCTTGACGTGGGCTAAACACTGATGGCTTAAAAATTCCACACAAAAGATGCCATTATTGCAGTATAAAATCTCTCATTTGAGGCGACCACAGTGGTGCTTAGGCACATAATGGTACTGCTGGATTTACAGGCAGTGACTAACTACAGTAGGATCATTGTCACAGTGAGTTTGTACAGTTAACTTTTATCTCTACTGAATAGGCAAATCTGCAAAGGAATCCTATTACATAACAATGTCCAATTACCAGCAACAAACAAAATAGAAAAAACAGCTGTTTGTTTTGGAGTCAGGCTACTATTAGCGAAATAGCTACTAGCTACTATTATGTCACAGTTCACCCATCTACAGTTTGCCACCTTGCTTACTGATATTTAGTTGGATTAAGTGCTAAACAGTGATTTCATATATTTAAAAGACTATTCAACCTTACTATTGCACATAAAACTGTGATTATACTGTGTTATGTTTTCTTAACACTTGAAAATGGCGTCACAGTGAGCTGTGTTTAGTCTCTTGAGTCAAACTTCTAATGGTCCACGTATGTGTGGGTGGAACACTCCTTTTGACCGGAAAATGAAAATGAAAAACAACTTTTAGATCTGGGTAGGCCACAGTCACCCCAGGCCATCCCTTGAAACCAGTCCTGATGCCTCTTGTGTAAGCATTAGTCCAGACAGATATTTTTTATGCCTACGCCGTAAGCATTAGTACACTCATTCCATTAACGCAGCTACTGTGAAACATCTTCTGGAGATCAGGTTTGTCATCTTCTTTGGCGTTTGACAGGAAATGCAGGACAGATCAGCACTAAAACTCACATTCGAATGAAATATTGCAAAGCAATTCTTGTGCTTTACTTTTGGTGAGCATTCAAAACAGGGAAATGCATTAAGGTTAACTATTAGCATGTCAGACTCTTGATTCAGTAACTCTGTGGGAATCCATTTTGCTTGGAACAAATATCATTTTTCAAATGGAAATGAAGCACACACACAGAGACGCACAGCCACATTCACACAAACACAAATCATTAAGAAATATTTTGACTTGAGGAGATTTTTCACAGCACAGCTAATCTAAGCAATATGAAAATATCTATTAATGGAACTCCAATATTTGAAAGTGCATTTTAATGTGCTGATTTGAAAAGACTGTGTGGAGTAGCCTCTTGAGCAAGGCCTCCTGCTTGCTGTCAGATGGTTAAGTTGCTTGACGTGGGCTAAACACTGATGGCTTAAAAATTCCACACAAAAGATGCCATTATTGCAGTATAAAATCTCTCATTTGAGGCGACCACAGTGGTGTTCAGGCACATAATGACCGCTGCTGGATTTACAGGCAGTGACTCGACCACTGACTGGCTTTATAGCCTCAGCAGTTTATTTTAGGGAGATTGTATGGTGGCAGGGCACAGTAAATACAATGCGAGACCTGAGGTTCATGTCGGGGCATTGGATAACGCTTTATCTGTAAGTGGTAAGAAATCCTCAGTATCTATTAGGAGACTGTGTCCTCATAATATACCATTTGACTCTGGTGAGCAAGGGTCAGTCTGGTTTTAGCATAAACAGATTATCCACAGCTAATTCCCAAAGAGCTGAGACTGCAAATGAAGTCTGACCTCCATGTCAGAGTTTATAGATCATGAGAGATATTACCATAGTATTACAGTATATGTTTAGAAGTATCCAGACACCTCTTCTAATAAATGGACTCAGCTACATTAAAATTAAATTTACACAATTCTCCACCCTCCCTTAGAGGTAGTCACTCAGCCAAGACATGTTTGGGGTCTAAATTTTACTTCTTTAGCTTAGAATTGGAGGACCATTACTAACAAGCACTAGAACTCAATAGTCACCCAAATAGCCCAAATCGTTTCTACACAAATACATCCATAAAACGTCTTTCAACCCACTCAAACCACATTCAGGTCTTTGTTAAGGACATGCAGGCTTGTTGATGTGGTTTAGTGCAGTGTAAGACTCACTTTGAACTATAAAAATGAACAAAACTCTGAGGAGTGACTTTAGACCACAGGGTCTGCATTCATAAACTGCCTCATGAGCACGAGGGTTGACTTAGAATCAGTTGTTGTTACAGTGACCATCATAAATATTCAAGATCAGTCCTGCTTTGTAAGTACTAACCCTAGTATTGTCTTAAATGGCTGTGCAAAGCAGCAACGTTTTCTGCATTTTTATAGTTTATAATAAGTCATACTGTGTCCTAAATCCCACTAGTACACCTGTGTGACCTTATTGAAGATGTGGATGTGGTTTGAATGGTTAGAAAAAAGTTTGGTGATGTATTTTTACAAAAAAACATTTGAGCTATTTGGGTGACTATTGAATTCAAGTGATTGTTAGCCACATAGCCGTAGTTCTAAACTGAAGATGCAAAATTTGGACTCAAACATGTCTTGGCTGATCGAGTACAGCTGGGTTAAGTGCAAAATTGGCCAATTGCACCCATTGTTAATACGGGCACTCAATGGTGAATCTACAGTTTATCTCCATAGAAAAGCATCGCCAACAGAATGAGGAGCGCTAGACCTGCACATGAGCCTAACCATGCCCAAAGCCAAAGTGCTGGCTAGAGGGATATGAAGCCCCCAGCTTTGGCCTGTGGAGTGATGGAGCTCCATATAATGAGTTGGAGTGATGTTTGTAATCCAGAACTAATCATCCAACATCAGTACCTGACCTCACTAAAGCTCTTATAGCTGAATGCAATCAAATCCTCACAGCAGTGTTCTATCTACATGTAGCGCAAAGCCTTCTCAAATAAGTAGAGGCTATTACTGCAGCAAAGGGGGATAAAATGCCCCGAAGAAAATCCGAAGAAACGCTTGTTGAGGATGCGGATGTAAATCTGTACAAACGAAGTGAATTTTCAGGTCGGTGTCAGGCTGTCAGAGAACCAAAACAAAAATAAACTGTTATAGAACTACTCAGTTACCAAAATTATCAAATGCTGTCAACATTTTCTTTCCTCACACAGTATGAGTGCAGAAGATGCTGGATGCAGGGCATGTTACGTCAGAGATATAAACAGACAATGACAAAAACAAGGAAAACAAAGAGATACCAAACTATTCGGAAGGTCAGCTGGATAGCAAGAGACTGTACAAATCTCAGAGATAAACAAGGAGATAAGTCCTACACTGTAAATCTAAATATTTAGGTTCTAAACACTTTTTAAACCCATCACAGCTTTTTCTCGAGCTCTTTCTCTATGTGAGAACAAATTGAGGTAAGCTTGGCAGTAATATCAAATCAGCATCAGCGTTAAAGAAAAGAAAAATTTTGTTCGGTGTTACAGTCAAGCTTTGCTCTTCAATAGAGAAATAGATAAACTAAACACTGGTTGGCTTAAAACATGTTACAGAAAAGTGTTTAGAGCTTGAACATTTGGATTTACAGTGTAATGGGTGCAAAAGGGCATCGTACCAGAGACATTAAAATTGGAGGAGGAGACTATTGCCTGGTTGAAAAAATAATAGGACACCTTGTAATGCTCAACATGGCAGTTGTATTATGAAAGACTTACCATTCAATAAAAACAGCCAATCAGCTTGTTGGTAAAGGTGTGAAAGCCAAACCTTTGTGGATGAGTGTGCATGCACAATAGCCAGAACAACATGAGAAAAATACATTATTTGAGCCAAATGTTAATACTTTTGTCAGATTTTACTAGTGAGTAGTCTTGTGGGGCCAGAAAAAGATTATTGTGGGGGGCTCTGAAAAAGGCTAAGAACCCCTGGCCTAAACCAATCCAACACCTTGTGTTGTTAGCCCATAGAGGTAACATAAGTTAGCATGACTGAAAAGTTCCTCCACCACAAAAAAACTCAATTTGATGTGTAGTCACAGTTATTTTCCATGCAGTAAAATAAATATTAGCTCTTGCAAGGAAAAAAGTTACATTATTTTATGATAATATTTTTCTAGCTTGCTTGTTTGAATTACATATACTCTGGAAGTTAAAATGGACTAGAGGAACATCCTAATCAATAACGTGAACAAACCACATGCATCATGAACAACAAACTAACCAGCAGAACAAGCTATTGTCACGAAGATCATTAGCTCTGAACATCTCTGCTGTCCATTATTAGAGCAAGACAAAGGTGAAAAAGGGTCAGACGTATTGCTTTTGCACTGTTTACTGGCACCAACTTCTGGTTGGAAGCTTCTGCCTCGTTAACTCTGAACAATGGAGCATGCACAGTGAAAAAAAAACAACAACATAAATTCCAATCTAAGCATTCTCATTAAATTCGTACATGGCACGCAAGGCAAAAAATCTGATGTGCCACTTAAGCCTGATAATGTGAACATAGCCTATGTAATCTGCCATGACAGTTACCAGTAATAGTTTCATGACACTGTTATCTTACTGAACATAATCTGTCGTGACATTTTATGACAGCATATGACACCTGCCATGACATATTTATGGCATGGTTATGTCAGTGTTATGTAAAGTAATTAAAATAATGTGTTACTCAAAAAGTCTTTATATTTTGAGATTTTATTGTGTTATCATTTACTATATAATATGATAAATAAAATGTGTAATATTTAATTGTAGCCTATCCTAATTATTGGTGCAGGTCTCATCTAACAACATCAGCAATCACAGTGATAACCTGACAAATGGAGGGACAACCAGATTTCTTGAAAAATGAGCATGGCTGCATGTCTGTCTCAGATTACTAGCTAGAATCGCTCCAGTGCACTTTGTTATGGTATGATTGTGAGCGTTTTATTGTCTGTGCAGGCAGAGGTCACAAATGTGGCAGGTTTGCCTCTCAGTAGTGAGCTTCAGTAGGCATCAGATTTGTTTCAGCTCAGTGACCTCCATCCTCTCCTCATGAACCATAACATATTGTAATGTGTATTGTTCAGGGCGATAAGAGGATCAAAACTGGGCTTCTTTGAAGTTTGCTTAACAAACCATTTTTTTTCAATGAAGTATTCTCCATCCATGGCTGGATAAGAGAGCACAGTTGGCCCTGCTGCTTTCTGGGTGAGTAGGAGGCTGAATTCCTCTCTCTTATCCATCTCAGAATCAGAATTATTTATTAGTTGAGTATGTGCTAACTAAAGGATATTTCCTTTATTCACAGAAAGACTATTTCATATGTTGTAGTTTGGTAGAATAAATACCAGGAAATGCTTTAAATAGCAGTTGTATAAGAATAATAAGATCATTATAACAAGATAATAAGTTAGTAATGTGATGATGAGACCCTGACTAATAAGAGAATGAAATAAAACAGTAAAACAATAAAAAAATCAACTAAAACAGCTGCAATGTGAACTAGAAGGGAAAGTTTGTGAACAAACTTGATAGAGTTGTTGCTATGAAATCCCAGGTGGTTGCTAAGGTGTTGCTATGGAATCCTAGGTGGTTGCTAAGGTGTTGCTGAGCCATTGCTATGGTATCCCAGGTGGTGCAGCTAAGGTGTTGATAGGCTGTTGCTATGGTATCCAGGGAGTAGTTAAGGTGCTGCTATGTCATTGCACTCAAATCCTAGGTGGTTGCTAAGGTGTGGCTAGAACATTGCTATGGTATCCCAGGTGGTTATTAAGGTGTTGCCAGGCTTCTTCTATTGTATCCCAGCTGGTTTCTAATATATCTGTATACATAGCGCACTATTCCCATATAGGCTCTATGATCCTGCAAAGTTTGTGCATAGAAAAAAGCATAGAAATTTAAAACAAAGAACTTGTCAAGCCAAGTTAACACAAGTAACTGGAAACTGAATGAAAGAGACTGGACTTGTGTACGTGTGCAATTAGTCATGTGCTTTTGACCATAGTATGCAGAATAGTACATTATGTATCTAGTACAAGCAGCAGATACAAGCAGTCCATTTAAAGTGTCCATGGAGATCAGAAATTGGCACTGGCCAATTGTAAGTGGCTTCCGGCTCATTGCAACTGGGCATTTAGTTCTATCCTCCAATTATGTGCAGCTGCCGTATGATGTTTCAATGAGCAGCAGTTTGAAAAGATGCGGTAGCTGGTTACATGTGCCTTTGAGGACCTATGTGCTAGCCATCAGCCTTCCAAACTGTATAAGTGCAGTAGAATAGATAGTAGGAAATGCTTTAAGTACCAGTTGTATAATAAGTTGAATAATAAGATCATTCTAACAAGATAACAAGTAGTAGTTTTAGCATAATGAGACCCTGAGTAATAACAGAATGAAATAAAACAGTAAAGCAATAAAAAAAATAACTAAAACAGTGGCAATGTGAACTAGAAGGGAAAGTTCATGGACAAATTTCAAGTTGGCTTGATAGAGTTGTTGCTATGAAATCCCAAGTGGTTGCTAAGACGTTGCTATGAAATACTAGGTAGTTTCTAAGGTGTTGCTAAGCCATTGCTATGGTATCCAGGGAGCTGTTAATGTGTTGTTATGTCATTGCTATCGAATCCCAGGTGGTTGCTAAGGTGTGGCTAGGCTGCTTCTATTGTATCCCAGCTGGTTACTAATATATGTGTAAGTATAGCACACTATTCCCATATAGGCTCTATGATCCTGCAAAGTTTGTGCATAGAAAAAACATAGAAATTTAAAACGAAGAACTTGTCAAGCCAAGTTAACAAAAGTAACTGGAAACTGAATGAAAGACACTGGACTTGTGTACGTGTGCAATTAGTTGTGTGCTTTTGACCATAGTACACAGGATCGTACATTATGTATCTAGTACAAGCAGCAGATACAAGCAGTCTATTTAAAGTGTCCATGGAGATCAGAGATTGGCATTGGCGAGTTGTAAGTGGCTTCTGGCTCATTACAACTGGCCAATTAGTGCTGTCCTCCAATTACGTGCGGCTGCCATATGATGTTCCATGAGCAGCAGCTTGAAAAGATGCGGTAGCTGGTTACATGTGCCTTGGAGGAACTATGTGATCATCAGCCTTCCAGACTGCTAGATATCAAGCAGTATGGGAGCCCAAGATAGGTAGGAATTGGCGAAGGCTAACATGAAGGAGAACAGTGGGTAAAAATGAATAAAAAAATAATATTTATATAGGAATAAAAAAAATATTCTGCACCCCACTATGCAGCTAAGTTGCATCAGAGCAATCTATAATAATCTTCTCTGTTTGCACTTCTGCTGCTGGTACGGGGGCTGTGAAGAGCTGTGGGGGGCTCTCAGCTATAGGATGAACACTGAACATACTGCTTCAGGCCAAAATAGACAGACAGACTGTAGCAAGACTGGTCTTATCAAATCAAGGCAGTACTCCACAATGTCTTTCTTGGTACAGGGTATGATGAATGTTGTATGATAAATGTTATGTATTTCCACTACTAAACCACACTATTAGCATTTCACATACTGTCCTGATTGTTTCAAAACTGAGAAGCAATGACAATAAACTCTATTTATTCTATGAGTTTTGTGGCTTGTTTAGGTAACAGTCACTTCACCCCCTCATCCTATATAGGATGCCAACTGAAGACAGCTTGAAATATATTTGTAATTGGCTCTGAAGGCAGGTCAAGGGTTTGTAGTGACTTGATTCCAGACATGCCATGCACAGCACCCCACATCTTGTTGCCTTTTGTTCCCATTTGTCTGTGAGTGTTTATCCAGCTTTAGCAGGTGCCGCTACAGACAGGCTCTCTTTTCATTCCAAAAGTGTATTGACACTGTCCCAGTCTAGCAGCCGCCTGATTGCCACCAAGTCCACAATGGCTTGTTTCCAAGTGTGGAGAGCCCCCCCCCCATTCCTCTTTCACACCAAAGATGCTTTCCTCTGTAATGTTCCATTCATCCAAGAGAATCAGATGCTTTCACGGCAGCCTGTGCTGCCAGTCATTGAAACCAAGCCACACGGCTCCAAATGAAGATGTGGAAATCCAATCTATGTTCCAGCCGGAGAAACAAGCAATTTTCTCCCTCCGCCCCTCTATTGATCTCGAGGCTACTGATTCAAAGCCCAACCGCTTACTGGACACAGGAAATGGAGAGCTGCACCAAACACTGAGGGAATTTAAGACAAAATAATTGAGCCAAAAAGGAATTTTTTTTTCCAGCTCTCACACCATACCAAAAACCCAAGGGGTGTATGGAGGCTGCCAAGACTGACAGCACACTGTGAGGTACATTACAGTCAAAGTTTCTTCTAGATGAACACTGTGCTATGAGGGAACACTGCCTTATTGTCTGGGAGCGTGCAGTGTTTTCAGCTGTCTTTCATACATTCCTATGAGAGCCTTTGCTGTTTATGTGTAAGTGAGAAGTCACTGTGGTTGGTTAGGGTGCTCCTTAATCTCCACTGCTTCACTCTGCACTGAGCCCAGGGGCATGGTATAATAATGCAGCCTTTATTTATGCAGTCACCTCCAGAATTATTGGCACCCCTCAAGAAACCCAACAGAAATCATTCCCACAGGAGTGTTGTTTTATTTTAAGATTTGTCTGTTCTTTCAGAAACATGCAGGGCTACATTAGTAGCACCACAAAAATGTTTTTTTTTTTTTTTTTAAATAAGATTTTAAATTTAAAAATCTTTTTTGGGTCATAGTCTTCATTGTTGTCTATGACCATTTACTGTTTCCCTGGGGTATAAATGTGAAGTTTCACACATATAAGATCCCGCTGTCATCAATCAACATGGGTAACAACAAAGAGCTGTCAAATCAAATAAGGTTGTGGACCTGCACAGATAAGGAAATGGTTATAAAAATTAGTAGTCAGTTGAAATGACCATTGAGCATGATCTGGGTGATAATAACAAGGCAGAAAAGCATGGAACAGTTGAAAATTAGCCAGGAGGATGAGCCATGAGCATACTGCCCCCATGTACAATGAAGTGAATGGTATGAGGGGCAAGAAGGAGCCCAAAGACCACAGTTTTAGAACTGTGCTACACTGTTTAGTCAAATCTTGCTGTTAACTGATACCTTTCCCATAGATCTCAATGCAGAAGCTCCTGACAACCACAGCACAATAATAAACCCTCTTTCAAAGTCACTTTTCCTCTTGCCATCTTGTTCCAACAACGTCAACTGGGCCTGTTCAGCATCTTTTTACATGTAACAAAGCACAGTAGTTTCAAACAGTAGTTTGAATAAAAATAACTTTATTATATGACACTGAAAATCTGCAAGTTTTCATACTCCAACCCTTCTTCACAGAAAGCTACTGTGTGATTAGCAGCAGGGTCAGCTCTAGCATTCTGGAGTCCCTAAGAAGATTTTTATTAGATACCATCTGCCTAGGCCAGGGGTCATCAACATGAGGCTCCGGAGCTGTATGCAGCTCTTTTACTGCCCTGTTGTGGCTCCACACAGAATTAGATTTTTAGGTAAAAATGAAATAATCCTCCTGTGCAGTAAAATGAAGCGCTGCTGATCGTTCTAACATAGTTTTAGGAATAAAGGGTCTTCAATGCTGTAGTTAATGTATAACTGCTTATTCACCAACCTTTAACCCTGAAGGCTGGTGCGGGGACTGCTGGTTACCATAGCAACACAGACAAGAATCTCGCCTAGCCAGTAGCTAATGAAAGGGCAAAGAGAAAGATTGAAGATGAACATCGATAATCTGGAGATGATGGATTTGTATTTATAATCACTCCAGCTGGTTTTCTGATATGTTTAATCTGCCACAAGAAACAGTAAAAAGTCAAAACACTAAAAAGTCACAAAGCTGAAGTCAACATCCTGCTTCTTTTTCAAATTTTCCCGCTCCACCTTAAATCGTGCTGCAGTAACATTCTGGTGCCTCAGGTGCCATTTAAGGTGGAACTAGAAGTTGAAGCTGGAGAATGAGAAGCTGACTTTGGCCTTGTAAAAAACAGAGTGTTGAAAGACATTTAACAAGAACCTGTTCCACTTTTGAGGAAAAGATTCCTGCCAGAGATGTGCGAAAAGCGGTTATTGCTGAGCTAAAGCTTGAAGTAGAGCAAAGTAAGTCTGTGTTTTCATTTATATTTTTTAGCCTTTGCTAGTAGCACATACTGAGACATATTTACAGCTGAAATGGTAAAATGGACATAAAATGTTTTGGCTCCCAAGGTGATTTGATTTTTGTTGAAAGGACAAAATGGCTCTTCTTAACATTTGGGTTGCTGACCCCTGGCCTAGGCACTCCCTCAGACCTACACCTTGTAAACAGTTTAAGAAAAAGTGAGACTAAGTCTTGCCAAGTGGACTCAAGTTATCATTTTGAATGATCAATTTTAGTAACTTATTTGATGTGTCCTATTCATGTTTTGGCTTTCTATTCAATTGAATACTGTCAAGGTATGTTAATTTATTTTCAGTCTAAGTGTAAGTAAAAGGACCAGTCTTAATGTAATCCAAACATTTATATGCATATATTGTCTATATGGTTTTAATAAACAATCCTAAGTAAGGAAACCTAACTTTGTTTACTTAACGTTAGAAAACCATTTAGCTTGCCAGCAGATGTACTGTAAAATTAGAGACTAACTAATAACAATGACCACAAGTGGTGTAAATTATGTTAAAAAAGGAAATTTTGTGTATTGCTGATGACTGAATGTTAATGTATGCTGTTTGTTGCTATATGAATAACTTACAAATTTAGCATTCTCCAACCAAACTGACTGTTTCTTGTTTTCCAACCACAAGCCAAAAAACTGCAACCAAGCATACCTTTATCTTTTAGTTTTTTTCTACTCTTCTTTTCATAAGACACGATTAACCTGTTGCTTTTCCCCCTCATTACAACATTATATTAGACAACATAACAGTAACTTTTGATAATTACCTAAAAGTTGATAGGGGGGCCCTTGGTGGCTTCAGGGCCCTAAGCCATCACTTATGTTGCTTATTAGGTAGGGCTGATTAGCAGAGAATGTGTTGTATCTTTTGAAAGATATTTGAGGAAAATAATTCACTTTAATATGACTCAAACAGCACAACAACAAGGCCATAAAACTTTCTTGCCGTTCCTGCGGCTTTCAGTAATATAATTTAAATGCTGCATCATGGTTGCCCATTTACACCCACGCAGAATGTTAATCTCCACTAAACTCAATTTGATTACTTTGATATTCTTTCTCACCAACTGTGGCCAACTAGGCGAAACCTCAATAGACTTTATCATGCTGCATTAGCAAAGTGAACAACAAATAGCTGTGAGTTTCATTCCCTGGGGTGTGGAGCATCTTAAGAGAGGTGATATATGTGTAGTTGAGGACTTTGCTAAAGGTGTAAACAGCTTCCAGGCAGCAGCACCGTTAGCAGAGGATTATAAATGCCATGCTGAGAGGCAGTTGATCCTTCATAAGCACCTGTTCATCCAGGACTGAGAAAAATACTGACTACAAACATATGCGCCACCTTTAAGTTCAGAATCACTTGTTATATTAATAACTGATGTTATTTTATATGTTATTATAACTTACATAATATAGATTTTGTTGTAGATGCTATAAGCAAAATGTACAACATGTATTATATATGTTTTAAGCATTTTGAGAGCAACAAGAAGTTATTAAATGATAACTAATATACTTTAAATGATCTATTTACAGTATTTTTATCATATTATCAGCTTTGAGGCTGGATTTCTACTGTTAAAATATAAGTCATTCTGGATATTATTTAGAGATCCAAGGAACAAAGCTGCTGAAACCCTCTTGGAGTTGTGCTGATTATGTTTTCTCGTTTTTCCACCCTAAAAGAGTCAGAAACTGTAACATGCACTTGATAGGTAAGTCCCCAATGTGTGCCCTGCAACTAACTGCAATGGCACTTATTCACCCCAAGGTGGCACTATAATTGTACATGTAACCTTAACTAACTGTAACTATAACTGTGATTGTATGTTTTGGTTGATATCTCCACACCAACATGGGCTACAGTCAAAAATCTTATATCTTCTTCCTCTAGATTTTTTTTCCAAGCCCCACAAACATTTCCACCATTTTGAATTTTCTGAAAAATGTATTTTCAACTTTTCATCTGCGATTGTTCATCTGATGAAATGTAGCCTATGATCTCATGCTGTTGAAAACCTCTTCAAAAAATTTGATCAGACAAACTGATCATCTGCTAGAGGCTATGCAATTTAGGGTGAACATTTTATAATGATTTTATGACTCAAAAAATAATATCTTGTGAAATATCAAATGAAAACATCTTAAATCTAGTAAATGTGTATAGTATTGCTCATTATGGGATTGGTAAAATATTATATGATTATTTAACCTATTTGAAACTAGAAAACATATATGAGAAGTAATTTTAACATAGAAGTATTTTTGTGAAAACTGTCCACTAGGGGTGCCATAACTAAAACTGCTAATACATTTTCAGTGGTTTAAGGTTGAGATGAAGATGAAGATGAAGCGTGGGATGTTTTTTTCTGGACACAAGTGCAACATCCACAAGAAACTTACAGATGTACAAAGTTGTACAGACACCAAACTTGGTAGGTAGGTCTCATATCTCACCCACTGCTTAGGTAACTGCAATTATGCATGCATGCCACCTCTCCAGTGCTGCTAAAACTGCTTGGATCACTTCTTCACTGCTTGTGGCTGTATTTTTATTAACTTTATTCTTGATATTATTCGCCATCGTCTGACATTTCAGAATCATCCACGTTGTCATCATTTTTGTACAGCTTTCTACTAATTATTTGAAGCCTGTAAATTTGCACAGTAGGGGAGGGAGGAGCACAAACTAGGATAGGGTGCAATTTCAAATTGATATTTTATGAGGTTAAACAGGTTCAAAAAGAAGATGTATTATTTTACTCATATTCTTTGGTGGTTGTAATATAGCACTGTTCTAAAGCATGTAAATAACTCAGAGCCAGAGCTAGCCAGGCTAAATACAGCTTACACATGGCAGCATTAGTTTTAAGACAGTGTTCCAACTAGCTCTCCCAAGTAAATAATCAGAGAAGTCCATATATGGCCATATAAATTCAAACAGTTCAGCTTCTGTTCATCAGAAACATACTATGGATATCATGTAAATTAAAAATATATTTCAGTTTTACTGCGCTTGACATTTGTTATTCTTGGTCAAAGAATGGTCAAAAATACATTTGCCAGTGTTTGAGTCTCTTTTTACTAAGGATATTTATTTTTATGAATATATTCTTATGTATTTAGGTTGGAAAGCTTGTCTGGTTCGAACAACATATAAGTGTACTGAATTAATTACTTCGCATCAATTTTTCAGACTTTTAGCATTACAATTGTTACCACTAGCCCCTCAGTTTGTCACTATGAACCCCACCTATGGGGTAAGCTGTAACATTTGTAAAATGTTGAAAATGCTTTCATTTGTAGCAATAACATACAGGTTGCTTAAATATATAAAAATATGAAAATATGAATCATGCTCAAATACTTTAAAATTACTAAGCAAAAACACAAAATGTGTTAGGTTGTGTCCCACACTCTCCTACTAGAATTAGCATAAATGTACATATATCTGCAAGTAAATAAGAGGTGGCTAGTGAGACATTGTTGACCCTCAAAAAGTTTAAACTGTCTTTAAGGTGCAGTGTAAAAGATTTAGTGGCATCTAGTGGTGAGCTTGCAGGTTGCAACCAACTGAACCCCCCTCCCTCACCCTTCCCTGTCCAAGCATGTAGTAAAACCTACAGTGGCCATCAGGTTTTTGCTTTATTGATGATGAGGATTCACCCTCTCTTATAAGTATAATCTTCCATTTGTCAAAATTTGGGTTCTCAAATTGCTGACAACATGGCGATACAACATGGCAGCCTGTGTTAGAAAAGGACCCGCTCTGTATGTAGATATGAAGGGTTCATTCTCAGCTAACGAAAACACAATGTTTCATGGTTACAGGTGGTTATACACTAATGACAACATGGTTTTGCATACTATGTTTGATTTCTGCTAATAGATCCCTCTAAATTTTGTACACTGCACCTTTAAGTGCAGTATGATACACACTAACTGGAGAGTTTTCTGAATGGTAATGTCAGCAGACCAACAAGAGCAAATGACAGACAAAGCGCATGCTAAGAAGCGAAGCTGCCACAACCAAGTGAGAGCGGGCTGCATAACGGCGCGCTGTAGGCTGATGCATCTTCCCGAGCCGGTGTTAAGGTTTGTGTATTGACGCCTGAGGGTTTCTCTGATGCTGTGATAAGGGTGACGAGAGGGGTTGTTTTGCTGCCTTGGGAACAAACAGACAGACTGGACTCAGTTGCAGCCACTCCTCATCAGAAGTCCTTCACTGCATTCCAAGCAGAGTGCTACACTGAAGGTGCCTGAGTTTGCTTCCACATAGAGACAGCTTTTAACAGTCTTTCTCTCTCTCTCTCCCTCCACTTCATGCATTCAGACTCTCCTGACCTCTGTTCAAGCAGCAAATGCCAAACAGTGAAGCACGACCGACTGTGAAATTGTAACAATTGCAGCTCCATGTTGATCTGACAGTGGAGGGGGTCCAAAGCTGAATGGAGCAGCACAGGGACTGCCTCGCTCTCCTTCTCTCTGACATTTACAGGCCAGTGTTCTAACCATGCTTTTCACAGGTTTGTTACTTGCTTACACTTTGAAGCTCCCAATCCTATATGAAACAATAAGAAACAAAGAGATATTTTTTTCTGCTTTGGGCAGCTCCTCAAAATTCCTCATATACAGTTGTGTGCAATAGTTTGGACACCCCTGGTCGAATGGCATGTTAAGTGAACACAAGTTAAAACATCCTCTACAGAGAACACACTACATTTTTTTTTGAGTTTAACATATTGGAAAAAAATAAACCAAAAATGTGGTGTAACAGTTGTTTTTTTTTTTCAAAATATGTTAATTCCAGCAAATAAACAGTAATTGAGCATTAAAAACTCTTTTGTGAAGAAGTGTCTTCTCTGCATAGGATGTGTTCACGTATTTTCACTTAGAAAACCAACAAAACGTAACTTGACCAGGGGCGCTCAAACTTTTGCATACGGTTATATACCAGTGTGTTTGTTTAACCATTTCCATACCTCTCTTCATGACAGCCTGGGATTAATCATCCAGTTATCATCCCACACCTGTTTTGGTTAATCATTATCCTCATACTTCATTATATTAAATCAAGTGTTCTTCAACAAATCTATGCGATGGCTGGAAACGGCTTCGGTGAGAAATCTGCTAACAAACTTTGTTCTTCAAATTATATATAGAGTTATGGTGGTATGTGGTGAATTTACAAGCAAACGCACACATAAAAGATAAATACAAAATAAAGGCCTTTAAATAATGTGATAAGACTTTCACACAGCGCTGTGTATATGAATTGGCAAGGAAAATGCAGCTCTGTTTACTATGTCTCCTTTAATAGTCTTTATTATGTGCATTTAGTTTGTTTTCACTGTAATGACTTCGGAGATATTTTCTGCTTTGAGCTGCTCTTTAAATATGCACAGCCATTCTAGCCTTAACATCTACATCATAAACTGCCCTTTATGAACAGACGTACACTGAAAATGTACATAATGTCTCTAAGCTTATTTTTATAGCTAGCAGAAACATAATATAAGCTGACTGCATAAAACTTTCAAATCACCATAGAGGCCATAACATTCTTTGGCGCTATGCTAAAAAAAATCTGAATATTCACTTCTAAAATAGCATTAAATGACCATTCTCTCACCCCTTAGTGGTTTTGAACATATGAAAAAATCATCCTGTTTTCTGCCGCTGCACTCTACATCCTTGAATAATACATTCCATTTTTTTTCACATTTGAAAACAGACTGTGCTTCTCTAACTCCTTCTGAATAGAAGGATGAAGCAGCTGATTTCCAATTCAACAATATTAAAAGCTATTTTGAAGCCTTGACAGTAATCGCCCGCGTGATTGGCAGTTTCAGCGGCAGGCTTTTAATGTATACGAAAGTATGGGGTAAGACATTTTAATTTGGACACTGTCACTGCTTTGTGATAAGATGATGCGCAAAACATTTCGAGCTCTAGAAAAAGCGGCATAATTGTATTACACAAAAGCACAAGACTAAACTCCTCCAGCCTTACTTCGTCCCTCAGGCGGCGGGAATGGAGATAGAAGAGGTTGCAGGAGTTGATTAAAAAGCTGTAAAGCCAGGGAGAGTTGTGGGACTGCGCTGTGACCTCTAGGTTTTGAGTGCGGCAAATTGAAAGCCGATAACCTCCAGAAAAGCTTCCCCACAGCAACAACTAAAGAGGGTCAGCGGCTGTGGTGCTGGCTGAAGAGGAATTAACTCAGAGAGCATGGGGTTATAAACAGTGTCATACCTATAAGACGAATGCTGTACTTCACTTATTTTGGCTTGGGTTTTGTAAATAGAAGCTATTATGGCCTGAGTCCAGCGGGCTTCAGTCTGACAACCATCATGATGAGAACTGAAACTGGGAACCATCAGGACTTCTTGTTCACTTGTTCATATCGGCAATGATTGAAAAGTAACCCATTGGCGATGCTTTAAAGTCTAAAATTGCCATGTTGGAAAAAAGAATGTTTAGAGAACTAGAGAGGACTAAGTTGATTTTAAGCTAAATAATATTAAATCATATGTACATGTGATGTTTTGTTGACTTCTACCTTTAAAACAATGGATTATTGCAGGACATTTATAAGCCCATAGTTCAGATTGATATGGGTGTCCAAAGAGTGCTAAAAAAAAGTCTGAGGAAAATTGTCCTGATGGTTTAGATGAAGAAAATTATGAAAATATAATGCTTCATAAGAGAAGAAAATAGAAAAAAAGGGGAAACACACAGGGAAACAACTATGAACCCACACCAGCAGGAGCTCATGAATGTGAAATACTTTATTAACAAAATGTGTTAAGTTATGGTAATATTATGTAAAATATATGTATATGATGTTTTCTTATCAAATCATTTCTGTTTATTCTTTTCAATATAGAAGTCGATATAGAAGTGAGGAAGAAAGTGTCTGAAAGTTACTTTAAGGAGTGTTAAATTGACTCAGAAACAGTTGAGAAATTTAAAACCTCTTGTAATAGTTCACTGAATACAGCTCTGAATCCCTCCTGTAATGATCGGGTCTCTGATCTTAATGCTAAACTAAAGGAAACTCTTGACATTCTCGCACCAGTAGAAATACACCAACTTAAGAGAAACTGTCGTGAATCAGTGCCTATGGAGGAAAAATAAACTGCAAGTACATTATGATATTTTCAAAGAGCAGATCTTCACCTACAATAATGTTATGAAAATATCCAGATAGTCATATCTCTCTAGTGTAATTAATAAACACAAAGATAATACCAAAGTCCTTTTTTCCAACATAGAGTAAAGTCTTAGAAAAGTTGTTCTCAAGCAATTAAATGTGTATCTAATATCAAACAAGTTATCTGATAAGTTTCAATCAGGTTTATGTTCTAACCATAGTACTAAGACAACATTGGTTTGCATTGTGAATGACTTCAAGTTTAGTGTTGATGCACAAAACTCTTCTATTCTGGTCTTATTGGATCTTAGCACAGCTTTTGATACCATTGATCACAAGATTCTAATCTACCATCTTGAATGCTGGGTCGGCCTCTCTGGCACAGTTTTAGAATGGTTTTATTTTATTTAACGAATAGGCAGTTCTTGGTTTTACTGGGAAATCATTCACCAAAAAAAATAAGATTTCTTGTGGAGTCCCACAAAGTTCAGCTTTAGGGTCTCTGCTTTTCTCTTTGTACATGTTACCTCTAGGTGACATCATTAGGAAACATAATATAAATTTTCATAGCTATGCTGACAACACACAATCATACAATTCCATTCCATCATGATCAAAACTTTGTAGACAGGCTTACCAGCTGTGTGTCAGATATTTCTCACTAAATGAAAAACTAAATCATGAAAAAACTGAAATAACAATCGTTGGTACTAAATCTCAGAGAAGAATGCCTTATGAGGAGCTTGGTTCTTTAGCTTTGTATACCAAACCTGAAGTACGAAACCTGGGTGTGATCTTATACTCTGAGCTCTGTTTTATCCTGCTTGTAAACACAGTCATTAAAATTAGATTTTTATCATTTGAGAAATATCGCTAAAGTTCTGCCTTTTCTATCTCAGAGCAACACAAAGAAACTTGTTCATGCATTTGTTACAAGCAGCGTTGATAACTGTAATGTAATCTTTTTACTGAACTTCCTAAGAAAACAATCCATCCTCTACAACTCATACAAAATTCAGCAGCACAAATCCTAACAAAAACAAAAGAGAGAGATCATATCACTTCTGTTGTAAAAGAACTGTTCTGGCTGCCTGAATATTTTAGGATGAATTTTTAAATTCTCCTCCTACTTTTTAAGGCTATAAATGACCTTAAAGCACCTACATACCTTACAGAATGTCTGTCTGTTTATGTTCCAGCATGAGATCTCAGATCTGCAGATACTGGCCTTCTGCAAAAACCTTCAATAAAATACAGAAAGTGTGGAGAGACCCTTTTAGTTATTATGCTTCTAAACTGTGGAACTCAATTCCATCTTCTGTTAGACAGTCAATCTCAGTGCACACTATAAAGAAACATTTAAAAACGTATCTCTTTAACATAGCATTTAATTAAAACATCTCTTGGTATTTATGTTTTTAATAAGATCTGTGTCATTGTCTTATATTATTTTAAATTAACTACTGTTACTGTTTAGCTTTATCACCTATCTGTAAAACACCTCCGGCATGAAAAGTGCTATATAAATAAAAAGCATTTGTATTATTATTCTATTAAGGATTTTCATTAAATATGTTCATGCTGAAAAGTATACTGCTATGTGTAGCATAGAAAATAGGTATGTTGTAGTGGACCATGTGTGAGTGTGTAAAGTCTTGTAAGGGTGATATAATTGATCATTCACAAGAAAACATTGTGCTATTGCTAGAACAGACATTATCTGAACAGTAAAACAATGTCATCTGTCGAAAGACACGACTAAATTAATTAAACACTCACAAGGGATGGACGAGTCATACGAAAAAGCTGCATTTTTTACAATAATAAGACAATAATGAACACCAGCATAGTTCTTTGATGAGTTCTATGTTTCTACATACCAAAGACTTTTCTGCATTCTACAGAACACTGCAGACTTTATTACTTGATATTTCAAAGTACAATAAGATATCTAAGGAAGCCAGCTGCAGGTATGCCAATCATATAAACAGCCGAAAATTGCACAGTGCAAAAACAACGCCGAAAATGATGACTGTCCATATCGAAGCACCAAAGTCTGTTTCAAGGGAAGAATGGTACTTGTAAATGCATAAAAATGCATAAACTGCATGCAAATAAGACCTTATAACATTCGGAAAAGGGAAGTGGGGCCTGATAAGTTGTCTGAGTGCTGTTTTTTCTGTCTGGATAGGTTTTTCTTCTGAGTAAACAAAAGGAATCCTTCTCCTCACGTTACCTGCTCCCTACTGGTCAATATAGTACTGCTCTTCTTGAAAAATGGTCCTATTTTCCACTAGACATTGTTCAAAACATGCATAACAGCCTTCAAGCAAAACAAAATCGCTTTGAAGACAAAACCAGCCTTATAAGTTCTTGTATTAATCACTGTTTCCATTATTTTGTCCACCACTGTACAAAATGTGGCTAAAAAAAGGGATTATTGGGGAAGAGCAAAAGACATGAAGAGTTTGATAAGCCAGATTGCACACCAAGTACTCTTGTAAAGCCCTTTTTAAATGATAATGACACCAGCCAATAGCTTCCAAGAACACAGGGCAAAAATGATAAGAGCATTTCTGATCATTGCTCAGCCTAAAGCTTAAACATGCTCTCAAAGTGCACTGGTCTCAAAGATCAGAGGCAGTACAATTGAACGGCAAAGCACAAGTTCAAATCAAAGTCGCTGTATTTCAAGGGGAAAATATAATGCTCTTGTCAGAAAGTACTTTTCCAGTCCGCAGAATGCCAAATAGTTTGGCAACAAAGAGATTTCACATGTGGTTGCATGCTATGAAAGATGACAAGAGGGATTGGAAGTGACAAGGCAATAATTCAGCATAGATGCAGGGCAATCCCTCTTTACACACATGCATACACCCCACAGTGTGAGTGGCATTCCGTATGAACAATCTACTGTATGAGACTGTCCTCAGTCTCAGCGGACAAACTTCTGCTTTACCCTCAAACAAAGAGCGACATTATTCATGCAATCAAAAATGACAGCGGTGTGGGTAAGAATGTGAAATCAAGCGAAATTCAACTTGAATGTGTTCCCAGATGTGACTACGTTTCCAACAGACACTGCAGAAGAGCACATTCTCTTTGTCATGAGTAGAAATGGCCAGGTTTTACTGATCAAACTCCTTTTTTTTCTTTTTGCAAAAATGCAGGAGGAATGCTTGTTTCTGGTACAGTTTTAAAATTGACCTTTTCGATCATTTATTCTTATAATCAAACAGTAAATCGTGACAAAACCTTGCATCTCCAAAATTAGAACTTTATAGGAGACATAAAAATGTTCTCAGCTTTAAATTGAGGTTAATGGAACAAGATTTTTGGAGCATTTTTATAAATCAATTCATCATGCAATTTTGACACACTGTAAATGGCATTTTGGCATTTGGAATTACTGTAAAAAAACAGCAACTTAAAGCTGACAGCTTTTCTTACAGACTTAACTTTAACTTTTATCAGGGGTGATGTTTTTATTAAAGCTAAAAGAACAGAAACACTCTTATTCTGCAGTTTTTGATTGACTCTTGCTGATAAATATAGGCCCATCTCCAGCCTAGACATTTTCATTACATACCATTATAATCATCACTGCTTTGATTAAACAGCAGAAATTCACCCATTCAAAACAGTTTCATTTCAACTTCATGCTCAGTCAGTGCTGCAGAATGTAAGTGCTGCACATCTATGGAATCTGCAGAATCTAGCACATCTCTGGGATGCAGTATATGAACACTTCAAAGAGTGAAATCTCTTGAAACACAGTATGTATATGAGCCAAAAAGTCTTACAAGCTTTGAAAAAAAGTTGCCTACCCATGCTTTTTTCAGGAAACAACGTGAATGTATGGGCATAGACTTCATAGATGATTTTTATAAGGGCCTATAGGGACACTAGAAGCTCAGTTCTTCCTCCTGCAGGCTGCTGCAGGATATTCTGCATTATTAGGCAGTTTGAAAACGGGGATATACTGCTTTGTTGTCCCCACTGGCTTTTGAACCATGACCTTGATGGAGTGAAACTCAAGATTTCATTAGTTTTTGCATGTAAATGCTGAACAAACTAAAAACTAATGAAAATGCATGTGACTAGTGAACTACAAAAATTAGACACAAGTTGTAGAGAAATCATTCTTCTTTCATCTCAAAAATCTACTACATTTTATCAAATGACATAGCATTTTAATAAAATGTGCACAGTGGGGTCAGTGGTGTCCCCATGGATTCTAAGTATGATGAACAGTCAGGAAAAAGAAGCGAAATCTCTCTCTCTGAATGTTCAAAAACATCACTGAATTGGCTCACAAATTAAGGGGTATAGAGATTTTTTCATGAAATTAACAGCAGCACATAAAAATGTCTCCTACAAATGAATGGCATTTCACTAAACCACTGTTAGCTAGCAGCACAACATGCAGGAATCCAAACAAGCTTTTCAAGGTACAGACTAAAATGAGACAGCAAAATTCCAAACACCTGTCAAAAGAACCACGAATGCAATGGAAATACTGAAATACATCTTTCAACATGTGATACAGACTGTCGGCCACGTCCAGTTACTTCTGCCTTAAATAAACACTTGAAACCTGCTACATAACATTGACATAACCTTGCCATTAACATGTCATGACTGGTCATATGATGTCATGGGTTGTCAAGACAGATTTTGTTCAGTACTATAACAATGTCAAGTCACCATCACAGATAATGGTCATGGAATATGCTATAATGTTTCATGTGATGACAGCTTCTATCTTATGCTGTGTTCCTTAGCCATCATATGTCATGACAAGTACCAGTAACGGTAACCTGGCACTGTTATATTGCTGAACATGAACTGTCATGACAGCCTATTTGCTATGACATGTTTATTGCATGTCAATGAGTGTGTTTACATGCACTTAATAATCTGATAACTGCAGAAAATCAGATTTTGTCAGTAATCTGATCGTTGAGCATGTAGTTGTTTTCAGCTTTGCTCCAAAAGTGTTTTGCTGCCATCCTGCAGCAACGCTGCTTGCTTATTTCTGGTACCGCCATCTGTCGCACATGCACAGACTGAGAAATCTGAAAGAAATCAGAGTAAGAGTTTACATGCACTGAGAAATCTGATTACTGAGCTAAAATCCAGGTCTCTTTATCAGATTTCTTAGCCGGATTTCTAGATTGGATTATGCTGTTTACGTGACCATTTGAGTAATCAGATAACTGCAGAAATCCAATTATGATTGGATTACTGAGTGCATGTAAACATACTCAATGTTTTGCACCAGGGTTCAGATAAAGGGTTACTGTTTATATATTTAGATACCTAGTTAACTTGTAATGAACGGCTAACATTACATGGTTTCCTTATTACAATAGTTTCCTATGTTTTTACCTACACTCGCTCTTGGAATGGGGCTCTGGTGCTTTCTGGCCAGTGTCCACCCCAAATGTGAGCGATACCCGAATCCCTTTTGATTTAGTATGGCTCTGTTTAAATGTCCCCTCTATCTGTCCTTAATATCTCTCTGTGCTGCCTCTCCTGACTGTAGCTCAGACAGTACGAGTGAAGGCAGATTGAGAGCAGCATAGATGATGATCCGAAAAGGACACAGATCGTTTTCAAACATCAGAAATATTTGCATCTGGCCTGTCACAGCTGCACTGGTGAAATGGGTTCTTTTGCCTTCATATTACAGAGAAGATATGACAGAACTCTGAAATTAACCTGTTTAGAGGCTTTCTGGAGATGATATCAGACACAAATTCAATTATTGCACGGATTGCTTGCCAAGAGATATAACAACCTCGTGCGGCAGGAGTGTTTACAATCTTTTGGTCTCCGCAGAGAAATTATATTGGAACTACAAACCGCAAAAATGATCAAATTAATAAGCGGACTTAATTATAAATCAAAGGATGGGCGTGCTTGTGGGAAGGCCAGTAGAAAGACACACGCAGCACTGCGCATTATTTCAGACTTTAGAAAGTTTCTGCTAGTGCTTCTACCTTAACTGTTAGATGCTATATCTCAGCCATGAACAGAACCTTACGCAGGTTTAGGAGGGTTACTTTGAAATGTATTCCAGCACAGATTACTGATTACCTGTTTAAAAAATATAATCCGTAACCTAATCCGAATTATTACTATATTATACTTTCACTGCATCACTTTTGAATTACTGTCCATTACTTGTCTTTTTAAAGCCAGCAGTATATTTCAGACAAAAACATTTTGAAGCAAAATGTCATCTTTTGTGCACATCTTAATAAACAAAACTACTAATCACCACATAGTTTCTTCCAAGACCTCCCCTTGACTGTGATTGGCCTTGATCACAGCGTAGTTTGTTCTAAGGCCTCCTCCTCACTGTGATCAGTCCTAGTCACTGCATAGTTTGTTCTATAACCTCCTTTTGATTGTGATTGGTCCAAATGCTGCAGAGTTTGTTCTAAGACCTCTCCCTGATTGTGACTGGCCCTTATCACTGTGTAGTTTGTTCTGAGACCTCCTTCTGACTGTGATTGGTCCAAATGCTGCATAGTTCGTTCTAAGACCTCCTTTTGACTGTGATTGGTCCTAATAACCATGTAGTTTGTTCTAAGACCTCCTCCTGACTTTGATTGGTCTAAATGCTGCATAGTTTGTTCTAAGACCTACTTTTGACAGTGACTGGTCCTAATCAGCAAATAGTTCGTTGTAGACTTCCTTTTGACAGTGATTGGCCCTAATCACCACATGGTTTGTTCTAAGACCTCCTTCTGACAGTGACTGGTTCTAATCACCACATAGATTGTTCTAAGATGTCCTTTTGACAGTGATTGGCCCTAATCACAACATAGTTTGTTCTAAGACCTCCTTCTGACTGTGAATGGTCCAAATCACCACGTAGTTTGTTCTATGACCTCGTTTTTACAATGACTGGTCCTAATCACTACGTAGTTTGTTTGAAGGCCTCCTTCTGACTGTGATTGGTCCTAATCACTGCAACATTCATTTTGAGACCCCTGATTGATTTAAATCACTGTGTCATTCCTTCTAAAACCTCCAGCTGACTGTGAATGGTCCAAAAGTGAGCTAGCCATGCTAAGACATTCACCAAGTTCTTTTTAAGTATATTTACAACAGTGTACTTGGTGGTAGTTCAGTTTCCCTTAGTTCTTTTGTCATTTGCTGGCTTTGTACAGTGAAATTATATGCTAAGAATATGCTACTTAAAAGTATTACAAACTTCAAATGGCTGTATTTAATTCATATAGCTGCCATACATGGTTTTACCCAAAAAGAGGAGAAAGTGGAAGTGCACCACCATTAGCAGATGATAGTCAGATAAACCAAGACAACTTACAAAGTGAAGATTTAGCTTTTGGAGATGACCACAGATAAGAAAATCACCAGGAAAGTTATGTAAGACTGGTTTTAATGTAATCCTGCTTGTAATCACCCTGTTTTTATAATGAGTCTGTACTGTGATGGAATACAGTCACTTTTTTGTATTCTGATTATGTAATGCTGTTACATGCATTCCCTTACTGCACACGTCTGACCATAGCAGTTAAGCTGCCAATGCCTGAAAGTGGTAAAGCGAACAGGTATCAGTTCTTTTTAGTTCTTTTACTACACACCATATAACGTACTCTCACCATCCACTTTATTACACTCATTGACCATTTTATGAGGCCTACGTACTTTATTGGTCCTCTATATGGGTGGACATTTACAGACTATAGTCCATCTGTTGTCATGCACAATTTGTCAGCGACTCTCTTCCCCATGGCTCATCAATTCTAGTCCTGGGGGGCCAGTATCCAGCACAGTTTGGTGATTCTCCTGCTCAAACGCACCTAATTCAACACAGTAGTTAATTACCAGGTTTATCAGATGTGTTTGAGCAGACAAATCACCAAACTGAGCTGGACTCCAATGACCTAGGATCAGAATTGATGACCGCTGCTCTACCACATTCATCATCAGGACTGCTGCTGTCTAGATATCATTTGAGTGGCAGACCATTCTCAACACAGCAGTAACACTAGAACTAGCACTCTGTGAACTGTACATAGCTGGAGCCCTAACAGTTCAGAGGAGGTGAGTAGAGTGGCCCATTTAATGAGAGCTAAATTTACTGTCGTACCACACTGGAGCCTGTGAACCCCTGCAAACGTCAGTCATTGGTGGTTTGCATTGATGGCTGTCTCAATTTACATATTGCCACACTAAAATAATCATGGTACTATTTGTGGTTTACTAATATGACATACTAATAAGTGCTCTACATGCATTTTGAGCTCAGACTGCCTGTGTTGTATGGTGGCAGTATGCAGGGAGACTCTATAACTGAGAGAGGAGAGAAGTTGGGAACTTGGACTGGAGTTCTAAGTGGCTTCTGCCAGAGCTAGGAGGATGAACCACCCCTTTTTGATTGATGGAGAGAGGATTGATAGATAAAACTGAGAAACAGAAAGAAAATATGGTGGTGGGGTGCAAAAAAAAAGGTAAAGATTGGGATTCATCAGATGTTAGATTAGAAGGAGGACAGGTTTCAGGCATGGTCCTTCCCCCAGACATCAGTTAAACTCCATTTTGAGGCACAACTAATGATTTTCTTCTGCCGCATGGTCAGACAGAGTGGAAACACATGACTTTTGTTCCTGCTCGAAAATTCTGTTTCCATCATTGCTTTTTGCATTACTCCTTTATCTATAAATCAATTTTTCACTTAACGTAATTTTTTTTTTTTCACAATAGTTTTTTCAAAATTTCAGGCCTTTCCATTCTGAATTTTTCTGTGCATTTTAAAAATTGCCATAACAGAGGTAGATGGAAAACCCACTATTAAGTTAAGTTAGTCCCACAATGGGGTAATTTACCTCTGCGTTTAACTCATCTGTGCAGTGAAACACCCACATACACACTAGTGAATGCACACACACTAGGGGGCAGTGGGCACACTTGCCCAGAGCGGTGGGCAGCCCTATTCACAGGGTACTTCAGTCACGTCCTGTCAGCTCAGGGGATCGAACCAGCAACCTTCCGGTCACAAAGTATATCAGGCACAGTGGTGTTTTGGGTGTTTTTATGCATTTTGTCATTTCTAGGTTGAGAGTGGTCTACTAACCCCAGATATCCAGCTAAATCAGCTCTGTGGACAGAAACTGGCTACTAATGAAGCGCTCAAGCAATGTTTTTCAAACCAGACCTTGGGGCCCACCAGAAGGTTCCACATTTCAGTTCCAACCTAGCATGCTTGGATCTCAGATAGAGCAAAAATGTGGAATCCTCAGCTTGGCCCCAAGGACTGGGTTGAGAAACACAGGCACTAGAGGATGACTAACTGTTGCTAACTGTGCAGCAACAGATGGACTACAGTTTCTAACTGTACCCTTACAAGATGGTCCTACCAGGGTTTCTAATAAAGTGGCCAGCAGGTATAGATAATGTACAGCATTGAGGCTTAGGCCACGGTAAGAGGATCCTTAAATCACACTGAAATACAGTCAGATATGGAAAAGTGGTCACAGCTTATTAAAAAGCTAATTACTGGACCTGCAGGTCGTACTCTAACAGAGCTAATTTCTATTCCTCCTCCCTGTCAGTATTACAACAAAATCTCACAGCTAGCCTTTGTCCTTCTCTTTCTGTGCTCTCCCACAGACAATAGCTTGCACAGAGAGAGTGGTCAGCAGCCACTCTGTTCTTAATCACTGAAGAATGCAGCCATTATGGGGTAGAAGTGGTGAACGGCATCCACAGCGGAAGTCATTTGGCCATTACCAGTGATGAGGTTCAATTAGAGAGGTGGAGCTGCTAATGAGCTCTTCTTAATACAGAGGAAGAGAGAACAGTGCATTAGCATGCTGTGGATGATGCCATCCTCAAACATCTACAAGGTCTGTCGTCCCTGTCTTTCTTTTCCCTGTCTTTAACTTCATTACATTGTTTTAGTGTGGTTTCATTTACTGTTGATCTCTTGTCTTTTATTACACTTTTATTATTGTCTTTTTATTACAGCTAAAATAAAATGCTTTTTTAATTTACTTCTTATGTTTTTATTTTGCTTTTTTTGCTTTTTTTAAGTAAAGCACTTTGAACTGCCTCTGTGTATGAAATATACAATACAAATAAACTTGCCATGTCTTGTTTTCAGCTCCCTCTCTCTCTCTCTCCCTTTTTCTCTTTCCCCCTTTCCCTTTCTCTTCCTCTTCCATTCCGTTCTCTCACCCCCCTTCGGTTCCCCCCCTTCTTTCCTCTGTTTCATTCTCTCCCTCTTCCTTCATCTCTCTGTCTCTCTGTCTCTCTGACTGTCTCATTCTCTCTCTCTTTCTGCTCTCTCTCTCTCTCTGGCTGTTTCTCTCTCTCTTTTTCTCCTTCCCCCTTTTCCCTCTCTCTTCCTCTTCCATTCCTTTCACTCCCCCCATGTCTCTTTCTCTCTATCTCTCTTTCTTTTTGTATCTCCCCCTCTGTTTCATTCTCTCCCTCTTCCGTCATCTCTCTCTCTCTCTCTGTCTTTCTGACTGTCTCATTCTTTCTCTCTTTCTGCTCCCTCTCTCTCTCTCTCTCTCTCTGGCTGTTTCTCTCTTTCTTTTTTTCTCTCTCTTCCTATTCCCTTCACTTCTCTCACTCCCCCCACCCCATCTCTGTCTGTCTCTTTCTCTCCATCTCTCTTTCTTTTTGTATCTCCCCCTCTGTTTCATTCTCTCCCTCTTCCTTCATCTCTTTCTCTCTCTCTCTGTCTCTCTAACTGTCTCATTCTCTCTCTCTTTTTCTCTCTCTCTCGTCCTCTTCTGTGCTGAAAGTTCAGCAGGCCATGCCGTTTTGAGGTCTTGCTGTTTTTCCCTGTTTTTCTGGAATTCTTTGAACATTTCTATAATAATATTTACACTTTGTTTCTCTCTGTAATTAACATAGCAGCGATGGAGAAGCTCACAGAGCTGCTGAGCAGAATGCTGCGGCTCACAGTGCTGGAGCTCAGAAACAAGCTGAAGTTAGGAAGAGACTAAATATCAGATGGGTGTAGATCAGTGATTAAGCAACATGAATAACGACAGACATCACAGATGAACTTGAATGACAATAACTCACAAAATAAAATGCTTTGGCTGCTCGTCTACCCACACTGCACACACTCGCAGAGCATGCACTGTGGAGGGTAATTGTAAAGCAGATTACTGAAAATAAGCGGAAGCACAGCAGCATGTCTAATCTACTACAAGTGTATGTTTTATTAGCCAGAGCTGACTGAACAACCTAAACAAATTAAAACATGACTGCCGGCAGGACGCCAATTCAACACTTATTCTTTGCAATAGCTTTATTTAATACAGAGCCATAATTGCGTTCATAGACTGTACATGTGGGTAGATGACAGTTCCTCTCTCTTCTTGCACGGGGCTTAAAGCCCTGGTCAGAAATTGCTACAGTTTGCAGGTCAGTTTTTGATGTTACAGCTAGTATGGGCTTATAAACAACAACAATGCTAAAATGTACAATGTATGTTAAGTATGCTTTCTGTCAACTCAGTAAATTTAGAGCTAATGCTGAGCTGGGTACGGCACTATTGCAGCTATTGGGGCTTTTAAAATGGCCATATTTGTGTTGCAGACAACACAAACCTTGGTTCCTATCGCCATCATTGTAAAGAATTCAAGTAAATTTCTCTAAATCAATCTGAAGGACTTTGTTTACATCTCAGCCACTGAATTATGCAGAAATTTGTAAAAATTGGTGGAGTTCCACTTAAAGAGTGTTCAGTTCTGAAGTTGCCATTTCAGACAGATAAAGTTTTTGTCACAGAGGGTACATGTTGATAGTCATACAGATCTCTCCCTCAGTGCTCAGAAGTAATCATCTAACATCAGTACCTGACCTCACTAATGCTCTCATGACAATGCAATCAAATCCTTACAGCAATGTTCTAACATCTAGTGCAAAGCCTTCCCAGAGGCTGTTACTGCAGCAAAGTGGGGACAAACTCCCTCAATTTCAGAAGAAATGTTGGATGAGCAGGTGTCTACAAACTTACGGACATACAGTATATCTGAATTACTTTCACTGAGCTGCACCAACAAAGTCTCAGAACAGTAGATACAGTTGAGGGGAACAGAAGGTTATTATACCACTGGACGGCAGTGACATACTGCTAATATGGGTGAACGCTGTTAGATATGCAGGCGTAGTGTTACACAACAGCATAATCACTAAAATCATGCATGTACAAGCATGTGCACACAATCATGAACAAAAATAGATCCAAACAGAGCAGCTATTGGGGCTTTTAGAGGGGTTATCTACCCTGACTATGATTCTTTTTTTAAATGCATGGTTCTCAGTTGACCAATGAAAACACAAACGGCACTAATGCAGCCCAGCCATTTATGTGATAACACTGAAGAATGGAAAATGGATATGAGACTTGGCTAAAAGCACTTTAACTGTCCTTTTGCAACAGTGAGCACTGAGGGAGAGATCTGTATGACTATCAACATGTACCCTCTGTGACAAAAACTTTATCTGTCTGAAATGGCAACTTCAGAACTGAACACTCTTTAAGTGGAACTCCACCAATTTTTACAAATTTCTGCATAATTCAGTGGCTGAGATGTAAACAAAGTCCTTCAGATTGATTTAGAGAAATTTACTTGAATTCTTTACAATGATGGCGATAGGAACCAAGGTTTGTGTTGTCTGCAACACAAATATGGCCATTTTATTTAGTATACAAAACGACCAGTGAACATATATGTCTCTTCTCAGCTTTTATATGTAATGTTAATGACAATAAGAAAAAAAACAGATACTTGCAAAGTTCCTCTGTCATGTATGTATATAAACATTAAATGTTGTACATTGTATGCCGAAATCTTCGAAAATAGTGCTAAAACTGAAAAATAAAATGTTTTTTTGAGAGGATTATTTTTGCTCTACAGCACACTGCATGTACATTTTTGCCATTAATATATTCAAACATCTATGTTTTAGGCCAAAATCACAAAACTACCCCAAAATTATATCAATTCTGACTTACATACATTTTTCTAGAACAGAGAATTTTAGATCAAACCACTCTAAATGACTTTGTTAACATCTTAACCATTTAATAATGGTTACAGACATTTTAAGAAATCACTGGATTTCCCACTTAACTTTTAATGTAAGCTGATGTAATGAGATTTTACTGCAGATACATTTCTACTGGTCCATTTATCAAGTCAGATATCATCACAGTATGGCACAATATGTTTTTCTTGGCATATCATAAAAAATATCGCTACTTAAAGAACTAAAGAAACTAAATAATGTGATGCATACCGTCTTCTGTGTTATGATGTTCATTTTTTACTATATCTGCCACTCCTAATATGCATTACATCTCCAAAGGTATTCAGGCACCCCTTCTAATTAGTGAATGACACAACTTTAAGGTTCACCTATTGCTGTCACAGATGTTCAGTTGTATAATCTTCTTAGAAAAGCACTATCAAGAGAATGGGATGCTCTGGAGCAGTCGCACATGAGCCTAAAGTCACTATGCATAATCCCAAGCATCAGCTACAGGGTTATAAAGCCCCCCCCAGCTTTGAGCTGTGGAGCAGGGGAACTGGATTCCCTGGAGTGATACAGCTCTGTTCAATATCTTTGGAATGAGATGGAGTGGAGTTTGTGATGCAGAAGTAATCATCTAACATCAGTACCTGACCTCACTAATGCTCTCATGACAATGCAATCAAATCCTTACAGCAATGTTCTAACATCTAGTGCAAAGCCTTCCCAGAGGCTGTTACTGCAGCAAAGTGGGGACAAACTCCCTCAATTTCAGAAGAAATGTTGGATGAGCAGGTGTCTACAAACTTACGGACATACAGTATATCTGAATTACTTTCACTGAGCTGCACCAACAAAGTCTCAGAACAGTAGATACAGTTGAGGGGAACAGAAGGTTATTATACCACTGGACGGCAGTGACATACTGCTAATATGGGTGAACGCTGTTAGATATGCAGGCGTAGTGTTACACAACAGCATAATCACTAAAATCATGCATGTACAAGCATGTGCACACAATCATGAACAAAAATAGATCCAAACAGAGCAGCGCTGAACCAGAAACCAACCTGAGATGCAGCTGACACAGGAAAAGCATGATGAGAAACAGACATAAAGACAGAATAGAGTGCCTCATTTGAATACACATGCATCGTCTGGAACCCCTTCACTCACAGAAACCAGGACCGCCACTCTCAGCTGTAAAGGTATGTGATACTCATGAATCATGAGCTCTCACATCACAATATCCTTTTCTGAGTGTACTATAGATATTATAGAGCACATATTTAAGGCAAAGCACTATAATCCTAATTATTTTTCAGATTTTTGGATAAATTGCTCAATCTATAACACGTCTTCTCTTAAACTGTAATCTTAAAAATGTCAAAACTCAACAGAAATATATTTATTTCAGCATGTTGTGTATTTACACTTACATCTCACTGTACTTTCCATAACTTAGCAACTTCAGTGAAGCTTAGTCACACTCAGCACAGTCACTGAAAAGCTTGTTTCATGTAACTAGAATATCCCTATACACTGATCAGGCATAACATTATGACCACCTCCTTGTTTCTACACTCATTGTCCATTTTATCAGCTCCACTTACTATATAGGTGCACTTTGTAGTTCTACAGTTACAGACTGTAGTCCATCTGTTTCTCTGCATACTTTGTTAGCCCCCTTTTACCCTGTTCTTCAGGGGTCAGGACCCCCATGGACCCTCACAGAGCAGGTACTATTTGGGTGGTGGATCATTTTCAGCACTGCAGTGACACTGATGTGGTGGTGGTGTGTTAGTGTGTGTTGTGCTGGTACGAGTGGATCAGGCACAGCAGTGCTGCTGGAGTTCTTAAACACTGTGTCCACTCACTGTCCACTCTATTAGACACTCCTACCTTGTCAGTCCACCTTGTAGATGTAAAGTCAGAGACGATAGCTTATCTGCTGCTGCACAGTTTGTGCTGGTCATCCTCTAGTCCTTCATCAGTGGTCACAGGACGCTGCCCAGAGGACGCTGTTGACTAGATATTTTTGGTTGGTGGACTATTCTCAGTCCAGCAGTGACACTGAGGTGTTTAAAAACTCCATCAGCACTGCTGTGTTTGATCCATTTAGACCAGCACAACACACACTAACACACCACCACCACATCAGTGTTACTGCAGATAGTACCTGCTCTGTGAGGGTCCATGGGGGTCCTGACCACTGAAGAACAGGGTAAAAGGGGGCTAACAAAGTATGCAGAGAAACAGATGGACTACAGTCTGTAATTGTAGAGCTACAAATTGCACCTATATAGTAAGTAGAGCTGATAAAATGGGCAATGAGCATAGAAACAAGGAGGTGGTCATAAGTACAGCCTTCACATAACTGGTGCATGTTTTCTGAGATTTCACTGGTTAATTCAGTTCAGAACCAAAAATCTCAGCTTCTAGAATGCCTGCATTCATCCCACTTTAGATGTTACTTTTTAGCCCTATTCTGAAGGATATTACAGAAAGGTTTCCTAATATATTTTTCATAGGTGGATTTATGGTAGATTATGTACTACAAAATGACCTGAAAATGTTTTAGAATAACAGTGGACAGTGTTTTCTTGATTAAACCATAAACCAATGAGATATCGATAATCTGTTCTGTAACATCCTTTCTCTGGAGTGTGTCTTCACAGTGAAATAAGCACTGCAATTCTACCATCATCAAGAGGAGAGATTTTTGATTTTTTTAAATATATAAATGTTTAAGCAGGTAAGGTCTCTTTTACATATCTAAAGGTAATTTTGCAAAAAATCCAATATAAATAATACTTCTTAGAAAATCAGTGATCAGCTGGCAAAGAGTCATTGTGATATCTATTGCTTTAAAAATCACTCTAGCCATTGCAGTGTCTCACCTTAGCCCTGTTTAACTGTATTTACTGCAGTGCAGTTTGTGGAATATTTTCCACATGCAATATTTTCCACATGAAACTTTCCACACCTTCATATTGCGTTGTTTTTACAGGCTAAAACAGAGGGCGATAAAGAGCTCTACCAAAAAGAGTCACTGTTAAAGTGCAGCAGCACTTAGTGAAGCAAAAATTAGGCACATTGTATTTACATTATATAATTATTGTCTATCTACACTACAAAGCATCCACATATGTATTTCCTGTTTGTTTTGTGTTTTAACATTGACTTAGAAAGCACGACATACTACAAATGAGAATACGGTAACTTGCCATACTTTGTTTTGCTACTTTCATGTAGGAAATCACTGTAAGGTGAAATCAATGTCAGGTTTGATGCTGATCCAAAAAGAGTTCTTTAGAGTGATGCCATAGAAGAACCACTTTTGGTTCACTAAAGAACCTTTCAATACATGGTTATTTGAAGAATCTTGTTTTTTTGTGCCCTGGCGAGTCACAACCCCCACCCCCACCCACTTTGTATTACTTTCAAGCCATTATTAATGTCACACTATTCACTGTTTATTCATGGCCATACAGATATAAGGTGATGTGGTACCATGACCACCAGACCCCCAAACATCTACAGTCACTCCCCCTCTACCCACAGCACGTCCCACCCAAGTGAAAGGAAATAAAGAGACAGCTGATATGTGTGTGTGTGTGAGTCTTTCCAAGTTGTGTGATATGTGTGTGTGTGTAAGTCTTTCCAAGTTGAGTGATCTGTAAGGAGCTTAAGCCAATGCTTTATTGAAATTTGGGTTCTGTTCTTCCAGTTCAGCAGTATACGGTGAGTGAGATGAATATAAAGGATTGGAGGTGATTGGGTGCTGAGAATGAAGAGGATCATTTAGTGATGCTACAGTGGAACAGAAAAGGAGGACATAATAAGATAGAAAAGAAACATGTAATGTCAACTGGCAAAAAATATGCAACGGCATCTTCTATATGACCAACAATTCAAAACTCCAGTTAATACGATATAAAACCATTCACATAACCTACATTACAGCTGCTACACCATATGGGACAGGCTAACAGAGGTTTTGGCTTTGTCATCCCTTTCTGTCCCACTGAAGAACCATTTCTGTAAATGAGATGTGCAAGTGTGAAGAATCCAAGTTTAAAGAGCTTCCACATAATGTAAAGGTTCTGTACCAGTCAAAAATTTCTCCTAGATGTGTAAGACCCATTTTTAAACCTTTATGTTTAGGAAATGAGCCTAAACGCCTGTTTTTTTTTTTCTTTTATTGTTTAAATTGTCCATCTATGGAATAGACACCCTGACCAGAACAGGAATCATAAAGATGAGAGATGGGATGCTGATAAATGGGGCTGATGAAATCACAGAATGATGTGAAGTGTGCATAATGGAGGGTTTACAAAATAGGATGAAGTAAAGATTGTGAGGTGATTCCATTTTGCTTGTGCTTACTGATCTGCACTCATTTATACATATTGCCCCTCAGTCTCTTAGACCATTTTCTTGTTATTGTTGAAATGGGATACAAAAAAAGATATATCTACAAACCTATCAATGATCTAGACTACCAGCAGTAAAGGGATACAGTTCAGACGGCATCTGAAGGACAGCACGCTACTGCCACCTAGTGTCCTCATACACTCTAAAAAGTGATGTGTTAAATAACAACACACGTGTTAGATGTTTTAAGACTTTTTGTGTCATATTGTTTTCAGAGTGAACACATTATGTGTTATTAGTAAGTGGGCACAGAATATTTTAACACATTTTGTGTCAAAAGTAACTCTAAATGCACTGTCTCCAGCTGAACACACTGATGTGTCTAGTTAGAGACAGAATGTGTTCTGTTTTTAGGTATGCATGTATACATGACCCCAGTAAGGACTGTATAATCAGACACTTTTATTCATTTTAGGATGAAAGTTAAGAAGGATGAGTTCCTCTTTTGAGTCTTGGTTCCTTTAAAAGTTTCTTCCTCTTTACTCTTAGGGACTTTTTCCTGCCATTGCCACACTTGGCTGGCTCACTAAGGGCTTGGACCTGCATTTCTGTGAAGCTGCTTTGTGACACCTGTTGTACGAAACATTATACAAGTTGAATTTAAGAAGTTTTGCACATGCTTGGAGCTTGTTTGGGTGCTACGAAGGCCTTTTGAGTGGTATTCTTAAAAGAAAATAATAGTTTTCATTTCATTTTTGGAAATTAGTTCATACATAGACCTGCAGTATTTATATTTGTTTAGGCAACAACCCTTCAATCATTTAAGTATA
This sequence comes from Colossoma macropomum, assembly GCF_904425465.1. Taxonomy (NCBI): domain Eukaryota; kingdom Metazoa; phylum Chordata; class Actinopteri; order Characiformes; family Serrasalmidae; genus Colossoma; species Colossoma macropomum. Next base: position 24,548,905 of record NW_023494795.1, on the reverse strand, counting down.
AGCCTGTAAGGTCATAATGTCTAGCATTATGAACAACAGGCATTCAGTCAGAAGTGCCTATATTTTTGACTGGCACTGTAGGTAAAACACTTTTTAAAGGGCCCATATTATGGAAAACCAAAGTTTCACACTTTGTTAAAGTTTCAAAATGTAATCCCAGTCTATACAGTCTATATATGGGAAGCAAGCTCCAAAAAAGCCTGTTTTGAATTTGTTGCATTTGTGATGTCACAAAAAATAAACATTTACATGTATACTTCTATTCAGCATACAGCAATTTAGCCCCGCCCATTCACACTGAAGTTAAAAGGAGTGTTTCAGCTCGGATTTCTTTTTGAATGATGTACAACACAGAGGAGCCAATCAAAACATTTACATATTGCTACTGTCAGAACAAAACTTCGTATCTCCAAAATGGTAACTTTACAGGAGACATACTTTTGATGTAAGTCAATAGAACCAGACTTTTTGTCCAAGTAATTTTGGGCTGTTTGTTTTGGTAATGAAACAGCTCATTTAAACATTGTGACTGGTTGAAAACATGTTAGAGAAAAGTGTTCAAAACCTAAATGTTTGGATTTATAGTGCTGCTAAATTAAGCCAGTATTCCTTGGTCACAGGTAAGAAGTAAATTCAAACTAACCAACGTGTGCAATAAGCACATTTGTATCCTCTGATTTTGCTGAGATTTTTGTTCCTTTTCATGCATCATTTGGACAATGCGGCTCAAAATTTTTATCTCACCTTTGGAACATCTGTCCTCTCTGAATTTGACATGAGTGGGGAAAAATAATCACCCCATTATGATAATGCTTCTCCACCTGAAAGCATTCTGTGTGATCTATCATTTGTTTCTAGCATTTCTAAAACCATCTCATTATTTTCCAGAAAGGTCACGAGTATCTTTCATAGCACTCTGTTACGCATAATTGAGGACAAATTCACAAGCAACTCCCAGATGCATCTTTGTTTTTCCAGATATTTGGCATCCTTGAAAGGCTGCCTTACTTTAGCGCTCTGAGACTGCTGATTGTGGTATGCTAATCCTTGAAGGCTTCCATGCCCACCTGCCAATGCTCATTATTTTCATGCTATTTTCAGGCAAACAAAGTACAGTAAGGCTGAGCTGAAACCCCAGGCCAAAAGCGCTTCAGAAAAACAAATGAGAAAGATTTTGCTGTCAGTCACAGTGATGATGAGAATGTACGCCGTCATGCTCTGCAATAAACATCTGCTGAGCCCAGTCATCTCAAGGCCAGTTACACATGAATTTACCAAGCTGAAATTACATCTCTACCTTTTTCTGCTTGTTGCATCCAGCCACTGTTTGTTTCTGAGTGATTAGTTATACTACCTGTTGATCACTCCCCTTATTAAAAAGAAACAGACACTGTGATCACGACGAGGTTTATTTGTATACAAAATGAATTAAAACTTGAAGGTAAACTACCAGTCAAAACTGTTGACACACTTTAATGAATATGCATTTTTCATAATATTAAAGGTATTTTGATCTCAAGGTTTTCAGTCAATCTATGCCAACTCACCTCAGGCCTGGTGGATTTCCACATTTCTGTGCAGAAATGAATAATTCATAGATGTGACAGAAATGTAGGAATACTACATAAACTACCTAAATTTGGCCAAAATAATTCTCAATTCTGAAAACTGACAAGATTAAATTTCAAAGATGAAATAACAGTTTCATTCCCAAAATATTGATGGACCACTTTCACTTTTTTTTTTTTAACGATATGAATTGTTGGGGAAAAAGCTTTACACATACAAGAAATATCAGTGCTATATTGTGATTCCCACCACCTTTATTAGAGAAATGAATGTGTTTTTTATTGTACATCAGCTGTTATTCTTTTATATCCAAAATTGTTACAATTAGATGTAAATTGCACACTGACATGAAAAGTACATCCTCTAATAAATTAACAGGTTCTGGAAATGCAATAACTTGAAACCAGTATTCGTTAAGCAGTTAAATCAATAAAATTAGTGTTGTGCTGTAACCTTAACTGGCCATTGTTTATTTATAGTATGCAAAAACTTCAACAGCAAAATACAGACACTTGTAGTAGACCTTGAAATATTAAATGGACACTTGAAATATTCAAAATTTAAAGTCCGCAAGTTCTCAGTCTTTTAAACCTGCCTATTTGCTTGAACTAGACACCTGGCATCCTTTCTTTGCTGCAAGTTCATTAAGACTTAAATTCAATTTCTATGCTAATGTTAAGTGTTTATATTAGTTGAACTGCAGTTGAAATGCATTTTGGTGATATGACTGGTGTGGAATTGCATAGAAGTGTGTAGAATTGAGGTGTAACCACTGTCCCATAGACTGTTGTTGGGGTGGGAGAGTCAGAGCATGTTTCGTTGCGGTGCATGCTGGGGACTGTAGTGCAGCACATCATGAAACAGGCTAATATTAATAGAAAATTAAAATACTTTGGTGGCCCAGATAGGATTGAATGGTGGGCCTGATCTGGCCCATGCGCCTTGTGTTTGACACATGGCAGTTAAACTGAATATTTAAGATGCAGTTTAGAACTTAAGTTATTTTGGAAAGATGCATAACTAAAAAATGTATTTGGAGAGCAGTGCTGAAATTGTGCCTTGTTGCAATAACTAAATTGAAGATTGTGCTTGATGTTTTTATGGAAATACATGATGAAATACAAAAACAATATTAATATAATTAATGATCTCATTGTATTGATAAGGTTTATACATAGATCATTTTAAACCTAAATATTTCTCAATTTCATTAATTTAAAGATTTTGCCTTAAACCTGGATGGCACAAGCCTATATTTTTTCAAAGGCAAACATTTACAAAATCACAAATCTTTATTTTGCAAAGTAACTCACACAAACAAATGAGCTATTTTGAAAATAAAATGAATAAATGTCCTGGTAAAGTAAATGGCATGTGTCTGTGAACCCTCAATGGTACATCCATTAGTAGGAAACAGAACACAAGCATTAAGGCACTGTTAAAAGATGTTACCAGAAAACAACAGAACAGCAAATCTACCCATCTGAACAGTCAGACCACACATTAAATTCAAAATGGAGTGATGAATCATAAGCACTGGAGCACATGATTTGAGTACATGATTTATTTCCTGTATCACAGCAATATACACTCAGTTGACTTGCCTTAAACAGGAATGTGTTCAATGAAACAAAAATTCTTAAGCTGCATTTCAGACATTTAAATAAAGCTTGTACAAGTCACTGACAGTGACACTCTGATTTTGAAGTCACCCAAACTAAAAAAATACATCCAAATAGGTAGTATAACAAAAAGCTACACACAGAACCATGTCCAATTTAAGTGTATAAGAATATAGCAATGACCAGCTGTCCAGAATTACAATTGAAGAGCCGCATATTAAGGCTAACAGCACTACTGGAATACAAAAGTGAGCAATGTGACAATGTGCAAAACAGCTTCAAACACCCTTATTCAGATGAACTGCCTATTTTATACCTTGTAACCCGAGTGAATTCATTCCCAAACAGAAATAACATTCAATAATCAATACAAAAATATATATGTGTAATCCTGAAACAGGCCAAAAAGAAAATATACAAGTCATAGTTCTGTTTTTCTTGATTTTTTTGGTGGGAAAGAAAAGAAAAATACATTCCATGGATAGCTGGATATGAGAAGATGGGATAAAATAATGTATTGAAAATAAAAAAGCATTCAAAACATTTAAAATTAAGACATGAAAATAAAGTGAACCCACAAGAATACTGATGATCAATTTAAAATTTAAACAAAAAGGGAAAAGCCCTGAACAAAGAGTCATTCGAAACCCTGATATCTGTGGCTTTGAACTGCCTTTTGCCTGAGGGCCATCAGGACTTGAGTGGCATGTAAAGACTGTCTGATTTCACACACATGCAAATGTCCTTGAGCTGGAACCAAGTGGTCAAGTAAAGTGGCTGAAAGGAACACACAATTAAGATGCATGAACTGCAATTACACCATGTTGGGAGTCACCTGGATGCCAGACTCAAGTCACACAGGATGTGCATTGATGAGAAGTGTTCGGCTATTGGTGAGAAATGTTCATCTAGGACTGTTCAGACAAGCAGGCAGCTTCGCTAAGTGAAAAAAATTCCCTTTAAGGGATTCAGCCATGAACTAATGGCACTCCGTGATGCAGAGCTCTTTTCCACATGTAATATGTGGAGCGTGGAGTGAGAGGAAAGTAGGATCTAAATTCTTTGAAAGTGGGGAAAGATTTCTCTTCAAAGCGCTGCTGCAGGAACAGTTTAGCCTTGGCCTTGAAATTGGCTAATGCCACGACATCCATCACAAACATTTGTTCACTGCTGCTCTTGTCAGACAGATGGTATTTAGGCAGGGTGAACTCAGTCGGGCTGACTGTCTGCCTATTCAGGTAATCCATAGCTCCATCAAAAGGAAACAGTGACTGACTTCCCACCTGTTGCAGCAGATCTTTAGTTACATCTGCTTCTTTAGGCTCATCTGTCTCAAAACTCAGATTAGGATTTTTCTGAGCTTTCTTGTTGAAGGAATATCTCCAAAACCAGTAGTAAGACGTGGAGATGGAGGGAAACTTGAGCTTGAATTTGAACAGCGACATCTTTGAGTTCTGAACACATGCTTTGGCCTCTTCTCTGAGCTTTTTCTTCTGCAGGTAGATGAGCCTGAGACTCTTCTGACTGCGCCTGGAGATCCTAACTCTGGGGGTCACCCTGCGGCTCTCTAGCAAAGCTGGCAACAGCTTCTCTTTTGGATTCTGGGTTTTATCAGCGTCTGAACTTTCTTCGCCACTCCCTGAGAGATCTCTGAAAGGTGTGAACAGCATGGCTTCCCTCCTCCAGTTGTAATATGTGGATCTCGAGATTCCTGGAAACCGTCTTTTGAAGATTCTGTAGGGGAATGAGGTGTTTGTGGCGATGCAGTTCTGGAGGCTTTTCTTTGCCTCCTGCATCAGCGCCGCATTCTGAGCCCGATCACCCTCTAGTTTTTCAGACTTGAGGGCTTGCATGCTGGCAAAACCTTCCTCACTGGGTTGTTTCTTGATCTCTGGGGAGGACCAGTAGTCCTGTTCAATGCTATCGCCAGGACTCAGCTCTCCAGTTGAGCTTCCAGAGGCAATACTGCCAGTGGACATGAGTTCATGTTTCCAGGCATAGTATGTAGATCTGGAAATTTCTGGAAAGAACTCTTTGAACTGGTTCTGAGGGATGAGCTTCCCTTCCTTGTAGCAGGCCTGAAAAAAGTGTTTTGCTTCATACCTGGCCACTGATTTCTTGTGGTACTCTGAGCTCTGCCGCCTCCAGCGATAGAAGGTGCTCTTTGTGATGTTGAACTTGTCTTTGAGCGTGGAATAAGACAGCTGAGAGTCCTGACTTAGCAGATCTAAAGACTTCACAGATGGCAACCGCTGTTCGCTGCTGGGGCTTCCAATTTTGAGGTCACTGGCATGAATCAAGGCGACAAAGTTGTGAGGTTTGAATATGGAGCCCGCTTCCAATTCACCAGACCACATAATGTGGAGGGTGAATGGTTCAGTGTCCTTGGGGCATGTTCTGGGGCGAATGAGACGGTTGAAATAGGGCCTGATCTTCAGGTTATACATGGGGTAGATGGAGTAGATGTTGCACTGGAGGACAGATGACAACGCATAGACATGCCACATGTTAGCAAAAGAGCCAGGGAAACAGGAGGCCTTAACATCTGCATCAAAGATGGCCTCTAGCACTTGCATGGGAAGCTTGAGCATGTCCTGGGACTCCTCGGCGCAGAGAGAAAACCTGGCTGCCTGCAGCATCACCTTGGAGTCGATCATGCCGCAGAGGTAGTACTGCTTCCATAGCAGCATCTCCACCACCGTCCTCACCTGCAGCTCCAAGCTCAGGCTTGTGGAGCCCACCAGTAGCATGCTTGCAGCATCAAACAGCAGGTTCCCCTCCCCTTTGCAGACCAGAGGAAGCAAGCCAGCTGGTGCATCTGCTGGGTAGAGTCTGTGAGCCACCCCATCAACGCCCATCCAAGAGGAGATCTCCGTGCACAGTGCTGTGGGGAGATGGAAGGGGGCGAGGACCTGCTCCACTTCCAGGGCCACTTTAATCAGCGCATCCAGGCCCATGGACTCTGTTGCCTCCTGCAGCTCCCCCAAGACGGAGAGCACCACCTCTTTCCTCTGAATCATGCCTGCAGGAGAAAGTCAGATAAGCATTAAGAATGTAAGGATGCAGGAACTTGGCCAAATAAATAAAATTCAGTATGTTAAGACATTTTTGCAACTCAGTTGGATTTAAAAAGAGATATACATGAAAGAACAGTGGTCCTCATTCACAAGTTCCTAATCTTCCCAAGTTGTTTTCCTTAAATTTGTTCTTGTGAAAGGTCTTAAGAAAACGTCTATGTCAGATTTATGACATGTTTTTACACAGCAGAATTGTTTGAGCGTACATGGACTCTGTTCCTACCCTCTCGGAAAAGAAATTTAGTCAGGGAACATAATTGTACCATAATCCATCAAAATTATATTTTCTAAGCTGTACTGACTCCACACACCCCGTCTCATCTCCAGGCTTTTTATTTTATTGTTCTGTTTTAAAACATTAGGTTATGAAGAGGTACAAATAAGTACTTTTTCATTGGGAAAAACTTATTTAAGGTACACAATTGGACCTTAAAACCACTGTTGTACCTTTGAGGGTCCATTTACTTTGTTTGTACCTTGATGAACGAAAAATATACCTGCACAGAACCTTTATTTCTAACGGTGTACCTATGAATAAATCCCAAATAAGAAAACATTGATGAATGTCAGAATCTTCGGGAAAACTGTGTAAGTGGGTTTTAAGAAGAAATTTCTTCCTAAGAATGGCTGGTGGGTGAATAAGACCCATTGACATTGGCTTCAGCCTTTTCAAAAAAGAGCAAGATAGTGACAAAAACCTTACATTGTCTTAAAGTGTACAAATACTGAAATATTTCCAGATTTGTATTGAGCTGGAAGACGTTTGTACTAGAACACATTTAAGTCTCAACGCCAGAATGTGCAATATTGAAGGAAAAACGTGCTGCAGTAACGTTACATTATTTAAAACAGCAGCACGTTAAAAATCTGTTCCTAATAATTTCAACAATATTAATGCACGCAGCTATTTTTATTTAAAAATATTTAACATTAACTAAAACTTAAAATCGCGTGTTGTACAGGCTACAGGTATAATTCGGCTAAATAAGTGAGTTAAAATAACCTCACCCAGAGGCCTACTGACCTCCCTGAGGCTGCTTTATGAAACACAACGTTTAAACCGCAGTCGTTCATTTATTAACGTATTAATTCGCTCACAAATCTACCAAACTTACTTTCACAGCTCGCTTACCTTAAACTAAAGTTGATGCTGTTCCAAAGGTGAAGGTCTGTTTTATCAGTGAGGCAGGAGCAGCAGTAGCGCTGTGCAGTCGTGTATATGCGTGCTGGAGTTCAGTCCATCGCGTGTGGCTTCGGCAGTGCTCTCCAAACAGGCAAGACATGGACAGCGGTCCGGGTCCAAGCTGTGGACATTTGAAATGGTAAGTACCTCCCTCCAGGAAATCGTCAATCACCCAGCCTGGTTCTGTGTGTGCAGTTCATGAACAGACACTCTCACCACTCCCACTGCAGTGCGTTCTGGGTCCACTTCAACAGGAGGCGTCAACAAAAGCCCCCCGTTTAACACCAACGTGACGGGATCACGGTCAAGATATGGCTCATAAGAGTCAAACGTGTTTTTTTTCCGCCTGAGGTCACATGAACTGTTCAGCTTGTCAGTCAAAACGCACCAGAAACTATCTTGCTTTTATATTACATTATTAACAGGTCTAATCTGCCGTCCTTAATCTGCCGTCCCTGAAAGTAGAATAACATCTAGAGTCTATAAAGTTAGATCAATGAAAAAAATACTGTAACAACTAGAGTCTATAAAGTTAGATCATTAAAAATACAATAACAACTAGATTCTACAAAGTTAGATAATTGAGAATTCTATAGCAATTAGAGCCTATGAAGTTGAATCATTGATAATACTGTAACACCCATAGCCTATAAAGCTACCATAATTGAAAATAATATAATGACTAGAGTCTATGAAGTTACCATAATTAAAACTACTATAATAACTTTAGCCTACAAATCTAACATCATTGAATATAATCTAACAACAATAGCCTATTAAGTCTACCATCATTGGACTAGCATTGAGAATACTACTAAACAATATAAACTATACTTTATAAAGCAGGGGTACACAAACTTTTTGTCTTGGGGGCAAAGTGCAATGTTGATGGTGGGACGAGGGCCAAAAAGCCAAAACAACATACAAATAAGGACAGTAAGCAGGTTTCAATTTGAGTAGAAGTGTATTTTAGGACATGCAATTCTTCAAAAATACAACTTCATAAAGGAAAACATCAATTATATAAGTTGTATATAGTATAAAAATACGTTTGTTCTCTTATTGGGTGCTGGGTGGGGTTAGGGTAACTTTCAGTTGGGCCAAATCAAGCAACCTCATAGGTTAACTTTGGCCCATGGGCCACAAATGAGGGAGCCCTGCTATAGATCTTATATGTCTTAAGAATGTAATTGATGTGATTGTTTGTACAGGTATGGAAAAAAAGTTTACAGAGCTCTGCCAGGTAGGCTTTAGCTCACCAAACAGGCCTGTCAAAGGGGGAACACTGGAATCTGACACTGACATGGTTCAACATGAATAAAATAATGCATTTTTACAGGGCTGCTTGTGAACTTTTCATAAAATAAACTAAATAAGAAACATATCATGGCTGAGCCAAATAAAGTTTCTTGTGGAGCCCCTTATGGCTCAGGGGGCCCTAAACAACTGCTTATGCTGCTTTCAGAACACAATGGCCCTGCATTTATGCAATGTCCTCAATGCCAGCAGTGGAGGGACAGAATTATGATTTCTGTAGTTCAAGAGTTGTTTATTTTGTGCTATCACACAGTTTTGAGCTTGACCCTCTCGTCCAGTCAGACTATGGCCTACAGACAAGGCCTTTTGTTGATTGGAGTGCAGAGGGTGCAGACAGAGTGTGCAAATGGCTGTGAGAGAAACACATACATATAGCTGCCACAGTGCATATCTAGCACTCATTTCTTTGGGGTATGACTTTTAACACCTCTGCCTGTCTGCCTTTTGCAGGCCTTTCACAGCACCTTTTGTTCCAGGAGCACAGTCTTGGCTGTTTCAGTCACAACCCCCCCAACCCCACCTCATTTAACCCCACCCCTCACTGACCCATAACAGACATGTACCCAACGTCTTTCTCATTTCATCTGCCCTATTTTTTATTCACACAGCCTTGGGCCTCGGAGAAATGAGATATATGGGAAAAAAGTTTCACAAAGTCAAAGCAAGCTTTAATGTAATTTAATTTGCCCCTCTGGAGAATTCCCTTCTACATCAATCATGTCTCCCCAGTACTGCTGTGCTGAGTTTCTGCCTAATATTAAACACTGAATACTTCATCCAGCAGAGCCTTTCCATTTGAACTTATGGCATAAGTTATGACTGAAACAGAGATTTTAATTCTTTGTCTTGAAGTTTCTACAGTTTGACTTTATTAGATCAGAGGGTTGTGGGCCAAAATCACTGCAGTTTACTGGAATTCGAATCTTGCACTGCCAAGTACTGAATTGAATTGAAGTTTGTTTTTGTTATACAGTCACGTGCAAAAGCTTTGAAATTTTGTTGATTTTCTAGGTGAAAATAAGTTAACACATCTCTACATATGCATGTACATACACAGGAGCGTACGGTACAAAGATACATATTTGGACGATTTCTTAGGTGTATAAGGCAGTGGGATATTTCTAATGTTTGCACTTAACATGCAGCATCACAGTGTAAATAAAAAGCAACAACGGCAAAATAGACAACATCACTCTAATCTTATTTGAACCTCTCTCCTCTGGTTGGCGCTACAGATCGCAGAAAGCCAAAACAATTAGACACAAGAACAACAGCTTTTCACAGGCCATCATAGTTATACACCTACCCCAGATCAGGTCTAATGTCGATTACTAACACAGTGCAATATTATTAACACTGCGGAGTATTAGCAATGTACAATATTATTAACAATGTGCAATGTATTTCTATTTATTTATTTATATATTTGACATACAGAAAACCACAGTCAAATTCCTTGTGTGTAAGCTACATATTTGGCTAATAAATCAATTGAGTGAGACTGTTTGAAAAACAGAAACGATGTCAAGGGATTAGTATTCAGTCTTGTGCAAAAGTTAGGGCTCCCCTGGTCAAATTATATGTTTTGCTGATTTGAGTGAAGTGAAAATAAATGTATTTGCCAAATTTGTCATATTGGAAATGTGCAAAAAGTTTTACTACATACCATGTTTTGCATTATTTTTCAGCAATATGCTAAATTCAGCAAATAAATAGAAATTGTGCAGTAAAATGTGCAAAAAAAACGTCAGTAGCTGCGTTTTCATTGACTTTCAGTGCAAACTGCAAACGATAAAATTAAAATGTGTAAAAAACATGTTTTCAGTGTTTGGTGCTCAGCAGCTTATTTCCATCATACTGGCTTTCCTGCAAACAGCTGTTTTTGCATAGGTTTTAGTTATTTGATAAAACCAGTTTGACATGTTTCCCTCTCTAATTTCATGTATGTTGCAACTTGTGGACCACTGGTCTCCCTGACTTTTACACAATCCACTGATAAGGACATTCTGTTTATTTTCTTTATTTTTTTCATTATATTATCATCATTTATTTTTTCGTCACATTTCTCTGCCATATTTCTCTGCCATGCAGAGCTGTTTGAGCACTTTTTCATGTAGAAAGGCTATAGTCTTTTCTGGACATCTCTCTCTATAAGAGCTGAAAAGTGGCAGCGCTCCATTTAAAACATGCTCATCTCCTTCTGAGTCCTACTATACCTCTCCACCATGCTGTTTGTGTTTTTTGTAGGAGCCATGAAAGGAAAATCGGTCACATGACACCAAATTTATGCAGAACAGTGTTATCCCCCCAAACAATGTAGGTTTTTGCAATATTTCAAGTATCAACAAACTATTGCTCTTTTAAAGTTGAACCAAAAAGTTTTGTCATCATTCATAGAATATTACCCCGACAACATTTGTTTCCATAGTTTACAATGACAAACTAAACTGGAAACATAGCTTTATTTAAGTACGTTCCGTGTAGAAAATATGCTCTTTTTTCTCTTTTTCAAAGCACATCATTTGGCCTGAAGTGCCTAAACTCCATAATACAGACAGTTGGAGCATTTTGAAGCTCCTTGTATGTATCAAGTGTCCTGCACAGTATTAACTATGAGTGGGCAGATGAGCAGATGTGTGCTGCACAGGAATGCCTCCTGTTCTCCCCCACTGCGTTTAAAATGCAAATGCTGCAACGCTGGGGTCGGCTCCGGCGGTCTGCCCCATGCTGGGGGACGGAGCTATGTGTGTGTATGTGTGGGGCGTCTTCAAAGATGTGTGGGGCAGGGGACAAGGGGAAGCCCGCCACCTTTTGTTCTTGAGCTTGGCCGTGTGGACCAAGGCAAGAGTCAAGAGCAGGCCCTTAACACCTTCAGGACCTTCTCAACATGAGGCCTTCTGCCCTTAAAGGCCACGCTGCTCACAGTTTGCCTTTGTCCACTATGTTATCTCATTAGCCAGAGAATGCTAAGCAAAGGTGAATGGAGATAAGAGATCACAAACATTTCAGAAGCCACTTTTTTCCCTCCCTTTTAACCTGGAAAAGCAGTGCGAGGATTCAAAGTGCTCAGTTCAAGTGCTGTTGAGAATGTGTAAACATTTTCTATTTGTGTTTGTGTTTGTATTTGTGAATCTGGCTACTATAATTTGTTATTTATTTCCTCAGACTTGGCAAACAATGCAAGGCATCAGTAGACCAGTTTAGCTGAAAGGAAGGAAGGCAGCATGCCAAAGACTCTGAAAAATTTCCTTGTTTTAATGCTCTGTTTCCAGGACATGCTATTCATCTGTGAAGCTTTTGCATCCTACAAAAACAAACAATAACAACAGATAATATGTCAAGGGAATCCTGACCGCTAAAACATGTAAGCCTTGATATGGTGCACGTGTCCAATACTATTGAAACGTGTTGTATAAACTAAACAAAATACTTCATTTATTATTAAAAATAGACAGAATTCTTCTTCGGCATCAAATGGTGCTGATTCTCCTGTCCACTGAGTGAGGAACAATGAGCTAAATATTTAACTCAAATACAGTCGTATGCAAACATTTGAAAAGCCCTGATCACATTGCATGCTTTGTTGATTTAAGTTAATATAAGCTAACACATCCTCAGCAGAGAACAAACTGAAATATTACTTTATAATATAATAATACTTTTTTTCTGCAAATTTTAGTTTAAGTTTCTATTTATTTGCTGATTTTAACATAAAATATTAAAAGTGTCATAACTTTTATACATGCCTAATTTTTTGTTTTATTGTGTTTTAGTTTGGTAGGTAATTCAGCCAATGAACAGTAATTGTGCATTAAAATGTGCAGAAGTGTGTTCTCTGTAGAAGATGTGTAGTTATTGTCACAAATCAATAAATCATGCAGTTTGATCAGGGGTGCACAGAATTTTGTATACAATTGTATGTCATTTACCTAAAATGCTCAAATATATCATTCAGGCTTTGCAGCTTCAGCTACAGCGATTTGTCATGTTTTTTTAACAAGCAAAACATTTACTTCTGATTTATAATCATATTGTAATAGTCTTCGACATGTATACTATTTTAAGGCAAGCGAGTCTTAATAGGTGGGGTTCCTCTTTAATTAGAAAACTCCATATCTGTTAACAGGGACATTTACTGTTTCTGTCTGGGTGTTAATCAGAAGTGTTTGGGGAGGAATTCTCTGTTTCCTGGTTCACTGCTTCTCTCCATCCAGATCACAATATCCTTGGCTTTGTCATCCTGACACAAGAAATGCCGTATTTAACTGTTACCAGTGAAACTGAATGGATTGGTTATCTTTGCTGCTTTTTGAATATGCACACATTTTCCTTTTGTTTGAAATTTAATCAAACCTGTTATTTAAAAGCTATACTGTTTATTTAAGTAATATTTTTAATTATGGTGCATACTCACTCTTCTTTAGATCATTCAAGACCTCAGAATAACTATTAACTATTGGATGATTCCACTGTTTACAAACAGTGATGATGTAAACAGAGCATTCCAAACATCAAGGCGTGAGTATATACTTAAATAGTTCACTGAGGCTTACTTATGACATTTGTGCGGGTGTATGTACCAAATTCATTTTAATATCACTTTTTTCCAAACTCTTGTTATCCCTTAGAACTAAACAGGCTGTTTTTGTTATTGTACCTTTAAAGTGATTTTTGTAAAGGAGCTCTGTTCTGACTGGCTGCCTTGTATGTACTTCTAACGTCAATGTAAATGGACAAGATAACTGCTGTAGGCTAAATAGGTGGATACATGTAAATGAGTTCCATATATGGACGGGGGAGTTAATGGAATGTTTTGAAATGTAACAGCCAAAAACCAAAAATTTGGTTTTTATACCTTTATACCTTTTGGGCCCTTTAAAAAGCTGTAACTTTGTGAACCTGAAATTAAAAGTGAACCTTTATTATCATTCCATATTAGGCATGATACATTATATCATTTAAAAGACAAAAAATCCTGTTTGTCCATAATCTCCCATGAAATTGTACATTTTGCTTTTGATTTTTGTCTATCACAAAGGTAGCATAAATGAGGAAAACATTATTACCCAATGTTTCATCTCCCCCTCCCACCACTTCAGCTATCATTGAGCAAAATGCTCACCAAGTTCAGATACCATCCCTGATACTGTTTCACTCAGGAATACATCATAGATTGGAAGGAAAATGATAGGGGATGTATGTAAAATCAATACAATGATTATGGTCCTTCTCCGTAACAGTGCTTACACTAAGGTCCACAGACAAGCTTTTACCGCTGTAGCTCTTGCTGTTGTTTTTAAGGTAGCTTTTCGGGTGTAGAAGTCCTGCCCCTTTGTCACATTCTGAGAAATGCTGTGAAAACACAAGAAGCAAACAGTCAAACTGTGACTGCAATAACATTTCTAGGCCATTTGGAGTGTTTTTCTAACCCTTGCTCCAGGCTGCTCAAAATAGCCATGGGTGCTATACTGCAGAGGTGGGGGGTGCGTTCCAGGTCAGCTAGATTCAAGAAAGTCTGAGTAAGATGAAAAAGAACATGAGGAGCACGTCTAAGACTTTCTCAAGGAGAATCACTTACCCCTTGTCAAATTTCATGTGAAGTTACAAAAACATTCAGATTTAATGGTTTAATTCTAGACAACCCAGAACAGCCTTAATTAGTGGGGTTCAAGAGCTTCTTCTGGCTTGATTTAAAGCAATAGTTTGGCAAAACGTCAAATTTACCCAATTTTCTTCTTACCCCAAATGTAGTTAGTAAGGTAAGGCATGGTATGAAGTTCGCTACTTTAGTTTTGCATGGGTGCTGACAACCAATTAGCTACCATGCTGCACATCTCACACGTTGTTTTATGCGAGTGTGAGTCTCAAGTCATTAGTAGAACCTTTTAGTTTAGTGTCATTATTAGCTGCAAAGACACACATTTAACAAACCTTCAGTCTGAAGGACAGAACTCAAGCACTACAGGAAAGGGGCAAAACAACTTGAAACAGTTAGTTAAACTGTACTTTTTATAGCAAATATGATCACTAGTTAGCATAATAGATAATCCAGCTGAAGTTTTGGTAAGTTTTAAAGGAATATGATCTGTAACTTGCTACAACATCAGCCAGATTGGCTGACAACTTGAGCTAAATTAGCTATTGTGCTAGCTAGCATACTTGCTATACACACTACATGCTGGCCAAGGTGTTTTGCCTCTTTAGCTACTTGCTATACAAACTACATACTAGCCAAGCTGTTTTACCTCTTTCATTTAACACCTTATTTAATGCATTTAGCGTTTCAGTTCTGTCCATCAATCTTAAGGCTTTTCTATAATGAAAGGCTTGTTATTTGAAGCCATAATGAACCTGACTTGGCTGTGAACAGTGTAAAAGCAACACTGAGGTAATGACTGCATTAACTGTAACTGAAAGACAAGTCAGTTGGAAATGAACAGTTGCACTAAAAGGATTGCCGGTATTCTAGCGAATTGTGCTACCTTGTCGAATATGTGCCATAATATAAATATGGCACATATTTATAGGTAGCTCCCTACATAAAACTATGATTTCTTTATAGCCTAAATCACCTTATCAAATAGGTATAGCTACTATAGGTAGGATATTTTGATAGTCTGAATCACCACATCAGAGAATGCTACCAGCATTAAAAGAATAATTATAATTATATTAAAATAAATATTATATTAAAAACACAAATTTTATCCTATAGTAATGATCTGAACATGCTCAGTAGGACCACTTGATGGGTAGAAAGAATTGTTAGGACGCCCGCTCTAATTTAATCACTTTTGTGGTTTTTTCCCTCGGGCTGTAATTTCACCAGTTTTAAGTCTCAAGTCTGAGTCAACTCATGAGTCAGTTTAGAGTGAGTCCAAGTCAAGATGCAAATCAGTCACAACAGACACAAGACCCCATCTCTATCCCAAACAGATTGCCTATGTAGTATGTCTGACACTGTTTAACAGACTGTTGTCCCTGTTCATGTAATTATCACCTAATAATTCAGGCCTATGTGACTTGAATAAGGTATGTCATACAGGAGGACATAGAATACTCTGGCTATGCAGGACTGCAGTTTGATAACTCTACCCTTAGCCCTGCTACAGTGGCACATACAGTATAACTCAAAACTGCCCACTAGTGGTGAAAACCACCATGCATTCCCACTGTAGGAATTTCAGCAGCACACAAGGCTTTTGCTTTTGAAAGAGAGAATAGAGAGAAGACTGTTTATATCCACAAAGTGTTAAGATATCATAAGTCAGTTGTTGTTTCTCATAGAGATTTGCAAAAGATCCTGTACAAGTCAATCTCTTGTTACATTTAATTTTTTTGAAGACAGAATGGCCACATCATGAAACCATTGTGGGAGTTTTCTGTCTACTAAATATATAAATAAATGACTAATGGTGCTCCACAACACAGGCATTTAGTGAAGTGTCACTATTAGAACAAAATTTTGTATCTCAATATTTGTTGTGATTTTTTTAATGTAATTTAAAAATGCCAGCTGGCCTTTACACTGTGTCACAATTTCATGACAAACAGGCCAAACAGAAATGGTCCAAAATTACTTAGAATAAAATCTTGCAACCTGTTTCAACAGAGATTATTTCAAGGTTTTCCTGAACTGAGGTGATTTTTTGATACTTGTAAATTCAATAATCAACTAAATCAGGATGCTATTCAGAGAAAATCACCAGAACCCCCACAGGACCACCACAGAGCAGGTATTATTTGAGTGGTGGATCATTCTTAGCACTGCAGTAACACTGACACTGTGGTGGCATTTAAGTGTGTATTGTGCTGGTTTGAGTAGATCAGACACAACAGTGCTGCTGGAGTTTTTAAACACTGTGTCCACTCACTGTCCACTCTATTAGACACACCTACCATTTTGGTCCACCTTGTAAATGTAAAGTCATTACAGATTTTAGACAATGGCTCACCTGTTGCTGCACAGTTTGTGTTGGTCATCCTCTAGTCCTTCATGAGTGGTCACAGGACACTGGCCCACAGGATGCTGTTGGCTGGATATTTTTGGTGGGTGGACCGTTCTCAGTCCAGCAGTGACACTGAGGTGTTTAAAAACTCCAGCAGCAGCATGGCTGTGTCTGATCCAATAGTATGCTAAGCTATTTAAATGAGAAGCCAGAAATTTTCACTAAAACCTTTTATATAAAATTCCATTTCTTCCCACCTTTGGTTCCCTAAAGAACTGTTCTAATGAGTTTTGTAAAGAACTATGCATTGCAGGGTTCATTAGATAACCAAAGGTGTTTCTTCTATAATGTTGCTTTTTAGTACCTTTAAAGGATCAAACTCTGTTCTAGTAATCTGACAAATAACATTGTTTTAATTGACAGGAGGTAACGTACTATGAGGTAATTGTACAACATGGCTGTAGACACTACAGTCTATTTCTCAGACTTGAGTCTATTTCTATTTCTATAAAAAGACATTTAAAATACAGCAGAGTCCAAAAGTCAGAGAAAGTATTTTTTGTTTAAACCTGAAAATAAACAACAGAAAATTTTAGAATCATGAAGAATGTAAAACAAAGAAAAGTTATGACAAGTGAAATGAAGAAGAAATATTCAAAATCCAGCACTATTTCTAAGTCATCTTGATCCACAAAAGAGGGACATATCAAATACTAAGAAATTCAGAAATTCATGCAAGCATTTAAAAAATTTTACTGTTCTGCTGATAATATCATCTGTAATGAAAAGGGAATGCATTACTCTACTATTTGCTCCTTTGTCTGGTAATGAAGAGAAGCTTCCAATAAGCTTCTGCATTCTTTTTTGGTATTTGGTTATGTGAACAAGACTTGTTTGCCCAGAGGGTGGCATACTTGTCCTGTTTTATTCTGATGTCAAAACAAAGGTAGGCCTACTCGAAGTATATTCTGTCTCAGAGTTTTGTATACATGCAGAAAAAAATTAATAAGAGGAATAAATATTAAACAAAAACAATGCTGGGAGATTATCATTGAAAAAGTGCAATCTTAGTGCAAAGACACCTACTCTATTAGTATATTTTATATGGAAAAACAGCTCTTTACTGTTCTGTTTTCCAAAAATAGCAAATACATAAAAAAAGCAAATTGCTAATACCTCATCACTTTAATCAACTGGCATCAGAAGTGGAATCAGGTGTGTTTCTGCTTGTTTAGAATGAAAATATCCAGCCAACAGCATCTGTGACCACTGATGAAGGACTAGACGATGACCAACAGAAACTGTGCAGCAACAGATTACTGTCTCTGACTTTTTATCTACAAGGACCAACAAGGTCAGTGTGTGTGATAGAGTGAACAGCAAGGGGACACAGTGTTTAAATATATATATATATATATATATATATATATATATATTATATATATATATATATATATATATATATGTGTGTGTGTGTGTGTGTGTGTACACCACAAAAGACGTAGTGTGATCTGGGCTAAAATACTTTCCATTCCATCCAGAAGTTGATGGAGTTGGTAGCTGTCCATGGTCCTGAATATAAAAGTCTTTAAGGTATATTTGCTTCATTCATATTTTTCTGACAAAACAGAATATATTCTTTGAATTTAATTCATTTTAATTTACTATCAGAAAAAGAGATTACTGTACAGATACATTTCTATTGACTCAGATGAGTCTCAAATGAGTTTTAAAAGTACATATTTGTACTCTTAAACATTTGAGAGTACAACCCCAGGGACAGTTCACTATCTTTATTTCGGAGTGAACAGGTTACTTTTACTGTCATTAATATCGAAACAGTATTTTTAAATACATTTATTTATATTTATTTTGTCTTTTTTTTTTCCTATACACGCAAATATTCTTGATTCAAAGCCGATGTTAAGGACCTCCGTGTTTACATGACGCGGGCTGTAACGAAGGTAAATAAAAATGAAAAAAACAAAACAAACAAACAAAAACAGCAGTGAGCCTGAGCAACTGACGACTTGCTGCTGGACTCGATGGAGTCGACTCTTTGACTCCACTTTTTAACCAAGACAGCATCAGAGCCTGTGATAGAGGGTGATACAGCAGAAAACATCCTAAGTGTAGTTTGCCCAATTTTTGCAGTAGCTACAGATTACAGTAACATGATGTAAATTCGTAGATTATACCAAGTAACATCAAGAAGCTTGATAAATGATTAGAGCTCATAATGTTTCAACACATCTTACCATCAGATAGCCTATTCCATATAATGAGTGAGAAAAACACTACTGCAGTCACAATTCTTTGAAAAGGAACCAACTATGCAGCGGTTGGATGTTATCTTGTCCCTTTTTTCACGAGGCTGGAGTTGGCTTCGTATTCGCCAGGTCGTTTAACTTTTTCGTTCCACCTTAAATGCTGCAGCATTTAACTAACTGTTGCGTAGGTGCCATTTAAGGTGGAACGGAAATCTTGAATAACTAGCGAACAAATAAGAGGGCAACTTCAGCGTCACCCTGTTTTCCAGAACGCTCTGTGAAAAACATTATTTGTTTTTAGTTTTCGTTCCAACACTAATGTTGAAGAAAAAGCAGAGTTGGGGTGCAGGGCGGTGCAGTGCATGTCGAAAACGTTTCTGTGAACTGAGTTTGTGCTTAAGCTACAGCAGCGCTGGCACTGTTTAAAGCTGGCAGTTGAACAAACTCACATTGCTCAGACTCAGACTCTCTCCTGCTTCACACGGTGAAAAAACACGGCTCAGTCCAAGCGTTTCGGCTCTCTAAGTCAGCAGGCAAGAGTCAACTCGGACTCCCAGATGCGTTGAAGTCGAAGAATCGATTCTTCTGGAATCGACTCCTCGTCTGTAGCCTGAGCGAGCCTGACGCTTTATCCCTACTTAAAGGGGAACTCCACCGATTTTTCAAATATTCTGCATAATTAAATGGCTGACATGTAAAAAGCTAATTCTGAGTGGTTTGGTGTAAATTGCTCTAGAGAAACTGACTTAGAATTGTTCACAGTGGTGGTGAAAGGAACCAGACGTCCACCTCAAACGCTCACGCACAGAAAGTTATTGCATGAAATGATTATGAATACGCTGCCTAAGACATTGTTTTATGATAGTTTTGTGATAAAGTTTGGGGTTAAAATGTATTTTAATCCATTTTAATCCATTCACGGCGTAAGGGTACATCTCTATCTACACATATAGGCATCTTGTACATCTTCTATCTATATCTTGTATAATCTGGAATGCATATATGCTATCCTCTATTTACCCTGCATCTCATTTATGGAAATGTGTACAACTATACATATCATAGCTTTTATTTCAGTACTGTACAAAAACTGTATATTGGAATGGTACAACACTGGTATATTTAAGTAATACAAGGGGGTCACGCACCAAAGATTTTCACCCACCTTCGCATCTGTGTAAATGTGATGTGACAATAAACGTGATTTGATTTGATTTTACATGTAGGGTGTTGTACGGCAAAACACGTATTTTTTTCAGATTTATTACTATTTTACCATCATCATTACATGTAAAAACTCAGAAGATTCGTGTAGGTTAAGTGGTCTTTTTTCATAGTAAATAAAATCGCTATCTTTGTGTTGTAGACATCAGGACCCCTGGTTCCTATCAGCACCACTGAAGACAGATCAGAGCAATGAACCAATTCACGTCAAACCACTCTGAAAGACTTTATGTACATCCCAATGACTGAATTATTCAGAAATTTTGAGAAATGGGTGAAATTCCCCTTTAGGAGTGCTCCTTTCTGAGGCTCGGAGTGATACTCCATCTGCTGGAGAAGGCGGGCAGGACGCTGATGTTGCTCTTCACCTCATTCAGCCACCCCACCAGATCCTCTCGCGCATCAGACGGCAGAGCATGTGCAGCGCGTGTGGCGGTTTAATAGCGTAAAGAGTCGAATGCAGGGCTTAATGAGCGGGATTTGGGAATGTGCCACCTTCACAGAACGGGTTTGTAGCAGGCTGGAACTACTGTAATGCAGAATGCCTCGGTGTGTTTTCGAGAAAGCACTTGTGAACGGAGGGAAAGTAGAAACCACCACAACGTGAGGAACCAAACAAGAGAAATTTCCCGAACTTCATATTGTCGAGCTCAAAAAGCCTCAAGACGGACGGCGAAAAGGAGCAAAGAGGGAGACACCGGGGGGGCATGAAGGAACGGGACTTCATGCCTAACATGGAACGAGGCAAACCTGCCACATACACGGGGGACAAAAAGGCAAAAATGGCCGCTAAGACCAACAAGAAGTGGGTAAGACTAGCTACAGTTTTCGCATACGTTCTGTCCGTGTCCTTGGCTGCCATAATCCTGGCTATTTACTACAGTCTGATATGGAAGCCAACGTCAGCATCGCCGTCGTCTAGACGGCCAGATATTACAGCCACGGTCTCTACTACCTCCATGATCTCCAGTCTTATCAATAGCACGGATGCTCTCTTAGATACCAGCAATACGAATAATTCAGCTGCAGAGCCGTTCGCAACCACAGATGCTGCAGAGGGAGCATACACTGGGGTGGACAGCAGTGGGAAAAGCTCCAGTGACCTCCCTGGAGGCTCTGCATCTAGAACAACAAATACTGACCCCAGCATTACTGTAGAGCCAAGCCGTGCACCTGAAGAGGACAGAGTAAGCGAGTTGCCCGGGAGGCAAGGGGTCACTGACTTTGTGCAGGACAGGTATGACAGCTCTGGGGACGACTCAGCAGCGGAGAACCAACCAGTGGAGCTGACCCGCACACACAGGCCACCCAGCTGGGACCCTGCTTCCTCCAGCGAGAGCTCATCGGAGTGGACGACCGGTCCGACCCCATGGAGAGCCTTCTTGGAAAGGCCGGACGCTTCCCTCTTCACGCCTGTCGAGCTGGATTTGGCTGAGGGTTCTTCTCCGCTGCAAGACGAGATGGTTCCTAAGGACGCAGAGGATTCCACATTCACGTTTGCTCCAGGTCGCACATGATTATTCACCAACTAGTACAATGACTTATATGTGAGAGCTAATATGGGAGTTAGTGAGGAACTGCTTTAATTTGACCACCTTTTTCTGTCAGGATGGAAGCAATGTCAGTCGTCCTGATCTTGAAAAAGCTTGGTCAAAGCTATATGAGTTTTATATCCAGCATCCTTCACTGAAAGCTCTCAGACAATCCACTCAGAGGAAAGACAGCCCTAAGACAGTATGAGAAAAGACAGTCATCAAGACTATTGAAGGAATATGAGCCATTGACTTTGGACAAGCTGGACAGAAACATTTTCCAGTAGCGTGTATGTGTTTCCATACTGGATCAAATTTTAAACAGGAACTAAGGTAGAAACACATAGCGTATGTAGTTTTGCTCAGGTGAATATTTATGTAAGCTAAAAAAAAGCCTGTCAGATAAACAAACATACACTGTGCAAAATAGTCTATGTTGACCTTTTAGTAAAGTTAGGTAGTTTTTTTAATATAATAAAAAGATAGAATTAATGTGCATTGCTAAAAAAAATATTAAATATAAATACATTGAATGGACTGTTGGCTGATTGACAGACACAATGCAAAACAGGACGGTTGCACGTAAAGTCTAATGCTGTGATCGAGCATTCTGAACAAAAGGAATTTTGTTATAATTTAAAATAAAGAATGAAGGGAAATTCCACGGCTTTTTCAAAAATTCTGTATAAAATGTACACAAAGTCCTTCAGGGTGGTTAGATGTGAAATGGTTCAACGTAAAGAAACTTTCCAACTTCTTTACAGTGGTGGTGATTGTGACCCCTGGTTCCTACATTAACTATGCAGATCTACCTAAAGTGACCAGTGAACCTACACAAGGCTTCATCTGTGATGTTGATAATGGTAATACAATAGTTTTCTTTGGGCACTATTTTGTCTTACTCCCTGCAATATACGTCTCCACTATTAATATTTGAAAATTACATTTCTGCCAAAAACCTCTGAAAACTGTCATCAACAACGTCTCAGGCATCAGGCAACATATGTGTCACTTCACTTTCTGTAAAGGAACTTAAACTCTTAAGACATCAGGTTCCCATCACCACCACTGTAAACAGTTCTGACTCAGCACTCTGAATGGCTTTGTTTACACCTTAATGACTGAATTCTGCAAAATTTTCATGTGGGATTTCTCTTATAGGAAAAGACTGCAATAATGTTAGTACTAGACATAATTTGTTTCTTACTTATGATTGCATAAGTATCAGTATTTGAATTAAGGCACTCGTCCAGCCCTGTGTTACATTAAGAAACAAGAAGCAGACTGTTCCAGCAATGAAACCGTCAGTTCAAGTCCAAGAGAACAGCAGGACAGTGACAGGGTCTCCTACTGTTCCAAGAACTGCAAGCAGATGGCTGCATAAGGGCCCGATTATAATACCGGCTTGAGGTCCACACTGTGCATGTACTGAGTGGTAGGGATGAAAAGACCAGGCTATGTAATAAATCAATGTATTGAAAATGTTCAGAATTGACCTGAATATTGTTTTCTTGTCTTTTCAAGAGCTCAATACTATTAAAAGTTTGGAGAAACGTTCCTTAAATCCGTGTGGTACACTGTACATGAGTTAGGAACCACTGCAGATAGACAATCTTTTTAATCAGGAAAGTCTTCCCAACAGGGAATGGGTCTCTTAATTACCACAGAGACGTCCATAATTACGCCTGCGTGTGCTCAGTGTTCTTCTCACCCCTAGGACTTCACAGAGAAAGCTGATGAAGTTGAATACTGAAATGTTAGTTAGTACTAGGGCTATAACTATTGATTATAATAGCTATTGAGCAATCCGATGATTATTGTGATGATTACATAAAGGCAAAAAATAGACTGATTTTTCAAAATTGGTGCAAAATTTAGTGGTTGAGGTTTAAACAAAGTCATTCAGAGTGGTTTATAGTGGTGATGATAAAACCAGGGGTCATCATGACTACAACATAAAGATAGCAGTTTTATTCACAATCAAAAACAACCAGTGAACCTGCACATTAATTTCCATAATTTCATTTCTCATATTTCAATATGAGTTTTCATATGTAATGGTGATAACAGTGAAAAAAGTGGTAAATCTGAAAGATATCATTTTTCTTCAGGGACTATTTTGTCTTACAGTGATCTGCATTAATCGCTCACTCATAAATGGATAAGGCAAATGTGTTTTATGCCAAAATGTGTCAGGTATAAGGCAGGGTATTCAGAACCATTTTGTAAAATAACTTCCTGTGAAGGAACTTCAAGAGGCATAAATGTTTCAGATGTCTGGTTCCCATCACCACCACTGTGAACAGTTCTGACTGGGTAAGTTTCTTCATAACAGTGCATTTCACATCAAACCACTCTGAATGATCTTAATGACTTAATTATGCAAAAGGTATGACAAAATGGTAGAATTCTCACTTCTGTCAAATGTCAGCAAACCTTCATGCAAAATGCAGTCTAAGGTCAGCTCAACCATCTTGTCTCTCACCTCAGTGGTCTCTCACACCTTATGTTCTCCATGGGCACTTTTATTTTTTTTTCTTTATTATTTTATTTTTTACACATTCTCTGGGGTGACTTCCTCTCTGCACAGAGCTGCTGTGCTCCCACTGAACCGAATAATAGCCCTGACTCCATTAGCTTCAAATGGATGAGCAAGGGCGGTTTATCCTGCGGCAGCTTTTGACTGTAAAAGCAGTTTTAGAGGTTGCTTTCATCTCTCGGCCCATAATAACCAAGTGGTTGGACACTGCATCCAAAATAATGAGCTGACAATCCCTTATTACCATCAGCTCCACTAACCCTAATTGGCAAAATGACTTGGTGTATACACTTTCAAACCACCTAAGATAAACATGCTTGAAAACTTCGAACTTGAACCTTCAGACGAGAATTTTCCTGTGCTGCTTTCTTGGATTTTTATTATAAAGCCCTCTGAGTTTATATTACTAATCAAGTAATCTAATAATTATCTTTAATAATTAATCACATAATCAGAGTTTTTATTTTACAAAAGGCCAAATGATTAAACTGGTCTTAACTGAACAATAACTACACCATGCATGATCTCCAAAATATTTTATTGGAAAAGATTAAAAAAAGTCTCAATTTAAAAAGATACAAAAATATTATGACTGCAAAAATGTCCATAAGGTTTCTTTTTACTAAAAAGAAAGCAGTAGAATTTAAAATGCACATTATTGCCCTGTAACTTGCAGTGCTGATTCTTTGAGGAGGTAAATTTTAATCTATTTTATATTTAATTTAATTCTGTAATTGAGTTTGAGTAATTGTGACAGCCCTATAGAGCAGTAAGTAAATAAAAGACTGGCTCACAGTTTGCAAATTAAAGCAATCATGTACCATTATAGTAAATAATAATAATAAATAGCTAAATAGTAATAGTAATAGTAAATAGCTGCATATTTAAAGATAATACTGTAACGATTTCAATACAGTATTGAAAAATAAAATAATAAAAAAGAATATTTGGAACAGCGTAACAAGATTTAAAACCATATCACTGATACGCCCCTTTGGTCTCTTCCAAGCGACTTTTCCTTAATGGAAACCACCATCAATGATCAAAACTAGGCGTTTGAGTGCATCCAGAGCAAAGTGGGAGGGGAGAGGAAGGGGCTTACGCTATGCACACACAGTGTTGAGTTGTAACCAAATGTAAGTATTTGGAATCTGTATTCAAAATACAGAAATAAAGTATCTGTATTCAGTCCAACCTGTTTTGAAAAGACCCAGTGTTCTCAGTGTTCTGCCCAACTGTGTTCACACACTCATGCTTAAATGTCACTTGTAGCAATTGTGATTTTTAAGTTTTAAAAATCAAAATTTAAGTTTGTTAAGAGTGCATTTAAATTTGAGCATAATAGTTTAACAACCTGGAGAGAAAATGCCTGCTTTACGGTTAAATAACCAATACTTATCAATATCTTCTATAATACCAATAATATGAATTGAAATAGAAAATAACTATTGGATGTACTTATTTTACATGCACATTGGTATAAACAAATGCTGGAGTCACTATTTATACAATATTCTACCGTCTAAAAAACACCAAAACATTTTGATTATTTAACATTTTATTCTTTTCATTCAGCGTAATTTTAACTTTGGTCTGTAGGGGGAGTAGGATTCACTCGCGGTTCACCTAACAGCTACTGCTATTGGGTCACGAGCTGACATGCTGTAATTTTACTGGCTCCCTACCAAAACATATGTATGAATAAGGGCATGTAAATGAGTTGTAAATGAAGTACTGGTAGGCCGGGGCTTGATTTCATGCACAGAAGTTGATTTTTCATTTGTGCTTGTTTTGTATGAAAGCTTTCAGACACAGAATTGTTTGAACGTCATTAACGGCGGTCAAATCTGTGCTCTTTGTTTACACCATTTTGATGACAAAGGGCCAGTGCGTCTTCTTTTTTGCAGATGTGTTGATTTTCTCTATAGGAAGTCTAAACAGACATATGAACCCAGTTCTTTTTTTAAAGCTAGGCATAATACCAGCAGTGACTGTCAACTCTCTGAAAAATCTTCGTTCCTGAGATGAAATGAAAGAGCGAGCCCTTCCTTTTTACACTTCACTCTTCACACTGTGCAGAAGTGCAGCATGAAAGAACCCAGACTGACCCGAGAAAGAAAAGTTTTCTAGCTGTTTAATGCTGTGGCTGAACTCCCAGGCGACTGGATGAGGATAGAACAGGAAAGGGCAGGTTCACATGAAATGTCCCCTGGCACTCTCCAAATGCCATTCTAAACAGTGGAGAGGTTACATCTGCAGCTTCACAGTATCACACTACTGTTCAACCTCTTCACAGATTAAAAAGCCTGTAAAAACTGCAGCACTCCCATAAACTGATTTCTAACCAATTTGGCTGTGTCCCTACAGAAAAAAAGAATATTCAATCATAAAATTAATATTAGCCCACCTGGACTGTCATCTGTCTCCTCTGTTTGAATCCTCTAAACTCACTGACCTCAGCTGTTGCTGTGAATTTAGCAGATGTAAAGCTAATATTTTGCATTTATTATTACTAGACCCATAAAATTTGGCACTTGTAGTCTGGGGCTCTTTAGAGAGAGAAGTATAAAAAAGGAGCACTTCTGTTTTTGAGAATAACAATCCTGATTTGGTACTGAATTGGACTTCATATAAGATGATAACTGTAAATTAGGCCTGAGCACCACAATACTGCACCAATGGTATTGTTTTCCCCATATCACTTTTTATGTCGTCTCATGCTTCAAATTATTTTTGTTAACAGATTGTGCTACAAGATATACATTACTGTTCAAAAGATTGTAATCATATTAATAATTAAGTGATTTTCATTTATTTCATTTCTAGTCAAAACAGCCATTAAGTAGAACTTAAGCAGAAAACATATTTAACAAAAAACCTCCACAACTAAATATCAGTTGCCTCAGCAACTAAATATAACATCACATTTTTCAGTATTTAGTGTGTCCACTCTTTGCCTTTAATACGGCTTCCATTCTTTTCAGGAGACCTGATTTCTGAAATCTGCAGGGACATTTTTCTAAACTTCTGAAGTTCAGTTTTAGAAGTTGGCTGCATTTTCTGCTTCTCTTCATGGATTGTGGATCCAAGTATTCCCAAACATATTCAGGGATGTTGAGGTCTGGACTCTGGGCTGGTCAGTCCATTCTTCCGAAAACAACAGCAGCTTCTTTGGTTTGCAAATGTTGTCCTTTCTTGTCTATTTCCTTGCCTCATTAACAGTTTCAGCTACACATCCTTTCATACTTATAGCGTTTAGTTGTCATCTCACAGTGAAAGGATGGACAGAAACACATGTGGATGTTTTCAGATCTGAAGTAAGAGTGGAGCTTGATTTTCTCCTCTCTCTCAAAGATGAAAGCGTTAAGTGCTGTTTATCTGATGGGAACAGTTTTGGTGGTCTATTTACTCTATTTTCTTTTGACTTGCCTCTTCCTTATGCAAGTGGATTATCTTATATCTAATCACATCAGAAATATCTCATTTATTCATTTTAGATGTGCTTGAGAAAGAAATCTAAAGGTAGCTAAGGTGAGTTTGGGTTTGCGTGTGTGAATGTTAGAGTCTCTTTGAAGGGGAACATATTGTCAGTGACTCCTTTGGGAACAGCTTTTGTTGGGAGGACACAGCTGTAACTGGCTGGCTTTAATATTGGAAGGATAGAAGAGGTAGAATGGCAGTAGGGGCACAAAAGCAGTGGGAATTAAATAAATGAAAGGCTAGTCTCTGACTGTTGAACAATTTAAGAAAGCTTTTTAAATACAGACTCATTGTACTTTTTATATACAATAACTTCTACATTGTAGATTTAAAATACATTGCTTTCCCACACACTCATCACTGCTGTCCACAGACCCTCCACAGTGGTTGGATTTTTCTTCTCCAGACAACTCTTTATGTAGCCTCTCAATGTCATAATGAGTTTTAAATTGTGCTATATTTCACCTAAAGAACTGTGTGGCATCTTGCATTGTCTTGTTGGAATATGCATCATTTGTTGTGGTTTTCCTCCTTTAAGCTGCTCAGTCACTGTGTGACATACGCCCAAGTGAGCACTTCCTTTTGACTGTCAGTGTATTGTAACCTAGACACCAAAAAGTATTTTAGATGCTTAATATTTTGAGTATATTTTGGAATAACAAAAAGAAATAATACACTATAATTATACATTTACAACTGTCAAGTTGTATGAGTCAAGATTTGATCACCACTTTCGAAATATGAGGCAGTCCAGATTCTCAGTGTTATGCAGCTTCCTCAGGCATTGCAGAATCATCCACAACTCCATCATTATTCTAGACATATTTTAATATTTGAAACTTGTGAAGTTGGTTAGAATATTAAAACAATTTTAAACCTTCATCTGCAACCAAATTGCTTTTATATTGCTGCTATATTGGTTTACTTGTTGTACAATTTACAGGGTTTTTCCTAAGACTCTACTAGCTTATGAGAACAATGTTCAACACTAGTGTAAGCTCATTACAAATAACATCAGTTCTTTGCATCTTATAGTCTGTATATCTATGGTATTTTGTTCTGTAAGCCTGAGACCAAATCCCCTGGCAAAACACAACTTCAGAATAGGCACTGGTCCTCAAAGCCCAGAGATTAGTAGATTAATGTGGGAGATGAACATGCCTGTCCAGGTGCAATTTACATCATCACCCCACAGAAAAAAAAGACCTGAAAATATCCCATCACTGGCTCTCATTCGAATAATCTAGAGTTTCCGGTCTGAGAACATGGCAAAAGGAAACAAATATTATAATGTGCAACAACCATAAAAGGCCCATATCTTAAATGTTTCTTGGATTGTATTTTTTCCCAGAAAAAAAAACACACGTGCACATGGTGGTTTTATGTACCCAAAACAATCCTAATTCATTCTTACCTGACCGT
Organism: Colossoma macropomum; assembly: GCF_904425465.1. NCBI lineage: Eukaryota > Metazoa > Chordata > Actinopteri > Characiformes > Serrasalmidae > Colossoma > Colossoma macropomum. The sequence goes on along the minus strand of NW_023494795.1, from coordinate 24,519,721 downwards.
TTTCTAATCTCTTACACAGTTTGTTTTTATTACTGTCTTTTTGACTTATAGTCTTATGCAGAGCTTTGAACACCCCTGGACAAATTACACGTTTTGTTGATTTTCTTAATGAAAATAGATTAACACGTCTTCTACTGAGAACATGCTTAAATATGGCATCTGCAAATTTTAGTGCACAATTTCTATTTTTGCTGACTTTAACATTAGAAAAACATAAAACATGAAATATAAAATGTATAACTTCTGCACAGGCCACATTTTATGTTTTTTTGCCCATATATGTTAAATTCTGCAAATTACAACACATACCAACAATAATTATGCATCACATTGTGCAGAAATGTGTTCTCTGTAGAAGATGTGTACTTATTCTCACTTAGAAAATCAACAAAACAGGTGACCGGGGCGCACACACTTTTGCATACAACTGTATGTACACAAAGGAGCTCTGTTCTGATTGGCTGCCCTGTATTATGTCTTCAAAAAGCAGCCCAGTATGAAACACTCCTTGTAACATCAATGAGAGTGGGTGGGGCTAAACTCCTGTAGGCTGAATAGGTGGATATCTGTAAATGTGTTGGTTTTTGTGACATCACAAAATGAATTCAAAGCTTTGTTTCTATATGTAGACTGTATGAACTGGGGAGTGAATGGTACATTTTAAAAGGGCCCATATCCTTCATTTTTCTTGCACTTATTTCTCCCTCTGAGGTCCACTTACAGCGTTAAGTGTGATTTTTATGTACCAAAAATAGTCATAAGTAATTTTCACATTTTTACATGACTGTTCTCCAACCTGTGTTTGGCCCTCAGAATTAAACATGGCACTTTTGTTACTGTGCCTTTAAGAATGTTATATGTAAATGAGCTCTGTTCTGATTGGCTGCCCTGTAAGGTGCCTTAGAAAAAAAGCAGTCTGGGCTTAAACACTATAACATCAGCATGAATGGGCAGATATATGTAAATGTGTTGGTTTTGTGGCATCAAAGAAACAATGAATTCAAAACAGGCAGTTTTTGCAGCTTAGTTTACATATATGGAATTGAACAAGGTTTATTTATTACAAAGATATGAGTAAAATTTAGTTTTCCATACTACATCATAGTACATAGTACATACATATATACCATTTACATACTACATTAAACTCTTTAATTTTAATGAAGTGAGGAAAATTTGACTTTCCATGATATGGGCCCTTCAATTTGATGTTTTAAAATGGCATATGAGGAGTGCATGGAAAATTGCTATTTTCTCTTCTAGTCACATTCTTTCTTCCTCTTTTAGGAATGTCGATGTGAAAATTTCTAAGCACTGCATTCTGGATCTCACCATGAATACAAATTAATGAATGAATAAGGGTTTATGACTCCAGGAAATCATGTTCAGAGATTATGAGATCCTCAGGCTGAGATTGCCTGCTGAGAATAAATGTATGTGAAGAGATGAATGTATAGGTCTGTGAATTTAAGCCTTACAAGCCTTTTTACACCTCCACTCGTCGTCTCCTCACCCTTAAAGAGCTGAGCATGGAATGGCTTGACTTTTCTTGTGCTCTATCTTGTGTTACAAAATTGAAATGCCTGAAACAAAAATCTGAAATAAACTAATCTTGTGTTATTTCATTCGAATGCGTAACACCACTCTGCAAATGGAACCAGAGGCAGGGAAGATACCAGCAAACTGAAATGAAATGCCATCAAAAGAGCTGATGAGCTGGGATGAACCATAAGCATGGCAATGCAGGATAGAATACGAACGTTAGGCAAAGGGATTGAATTCGATGATGCGTGTGATTTGAGTCAAGGTCATCCACAAAGATGAGCCCTGGTGACGCACAAAGATTTAATCTCATCAAATAACCCAAAAAGCCATTCATGATTACTATCAGCTCTCCTCAGGCAGGACAAACAGGTTTACTAAGTCTGCTTTTGGTATTTGTGTCCTGTAAAAAGGTATGCACTTTTGGTCACCTTCTTGACATGCAGTATGTTTTTTTTTACCACAATTCAAGATTGACAGTGATAACTCAGTGAATCTCATGTGCATTCTGGAATAAATGATCAAAATATGCACTCTGTTCATGCAAATTATATATTTTTTTTCCTCTCTGTTGTTGGAGGTCACATGTTCATGATGTGATATATTATGTCAATAATAACCTCAAATCAATTACTTGTTTTCTCACGATCTGCTGCGTCAAAATGATAAGTTATTATTCTTGGTGAAAGTATAATTTTTCAAGATAATTATTTCAGGAGTCACTGGTTTGAGAAAAATAAGTCATTGTATCAAACAAACTCTCATAAACACATATGCAAAACTTTAGTAGATGTGTCTCAAGACTGCATACAGCAACAGGTGGAATCTGTAGGTCTAGACTGGTTTGATCTATGTTTATGTTAAGAAATACAGAAAGGTATGTTTTGTGTGGTTATTTTTTGGCTATAGACTGAATACTGTGTCTTTGTAAATCTGATTCACATTCCTGTCATTAGTCAGTGGTAAGGCCAAATTTTATACACACACACACACACACACACACATACATATATATATATATATATATATATATATATATATATACACACACCATCTTAGACTCTTGGGTAAATGCATTTTTGTAGTTTAACAGTAGCTTACTTGCAAAAAAGTGAAAAAAAAAACATTACAAACAAATCCGAACAACATATAAATAAGCCTATGTCAATATTGCTTTCAAACAAAACTGGTGCTAAATGCTGTATCACATCTGAATTTCTACAAGACTGAAGTTAGCTGCTAATCTAGATTTTACATTACATCTTAAACGGAGCAGCAGTTACATTCTTTGTCCCATACACTTGTGCCTCCAACCGTCAAACACTGTTGGAATTTGTAAGACAGTACATTCACGCCATCAGTATCAGCTGATCTGTGGCTTGTTGCACAGACAAGCCTGGGAGACTGAGATATTGACCGAGTCAGGTGACTCTTGATCCAGGCCTCGTTGCTCTTGTGACTATGTTAGAATAAGGATAAACCCAAAAGACTGGCCATTCTTTTATATCTGCTGCCTTAAAAATGGTTTACTTCAGATGTAACAGATTATACAGAAGGAGGTGATTAAAGGTTTGCTGCAATTTCATTTGAAACATGACAAAACATCCCTGACTCAGCCATGCAGTTAAACTGGCTAACACTAGTGTGGTTTGCACTGTATGTACTCTGTGTTATCTGTGGCATACTGGTATAGCAGTTATGACAAAACTCATACTAAATTTTCATGTATACTAGATACTAGATGTTGCAATTTTTATTTTTACATCAACAAGCTTATTTTCTCTGTTAACTCTGCCTTGATTGCCAATGCATGTCTAAATATTGCTGCCAACATGAATTTGCATGTTCGTAGTATGTGACTAAACCCAGCACTCTCAAACATGACAGATTTCTGAACATTTATGGTGATTACACATTCTACGCAGCATGTTTTGCATGGAGTTTTGTGTCAAAGGCAGATGGCATGGGAATTTGCCATGTGATATTTTAAGGCTTGTTTGTGGTTGTCTTGTTCAACTGTACCATTTGCTGTTGTTCTACTGGTCTCATCTGAAAACCTTTAAAAAGAAGGCTTTACATAGTCATACGCAATGGAGAAACTAAAACAACTAAGACATCATTGTAAATTCATAATTTATAAATTTACACATTGGTCAGACAAAATGGACTTGGAACCTCACAGAGATCCATTTACAAGGCAGACAGTTAACACAGTGTTGCCTTTTAAAATATTTATTATCGATTTCTTGCAGAAGTAGTGCTGCTAATAGCAGAGTGGTAACATCATTATCCCATATTCAATTCCAAACAGAGGAGATCCGTGCTTAACAAATAAAGCCTCAATTAAGTATATGAAAGGCTTAGTAGAAAATAACCTAATTACAACTGTAAAAGCTGCAAAGATGCAACAACCCCAAAAAGTGGAAAAAGAAAATATTCACAATGAACATAACAGTGTAGAATTTCAATTGAAGCTGGGCTCTTCATGTCACATGGAGCGCTAGTGGTCAGTAAGTCCATAATCGTGATGTCATCATGTACACTGTCCTGTCCATCTCCTCTGACAAGTGGACTCTGAGGTTCAGGTACAATCTCTTTGCAGGCTGAGAGAGGAAAAAAAAAAGAAACTCTGGAAGAAAGCTCAAAACTCTGAGCCTTACAGTGCCTGAACTTAAATGGGTATTCCTTTTAAGACATCTGTCATGACCTTCATGTAATGCATCCACTGTGTTGTGACTAGGAGTGCAACAATACAACGTATCATACTGTTCAATATGAGCCTCTCAATGCAATACACATGGGTATCACACAATGCAGATTGGAACAAATAAAGCACTCCCTTTAATACTGATATTGCATGAAGTTTATTACAAATGAAACAGCAAGCCCACAATGAGGGCAGACTCTCAAGTCCTATAAAATATCACTTCCTCTTTACCTCAAAATTGAGAGCAGGGAGGAAAAGCACATTCCTATGCCTATATTAGCCTGTGGATTGTGCATTATTCTAAAATATTATACTTCTATCATGTTGAATGCTCTAATCAACTGAAAATATTATTATAAGGCAGATTGTCTGGCACTCTTTTGTGCTCTATAAAATATTACTGAATTAAAACTATATCATACTGAATTGGATCAAATTCTGAATCTTGTGAACCCAGTAGTTTCTTCAGCTTGTGCCACAGTGCAAGCATGCTTTGTGTTGCATATCCCCATGAGGCTGTGTACATAAGCAGAATAAACTACACCTTTTAAAACTTTCTAACAGGACCTCAGATTCATATTTGTTTCTAATTTGCTCCACAAGACAAATGTTGACCAAGAACTAGCAATGCATATCAGAGATAAGGCTTGTTCATGATTTGGAAGACATTTTCCACTGGGGACATGGAAAACAACACAGAGATTATGCAACTGACTGTCCCTTATCTGCACTCCTATAAATAAACATGCCAAAAGGGCTCTTTGCTATAAAAGAAACACTTCCTTAAAAAAACATTAAATTGTTTTTTTGTAATCGTGATGTGCAGGTGTTAAGAATCTTTTATTTTTATTTTTAAGGGACCCCCACATAATGTAAAGACTCTTTTTGTTGGTTATAGCTCCATAATACCACCATGCTGTTGTCTCTGGCAAACAGCAAGCAGTGTACAGGAATACAGGTAACACATTAGTACTGTATGCATCCGGACAAAACTGCAATGTTTGTTGCTTCTAAAGAGTGTTGCATTTTGGCTGTTAGAGCAAAACTTTATAATAAACTGTTTTGGACTAGTATAGGACAGATACATTATTCAAAGCCCTTTATCCAGCTATAGATCAAGTAAACCCATCATTTACTTTGACTTCACTTTCAAGTGTAAACTTTTACATTTCAGTGGTCAAGAGAGTGTGACAGAAGGATGAAAAATGCCATGTATATTTTCAACCAACACATAAGAGGTGACCATTCTTTAAGCTCTAATTCTTCCCAAAAAATATCAGAATCAGTTTCATCTACATAAATTCAATAGAGAGGAAAGACAGCAGAAGAAAATGACAGCTAATCAGAAATGAGATGAATAATAAAGTAAACTAATGGAGACGACATGGGTAATTGACAGGAGAAAAGCTTTGGGCCATCACTGTAAAGCAGTGCTCAAAGCCAAAGATGAACCAAAGCACCAAAGAGACCAGACCGGTAAGTTCGTGACAGAGAGTGGGAGGAGAACTGGACCTTTCATCAATCAGGGTCGGCCTGTGCTTCTCCATAAAAGAGCAGACACCCACATGCCTGACAAAAAAGGTCTGTCTTTAGGATATTACATTAAGAAGACACAGCAAAGAGCAGATAAAACACTGCAGGAGCACATCGGCCATGAACACAGACACACCACTGCTTCCCTTGGAACATGTAATTAGAGATAATAGAGGGTAAGAAATTTAATTAGCTGGGTGTGCCGGAAAAGTGAGGATAAATATCCAGTGGATGCTTCAGATAAGACTGCTTCACATTAAAGAAAAATAATCTTGTAAATGGTATTTTGCTTAGAGGGAAGATTTTCAATAATAAACAAATACAAAAATATACGTCCATGCAACCACTGAATTGTGAGAAAAAAAGACCAATTACATCTTTATATTATTTTGTACAGAACCGTTCTCTTCACCTCATAGAGACTTAGAAACACCACATCCCCTCACTCCAGTATTAAGGTGTGTTTGTGTAGAGTTAATAACCCTAATTGCCTCAGGATAAGTGCTGTATTAAAACATTGTTTTAGCAGCAGTGTACCTGCCTCTTTACAGCTGCATGACATCACTGATGAAAACCTTGTATCTCCAAACTGCTAACTTTACAGGAAGGAAAAATGTTCTTAACTTGTAATGGAAGTTAATGTAACAAGATTTTTCCAAGTAACTGCGGATCATTTCTGTTTGTCTATTCTTGAACTTCAAACACAATGCAAAGATTTCAAATTATGCAAAAAAAGTACAAAACAACAAAAATGGAGATACAAGGTTTTTGCATGACAAAAACGATACACTGTGCCTTCTTAGGAACCACCACTACAACATGTGCACATTTGTTCACACACCTTAAAACACACCATTTCCCCACATACAGCTCTGTGCAAAAGTCAAAGACCACCCTTCATGTGTTTAACCCCGAGTCTTAATGGCCATACAGTATTCATTTTTCAAGTGAAAAAAATTAAGTTTCTAAAACTAGAATTTAAAAAGTGATTAAAAGAAATAGAGAAAACGGGGCTCTGACAACAGTGCAAAACCCGGTAGAGCACCAACAGTACTTAAACAGTACTTAAAGCTTTAATCTTTGAGAGAAGAAAAAAAAAACAAGTCTTGCTTTAGATCTATCTGAAAAAGACAGTTATTTTTATATTATTTTAATATATTTAGTTGTTGAGACTTCTGTGTGATTTTCTGATAAATATATATTTTTTTCCTAGACATGTTAAAAATGAATAATGTGTACTTAATGGCTGTTTTCAGTACAAATTAAATAAATGAAAGGTGGTCTCTGACTTTTGCACAGTACTGTACTTTGTAACCAGAGGACCTAAACCTGGGCACATAAAAGTCTTATGTAAAAAGGGATGTTAATACAAATTCAAAGTAGTATTTAAAGAGACAATATAAAACTATAAAAATATCACTTACTTATCTGATATGACGGCATTCAATGATTTATTATGTATGAATGTTGAAAGTTCATCGAAAGAACTAAAGAATTTGAAAAAAATCATAATAGAACTCAAACTGATTTGTTGGACTGGAGCATCTTCGTTGCAGTAACTGTTGTCAACGTTGGCTTATTTCCATATTGACCATAATTAGGTGTATATATAGGAAATCAGTCTCCTCAGAGGTGGGGATACACACTACCACATGTGCAGTGTTTGACCAATATTCTCAAGCTCCTGTTCAGTGATTATTACTGATCTTAACTCATTGCTTTATGTGTAAAACCAAAGACTGCTTCTATGGTCTTACTTACTAAAGCAATAAGCCACACGAGGCTTTGCGTTACTGTGATTTTATCATGGGGTAAGGGTGTTCTTAGGCACGACGTGAAGTGGCTTTTATAAAATGGTGGCCAATGTAAAATATGATAAAATACACAATTTTTCAGAAAATAATCAACATAAACAAGTATTCCACCAAGAAATGTAGCTCCTTTAGAGTACAGTATGTTGCCAAGCAACCATGGACTGCTGAATGAGGAGAAGAACTCAGTTGCCCATCACTGTGTACTGCGGTCATTTCATGAACTTTTTAACTTTTTGCCATATAACAACGAACATATAACATATGATACAACATATGATAACACAACACTGTGTAATGCAAAAAGATTTGCTTTATAAGTACTTTTTAGTCACCAAATTACCACAGCGAGTCTTATATAGCACCAATCCAACAGCGCCCCTTTTCTCACGCTGTGGCTCAATCTCAAATGGCTCCCTGCTTCCTACATAGTGCACTAGGTATTTAAATAATGGATCCTGCACCCCAACACTGCTATTTATGGCTAAAAAAATCGTCATTTGGGCCACATCCATACTCAATAAATAGTGCACTATTTGGCTGTAGAGGCTAGACTTTCTAAACTTCCATAGCTAGCACACTATTTAGGGAGTACAGAGCCATTTGGGATTCAGCCTGGGTTTGATGCTACTTCTGACTGAAACACAGACATCTGTGTGTAATCCATTAAAGAGCCATTCTTTAGACCTTTATACTGCCGTTTTACAGTGAATCATATTGTAAGTACTTTAATTCAAGCCTGTGATATTAATGATAGAGTTGTTTAGGCTGTTAGCTATCTTTTAGCCTGTTAGCTAGTTAGCTAGCTAGCTGACCAGCCTTGTTCTAGTTGTCAGCCCCTCAGTTTAAACAAAATGGTCCATGCGAATAGCATTTGTCAAAGATTATTCCATTAACAGCAGTAATACAGAGTTCAGTTGCTCTCAGGTGGTCACAGGGGTTTGTTTATTATGTGTTTTACAACTACTTTGAATGCAGCTCAGCCAATCAGATGTTAAGACCAGAACTATCTGTTTTATAAAGCATATTAAGCACTTCAATACAAAAGATTCATCGTCATATAGTACGGTCACTATTACGGTTACGACTTCTGCAAACTATCTTTTATCTTTTTTAATCTAGTTATCTTTACCGAACAGAGGTGACAGAAAACAGTGTTGGGGTGCTCCTATATTCAGCCAAAAACAACTGTTTCTGATGCTCTAGAATAACCTGTTTCCTGTCTAGTCTAGAATCCAGAATCACATTATCTGATTTTACTCTCCAACTGTAGTACAACCTGAACTACAAGATCAAGAATAGTTACAGAAAGGCTGATAAATGGCTCTTGCATCCTGCTGTTTACAAATGCACATCATTTGAACACACAGGCAATAATCTGATTCATCTTTCTGTCGCTTTTCCCTCAGGCACTAACATCTGTCCAGCACCTATTCATCACTTTTATTACCATGACATTTATTTGAATTTAGTCTGAATTAAAAAGATCCTTTGCATAATGACAGTGCAATCTAGAGTAAAAAATAAATGTGAGTAAACTAATCACTTATAAATCAAGAGACCATTTCATATAATAACAATCACAATAACAAAGTACACTGTCTAATCCTGTAAATAAACCTACAAGACATCTAAAATGAATTAAATGGCCATTTCATGATTACTGTTCATAACAATAGTCTTTGCTTGTGAATGAGGGACACAGACCAGAATGAAACGATGCCACCAAGTGGACAATCATGAAACAGCATTATTACTTGCAATCAAACACGTACCAAACCTGTGTTTCCCCTCACACAGGCTATACTTGAGTGGCCCTCCCAAGATTATTGACAGCCACCCAAGTATATTTTGTCCTATTTTAACAATTTCTAAAATACTTTTTATCAACATGAATATAAAAACAGAAAAAGACAATGGGCACACTTCAGCTGCTTGTATTTTGACTTCCTGAAGTTTCGTTCTGCACACATAGTACAGAGCTTACATTACAAAATTACAAGATAATGCAACTTATTTTTTTCCCCAAACCATACATGCCTTGCAAACCATACATGCAATTGAGTAGGAAGAATATATATATATATATATATATATATATATATATATATATATATACACACATATATTTTATCATTATTGGCACTCTCCATGGAAATGAGCTCTCAAATGAACTATCAGTTTATTAAATAAGCTGCATGTTTTTTATTTTTAAATAAAGTTTTCTTTAGTAACACGATGTTTTTTGAAGACGAAATGAATTTAAAAACAATGGCACCCCCACTTTTAATTTTTGGTGAAGCCTCCCCTAGGGAGGATAACAGCACTGAACAACACAAGTGGAGAACACTTGTTGAGGGAACTTGGACCTCTCCTTAATGCTATGCAGAACATTTACAGTTCCTTTATATTTTTGAGTCTTCACTTCTTTTCCAACCTCTTCAGTAAACACCACAGGTTTTTAACAAGGTTCAAATCTGGAGACAACATTGCAAATGCAACCATTTCTGTGTGGATTTTGATGTGCGTTTGGGGTCATAATATTACTGAAAGACAAAAAATGTCTTTGGTTTTATTTAAAATATTCTTTAGCTGTGCTAATAATTTTGTCCCACATGTATTGTTTATTTCATACAGTTGTTTTTGTGGGGTGACAATAATTCTGAAGTTGGCTGTATCACAATACCATCCACCTCAATGCTCCTTCCACAAGTTTATTTCAGACTTGAGCAAAACACTGTTGGCAATACTGCACTAAAGCAATGGCTGGTAGCGGAATATTGAAGAAATAAGAGATTCGTGGTGATTATATTAGCAGTACTACAGACATAACTACACTGTGAAGTACACTAGTGTTTAAAGGTCTGGAATCATTTGGTATGTTAATAAGAACTGTTATTTTATTCAATTTCAGCTTCTACATTGTAGATTGAAATACTTTAGGCTGTTATTTTATTCATTTTTATTTCATCCAGCAGGTATTATAAGGTGTTTTATTTAATATTTTGGGAACACCAAGAAGTTATTTATTGCTAAATTATATAGTGTAATTAAACTAAATGCCAATTCCTTGATATGTTATCTCTCTTAGGTTTGATCACTATGTTTCAAATGTAAGACATTCTGGAGGAACTTAATTCTCAATGTTGTTCAGCTTTCTCAGTCATTTTAGAATCATCTACAGCTCTGGTCATCATTCTGGATTCATCTAACGTTGCTGCCGTTTTTCAGTTGTAGAGTAGTAGCATCCTAATGGAAGCATTTCATGCATTTATTTGTGACCTTATTATTTATTTTACTGAAAACAGTGATATCTAACTTTCGAATAATGATTCCAACCTTTTGAATGCCAACGTGCATGTTTTGCTTTATAGGGTTTCATTTTTCTTTCCCACACTCACCACACATGTGAGAGTTAAGTCTTAGTAATTATATAGTAATTATTTAGTGTGTGAGCCAGCTGAGCTAGCTTACAGTTTATGGATTTCAAATAATATGAATTAAAATGTTATAGATAGTGGTTGTCTTAGTTAAAGTGTACTTTTTTTTAGAAAATACATTGACAAACCATTTAAGTTGTATGGTTAATTTGGTACACTAATATTATTAAAATGAACAGGCTAAAGAAACAAAGCATGTTCATTTCATAATTAAATCCAATATATATAATTGAATATACCCACTTCACACATTTAAAATCAACCCATATTTTGCCAAGATTCAGACTTGGCACCCAGCTCAGGCTTTCTCTCGTAGTGACCTACAAGACTTTTTTATCTATCAATCAAGTGTTGATTTCTGCTGTTGCCACAACTGAAAATTTTGCCAAAAACAGAACCATGTTAAGTGAACCATCTCTTTAAAAACGCAAAAACCTTTAGATTGAGTTACACCTGTTTGGCAGTGGACAGTGACTCACTATGACACAAACATGAACACTAGTATTTTTACTACTGAACAAGGTTTCCTGTAATTGTTTCAAAATGCATCAACCTCCACTAACAAGTACTTTCTAGCAGAAGGTCTCATTCAACTGATCTTTTCCCTTAGCAAATAACCCTTTACTCTTTAAACAGAGGGTGCCTCTGAGCATGTGAGGCTAGAAAGTTTGCCAACATCATCACTCTCTTTCAGTGTGGTAGATGTATGCCTGTATGCGTCACACTGACCACCACAAGAGCTTTCCAGGGATTCCAAGGTGGTTTTGAAAGCCACGGGGTCGTTAGCTATACAGGAAAGCAGCGCAGCTGCAAGAACGCTGCGGTACTAAAGAGCTGCTGATTAACTGTGCAGCTGAGAGGAGCAGACAGATGCCATCCTGTCCTCTAGATTATTTTGTCTGTTTTCAGACACTGGGTAAAGATGAAAAGTGCACGTGATGCATACTTGGTCTGATTTGATTTAGGATGTTTAGAATCATTTTGAATATGCCACTTCAGTAAAAATTTTAAAGGCCAATCCTCAATGAAAGTGTTTCTTGCGCGGTTTAGTCATCCTTTCGATGGAACAAATCCACCTTCATTTTAACCAAGTGTTTCAATCTTCACACATCTTATGGCCATCAAACTGCAGCCCATTCTATTCTGCTTGAATTCTTTTGTTTCCCACTTGAGTGCATGAGTGCAGTGTAAACTCCACTAGCATCCAATAAAATCGCATGCTCCCACTTACTACTGAGTTGTGAACTATATTTAAAATCATACTCCACTACAAAATCTCTGTAGGCTACTATAATGATAATATCTAGGCCTTTTACCTGACACCAAACAATCAGAAGTTTGTGCCATATGAAATCTGCAGTAAAACTGTTTGACCCCTTTTCACATTTGCCATAAGTTGCTATTTGGAAATGGCCATTAGGAGGGCTGCAGAAACGGGTTAATAAGAAAAGAAGAGCTGAAGTCTAGTGGAACTGAGCTACATTGGACAGATGGTCACTTATTTTTCATTGTCAATGCACTTGTGTCACTGATGAACAACAACTACTACTACTACCATCCTGATTTCTAAATATTGGGAGTTAAAGATCCTACCGTTAATCCAGTATCTGAAGAAATGAATACCCTCCTCTGTTTACCCCGTCTACATTTCCCAGTGCCAGGCTGCGTTCGTCTCCTGCTTTGGGTGGCATGACAAGCATCTCTCTGCAATAAGAACAAAAATTGAGTGTGTAGTGCTAAGCTGATGACCGCCAGGTCCCAAACTATTACAGCACATACAACAATGTAAGATGAAAAAGAAAGAATCATTTTAAAAACTCTCTGTATCAGTTAACGTGATGTTAATAAAACAAAGCTTACTCAGCCAGGACTTTTGCTACCATCTTACTACTGTACTATGAGAATACCTTGAGAATCTTTTGTGCACTTAAGGAGAAACATTCTCAGCAAGAACAACTTATCATGTTACATAAGTGCTTCCTTGGAATTAAAAATGGTTAGATGTTCTAACCACTCACTACTACACTGCTTTAAGTGAAAAAATATGAATATTACCCCATCAACAACTTTCCCAACGTGAAGTTACTGTAAACATTATGAAGCCCAATTATAGAGGAATACTGATTTTTTAATAATGTCTGACAGGACACAACACAATATTGTCAGCAATTTCTCAGGGAAAACAGAAACACAACTCAATTCCTGCCTACCTCTGGCATTTAACCATATAGTTAGGATTTTATAATGGTGTACATATAACACAACACTTTGACTTCCGACTGTATGACTGCAGTAAGTGCTTTGCTATGTGTGGAAGAAATAAATGTAATTTTCTGCTAGTGTGAACAGAACCAAAATCTCTGCTCATGGCACTGACCTGTGGGCGCCTAAGGATGGAGCTGCTGAGCTGTTTCTTTTGGCTTGGCAGGGCAGCGCCTGCTTCCTCAGCTCTCTTCTTGTCTTCTTCCACCTCCTTTAGAGGCCACAATACAAGAATGAAGCCCAAAATTGTCATAGCAAGAGCAAAACAAGAAAAATATTAGACCACTATTTAACAAGTGTTCACAGATCAATGCTCAATTTTTAAACAAAGCTGCTTTTTATAAAATGCACAAATCCAAAACTAAAATCTCACTACAGTGAGCACAAAACCTAAAAGTGCACTCGTAAAACAAGCAAAACTGCAGTGTTTTAGTCACACTGTCCTTTGACCTCTATAGACAAGCCAGAACAGCATCCTTACTCTAAATTCTTGTGGATGTGGATCTAGTACACTAATGCAGTGGGAAAAAGCAGTGTCATTTTAGAATTTAGTATTCTTTTCTGCAAAACATGTTTATGTCAGTAAAGGCCTTAAATACACCTCATATGACTGTCTTATTGATGCATTAATCAAAGATTCCTTTACAAAGAATAAAAACCAACCCCTTATCAGTTAACATGTCCAATTCATCTGCTGATGGGTATTCCAATGATTTTATCTACTCTGTCTTGGTAGATACTTACTAAAAATCTTGCCAGCAGCAGCTTGTTCTTCACCTTCATTAGGTCAAAATGATCTTGCTCTATAGTTATAGTGAGCAAGTCCTTTGGGGTCTGTAACAGGGAAGGAAGTATATTTAAAGCATGTTTTAAACATAACTTACGTATGAACTAACTAAACAACCAACCAGCCAGTCAGAGAAATCACAAAACTGGTTTTGGTGAATGGGTGGCTAAGACCGTCACTGCTGTATACGGCAGTAAACTGTAAATATAGTTGTAAATATTGAACATGCATGTAGTGTGGAGTATAGTTTAGGCAATTAAAATGCATTTGACTGGCAAAAGTCTGAGTTAATGACCAGCATCCAGCGCCAATTACACAGAGCCAAGATATCAGAATTCCCTTTCAAGCCGCAATAAAAAAAGAAGCAGTCAAGCTCTGAGGATTGTAAATGGAGAATACGGTCTCCATTCACTGAGCCCATTTGGCTTAAAGGGGAATTCCACCAATTTTTCTAAATTTCTGCATAATTCAGTGCTTAAGATAAACACAAAGTCATTTAAAATTGTTTTTTTGTGAAACAATTAATTTGTAGAGAAACTTACCTACTCAGATTTCTTTACAGTGGTGGTGACAGGAACCGGGTGTCCCGATGTCTAGAATGCAAATATAGCCATTTTATTTAGGCTACTATCCGAAGCCACCAGTAAACCTACAGAAGTCATCTGAGTTTATATATGTAATGCTGATGATGGTAAAATAATGGCTATTTTACCTTAGAACACCCTTCATGTACACCTCTACCATGAATGGATTCAAATAAATTGATTAAAATACGTTTTAGACCAAATACTTTATCACAAAATTACCATAAAAAGTGTCTCAGACATCAGGCTTCATAATCTTTCATAATCTTTTCATATTATAGATTCTGTGAAGGAGCTTTTAGAGGCATTAAACACTTCGGATATCTGGTTCCCATCACCACCACTGAGAACAATTCTGACTCAGTTTCTCTAGAACGAAGCATTTCACACCAAACCACTCTGAATGATTTTGTTGACACGTTAACTATTATGCAGAATTGAGAGTTGACATTTAAGCTGAATCTCAATGCAGAGATCCCTTGGTTTCCATACGAAAACCACTTAAATCCCCTCATTCTTGCCTGTTTTCTACCAGCCTAGCTGACTTCCGTCACCTCTACAGAAGGGAGTCCTCCGTCCAAACCAACGGCATTAGCCTCTTCAGCGTTTTCGGCACAGAAACAGTCTCCAAAGCTGCAGTCTGCATCATGCATCACCACGTCCTCCTCAAAACTAGAGTTTTTCTGATTTATCATACATACACATGGTTTTCGCTGAGGGTAGGCTTCTGCTACGAAAGACAAACGGTCAGGCTAACGCTATCGTTAACTGGATAGCATTGTAGTCAACTTAAAAGTGGAGTGCGTGAGTTTATTCTCAAGTCAAACATCTGATAATGCACCATAGTTAACCCTTAATAATAAAACATAACTAACTAATAAGGGTATTTTTAAATTATCAAATCTCTCCTACTGCACTGTTTCTTGTGGGGCTGGTAAGCTAACGTGAGTTAGCGCGTAGATTAGCTAGCTAATGCTAGTTAGCTAAGAAGCAAAACATAAGGTTACATCCCAAATTAACTTCAAATACATCAAATGATTACATTATTAGTCCCATAGAACAGTAGCTTCCATATGAGCCCTGTCAACTAGCTACCTTTCTTTCGGCTAGCCATTTTAGAGAACTGGAGCCAAGACGATATGGTCAAATTTAAGTTAGCTACAGAGAAGTTAACGCTAGAGAAGCTATCAGACTAGGTTCCTAAGTAACGTTAAAGCGGTTAACCCCTTGAACCCCGGACACATTGCTGTTCTGAACCCTAAAACTTATAATAAAGATTAAATATGAATATAAAAGCAATGATATATACGTATTACTTAATTTCGTATTGCCTGAATTCTATTAATTATTTGATAACTACTATAAAACATGTATGTTATGCAGTTATGAGAATGGGCCACCACTTTCTCTAAGGATAGTATGAGGAACACTATTCCTTGATTAATAAATCTCTATCAAATACTTATTTGCAGAATTGTTCACACAGAAAACGCGGCAAAACTCCCTCTATTATAGTGTCGTTTTCATGGACAGGGATTAAGCCTTTTACATTTTCCTTTCAGAGTGCTGTACTGTCCTGGACTAGGCTTAATCCCTGGCTGGGAAACTGACACATAGAGTCTATACCCAGATAGCAAGCATATATCAGTCTGCTGGCATAAAAGGCTGGCACCCAGGCCACCCAGGTTATTGTCCTGCATACAAGGTCTAATTAGTTTTTAATCTCATCAAATACATTGTTCATGCACATAGTTTGTTTTCCAAAATAAAAGGCTAAGACAAATATTACAAACTACTGAAAGAAAAATCATTCATGACTAGGCCTGGGCTGCCAGCTTCGCCATAAGCAGGCCCACAGTGGCCCACTGTCCTCTTAATGTCTGGGTAGTCACTTGTAAATATTGCAGAATGTAACATCATTTAACATTATTCATCTCTAATGTTGAACTTTTGATTATTAGTCTAGGTCTGGACAGTGTCAACTTTAGATCACAAGCATATACAGCGCTTGAAATTAAACCACTGTTAGCTCATGTAACTACCGCAGCTGTAGCAAGTCTAAACAACCTCCACTCAGCTACATATGGGAGTGAATGTCACGTGTTAATTTGCCTAATAATGTCTGATGATTTACATTATCACGAATCATGCTTTTTGTTCCTCATGTAATACTCTGTTATTTTTCTTCTTGTCAAATCTTCATCATAAACATTTGACTACTACTGCTATTCCTGTTTAATACTACTAATAATGTTTAGAATAAAGAAAACAAACATACTGAGAGTTACAACTTACTTTATCTCAAATCTTTCTCATCTGAACAGCACACTTGAAAGTTAAATACATTTTTAATAACAGATGTGGTTATAAGAAAACCACCACTAAACTTAACAGTTCACATTTACCAAAGGAAAATGCAATGGATCTGCAGTATGTTATACATGCCTAATGGCTGGAATTACTTGTGTGTCAGTAATGTCCAGATTAAAAAAAAAAACACACAATTCTTTAATTTGTGTGGTCAATATGTAATAATAATAATAAAAATGCATGTGAACATGTGAACCTGACTTATATGGGTCATTCTAACGAAGTGGTTCAAAACTAATTGTAAAAATGCATAAATAGGCAACTGAGACATTTTACAAAGGGTAAAACTTAGAACAGCAATGCATATATCATATATATATATATATATATATATATATATATAAACAGAATATGATCATTGCATCATGCCTAACCCCTAAATCACAAACTTTTGCCAATTTTTAAAAGTTTTTTTCTCCTAATATACATTTTTAATTTATACTGACATTAAATGGAAATGCAATAACCATATGCTGTCTGTAATTTTCACGTCACTACAGAAACACACACAGATAACCTCTGAAATTTATTAACGTTTGGCTACACCCATATACAAGCAAACCAATGAGAAATATTAAACTTTTCCTCTTTTACCTGAGTAGATGTTGTTTAACATCTAAATCTTTATTTTATCTTTGTTTTAAATCAAAGTGTTTCAAAGTCAGAGGATTTATATGTGCTTTCTTTAAGTGTCACTTAGTCACCTTTCATGTCTTACAAAATACAATGCTATGTACACATTTGAAGCAAAATTAACTTGGATTGTCACAAACAGTCACAACAGAAAACAGACATGTCACTACCAAAACAAAATGCCTCCTCTGCATTGATATATGGGTTTTAGAAGTGACTTTTAGTTGTATTTTCTTATAAAGTCAAATATGCCCAAAAGTACAGCCGGTTACCTTTTTTTCCCCTAAATTTAACTGAAAATAACATGACTATTCATCAAATTTCAGAAAGAAACAGAATTGATATCTATGTTACATAATTTGATGCTGAAAAATACGAAATATGAAATGTGTTTTTAAAGCTTGATAAACAGAACACTATGATTTACTGCTGTTTTTCTGTGAGGTTTTGGTAATGAGAAATGTAGAGAAATACGTGAAAGTAAAATTCTGAAATACATATTTTAAACGTTTACTCTGTGAACTTATCAATAGTAGTTAAAAGTGCAACACAAAGTTAAAGGGATTTTATGAGGATGACACTTTTTAACATTTTTACAACCCCCTTTTGAACAACTTCTGTAGAATGACCAATTTACAGTGGAAAATCAGTGAACAAGTTAATGACAGATATCGCAAATCAAGACATGAAACAGCAAATATTTGCCATTTTGGACTACCTGTTGTCTGTCCAACCATGAAAATGCTTCCTGCTCAGAATATTAGATCATAGTTTAATCAGACTGTTTAATGGATGGTCCTCTAGGGCAAAAGCATGATCCACCTGGATTTTGGCCACTATGAACATTAGCAACATGGGACCACTCCCTTAAAATGCTTCACAGGACACTTTAGCAAAAACAGAGACTTCCCAATCACTAGTCTTTAATGTTGTAATCTCATAATGTGCATCAAGGCAAAATGACATTTTTACAACATTTTGAACTCATGTCAAGATTTTCTTGAAGGGTTCTACTGCCTAGTGAAGAAATGAAATGTGAAACAGCTTATACCACACCAAAACCTATGAGTAACCTCAAAACAAGTTCTCTCAAAATAAAATTTAAAAAAAAAAAAGGATAACAATGTGTCATTGTGTACCATGCAGTAAGTCTATTGAGACTGTCTGTGCCCCCACTGTGAACTGATAGGACCAAATCTACTTTAACATATAATATGTAAGACTTTGTTAAGATATTTCAAACCTTTCAAAAAGTTTACACTGCTAATGTAAACAGCCAACCGAAAACTTCAATCTTTCAACCGTCACTGTTAGTTTATCGCAGCAGTATAAACATTTTAAATGCTTGAAATTATACATATATACTTTGCGTTTGTGTGGTACATGAATTATTGTCAAAAATCCTCCAAACAGATATGCTTTAAATAATAAGAATAAAAACAGCAGATAACGTCTAATGACAGCACTTATCAGCTCTTGCTGAATTCTGACAGAATAAATTTATTTATAATACCAAGCTCAAGTTGCATAGTTAATACATTAAATTCCACATTAAGTTTAAGAGAAATGAGACTGATGACAAAAAAAGACCTAGCTGGTTAGAAGGGTCAGCTGAAGAGTGTTTCAAGACTGATTTGTATTAAATGCAGTATTTTAGTGTTCTGTTGCAAAAAGGGCCTTCACAATACCCTGTAATGCTATATAGCCTTTTTCTCACAACCTCAAAGATGTAGGCTTCTTGAGCACCTACACCTGAAAAGTATTCTTCCAAGGCTATTATGAATCAAAATAACAATAAAAAGTATTATTTTGTCACAGAAAATGTAGAGCACCAAAAAGATCCGTGTTGGCAAATTAGAAAAGCTCTGTTGAACTTAAGATAAGCAGGCACGCAGAGCTTGGCATATCAAATGAGGATGGACAAATTGCTAATGTCTAAATTGTAGAAATTTTGATCTGATTAGTTTGTTAAGTAAAACATAATATACTGTCTTTCATAGATTATATGTAGAGTGCTTAACTGAGATTCAACAAATGGCAGTATGCCTAAAGTTTGAGGCACTGAATCCCACAAACGAAAGCTGACCAAAACACCTGGATTATGCATACCATTAAAAGTGCAGTTTTACAGGTTATTATTTGGTGTCTAAGTGCATAGATTTCTTCTCACATTGATATAGAATGGCTTATTTAAAATTTTTACATGACACACACTCTCTTTCTCTCTCGCTGTCTCTCACTGTCTCTTGGTGTGCTTCATGTTGTAGTGGCTCCGCATGTCTTTGCGGAGGCGGAATTTCTCCCCGCACACACCGCAGATGTACAAGTGAACATCCATGTGCTTTTCCAGGTGTTCCCCGCTAGGAAAGATTTGAAAGCACACCTGGCAGATGGTCTCTCCGGCCGACAGGTGGGAGATCATGTGGCGCACATGATCGTGCTTGAGGAAAGTGCCCTGATCACAGACGGGACAGACATAGCGAGCCATACCTTTGTGCATGTCAGTGTGCAGCCGAAGCTGACGCTCTCGTAGGAACTGCTTGCCGCAGGTCTGGCAGGTGAACTGTTTCTCCTTGGTGTGCACCGTGTAGTGCTCCCGCAGGTGGCACCGCTGGTAAAAGCCTTTGCCGCAGATGGCGCAGAAGTGCTTGCGACGATGGTCCGGCTCACCGCTGTCCTCCATCATTGCAGGTCGGAAGGGCTCCTGTTCAGGACAGGCCAACGTGTGCTCCACAGCCTGGCTTTCACTTTCAAAAATTAAGCCACAGAGGGGACAACGGAAGCCCAAGTCAGCACCTTCCAGCAAGCCCTCCTCCATAGCCTGCCCTTCTTCAGGCAGAGGGGAGTCTTCACCTGGTGAGTCTGTCTCCGCACACTGAGGCTCCCCGCAGCGCTCAGCATGCTCCTGCAGCTGCCTGCCCTTGATAAGCACCTGGCCACATCTTCCGCAGGCACATATATGTCCCATGTGGTTGGAAATGTAATGAGAAGACTGGTCCTCCTCGGTCAGCAAGGCTCCACACAGCTCACATGGAGTGCACTCCCCATCCTGCTTTTCCTCTTTGATCCTGTGCACCTTGTCTTCTGGCCCAGTCTCCTTGCTGTGGCCCTCCAGCGCACTGGCGCCATCATCCATGGCGGACACTCCTGCCTCTTCTTCACTGTCGAATCTCACATGGTCTGCAACATTAGCTTTGAACATCCTGCGGCGTACCTTGCAGCTCCCTACGCTATGGTTGCCAACCTGGACCACTTTGATGTTTTCCATCTCTGTATCTGAGTCTTCTTCCTGCTCTACTTTGATGGTTATATTCCTAGACAAGGAAGGATCAGTGTCCATTCCTGTGGCAACAGACCTGATCACAGACTCTGGGTCCGACTTGTGTTCAAGCCAGTCTTCTTCTCCCTTGCAAACCGCTCTGTGTTCCTCCCCTCCCTCAGAGGCAGAACTCTCAGCTTTGCTGGAGTCATTGTCAGCTGCCTTGCTGGCTCTAGGTGTCTGGTAAGCCTTGCGGTTGGTGCATGTGAGGATATGCTCGATGAGCAGCTTCTCACAACTGAAGACAAAGCCACAGTCGTCACATGTGTAAGTGCGGCCAAACCGGGGCCGTTCTTTTAAGGTAGAGCTTCGGCCTGAGGTCCTCTTTCGCAAGTCACAAGGCTGCTCCACCAGATTCTCGGAGAGTGATGGAGCAAGCGTGAGGACCACATCTTCAACAGGCCTCACAGTCGAGATGTTAATGTTTTGACGAGTAGTTGTATTTGCAAGCTTAGACACACGCTCAGTGTCCGCCGGACTCGGCCTCCGCTGCTCAAACATGCGTACACCAAACATCATTTTGCCTCCCACTGCACTGGATGAGGATGACGAGCTAGATGACGAGGAGGAGGCCGAAGAGGAGGGAGTAAGGTTAGATGTTCGGATGTCTCTAAGATCCTCCAGAGAATCAGGGATGTAGTACATCTGCAGATAAACCATGGAGGACTTCAGTTCCTCAAATTCAAAGTGGCCTACCATGATACGGCCGAGGTACATTAGCTGCAAGATGAGGTCAAAGCATTCTGCACTGATCTGCATGTTGCTGAGATCAAGGCGTGCTGTCCCCTGCTGGTCTCGGATAAACATCATCCTGAAGTAGGAGCTGCAGGCTGCCAGCACAGCTTTGTGGGCCCTGAAGTAAATATCACCAATGGCAATGCAGCAGTCACACAGGAAGCCCCACTCTCGTTGGTTGTTGAGCTGCTGCAAGACATGATCACTGTGGCTTGGCCTTGCCATCACCCTGTGGAGAACTAAAAAAAACAATAGAAAAAAAGAAAAACAGCACTTCATCATTATGCAAAGGCTTGTTTTGTATTAAGCAATGAAACTGTTTATGTATGCAGTAGCTGTAAACATAGCATCCAAATGACAAAACAGGAACAGACTGTACAATATGCACTTTTTACCCTCCATAAACAGAACATCTCCTCATGCCAATTCAGCCTGTACTTCAGTCCACTGAATTTTTTTTAGTTAAATTACAAAAACAGTACCACATATCTACCCATTCAGTTTATTATTATACATGTTAGAATTACCAAAGTGTTAAACAAATCAAGGTAAGGTTATTAAACGTTTGATTTAAACTTCAATCAGGTGCTCAGACCTTTAACAGGTACCAAAATCCTTGGGAAGCAAAGTTGCTACCGAATGTGCCTGTTCAAAAATTGCTTATCTGATTATGTGAAAACAGTTTACAATTGTGGTAAACAGGAAGCCACAATAATCAGAAATCTGCCTTTAACTATACATGGTCAAAGATAGTTATTATGGGTATTTTGTTATTACTTGTGGTTGCTTTGCTATTTTAATAGGTATTCTGCACAACCTTCGTTGTGCTGTGTAATCACGAACATTTTGCCACATTGGTTAAAAGTGATTTTAAATAGTGTCACTTTCGGAGGTTCATATGTTTCCCACATAAATTGCATTATGGGTTGGTTGGTTTGTTCTAGAAGGATTTCATATGGATACTTCGAGAATGAATATGCACATTTTCTTTCTTTTCTTAAAAAAAGCCTTAAAATCCATGATGTCCCAGAACTGTTGATTTAATGCTCTCCTCTATGTTAAATGCAAACCCTTACTAGACTTCTGAAGGAATGGTTTGGCAAAAATCAGTTTTACACAACTTTCCACTTACACCAGATGTAACTGATCAGCCAAGACATTTTTGTTCTGGCCAAATTATGCCTCTTTAGTGCTGTAGCTATGAGACTACAAACACTAAAAGAAGTCAAGTCACCCAAGTCTTTTCTGTAACTACATCAACATCTCTCAACCCATTCAAACTGCATCCAACATGGGGAAAACCATTTTAGACAACAGGTGTTGTGCTGAATTCTGCTTCCCCTTCGAGTGCACACATGTCACACATGCATAAGGATGCCACAGACTGCGTTTGCGAACTGCATATATATGTTTAGAAATGGAAACAACAGAAATGGCAAATGTAATCTAGTGTCCTTACGTCTGCATAATGTGTGTGAATGTGAAGGGGTGGCAGATTGTACTGTTCACAGTAAGTCATACTGTGTCCTACACAACACTGATAAGTCCACACATCCTTAATGAAGACCTTTTGAGGTTGAGAGAAGTTTGAGGGATGTATGCACAGAAAAGATTTGGGCAACTATAGCGTGAGCAACGTTAGCCTCGTAGCTCCAGCGCTAAACTAAAGAAGGAAGATTTAATGTATAAATTTATCTTGGCAAATAATGTGTAAATGTAATTATATATGTGTATATATCTACATTTCTCTTTCTCATTCACACACACACATTATATATATATATATATATATATATATATATATATATATATATATATATATATATATATATGAGAGAGAGAGAGAAAGATAAATAATTTATTAATATGTAAGATAACATTTTATAAGATGTGGAAATTATATTTATATATCTTAGAAAATCTATATAAACTTCACACAAGGTTTATTGGTCTAATGTATAGTAGTAACTTTTATTAGATAAAGTTAAATACATGTATATACATATATATTTACATATAGACTTTATTTATATGTTATTTATACAAAGTCTATATAATGAGTACACAAGCTTCAACAGCTTTCATTTTTTCCATTACCTCAAACTCGTAAACTCTGTCAGTGGCTAAAACGCATTTACCAGTATGTACTAGATCTGTACTTTCCCTTTGTTGTGCTGTAACTGAGGTGTAAGTCCCGCCCCTGCGCTCTCATTGGGCCGTTCCTGGGCCAGACTCATGCGGGCGTTGTGGCTGTCAATCATTCCGCACTGAAAAAAACTGAAAACCAAACTCTCCGCGTCCGAAAGTGGGCCGAGAGATCGGACCGGACCTCTCGGCTTCGGAAGCGAGAACGGGCGCTAATCGAGAGCAGACAAGCCGCGGAGCCGGAGCTCTATCTGCCCTTCTTTCTCCCTCCGTGTCTCTCTCCCGCAAGCCCGCCGCCCCCACGCTGCTTCCCCGCACGTACTGGGAGGAGGAAGAGCTCATTCTCTCCTCAGCTAAAGCTAATGTTTACACTCGGAGAAGGCCAAAAATACTCACCCAGGTTAACGTGCTCCGACCGATGGCGAGCGAAAAAGTGGAGTTGGGACGCGGAGCCGCGGGCTTTCGCCGCTTCCTTGGCCTGAAACGCGCGAGGAAAGTTGGGACGACGGGGAGAGCTAATCGCCCCCTCGTTTTTTTGCAGCAGCAGAAGGAGCAGGAGGGATGAAAGAACTTCCGCACAGCCGCTTCGCGAGTTTGCGCACGCAAACGCACACGCAAATGCAAGAGGGAAAAAAAAGAAAAGAAAAAAAAAACGCAGCCCGCCCTAACACGGCCATGCGGCCAGGGGCAGCCAGTGAAAATGCAACCATACATGAAATATATGCGCGAGTGAGGAGGGAACGGCAGAGCTGGCTGTTTCTTTCAACCAAATGGAGAATAACAATAAACGAGCATTAGACAAGAGTGTCTTATCGCAGGAGAAACATTAAACACTTTAAGGTTGTCCACGAGATTGCGTTAAAAATAACTTTGTTGTTTATGACTTTAGGATTGTTTTCAGTTCATCCACTCAACTTGTGTTGATTCGTCGCTGCATTTTTGGTGAAGTCTTACGTGCAGAGCAACATTAACCAGCAGAACGACGCGAAGTAACATTTTTTTTTTCGCATTTGTGCTTGTGCTGCAGCTGCTAATGTACATCGTGGTCACGTGACGGAGCCTGAGCAGAGCCCCGTGTCAGACGCATAGGAAGCAGCACAAGCGCTTTTCTGCAGCAGCACGTACGAAATAAAAAGCGCTTTCACGCACATAGGCGGTAAGATTGCGTTTTCTTCAGCGTCTTTCGTCTTTCCGTGAACGCATGCATGCTTTATATGTGGAGATGCATGGGAGGCGAGCCCCGTTTCTTCGAGAACTGCCATCATCGACTGCGTAGAGCAGACGTGTGAAAAATGAATGTGATGCTGTCTTGAGCGAAAGGCTGGTGGTGGGAGGCAAAGCGAGCACGTTCCAGAAGCACGAGTGCCTGTCTGTCTGATATTTGACGCTAACAGTT
Source organism: Colossoma macropomum (assembly GCF_904425465.1). Lineage (NCBI taxonomy): Eukaryota > Metazoa > Chordata > Actinopteri > Characiformes > Serrasalmidae > Colossoma > Colossoma macropomum. The sequence continues at coordinate 24,494,457 of NW_023494795.1, read as the reverse complement.
GTCGCAACTCATTGGGGGATAAATAAGTGCTTTTATGTAACACCAGTCAGGCTTTGTCTCAGTTCAGCTGTATTTATAAGAAACTCGGGCTGGCCAAGCCGCTCCACTTCACCACAAACAATGCATGTGTCCATGGTTTAGAGGAAGAGGCCTCCACCACGCAAGTGTGACTCACAGAAACAGTCCACGAAGCATGTCACTTAGATAACACTTGGTGTAAGTTGCCAATGCGCCTGAAATTGCGCTAATTCCAGTGCTGCGCCTTTGCGTGTAAACAGACGCATGTAACATGTGAGGCCAGGCGCAGACGTGTAGCTTCAGTAGACGTCAGAGTCGCCGGGACAATCCCATCCAGATGTAAACATCTGGCCTAGGTTTCCCCAAAAATGTGCAAAAAGCTGTTCCCATTTCCTCCGATAGAGGTCGCCCATTGTCCCATCTTGAATACACAGGTATATGATGAAAGCCCACCGTTTCTATGCAAGAGCAGTGCTATCTCCCCTTAATTTCCTACCTCACGACACATCTTTTTCTGTGTTTTGTGTTTGCTTGTGCAGGGTATTAGGTTAACAGAGGGGGCATCATGGATGTGTCCAGCCACAGTCTATTCCTCCTGCAGCAACTGAATGTCCAAAGGGAGTTTGGGTTCCTGTGCGACTGCACTGTGGCCATTGGCAACGTGTACTTCAAGGCCCATCGAGCAGTGCTGGCTGCCTTCTCCAACTACTTCAAGATGATCTTCATCCATCAGTCCAGGTTAGTCACCCTTCTTGATGTGCCTTTTGACGTAAGCTTTTAAGAGTAAGCACGTTTGCAAGATAAATAATACGTCAGTGGATTGTAGGTAATACGTTTTGTGCATTAGCAAGAGAATTGTAAGATAATTCAACTGTATTTTAGCAACATGACCTACAGGACTGGGCAAAAGTCAGGAACCACCCAGAAAAGGAAATAGACAAAAAAGAAGACATTTTGTAATAAAACACCAAAACTTGACATCTGAGATGTGGAGTAAGGTTTTTTGGATTGCTGAGTCTAAATTTGTAATTGGGATTTTTTGTATTTTGAGACACAGAAAATGCAACCAACTTCTAAGACTGAACTTTGGAGGTGATGAAAAATATTCCTGCAGATTTCTTTGAAAAAACTGAGAGCAAGTCTCTTGAAAACAATGGAAGTCGTAATAAAGGCAAAGTGTGGACACATTAAATACTACATGTGTCACTGCACAATCACAAAAAAATGATATGTTTAGTTGTTGAGGCATCTATGTTTTTCTTTTTCTAGATGCTAACAAGTTAATAATCTATACTTAATGGCCGTTTTGACTGCAATTCAATGTAGGGATGGGCAGTACTGTACATATGCTTTATGACCGGTTGCCTTAAAGATAAACAGTATAAATATATATTCAAAATATGCTGTATAAAACAGAATATTAGCTAAGCATATGCCAATTGTTTCCCAATGTTCAGTGAGTGTATTAAGATCCAGCCAACAGACATCCAGCCAGACGTCTTCAGCTACCTGTTGCACATCATGTACACAGGCATGGGCCCTAAGCAGCCTGTGGATCAGAGCAGATTGCAGGACGGCATCAAGTTCCTTCACGCATACCAGCTGTGCCGCAAGACAGGTGAGGGCGGACCCGACGCCTCCTCTGACCCCATCCGTTTGTCCAACCTTTACGGCATCCAGATCTCCTCCCAACTGACCGCCAAAGAGTCTTCGGGCCTGAAGGCGGCCAGTAGCTCGCGGGACACTGAGGATGGGCGCTCCAGTGCCCGGGCTGACCGCTCTCATGGCGGCAGGCCCACTCTGGCTCTGGGCCTGGAGGGCCTTCCGTTGGAGCGCTCGTCCCGAGGCCTTCGCACTGTTTCCTCTGTGGCATCAGGGGACGATTCAAACTCCCTTTCAACCAGGATCAAGCAGGAGAGGGTGGAAGAGGAGGAGCAGGAGGAAGGGGAGGAGAACCATCAGGCACCCGGCTCTCTCCCCTCAGCCCAGGGTAGCCCTTGTCCGGCAGCTCTCTTCAAGGATGGTCCTTTGGCACTGCTGTGTCCACGTTGTGGCGAACGCTGCTTGTCGCCTGAGGGCTTGCAGGAGCATCTTTTCACCCATGCAGCCTGCACGCTGGAGCCCTCAATCAGCAGTCTGATGGAGGGAGGACCCTCTGAGGACGGAGGTGGAGATGCCAGGGGATCGGAAGAGAGACGGGCTCAGAAGGAGCGAGTGGACGGGGGCACTCTAGAGGAGGCCTTACGACAAAGTCAGGCGCTGGCCGACGAGTTGGCAGCCGAGTTGAGGCGGGGGGGCAGCAGCCCAACAGCAGGTTTCACCCGCAAGAGGAAAATGGCCTGTGCAGTCTGCAACTTGCGCTTTTCCCACAAGAGCCAGTTGCAGGAGCACATGTTTGCCCACGTGGGCAAGCCTCTACGCTATCATCGCTATGGTCGCTTCTGCGGCCAGCTCCTCCATGGCTGCGAGGGACCACCGGACATCACGGCAACGGCTACAGCAGCCGAGGAGACTGTCCGGGACGCTCAGGACAATGGCAGCTCCTGCTACTCGCTGGACTCTGAGGTGTCTCAGGAGAGCGTAGATGCTGTGACTGTGGAGTGACACATGGATTCTTCATTGACATGCAGTCTCCATTCAGCTTTGACCTCAGACACTGTCTCGTCTCATGTAACTCCTGTTAGTACATTTCAGTTCAAGAACTGCTGTTGACACTCTGTTGACAAGTTCAATGTTAGTGTATAGTCTGTTGTGGCTTGTGGCTGTAACTGAGCAACGCTGGACCGAGGAGCTAGATGTTGTGTTTCGTTCAGTAATACTGTATTTTCTAAAACTGTAATGACTGATACCTGCACATCAAACTAAACCAGCGCAGACAGTGAATTTGAAATAGGTTTCTAATGAAAGTCAGATTGCTGTTGTAATGACTACATAAGTACAGAATCGTTTTCTTAATGTTGTGTAGCCGGTAGATTGAATTCACATTCATGATCAATCCACTCTAAAAGATATGAGATTAATCCTCTGTGAAATCTGGTTCAGTGCCTTAAAATTATTTGCCAAGCAACGCTAAAAGCACTAAAAGCACTTAAAGTGTTGCCCAACCAAATCCGGCCTGTGGTGAATCACAAAAATAGCATCCTTTCCCTCATTCATTGTATGGTATGTTGGTGTTACCACCTAAGTACAGTGCCTGATTTTGTGAAATGCTCTAAGAACTGGACTAATGTAATGGAAGAATGGTGCTTTCTGCTTAAATGATTCTCTAAAAACCTGCCAAAGGTTATATTGTATGGAACTGAAAGTAGTGAAAAACACTTTACTTGGTACCTCACCACATAAACAATCTTGCATAATTGGTATTATGTGTTTATGCCACTAGAAGTGAAAATGTCTCTCTATAATAATGTCAAGGTTCAAAGGCTGCTGCAGTAACATCACTGACTTTGTCACCTAAAACCACGCCATCTTAAAGGTCACCTGTCATCAGCACTGGGGAAAAAAAAAGTGTGTTACGTTCTGAGAGCTGACCTTTATGTCTCTAATGGAATAGTAAATAGCCAATGATGAAGAGGATTCACTTTCTACTTGTGTCTGGAAAGTCCACAGGCCAGATTTGAGTTGTATTTTTTGAACACTCGAGAAGAGGTCAGTGTACTGTGATGAGAAGTTTAAACCAGTGAAAAGCTAACGTCTGTGACACTTGTGTGACTCGTAGAGTGCATTTTGAATAGTCTCATTATGACTTTTATTTATCAGCACTGAGTAATGTTGTGTAATACTGTGTTCTGATTATTTTTTTAAATAAATGGCATTTTCAGTGAACTGCATTTAAATTCACTGCATTAGAAAACCATTAGTTTAAACAACAAACACCTTTCTTTTTGTACATTTCTGTATATATTTAATCACTGAGATGTCATTCAGTGGTTTGATTTGAAATTGCAGGGAAAGTGGTTCTTTATAGTGATGGTTATGGAAACCAGAGGTTTCAATGTCTGCAGTGCAAATATAGCCATTTTGTTGATTCAAAACGACCTACATGTGAACATACGTCTTCTGACTTTTTACATCTGATGATGATGGTAAAATAGTGTTTAAATTTTTTCTAGAATGGAGCATTTCACATAAAACCATGCTAAATAACTTTGCTTACATCTTAATGATTTAATCATGAAGAAATTGTGAAAATCAGTGGAGTTCCCCTTTAATCGCAGTACCTCCAAAAGTCTCCCCACTTTAAAGTTATGGCTTTTCACCTTTTACCACTAGAGGGCAGCATTTGCTTATGCGGTCAAGCATTTTTCAAAATGTCAAGGGTAGAATCCTAAACAGGAGTTATTTACAAATCACAAACACAGTCTGCTCACATAATAATCCAGAAAATCCAGTCAGTCAGTCTTAAATGATCTTAGGCAGGGGAGTTCAAGGAGTTCAAGGAGTTAGGCCTATCCTTAAGAGGAGCATTAGAGCATGAAGCATTTTACTATATGGTCTACATTTAAATATGAACATGGTTCACAGGAAGATAAATGATTCTTTGCCTGTCTGCTCTCACCACATATTTCCATTTATTTAAACAAAGCCTTTGAATGATTCTTGTGGGTTTACCATCCACACGAATGACAATCAGACTAAGATCATATGAGACATCTTATTTTGTGCTGCTTTACACAACAGAAGATTCCCAGGAGTTAAAAGTGTGGTTGTGTAGCTGCTAACTAATACGTGGGTTATCCATTGCTATAGAAACTAGGCTTATGTCGCAGTGATATGAAAGATAATGTCACATTCTGGCTAAAAATATGAACTGTGGGAGAAATAATGAAATAAAGCACTCGTGAATTGCACGTTTTAGGCAGATTGCGCCTAATTCCAGCACATGTGAACGCCCACAATGTTGAGTAAGCTACATGGAATGTAATGGACAGGACAAAATTTGAATCACAACAATATATTCATATTGCAATAACATCATATTTATTACATCAACATCACAATCTGGAAAATCATTCCATTATAATACAGGCCGATATGCATGATAGTTCACATTAGTAGTAATTTAACAGATGTTGTTCTCTCATAAACAGCGTAACCATGAATGATTCAAATGCAGTCAATACAATGCTAACTCATCTAACACTGATGACTCATGGTTTCATCCAACCATGAGGCTAGATTCACGCTCCAATGATAAGATCATACAAAATGTGTTCTTTGCTGCATGCTAGGAGTAGGTTTTGTACAGAACTGCGCAAAACTCAGAGGCCACTCTTCATGTCTTTAATGTCCAGTCAAAACAGCCATTAAATACAAGTTATTCATTTTTCATAAGTTATTTCTGAAGAGATTATTAGAGATATAAGATTATTAACTTGCATAATAAGTGAAAATAAGTAGGAGTTATTAAAAGATACAGAGAAAACAGAACAACCATGCAAGACCTGGTAGACCACCATAACTGTCACCATCAGATAAACAGCACTTAAAGCTTTCATCTTTGAGAGAGAGGAGAAAATTAAGCTCCACTCTTGCTTCAGATTTGAAAACATCCACAGATGTTTCTGTCCGTCCTTCAACTTTGAGAGGACAACTCAACACCAAAAGTCTGAAAGGATGTGTAGCTGTCAAGAAGCTGTTACTGAGAAAAAAATACAAAGAAACTGTCGGAAGGGCGATTGACTGACCACCCCAGAGCCCAGTCCACAAGACACTGAATGTGTTTGGGATTACTTGCATTGTGAGAAGCAGAAAATGCAACCAATTTCTAAGACTGAACTTTAGAGGTGTGTAAAAATATCCCTGCAGATTTCCTTGAAAAACTGAAAGTAAGTCTCCTGAAAAGAATGGAAGCTGTAGTAAAGACAAAGTGGGCACACTAAATACTGAAAAAAGTTGATATGTTTAGTTGTTGAGGCATCTATGTTTTTTGCCTTTTCTTCTAAATGCTAAAAAGTTAACAATTCATACTTAATGGCTGTTTTAAGTGCAATTAAATGAAAGTGTGGACAGTACTGTACATATGCTTTATGACCAGTTGCCTTAAACATAAACATAAGTATATTGTCATAAAAAGACAAAAAGTGGGCATGCTAAATGCTGAAAAATGTCATGTTATAAGTAGTTGTTCAGGCTTCTGCATAATGTCCTGTTTAACATCAGTTTTCTGCTTGTTTTTTTTTCCCTAACGCTGAAAAATGAATTAGGTACTTACTGGCTGTGTTGACTACAACCTAAATAGATCAGAGATGGTCTCTGATTTTGCACAGTACTGTATATCATGCATGGTCCTGATCTATCTGATTACTCTGCAGCTCAGCTGAAAGCTGTTCCATAGCACCAGTAATGGCTGCATGGACCAAGGAGAAAGCCGTCTGCACCAGTAACATCTCTGAAAATTGACTACTGTTGCCACTGTGGTCCAAAGTCTGTAACGTGTTTTTCACCGTTCTGTTAACTTTAAATCTGTGACAGGACCCATTCACTGAGAGAAGTGGTGACAGTGTATTATACTGTAGAGTGTTGTTCTCCATAGGTTCTTCGATTTCTTCATCTGATGAGTGAACATCTTCAATTTTAATGATTGGCTTGCATTTCGCAATCTTATCTAGATCGTTTAGGACTACCACATTTCTAGTACTAATATCTGGGGAGGCCTCAGGGACTTTAATTTCTGAATTACACTCATGAACATGTGTTGTGGTGGTTTCAGTGTCTGAGAGACCACCAGGCTCCAGTAATCTGTGTATTCGTGTCCTCTTCATCCTTTACGTTTGAGAGGTGGTGTTTGTGTACATCCTGCGCAGGACAGCATACTTCATCAACCTGCTCATGACTAAAGTCAGCACTCACTTCTGCACTCAGGGTAACTTCATCTGTACCCTCTTCCTTGTGATCTAGATCTTTCCCTGGACAGCTTTCCTCATGGATCCTTGCCATGTCCTCGTGAATCTCACTTGATCCTTTCAGCTGCTCAGCCACAGCATTATCTTCAGATGGCTCGGGAGCACAGTAATCAGGCTGATCAACGGCAGAGTTGGATCTTTCGGAGGTTATTTCAATAAAAGTATCATGATCTTGACCTGCGCTGCCCTTTTCTTGCTTCTGATTGCTGCTGGATGTTGTTGAAAGTCTCTTGAAAATGGGCCACATTCTAACACGGAACTTTCTTTTTCCTTTTCTTGAGCCTTCCTTCTTAAGCAAGCCTGCTTTGCACCCTTCAGTCACATTAAAGGAGTCAGCTGAAAGGGTCAGGAGTTCATGTGTAGTATCCTTAGCGACTTCAAGGCTAATGTGTGCTCTTTGTGTTGCATTGTCTTCTGCATCTTCCACAGATTTAGTATCTAATTGCTTTCTCCTTCGAACACACATCAAAGCCGGGGAGAACATCCTTCTAATTGTTGCTTTAGCTCTGCTTCTCCTCAGCCCACTCTTGCCATGTTGTCCTTTGACCCTGCTCTCTTCTGGCTTTGACACTGCTTCCAGAGACTCTTCTTGGGGATCTGTGCAAGTTTCTTGTTCTTCTACAGCAAAGGCAATTTGAGGGCTTTGACACGTAACCTGGTGCGATTCACATCCTGCATCACTGTTGCCTTGGTGCTCTTCTGCCGTGCCGTTATTTTTGTCTCGCCGTTGCTTTCTCAAAGCTTGAGCATCTGACTTCTTCTCATCCTGAACTGGCGATTTGGTTTTGCCCAGTAGAAGTCTGGGTGGGCCTGTTAGTTTTCTTTTCAGGCCTGCCTTCTCTTGGAATTCTGCGCAGCCGATCTCCTCTGTTTCCATCTTTCGTGGAAATAAGGGCAGTTTGCAGAAAAGATGGAAGAGTTATTTAGGTGTGGTGTCTTCCATTGTTATGGAAGGTCAGATCTTCAAAAGTGCTGTAAAGCAAAGATATCAAGACAGTCATACTGAATGGAAGGTTGTTAGTACTGGCTCTTGGTCTCTACAGAATATGACAAAATAATAACAGATTTTACACAGGGTGAATTATATTTAAAGAATAATTTCTTAGCAATGCAGTGTTAGAAATACGGTCATATGCAAAAGTTTGTGCACCCCTGGTCAAACTGTGCTATGTTGATTTTCTAAGTGAAAATAAGTTAACACATCTTACTCTAACCTTGTACGGAGAACACACATTTTAATGCAAAATTACTGTTTAAATATAAAATATGGCCTGTGCATGTTTATATTTTATGTTTTAAGTGTTAAACTTAGCAAATAAATAGAAATTGTACATTAATCTTTTGAGAAAAATGCCATATTTGTGCTTGCTCCTCGTAGATGATGTGTGAAATTAAACAAAACATAATTTGAAAGGGGGTGTTCAAAATTGCACATGACTGCAAAATCTTTTTTTTTTTTAACTGTTGCATTTGCTCCGTGCCTTAAAAAGCATTGCAATGAAAAACGGGTTTGAGTTGAATGCAGTTATGACAATTAGGGATGCACGATGATTTCAGAATGATATCAGTATTGGCAGATAATTGCTTTAAAAAATTCCATTTAAGAGTGGAATATTTAGGTGATGCTGGGCTACTGCACAAAAATGTTTACTGCATTTGTAACCCTACAGAAATTAATGTTACATTTTTCTGTAATGCTCATCCAGGTGGATTTTGTCCCAGTTTCTAGATTTTAGAATTTATCGTTCATGAATTGGCATCTGTACTGGTGTCAGCAGATATGAGAAATATTGGATATTATAATAATATTGTCATCGGTCAATAACTCCTACATTGGTCCATCCCAAACTATGATGCCTCTTTACTATTACTGCAGTGATGCTAACTGAAGTCATACTTTCCAGATTTACTAAATCTTACCACTCGCAATAAACGATCAAAAACTATTTCACATCAATGAAAAAAATCTCCATAATGTGACTGTCACTACAGTGTCATTACATTCAAAGTCTGCACTCTGATCTGTTAAGCAGGTGTGTAAGATTTCAGCAGAGGTTAATTTTTAAACTAAATGTATTAAAAGTAGGATAATGCAAAAGCTGATAAACCACATAATTTAACTGACATTTCTTAAATATGAGGTGGTGTAGATTTTGTTCTTTTGTCAAAAGAATAGAACAAAATGTTGCATTTGTGATGCGAATTTGTTAAACCACTACTGATGCAAATCAGATAAAAAATTAGTTTTTATGAGAGAAATGTTTTTACCAATGTAAAAAATGTAGAAGAGTTTTTACCAATGTAAAAAAGGTTAAAAAAATAAAAATATTATTCATATGTAAGTAAATATGATAATCATCAAAGATCACAGCAAATTTTGAACAAAAACCAAGAAAAAAAACACAATTATGGCAAATAACAATTAAGCACAAATGTTGTTTCTATTGCAAATAACTGAGCTGTTTTTCAAATGTATGATTAAAATCTCAGAACATGTCTCTATATAACCCCTAAAAATGATGTCCATTGCTAAAAGTGAAAAAAACACAAGTGTTTTGCGTGCAACTACTTATGGAATACCCAAACTGTTTAATAAAACATTTTACTAACTTCATCAACCCACTGTGAGTAATAAGTGCATAGGCCTGTTCCTTCCACTGATATGGATGAAAACAGGTAAATAGAGAGGATACAATTTTCCATCTAACGCCATGTCTATGGTGTTAGATGGTTACTTCCCAAACCTCATGTGTTTATGTGGCTGTCCTTTTCTAATGTGAAAATAGGCATAAGACAAATATGCGTTATACAATTACAGATTTTTTTTGTTAAAGATGTTTGCTTGTACACTTTTTTTTTTTTGATCAGTGACTGCATGAGCTTTTTTCTAATCACAGTCTGCTGCCTCCTATTTTAAGAATGAAGCGACTGGCTATAAATCAAACTGCAAGCTAAGTTCTTGCCTGCATTCACTAGACAAGAGAAAGTATTTTGCAAGCATCAGAGCACTTCTCTTACTGTTTTACTTAAGGAAACAGGCTGCATTTTAAAAGGATAAAGATAAGCACAAGCATTAGAAACTGTAATTAGGCGTACCTGTCTACAGCAGGGTGTCTGCCAGTGTTTTCCTCCGGCTGGGAAAGAAAGCGAGGTGCGCGGTGGATGAGGAAGCTCTGTTTGCGAGAACACTTGCAGCTCTGCCACCAGCTGAACGGTCTCACACGCTCTAGCTTGGAGGGATGCTGTTTCCTAGAGGGCCAGGCTCTCATCAGTTTCCATAGCAACCAAGTGATTGACAGTTTATGATCTGTGGCATCCAGCTATGCAATGATGCAAGAGCTATACTAGCTCAGAGACGGCTCTGTGGCTGACGTGACCACGAGAGAGGGTCATTAGCAGCCTGCAAGTTTTGTTTTTTAGCATTCTAAAATGAATCCAGGAAAAAAGAAGAATACATTGCCTGCACTCACATTCTGTTATCATGCTTACTTGCTTATTTTAAAGTAAATATTGATCAATCGTTACCATCTACAGTAATAAATGCATGAAACACAGCAAAATGTTTACCTAAACATAGAAGCTAATGTTTTTCTTTTGTATATAATCATTACGGATGCACAATCACATTAGAACCATGTCTTAGATAATTGCTTAAAAATTGATCAACTTCAGACAAATGTTTACACCTGACCAATGTTTCAAACCAATGAGGTATTGATTGTACTCTGGAAGAGCAGAATGTTTACATGACACTGGGCTACTATGCAAATATATTTGCATTTTATTCATTTTAGTGTATTTGTAACCCTCTAGAAACAAATGCAATGCTAATCCAGAGAGATGTAGTTTAATTTCAACATTTTGTGAATGATTATGTACCAGTATGAGCAGAAGTATACTTGAAAAAAATGGATATCAGCATTAGCTCACAATTCCCATATTGATGCATCACTAATAACTATGTACACTATACATCCAAAAGTATCCAGACAACCCTTCTAATTAGTCAGTTCAGCTACTTTAAGGTGCACCCATTGCTGACACATGTTCAACTCCTTGCACACTGCTCATAATCTTTATAGAAAAGCACTGGCAAAAGAATTTGATGCTCTGGAGCAGCTGGACATGAGCCTAAGAGCTCCATGCCCAATGCCATGCACCAACTAGAGGGTTATAAAGCACCCCAGCATCGGGCTGTGGAACTGTGGAACTGTGGAACTGGGTTCTCTGGAGTGATTGAGCTTTTAGGAAGAGTTCGAGTGGCATTTGTGATCCAGAACTATTCCTCCAACATCAGTTCCTGACCTCAGTAGTGGTTGAATACAATCAAATGCTCATAGCAATGTGCCAACCTCTACTGTAAAGCCTTCCCAGAACAGTAGAGACTATCACTGCAGCAAAAGTGTGACAAACGCCCCATTAATGCCCTTGATTTCAGAAGAAACATTGAATAAGCAGGTGTCTACAAACTTTTGGACATATAGCAAATGTGTCATAGGCAGACCCAAGTACACAGACCATAGAACACTGTGGAAATCAATTTTAGCTTTTATCTGATTTTATTTAGTATATAATCAATGGACAAATTTAGCTGGACATGACAAGAGGCTTGAAACTTGACACAGATCCTGAGGGGTTATAAAGATAAAAATCTCCATTTAACTTGGCTGTCAAATAAGCTACTCATCATTAGGATACAGCATGGTTTAAAGGAAGTCTGACTAGGAACAGTGATGTTTGCAATTGAATGCAAATAGAATCGCACTTTAGACATTAGCTACCAGTGTCATTTTATCTGCTCACCATTGCTGGACCTGCTACACAGTATGTGCCCTCAGGGCTCTTAATAGCAGGCTGAGCTTTTTAGCATTCAGGTCATGTTGTTCTCACACTGTGGCTGGAACAGGAACTGCACGCTTTCTCAACCTTTCTTTCTTTTCTCTCTTTTTTGTTTCTATGTACCCACATTATGTGGCTGTAAGTACTAAATAAAGTAATTTGATAATTTCAGGACTGTTGGTGAAGGTCTAAGTGAGGTATGGCTGCCTTCAAAATAATCCTGTAAGCCAGTTTTGCAAGGATGTGTTATTGGCTACGTTAAGAGAGATGTTTAGTATAGTCAGTTCTATAGTAATTGGCACTCTTGGTAAAGAAAAGTAAAGAAATGGCATGAGTCTTTGTGGTTAATAAGCTCAGATATCTAACCTCTAATTAAAGTAGTTGAGTGAAACAAAAAAAAAAACACAAAAACACGTGTCACAATTATTGACACCACTAGAAGTTCTTATGAACATTCTTATGAAGTGTAATTGAAGCAGGTTCCCATTTATATATCACTTTTCTAAGTCCACCTGTTCAGGAACTCCTCATCCATGACTACTTGTTTCACTGGAGTATAAATGAGGTAACACAGAGGCCCTTAGTTGTTCATCCATGTGGGGAAGATTAGAGAATACAGTACTGAAATGAGAGAAAAGTGTGCTATTCTTCCTCTTCACTTCCATGCCAACAAATGATTTGGAAGGCGTACCAGAATAAAAATGTAAGCACCTGGAAATTGCTATAAAGCACTGGAACTATTGCTTGGTTTATTGGTCAGATGAGACAAAATTAGAGCTTTTTGGCAACAAACACTCAAGGTGGGTCTGATGTAGAAAGATGGTTGTATAGAAAAGAACTTAATCCTCATTGTTAAGTGTGATGGAGTATTTGTGATGTTTTTGGCTTCAAAGGCCCCGGGAACCTTGTTAGCATACATGACTCCATAAAGTAGCAGGAGTTTTTAATGAAGATTTGGTTGCTTTGGTCTGGATGTAGGTGACATCAATATTCAGCCACTCTTGCATCAGAGAATTGCGCATTTCCCTGGTATCTTACTCGTTGTTCCAGGTAGTCCTACAGATTTTCAAGAGGATTCAAATCTGGGAACTTTGTGGGCCAGTCCAGATGTGCGAATGCTCCTGAATGTTCATCATGCCAATCAGTCACATTTGCAGCCCTGTGATCGCAAGAATTGTCATCTTGGAATACAGGGATAGGAATGTTAAGTTCCTCTGTAAGATGACGACCAGGCAAAACCTGGTTGTCCAGCAGCTCAGTGTAGGCACTGTGGTTCATATTTACTGCCACCTCAACCAAAGGACCCATTTCCGTATATTTAAAACACCCTCACATCACAGAGTTTCCTCCAGCTTGAACCACACCTTGCACGCAGTCCTCATTAAATGTTTCCTGAGCTCTCAGATGAACACAACGCCTAGCAACATACAGGCAAAAACTAGATTCATCTGACCGATTTTCTGTGTCTCTTCGCCCACTGTAACCGGGCGACTTTGTGAGCAAAGCCTGTTGCGTTCCACTCTGCTCCATATGTCCATGGTATGCAGTTCCCTGTGGAGTGCTCTTTCAGAAAATGGTTGCGAAGGACTTGTGTTGACTTCTAGATTCTAGAAGCAATTCTTGCCTGGAAGCGAAGCAATTTTTATTCACAAGCCGTGAAACACAATGGCGGCCCCTGCCCATCTGTTTCGTCTTTCGGCCACAATTCTGATGAGAATTTCCTGTGGACTGGGATTTTTTACATGCTGGTGGACTCGTATGACCGTACACTACCATACACCTAAACATTCAGCTATTTCCTTCACACTATGGCCATGGGCACACCCAAATGCAATCAATCCTTTTTGCCAATCATTAACATCTGCTTTGCAGCATCATTATCTACACATCGAACAAATGACATTCACTGTACTGTACCACCTTTTCTCAATCTATGAATCCTGTCACACACTGTGCAGGAATAGCCCGATCATCCTTGTACAACACCATCTGCATATGTGTGTGTGTGTGTGTGTATATATATATATATATATATGTTTTTGTTTTGTTTTGTTTTTTGATTTCGCTCATTTTTCAGTATGAGATTGAGCCAATTTTTAAGGTCATTTTACGGCCCCTTTTCTCTTTTACAGAGGGTGGTAACAACTATGGAGCTAACTAATGTCATACTTTTGGCGTTTAAATCTCAGCATCCCCTACACGCAGTGCTATTTCAGGCTTCAAGACTGACTGCATTTTCAATGTTCAGTGACACAAGATCCCTGAGGCATGCAGAAAAAACTCAAATGTGCCCTGAACCGCCCTCCTGAAAGACAGCGCATAAACCTCCCAGGGCTGACTGGGGAACTGTTCCTAGACTACTCAGTCCTACTACTGCAGACATGACCTTTCCACTTGTCCCCAGAAAATTCAGCATTATTTCCCGAATAAAGGAAATGAAATCACTAGTGTAAAAAACTGAAATCCAGAACACTGTACTGTATGTATTTATCATATTGCATAAACCACCGGCTTTAGAGAAACACTGTATGTAATGAATGAACATAACACTGAATCACTAAAATAATTAGTGGATCAGAGCTATTAGATGCATGGAGGTATTACTCATTTACAGTTGAGGTGCAACCCATCTCACAGAATGAGGAAAATCGCTCAGCCCAGTAAATATTACATGATGGCCAAAGCCAAAAGTGCCTAGTCTCCCCTGAACGAAAATTACATTTCAGAATAAACGTCAGAGTGAAAGATGGAACTAGGAAACGTATTCTCTTTCCGCAACACTCCTACGCCTGCCTGGGTAAACAGCCCTACTTTATTAAATAAGCACAAAACTAGGTGTCCAGAGAGCACATTAATCAAAAGTTATTAAAAACGTGCAGGAGCACACACAGATGACATTTTCTTGGAAAAAGGTCAACTTTAATTTTACATGGACCAGTACAGGCACAGACACATCAAATACAATCGTGCGGACTGCAACTACAGTCTTCATACAGGGTCACAAAAAGACTTCATATTTAAACTGGATACTGTCACACTGACTTCAGGTGCAACCTTAAAGGAAAACAGCAGACACAAAGTATAAAAGTTTCAGTGGAAACATCAATTATAAGTTTAAAGCAAATGGACAACCTTAAAACAATCACAACATATGTCTGCTGATATGAGTTTTATTAGTATTCTCAGATTTAGGCTTAAAGCTCAAATACCTATATTTGCAAAGACTACACTAAAAGCTGTAATGTACTGGACTATTCAAAAGCCAGAGACCACCATTCATGTATTTCATTTCTAGTCAAAAAGTACAACTTATTCATTTTTCAAAGGATATTTCTGAGGAGATCAGATGTACGATAATCCACTTGCACAAGGGGAAAGGAAAATAAGTTAATAAAAAATTAGTTTCCAAAACTGTAGTGCAAAAAATGAATAAAAGATTAAGAGAAAATAAGGCTCCTAAACACTGTGCAAGACTTGGTTGACCGCCAAAACTGTCCCTATAAGATAAACAAAAGAAAGCTTTAAAGCTTTCATCTTTGAGAGAAAATCAAGCTCCACTCTTGCTTCAGATCAGAAAAAATGTCTCTGCCCATCCTTCCACTGTGATAGGACAGCTCAGTGCTATGGGTCTGAAATGATGTGTAGCTGTCAAGAAGCCATTACTAAGAAAGGAAAGAAGATAGAAAATGAAAAATCTGCAAATCAAACAAAGCAGCTGGCGTTCTCAGAACAATGGACTGATCAGCCCAGAGTTCAGACCTCAACATCACTGAATGTGTTTGGGAATACTTGGATCATGAGAAGCAGAAAATGCAACCAACCAATTTTGGAGGTCTGGAAAAATATCCCAGCATAGGTCTTTTAAAACACCCAAAGCAAGTCCCCTGAAAAGAACGAAAGCTGTAATAAAGGTAAAATGTGGACACTAAATAATTAAAAATGTGATATATGTAGGTGCTGAGATGCAGGTGTTGCAGGAAAACATACGACTGTCGCTTCTCATCTTGGTCAGCAAGGATCAGGGAAGTAAAAATATATCCAGGATAATAAATAAAATTATATCATTTGTAGTACTGAGATTTTCATGAAGACCAGTGCATGTAGACAGTGTTTCAGGCATATTGTGCAATAAGATGTTACACTAACATTTGGGGTCCTAACTCCTGCAGAATTCGACATTGCGCTCTTCACCTAATGATCATATTTTTAGACTCCTCACATTCAGAGCTGCAGTGTTTTGTGATAGACAGGTTGGATAATACAGAGAAGCAGTTAATGATGAATGCATTTTTCAGAGGAAGCACAAAGACTATTCTTAGAGTGGTCTTTTTTCAAGGAAGAGAATAAACACAGATTCTAATATGTCTGAACAGAGAAGACGTGAAAGGTTATCCCTACTACCACAGATAGGATTTCCCTTATATTCTGTGTTGTATGGGGGCTCGTTGGGGTTGCGTATTAAGAGTTTATCATAGTCTGCCCTCAGGGTATTGATACAGTGATTGGCTTCAATAAAAGCAGCACTGAGTGGCACTGACATGTATTATTGACCAATTGTTTTTATCAGATAAAACACTTTTATTTACCAATACTTAAAAACACATTATGTTGTATGCATAAGCAAGTGAGATTATTAACCTTATTACAAATCTGTCTTATTAACCGGCCAACTTACCCAGTACAGTGCAGCTACTGGCTGTTACTATACAGGTCATTGTTGCCATGAAAACAGGGCCATGCGGGATCTTCAGAGCAGTCATTTTTCTGTTACACAGTTTACAGAAAGCAGTTATAATTTAGTAATCACGGAAGACACAGGCAAATGGCATCTATGAACTTAGAGCTTGATTTTGGGAAAGATTAATGAAATCTTCCTGTACTCAGCAGAAGAAAAATTGTCAACACCATCTGCTATGTTCAACATACTAGCACAGATCAACCACTGATGCATGTATCTCTTAAAGACTGGCCAGTGCTTAGAGAAATCACAAATACAAAGGTGTGATCAATAAAACACACAAATGTGCTAAGGTCACTTGGACCAATAGTAGCTGAGCTGTCGAGGTGCTCATGCTCTGCGCAGACCTGCAACCTAGCAACGCGTCTGGATAAAAATATCCACTACATACGTGACCAATCTGAGCCACATTCTCTCAGTCTCATCAACACTGTTGACTCATCCCACTGACAGACTGGCTAAAGGAGCTGATTGGAATTGACCCTCACTCCTATTATTGGCTGCAGTATCTATGATAAATTAAGGAGGATTCATTTGTTTTTTTGTCGATGTGGTGTGTCAGTGATTTGTCATGAATAACAAATAAATAACACCTAACTAAATGACAATAGCAGCAGCATATAACAGAACCTGGGTTTATCATACTAGTCTAATAACTAATAACAAGTAAGTACTTCAACTCCATATGACTATACAATACAATACTATAATATACTATAAATATAAAAGCAAATATACTATATCAACTACATATCACTACACATCACATATACAGTACTGTGCAAAAGTCCACTCTTCAAACATTTCAATTCCAGTTAAGCTTAGTTAAGGTTAGTATTAGCAATTAATTTCCATTCCAAATATATTTTTGAGGAGATTAGATAAAATAATCCACTTTTATAAAGAAGAGGAAACCCAAAGAAAATTAGGTGAAACAACAGATAAACAGTCAGATAAACAGTACTTAAAGCTTTCATCTTTGAGAGAGAGGAGAAAATTAAGCTCCACTCTTGCTTCAAATCTAAAAAAATCCACAGATGTTTCTGTCCATCGTTCCACTATGAGATAACAACTAAACGCTATGAGTCTGAAAGGATGTGTAGCTGTCAAGAAGCCCTTACTGATAAAAAGAAATAGACAAAAAGAAGAGAATGCGGAAAGAAACCTAAGCTGTTGGTGGGCACGATAAATACTAAAAACACTAATAACCTACTTTTGTGTAATTTTCTGCAAAATGTATGATTTCTGCTTTTTTTCCCTGGTGCTAAATAAATGAATAACTTTTACTGAATTAAATACATTTCCAGGCTAAGAGCATGGTGGTTGAAGTCCCATTTTCTCTGTATCTTTTAATAATTTATCAACTTCAGTTTTGAAAACTCCAGTTTATTCACTTACTTTCCTTTGACCTCCCCCTTCTTTATGCAAATAGATTATCTTATATACAATCTCCTTAGAAATATCTCCTGAAAAATTCATAACTGACTGGAACTTAAATGAATGACGGGTGGTGTCTGAAAGGTCTCACACAATAATAGTAATGACAGATGGCCTTTAGGTATTTAGGAATACTGAAGTAAATGAAAACTTACTGTAACTGCCAGAAGGGAGAGAAAGCCTGCTCCCACAAAGGCCTGGATGTCTGCAATCGGCAAGGTAAAGTCCGTAGGCACCACTTTCATCTCTGGATCATTACCCAAGGATGACTGGGTCTTCATTATGCACACTGGAAAATTCCCAAAGCCCTTTAGGAAAAGAATAATAAAAATGAATTAACAAATTATAAAGTTAGATGGATTTTTAAAAAGGTTAAAAATAATTAAAAATCAGTGTCATTACACTCCTACTCTATTCCCTACTTGTTGTCATAGAAGAACACCATAGGTTCACTTAAGTTTATTTAAATCATCCTCTGATTACATATGTTGATAACTGTGATCTTTACAGTGAAAAGTGCTGCATTACATGCTATCAATTGCTCACAGTGTCTATTATAGTGTCTTTTGGTGAAGACTCACCTGTTTCATGTAAAGTGCCAGTTTCTCTTTGGCTTTTGGTGAGAGCTCCACGTCCTTAGCACCATAAATCTTCTGCGCCACCCTCTGAATCTTCTTTATGATTGGCAGCTACAAGATCACATTAACCTCAGTTAATCTCAAATTCTGCAAGCAATCCATCTGTTATGGTGCTGTATATCATTGCTGCTGCAATTTAAGTGAGTTACGTGCAGTGAACACAAGTGAGTTATGTCCAGTTTCCCTGGGGGTTATATTTAGGCCTTGTCTATGAGGATTGTGTGCATGATATAAATATAAGCTGATAATGAAACAGCTCTATGTAAGAGGTGCTAATTGATTCTCCGAGGGACACATGATAAGGCAGTGCTGTTCAGTTAAGGACGTATACAAATAAGACTGAAAAGATTAATAATCACTTAAAAGGCTCCCTGCCATGAGTGATCATTAGTAAATGCTTTGCATACTATTAAAGATCTTTAAAAGGTAGACTCTCAGTCCGTAAGAGTGCACAACTATGTTCCAGAAGTACACCTTAAAACTCCAACTCAAGCTCATTATACTGTTCTTAACAATGACACAATTAGATATGCCAATCATGCTGTTGCTTTGCAGTGTTGCAACAGACTTCATCACATTTTCTTTTTCAAGCATACGTTCCACCACTAGCACTCATTTTACCTCCAGGTCATACAGGTAATGAAATGGGCTTGGTAGCTCTGCTGCTTTCTGAACAGCTTGTGCCAGGGCAAGTGCTCCAGCTCCCCCATCAGACCAGTTAGTGCAGAGCACTGCATCAAATGCCCCAGCCTGCCTCGCCTGGCTACACACCAGCTCCAGCTCAGCCTTTGTGTCAGAACTACGGGCAAAGGATAAAGACATTTAAACAACATTTTCACAATTCCACACTTTTCATATTCCCATGCATTTCATTTGGCAAATCAATTAGCATATCTATTTTGTTCACATCAGAAGTAATTTAAAAACAATTGATTAGAGACACTTAGCTTTAGTTCACTATATTTCCAGAGGGTCAAAAGCTTACATATATCAAGTTGACTGTCCAAAGTATCCACATCCATCATTAAGAGAGAGTTCTACATTGCCATGACCTGAAAGGCTCCAATTCCAAGACCGGTACAAAAAATGACACACTGATGTTTGCAGGTGATCACCGAGACAAACTATAAAAAAGACCTAGCATTTTGAAGGAGTTTTCTCCAATCAGATTAAACAAAGATTTAACTGTTTGGCCGTGACGATCAGAGCTATGTATGGAGGGAACAGGGTGAGAACACCATCCCAACTGTGAAGCATGGGGTGGCAGCATCATGTTGTGGATGTGTTTTGATAAAAAAGGAAATGGTGCACTTCAGAAAACAGGCATTATGAGGAAGGAGGATTATCTAGAAATACTAAAGCAACACCTCAAGACATCTGCTACATAGTTGCTTGGTCACAGCTGGGTCTTCCAGCTGGACAGTCCACCTAAGCATTCCTTCAAGTTGTGACAAAATGGCTTAAAAAGTAAACAACAAGATAAAAGTACTGGAGTGGCCATCACAAAGCCCTGACCTCAATCTCATAGAACATGTGTGGACAGAACTAAAAAAGCATGTCTGAGCAAGAAGGCCCACAATCCTGACTGAGCTACACACTTCTGTCAGAAGAAATAAGCCAATATACTGGCACAGTATTGTGAGAAGCTTGTGGAAGCCTTTCCTCAGCGTTTGATTTGTCCAGCAATCACAAAGCAATACCACCAAATTCTAGTATGTACATTTAAACTTCTCTTATATTTGCTATTACTTTGTAATGACCTTGTATGCAAATACAGTGTATACAATGGAGTTTAGAAGTCTTTAGCCAGATTGTATGTAGAGTTTTATACTGAACTGCACGAACAGTCTAAAGCACACAATCCAGGAAACAGCACATCCAGGAAACTATAAAGCCCATAAATTTTTTATTGTTAGTACGTAAAAAGAAAAGTCAGGCAAAACATTTGATGTGTAACCTGAAGGTGTTGACAGCCACCACGACTGGCAAACCATATGCTCTGGCATTCTCCACTTGTCCCTTCAGATGAGCACAACCTTTCTCCAGCAACTTCAGGTTCTACAGGACAGAATAAAGCCATTATTTCGTACCACCCACCCGTATGCTCCATCACTTTACTCACACCTACTGCAGGATATGAATACTTCATTCTCAATACTGATCCACCATAAATCGTTAAGTCTCTTGAGATTGCAACATTTTTTATTAAAAAAATAATAAAAGAAGAGGCAAACACACACATGCAAATGTGCACAAAAAAGGTTTTTCTCTTAGATCCATCTTTATTTCTATTGCTTTCTGTGTAACTCTGGCTAAATAATACTGTACGTAGGAGATGTGGAGGCTGGATGCATGAGTTTTAGTCCAAGTTTACAGCAACAGGAGTCAACAAGCAAATGAAGGGAACAGGAGTATCCAAACAACAACAACAACACAACAACAACATTTAGGTGAAACACAGAAAAGTCATAATTGGGAAGCACAGTAACAAATACAAATACAATGGATCAACAGACAGACTAACAGAGGTAACCAGCAATGCTACATAAAAGGCAAAGGGGGAGGGGGCATAGTCTACATTTTCACAAACAGGTAGTCTTAGCTTCAGACACTTCACCCACATATAAATGGAGTGTTTGATATCTTTTACATGATAAGCTAGTATGTAAAGAAAAGACAGGAGTGGGGACTGGAAGGGGAACAGCCTGGCTGGTGACATTTTGACAAATACTACTCATAATACATCTATATATTAACTTTTTCAAAATATTATTGTTTTCACGAGGAGTCACCATATATCCCTAAAACATCTACAGAGCTAAACACACACCTAGCTCGGCTCTGAAACAAGATCAACACAACAATGAACTCTTGCATCACTTGAGCTTACCTCCTCTGAATACTGTTTAGGCAATGGAAAGCCTGCTGTGACCTACAAGCAAGAAAAATAATTACACTCACTGTCTTTTCCATCTCTGAAACACATTCACTGAGCCATGAAGCCCAGGAGACTTCTCCACTTCTCCATGGATGGAAAAGTACAGTACATTATTAACACATTCACACATGTGACTTTGTGGAGAAGTGAGGAGTGTGTGGGAGGACTAGGCAGCTTAATTATGCTGTCATGCCTTTAATGATGTAAGGATTCTTCTCACATGCATGGAAATGGTGTGATCTCACACCTCTGCTAAAGGTGATTAAAGTCATTCTTACTTTGGACAGGCTATAAATGTCTCTGTGGCTTAGACTCACCCCAGGGCCACCCCCATGCATCTTGAGGGCACGGACAGTAGCCACCAACACCACCACATCTGGCTGCAGGCCTGACGAGCGGCACTTGATGTTGAAGAATTTCTCCATGTCAGTGTCAGCACTGTGCACAGTCTCCGTGACTGAAGCAATATGACAGAGAAGAGCATTAATATTGCGTGTTCTTACAATTCAAGCTACTTTTGGACATTTGCCTACAAACACTATTTACTATTTACTGTTATTTTATATTTTAACACTAATTCTTATGTAAAAATGACAACATTTGATTATTACAAAATAAACTGTTTAGAGTTTAATCAGTTTTAGTGCTGACAGGAATTGAGTGACAGAATATGCCTCACCCACAAAGCCCTGTGGGCCCACCAATTTTAGAGCTATTTTGTCTGTCACGACGGACGCATTGCCATAGGCGATATCAGCAGATGGGCTAGTGTGAACAAACACTGGGGTCCCCTGAGAGAACAAGATTGAAAGTGAGATAGACATACAGTGAGAGTAAAGTATGTCACGTAACTAGCTATCATTTTCGGTTTAAATGAATGATTTTGAAGGAGTTATGCAAGAACTGAACTTGGGAGGGAAGAACATACCTAAAAAAAACAGCTCCATCTAACATCCAGCCACATAAGGTAAACACACCTGACTATTTCTTCTGGTTTTGACGATTCATGCTAATAACTAACTTACTATACCTCTCTTCCTTCTTGTAGTGTGTAAGGTCCTTTCCACCATTATTTTATCTCAAATTTCCTTGGATGTCCTTGTACATCCAAAATCTGTTTAAAAATAGTCAGTTTGTCAGAGATGTGTTAATAGTGACAATGGCTGTCCAAAATCTATTTTAAGCAGGCAGCTCGTTGGTGACCCATTAATAATGTCAATGGATGTCCTTAAATCCATTTTAAAAATGATTGTCGGTAGTTTCCCGAGCCAGATTTCTGCCTATCATCACAGTATGGTGTGTCTTGCCCCTTAGCATGGCCAAGAACCATCTACTTTGATACGAAAAGGGTAGTTTGACTGACATGCAAAATAACCAAATGCAGACCGTAGGTCCAAATACAGAACATGCTGATGAAATTTGGAATTTCCTAATTTCCTAAACTAATAGTGGAAATGACATTATTTTGGACATCTTTTCAATTAATTTTTTATCCAAAATAACTAGGTGACTCTGTTGGTTGACTTCAGAAATCAATGGTATTAATGGGGAATGCTGTTCCCCCTTTACTTCAGTAACAGCCTCTACTCTTCTGGGAATGTTTTATACTAAATGTTGGAACATTGCAGTGAGAATTTGATTGCATTCCCCCACAAGAGCATTAATGAGACCAGGTACTGATGTTGGATGATTAGCTTTGGAAGATAAATGCCACTCCAACGCATCCAAAAGGTACTGGATGGTGCTCCATCACTCCATCACTACACAGCCCAATGCTGCAGGGTTTTATACCCCTCTACCTGATGCTTGGCATTGAGCACGGGGCGGGGTGCTGGAGCCTATCCCAGCGCTCACTGGGCAGAAGGCAGGAAACACCCTGGATGGGTCACCAGTCCATCATAGGGCAGACACACAGACATACACATTCACACACACAAGTAGGGGCAATTTAGTATCTCCACCTGGCTTGACTGCATGTCTTTGGACTGTGGAGGAAGTGCTAACTATTATTTTTTACTGTTATAGTTCACTATTGTTTTTATCCATCCTAATGATGAAATATATACTGTATGATAGACATGTCTGCACTCTATAGAAAAGCACTGCTAATAGAATGGGATGCTCCAGAGCAGCCACACATGTACCTACGGTCACCATACCCTATACCAAGTGTCAGCCAGAGGAGTACAAAGCTCCTCAGCATTGGACTGTAAAGCAGTGGCCCTGTGTTCTCTGGAGTGATGGAGCTAGTGGAGTTGGAGTAGCGTTTGCGATCTAGAAGTAATCATCAGATGTGTCTTTACATCTAGTGTAAAGCCATCTTAGTAAAGTAGAGGCTGGTACTGCAGCAAAGGGGGGGAAACCGTTAATAGCCTTCACTTCAGAAGAAATACTGGATGACCAGGTGTCTCCTAACTATTAGACATTTGATATATATATGCATAAGGAAACATTAGATGTCATGTCGTAATCTCATGGAGGAAAGTGAACCTTTTATCATACCTCCAAAGTCTGCATCAAGCAAGGCTTCAGGGCATTGTTCAACAGCAGGGCTAGGGCACCACTAACACCCTGTGAAAACAAAAATAATGGGACATAGCTCATACACTCACACATACTGGTGAATTAAACATGCATTCGGCTTTCAGCAGACAAATATTTTCACATCACACGCACTGACCAGGTCCTCTGTGGTAATGAGCTCTTCAGATCTGCTGATAGCCACCACCATCTTGGCCAGTCTGTTCTGAAGGTCCTCTGCACTGCTGCTCAGAGACAGTATGGCCATGATCTCATTCTTCAGGGAGGCAAAATCCTGCCACACATGTTCATTCCATCTTCACATAGCAATTACTTCTTTTTCAAATAATGTCCTGCACAATCAGTACATCTGAAACTCAATCAACTCACTGTATAAACAGTGAGAGAACATATTGGTGGCATTTGGACAGAAACAGGCAAAAAGCAATAAATGGCATTACAATGATAATTACTCTAGTACTGATACATACCGTTCTGGCATTAATGTCTGGGTTAACGTCCAATCGGATGAAACGTCTTATCTCTTGTTCAGTCAGGGTCAAGGGATCAGATTTCTCAATGCCTAGTTTCTGCAGACAGGTTATAAAGCCCTCTATCAGTTTTCTGACATGGCATTTTAAGTAGACATATTTTTAAAGGTATGGAATAATACTGTATTTTAAGAAACATTTTTGCAATCTTAAGTTTAGCAAGTTTACACAAAGATGCAAGTGGATAGATTTAAAACCTAGTGTTTAAAACAGGAAATTAAATAAATAGGGCTGACCTGAATAATTTGAACACCCAAGCGTTCATTACATTGGTATTCAAGTCTATGTTTGGTATTCGGAACAATACATTTCATCAGCAAGAGCAAAGATACCTGAGAATTCATGTTTAGAAACTCTTTAAGTTATCAAATGATAAGAAAAATGCTCAGTGCTCATTTTGCAATAAGAAATTGGTATGGAGGCATGACAAGTTTTATTAATCATCTGAAATATGTAAATATGGTGATACAGTCCCTGGTGAGGGTGATGCTAAAATTGGGGAGTTCAAAGCCTCAAACTGTTTGTTGTGGTGAGTTCTAGCTGTGGATTGAGGAGGGGAACACTGGCACTACTGCTTTCACTTCTCCCTGGGTAGTCCTTCCTGTGTAGCTCCAAAAGCTCCTCATTTCTCTGCTCAACTCAGCCTGCGTGTCACCCTTACTGGTGCTTTCCATGACAAAAAAAACAGTGAACTAGCCAAATAAAATAACTCAGTAAAGTCAATAAAAGCAACTAACTAAAACTAAATTCATGATGGTGATAAATAGAACAGTAATTCTAATTCATAAGACTTACAGTGTCTAAGTGATTCTGAGGGTGACAATCGTAGCATCTGTAGCAACATACAGTGTGCAAGCAGCTGGGCTTCAGCCTGACTATTAATACAACGTTGCCATCGCTAGATAAATTGTGAACAGCAGTAAGATTTATACATTAAATTATGGTTAATTATTAAATATAAATATTATTGCTTTCAGAAGTGATTTTAAGAAGTATTTGTGTACTTGTTTGGAAATACCAGCAAGCCTGTAAAATGCTATTGGAGCCAGCCCCAGTCAAAAAATCTCACTCACACTGACAGCAGTCTTCTTTGAAAAAGCACTGCCAACAAAATGATTGTGTTGATCAGAGTTGAAAACATTTTACCTTACCTGTAGCCTACTGAGCTGGGAAGGTGAAAAGGATCGATGACCATCTCTGAATGGCACCAGGAGGTCAAATAAAACCTGCAGGAAAAGGGCTTTTCAGTACAAGCATGAACACCCACACTCACACTAATCCACACTAGAGCTCATCTTACCTTGTCAGAGTACTTGGTCTGGTAGTGACAGTATGCTTTGATAGTGTCCACCACCAGGCTGCTGGCAGCAGAAACAGCCTCGCTGTCACCTGAGGGCTGAAGACTGACCTGGGAAACATGTAGAGAGGAAGCAAATACTAATAACACAAGCAGAATGTAGGAGGGAAATCACATTTTGTGATCCGTCATGTAAGAGATGACTATACCTCCTCCATCGGTATGATTTGCGAATATCCACCTCCAACAGCACAACCTGTGTATAATGCAGTTCACAGTATGTCATGCAAAGCTTGTATTGAACTTTCACTATTATGTCCAAAAGTTTGTAGACACCTGCTCATCCAACATTTCTTCAGATATCAAAGGTATTAATCAGGAGTTTGTTCCCA
This sequence comes from Colossoma macropomum, assembly GCF_904425465.1. Taxonomy (NCBI): domain Eukaryota; kingdom Metazoa; phylum Chordata; class Actinopteri; order Characiformes; family Serrasalmidae; genus Colossoma; species Colossoma macropomum. The sequence goes on along the minus strand of NW_023494795.1, from coordinate 24,468,184 downwards.
CTTTGCTGCAGTAACAGCCTCTACTCTTATGGGAAGACTTTCAACTAGATGTTGGAACACTGATGAGAGGATTTGATTGCATTCAGTCACGAGAGCATTAGTGGGGTCAGGTACTGATGTTGCATGATAAGTTCTGGATCACAAATGCCACTCAAACTCATCCTAAAGGTACTGGATAGAGCTCCATCAATTCCACGGCTTCACAGCGCAATGCTAAGGGGCTTTATACCCTCTAGCTGATGCTTGGCATTGGGTATGTTCACCTTAGGCTCATGTGTGGTTCCTCTAGAGCATCTTGTTCTACTGACATTGCTTTTCTATGGAGATTATACAAGCTATGAGCACAATGGAACTTAGTTAGCAAGAGTTAGTAATAGGTGCACCTGAAATTAGCTGAATTCTTTATTAAAAGTGGTGTCTGGATACTTCTGGACATATAGTGTACTTAAAACTAATATAGCACAAACTCAAACTTCTGCAGCTCTACATAATTAAAGCATCAGACGGTACATTTTCACTTATGGGCTTAAGCTGCCATTTGTGTAAAAATCCTCATGTAAATACATTTTGAACACCAATATCAGGGAGACTAAGGCTTTCTTAGACATTGGGAATTTAACACTCTTACCTTTGATACCAAAACTGGATTGTGGGGATGGCTGTTGTACAGAGGCAAAAGCATTGATGTCCAGGTGGGCTCCTAAAGCTTGTGCCAACCCGAGTGTGATGGTGCTCTGGCCTTCACCAAGTTGAGTAGGCGTAATTCTGACCACGCAAGCAAAGATGGTATTTAGTTAAAGAAGTTCAGTTTGTGATATAGCCTGTACAGATATGCTGTCAAACATACTCATTTCAGTGTATTTACATTGTTTTCAGAAAAAATGGCTTCAAGGCATACAGCTAATGTAAAAAAATAGAGCATTTATGACTGTAATGAGGATTTCTGGGTGCTGGTTAAGACTAGTCCAGCTATAAAACAGCAAAATTTGAATTTTCACTACAATAAACCTGGCTCACATTAGTCCCTCTGTATGGTGTGGACTATTAATGAGCTTTAATATACAATATGTCGAAACTGTTATGTGAAGAAGTCTGAAAATGAACTCAAATTACCCAGTGACCAGCACATATTTCCCATTAGGTTGTTTATCCAAGCGTTTTAGGACTTCCACTCGCACTTTTAGCCTGCTCCTGCCGTACGGCTCTACCTCCTTTGAGAGGAGGCCCACTTCTTTGGCAAGCTGACCAATCGGATTTCTTGGGTATAAGCGAGAGATTTGGACATCACTGTAAAAGACCGCAAGGCGGGAATAAGTTTAAAAACAGGATGAACTGCAGTTCCAAAATGCATAAGACTTTTTGATGAGCTGTTTTAACAAATCAAAATGTTTTATAATGTTTCAGTGTTATTCACAAGCTGTTTTATAAATCATATTACTTAAAATATATATACATTTAAAATATACATTAAATGTATGTAGTTGTGCTTAATGTGTTGAGTCCTTCTTTTTGTGTAAGTAAATTTAAGCATGTAATTTGTAGACATACTGTTATTACACTATATTAAAGATACTACTGGGTGTACTGATCCACTTCAGTGCTATTCATTTATACTGCAACAAAAATGTATTTTAAATAAGATCTTAATATCACAAAATACACTTAAATACATTCAACAAATAAAACGTTGAATGTGTTCAAAGTGTACTTATATTAAAAATAATTAAGTATACATTTAAACATATGAAGAATAACTAAACACAACATGTTGTTAACTCTTGTTCATTTAAAGTTAACTTAGGCAATGTTGACACAAATTCTCCTACACTTGAAACATATTTTAGATGTAAAATTCTTAGTTGTACTGATACCCTCATATTTGATTGCTAGTTAGTTTATTATACTGAAACTAAAATGCACTAAAGCATATTTTAAAAGTCATTGCTTTAACAGATACAGATAAATAATACACTTAATTTGATGACAATTTAGTATGCTTCTATTTTAGTATGCTTCAGTATGTTAAGAAGTGTTTCTATAACTTCATTTATCTACTTTTTAAAGAATACAAAAATGTATATTTTTTAGATGTATTTCCATAAAATGCATGCAATTAACTATTGTGCTATTAGTGTTCTAAGCATATCAAGGGCTATAAACTAGAAGAAAACTTCCTCCCTGAATGTTAAGACATTTTGCATGCAACTGTACCTTGGCTGGGGTTTAAGCGGCTTTAGCTTTGTGTAGGAAATATTCCACTTCCCAGGCTTGTACATCTGCAGAAATCGCTTAGCACTCTTGACTGTATTCTGGTGATGACAAGAGTTATTTTTATCATAAAGTTAGGGTGAGGTAACATATGAATTTATATGACATGTAATTTTCATAATTGATCTAACCAATAAACATATCAACAGTAGTGCATTTTTCTCACAATTATATCCATTTCATCCAAGGACAAATTAGTATGAGTAAAAGTAAGTTTTTTATCATGAAGCAGCAGGAAAAGGTGGCTCATCATGTGGCCTTTTGTAAAGCACACATCAAGACACAACGACCTGGCTGACTTCACCGTTCGAGAAGATCAGGTGTCATACTAACATGAAACACCAGAATTTTTGCTAGTACATATCTTTGTGTACACAGAACTTCTTAGTGTAAAAAACCAGGTCATCTCTTTCTTGGTTTTCTACCTCCATCAGCATGACAACAGTCATCGGCCCCACTCCTCCAGGAACAGGGGTGATGTACCCCGCGCGCTCCTTAGCTGACAGGTATTGTACGTCCCCAACTACCCGTTTCCCCCCCGGCTTCCTGCTGTCTGTGGAGAGTAAAAACATGAGCTGAAGTTCCTGACAGACTCCATTAGGAACCTAATGTTCAAAAAGAGGCCCTGAAGAAAAAGAAATACCTGGGATATGATTGATGCCACAGTCAATGACCACTGCACCCTTTTTAACCCATTCTCCTTTCACTAGTTCTGCTTTGCCAGCCCCCACAACCAAGATGTCTGCCCTTCCCACCTGAAGAGACAATGTGAATATAGTGAGTTCTTCTCTTAATTTTCTTCATGCAGAAGGAATGTGCTCAGTTACATTTTGCATTTAATACCACAAAGTGCAAAATACTGCTTTATAATTTTAAATGACCAGTATAGATGTCAGCTTTGCTGTTGTAATATGAGATTATATGGTTAAGAAGCATATATCACCCTGCTTATGTAGGTGTGAAAAAAAAGACAGTACGAGGCATTACTTGTGCAGCGAGGTCTGAAGTCTTGGAGTGACAGCTGGTCACAGTGGCATGGTTCCACAGGAGCAGATCGTGCATGGGAGCTCCAACAATCTTACTGCGTCCAATCACCACCACATTCTTGCCAGACACTGACACACCTGCACATTAAACAGAGCTCTTACTCATCAACTGGACTCTCTTCAAGTAATCCAAAGCAAAAGCCCTAAAAACATATGTTAGATTTGGCAGATGTTCTTATCCAGAGCGACTTATCATAAAATCACATATTAGATATAGGCAAATTTAGTGTTAGGAGTCTTGCTTAATGACTTTCATTGGTGTAGCATTGTGTTTGTGCCTGAGCAGGGAACTGAACCCCAGTTTGCTGCAAGTGGGTCCACAGTATTAACTACTAGGCTACACTGCTTGCTGTCCACTGTTTTAGGAACCACTACCTTGTACTTTCTGCCCGCTTTATGAGGTCATAAAATGACAATGTAATTTGGCAGTCTGCTTATTTAAACACCATTGTTATGTCTTAAACAAGCTGATGCTCTTAAGGCATGCCATTACACTAGTCATCCACTAGCATCTAACACTAACCTAAATGTTTATATTAGACTACCTGTTTAAGAGTTATAAATAATGAATGTCATATTTACTACAGTCTCACCAGCAATGAGTAGCAGCAAGGTAAGGCTTCTAATAAAGCTTCCAGTAAGTATATTCAAACGTGTTTAAACATGCGGATGCACCAAATTATTCATTTTAAGGGAAAATTCTACTTTAATGAAAATGAGATCATAATGTACAGATGTGATGATAAGTAAATGTGCCTGATTTGACTGACTGTCTCTCACCAGTCTGCTTGATGAGTTCCATGCAGCCATTGGGAGTACAGGGGATGAAACAGCTCCTTAGGTCTCCACGAGCCAGTTTCCCTGCATTTATACTGCTCAGACTAGAAGAGCGATACAGATAAAACCATGAGTGGTCTTGCAGTTGCATGAGGAGCTGCAAAGTAGTCCAACCACACAGTTGGCACGTTTGTCTTGTCTAAAAGATTAGGACATAAACATTATGGAGAATTAGATCCTCTCTATGTCTCCTTTCGAGCTGAGAGCTCCACAGCAGCTGCACAAGCAAAAAGGAAACATTTATAGCTACCGCAGCCTGGCCAAAAGCAATATTTACACTGCACCTCATGCTCTTTCTCGCTGGTATTCACAGATACCTGTTTGCTCTAACAGCAGTGCTTGCAAAAGCATGTTTTTTCCATTTGAAAGAAATTGAAAACCTCAAGTACTGCTGGCTGGGCACCTTCAATTTAATTCTGAGAGGCAACAGATGACAGGCTCATGTTCATGCTGGATAGGATGCTACCTGTTTTTCGGCTTGTCTGAGGTAGATGTAGTCCACTGGACTGATGCAAAAATACTTGCTTCTGCCCAAACCTTTATTTTCAGTGTTCTTAGACGAATGGTAAAACCAGCATGCTATTACCAGTTACTATTATCAGTCTACAAAAAGCAAGAATTAGGCCAAGTGGTTCTCACAGAGTGAGTGGATTAGAGAGCCAAATGAAGTGGGCTAGAAACAGGGAAGAAACGGTATGTGTGGCAGGTGGCTTGAATTTTACATTGGAACGCACTTTCCAATGTAGAGAAGAAAATGTTTCAGACCCCACTACTGTTTCTGTAACAGCCTGAAAGAGTGACACTTATTAAAAAGAGTCGACACTAACTGCATAAAAGAGGAGGCTGACCCCTGTAAGAGACCATGATAATAGATCTGTGTAATGACTGCAAATCATCTTTACAGATATATATTATTCTAAGCTATAAAATGTATGAAAGCTGTACAATGCATGGAATCATGCAGAGAAGCTTTCTGTACACAGAAGGTAAGTAAAGGTCTTGTCTAGGATGGATCAAACTTGGTCAATACAAAGCACTGGGCAGTACTCACAACTTAAAGGCTTCTGAATTGACACAATGAATTGATTTTCCTTTATGGTGCTGGGAATTTTCAGTGAAATAAAACATTGTTTTCACAGAATTGCAGTACATATCTCACCCATCCACATCTTTCTCTGGAGACACTGCATTGGTCACTTTCTCTGTGTCTATGGGGTTGATGGAGTCCAGAGGTAACTGGACAATGAGACCATGGACCGCAGGGTTATCATTTACTGCTTCTATGTTCCACAGCACCTGAACAAATCAAAATTATAGTCTATTCCCTACTTGGTGTGTTTTCATTAGAGAAGAAGAAGGGATCACTTTTTTGTTGCCAGTTGTGGCCCAGAGTCTGTTCTGCTTACCTCATCTTCTGTGGCAGTCTTTGGAAGCCTAATGTGGTTGGCATCAATTCCAATCTATAAAAGGCAGAGCAAGCATGAGAGGAAGAGTCAGCACAACATCTAAGATCAACAAGGCTACATTTATCCCCACCTACATCAGCTGCCGCCTTCAGCTTCATACTAATGTAGAGGTTTGAGTCTTCTCTGTCTCCAACCTAGGAGGCACAGAAATGAATGACTTCATTTATAATATCAAACGCAAACAAATGAACAACTCAATACAACTATTTTGACAATGAAAACTGATTAAAAAAAAAAAAAACAGATTGCCAAGGGTAGCCAAAGGATAGCGAAGGGTTATTCTGGGTCAACACTACACGCAAACATTGTAGGTCATGTTTGTCAACGTATTAAAGCAATTCATGAAGAAGCTTCTTTTTTCTATTTAAGACAAAAGAATGAATAAAGAAAAGAGAGTGGCACATTACCAAGTGGCCATCTGGAGCAAAGTAAGAGGAAAAAGAATAGAGAAGGAAGGTGGTTCATATTTTCAGAGAAGAAGAGATTATTGACTTCATTATCTTCAAAGAATAGATCAGAGAAAATGAAGAACAAGCGCCAACTGACTTGCAGTACAACTAAGCCTGGTCTAAAACCAGGCAGATGGCTCTTCATCTCTGCCACATCCTTCTTCAGACGCTCCCTCACCTGTCTTTACAAAATATAAAACAGTAAATACAACATGTAGAATTAAAACACAGAACAATATGAAAACATTACAAATAAACACACACACACACACACTCATACCATACAAACAGTACTGTGCAAACATTTTAGGCACCTGAGAAAATTTTATTTAAAAAAGTAAACTTAAATAGTTTGAGGAAACCAATATAAGTATATCAGTATACTTATATCGGTTATTATCATATATTTAATTATATATAAGTATATATGAGTATAAGCAAAATATATTTATTGTTGTATCCACTTAAGTAAATTGAGCAAACTGTACCAACTCCAGTCACTGTGTTAATCTTAGAATGATTGAGTATTTTGGACTTGTGTATATGAATATGCAATAGTTGTATTAACTCAATACAATTAAGTACTTGTAAATTAAATTTACTGCTTGGCTAAACTAGGCTATTCTTGTAACAAATTCATATTGTATTGCAGAAATATGGTGATAATAGATATTGCAGACTCCAGAGTCCAGATGTAGTTTCTGTAGCATCTGTAGTTTGCAGAGTCCAGATGTAGTTTCTGTAGCATTCAGCCACCACAGAACTGCAGTCAGCAGGTGGGAACTTGACACCTCAGCTTCCTCAACACTGATTTTCAATCAGTACTGAGTGAGAAGAATCACAAAAAATAAGAAACAAAACAGACACCCCAGAAAAAGTAGGCCAGGGAGAATGATAACACACACATGGTATGGAAAATGGTTTTGGTTTGGAAACCATGACTTTTTTCTGAACAGGCTGAACCTAGGACTAATATATGGAGTAAACAGTCATTGACATATGTGTGCATGTATAGGTAGAAGAGGGGAAAACAATCCAGCTGCATAAAATTTTCAATAATCTTCAAAAACAACCCATTATTGGCCTGTTTGTATTCGCATGTAAAGTTAACTTAAATACAAATAGTGAAAATAATACATTTCATTAAAGTTACCTTAACTCAAAATACGCTAAAAATGATAAGTTATAAGCTACTATCTCAACAATTCAATTTTGAGCTGGTTTGAATTTTTCAGATTAAGGTACTCCAGCTCTGTAGAATTTAAGTTGTGTTAACTTAATACTTTCATTAAGGTGTGCAGAAGGTTTTATAGTCTGAGCAGTAAATGTTTATTTGATCAGAAAAATACTAATTTTACAATAAATACAAATAATATCAAAATAATTAGTAGCGATTTTATGTAAATCAACGTCCAGTCCATTTTAAATGTTAAATCATGCTTGCTGCTGATGGACTTTATTAAATATATGTAATGGCTGTATATATTCATACATACATATATACATACAAATACTGCCATCACATGGATATATAAGTATATATTTTTTTCTACTGCCTTAAATGAATTTTCCTTATTTGACCCTTCAAGTCATCTGTAGGTTAAGCCTGAAGCCCAGCTGCTTACATGCTGTTGCTATGTTACTGTTGTCTTAACGCTGATGTGGCAATATCAGTAATATCACTAACGTTAGCACTACAGTACACCTTCAGTAGACACTGTTCACTGCTTTTAAAATGAAAAATAAAATCTTTCTTTGGCATCAAATTTGAAAAAATAAGACACATTAGTTACTATGAAATAATGCATATACACTGTGTAAGATTAAAGACAGACCAAAACAGCATGTTTTAGCCTTGATTTAAAACTGTTCCACAGTATGGAGCACATGCATATATTATTATACTATATGGGCAACTGAACAGCTGTGTGACCAGTAAGTGCACTTTAAAGAAACAAAATCCACTAATTAGACGGTGTGTCTGGAAACCTGCACCTTGTGACTTTAATAAACAATAACTATTTCATTTAAACAGTAGCAGGCTAAACCATGTTCAAGGATGCTCCAACTCACTGTGAGGTCTTGTTGCCTGAGATGACAGTCGCTATGGCACGATGGCTGTCCCAGCATCTTGGGGCTCTATGCCGAAGCCTCATGGCAGTGACAGAAAACATGTCCAGCTCCTGTGGAAAAGACAAGGAGAAGGAGTCAGTTAGGTTATGGCACAAACATGGGAGAACAGTATTCACTAAACCTCAGAAACCTAGCATTATTATTAAAATTCTGCCATCCAGTGGATAATTACACATTAATTCCTTAGTTAGTTATGTAAAGAATTATATTTACATTTTGTATCTACACATCTGGCTTTTTCACCAAATTTAAATTATAATAAAATCTCTCCTGTTCAACTTACATACACAAATTTGGTATTAATTTAATGTTAGATCCACACATTCACAAGGATTTCTCTTATTTCAATGATCTATTAAATAATAAATACAAATAATTAATGTGAAATTACAACATGCATTTTTTTTTCCCGACTCCTATGGATTCATTTCTAGAAAGGCGGAGGCAGCCTTTTAGGAAAAAAAGAAAATAAAAGAAGCTTAGAGCACAAATCTTGAAATGCAATGTTGCAGAAGAGGACTCTCTCAATCCCTTTAAGCACCTTCACACAGAGAGCTCCCTCAGTGTTCTGCAGTGGAATAGCTGAAATACAGCTGACAGCTGAGTGAGGAGAGCCAGCAAAGCCACTCTTTCTTCCCTACACAACTGTCTCCTCCTCCTGTGTCAGAGAAGACTGCCAGCCCACTGACCAGTGTCTTATCTCTGGCTTTTTCCACAGCATACCAGCTTGCTTCGGACAGCCTGGGAAAGCAGTAAATAAAAGACTTCTGTTCAGGCCCAGGCAGCTCACACGCCCTCGTGGTTGGGGCAGAAAAAGGGGGAAAAAAGCTCTGCAGAAAGACTGCCACCACTGGAGTGGGGGAAGTGGGCCGTTCCACTGCCTGGTTCACTCTCAGCCAATCACAGAACTCTTCAGCTATGCGGGTGGAATTCCTTGATCTTTGGAGTGCTCTTTATTCCTTTATCTCCCTAGTCCTTTCCGTGAGCTGTTCCTCTCTTCAAGAAATGTCTACGTGCAAGGGGTGGGGCAGAAGAGCTGGGAGGAACTTGGCTTAACTGTGTTCCAGTGGAACGAGCAGGCTCACACTGCAGGTTCGCCCATGTGAACCCTGGTGAAAAGTCCCACCCTCTCTGCTCCCTCAGCCAACAAATGAAAGCTGACCTCCCGCAAATCCTTGGCTGCTATCCAAACACTGGGGGAGTTTCTCTTTTCCTACACTATGGCTGAAACTACTGCTGGAGGTGATGAGCTAATGGACTACATTTTGTATAAAAGTCAGTGAATGATCCAGCTATCATTTAGTGTCACTCTGAAAAGTATTAACACATTCTTTATAATCAACTTTGTACACAGATCTACCTGCACTAATTGAATTGTTTAGGAATGTTTAGTGTCTGAAGTTTGCTTGTTTAGGTTTGTACTTGAAAGTATGAAGCTAATGGTGTTAAAAATGTAATGCAAGTCTTTATCAGCCAAAATCTTTGGGCTATAAACTTCTATTAAATGAACCTTGTATCTCCACTACAAGACTAAAGAAGTAAACGTCTGGCACTAAACAGGTCTTGGCCAATTCACTACACTTGGAGTGTAAGAAATTGTGCAAATTCTACTCATCTGTTTATTTTGAGGGAGAACTGGACAGTTGCATGTAATTGCGTTTCTTTCAACTGTTATTTGAACACATATCAGAATATGTGAAGTATATTGTACTAAAATCCCAAAGCTGTTTAAATCTTTTGAATACACTAGCTGCTTTCAAAATCAAATATGTTCTGTGAGTTTGAAATAAGACATGATGTTTGACAAACCTTTGCAGAAAGCAAATAGTCAGAGCTGGCTAATCCTCACCACATGAGCTAGGAAGTTTTTGGCCTCTTGCGGCTTCTAGTGGTGTAAATCTGCATTATTCTGAATTGCTTACTTCTGTACTGCTTTCATTTAAAAATCAGCAAGGGTGAGAAAAGGATACACTTATGTGAAAGTTTGGGCAGTGTCAAAATCTCACCAATTAAAAGTAAAAATATGGACCCAAAAACATACTTAATTGAAAGTCAATCAGTAAAAAAAATATGTATATATATATTTTATATATAAAAAGTGACCATTGTAAAAAATTAATTCAAAATTTGGTAACACTTCACTTGAACCTTGCTGCATAACACAGACTGTCTGTTATAAATCATGGCAGATGTCATATGCTGTCATGAGTTGTCATGACAGAGTATGTTCAGTGCAATAACTGAGTCATGTTGCCATTAACAATAATTGTCATGACTGATACTGTAACGTTTGATGTTATGACAGCTTACCTTACCTGCTAATTTTTGCTGTGAGGTAGTGCTCATAAGAGTACATGGCACCTTTATATTGATGTTGTTGGAACAAACCCTTGTATCTCCAAAATGATAACTTTACAGGAGCAGAAAAAACATACTTTATTTTCAGTGTAAGTCAATGGAACCAGACTTTTTTCCAAGTCATTTTAGGCCATTTCTTTTGGTCCATTCATCAAGAAATTTACAAACAATGTAAAGAGCAACAGGCGTTTTCAAATTATGTCAAAAACTGAAAAACTGCCAGGTTTTAGTCTGACAGCAGCACTAAGCTTGTAATAGCAACTGATATTAACCTACATACACATTTATAAAGGCTTAGCCCAAAATCTGTCATAAAGGTTGCTTTTGTAAACTTTGTCAATTTTACATATAACATCTATGTTAGGTGACAACAATAACACCTGACTTTCAGTTTAGTGCATATCACAGTGATATAATTATGTTTACATGGCTAAATCATGTAACTTGCTTTATCTAAGGGCAATTAATAATTAACAGTAATGGTAACACAACACTGTTATATTACTGGACAAAACAACTCTTGATGCCAATGTTATGTAGCAAAGTTCAAGTTTCACCCAAAGTGGTAGTGTGCAGTGCAGTGCTGAGTGTGCAGTGGCTAATCAGCGGTACCAGTCCTTTCACAAAGACAAACTGCCATTATTGTGAACATTATTACACATTTTACACTGATATGAATTAAATTGGATGTTTTAATAAAAACAATACATTCAAAAGCATGGGAGCTCATCTGACTGGCAAGACATAAATATAAAAATCTCCTGACCCTTCAAATTTGTAACAAGTACTTTGAAGGTGTTGATGAAAATGTAAAGTACACATCTTCCTAAGTATAGTAACAAAGTCCAAGTATTTTTCACCTCTGAAAATTATCAATATACTAATACTGAAGCAAATATACATGCAAAACATTACAGTACATTTCTGCTGGCTTCAAGACAGTGCAACTCCATATTGGTGTTTGATGGTGTTAGCAAACTTCAACTAAGAACTTATACACCCAAACTAGACACTTATAATATGACTCATCACGACAGTTATGCTGTAACAGAGACTGCAAAAATCCAAGTTACTTGAAATTTGATCACTGAATAATAACTTTATGAATGCATACACCTCTCATTTGAGGCTATTCAAGCATGTGCACTTTACATTCACAGTTAATTAGCCATGCTATATACAAAACATGTATAATGTTGTTCTAGTCATATGTAATCAGATGTGTCTTGGAGGCCTATTTAATACTGAAGACGTTTTACTAAATCCACTAGGTGGCGATATAAATCTACAAATGTCCTCTGTGCAAGTCTTCAGATTGACTCAAAGTTTGGCAGAGTGGTGTTAAAGAGTCCATATACTATTTTTTTTTCTTGTACTTAATTATTCCCACCAAAGTTCATTTAAGATGTCCATGTGGGTTTATGTACCATCAGCAGTTGTAATGAATTGTTCATGACCTTTTTTCTCTTCTTATTCCTTAGAATTAAACTGTTTTTGTTACTGTGCCTTAAAGACATATATATATAGTATATGTAAACAAGCTCTATTCTGATTTGTTGCTCTGTATTGTGCCTCAGTCAAACACCATTCCAGACTGAAGCACTCTTTATAAGTCCAGTGTGAACGGGCAAACCTAAATTATTTAAGTGAATCTTTGCAAATGTTGCTTTTTGTGACATCACAAGCACAAAGAGTTCAAAATGTGCTGTTTTTACAGCTTAGTTTCCATATATAGACTGCATAGACTGAGGAGTATGTCCTGAAACAATGTTTACATATTACACTCTTTTATTTTAGAATAAAGTGCAATGTTTTTTTGTGATACTGGTCTTTTAAGATTTGTCAGTTGTGTGCTACGGCATAATTAGTCTAATGAATGTCAAAGACTAAAGTTAAACACACAATTTAACTCCCAAGAGCAGCTTTATATTCTAAGTTTCTTAACAATGATCTGCTAAAGCTGCTAAATACTCTAAACGTTGATTAATTCTTGCTACATTTTACATTAACAGTATCCAAACAGCACATTCACATAACAAAAAACAGATGTAGCTCTGACTGATAACAGAGATCCGACAAAGGTCACTTACGAGCCATTTTGTCACAGGATTATAGCTCCAATAAGAAGAGCGGTGTACCTGGCTAGGTGCCATCCCTCAGCATTACCACTCTCTGCCCAGGCTGTGAGGACTCTGCAGAACACCATTAGAGCCCTGTAAGCATTAAAAGCATTAGGATTATTTCCTGCTCAATGGACATTAGCGGGTAATTGCTCTGGTCTGACTGATCTTGTTAGCCAAATGATATAAGCCTGACTTCCTCCTGGTGCCGAGGAGAAAACATTTGTAGAGGTGGACAAATGGAGTTCAATGATGCATCATTTGCACACATTGGAAGAACCAGCGCTCTTACATCATACCCAGAGAAATACAAGGGAGAGGACCGGGACCCAATAACAGTTGTGTGATCGCAGCCAGAACGCACTCAGGACATCAGCACAGGGTCAAATTAAAATCTTGAATTTTACAGACAGAAAAACATAATATTAAAGCCAAAATAATTTCTAATCCAACATGTCTGCTCTACATAGCACAGATAATTTTTAAAAGTTAACCTCATTCCCTGTAAGAAAGCATTCAGTAAAAACAGAAAATGTACTGGCAGAAAGTTACCAGTAAATTGTCCATAAAGTCAATTATTTTAACTATTTTAATAGAACATTTTGTTAAATATCAATATATATTTATCGCATACAGAAGACAATTCACTCACTCCATAAATGTACAGTTTTATGTGTAGAAATTATATGTATTTTCTTACATGCAACACAGAACATTCTGTTTATGTGAATATACACCGACCAGCCACTTAATTAAAACCACCTGCTTGTTTCTACACTCATTGTCAATTTTATCAGCTCCACTCTCCATATAGGTATACTATGTAGTTCTATGATTACGGACTGAAGTACATCTGTTAGTCTGCATACTTTGTTAGACCCCTTTCACTCTGTACTTCAATGGTCAGGGTCACCATAGAGCAGGTATTATTTGGGTGGTGGATCATTCTCAGTACTGCAGTAACACTGACGTGGTGGTATTGTTTGCTAGTTTGTGTTGCAGCTGGTAAAAGTGGAACAGACACAGCAGTGCTGCTGGAGTTTTTAAACACTGTGTCCACTCACTGTCCACTCTATCAGATGCACCTACCTTGTTGGTCCTGCTTATAGATGTAAAGTCAGAGACAGTAGCTCATCTGTCGCTGCACAGCTTGTATTAGTCATCATCTGGTCCTTCATCAGTGGTCACTGGATGCTACCCACAGGATAGTGTTGGCCGGATATGTTTGGTTGGTGGACTATTCTCAGTCCAGCAGTGATACTGAGGTGTTTAAAAACTCTAGCAGCACAGCTGTGTCTGATCCACTCGTACCAGCACAACACACACTAACACACCACCACCACGTCAGTGCCACTGCAATGCTGAGAAGGACCCAACACCCAAACAATGCTCTTTGGTGGCCCTGTGTGGGTCCTGACCATTGAAGAGCAGGGGGAAAGGAGGCTAACAATGTATGCAGAGAAACACATGGACTACAGTCAACTATAAAGTGCCTCTATATTTAAATGGAGCTGATAAAAGAGACAATAAGTGTAGAAACAAGGAGGCGGTTTTAATCAAGTGGCTGGTCTGTGTATATTCTGCACTCACCACAAACATTTCTTTCAAATAGAAATGAAATTTATTTACTTACTTAAAGAAAAACTGATTACTGAAGGTCCAATCTTCACTTTTCAGTAGACCCTTTTCACACTTCTGCTTTCGACGCAGCAGAAGTCATTATAGTAGGGAAAAAGTAACAGATGCTGCTCATAAGTCTTCCTCGGAAGGTCCGACTTACGACTTCGGAGGTCTTAAGTACGACTTGATTTGTGTTCAAGTGGTTTTGGTCATAAATAAGAAAGTTACACTGGAAATAATGTTTTCGGTTTACTTTTATTTTTGTGTCATTAAAGAGAGTCTGTATTTTGCATTACTGCAACAACGTGAAGAGCAGAGACTGACGAGAAGAGGAACATTTTAAAGCAGTTAGATGCATCATACGGAGCCCTGCTGGTGACGTCCCGAATAAACAAAAATAATGGTCAAGCTGTGGTCAAGGCTTAATTATCTCATTGCCATGCCTTACTAACTCATGACCACGACTTAATTACTTAGTTCCCACGCCTTACCAAGTCGACGCATTATGTTTATTTATAGGGGATGTCACCAGCAGGGCTCCGTAGTATCACATAACGTGCTTATATCTGTATTTCCATGTGTGGATGGTTTCAGCCTGCAGTGTTAATGTTGTGGCTGTGAATAACTGAAATACGGCCAGTTTATCAGCGGCTATCATTGTTTTTTTGTTGACAATCAGGGCTCATTGAAAAATCTTGCTTGACTATGACCTTGAAGTTAAGGATCTTATGTCAAGTTACCCAACGAAGTTGGCTAAAGTTAGCGTAGCTGCTGCTTAAGGTGGAACGGAAATTTGCTGGCACTAGTACATGACTGCTGCACCGTTTAAGGTGGGACGGAAAATACGAAAAATACGCTGGCGGTCAGGAAGCCGACTGGTGCTAACGCTAACGTTTACTGTGGAAAAGCGTCAAAACATACCAAACAACGCAAACGCCGCACAGAATCCTGCGGCCACACAATTCACTGGATAATCTGGATAAGACAGATTTTAACTTTATTTATAGATAATGTAGCTTAGTCTCTCTCCTGACCTCAAACAACTCTTTACTTTCTTTAAATCCGTACCACTCGCCCTCCAGTCTACTTTTAATGTAGACCCAGTCAAGCTTGCTCATCACTTAAAGTGTAAACTGCTCCACGAAACGAACGTCTTTCGTGGAAAATTAGGAAGCTATAGTTGCTAATAAACACATAAAATGAGTGAGTCATCGTCATTCTCTTCACAGTCATCGGTAAACAACGCCGCCGCTGCTGTAATGTTCTCCCGACTATGTTCCGCTGCATCGAACGTGCAACTGTGTCTATTTACAAAAAGGCGCCAAAATAAGGCAACTAAACTCAGAGAACTTTGTCTTCCGGGTTTTTCAAACGCTAGAGGGAGTCCAAAATGAACGGGTCAAGAGGGAGCATTTGAGTATAAATGGTTAAACATTTTTAATATAAAAGAATATATTCATTTCCTGAACACAGAACAGCATAAAACATTTTAACACTGCTGTTATATTTTTAAGCACTTTTGAATTTCAGTTATAAAAGTTTAAAAAGGCGCCTCATATGCGTCCATGACGTCAGTGAACAACCCATCAGCTCACAGTAGCAGTAATGCTAGCGCCCTGTTGCCCAAAACGTTTTTGCTGCAGAAAAAAATGAAACATATAGGTAAGATTTCTTTGCTTTTTTTAGTTAAATACAGCCTCCTGCTTACTAAAATTAAAGGAAAGTTCTGGACAAGTGATTAGAAACTGTTTTAACTTTTTCATTTTTAGCCGTTTTACTCCATTCGCCCCATTCATTTAGGAACTCACTCACGGGTCATGTAGTCATGTTTTTTTTAATAATAGGGGAAATAGGAAGAGGCCAGGCTCCTCATAAACCAGCTCTGATTAAAGTTAGGTAATGCTAGCTAGCCAGCTAAGATGCACATCAATTCCTCTCATGTCAGGTTTACTATTTCTGAGAAACTGTTGCTCACAATAACACACAATACATCAGTTATCAAATTAGCACAAGGATATTGCTATGAAAGTGACAACATAGTGAAAGAAGAAAGAAAAGCCTGAGTAGAAAACTAGCCTACATGATGCTAGTTTGTTGGCTAATTTTATATGTGTTGTAATGTTGTTCATACTAGTGACCCCTCTGCAACAGTTAAACTACCCAGCATAAAATTACAGTGGAAATGGAAAAATATATTTAAAATTATGGAAGAATAACCCATAGTTTATTTATTTGTTTGTGTTAGTATTCCACGACCCAAGAAAAACATTTAAATTCCTAACATAATTTAAAAAGTTCAATGTTTGCATTATAAACAGTGTTTAAAAAAACAAATATTATTCCTTTTAAAGCATGATTGATCAACCATTACGATATAGTGAAAAAATTCGCACTCATGGCTGATCATATTAGATATGCTAACTAGCAAAAATGAACTATTTAAGTCATTTTTTGAGATGAGAAATGTGACTGTCTGCTTTTGAAATAACTGAGAAAGAGAAATCTTACTTCTATGCTTTTTGCACAACATCTGGTTAAAAACACTCAGTCTGGTGTTATGAATTACTTGCAGTTTGAGTAAGTGACTAATTTTGCACTATTGAAAAGTTCATTTTAAAACATTTTCTTATTGTCTTGCTATTAAATAAATCTGAATAAAGAAATGAATGGAGAGTTTTGTTGTATCAGTTGGCTTTTTAGTAAAAAGAACCTTTGGTGTCATGTTGAGTTTTTGTTAAACGTTCAGTGTTGTTTCAATAATAATTCAGTGTACGAAAGTGATTAAGAAAAACTTTAGATTAGGACCTTGATTCAGCAAAGTTAATGTTGATGCTTTAAAGTTGATTTAACATGGATTCAGTGACTGTTTGCTATCTGGGGTATTAAAATGATCAAAAGTACAAGCAAAATTCAGATTGCTAATAAAGTTTGTAGCTAAACAAGACCTGGTCATTTTAATGGATAACGGTATGCCGTAGCAGAGTTATTCAGTTCCAGAGCAGGAGTCCTATTTCCAGTCCTGTAGGCTTGTTACATTTTAAATCAACTTTAAAGCATCCACATTAACTTTGCTGAATTGTCCTAATCTCAGGTTGATTCTTAATCACTTTTGTACCCTGAATTACTATTGAAATGACATTGAAAGTTTAACAAAAATTCAACATAACACCAAAGGTTTTTCCATCTCTTTTTAACTCTTAGAAAATCTTTTTGCTAAAATCTGCTTTATCCATAGCAAGGATCATTTTCTAAAAAGCCAAGTGATACAACAAAACTCTCCATTAGTTTCTTTATTCAGATTTATTGAATAACAAGATAACAAGAAAATGTTCTATTTCCAGTCCTGGAGGCTTCTTACATCTTAGCATGTTACATGTTAACTACATTAGCCTGAGTGCAAAAGTAAAGAAGCTAACCTCAGACACCAAACATGTCTGTGCTAATCGACTTCATTCGAGACAAGGAGGAAATTGAAGAAATTCGATTTTTTTTTTTTACCAAACTAACACTTTAAACATATCATGCTGTTATCTTTATCAAGAGAAGTTGCATCAAGTACTAAAAGCAGTCTCGCTAAAGCAAACTAAAATTACTTCATCTATGTTTTTGATGGTAAATATACTTGTTTTGATCCTCTTTTTGTTCCAGAATCATTACATTAGATTAAAACCATGTATCATCTCATACTGTAGTTGAGCGTGTGCTGTTTGCTGTTTAGTTGATCAATATTAATGGCCTTGACTGTGTAAGTCTGCATAGCAGTTTCACTGTCCTCCTTAGAAAAGCTTCACTTTTCTGATGCAAGCTCACTGAAATATATTCTCTAGGCTGATACCTTTACCAGTGCTCAATGCATGACTTCAGAAGAGCTTCCTGAGCTACAGTGGCGATGAGTATTGTCATGGTTTCTAGTGTGCTCTCATTAGGTGACACTTTTCCTGCCCATACAGTTCCTCTGACCCTTCAGGCCCTCTTGTGGGGAGAGAGCACATCTCTTTGTATCTGAGCGTGATCACAAAGGAGTGGCACATGACTGCAGTGCTAATCAATGTGTTTGTGTAGGTGGTGAATGCATCAGATTACTTATATAGCAAATTAGCTTCTAGGAGGACAGTGATTAGATCCCAGAAGATGTCATGCACTAAATGAACGAGGTGGGTTTGCTGAAGCATGGAGAATAATGAGAATCACCCATACGCATGGTTCATGAACTATAGTTTCATATAGTTTTCTCTTATCTTTCTTGTCTTAAAGTATGAATTGCTTCTAGGTGTAAACGATATAGATGGTAATTTAAATAGTAAGGCCAGTATTGTGTTCTTCTACATACATTATGACTTGAGTATATCTCATAATTATCATTTATTTCAGGGTGAACCGTGAGCCTGGGAAGCCAGTGTCCAGCACAGTTTGATGATTTCCCTGCTCTTAGCTCAACTGCTAAACCTGGCAATTAGCTGCCGGGTCAGAAGTGTTTAAGTAGGAAAAGCACCAATCTGTGTTGAACTCTAGCTCTTCAGGACTGGGGTTAACCATCCCTTGTTTAGAGAGTAATAAGAGAGTAACAATTTTAATACAGTTTAAAAATATCACAACATTCTGTATTAAAAGAAACATTGGAAACAGTGTATAGGATCGTACAACTGTATCATCGGTATGCATTGGTATACATGTAAAACTGTATCATCTGGATCGTCAATATGCCTTCGCTCTCTTTGGAGGGTTCTCTTTTGTTAACTCTTGTTGAAATCACAGTCAATAGATTGCTGAAGTTGTGCCATACTTTTCTAGTCACCATGCCCATAATAGGAGCTCTGGGTCTAAGTGTTTTTTCTTTAAAAATGAATTTTGTTTCTGCCGATTATTAGTAAACTAAAATATTCCAAAACTGAATAGTTTTGTGCTGTTTACATTTCAGTCACTGGATCTCCAGAATAATAAGATTTAAGGAGTTAAGGAGTCCAAATACAAATGTTGGTACATACAAGCTAACACGGGTATCCACTAACATCATAAGACTGGCAACCTCAACAAAATACCCCACACGAAGCAGGAGCCTTCATCATATGTGTTGCTTAACATGCTTTAGCTGTAGTAGCAGTAAAGTGTTATCACAATATCCTTATCTAGACTCTTAATGTAGTTATGTTAAAACTGAAGTTTGAGGGGAGGAACATGACTGAAACCCCTCCTTCTTCCTATCTAACACCCTATAAATTCACATCCTCACCTAAAGTTGCCATGACGAAGGGCTCGCAATCCCCACCGCCACCCCATCTCCTTCCATTTTTCAGTCCCATATCAGTCCTACTTCAGCTTTGGGGGGGTCTGGCCTTGTAGCTACAATCAGAAGCTGCCCAGAACTCCAGCCCAAGTTCTCAGAGTTCTCCCCCCTTTCTCAATCGGTCTTCGCTTATACTACCACCACATGTTGAAGGCCTGGTCTGAACTCACAAACTGGACCTATAATTCCCAGGACCCAGTGACATTCAGAGGAAAATGTTTGTAGTACAAATCATTTGGGTTTGGAAAATTTTAGTTTACCATAGGCCACGATAGTGTTGGTTTTCGAGAACGCTGTGCATTTTTAGATGATAATAAAGAACTCTGTGTCTGAGAAAAATGCTCAGACACAGCGTTCTTTATTCAGGCATAATGTTGACTACAAAATGACGAATGACTTAAGAGATCTATGATCAAAACTAGGTTTCTGGGTGCATCCTATTAGAGCAATGTGGGTGGGGAGGAGTTGGGCTTTTACTTTGCCCACACCCATGCTCAAATGAGAGCTGTTTTGTGAATTCTAGGGATTGTGATTTTGGGGGCCTATTTTGCTCATAGGTTAGTGTGACAGGACAAGTTGGAATACATTGGCATTGGAAAAGTTATTTAAGAACTTTTGTTTATCTGAATGAAACCAAACTGTGTAATGCATACAGAGTTCTGCCGAATCAAGACATAGAACTACTAAATGTACATTGTTAGGCTTCTATGTTGGCAAACTAATGACAATGTGACCACAAATTAAGATTTTGTGATGACTTCTACAAAGCTAATGCAAAATATTCTCAACTCTGACACACTGACTGAATGTTCTTTCTCTCTTTCTCTGTCTTTTTTCTCTCACAAACACAGACATATACATAGGCAGAGACGTTCCACTTATTTACTTCTGCTTTCAGATATTTACTCTAGAGCCTTTACTCTAGAGCTAAGCTCTAACAATCACAGTGTGCTCTGTTTCCACACTTCCCCTGGTTTATAATACACCAAGGATGTTGTGCTGGACAATCAAGATCCTTCATCCTCGAACCCAGCCATGTGAAAGCAAATCGTCCCTGCAATTGCTGCTGCGGCAGTGAAGGGGACATCCGTCCCAGAGCAAATTTCCCCAGCCCCTCTGTCCCACTTATGTCAAGAGTCAGCACTTGCTAAGAGGGTTCTAATAAAACCGGGCTAGGAGGACACAGTCTAATAAATCACTATCAGAGGATTGTAAAGAGAAAGGCTGAGGCATGGTGATTTACGCTTGTGGCTCTACAGTCCTCACTGGACACCAGCCAGGGCACACTGGTGCCAAAGCAGCTGCAAAGGTAGGGTGGCATATCTCTATGTAGGTCGCTTAGTTTTGAAAAGGGAACTAGACCCTAACTGCCAGAGAAGGGGCTTTTCTAATGTTGCCAACCTTGAGACAGGTCAAGGTGTTTACCGACTGGACATACAGATAAACCTGCACAGTCTATTCTAGCTTGAAAAGCTGGCAGATGTGGCCCATAGTCAGGTTACAAGGACTTGTTGACAAATAAATACATATTTACATTAAATCACATGTATATAGAAAAACTAAATAAACTTTGGTCAGTTCTCCTAAATGTTTTCAGAATCTTGCCATCGTTTGCAGGAAGTGTGACATTTTTATTGTGCACTAGGGGGTGCTAAAATACACAGATAAACTTGGTGATGCCAGTGATATGACCCTGACCCATACCACTAATCAAAAGTGATCAGTAGTCACAGTGACCACCACAGACATTCCCATTATACACATTTAATGTTTGGCTTATTATTTATTTATTTATTTATTTATTTATATATTTATTTATTTATTCAGTAAATAATTCTGAAATGATCACTATATGATGGCTCTTAAGTAAAAAATGGAATTCCAGTCCACATGCAGGAGTTTGTTGCCCTTCTTTTTCAGTGTATCTTATGTAAGTGGGTTGTCCTTTGTCATCTCCTCAAAATATCTGAAAAATCAATAACTTTTATTTAATGGCCTTTGACCTTTGAAGAGTACATACACTCAGAACCTTTGGCTTTGATAACAGCTGCCCAAAATCTTTTAGTGGACTGTCTTATCTATGTAAATTTAGCTGAAGTTTACACCACTGGTTTGTACAAACCTTGTATTCATGGCAATCTGATTTTAAAAAGGCATGTCATCTAGAAAGCCTTCAAGGCCAGTAGTGCTTCACAGCATGCAATTATGTACTTCAGGCATGGTCCCAATTTCCGGTCCACACAATGAAGACTGTTATTTTTCACCCTTACTTTAAGAGCTTGGCCTGACAGATAAGGCTGATCAAATGTGGCTCTCAAGTGCTGGCCTGAGCCTGTGCGAATAAACCACACTTTTAAACCAATCACAGCCCCTTGCTGTTTTTAATGAGAGCCTCAGTTCATGTGGAGCGGGCTAAAACCCCAGAATGCATTCAGAGCTTTTTTTCTTACACACTCGTCTGTCCTTCTCTTCTTTTGCCATAACACAAGTCTTCTTTTCTTTCTTAATGGCACCCTCTGCTGAGTTATCCCTTGATGCAACAGCCTGTTTGAAACATGGGTGGTAGGATGGGGGGGTGGTCAAATGCCATTAGCAGACACAATTAATCAAACTGTGGATTGGACAGAAATGGCTCTCTGCTCAGATTATACTGAACTGAGGCTAGAAAGATAAGAGCTGATCATTATCAGGATCTATTTCTTAGATGCTATAATGCTTATGAGAACAGCACCTGGAGAAAAAGAATGACTCAGCCTTCGAGGGAGGTCTAGCAAGAAGGGGGCTTATCAGGGGTCTTTAGTAAATACTATGGTTGTATAGAACCACTATGGCAACTCAAAGAAACATTTGTCTAAATGGTTCTTTGAAGTTCAGAAATGTTCATTTTTGTATGTGCTATTCCAATCATGTTACATGTTCCTTATTACTATTATTATTATTATTATTATTATTATTATTATTATGTATAATCTCCATATATGAGAACCTGTTGTATGCACAGTGCTGTGCAAAAGTCAGAGACCATTTGTCATTTAATTAATTTCCAGTCAAAACAGCCATTAAGTACAAGTTATTCATTTTTGAGAATCAGATAGAAGCATCTATTTGTCAGGAGGCTTACTTTTGGTTTTTAAGATTTTTCTACACTGCCAAAGGTTGGTTGGTCCATTGATCTGAGAATGTCAGCAGTCTCCTAGTTTGATTTGCAGATTTTTTTATTTTTGATCTATTTCCTTTTCTCAGTAAGGGCTTCCTGACAGCAACACATCCTTTCAGACCCAAAGTTTTCAGTTGTCTTTTCACAGTGGAAGGATGAACAGAAATACCTGTCGATTTTTTCAGATCTGAAGCAAGAGTGGATTTTCTCCTCTCTCTCAGAGATGAAAGCTTTAGGTGCTGTTTATGGTGCTGGTTTTGTGGTTGTTAGTAGTTCCGTTTTCTTTTAACGTTTGCTTCAATTCTAGTTCTAGAAACTCCTGTTCTTTCACTTATTTTCCTTTGACTTTTTCCTTCCTTATACAAAAAGATTTGTCTTGTATCTAATCTTCTTAGAAATGTCTTCTGAAAAATGGATAACTTGTAATTAATTGCTGTGTTAACTGGAAATTAAACCGTCTCTCTGACTTTTGCAAAGTATTATAATTCTTTAAAGAATCTTTTAGAAATGGTTCTATATAGTACCAAAAAAGGCATCTGGTATTATTACAAACCATAGAAGAGTGTAAAAGAGTGTAGAGAACGTTTTTGATCTTTTAATTTGTCACTGTGTAACATATGATACTCACTACGATATTGATATATTAATATTAGATTTTAAAACTCAACATTCCACTTTGACCTGACTTTAAAAAAAACATAGGCCTTGTGCATTCATACATATACACATTCAAGATGTGAAAAAATGTTCATTTATCATAGTAAAGGTGCATGATAGAAAAATATGAATACCTGAGTGAATGTATTAGGTGCACGTTTCAATAGTCTCTGATAAGAAAGAGCATCTGAATGTTCTACCAAGCCCTGATTCTATTGAGATAAAGGTGATACCCCTGTGGAGAACTGCATTGCCATGGCACCAGAACAATACTTCATTAATTTTCATGCAAATTCAGCATCATCATATGCATGGGGCACTTTGCACTGAATATTGATGGAAGCTTTTGGAAGCCATAACAGATGTTTTTTTTTTCTTCTATTGGTTTATTCTGCCAGACGCTGAGCTACTTGAACAGCAGCCTAATAGGCCTGTTGAATCCTTCAGGCTTGCGGGGGTGAAAAAGCCCGGAATATGCTATTAGACCTCAGCACTCAAGAATGTTGCCGGCTTTGTAGAATTGCAAGTAGTTTACACTCATTTGTGAATGGAACTGCTTAAAATTACAGTTTACAAGAAACACATAATTCTGATGTGTAATTTTCTTCTACTTCTCCAGATGATGAGGGTCTATTCTGTGCTGATTCCAGTAATTCAGTTCTGTTTTCTAGCCCTGCCCTGTGAATGAGATGCAGATGAACTGGGTGACTGTTTTCAGTTTGATATGACAATCAGTATGCAAAGACAACATCAATCAATGAAATAATAAGTGCAACCTCATGATTTTCTCCAAATTCCTGACCTGTCATATTCAAAATATAAGAGCCTATCAGGCAGAGTAGGAAAACATCTTTAAATTATTGAGCACACCTGCTATTTCTACCCTGTCACCTTGCAATTATTTTTCCAGGAAGAAACATCAAAGAGCAACACAGTGTTCGCTGCCAGCTATAGGCAAGAATGTCTTAATTATAAGAAAAAAAAAATGACACCCACAACCCAAATCCTAACCTGAGAAAACCTCAAGATGACATAGATGTAGTCATGATCAAGAACTCAAATGGCCAGACAGCAGAGAGCTGAAATAAAAGACATCATATTGATCTTTTATTACCTCCTTTTAGAGGTCTACCTGCTTTCTACCTGC
The DNA here is from genome assembly GCF_904425465.1 of Colossoma macropomum. NCBI lineage: Eukaryota > Metazoa > Chordata > Actinopteri > Characiformes > Serrasalmidae > Colossoma > Colossoma macropomum. The sequence continues at coordinate 24,443,642 of NW_023494795.1, read as the reverse complement.
TTTGTTGTAGCAAGTTAGACCTGTTTGCATAATTCATGAATGTCTGCTGTATAAGTTTTCCATTTTTTCAGGTTTTAAAAAGAAAAACACAGGGATATTTTTCCACACCTCTAAAGTTCAGTCTTAGAAGTTGGTTGCATTTTCTGTGTCTGGCGATCCAAGTAATCCCAAATACATTCAGCAATATTGAGGTCTGTGGTGGTCAGTCCACTGTTCTGAGAACACCAGCTTCTTTGTATGATTTGCACAGTTTCTCTTTTTTGTCTGTTTCCTTTTCTTAGTAACAACTTCTTCACATCCTTAGAAGGGTGGATAGAAACTTCTGTGGATGTTTTCAACAAGAGTGGAGCTTGATTTTCTCCTCTTATAGATAAAAACTGTACTGGGGAGAGTTTTGGTGGTCTTTTTTTTTCCTGACTTATTTTCCTTTGACTTTCCTTGTGAAACTAGTATCATATCTAATATCCTCAGAACCTATCCTGGAAAATTAATAAATTGTATTGAATAGCTGTTTTAATGTGAAATTAAATAAATAAAAAGGGTCTCTGACTTGGCGCAGTGGGTAGCGCTGTCGCCTCACAGCAAGAAGGGTTTGATTCCCGGCTAGGCGACCAGGGTCATTTCTGTGTGGAGTGTGCATGTTCTCCCTGTGTCTGTGTGGGTTTCATCCGGGTGCTCCGGTTTCTTCCCACAGTCCAAAGACATGCAGTCAGGCCAATTGGACACGCTAAATTGCTCCTAGGTGTGATTGTGTGGGTGAATGTATATGTCTGTCTGTCTGCCCTGGCGACCTGTCCAGGGTGTATCCTGCCTCCTGTCCAGTGACCGCTCAGATAGGCTCCAGCACCCCTGGCAACCCAGAAAGATAAGCAGTTTAGAGTGTGTGTGTGTGTCTCTGACTTCTAAGCAGATCAGTTTAAGCTTCACGTCAATACTGGTACAAAATTCAAGAAAATGAAACAAAGAAAGGAAGGAAAAGATATATATTTTCAGGTTGACCCAACATTCTCAGAGGACTTGAGCTGAGCTTATCTATTCAACAATCCAGCAGAACTGCTAGTTCCTCTTGCCAAGATGATCAAATTAGTCTATCCTATCAGATATGCTGTGTCTGCATCAGATAACATGTCTCTCAGAGGGAAGCATTTCAAAGCCACCCATGGAGGCAGTAGCAGCGAGAGAGAAAACTGCAATAACGTAGATTTTTTTTTTCTCCTGTAGGAACCACATAGCTCGTAATGAAAAATAAGCCTCCACAAAACACATTCCAGGACTGAAATATATGCAGCTTCTTATGCATATGAAAATCAATGGAGAAAAAAAGTAGTCTTTATTTGCACAATTGCCACTTCTGATGATTCGTGTGCTAATGGACAGCAGTGCATAGGCACTCAACTCCACCAGGGTTTCCTCGTCTGTCGCCATGATTGCAAAGGCGATGGACAAGAGATGGATGCATTTGGTAATGAGTCGGCCATCAAGGCTGTTGCATTATGCAAGGATCAACATGAAGGAAGAGGGACGGCGATTTTACTTTTCCAAATTCCATGAATATATACATATAAAAAAGGTGGACAAATTTGTTCCCAAAACAAGTCATTTCAAAGCAGCAATTTCAGCTTTGACAGTGAATAACTAGAGAGGCATCTCTTGCTGTTTCTATTTCCAGCTTGACACCTGTAAAAAGTGTGTGTCATCATATAGAGGCTGAGAGAGAGCTTCTATACGGGCTCTGTCTAAATATAAGCCATAGAAACCTCAAGACACCACTATGCTGTTGCTACTCTGGACCTCTGCACAAGGAATTTAGCCTGAGCATATACGCTACAAAATTTAAGAGGCTAAATCCATGGAAATTTGGATTATTCATCACCTCGAGCTGGAGAGAAGGATAATGACATTAGTGCAGGCTCTCCCGAAGCATTGGCACGTCTACTCTTATTTAATTGGTTATGAATAGTTAAGAAGGTTGCGGTCAAGTAGGTATGCTTGGGATCAAAATGGCGCGAGAACTTCAATATTGCATGCAGTGTCCCTAGAGGTTAAAAGAATGAGAAAGGCAGAGCAAACAGTTTATAGAACGGGCAGGGTAGCACAGCGAACCTGCTAGTTTGGTGTGAGGAAGCAGACGATCGCTCAGAATCAGAACTGAATCTGAATTTGAACTGTAGACATTCTCTATAGATAAAGAAAATGTCATAAAAACTATTTAAATGAAGGGCAAATTGAAGTGCATGATGAAGTCTGCATAACAGAGTTACAGTGTAATGCTTATATGGAAAATGTTCAGGTAAAAAAAGAAGGAATGAAGGAATTACTTACACTCTCAAAAATCAAGAGTGCTAACTGGTTCTTGACTTAGATATGCAGTTCTAGGAAACTGTGTGAATTGCAAGACTTTCAAGTACTTAAAGAAAATATTGACAGATTTGTACTTTCCTGAATATTTTCAAGTCATAACATTTTCACCTCTTCTCAAGTATATTAGTAAATAAAGAAATTGACTTTTTAGTTGTACTGCTCTTAGCTACATTTTAACCATTCACATTTAGTTACTTATTCCCTTTTTGTTTTATTATTTGTTTGGTCTGTACTGCTTTGTACTCACATTTATGACTTTGGATCTTTAGCAATTTATTTTAGATCAAAAGAATCCCCAAAAGAGAAGAATAGAGCCAAACAAACTTAAGTTCCTGTGCTGATAGATGCTACTAATTTATTAAGAAGTTCCCCTGCAGTTCTGTAAGTTACTCAGTACTTTTTCACCTTATACTTCTACTCAAGTTGTTTTTTGAGAAGATACTTGTACTTGAGTCATTATTATACCAAAATATCAATACTTTTACTTGAATATGGGTTTAGACTACTCTTCCCACCTCTGGAGGGTAGAACACCTCATTGTCAGTGCTAATAAGGGGCATAAGCAAATGCTTAAGGCCCCACAGACAGCAAAGGGCCCACTAACAATTTGTGGATTATTAACGTACCATTATGTACGTAATAACATTATGTCAGTTGTTTTGGCAGTATGGTTTGCAGTTGATTGAGTTTATTTAACATGTTTTACTTGTTTTAAGTAATTTTGTTATGCCAAATTATTTCACTATTTTGGCAGATGATTTTGCTTGTTGTAAGAAGTATACTTGAAACAAGCAAAATTATCTGCCAATGTAGTGAGATAAAGAAAAAAATTTCACTGTTCTGTATTTACATTTAAATACTTGCTATGTGTCATGATGTCCAACAGCTCTGAAACACAGCACACTAAGGGGATTTCTGACTGATCCTGCAATCAATTCATGGATAGCAACAGGCAAATAAAGTTCCAAAGTGCTGTTGAATCATCCTGGAGGGAAGCCAGTAACTCAGTCTGATGTGAGCACTAATGTAAAGTATGCTTGAGACTGCAGGTAAAGATGAACCCGTTCAGTACCTTATGAAGAATTCATGAAAGTTCTCAGCAGGTCTGGACACACATAAAGTGTTGGCTTGGATGGCCAGCAGACCTCATTATCCTCCTACAGGTATTCAGCTCATTATCCCAGCTGGTTGTTCAGTGGTTTGCTGGGCGGTTTCACACTTCTTTAGGATTTGACCTCAGCGCTAGACCTGGAGACTTTGATGGTTAAAGAGACCTTAAAATATATGCGTGTGTTGTGCTGACCTCTTACCTTTTCTCTCTTTGATGATGCATGTCCTTATTTATTTAAATGTTACATGGTTGTTCAAGCAACATGTTCTTTGTTTTGTTTTATATATTATTGTTCTAGAGTAAATAATATACATATATATATATATATATATATATATATAAGCAGTTCAGCCTTTTTAGCCTGCTGTATTTTTTTGGTTAGTAGTTATGAAAATAAGTTGTTAGCTCCTCAGTTTAAACAGGTTCTTACTTCATCTGTCAATACACTTGATCATGAGCCTACCCAATCAAGTGGGGAAAGAATACTTAAGTCAAATTTTTTTAAGATATTGCAATTTCATTTGTTTTCTGCGAGTACTGTCACTGTAATAAAGCCAATAAAATGATTATGCTTTCTGCCACTGCTTCAAGCCTTCAGTTTGTTACCTATCAGCATGCCAGTGCTCCAGCTCCAGCTGCAGTTTAAAGATGTAATTTCGGATGTTTAAAGGTGAGATTACATCCTGTAAAGTTTGTCGTTTTCTACCCATCCAAAGCCAAAAAAAACACATTTCGTTTGTTATCAATTTTACTACAAAAGCTGAAATCTAAAATTACTTCAATGAATCGAAGGTAAGACACAAATGAACCATAAACATTTTCCTGCCCACTGTGACAATATGTTTTTGACTTCAGTGGTTAGGTTTAGGTTTTAAGTCTGCTGTTTGCTCGTCTTTGCACATCTCAGCTGTCTGATTTTATCTCAGTCATGTCATCTTTGGGATCGCTCGCTGTGGCAGTATCATTATGCTTTAGGCTACGATTATTAGGTTTGAGTTTTGAAGTTTGCTGTGTTGTTTTCCCTGCCTTTGTATATCTCAGATGTCTGATTGTAACCATAGTTATGTCATGCTCATTGAGCAAACATGCCCGTGGTGAGCAGATGCATGCTTTATAGTCTTTATAGTGAAGTATGCCGCAGTGTTTGTTGTGTTTATGCGAATCCAGTATCCTGGTTAATTGCCAGAATATGGTGATATGACCACAGGAAGTGATGGATTCTGTTGGGTGATGACTGCATGGCTATCAGGAATAGGCTATAGCCTGATGTAATGACATTGTGGGACATTAACAGGTTTGGAAGTTGTATCTACCAAATTGGCCTAACCACTTTTTCACAGGCCCATTCAAAAATGTATTTCTGCCTGTGCCACTGAAGTGTGTGTATACTGATTATTGTATTACACCTTCAAATGCAGCTGAGCCAATTAGATATAAGATCAGGAACTATCCATTTTATAAAAATGTTTTGTCTATGATCCCTTTCTGTACAGCTGAGTTTCCTCCTCTCAGTTCAAACTGCTGATATAATGTGACACTGATAAGTGCTCTTATCTTCTCTCCTTTGGTCATGCACCAGTAATAAGCATAATTGAAAACATGAAAGTGATTGACCATTTGTGCACATGCCCAAAGATACTCATTTGTTTCAACTTTATATGCATTTAAGCTTGTATGTAATCAACATTGCCCGATACTGATGAACTGAAGTGTAACAGACAGTGCATTACAGTGTGCATTATGTTCATATTAACCCTCAGCTGACCTTAGCCCTTACATGACCAACCATCAAACTGACAATCCATCCACATGTAATTGCAGATAGAAGCAGCTACTAAACAGTGCTGAAGTGAAGTATTATACACACAAGATACAATCAAAGTTTCTATGATATTGATAAAAGAATCAGTGGATGGTTGTATCTGCATATCCATAAGGCCATCAGTTCACAAGGTGATTTTGTAAATACATTGGTATCTGAAAATGCCACTCACTGAAAACCAGGGACACCTTCAAAATAATCTTCACTAAATGCCTATGCAGGGACATTTTGTTTGAAATGTTCTTTGTGAAGAGCTTCTTACTGTCTCAGTGTAATTCAAAACATCAAAAGCCTGGTCCACGTCCTTGATTACCATGTTGTTGGTGTAGATGAGTCCCATCTTTTGTTAGAGGGTCGAGAATAAAGACAGCAAATAGTTCCAGCAAATGCTCAGATCATTATCATGGATAGATCTAAAGAACGTTGCCTGATTGGACAGTCCCAAAAGAATTTTCCAAAAAATATGTCATCACTTTCATATCAAAACCCTGTAACTCTATTTTGGGGAGGGGGCAGGGGGTGAATGACAGGGTCCCTAAAAATTCTTTGAACTTTAAACAATGACAACAAAGTAATCTATTATCATTAATAGAACATTTTATTCACAGTGGCCTACTTCTAGGTTTATTTTTCTTTCCTTGTTTTTGACAAAAAGTAAACATCTAGAGATGTAATGTCCCAACCCCACACTCTATGTACATGAAATGATTCAGTTCTGCTCCCAAACAAGGCATAAGCAGTGAGGAGTGCTGAGCATCATGGCACACCTTTAGCAAGCTGTTCATACTACATTTGTAGTTCCTGCCCCTTCCTGGTACCAGGCCCAAAAGAAGCAACTTCATGCTCAGTAGCCCTGTCTCCCCATCGCCATACTCCTACCAATGAACTGGCCCTGTCTCCTCATCCCCATACCCCTAACAATAAACCAACCCTACTCGCACCCCAGACAGTCATGACTTGACTTGGACTTGAAACTCAGACCCGCACTTCAAAAACTCAAGGTTCGACCCTGCCTCAAACTCCAGAGACTCAAGGCTCAACTCTGACTTGTACCCCAAAAACTCGAAGCTAGACTCAACTTTAGGCTCAACTTTAACTCACATCCCTGAGACTGAAGACTCAACTTGGACTTGCAAGACTCACAGAGACTTGGGACTCACTTCAGAGACTCAAGATCCGACTCTGACTCAAACCTCAAGACTCAAGACTTGATTTAGATTCAACCTTTGGAGACTTAAGACCCAACTCAGTTTCGAACCCCAGAGACTCAAGACTAGACTTAGACTCGAAACCCCAGAGACTAAAGACTCAACTAGGACTTGAACCCCAGACTCAAGAGTTGACTTGGACCCACATGAACTGAAAAACTGAAAGACAGCAATTGCACTGTTGTAAAATTATTTATGCACAAACATGTAGACACGTTTGAATCATGAACCATTTGTGTTCGGTGTTGTGTTACTATACTGGGTAATCAAGCTAACATACTGATCAGATGTGATCAGAAACAAATTGTGTGATTCTCACATAAATAGGAAACTTCACTCGCGGAGCTGCTTGTGAATAATGACCTGGCATCAGTCTCATCACTGGAAAAACAAAAAACAAGGCAGAGTTCCTAAAGAGCTCCAAGGCAGCTTTGCACACCTTGCCTGGCACACAAATAACTCTGTCTCACACCCTATAACTCTATCTGCCACTGTCAATAGTGATAAACACCCCCCATCCTCTCTCGTTTATCCTGTGCTGGATGTGTCATCTCCAGGGACCATTGCTTCTCGTGTCAGCTATATTTAGCCCTACATATATGCCATATGACATCAACCTGAAGAACTGTGCCAGTGATAATCTCATGTTTTTATGGAGATTTGACTCTATGTTGCAATTGATTTGATGCTGTCCTATTTTGTAAGCATGAAGTTACATGAATGTTCCTACATTGTTTACAGGTGAGTGTGCAAGGTTCATTTGTGCTATGAAACAGTATTGATTTTTCAAACCATTGGACCATGATCTAACCAAGAATGAAAGAAACTCACTGTGCTTTCTGCGCTGAGTGTAAATCACAAACAAACTGCTCATAGTCCAAACCTCAGCTCAAAGATAAATGCATATGCATGCTCCTAAATGGTTCTTGTACTGAGCATACATTTCAACGAAAAACCTTTAATTGGTATCGAACCTTGCAGAGGTGGAGGTTCATGAAATTTTTAAAGCGCTCCTCACATTTGCACCTTTTATCTATAAATAGTTCTTAAGCGACTCATACAGTGAAAGGTTTTTAAGGAACTACAGTTGGTCCATTTATGGTATCTTTCAAACCCTTTAGGCACTTTTATGCCTGAGAGGATGATCAACTCAATGTATCTGTAAAGACACTATACGTCCAAAACTATCCTACCCCTTCTTATTAGTGAATTCAGCTTAATTTAAGGTGCACCCATTGTGTTCAATTATGCACACACAACTTATATAGTCTGTATAGAAAAGCATTGACCAATAGAATGGGATGCTCTGGAGCTGCCACAAATGAGTCTATGGTCACCATGCTCATGCCAAGCATCATCTAGAGGTATAGTATTGGGCTGTGGAGTGGTGGAACTGTGTTCTCTAGGCTGATGGAGCATATTTGGGTGGAGTTTGTAATCCAGAACTAATCATCCAACATCAGTTCCTGACCTCACTAATGCTTTTGTGGCTGAATGCAATCAAATCCTTACAGAAATGTTCCAACATCTAGTGTAAAGCCTTCCCAGAAAAATAGAGGCTGTTATTGCAGCAAACAGAAGGACAAATTCCCAATTAATATTTCTGATTTCAGTAGAAATGCTAAATAAGCAGTGGTCTACAGACATTTGGGAACATCAGCTAAATTCAGGAAGGATTGATTGCCAAGAATGGAACAACCATAGGCTCACAGCAATGATGAATGAAAACCTGGAGAAGAGTTCAGACAGATTTGTCTTTCAGTCTATATAAACGCTGCTGTCCTAGTGATGGACTACCATCTGGAATTAAGGTGAAGGTGAGTTCAGTGCTTAAGTATTCACATCCAATCATATAGAACTATAAGCTTACATAAAGCCAATTTTCCTGAGCACTAAGCAGGTCTGATTTCTGCTGGTTACTGAAAGCATGACAGAAAGTCCTGATAGTTTTCTGTCCTTTTCTTCATGCTCAGAACATTCTTAATGAAGTTCTAGTCAGCATTCTGTAGTCCTAAAGCAAACCATGAGAGCAGCAGGACAAGAATGACTGGGATTTGATCCAGTTACAGTGTGTCTGTGAAGCCATTAATCACTGAAACTTTGTGCGGTAAATTGATCATTAATCTGCTCATTAAATGATAGTTAAAGATGTGTGCACATTGTTATCTTCTGTAACTTGACGAAGAACGTGTTAATGAGTATGTTGAAATGCGTAGCCATTTATTACGATTCTTGACTTCCTGGTTCCTTTACAGCATATTATAAACATGGCATTATGGAGCAAAAAGCTCATGGCACAAATACGTGCAACAGAAATAGATGGAGACAAATCAACAATAGTAATTACATGTCAATAGCATTTTGATCATGTAATTGTTATGTTGATTGTTACTATTATAGTTCACAAGCTCATTTCAAGCCAAATTTCTCTTGAAATCAATCTTACTATTTTTACTTTATTATAATAATACATAATGTTAACACCCTAATTAAATCCTGCTACATAACACGAACATGTCATAAACACGTCATGACAGAGGTTGAATGCTGTCATGAGTTGTTTTTACATATTATGTCCGGTAATATAACATATTATAATTATAATATTATTATATATTAATGTATATTATAATATAATTCATGGTAGCATTACCATGAATTGTCATAATATATGATATTTGATGTCATGATGGCTTTTGCAGAACATTTATCAAAAATTAGCATATGTTAATTGCTTTCACATCGATTTTCAATGTAACACAACATAGATTGTATAGATTTGACATAAGCTTCCATTGCAGACAGTTGCCTGATGCAGAATCCCGTATATCTAACTATGTTTTGCCTGGAGGGTAACAACAACGGAACAAAAACAGCTAAAGAAACACGGAAACAAATAAAACAAATGAATGTTTGGGGAAACAGACTGAGACAGCAGTTTCTAACTGCCCTTTGCTGAGAAAGCCAGTCAATAAAATCTCTGCATAGTGTTATTCTTATCAATATTTAATGCCAAGGCATTGAAAGGTCTCTCATGCTGGCCTAACCCAAGGCATTTTGATGTTTTTCCCTTTCTGAAATGTGACACAGGCAGCAAATAAGCAGTCTCTGAGGATTTGAGATAGAGGTTTGGGTGTGTATGTGTGTGCAAGACCATAAGATTCTGTGTGTGTGTGTGTGTGTGTTAGTGCTTTGTCTTTGTCCACTGAATGAGTTTGAATGTCTTTGTCTGAAACCCAGAAAATCTGCCAGGGTCAAGTTAACTCTTTCACAATGTATACACCAATCTGAGTAAAATGCACATTTTATAAAGTGTTTGATATCTTATACCACTTTCAGTGTAGTCATTGTTACACCACTTGAAGGGTAATCCCATCAGTTATCTCTGTAATTAAATTGTGGAGATTTAAACAAAGTCATTGAGAGTAGTTTGATGCATTTTTAAGAAACTCGTACTTCTTTACAGTGGTAGTGATGGGAACCAGGGGTGACAATGTCTACAATACAAATATTTTATTTACTGTCTAAAACAACCAGTGAACCTTTGTGTGTGTTTGTGTGTGTGTGTGTGTGGGGTCAGGCAGCATATTCCACTTCATGTATTAACATTCTGAGATTTAAGTTTTTATAGACATGAAATGCTTCAGGCAGCTGGTTCCTCTGACCACCACTGTGCACAATTCTGACTTAGTCCATTTCTCTAGGACAACACATTTCTCATGCAGACACCTCTGAATGACTTTGTTTATATTTTATCAATTTATTCATGCAGAAATATTTGAGTAAGCTGTGGAATTTCCCATTAAACTGCGGTAAGTTACACTAAAAAGTGTATGGTGGTTTCTGCACTGGTGTTGTTCACTTAATTGGCGTTAACTGGTAACTGAACTGGGTTTTCTGCACTGGAGTCAATTACACTGCTTTTCATCACTCAATACTGTAATGATCAGTCACTTCTTAAATGGATAATCACTCCTTTAGGAGAACTCGGAGCTGTAACATCCACTTAAGCCAGTTCTTTTTAGAAAGACTGCATAGCTGGCAGTAAAGAAATGCCCACTTTATTACTGCAACCAGTTGCTTGTATTCATTAAATTGACCTTTAGCAATAAATATGCTCTACACAGAGATGTAATTTGCTACAAAAAAAAATAGCAAATGTAAAAATGTAATAGTTGTGTTTGACATGTGTTTCCATCTCTGATTTGATGCTCTTGCAACTTGTGCACCTTCCCTCACTTCCCCATGATCTACTGATTAGGACCTTCTGTTTTATTTATTTTTTCTTAAAAAAATAAATAATTAAGGGAAATCTGTCACAAGACAATTATGAACAAATGTGTTATATTTCCAGGGAAAAAAACATTTCTAATGTAGGTTTTCAATTCAGGTATCAAGGTATAAATAATTTTCCTGCTAAAGTTGAATGTAAAAGAAGTTTTGTCTACATTTCTAAATATTACAGACAGTTCCCGTACATACACAAACATTTTTTACAAAAAATCTTTTAGATAGAAATGTAGCTACTGTTGGAGGTGTGGAGGCAGGATGCAAGCCACCCCCCAAACCCCTCCCACCCCCGAAGATGGCTCAACTAACACCCTTTGCTTGCTCTAATAAAGAAATGGAACAGCCCTTAAGATAGTGCTGGGGATTCTTTTAATGGGAAATGATGAGGCCAAGTGGACAAAGGCCAGTTAAAACTAATTTTGGAATGGGAAGTCAGTGAATCAGTTAGCAGAGAAAAGCAAGTCAGAGATGTGCATGGTAAAACAGGAACAAATCAAGAGAACAATGAAAAACAAACTTCCTAGAGAAACAGGAACAGCTGAGACAAATGACTAATAGGGGGATTAACTAACAGAAACCTAGTGAGGGGAGTGACAAAAGGGCAGAGCTAGAATGGAGATGGGAGCTTGAAACCAAAACAATAACTAAAGCACGTGGCTGGAGAGACAGGACTGGGAAAAACACAAGGGTAAAACACAACAGAGAGCTAAAACAAGGAAAAAACTTCACAGAATTAAGTAGTTAAAGGGGGAATTCCACAAATGTATACAATTTTGCATAATGAAATCACTGAAATGTAAATAGTCATTCAGAGTGGTTTGATTTTAAAATGATGCCCTAAAGAGAAATTTACACTATATCAGGCAGCATATTCTTAAACGTTTAATGTAAAAACTTTCTGTGGAGTAGCTTTAAGTACCATCTTAACCATTCAATAATGTAGAAATAAAAAAAAAAGATGAGTCGAATTTTCCTATAATGCTGTGTCGAGTGGTAAGACCCTTTCCTATTTTTTAACTACTAATGGCCTGGTTTTATTAGTGTGATCATATATGAAAATATATTCATAATGCAAGCTAAAACTGCACTATAAATGACTCAAGCTGCATGTTCTTCAGATAAATGATGTGATCCAGACCACTAGCTGCTACTAAATGACCCCATTCACTAAGACATGAAAAGTGCTTATTTCTACTGACCTGTGGCTCAAAAAACAACAGTAATACAGAATCCAGCAATTTAATGACAATGTAGAGGTTAGATGTGCTGCTTCAAACTAATTTAGCCAGAGTTGCTTTTCGAATTAATGAGAAGTTTTTTTTTTTCCTTTCTGTATCTGTCTATGCCTTCAAAGGATGTCATTATAAATGAGTGCAATTGGAGGCAGGTCAGAGAGGCAGAACAGTAAGTGGGAGATTCTTTCCTAGTACTTAAGGAATAGTTTAATTTTTCATCAGTATTCATTAAGGAAATGAATAGGTAAGCTTTGTGTAATGAAGCAGTAGATGTTCAGCCATTTGAGGCTGGAGTGGAATTGTCTGTGACGAAACAAAAGGTTGGTAGTTTAAAAGATGTTAAAAGGCACTTAGAAAGCTAATCAGTCTTTGCAATGCTTTGTGGAGACCCCCATCTAAATCAACCCTCCTTTTCAGGGTAACGATCGGCATCGCATTTGATATTCCACACTATGCTTCTTTCTTAGCGAGAGAGACAGATACTATTAAAAATAAAACTGCTAAAGAGATATTTGGAATGATGACAGAGAAAAAAAACATTCCAGTTCCCTAAACACGCTTTCAAAACATTTTTTTAAAGAACTGTTGTGAATGTGAGTTTGAAGAATTTAAAGAAACTCAACATAATGTAAAGGCTCTATACAAATGAAAAGTTTTACATCTAAGAAAACACCATTTAAGAACCTTCATTTTTAAGAGTGCAGAAGCATGTAGTTTATTCCCTGGTTCAACACATAAAATATAACATATGTAAAATGGTAAATCTTCACAAGCTGAATTCAAGCTGCTGGCATATGAAAAACTCCTGTGTTCTGGCTCGCCGGGATGGGAAGTAATTGGACAATAAATGCTAAGAAATATAGGCTTTGGATTTTTTATTTTTATTTTATTATTATTTTCTTTGCCACATGATTAAGATCTGGCTCTGGGCCTGCAATATCTTCAGATTATGATTCACCTCCAGGATAACTTGAGCCCACCTGTTCAAGTTATTAAGTTGAACAAGTATTTTTATGTGGTACTCTTAAAAATTGAGATTCTTAAGAGTACCACATAAAAGCGTTGTTGGCTTGAGTATTTGGTTCTAGGAAAAGTCTTTGGTAACAATTTATTTGGAGTGGTCCTTTGTAGATGATTAATAAACTCTTAACAGATTATCAGTAACACATCAACAACATATCAGTGAAGCAGCTATAGTAATTATATAACAATTGAGTTCCTATTTCATAAGAAAACATTTGGGCAGTTATATGGCCAGTTTACAGTCACAAGACCATGTTGGTAAGGCAGCATTTTCACTAATGTGAGTGTTTATACCGATCGCTGTGGTAACCCTACCCATACAGAATGAAGAGCTGCTGTAATGTGAGAGTCCCTACATAGATGATCCATTGAAATGGCCGGTGACAAATTAAATTTACCTGCTTCAATTACATCTAATGAGCCCTGTTGCTTCTCTGACCTCTGATTCTTTCATCACTGCCTCATTCTTTGTTTCATTCTTTCTGCGAGGGGGTCACACTCTGTAATTAGGCCCAGCAGAGCTCCAGTATTCACTACACCTTGATGAGTGAGGACGAAGCACACATGTTCTGTCCTCTCTCATCTGAGAATGAATTGACGATGGAAAATTAACTTCAGATGAGTTGTGAGGATTAATGTCTGCATGTCATTTCATATTTGGACCCTGGGTGGTTGAGTTCCAGTGAGAAACCATTTCATGATTGCAGTCATGATGTAGAAGGCTGTTTTTTGCTAAAATAGTATATCGTCGCTGTCCAAAGAAAAAAGGTATCTCCATTTTTTTTTATTTTCCTTTACGTTATTTAAGAATGTCATGATAATTGGAAAATTACTTGAATAAAATCTTTTTACATTAACTTACATTAAAGGGTAAGAGTGTTTTTGCCCTTTCCTGTAAAGTTACTAATTTGAAGATACTTGTTTGTCTTTGGACAGTGAAGATATATTAGTGGGAATTGCAATATATTATTTTCAAAAACAGTTGCATTTCAATAGAATAGCATCAGTGGTGGTTTGGTGGCCTTACAAATGCTGGCTTGCATAAGGCACAGTTTATTGATACCTAATGTGATCAAAGGAAAACTGAACAAGCCTGAGTACATTAGACATCATGAATATTACCTCTGGCCTACAAACAGTTTTAAAGTATGTGATCTGTGGAAGTGTTTAAAGATACACTATGTGGATTAATGTTTTTATACACCCAATGCAATAATTAGGAAATTCAGCTACTTGAATGTGCAACCACTGCTAACACAGTAATCCAGTTGCACACTCACAGCTTGTATAATCTCCACAGAAAAGCACTGGCCGTAGAATGAGATGTTATGGATCAGCCACATATCAACCTAAGGTCACCATGCCCAGTGACGAGCTTTGGGCTGTGGAGCCCCCAAGCACTGGGCTATAGAGGGTAATCCTAGAGAGAACGAGGCCATTTATGCTCTCATAAGGCATCGTCAGGGATCGAACTCATGGTCTGTGGATGATAGGGCCAATGCTTAGACAGTTGTCCCACTCCCAAGAATCTTTCTAAACTTTAAAGAAGCTCAACATAATGTTAAGTTTCTACACCAGCTAAATGTTTTTCCTAGAACTGAATGACCAAGCCAAGAGCCATTTATACTCACAACAGATGCATTAAACACATTGTTTTTATTTTTATTTTTTTTCTGAGACTGTAGGAGCCTTTATTTCACCTACTCTGTACCACCATTTTGTACATGCATGTATTCCTGCAGTCTCATTAGAGAGAGAAAATTGGACAGACTTGTTGCCAAATGCCCATCTGGGTCAACACCGGGTCCCTTGGGGTCACCCACTAATCAGGTGTTTATTAGTAGAAACGCAGGAGATTGATAGAAGGGGCAGTGCGTGGGTCTTTCTTCTTGCTCCAGAAGCATATTGCACTCTTGGGCAATCAGCATTGCAAACAGAAGGCTGTAGCACAGCAACAGATAAAGGGCACTGCACAGACAGGGGCTACAGATCAATATCTTCTTCATTGATTCACATCTGAGAATGCAAAACAGGTGGCAATTACAAACGCCTCATGTGAGCCCTGGTGAACGCAGCCCATTAGAATGCGAAGGCAGAGTAGATGGAGGGTTACCGACAGGGTTATTGTGGCAACGTCATGTTAACAGACGGTAGCTTCACACACTCTCACAAGTCATTTAACCTATAGAGGATAATGAGTGAGGCAGACAGGTTAAAAATATCAGTGTCTGATCAAAAGCTGTCCGATTTTTTAGTCTTAAAATATGTTTCTGTTGCCACAACTGTAGAAAAACATTGTCTGAAAAAAAAAAAAAAAGTTGTCAGAATTATTGCTGGTTCACAGAACATAGACATAAACAAAATCTCTGGAAAGTCAAATATGGACTTAGAATGGCAAAGCTTTTGCTGCATAATAAGTGTAATGTGAGTTTATTAAAAGAGTAGTCAAAATAACACACACATGCATTGCTAGTTAATGATTCCAGTAGTCAGTTTAATAGCAAGTGTCCACTTATTGTTATTTTGGTTGAAATAAAAAATGAAAAAAAATTGCTGTGCTGCGAGAGTGAGGCTGTGGAGTGGGTCAGCTGATGATGGAGAGACATGGTCCATTTCTTGCTCACACATGTTAGGTAGTTATACTTGTACACAAGGTTATTTTTACAAAAACCTTCTTGTTTTGATGTCTTTTGCTCTCGCTTTTTTCTTTTTTTTTCTCGCTGTGAAAATGTAAGGCTAGCCTGCTAACCAGCACTTTGCCTCTTTGACTTCTTAAAAAGTAAAAAAGAAAAAAAAATGACATATTAAGCTTTCAACATTAAATAATGAATCCAGAAACTACAGAAGATCAAAATATTGAAATACGTCTATTTAACAAAATCTGTATATTTTTCTATTTTTTTTTTTCTTTGGCTTTTTTGCAAAACAGATGGATTCTGCTTACCACCAGAGTCATGATCCATGTTCATTTCAGAAGGCCCGCTCTTCATGATCCAATCAAATTCCGAAGAATAAAATTAGTACTCTTTTTCACTCAGTGATACATCTTATTAAAGAAGAAAAATGTGTTCTGATTTCTGATTTACACTGACTTTAAAGCCTTTACCCAAAGGTGATGGCAAGCTAACAGCTAGATTTCACAGCAGCGTTGCACATTTTATCAAGCACAGCATGAACTTAACAATAGGCTGACCAGGTCAGCAAATATCCAGTGCTTCTCCAGTCACATTCAGAGACAGGATTTAACTTCAAATAATTACTGAAGGAATCTATAAAACAGCAACATACAAGCTCCTAATATCTGTATTTGCTAGAAAGCTATAAAAGTTCAATGGGATCCTCAGTAAGTTTAGTGCTAACGTGACATTTGAAAACCCATAAGAGGACTAGTAGAAATATGGATGTGCAGAATTCATGAATATGGCATTCACATGAAGGCTGAGCATGTTGTGGGCTTAAAACGTTATGCCAAATGGGTAATAAATCTAGTCAACATTTCTACTATGTGTAACAGGTCACAACATTTGACATGGATTCACAGATAGAATGTGTGAACCTCTGGATTGGCTAGATGTAAATCAGCTCCATCTTCATATATAAGTCATATATTTCTTATTACCTTAAGTTGGTGCTATTATTACGGAAGGCAGTAACTATGTATTGATGCCTGCTTTCTTTGAGAGGGAGGGTTTAGTCCTATTAGCCCATTTATACTATCCGTCACTGAACTATCTGCTGATTTCCACAGCAGAAGAAGTCTAGGTATGGGACTTGAATGGTTGAATCTTCTTATCTTTGGTTCTTGAGATTATGGATTTATTCTGTCGTGATTTGCATACACACACATTAATTGTTCAAGATCTCAGAGGCACTTCTGTGGCGCCTCAAATCTTCAAGAATCATGGTTGATAAGAGAAAGCAAAATTAGGTATGGAATTGTGACCCTATTGTACAGGTGCTGGATACTTCCCAAACTGATCTTGTTAAAGAAGCTGTTCCAGCATTTCAGATCATACTCGTTTCCCCTCGTCCTCCTCAGTCTTCAGAAATAGATCTTCAGGCTGACTTTTGTCCAGGAAAGAGCTGCACTAACAGTAAACATAGACCTATGAGGTCAAGGAATGACAAAAGAGCATGACTCATCTCCTCTCTGTTGAAGTCATCGACTCATCTTCTCTCTGTTGAAGTCATTGCTGAGTGAGTGGAACTTTGTACCAGTAGTGATGTGGTATAAAAATGTAACTGCAACCTTTTTGACCCAGACTTTAATAAAGAAGCATCATTCAGAGTCCAAGGCCAAAGGTGATGCAGAACTCCAGGAGCTGTAAGGAATAATGATGCTTCAAAGCTACTTTTTTCCAGACAGGCCGGTATGATAATGAGAATGTTGGATGATCAAGCACTAGTGATTTTTACATAAATGCCACAGATGTACTACCTTTCTTTGTAACCTAATAATCAGTGTTGGGGGGGAACATGGTGCAATATCACATATTACAGTAAAGTGATCACTTTTTTTCCTGTAACAAAGTAATATAGTACAGCTTAAGTTGTTTTGTAATCACATTACAGTTATTGATTTAATAAGAATTTGTATTAAACAAAGCAATATTTTATTATGTATGGTGCATTTAAATGTGAAATTTCCTGTAAGTAGATTATTTGTGCCTGTTCTTTTACATAATTTGTGAGTGCAAATAATAAATCCACTAGTTGGTGCTGTGAGTAGCAGTAGAATATTTGGTCACAGTGTCTGACATACAGTGGTTGTAAAACCTGCAGTGATAAGGAAAGTGGAGAGAATAGACATCAGTTTTTCTGCTAAACACAAAGCACAAAGTACTTCATTAGTGTGGAAATACTACACGCAATGAAACCGGTTCCACTGCCAGCTGTGTAAGACTGTAAAAAGCCCGAAATATAGGCTTATAAGCCAGACGCAACAGAAAAGGGCTGTTTGATTGACATGCAAACCATCCAATAATAGACCATTAAGCATGGCGTGTGCAACAAATGGACAACAAACTTGGAGTCAAATCACAAGGATACCTCATTTATTGCTACCTAAATTTTCAAACACAATTCAGGAATAACACGTTAAAATGGGATATGTATAATAGTCCATGTGCAATATTATATGTGCAGTTCGGGTAAAATATCCTTACAGTATAAATATTTTTTGCTTGCTTTTTTATTTATTTATAAGTTTATATTGTTAATTTCTGTAAATAGAGTTTATGTGCAGGATGGAGTTTATATGTTTTATCTTTTTTATCTTTAGTATTATATATATTTCCTATACAGTAAAAAGTAACAAATTGTTACCTTGTTAAGGAATTAAGAATGTTAATTACTTTGTTCTTTTTCTTGTCACTTCTTTTCTCGAGCGTTTTGCTGCTGTAGCACTGTGAATTTCCCCGTTATGGGACTAATAAAGGATTATCTTATCTTATTATATTATCTTATATCATGAAGGGTGCCTGGTTTGACCACTACCACTACCTCGCTCTTAAAGGCTTATTGGTGAGTAGATGCAAGTGCTTGTTTATTAAGCTAAATTCTAGTAGCAATCGTTTGTTTCTTATCAGACACCATATGGAACAAAGCCAGTTTAAACTCTAGCGAAAGGTGTGATTCTGAGAGCTGTGGTGATTTCAGCATGCAGTTCAGACAGTCTGTGTACTTCTTTGGGCCGAGATTGCTCATCTACCACCTCAAACTGCAGCATCTGCTGACCTATCCTCTATTAGGAAGCAAGTAACAAGGTACTTTTAACTGATGTCCACAACCCATGAAGACTAGATGACTACTTTTTTGAATGACTAATTGACCAGTAAAAATGAATAGTCGTGCGACCCCTAGCTCGTGCTACCTGCATCAGCTGCGCGCCTGGAAAATGCTGTAAACTATGTTTTCAGTCTGTCAAAACTCTAACCACGCTAATATGAAACTGATGGACAAAGATCTTTCTGCTGAAGAACAGAAAAACCCAACCTCACCTAAATAGAACAGACTCAACTCGTAAAGATTTTGTTTTGAGACAGCTATTTTCAGGGTATTTCTACTGACTAGTTTCTAGGTTATCAAACAACATTAGGAATTCATTATTTTATCAGTGTAACTGGTTGTGCCTTGTGCAATGGCAGGGAAAGTTAAAGGCCTTTTAAACAATGTTCACTTGTGCCCAAGCTGTTTCTTTGTAAATAAATTACTTAAAATGCTATTGGGGTTTCCCCTTGTTTAAGTTTTAGAGAGGAACACAGAAGAAATGAATAGAGAGATTCAGAATTCAGCAAGCAATCAGTAAAGTAATCCCATTTTTTGAGAAGTAATTGATTTCTAATGGGTTACTTTTGTTGTAACTACCCCAGCACGGTTAATGATAAAACAACTTGAGTGTGGAATTTGCCACAACAGACTGTTCATCAGTAAGATGAGGTGTTAACACTCTAGGTTTAGCAGGAGAATCACATAAAGGCAGCAGGATAGTGCTCACGCAGAACTGGACATGTGTGAGCTCATCTTTGCCATTTCATTAAGCTATTTCCTCTGATCTTTCCCTGACGTTAGCCAGGCGCTAGTCACTGTGCAGCTGCGGGCCTATTTGTTAATAAGAAGAATTGTCCTGCTTGGAGCATAATGACTGTGTGATGGGAAGTGATCAGTGAGATCCATCTCCCATATGGTGATTAATACAATCCTGCAGTGCTGTTTTTACTTTAATCTACATTTTCCAGGCCCATTGGGAATGCTCAGTAGTGAACATGGGTCCCTTGAGCTTATGTTGGATCTGCATTTCAGCAAGTCAAAGACAGCAAAGAGTGGGGAACAGGGGCTTCTGTGCCAGTGGTGTTGAATGGCAGATGGAAAGTTGAGGCTTTTACAGACAAAAGAACGGCCCATTTGTTCCAGTGTAAGGCAGACTGTTACACTCATCTCTCAACTGTTCTTCTCTAAAGTAAGACAAAGATGAATGTTGTCAAAGCTGCTGTTTTATGTTGATCAAAAAAAAAAAAAATCCTGTAATCATGTATTCAACAGCAGTTTAACCCTGCCTATTCTCACTAAAGTTATGAGGATTGTTTTGGCCCAGGATGCTTTTGAAATGAGGCATAATACAGGGCAACCAATCAAAATAGAAGTAATTTATATATGGACTGTTTTACCAACTTAGTTCAAACTGTAGTATCCCACAGTAAAAAGGAAAAAAAATCCAAACATAGATATTTACAATGATTATGTTATAATCTATTTAGAACCATTAATAGAGATAGCAATAAGCTAAATATATACAAAAATCATAATTTCTGCGTCCCTGTCCCTTATGACCACATGGTGAGCAGTTAGATGCAATTGTTTTGTAGTAAATGTGTTCCAGAGTCTGAAAATGAGTGTGGAACATTAAGAATTGTCACCACCGAAACACATATTTCTGCCATGAAATCAACTTTTTTTGTTTTAATGAAAAATATTATATTTTCATATGTGTACAGCTGTTTAAAGCTGTGTTTGCTAGTCATGTACTGGCTATCATTTTTGAGTTATAATCAAAATCAGCAAAAATAATTGTCACAACTGAAACAGTCACTAACAAAGTATTTGATAAGGTTTTGGTAGTCTTAAGATTGATTTTGTAGTGAGAAATGGAATGGTCAATCATTTGTTTAAATAAAATAAACATAATTAAAGTATTAGGGTCACGCAAAGCAAAAAAGTCCAAGTCAGTTAAAAGTCCGAAATGTTTTTTCAACTGACTTTGAACTAGTTCAGTAGAATGATTCATATCAGCCTTAAAGGCACAGTAATAAAAAAAAACTTGTTTAATTCTAAAGGATAAAGAGAGCCTGGAAAATGGCCTTGAAAAAAATTAATTAGTACTGTTTTAAGTATAGAGACTCACACAAATGTTGTCACAAGTGGAGATGAAAAAAATAAAAAAGGTAAGCAAGAGTCTCATGTGCTGAAATAACTCCGGTATTGCACTGATAAAATAAACACCTGCACAAATTGCTGTTGAAATTGGATCTAATTGTAATTAAATGTTATCAGAAATCTTCTTGTTAATACACAGACTTTGGTTGCCATGGGGCAAAACATAAAGGGATTCCGCTAATTGGCAGGATGGCTGGTGTGACGGAAGCAAACAGCACCCCATTCTGCTTTACTGGCTTTGTGCTTTGTGTGATGTGTGATTAAATCAGTCTTTGTCCCGTCCAAGAAAAAAAAGAAAGAAAGAGAAAAAGAAAAAAAAAATCATACGCACACATAGAGCACTGCTCCCTAGCAACACAAAATTGAATTAAATCTCCTTCACCCAAATCTGAAACTGATTAAAGCTGTTTCTGCGAGGCCAGAAACAACATTTCATTCATAGTACACTTGGCAGTGCCACATAATCACTCACTTCAATCATAAAGCATTTACCCCCTGAAGACCCATCATTTATAGCTTTCACAAGTTTTGTTTATTTCACGTACTTGATACTTTCATGCACTTCGAATGGCCCTTATTCTCACCTCATTTGATTTCACTGTCTTTTTTGAGTGGTATTTCAAAGTCTCGTGTTGTAATTGTATGATATTCTGATATCCTCTGAAGTCATTTCTGGTTAGAAAATGTTCACATAAAATTAAAAGGTAAGAGGAGCCTTGATGCCTCAGATTAAATGTGCACATGTTGCCTAAACCATCGTTTCTCAACACAGTCCTTGGGGTCCATCTGATAGTTCCAAATTTTTGCTCTGTCCCAGTACCCAACACACTGGGTTAGAGCAGTAGTCACCAACCCTGCTGCTGGAGATCTACCATTTTATAACCCTTATCAGCCCCACCTGATCCTTCTAATAATTGCCTTCAGAAGCCCCTGATTAGCTAAATATAACATTTTAGATTTGGGTTGGAGGTCTAACCTCCCAGAAGGTCGATTTCCAGGAGGAGAATTGGTGACCACTGGGCTTGAGTAAACATGTGTAACTGTCTGGTGGGCCCCAAGACTGGGCTGAGAAACGCTGGCCTTTTGAAGTAAAACTCTTCACTAGTTCTGTGCCTTTGAAAAGCAAAGATATCCGTACTATATGTGTGTTGCCCTCCAGACCTGCTGTTGCTAAAGAACCTATTGATAACTGCAAACTCACTGACCTGAAATCGTCTGCTACAAAGGGCAACTTACAAAACCATCAGACTAGACTATAACCAAGCTGAATGTAAAACACTAGTATTTTTTTAATAAGTCTTTATTTATTTTACGCTTTTTATTAGTATTATTATATTTAGCAGTTGCAATCCTGAAATTTGGGAATGATTCAGCCCCCCAAGCACCCCCACTTCCCTCTCTCTTATTTAAATGTAATTGTGCAATTGCATGTTGTAGTGACACTCAGAAGAAGAGTCAGGTTAAGACATGGATGGCCACACAGTGCCACCCATAGTTTCGGAGAACACCAGTGAGACAGTGCAGTATTTCAAGGCTCTGCTGGCCTGTCAACACCTGCTCTCATCATGCCACCCCAGGCTATCTTGCTAGTGGTAGCTCAACAAGAGATCTTGCCTGTGGTGGCTCCACTAGGCACCTCTCCCGTGGTGGCTCCCAAAAGTGCACCAGTGCAAGTTTATTAAGACTGCTGCTCCAGTGCCAGCAAGCAGAACTGCTCCAGTGCCAGCTTTTAGTACTGCTCCTCTTGTGCCAGCACCCTGATCTGCTCCTTCTGTGCCAGGCCAACGGATGGCTCCACAACCAGCTTCCCAGTACCCCACTCACTGCTCCTGGCCTCTGTGGCTGACCCAGACTCCATCCCTGGGCCTCGCTCTGACCTGGGCTCTGTTACTGGCCCTAGCCTTGACCGGGTTTCTGTTGCCCCTGTCCCCTCTGGTCTGTTTTCTGGACAGCCCTCTGCTCTGGACTTTCTGACTGTTTTGGTCGTGCATCCTTAGGTTCTGGGCCTGCCCTCTGTCATAACCCACAAACATCATACGCACACCTGCAGTTGATCCTGGACTATTGAAGACTCTTATGTATATTCTTTTGTTTAGCCTGGGTTTCTGCGAAGTCTGTTTTCCTAACCCGTATTTTGAGCCATTGGTCCTTTGTTTATAGCATCCTGTGTTTAGACCACTGCTTTATCTGCTGTTTTTATAAATATGTATCTGCCTCATATGTACCTGTCTGCTTGTGTTTTGATCTGTTATGACTCTGATTTTTGGACTGCCCCCAATAAAGCCATTTTGCACTTGCAACCTGCCTCAAGCCATACATTATAACCTGCAAACTGATAAGAATAATATCTCCTCTTGTAGTTACAAAATAAATGAGGCATCAGTTAAAAGCTTAGAATCTGGACTTTCCACAGTGTTTCTCTACTTGTTTCAATGAGGTACGAGTCAGAAATCATTATCATAATGCTTTTGTTATCACTGGTGATAACTGCAACTTCTTGGAAAAAAGACGTAAATCAGATATTGGTTTTATTTCTTTCCTTGGAACTTTCTACTTTTCACTGCAAACCTCTCCACTTTTGCAAAATTTCACACATGCTCACCCCATTAGCTTCTTCATGCTGGTGTATTGTGTGGGTCTGGGCTATGCTGAGCCCCAGGCTCCAATAACATGGATTACTCTTTCTGAAAGACCTTTTGAATTCTCCTTTCTGTCTGAAATAATAACATTGCATGGATAGAGCTGGGCATTCTTATTGGGCCTATCAGCCTATTCAAATTCCTGCTGTGAGCACCAGCTATCCAGTCCAGGAATAAAATCAATGGTCATAGCAAATACAGGCTAAGTCTAATCAATTATAATGAAAATAGTACATATATATTTGAAAACTCTCATTTTCTGTGAAGGAGAATAAAGTACATTGATGCTATTCTGCTTAGATTTCAGTCCTTGTTCACAGTGCTTATGGCTATTCAAAGTCAGCAGTGTGTCTTGTTGGAGTTCAAAGTGTAAAAAAGACCAGCTGAAATGTCTTTTGGCT
Organism: Colossoma macropomum; assembly: GCF_904425465.1. Classification (NCBI taxonomy): domain Eukaryota; kingdom Metazoa; phylum Chordata; class Actinopteri; order Characiformes; family Serrasalmidae; genus Colossoma; species Colossoma macropomum. Next base: position 24,419,620 of record NW_023494795.1, on the reverse strand, counting down.
TCCAAAGCTCATTATTTCATTCTCTCAGAATGTGTATTCTGTGAAAGCACAACTCACGAAAGATTTCACCACATAGCTCACTCTACAACCATCTCTCTGCCTACTTTTCTCTCTCTCTTCTTGGAGCTGCATTAGGCTGATTTATGGCCCAGCAATCTTTCCACAAGGCTCATTTTCTGACAGTAACTATTTTGCAGCCTAATGTTTTCCAAAGTGCCACCCTTTTATCCCATCTTCAACTTTGCTAAATTATTGCATATGCACAATACTGTGCAAAGTTAGAGACCACCCTTCATTTATTTAATTTACAGTCAAAACAGCCATTAATTAGTTATTTTTCAGAGCAAATAAATATAAACTATGCAATCAAATTTGCAGAAAAAAATCCATATTTACAGTGCCCTCCATAAATATTAGCACTCCCAGTAAACTTGAGCAAAACGGGCTGTAAAAAAAAACAAATATTAATAAAAAATAACTTTTATTTAAAGTACAATCACTGAAAGGAAAACAACTTCATCTTATCATGAAATAAACATTTTTCTCAAATCTTGGTGTACCATAATTGTTGGCACCCCTAGAAATTCTTATGAGTGAAATCTAACTGAAGTATATTGCCATTCATATATTATGTTTTAAAGTTCACCTGAGTGACTAGGAACACTTAACAGGTCATGCATGACTTCCCGCTTCAGTGGGGTTTAATTTGAGGTGACACACAGACCAAATTCCCTCAGCCATCCTTCACTTTGAGAAAGAGAGATAGGCTGCACAGAGTATTAAGGGGTGCCAACAATTATGGCACAAATAAATTTGAGAAACATGTTTATTTCATGATTACCAGGGGTGCCAGTATTTGTGGAAGGTATTGTTTGTTCTCGATGCATTACACTTATTTTCATTTAAAAAACACAAGTCATTTGACCAGGGGGTTCAAACTTTTGCATACAACTGTATCATATATACAGTCAATGGACTATAGCCTCTCACTCTCATTCATACAGCTTGTGAATTCTTGTCACAGTGGAGACTCTGAAGGGGAGCTGAAGCTTTCCACTTTGATGTTGCTTTTGTTAGTTTGCAGGTTGTTGATTTATCCGTAGTTCTCCTGTGAGCACTGTCCAGCCTAGCCTGCCAAGATGCTGAACATCAATATAACACTGACAATAGCATGGATATCCACCCTACAGAGTGACACTAAACTCTTTTGTTGTCCATGAAGGATCTCCTGCAAGGTTTCAGGCACACAGAGCATCAGAGCGTAGACAGATATAATTTGTGTTATAAAAGAGCTCGTGCAGAACTCTGAAAGGCCAACATGTGAAAAACAAACAAACAAATAAATACTGTTCACTAAGACTTTCATCAATGCCTGAAATGGAACATTGTAAATGAACTGTGAGACAGAAGACAAATGAAAAACAGCGCTGTAAAAGCAAATTACATGCACCACCACAGGCCTGCTGCTGCCGTGTGCTAATGTATCCATTACTGCCTTCGTACCTCCATCCATAATGTGATGTTATGATGAAGTGAACGCTTCAGTTAATCCTAGTAATCCTGTACATATTGATTTAGTGAGATCTAGATAGAAACACAATCATGAGCGATGTGATGCGGCAGAGTGTCCTGCAATGACAGGGCTGATGGATGTGTGACTTCATGATGAATCCCCATGTGCATTATCAGACATGGACTTTGTCCTCATTTCAGCAAAGGCAATAACGGTGCTCTGATTTTCACTGTGTCAAACTCTAGTGCCAAGGCAGTGGCAAACCAGTAGACTATTTATTCGGTTGATGGAAATAGTCCGAAAAAGTCACTTGTCAAGGTGAGTCTCAAACCTGCACACAGCACAGTTGTGTTGTATTTGTACTTAACTATCAAAAAATAAATTGACCTTAGAGTTGTGTATTTAATGCTGCGGTACTCAAATCTGTTCTCAATGTTTTTTTTTTTTTCTGTTGTCTCAGACTCGCTTTGGACCTGATGGTCTCACCAAATACAGTTTCTGATCTTGAGATAAATTCTATTTATGTGCATTACGGTTTAACTGTAACTAATGCGCACTAACTTGTACCCAAATCATTGTATTTGTTTGTGTCTGGCAGCCTAGAAACTCCTCTGAAAAACTGAAAAAGCTTCCCCACATGTAACTAACTTTTGCTAAAAGAGCGACACTTTGCACCTGTGATCGTGGCTAATTTAGTGGCTTTTCTGCCAAGAAGCTGCATATTGATGAACACAGGTGCAACTTCATAATTAATATATGAGAGGCACAGTATAACCACATATTTGGCTCAAGCGCTTCTTGTATGAAACACCATTTCTGCCAAGTAGGAGAAAGAACCCTTAATAACGGAGGAAGCTCCCTCTCAGCCTGGGAGCCTTCATAGCTGCGGTGTAGCATCACACAGCTGGCTGGCTCAGGCAGCTTCATAGCTGTAGTGTAGCGTAACTCAACCAGCCAGCCTGAGAAGCCATGTAGAAAGAGTCCTTAGCCAGAAGACAAGGTCCATCTCAGCCTGGGAGTCTCATAGCTGCAGTGTAGCGTAGCTCCAGTGGTCAGCTCAGACAGCTCTGCAGTTGCAGTGTAGCACAGCTCCACAAATCTGTAGATGTGGAAAACAAACATTAATCTGGCTTCCTCTATTACTGATAAATACTAATAAAACAACTAAAACATCTTTCTTCACTTTAGCAGTTAGCTAGCTCATATTCTTTTCTGATGTTTATTAGCACTTTTTAAAATTGAATTGCTCTTTATTTATTCTTATATTTTTTATATTTTTTACATTACGTTGACTTATTTTACATATTTTTAAATACATTTTTGTCTTTCATTTCCATCATTTTCCTGTACACTGTAAAACACTTCCAGAGGTGATTGTCCTTAAGCTGATATCAGCAGTAAGAGGGGAGCTAGAAGCAGGAATGAAGGACAGCAGTTTGGTGCAATATATAGATCAGAGCTCTATGATGGAGATGCTGAATGCAGAAGGAAATTAAACTCAGTGCTTCTCTTACACTGTGATGGTCTCAGGGTTATCAGTGCTGGCTTTGCTGTTAATAGGGCAGACACCGAGGAGTTTATGAGGTCAAATGTCACAAGGCGAACAGTTAACTTGCAGAGACGGAAATGAAAGAGGAAATGTGAACATCTGCAATAAAATGGTCATGTCTAGTTCTGGATCAAAGTGTTCTGGCCCCTTGCTTGTATTACCATAGCAGTGTGATCTATGAGTATTGACAGCTGTTTGACAGACATTTCTCAATATTCAACCTGATGGCAGTTTTGGACGTTTAAAGTAATTTTTGCATTGCAGTGTTTTTGATTTTTGACTTGTGTCACAGAATTCACACCTGTATTATTTGAATCATCGTCTTAGTGCTGGTCTGTTTAGACCAGCATGAATTCCATTCCAGCATGACTTCCTTTCCATGAATTCTGGTACTAGTTTAGCTAGTCACTAAACCACTGCTGGTTTAGTGGTAATCAGAATGACCAGCACACTAGCGTCCAGAACACTGCCTTGTAGCCCAAAAAAGGCAACTTTACAGGACATGGAAAACGTTTTTAACTGTTAATAGCAGTAAATGGATCATTAATTATTTTTCAAGTAATTTTAGACTATTTATGTTGATCCATTAATCATTTATTTTGACACATCGTAAAGGGCAACTGACCTTTTTCACATTACGTCAAAAAATGAGAAACAACAAAAATGGAGATATGAGGTTTTGTCCCAACAGCAACCGCATATGTTGGTTTTGCTGGTGACCAGCTGTGCTGGTTTATGCTGTTTTATTTTCTGGTTCTAGCAGGGACGCAGCACTGATTTAACATAACCAGCTTATAGTGACAGCTATCATACTGCTGGGATTGAAAAAAAATAGCAAAAAATAATATTGCTACATTTTTCTTCCTTTTCGTCTTCTGTGCATTACGGCAGATGGCAAACTAGATGTGCATACTGCTACCTACAGTGCTATTGTACGATCAGGAACCAGTCAACATGAGCTTTAAATGATAAAAAAAAAACAGTATTACGCAATTATGTAAATAAAAACCCTCCTAGTAACTCGTTCTTAAGGTATCGCTCTACCTGACAGCCTCTTCAGACTATATGCACCCAACCTGTCACATTAACTGCATTCCCAAAGCTAGGCTGCGGCTCAGGTGGGCTGCATTTCTACATCATCCAAGGACATGCAGCCCACATTCTGACATTTTTTGAAGACACTTCCAGAGTATCATTGTAGTCTTCTGTCATCCATAATCTGTTGCGCACAAGTCTGACCCACTGATGCAGCCAGATAAAACAAACTGCTTCTTGTTGTTTAAAAAGGCTAGTGAAATATGTAGTAACAGTATGCAATTTCTTTAGTTATGTGTTTAAGAGGGTATAATTTGAAAACAAGGTGTGAAATACACCTGTTTCCAATGACTTGGAGCTTGCAGGACAGCATTTAATTACAATTTTTTTTTCCTGCTACATGTTACATCATTCACATCAATGTTTTACCTGCCAGCTTATGTTTCAAATCAGCAGTCTTTTCTCCATTACATTTTGAGTTGCAACTCTTACCTAATGACCTGAGAAAGCTGTATGCAATACAAACGAGAAGCCTTTATTGGACATTGCTACCAAGGACCCACCTTTTTTGGTTGCAGCCTATGTTGCAGAGCACAGCTATAGTTCCCTGCTCTCCCCTACATGTAATCTGTCTCAGAAACATTTGGGTGATAATTAATGGGCGGTGCCAGGAGTTAAAGATACCGTGGGTCATTCCAACACAGTCCAAGTATAATCTGCACAGAGGAAACACTGTTATAGACAAATTTAGAAAACAGTAATTTAATGGAAATAAAAATAAAAAGAAAGAAAACAGTATTTGTGTTAAGGTGCTACTTTTCTTTTTTTGAGAGTATTAATTGTAGCATTGATACTGGGATATTAGCTACAGTTGCAAAGCTTTGGAGCTATGATGTAAGTAGTTTGGAGTACGTAAGCATGCTTCTAATTACAGTTTATGATATGCTGAAGGAAGTTATAAACTCAAATTTGGTAGCAGTAACAGTCCTCATAAAATGAAATTAGTGCATCCATGAAAATAAATAAATAATATATGGAATTGCTGCAATATGGTCGTCCACATATTCCTATATGAACAAATAATCTTGTACTGTAAGACATTTAAGTCAATACTGCATGATACTAGTAAGACTGGATGTGATAAAGCCCACATCTAATGTCAGTTTTTTTAGGGTGTGTATTTAGTGTCCTTTCCCCACAAGTGTCGCATCTCAGTGTGGAAATAGCTCCCCTGGTCCCCATTGATGCAGATGAATAATGACTTGGCGTCACTGATGGTCTTTTCAGTTTTATTGTGGCTATCTGGTGTGCTCACATTCATAGCCACTCAGATTGTTTTTACTGCTTTCTCCATGAATAATGCAAACTGGTTATCATGTTTTGATCTGTGTTGCAACTTGTATATTAGCAGTTTGAAATGAGTAAGGCTGTGCGTGTGTGAACACATAAGTACATGCACACACTCTGTTTGATTCAAATTCAAAATACTAAACCCTGGAAACAGCAAAATGTACAAAACAGTTGAAAGGCAAAGCAAATAGCTTTTTAAAAATCATACAAATTCACTGAAAAAAGTGATGCATCTAATTAGTGAATTCAGCTGCTTCAAGGTGAAAAAGCACCATAGAAGAGTGTTGCCAATAGAATGGGATACTCTGGACCAGCTGCTCATCAGCCTAAGATCACCATGCCCAGAGCAAAGCATTGAGTAGAAGAATATGCTGCAAAAAATCTTGTCAAGTGAAATAATCTTAAATCTAGTCAAAATATCTCTTATTACAAGGTTAGCTAGCATATTTCTAGACAATATTTACTTGTTTTAGGTAATTATGTTAAGTAAAACTATCTCACTATACTTGCTGATAATTTTGCTGGTTTCAAATACATCTCTTAAAACAAGCAAAATTATCTGCCAATGTAGTGAGATAATGTTACTTAATAATATAACTTCAAACAAGTAAAAATGTCTATTAGGTAAATAATCTTACAGCAATCTCAACATGAGATAAATTAGATTTTTTGACTATTTAATAATTTTACATTACAAGATACCATTTTTTGCTGTACAAATTGGTCCAGAACTAATCATGCAGCATCAGTACTGACCTCACATGCTTTTGTGGCTGAATGCAATCAAATCCTCACAGCAATGACCCATCATCAATTGCAGGGGTGGGGAACTAAGGGCCAGAGTCCAGCGCAACTGGATTATTTCCCTATTGTAGCACATCCACTAAAGTTGGCACTTAACTGATGAGATGAATCAGGTGTGCTTGAGTAGGAAAATTACCAAACTGTGTGGGAATCTGGCCCTCCAGGTCTGGAGTTCCTCATCTTTGATCTGTTGTAAAGAAGAGTAGAGGCTCTTACTGCACCAAACGGGGACACATTCCCTATCCCTTGTTTGTTTTTTGTTTTTTGAACAGTGACGACATACATTTTTTTTTTTTCATGTAGAACTAAGAAAAAAGAAAGAAGCACACATTGGAATCAAGGAAATTCAATGCATTATTTTAGATGTGAAGCACCTCCTGGACCTTATTTGACTCAATGACTGACTGATGACTGACTGACTCACTGAATGACTGACTGACTGTCTCACTCACTCACTCACTCACTCACTCACTCACTCTCTCTCTCTCTCACTCACTAATGTTTATCAGGCTGCCTATTCTCCACAAGGGGATGCTATTAGCAGTAAAACTACCGTGGGCGCTTTGCATCAATGACAATGTCTGCCCTTGTTTCAATATAGTATGAGTAAGGATCCTCTGCCTCTCAAGCTTCAAAATAGCTGTAAAAGTACCAATAAAAAAGTTTGTTAAATCATTTACACAGACCAATCATACATTTTTACAATAGGGATTATTCCTCATCCTTCTGCTGCCTCAGTTTGGACTCATATTTCAGATAAATACAGAGAGATAGAGGAGAGTTTATCCGTGCACACCATGCATGTAGAAAGCAAAGAAAGTAATGAATTTCTTTGTGATGTAAATGTAAGAACTATGTGACATTCTGTCTTTCTTCAAGGCTAACTCTATTCTTAAGACTCTAGTAATGCAGGATGGCAGATTCAAGGCCAGAATAAGCGTCTCCCAGATTACTGTATCTCTTGATTTACTGGAAGGATGTAGTGGCATTTTCTGTCTCCTGTTTGCAGTGTTGTTCATTCTTCGTCTAAAAGATCATCCTCCCACTAAAAGATCCATTTTGGCTCTTATTGCCAAGCAGTTAAGTGTCGCCTTTTTACTGACAGTCACATGCTCATTCAGTTTTATGTAAGTGCAGAACTCAAGGCTGAGAGAGAGAGAAAGAATACCTCTGTGTATGTTGCATAAGATGTGGCCTCTATGACCCATGAGATGCAGGAGTATGTCTACTCTTCTCTTGTGGATATGTAGGCTAGTGCATGAACGCAATAACAGAGCCTGGCCTTGAGGGATGTACAAGAACTGCTGGAAATGCAGCCACTTTTGATTCCCTCCTCCCTCTCTGCATGTGTGCTGTTTTTTCTCTATTGATGTTTGCCAGGAGCTTATCAGCTGTGAATTGAAAATTGCAGGGAACAGACATCTTGTACTTCTGTTTTGTTTATATTGCATTGTGTTTGAAATGAATTGATTGTTGCTTTGAAAACCAAAGTTCAGCACATCAGGTTTGCCAGTGAAAATTTTCCCCTTTTTCACTCGGCATACAATATAGAAGGTAAAGATGACAAAAAGAGTTCTTTAAGGCGATGCCATAGAAGAAGCATGTTCAGTTCCCAGAAGGTTTCAGTTGGTGGTTCTAGGACTCTTAATAATAAAAAGCAGAATCATTATTTTATATTTTCATTCCCCAACATAATGTCCTTAAACTGGTTAGAACAAAATAATAAAAAGTATAATTAGTTTCTTTTACACAGGCTGTATGTCGGCCTAATACAGTAAACTGTAGGTTTGGAAAGCCGTCAGTCCTGGCAGTTGTGTTTTTATTGATAAGGGCGTGTTTACACACAAGCTGTGGAATTTTTCTGTTTGTGAACCAGTAAATTGTGCCTACATCTAGCTATGACAGCCTGGAATAATTCACTGGAGGCTGTAATAATTAGAAAAGCCCAAATACAATGTTGTAAATTGTTGAGTTAGCAAATTTCCTATATAAAATCCATAGACATACTGGCTGGCTAAATGCTTTCTTGCATCATGACACAATACAGACAAATCATGTTAGAGTGAACTGAGGACATTCAGAGTTATTGTTTACTTATAGGCAATGTGTGAAAATTTGTGAAATACAGGGGGTCCTGGGGGGTGGTCCGGGAACACCTAGTCAACCTCTTCGACCCCCTGAATGTCTTAAAATCAAAATTGTTGGGTGTCCCTGAAAATAAACTTGTTTTGATGTTATGCAGACTGTTAGGGTAAAATAGATGCCCAAATACAAATTCAGGGGAAGGTCACTGTTTGGCTGCTTCGCCCACAATCAGCGAGCATCTGCCTTTAGTATTCTTGACTAATTAGAGATGCAGCCTCAGGGTGGCACTGTAGCAAATTGGTTCACCCAGTTCGTCCTTCATAGCGTAGCAACTATAACTCTGATACCTCTGAAAAACTTTACAATATGCCGCAGCATATTTGTAAATCTGAAAACTTGACCAGTTTCCCAAGAGAAGTGGAAGAGGGAATTATTACTCATTTCTCAAACCACAGGCCAAAGAGGAGATGTGTAAGATCTCAGTTAACCCCCTACATGGCCAGGGCCCACCAACTGGCCAAAGTTTTATTACATACTTCTATAACCTAGGAATAGCTTAACCATTTTGCATTGAAGTTGCTGTAGTTACTGAATAATAAACCATACTATGTAATAAGCCTGGGATTTTAAGTGGTTAATGTGTGGAAGACTGCATTACCAAACTAGAAAAGAGCATTTTCAGAAGAAAAATTAAACCAATCAGCGCCAGTATGGCGAGTGAGTTAGCAGCCAGCCAATGCTGGAAAAGCCAGCCAACATTAGACCCCCCGCATACCAGGGGGTATTTCACACACTGCTTATAGCTGATAATTACTGAATAAATGTATAGTCTAAGGACAAATATACTGCATACATGCCTTATCAATCTTGTAACTGGAAAAATGATACATGGACTGAAATCATGTGAGATAAAATTCTGATCCAGAAACATTTGGGAGTTAATAGTAAGAAGTAGACGATAACTTAGGGGTCTACATGAGAACATTCATTTCCTCTTTTGTTTTCTTCCCTCAAACCAATTCAAAGCCTTGGATAGTTCTCTAAAGAATTTTTTGTAAATGTGATTTACATTATATTTACGTCTTTGGCAGAGCATTGCATGCATAGCCACTTGCAGTCCAATCATTTTACTGAGGTTGCCAAATTTTGTGTTAGATTCTTGACCAAGGAACATGGTGTTCTTAACCAGGGCAGGCAATCAAACAAATCTGCACTGTGGAGGGAAGCAGAGAACTTTTCTAAACTTTAAGGGGTTTTACCAACTGTACGGCCACGCCAAGAATCGTATAGGAACTTTTAAGAATCTACAAACTTTCTGTTTTAGGTCTGTTGAATGATTCACAAGGAGTTTTGGCGCTTCCTACACATCGGCCGTCCTTCACACAGTTTCACACATGTTTGTGACTTTTAAATACACAGTTCAACACATAGTGTGAAAAGAAGCATTTGTCATATATCTATTTTTTGACGATTTCTACAACACCTCCAAGAGTGCTGCTTGATGCATCTGTGATGCATTCTGTGAATGTGTTATCTAGGGCCACCCAAATGCCAAAATGGACTTAATATCTCCTTCTGGACAGTACAGAGTTTCTACCTGACAGAATGTGGGCATATCAGAAGAGTCTGAGTGTCCTATAACGTTGTGCTGTACACATAGTGGTTCTTAACTCTGGTCCTGGAGAACCCCTGGCTTATGTATGAGCAAACATGGGTATAAATACACTAAAGCAAAATGAGAAACACCTGGGACTAATGAGAGGGTGGGGTCTACAGACTACAGACAGGTGGGACAGATGGCCAGGGGGCAGGGCCAGGGAGGAGACACAGACCAAAACAACAGCAAAAGCACATGGAACAAGACACAAAAGGGAAGATAAACCAAGGCAGGCACAAACAGTAGCAAAGGAAAGACAAAGCAGGCTAAGATAGGATGTTACAAAAATATTGGGGGGAAATAAAAAATGTGGCCTGTGCAAATGTTATGGCACATTTTATATGTTTAACACAGCAAACTGTGGACTAAAACACCAAGTGTGTTCCCTGTTAAGGATTTTTTTATTTTTATGTGGAAAACCAACAAAACATACTTTTTGCAAAAGTCCAAACTTTTGCATATTGTATGTTCTCATGTGTGGCAGGAAAATTATGATCTTAGTCAAATACATAAAATTATTTAGCAAAAAACAAAATATGTTAGATTGTACTCTGCTTTCCCATACTAAATAACTCAGTAGTTTCTGAATAAGATTAAAACCAACGAATTTAAGATGTTAAATGTCAACATTCTGCATTTTATTGTAGTTTTTATTTTTTTATTTTATGTAATTTATTTTATGGTTTTACACACTAAAATCAAGCATAATGCATGTTTATAGTAACAACCTGTCTCTATCACGTAGAATGACACAGAATGTTTTTATTACTGTGTCTTTAGGACTAGTACATGTAAATGACCTTTTTTCTTATTGGCAGGGGGTACTCCAGGACCAGGGCTGGAAAACACTGGCCTAAGCCCTTATGCAGTGTCTCAGGGGGCACAGGGTTCAGACTGCAGAAAGGAATGGCAGCTAGAGTCCATTTACAGACTGATTCCCCAGCCTGCTGCAAAGCCCATTCATCAGCAGTCAATGCTCCTCGCCTCCCTCTCTTCACTGCCCTGTGTTGGTGGTAAGCCTTTTGAGTTCCCTGGGGCTCGCTCCTGTACTAATGACTCCGAGTGAAGGACATGGCCTGCCTAGGGAGGTTGGATTAAAACAAGGAACTAGCAGGTTATGCCTGAGGCTGTGTGACTTTCTGAATGTTGCTCAATACTCAGACTATTCTGTAAAGCTATACATGAAACAGGGACAGAAGCACTAAGCTTTAAAGATGGACCAGAGTGACTAATTTGGAAGAAGCTTGGTATGAGTGGCTCTTCCTCTATAGAAAAACACAAATTGTGCTGCTAGCCAACCGCTGCTGATCAAATTCCATCATGTATGGTGTTGAGTGATGATGTGTATCCTCTGTGAATCCTGGTGATAGACCTATTCATTCACTAATCCAAAGAAAGCCTGGAGATGTGTATACCAACACCAAAAGGATATGGTGGTTTTCAGTTAAAGGTTTCAGGGACAAGGATTTAAGGGCCAGACTAGAAGAACGAATGTTTGACAAATTTGCACTGGCCAGCATCCTTTCTCACATAAGAACAAGTTTGAATGTATTGTGAGAGTGGATGTATTGTGACTGAGAAACGGTGCAGTGCTTACTACATTTTTAGTGTTCAGTTATCATGTACGTATTTACAGTACTGTGCAAAATTGAGAGATCACCCTTTTTAATGAATCAGAACGGCTATTAAGTACATGTCATTCATTAGACATAATCCACTTACATGAGGAAGTTGCAAGGTGTGCAACAGTGCTAGACCTGGTAGACCACCAAAACTGTCACCATCAAATAAACAGTACTTAAAGCTTTCATCTTTCAGACAGAGGAGAAAATGAAGCCCCATTCTTGCTTCATATCTAACTCTAACATATCAAACTTCTAGGACTGAACTTTGGAATGAAAATATCAGTGCAGATTTCTTAAAGAAAGGAATTCTCCAGAAAAGAATGAAAGCTGTAATAAGGGAAAAGGATGGACATACAAAAAAATTAAACAACCTATATTATATATATATATATAAAAACATTTAGGCCATTGCCTCTGTAATTGAGGCCATTGTAACTAGAAATTAGATGAATTAGACTAAAATGGTGGTCATTGGCTTTTGCTTTTTTCTTTTTTACCTTGTTGGAGTTCATATCCTGTTTTTATAAAATCCTGTTTTATGTTGATTTTATGACCACACAGTGCAGATCTTAATTGTTTGTTTTTTGTGACTGCCCTATGAGTCTAAGACAAACCCTATTGTATATCCTATATCAATTTCACAAATTATAGAGACCACAAGAGCCAGGTTAAGCCTACATTGGCAAATCACAACGCTACCTCCTCTGAGATTAACATGGCTGATAGGGGTGAGTTTGTTGCCTGAAAGAAGGAGTCAGCAGTGTCGCACACAGACCATCGATCCGCTCTGGGCTGGAAACTGTGCTCTGACTCCACTGCTCCTTAAGTCTGCTGCATTCATCTCTCTCACTTTTCAGAACGTGTAGCACATAGTCATTCAAACGTAAACGCTGCTGCATTTGGGCACTAACTTATTAGGAATTAAACTTTTTTTAATGACAAAAACACATACATGATTCAGAGATATATGTAGTAACAGATGGCATTTCAAGACAGTATTTACATAAATGTAGGGAATGTCTGCATTTAAAATAAATGTCAAAAGTTGAAAGCAACTTCATGCTGGACATGGGCTGATCTCACTCTGCGTCACACAGACAAGCAAGTTTTCACAAAAAACTCTTATGCTACATTTTTGTTATGGCAGCTGACTGTACACCAGATATGGTACTGAAAATTCTACCACCACCAGCACCAACAGCATCACAGTAGTCAGCATAACTTTCTGTCAAGAGTTAAATTTTCCAAACTTGCCATCAACCGCAGTTGGTGGAATAAACCAAATGTTGATTTTTACACAAGTGTGGTACAGCAACTACTGGACTAACGGCCAGGTAAAAACTCTTCAAAGTGAAGGTGCTGAAATGGGTCTTTGGAGCAATGCTATTGTAACAGAGGTTGAATCCAAAGGTCCTTTAGGGAACCAAAAGTAGTTCTTATATGGCAGAGGAACGCATGAACAAATTCAGTTTCTGGTCCTGGATTTTGCAATCAGTGGTAGTTGTCTGAACTGTTGATGCAACTGACTAGTCATCTAGTAGCAGCAGTTAGGAAATTGGATTTGTTCCTGTGTTCCTCTGCCATAGAAGAACCACTTTTGGTTCCCTAAAGGACCTTTTAGGGTCTGGATTCAACCTCTTTTTCAATGGCATTGCTCCAAAGACACATTTCAGCACCTTATTTTTTATTTTTTATTTTTTTTTGAGTTTTACGAGTTCCTCTGCTGTGGAAGAACCTCATTTGGTTCCATGAAGAAAATTTCAGTGAATAATTTTTAAAGAACCAATTTTGCTTTTTGAAGATCCACATCATGGAAAAGCTCTATACGAGTTAAAGATTTTTCCTAGAACCATACAAGCCAAGATCCATTTAGGAACATTTATTTTTAGAAGTGTAGATCCATATTTGTATACTTCCACAATCTATAAAAAAGTTCTAGAAAGGTTCTTGAGTGATGCCAAAGAAAGACTGGTTGTTAATCACTGGTAGTTAATTGAACTGCTGATGTAACTGATTGGCCATCTGGTGTCACTACAGACAGTGATTACAAAATCCAAGAATGGAAATTGAATTTAAAGTCTAGTGTTCATCTGCCATAGACCCACATTCGGTTCCCTAAAGAATCTTTCCAGGCTAATTCTTTAAAGAATCATTTCTTTGTTTTTTGAAAAAAAAAACATATTAAATACAGTTTCTATCCCAATTAAATGTTTTTCCTTGAGCCAGTCAAGCCAAGAACCATTTCTTTATTAACAGTTTAAAGCCACATTTCAATGTGCCACACTATTGAAAGAAGAGTTTCACAAAGGCTTCTTTGAGTCATGCCATAGAAGAACTGGTAGTTAATTACTGGTAGGTAATTGAACTATTGATGTAACTGATTGACCACCTGCTGTCATGCCTAGCAGTGATTACAAGTTCTAGGAATGGAAAATGTATTCTGGAGTTGCTCTGTCACAGAAGACCCCTTTTTTCACTAAGAGATTTGTTAGTGGGAAGAAGCTTTTAAAGATTTAAGGAAACTTTACAGAATTTAAAGGCTCTATAGCAATTTAAGGGTTCTTCCAAGATTACATTATGTGGAGGTTCTTTAAACTTTTAAAGCTTTATCATAGTCATTCATCTCATTTACAAAATGGCTTTCTAAAGATGTGTCCAGTGAAAGTTGTTTTTTAGGGAACTAAAAGTGGTGAAATTATGCAAAGAACCCATTTGGTGCTTATCTTTGGGAAAGCAATTTAGTGCACTAAATACTTTAATAGAAGGTAGTCTTGGGTTTCCCTGAAGGTGACCTAACCGTGTTGGCACAGTTTTAAACAAATATTTATGTTTGCCAACACCGTTGTGCCATGACTGCAGAGCTGTGGGGCCTTGGGATCTAAAGCAGCTTCGCCTGCCAACCAGCTCACCTGCTCTGAACTCAAGTTTACCCTCCATGTTTGCCACGTTGTGTCTTTTTGCAACCAATCTTTAAGTGCAGGGAAACCAAGTGGCAGAATGAGGGTAGAACTGCCCCTCACACATGCCTGCTTAACTCTTAACAAGACAGATTGCCCTCTGCGAAATGATAGACACCCTCTGAGTATACGCTAACATGTGGCCGATTTGTAATGATGGATTGCTTGTCAAACGACATATTGTGTCTGTTCAAAATTCAGAGCAGCGCAGTGCCTCTCTCCATTCGACCAATTTATAGCGTTTTTAGCACTTTATAGCTGTTGCAGATGTTGTGGCTTCTGTAAAAGCTAAAAGCCTCGCAGACCCCTGCCGTGCGTCATCATTCAGGCCAGATCACACTTTTACCCCAGCACATGTTAAGCAGCTGTAACTGTCAGCAGCTCTGATCTTTTCACTGGTCTGTAACAGGCTTCAGGGCCTGCTGTCTAGATGGTGATAAACCACTGTGATGGTTTAGGATGTGCACTCACTGACAACTCAGTCATCACGGAGAAGCCATGAAGCTAAGTAATGAAAGGAAGGCCGCTATGGCATCCATGCTAAGAAAAATGATGGGTTATTTGGGTGCGCACTTATTTGTGATGGTACCAACAGTCATCAAAGGAAATGTTGCATTTGAATAAGAAACCTATTTATGGAAGTTTCTCAGAAAATAATTGTCCCTCATCATTAACAAGTCTTCTTTTAATTAGCTTGTTAGTGTTTGTAACCTCAAGCGCACCCTTGTGGTAGTTAGTGAAAAGAGCCTAAAGAGTGACCTATAGGCACTTCAATTTCCTTCAACTTCCTTTGTGTGAGGTTTCTTTCAAGTCGTGCTGTAAGGCAGACACACACAGCTCAGATGAGATAATACTATCCCACAGAGAGAGGTGGCTGAACTGAAAATGTAGAATTGCTTCTACATTTCAGCAGTAATAGATATGTTACATGGGAACTAGGCCTGTGCTCAGTGATTGCTAACTGAGTTACCATGGTAACAGCACCCATGGCGCAGTGAAAACTCATTTACTGCTAGTTAAAAAAAAACTGATTTATTTCATGCAAACCATAGCCAGACACTAGTATTCTCACACATTAACATAATTAAAATTACATTCAGTTCAATTACTTACATAATTGTGCTATCTCACATTAACACCTTATTTATTATACCTAACACAGATGATTGTTTAAGAAGCCTAGCTGTTGACCTGCACTGGATAATCTTAAACATGCTCAGCTGTGTTAGCTTCCAGGATAACCACAGCTGCACACGTCACTCCACTTCTACCAACCATGTCAGTTATCCACACTTTTTTGCTACAGACCAGTGCATACTGCGGTGTGGAGGATATAATTAATATAATTATGTTCATCTTTGCATTTTTACTGTTTATAATAGGCGAGTTAGCAAGATAACAGAGGCACACAAGTCACTTCACTGTCATCAGCCACTCTGGTCATCTTCATTTTGTTGTTACATATCAGTGTGAAGCACTACTTTCACAAATATATAATTATCTGATATAATTGTGTTCAATTTTGTGTCATTGATGTTTATGGTTAGCTAACATTTTAACTGCACCAACATTGATGATTTTTTTCATTACCAATCTTCCGGGTCAGCCTTGGTTACATCCATTTTACAGGGCAACACAAACCTCAAATGTCCAGTATGACTGGGACTTTAGGACATCCTCAGACCACAGTGTCAGGTTTCAGACACTGAACAAAATTGTTTTGGGTTTCGGGAAAAACACTGTCACGTCTAGGATCTCACAATTGCACATCAGAAGAAACAACCTCAGATAAAATGACATCAGGCTAAGCAGCCACAAACATAGGCTAAAATGAAAGGCAAAGCAAAGAAAAAAATACCCCCCACCAACCCAGATCAGACAGGCCTAATGGAAACAGAGGTGAAGGGAACCTAGAGTAGAGCTGGAATATACCTCATTTTTTTGTTATTAATGCACCTGATTGACAGTAGCTCAGACACTTCTGACCACACTATTATAATAGTCATCTTTGTAAACAGAGAATTTGTGAATTTTCCAAATCTTAATTTTTTGTTTTTCATTTCTTACCCAGCATCTCCATTAGCTTTGGCTTAATAATCTTTCTGTTTGTGGATGGTTGGGAGTGGTAGCCCATGCATGCTCCCTTGGGTACAGTAAGTACAACGTGCCATGTCCGTCCTAAGCCGTGTCTCTGTCCCAGTGGGCCCTGCTTCAAGGACATGGGCCCGTCCGCCTGGCTAACACAAGCGCCAGCACACTGCATTAGCATAATGGGTGTGAAAACAGCAACTCGGAACAGCTGCTCTTCCTCCTTCCCCTCCTCCTCACCCACTGGGCTTTTTTTTCCAACAGTATTATTTATTTTTGATTGCTTTGCCAATTTAACAGTAGCCAGTATAGTAGTCACATTATTGTTCTACCAGTCTGTGGAGGCGGATGGGAGGGTTCTCTGTTCATGTGTAGTCTGTTAAAACACGTATTTTTTTCAGGTAAGCACTATGTCGAGGACCTTGCTTGGTGCCTATTGGGACACTAGACACTAGACTGGGAGAGGCAGCCTGTAGAGAAGGTGCATTACCACTTTTTCTTTTCTGATGCTGCTTTCCCTTGTTTTTTTAAATAAATTCGTATTAATATATAAAACGTTATATAAAAGCTTTTTACTTTCAGGTCCCTACAGTCCATGTATGGAAACTATGTTGCACAAACAGACCGTTTTGAATTCATTATTTCTGTGATGTCAGAGAACCAAATCATTTACATCTACAGCAGTTCTAGACAGTGTTTCAGCTCTGAGTGTTTTTTGAATGAGGCACAACACAGGAGAGTCAGTCAGAACAGATGTTATTTATTTTATATAAGTCTTAAAAGCATAGTAACAAAAACAGCCCCTTTAATTTTAGGAGATCTAGAGAAGTTGGAAAATTGTCATGTAAAAATGAATTATGATGCTATCAATTATTATACCATTTTTAGTATAAAGATGCACTTAAAGATGCATTATGTAAGGTTTTTTGGGGGGTTAAAACTAAAAGAAATAGCATTACTGAGTCAGGAGAAAAAAGACTTGCTTGCAAATTCACCTGCTCAGGGTGGAGTTTGAAGCTTTCCAACACAGAGGACTCCAAATCCCCAAAACCAAATCCCTAAAACTAAGCCTAATGTTAAAAGTACCTACTACACTTTGCTTTAAGTGATGTTTTATGCTAGATTTATTACAAAAATAGATTGAATTCATTTTTTTCAGTAACAAATCCAGCACTTTCTGCTAGTACTGGGTACCAGATCGGTGGCATCTTTAACAGCTTGCCATTGTACTGCTGGGATACAACCATATAACCAAATGGTAGAGCTTTTTTTTACTAAAAAGATTACCTTCAACAGAACAATCACTCATGTCACCATCTAGATCACCCAAAGGCTCTTTGGGGTTATGTTCTTGTTTTTATTCTTATATTAATCAAAGCAGCAGGTGCAGTCACAGAAAAATCAGTATTGCATTAACTCAGCATTAGATTTACTCCTACAGCATTTAACTTAACTTATTTCTTCAATAGTTCACCCCAAATCCACCCCTGCTGACTTTAGTGCATTGCTGTTGTGAGGGGGAAATGTTTGGATAAGTGTACCAATAGATGTGAGAAATATACGATCAAGTGTTTCTGTCAGCGCCTTCCTCTTCCCAGAGAGTAAGTGTGTAAAAGAATGTGTGAGTGCTGCATGGCGGGTCCCCTCTGAGCTGTGGGGAGCTGCAGTCCCAGCAGGAGCTCATTCAGCTGAGGATGCGCATGGTGTTCAGACAGACTGAAAGCAGTTTGAACTTTGAGCACAGTTCATTACCAGCAACAGCCTTCCGTCTTCAGGGTGAGAAACATTTCTGAAAATGTCACTCGTTTGTTTGTTTGTTTATCCAGTTGATACAGTATAAATATTCTACAATGTCTATAACACAATATATCCACGTTATCAGAGGAAAAGTGTAAATGGGCATTGGTTATTTGTATACTGTATTTTTACAAATGACAGTGGTCATCATAAAATGACCGGACGTTTCATTATTCATCAGTTTTCTCTATGTACTCTCAAACGCACTTCTATTTAGAGTGAATGTAAATTTGAGTGCAACATTTTAAATGTTTTTGTTATTATCAAAATCAATACTAATAGCATTAATAGCGCCACTGATAATAAAAATAGATTATATCAGTTATAACTGTTCATAAGAAAATCCTAGTATTAAAGCGGTAGCTAAATCATTTTTTAATGTAATTTTTAAGTGTGAATTGAAATTTGTATATTTTGTCTTTTATTTCTCCCTATACTAATACTATATACCACTATACTAATACTAGTACTACATTTAATAGACAACCAGTAATCACAGATAGTAGATTTAGCAGTCCTAGAAGGCCTCAGTGAAAGAGTTGTCTAATATGCTGCTGGTTGGAGCTGCCTTGGAACAGACTTGTTGTCCCAGCACATCCCAAAGGAGATGGACACCAGGGCAACACCTTGAACATCATGTTCATTAAACCATTTCTGAACATTGTGTGCAGTGTGGCAGGGCACATCCTGCTGAAAGAGACCAGTGCCATGAGGGGTTGTACCTGGTCCACAATGATATTTAGGTAGGTGGTACATGTCAAATTAACATCCACATGAATATCTGGACCCAGGGTTTCCCTGCAGAACATTGTCCAAAGCATCACACTCCCTCCACTGGTTTGTCTTCTTCCCACAATGCATCCTGGTGCTGTCACTTCCCCAGGTAAACAGCACATACATACCTAGCCATCCACATGATTTCGAAGAAAACAGGACTGGTTGGACCAGGGCGCCTGGGGACCCTTGCTCCAAAGTCTAGTTCCAACACTCGCGTGCCCATTGTAGGTGTTTTCAAAGGTGGACAGAGGCTAGAACGGCCACTCTGACTGGTGTGTGGCTATGCAGCCCCACACACAGCAGAGTGTGATGCACTTTGTGTTGTGACACATTCCTCCCATAACCGTCATAAAAATTTTCTGTGACTTGTGCTACAGTAGCCCTTCTGTGGGTTTGGATGAGATGGGATAGACTTCATTGCCCCATGCATCACTGAGCCTTGGGCACCCAACACCCTGCCACCAGTTTGTGGTTTGTCCTTTTCCGAACACTGTCAGTAGGCACTTACCACTGCTTGTGGTTTTGGAAATTTCTCCCTTATCCAACATGTTGACTACAAAAACCAACTATTTGCTTACCATCTAATGTATCCCAAACCTTGGAATGTGCTGTTATTATGTGATAATCGATGTTGTAGGCCTGCCAGAAGGCCAAGAGTTATGTTTTTTCTCATAAAATTCGTCCCTAACTAAAGGAACAAAACAAGAAAAATGTCATTTGTTCTTAACTATGTTAGTGGTGAATCTGACATGTTAGAGCCTCGATTCAGCTTTTGAAGGATCAATGAGAAAACTCACTTGGTTGTATCTACATACATACATAGAATTATGTTATCTGTGGGGTCATATCTGGTATAAGCACTAAGGGAATGGTCCAGTTTCAGTAATACAGCATTAAATAGAGGTTCTTGGGCCATTGAGAAAAGATCCATGAGATAAACCATTGAGCAAATGTTAAAAGTCTCAAGAATTCTGACAGATACCAGACACAGGATGTTAGATATGAGAACATTGTAGGTAAGAAGATCAATATGATCGCAGGGCAGTCTGCTATTTCAAAAAATAAGTTGTTATTATTAGTGTTATTTTTAAGGCCTTATACTACTCTTACTGTGGGTAAGTTTATTAAGGCTATATTTTCATTTTCTTGTCAAAATATGCTAGAATAAGAAGTTCCATAATATTTCAATATGAATAATTCAAAGGCATTCAGTTCTGACACGGTTGCTCTGGGCCAATGTTACAAAAGCTGAAACTTTATTTCATCAGTGCAGGTTACATTAAATTATTAATAACATTACATCAGCTATGACTGTATACAGCTTCTAATGAACCAGTTGCTTTGATGTTGGTACCAGATATGACCTTACTGTCATCAGAAGATCTGTACAATAGCGTTTACCACTGATATCAATAATGTACTGTTTGCATGTATCAGCAGTTAGGAGATTGCACTGTGTGAAGACTGAACAGCTTCCTGACAGCTACACATCCTTTCAGACTCGTAGTGTTGAGTTGTCTTCTCACAGTGGAAGGATGGACAGAAACACCTGAGGATGTTTTAGGTACTGTTTATCTGGTGGTGACAGTTTCGTTGGTCTATCAGGTCCTGGAGAGTTGTTAAGAGTCCCATTTTCTCTGTATCTTTTAATCATTGTTTGAACTCAACTTATTTTTTCACTGATTGTTCTTTGACTTTCCCCTTGCTTATGCACGTGGATTACTTCATGTCAAATCTAATATCAAATCTTCTAGTGGCAATAGGCTGCACATTAGTAAAAGATTGGACAAAAATGCATGTTGGTTTGATACTGTACTTAGTGTCGGAGGCTTTTGTGTAATTGTCTGTTACATGTATGTTTCCTACCACTGAAAAATAAATAACTTGGCCATTTTGACTGGAAATGGAATAGAATAAATGGTGCATGGAATAGAAAAAATGGTGCTCTCTGACTTTTGCCCAGTACTGTTTAAACCATAAAATTAGTTTAAAATCTGTTTAAAACCATAATAAAATATCTCTTCTTCTATTTACATACACAAATTTGGTTTTATATTCATTCCACCTATTTTCTCTGCTTGTTTTAGTGAGTTACAAGTGATAAATAATCAATACTGAATTACAACACGCTTTTGTTTCCAACACATGTAACTGTTCTTCTGAGGGTTAATATACAATATTTCTCCCAATGCTGTGGTAGCTTTAAAAAGACTGAACTGTGAATGAATTTCCAGTTTTCTGCAGTCTTGATTTAGCCAGCTCTGATTAAAGGGAAGGGGGAGGGCAGGCTGGAGCCTTAGCCCTAAGAATAGGACTGGGTTGTCTGACCCCTTTACTGTCACTTGGGGGAATTACATGCCCCATTACTCACACAGCACCACTTATACAAGACAGGGACATCAGCTCACATCTTCCAGACAGAAAACGTAGTGATCAGAGGGCTTCTCTTGTGCCTTAGAACTCCTTTCCCATTCAGAACAGGAAGTCTTGCCACAGGCTATGGTTTTAAGTGTGACAGCAATCATCTGTCTCTAACTTGGGGAGACTTCTGCGACACAAACTGTTTTCCATTCCTATTTTTCTTTCTTCATTCACCAATTTTGTTTCCCCAGTGTCTGTTATCCTCTCCTTCTCTCTGGGTGAAACAGGCAAAGCCCTTAAACACACTCAGGGTGAGTGCTGCGGTGGAGGCCTGTGTGAATCCCTGGGCAGATTTGATTAGACACGGATTGTTCCAGCACACTGGCATGCTGTTTGGCCTCATTGGCGCTCCTGCGCTCAGCTTCTTTCTCCGTCACTTTCTTTCTCTCTAATGGTCTTCACTGTAGCACAGATCTGTTCACAAATGCAGCGGAAACATATTATATCCCTGAGCACAGGAATGGTGAGTCCTAAAAATCTGCAGCCAGAGTGATGCCAGGGTTTACAGAATTTTACATAATCCTAGAAAGTGAGTTTCTCTGATGGAAATGGTGGGGTGGAATGAAGTTGGAAGCTGAGGACAACAGCATATTTATGCACCTCATGTGTCTTAACCTTTGAGAACTTAAGCCTAAAAGTGGCTGACTAGATATATCTTCATATTTCTACTGTAACTTTATATATCATTGGAAAAAAAGTGTCTCTATTCTTTGCTTAGCAGCTGTCTTTTACATTGTGTGAAAATTTTGTGATTGGACCAAAAGAAATGCTCAAAATTTGCTTTGAATAAAAACTGTTTTCATTAACTTACATTGAAAGTGAAAAATATGGTTTTACCCTCTCCTGTAAGGTTACCATTTTTGAGATACTTGTCTTTCTTTGGACAGTGACGATATACAGGTGACCATTTTTCTCAGCACCACCTTCCCAGCGTTTTTTTTGTTTGTTATTTCTAGTACTGCTATCTACCTGTAGAGAGCCCCATCACACTCCTGACATTTCTCAATTTCTCATCATCACTGCCCTCAAAAAACATCCATAGTATTTCATCACCCATTTTATTTTACTAAAGTCTGATGTCAAATGTTGTAAATGTTCAAAAGTCGTGCTGCAGTTTGATAGTCATGTTTGAACCTGCTATCATTATGCCATCAGCAGTTATATGTCATTGTGGGAGGGTCTCTAAAGCTATTGGCTACCAAGTGATGACAATAACAATGACAAGCCAAAATAACAACATGATATATTGTTAGAAAGCTCAGCTTCTCTAGTTGAATGTGGACTTTTTTGATATCTCAAACAGTGCGTTATTTAAGTTTAAACACAATGTGTCATCAATGAGTCATGGCAGCATATTCAGTTTTAAAGGGTTAAACATAAAACAATATGATTGTTTGTTATTGAAGCCCTGTATTTTCTGTGTTTAAAGAATATATGCTCTTAAATATAAAGGTGCTGAAAGTGTGCTGTGGAGCAGTGCTGAAGAAGAACCACCTCAGGAATTTTTCAATGGATGGTCCTTAAAAAAAAAGAAAAGAAAGAAACTCCAAACCATTAATAAAAGCCATGGAGCAATGTGTTTTGAGAGCTGAAGTATTTCTATAAAGAACCATACACTGAAATGTTTAGGGAACCAAAGCTGAATCTTCTGTGGCATCACTGCAAAGAACCCTTTTAGCACCCTTAGTTTTTAGAGTGTAATGGATAAAGCTGCAATTCAGTTTATGCCTCGATATTTTTTTAATGAATGATAAAGCTGCTTTATCAATTTAACACAATTTTGTTTGGTTCATACTTTTCTCAATTGACAAAAGCAAAAGCAGATGTGACACATTTAGAGACAAGTCTTTCTTAGAGGCCATAAATTGGCCTAAATGCAGAGCTTATTGGCAGTGTTCACTTCTCTTCATTGTGCATATGCATTTGAAAGAGGGCTGTGCAAAATGTTGCAGGTTGTACATTCTGTTTGTTTGAGCACCACAGTTTTGCATTAATTTTCCTGCTGTAAATTTGCGTAAAGGTTTAAAAGACATTGTTGAGAGACTCTCTTAACGATGACAACAAATACAGTCATAGCAGTCAGACTGCGGCATGAGTCTCAAACACATGCTGAAAGACTGTTTAATATGGAAAACAACACCGTTTATCTCTCAGGACCAGATGTACCTATGTAAGAAGACAGGGTGCAAAATATGCTATGATGCAGCCGCAATATGCATGTACAGTTCATTATTGTTTCACAAACTCTTTATCTTAGCCGGAGTAAAATAACACCCTGTAGAAAGTTTTGGTGGGAAAGAACTTCATTTATTAACACCTCTGTCTCTTCATGACTGAACTTTTATTTTCTGTTTTGTCTCCAATGGCTCCATTATTTCTATTTAAGGCTATTAAACTCTACACTTCACAAGTGAGCTAATTCAGGTGATTATTATGGACAGAAGGCACATTTTGGACTGTGTGTGTGTGCACTCATATTTACATACATATAGCTGAACACTCAAACATTTTCTAAACTGCTTGTCCTCCTTGGTTGCAGTGCTAATTGGGCAGAAGGCAGGAAACAGCAGCCAGTCCATCACAGGGCAGACACACAGACATATACATTCACACCTAGGGGCAATTTAGAATCACTGCATGTCTTTGGACTGTGGGAGAAAACCTATGCAGACAGAGGGAGAACATGCAAACTCCACACAGAAAGAACCCTCAGTGCGCAGCCGGGGAATCAAACCCAGGCTATTCTTGCTGTGAGATGATAGCGCTACCTACTGCACAACTGTGCAGCCCTATAGCTAAGCAGCTTCCCTGCAATACTGTCCCTTAAGCGCATGTTGAATTCCAGCTCACTCTGAAAATGTACTTTAGCCCAAACCGGGGCATAGCTAGAACTTTTAGAATTAGGTGGCCAGGGAAGTCCCAGAGATGTTATTGGGGTGGCACACTGCTATTAAAAAAGCCAAATAAAATAGCATTAGTTTATTTAAATGACATAAAAAATTATGTGAAATGAGGAATCATTTTTAGCGCAGAGCTTTCATATAGACAGACCCTGGAAGTTTTTAATTTAGGCTTCTGTCTCTTCAGGTTATAATGAGACAGCTAGCCAGACAGCACTGTATAAGGTAACCTACAACACATGCACATATTCAACTATAAAAAGAAAATTGTTAGCAATAACTGGGGTGGCCACGCTCAATTCTAGGATGGCACTGGCCACCCCTTGGCTTTGCAAGAGCCAAAGCATAAAGCTCCATTTGAAGTATTGCTGAAAAATTGCCAGTTCTCTGGTCTAAATTCCACTGACATTGCACTGCACTGCTTACAATCAAGCCATATGGTGTCTAATTGTACATTTGGACTGCAAGCTCACATCAGTTGTCTGATATAACACGACTGCCGTTAACATTTACATTCCAACTGGTGGCGGTTTTATCCGAAAGCTAATAACCCAATGAAAGTACAGCCGGCTGCCTGCATTGCATTAATGTACTAAACAAACAGAAAGTATGCCATTTTCTTTTTTTGCACTTGAGTAAATGTTTACATTGACACTTAAATTTCTCCTTAAAGCGAGAGTTTGCCTTGCACAGCAGCATGTGGCCTGAATCATAATAAGCTCAAGCAGCCGCGAGTCTGCAATTCCTACAAACTCTGTTTCAGATTACAGTTCATGAATATTCAAAGATACCCTGCATACATAGGAAAAGGCTGCAAGCTATTTAAAGAGCACACTGTTAATTACTGGCCCTCAATAAATGAGGATCATATGCCCGTTCCTCCATCTCACACCTTGGAGCGTCTAATTAAGCCAAAGCTGCCATGTTTTCCTCAGACATTACTGCAAGGAGATCAATTAATTGCATTCTGAAATAGAGCTGGATGAATTAACATCTTGCCTGATGCATTGCTGTGTATCGTAAAAGAGCATTAGAAAGGAATGGTTGCTATTTCTCTCGATAGAGTTATAAAGAACCTTGCATTTATATGGCAAAGGTCATGCTTCACAACATATTATCATGCTGAATTCATAACTTGAGTCCTCTGAACATATTCCTTTTTGTGTTTCTCAGAAGTGACCGTCTAGAAAAAGGTACACACAAAGAAAGCTTCTTTTCTTTCTTTTTTTCCTCTAAGCGCTTCATCACTATTCCAATCATCTCCTGAAATCAAATGTTTGCCTCAGCACACAAATTCCTCTAATTATGTATTTATTCTCCCCAAGTAGCATAGTGATTGTTTGCTGCCTTTGTGTGCTGAAAAGATAAATGGCCATGAAAAGGCGCAAATAAATGCTGCCAGAATGTCAGAAACCAAACAGTAATCAGACATTTTAATGTGAGAATAATAACTTGAGGTGCTCTTGAGGCCTTTACAGTCAATTCATTGGAGCTTTGCATGTACTTTTTGAGGTGACAACTGCCAGATATTATGTGGATTTTGGGACATAGTAAAGCCTACAGTTAAACAGTCACAGTCAAACAGTCCTGAAAAATGGGGTTGCTGCAGCCTCCTCTGCACCCCTTTTTCCACATCTCTGTACAAAGATGCTAAATTGTGCAGATCTTAGTGCCAAACAATTCCTCAAGTTGCTCTGTTATATTTAGGGCAGAGTGGGCAACAGTCTAAGATGTTTTAGTTTTGCTAAATAATTAAAAACATATTTGAGCAAGATTAATATTTTCCTAGTCGCCTAGATTATTGTAACTCTCTACTTGCTGGTATTAACTCCTCCCATTTATGCAAACTCCAGATGGTACAGTACTCTGCTCGCCTTCTCACCCGCACCCGTGCACATCAGCATATTACACCCATCCTGCAACATCTCCACTGGCTTCCTGTAAAATACCGCATACAATTCAAAATTCTTCTCCTCACATACAAAGCTCTACATAACCTTGCTCCTTCTTACCTCTCTGATCTACTTATTCCCTACAAACCAACTTGCACTCTCAGGTCTTCCTCTGCTGGTTTACTCACTGTCCCACCTTCCAAACTACATGGGTACGGTGATCGTGCTTTCTCTAGGCTGGCTCCCCGACTCTGGAACTCACTTCCCTCACATATTCAACAGGCCAACTCTGTCTCCACTTTTAAATCTAAACTTAAAACTTCTCTTTTCTATTGCTTATAACTGTTCTCAATCCTAAACCAGCCCTTTGCCAAGTCCTGCTATGTTTTGCTTGTGATGTTCTGACTGTGCTTCATGTTCTCATGTTTGTCTTTACTGTTCTGTATTTTGAAAACCTGTAAGCGTCTTTGAGTTCTTGAAAAGCGCTATATAAGTATAATGTATTATTATTATTATTATTATTATTATTATTATTATTATTATTATTATTTTCATGCAAGCAGCCTGTACGTCTCTGGTACAAATGAAACATAAGCTTTGTTTCAAGCACCTACTATTTTATAAACAATTCAACCAAAAGTGACATGAGTGCAAATGTTACAACTTCAATCATTGGCAAGGTTAACTGTAACATATGGAGGGGCTAGTTGTTAGAGCCACTAGAAAGAGTGATACATCAAGGCAAACACAATAATTTAAGTGTAATTCTAAGTTGTTTGGACTGAATGAGCTTTCCAGCCTAAATACAATAAAAGTATATAAGTCAAAATAAATATAATTATTGAAACAGTGTCAAACACTGGGAAGTTTATTTAGAACAGCAAAAATAAGCAGAACAAATATTAATAATGATAAAAGCTTATACTTAGCTCTTTTCATTTCAGTGCCAGCTCAAAGTTCACAGACAGTTTAAAAGTTTAAAAGGAGAAGAAATTGAAGTCGAGTTTGATTTTCTTCTATTACAGTTACTTTGGTAATAACTGTATAAGGGGAAAAATATATAACTGGAAGTTGAGAGTATTAATTTAAAATCATGTGAAGAAATAACTGATCAAATTAAGATAAATACTAAATGTTGCTATGTTACAGTTAAACATAGGACAGTTAAAATAACACAAGTGTGATTCTGTGACGGATATGCATAACGTAATATTATTGTTACTTTCATGATACAAAAACCGTCTTTGCTTAGAAATATCTGTCTACTTGAACCTGTTTTTACTACAAAAACATGTATAACTTAATGTAAACTCATAGCTAGAACACTCCCATGCCAGATGAGCAATACAGTACATTATACTCTTAATTCCTACAAATTCCTGTGAAAGACAATACACTAACATTAAAATCAACTGAATCTTTAACTGAACCTTTCTTGTCCATGCATTAGAAGCAGTTTATATATGGAGTCATTACATAAGCAGGAGCCATGATATAAAGAATTTTAGGTCATGGCATCACGTGGTGACTCAAGTGAGAACAAGTCCCTTAGGTTTCAAGACAAAAGAGCCAATTCTGTATGTAAATGTCTTTATATGCATGGGTGCTCTTAACCATTGAAAAGGCTCATCCACTTACACTGTTTGCATTTCATCAGTGCCAGGTCTTATAGAAGTAGAATGGGTTGACTGTGCTGTCAAGCTATTTCACAAGGTCATGGGCAGCTGAATGGCCTCAAGGTTTCATTAAAAGCATTTCAAGTAGTGAACTCTGTAATATGATGCTTAGCAGAGGACAGGACAGTCTATATTTGAATCTGAGGTTAGTTGTCTACATAGCTCTGAGAATGTGATTGGCCATGTCCTATATGGAATAACTTACAGAGCCCCTTTTATTTGCTGCACTAGTCAATTTGATGATCATGTGATTGAGTCAAGTATAGTATTTTTCTTTCAGGTTGTTGAAGCAAGTTAGCATGCTAAACTCAGTTTTCTGAGATTAGCATGATGCTGGCAGTTCCAAAGAGACCTTAAAAATCATTGAAGACCCCTGCATGTGGCCTTTTACTGCCCTGTTGCGGCTCCACAGCAGAATTAGATTTTCAGGTAAAAATTAAATAATCTTCTTTGCAGTAAAATAAAGCTTTGCTGATTATTCTAACACAGTTTTAACAACAAATGGTCTTAATTGCTGGAGTTAATGTATAACCGCTAATTCACCAACCTTTAACACAAAACATTGGGGGGCTGACTGCTGGTCACATAGCAACACAGACAACAATCCTGCCTAGCTAGTAGCTAATGAAAAGACAAAGAGAAAGAATTAAGATGACCATCATTAATTTGGAGACAAACGGATTTATCTGCTTTTATAAGCACTCAGCTCTTTTGCTAATATGTTTAATCTGCAACGAAAAACTGTCAAACACGAAAAGTCATGAAGCTGAAGTCAGGTCCTCATTCACCAACTTCTTGTTTGAATTTTCCGTTCCACCTTAAATATACATAAAATGTTGCGGGTGGTTTGATTTTTTGTTGAAAGGACAAAATGGCCCTTCTTAACATATGGGTTTCCGACACCTGGGTTAGGCCTTCAGGAACTAGACAGAAGGCCTAATGTGCGAGATTAGCTATTAACACAATTGGGAAGTGACAGTCCAATCAACCAATCATGTTTTGATTGTCCACTTCAAGGCCTTCTGGAAGACCTAGATACATCATTGACTGCGAATATGAGCAGTAATCTAACCAGGTTTCAGTCAGTTATTAGATATGAAGAAACAGCAGCAACTTTATGAAACTTTTTTCCGGAAAGAGTCACTGTGAAACTGCTACAAAGTAAAATACATGCTAATATGTTTTTCACAAGCTTCAAATAAAACATGGAATATCCCTCACAAGCTTCAAATGTTTGTGTTTAATCTAAAACCAAAAATTGTTCATTTTAATTGTTGTTAGCTTAACGCTAACATACTACTAGAATCCCATAAGGGGTGCTAGCAGGAATTAGCATTAGCAGCAAGGTTTTTTCAGTTTTGATAATTAAGGCCTGAACTGAAAGTCTAGCTCTAGCCATGGTTCGACACTGAATGACCATTATAAGGAATGCCTTCAAGACCAATGCATTGTGTGATATGGAAAGTCCTACTTCATTCAGTCCGCTTTACTAGACACAGCATGATCTGCGCTAAAACAGCAACAGTTATAACATGACAATCATTTATAAAAATGACTCTGTAACATTCAGTGTTCACAGTGATGCATTCACCACGCTAGGAGAGGAGACAGAGGGACATAAACATGATTAGCATACTGCACAAGCCACCTCAAATCAGCTGCTCCTAACCTCATTATGGCCTGCTTGCCATATGATCTGTATCTCAGCCAGGTACATTAATTAAATCAGTTAACCTAGCCTGGCATTACAAGAGCATGTTCTATGGATTTCAATTAACGAGAGGATTTTGATGCATTAGATTATGCAGCTGCAGGAGGTGTTACTACACACATAATGACAGATGAGAAATGTTATCTGTGTAGAGTCCATTGTCCCCTTTCTAATATAACTGAAAAATCTTTGCAAGCAAATAATTCAAAATATAATGACACTGATTATCCAATATGACCATGTACTGCATAAAATTATGGTAGATTATATTTCCGATGATTAGCTTCCCAATGGACACTTACATGTTCTTCATTGAAATAGAGATTGGCATTCCTGTTTAACCCAGGGGTCAGACTTTTCAGGGTGCAGAACATAATGGCTGGGACCTTGATTAGATTCCACAATCCAATTACGTCCCACGTTATTATCATTACATCAGCCTGCTTAAGATGTGAGGCCCCATTTTCTTCATTATTTTCCATGTCTTTATTGATATGAATGGGGCTGTGAGTACAATGAGCACAAAGTGCATGGCTGTGTTTTTTCTCAGTAATCTGACTGTTTTATGGGCAAATAACAAATAGTTATTTTTGTTTAAATTTGGTTCCTAGTAATACAGCTACATAAAACAGAATGCTAACAGCCTTTTGTAAGGAATAATTTGTGGTAAAAAAAAATATTGTCTAATCAATGTTGACAATGACATTTAATTTCATTCCATTCACTGAAAGAGTCTTTGTTGATCTGAGAGCTGAGATCTTCACTATGAACTCTAAGCTATAAGGTTCGGACAGTAGAAAGTGACATTCAGCAGCATCAGCAGAGTGTCTGCTTGTGGCCTTGAATTAAAGGTTGTAATGAAACAGCCCCCAGTGTAGCAGAGCAGAATGGCAGGAACTTAGACCATCCATCACTTTCTATTAACCTCTTCTTTTCCACAAAGAGTCAATGTGTCACTCCAGTTTAACTGCCTAGCATGAGCTAAATGACCAGTGTCATATTGACCAGGACACAGACATGTTTCATTCTGAAAGCACTAATGTGATTCACAATTGGAGCTACAGAAAGAATGAAAGTCATTCAGCCTTGAATATAATGAAACTGCGAATCAAGATAGCAGGAATTTATACTGGATTTAATTATAGTGCAGTAAGTCAATTAGAGAAGTTGAACCCTTGCAGAATTCTCCCGATGTATGTCATCATCTGGCAAGTTAGGGACAAAATAGACACTGCTGTGGTTGTGGTCATTAAAATGTATTGTAAAAAGCCCCTAATAAGCCTGCCTACATCTTAGTAAATATAATTTTCAGATTTTTCCATATTTATCTAATTTTTAGTGATATATTTTTTAATGTATTAAATAAATCATAAAATTGTTATTGTGAATAACAATTTTTTAAAAAAAAGTCTGTGCTTGGCTTGTAGGAGTCTCTAGTACCATTTAAAGAACGCATATTGTATTTTTAATGTATTTTATTTTTCCCTTGAAGATTTTTTTGGTTTTGTGTACCAAAAATGGTCATGATTCATTTCTACCTGATCATTTTCCAACCTCTTTTTATCCCTTAGAATTAAACAGGCTGTTTTTTGTTACTGTTTCCTTAAGATTGATATATGTAAATGAGCTCTGTAGTGATAGGCTGCCCTGCATTGTGCCTTATTCACAAAAAGTAGTCTGGGCTGAAACACTCCTTATACCTTCAATGTAAATGGGCAGAGCTAAACTGCTGAAGGCTTAAAAGGTTGATATTTGTAAATGAGTACATATGACATCATATGACATATGACATCACAGGAACAGGCTTTTTTCAGTTTACTGTCCATATATGTCAGCAGTGAATGGTCAGTTTTGAATCTTGAGACTTCAACACTGTTTACATATTACTTGAAACTCACTAATTGTAACGTTAAGTAGCCGACTAAACTATTAGGTCAGTCTAATCATATTTACTGTTATAGCTAGCTGTATATATTGTTCTGTTTTACTGGATGTGTTGTTCACAAGTCTTACACTGAGTCTTGAAGAGCAAAGCAGATGTAACAAAAAAAAGCTGTATTGATGAGCACAATACTTAGCATGTCTAATGTTTAGCCATGGCAGCATACTCTTTAAACCAACCATCCATCCATCATCTAAACCGCTTATCCTTCTGGGTCGCTGTGGGGTGCTGGAGCCTATCCCAGCTGTCATTGGGCGGAAGGCCCAACCATCCAAATAATATTGAATATTTAAAAAAGCATCAAACTGGGTAGTTTTTTTTTTATGAGGATGCCGTTGGAAGAAAACATTGTTTCTTCAAAATGGTAAACTTACAGGAGAAGGAAAATTGTTCTTAAGTTTAAATGGAAGTTAATGTAACAAGACATTTTTTTCCAGGTGTAATGTAGTAGGATGAGGCTGGATGCAAGTGCGAGTTGTTTTTATTTAAATCTGATTAGAGTCCAGAAACTGTGACAGAAAAGAGTGACAGAGATTCACAGAACAGACACGTCCATGATGAAGCAAAACAGAGAAAAACAGAACTAAACTAGAAACAAAACCTAACAACAAGACCAGTGAACCCAAGCGACAGAGTAACAGAAAATGCAAGATAAAGAGACTGCGCAAACACAAGGGTACAAATACACTGAGGGGAAACAAGAAACACCTGGGACTAATGAGAGGGCAGGGCTACAGAGTACAGACAAGTGGGCAGAACCAGGGAGGGGTCACAGACTAAAGGCACATGGCACAAGAAACAAAAGCACATGGCAGACGTAAACAAAAACACATGGCACTGGGAAACAAGAAAACCTAGGTTAAAACAGAGAAACACAAGGACAGAACAAGACAGGACGGTACACTAGGTAATTTTGGACCATTTCTGTTGGTCAACTCATTATAGAAATTTAACACAATGCAAAAGATCACTGAAGTTTACAAAATGTAGGGCTGGAATACTGTATTTGATATATGTATTTGAATTTTATAAAGTAATAGTCCCTACTATTGATCATGTGACTTCTAACTTTAGCCACTAACTCAGAGATGCTATCTTCAACATATTTAACCTTCAACTAATATCCATAGGCAACATAAGCAAATAAATAAATATAAAACGTCACTAATGAGAAAAGAAACTAGGCCTAGAAACAAAACTAGGCAAGACTATAGTTTTGACAGACCACCAGGCCACACATTCTGTCCTCTGCAACTTTTGGTAAATAACACCAGGAGTGAAGCAGCCATTTTAAAAGTGAGGGGGGCACAGTTGTCAGTACATGACACCCCTCAAACCCAGCACCCCACACATGTAGGTTCACTATTACTATTATAAAGCCTGTAGCAGTACATTTTTAGCCAGACAAACTGTCTGCTGCATGAACGCAAAACTATGGTTCTGCTCTACAATAAGAAGCAAGCAAGCAAGCAAAGTTTATTTATATAGCGCTTTTTACAACAGGTGTTGTCACAAAGCAGCTTTACAAGGAAATCATTACAGAAAGAAATCTGGGTCCAAGCCCCCATAAGCAAGCCAGAGGTGACAGTGGCAAGGAAAAACTCCCTAAGAGAAACAGGAAGAAACCTTGAGAGGAACCAAGACTCAGAAGGGGAACCCATCCTCCGCTGGTGGACACCGGATAGTAAAACATTGTTATTGGAGCAATGATTAATTTGATTAGTTTAGTTCATGCGGCAGCATCAGTGGGGTCAGGTTGTGAGGGTGAGGTTTGTACGGTGAGCAGTGGCACCCGATCAAGGCAGAAGAGGCAGCAGCATCAGAACGCACAGGATGGGCAGCTGTTCAACTCGGCAAAGAAAAGAAAGAAAGGAAAAACACACAGAGTCAGTTCTGTAATGGGTGATTGATTAATTTGATTAGTTCAAATGATTAATTTTGATTAGGTTATGTAGCAACAGCAGTAGCATCAGTGGGGTCAGGTTGTGAGGGTGAGGTTTGCACGGCGTTGTACAGCAGGAGGCTCAATGGTGGTAAGCCTGTCCAGAGGGCTGGCGAGCAGTGGCACCCGATCAAGGCAGAAGAGGCAGCAGCATCAGAACGCACAGGATGGGTAGCTGTTCAACTCGGCAAAGAAAAGAAAGGGAAAACAAACAGAGAGTCAGTTCTGTAATGGGTGACTGATCACAAATTACAGTGTTAAGCTGACCCATCACTGATCAGTGGTAGTTACTCAACAAATATTCCATTACAAATGACTTCTTCTCTCAAACTGTAGATGGATCATTTTACTTATTACTCTCAGGGCAAAGTAATCTCACAATTGTCATTGCATCTATGTTACTTCCTAAACCCCAAATAAAACTGTACAAATTTCAGAACATTTTAAAAGGCATCTCACCATCTCATAAGCTAAACCCACTGTGAGAAAGTGAATGTAAAACACTGTTAGTGGGAAAAAACACGACTTAAGTAAACATTTAAAAAGGGGATGCAATATTAACTACAATTTGTTAAAACTTAAATTGCAAATAATGCTACTCTTTATTTCTATGTCACTTAGTTTGATTAACACTTCGTATGATAGATAGATAGATACTTCTTTGAACCTGAAAGAAATTTAGCAGCCAGTAGCAGTCACACAACACAGGACAGTAATAATAATAAGGGTGAAACAATATAAAAGGAAGAATAAATATAAAAAAATCCTATCTACAGGCATATATACAAATATATACAAATATAATATACAAAAATCTGGAATGAGATCTATAACCTGAGATGAAAAAGGCAGTGCAATAATGACTGTACAAGGAGGCGCAGGTAACGGCATATAATGACAATACTGAATAAATATGTGCATATATTGCTACTGAAATAAAGTGTCTAGGTGTGGCGTGTCCAGACGTGCAAGATGCGCGATAGAGGTTATAGAAAGTGCAATATGTACAATAAGGTGTCCATATGTGCAGAAGGATAAAATAAACCTATGATTTAGCATAAAGAGGTCTTTAAAATGCTATGTGAAAGATAAGATTTTTTAGAAAAAAAGTTAAAAAGTAATTATTTTCTCCTTGATAATCAAATGCTTTGCATTTGCAAATTTGAACATTAGAATGACAAATGCCTGTCCTTAGTGATAAAGCTCTGCTACTCTGCACTTAAAGCTGGGGACACTATGTATTCTTTTTTCTTTCATTTCTGGCAGCTTGCTAATGACTGTTTTAAAAGAGCTGATAAGGAGCCACAAGAACTCTCTCAGCTCACGTTCAACTTTCTGTAGGCTCACAGGAACCCACAGCATAATATTTCAAGTAGGGACACACACCCACATGAAACGCAACAAACTTAACCTTAGCTGACCTAACGCTGTGAGAAGCCCAGCCCTTTGTCGCTTCTCAGCATCGTGAGGTTTGGGCACCTGACTCTCCGGGGCTCAGGCACCGGCTTCTCATGCCACACAGCATTAAGTAAAACTAAACCTGTGGCATTTAGCTTACCTAATGCTACATTTCCTCTCTGTAGCTGTCCATGCTTCATTGCTTGCAAGCTAACACTAGCTATATTACTTTTTCTTCTTCTTTGCTGTCTTTTTTTTCTTCTATTTGATGAACGGTGGTTGGCAGGCCAACTGAGAGCTAGCTATACTCTTTGTGCATGCTTGTTTCAACAAAGTTTGTCAGTCAGTGAATGAGCAAAAAGGCCTCTTCTAGGCCGCCCGCTAAGCAATCCAGAAAAAAAATGTTTTATGGTCATTGTAGTGATTTCCTCTGTAGATTATGTATTAGTTGATTACTGGCTAAGAGGTCTTTAATATGTCTCTATTATGTACAAGATCTTGTGTTAAAAAGCTATGTGCTTTGGGATAAATTCTTTCCATTCCAAAGTTGTCATAGAGAATATATCAGGTGAAAAATATGCCAGCAAGTGCAAATGTAAACTATCTCTCACCTAGTTTTCATCCAACTGTTATAAGCAGTGACACACAAAATGTGCCCCGAAACACAACAAGAAAGCCCATTCTATCCATATCCACACTGTGGCGCATATATGAGTCATGCATTATTCAACAAGCATTCCTAAACTTCCTCTGCATCAAAAGCTCTATTGCCTCATATGAACTGACAAGGCATGAAGGGAGAGGATTGAAACTGAGCAGGCTGTTATCACCGCCTTCTGCAAGGGGAATCACTGTTACACACCAGAGCAACAGCTGAACCGGTGGATGAGCTGTCAGAGGTCCTATATATGGCGCATACTGACGTCAGAAATTTGAAGATGCCAGAGAGTTGATCATTGTCATGTCAAGGTTTAGAAACTCTTACTTGGGGTAGAATTCTTAGAACATACAGGGTATAAGAGTAGCACATATTTAACAACCAAAGAACTTTTATCAACATTCAGACTCCACTTACCCGCTGAAGGGCAGTCAAACACAGTGCATAGTTGTGCTTTACACACTTAAAAATAAAGGTGCTTGGCTTGAATGTTTGGTGCTAGGAAAAGACTTTAATGGGTATAGAACATATGCATTATGTGGAGCCTCTTCACACTTGTGCATGTAATGTAAAAATAAATAAATAAATAAGAATCTTTAAAGAACCAGACAAAAGTGGTTCTTGTATAGTATTGCTCCAAAGAACTTTGGAATCTACTCAAGATTGGTACAGGACCTAAAAGTACATGTTCTCCACTGTGCTTGGCAACACTTGCAGCTGAAGCCAATGACAATTTAGCAAATTCTTTACTTTTCCAGGAGAAGATAAAGTCACAAAGCACTATTCATTTGCTGTTCAAGTACATCATGATTTAAACTAGAACGGTATGTTGATGTGTTGATTGCTAGTTTTAGAATTCCTAGTTTGTAAAGAGTTTGCTACAGTGACCTAAGCTGGTTAAGAAGTTTATGTTAACGTCCACAGAACAAGAGTTTTTGCTCAAATTTTCATACACTAAAAAGCTCTTTGTTTTCATTGATATTACACATGATTCTGTGTAATTGTAGGCATTTGTGTGAGTTTGTGAATGTAGAAAAGTGCACTACAGTATTTCATGTCAGCAAAACTAAGATAACTAGTAGTAAGCAGGATAGCAAATTTAGACGTACAGATAAAATGACAAAAAAGACAACTGAATCATTAATTGTGGTAATTATGTAAATTTCTGTCTCTCAGGCAAGCACAAAATAAACAAGAGCTTGTAACCATTATAGTGGCATTTCCACATAGACAAGGTTTGACACAGAATGCTTACAAAATGTGTTTAGTGTTGTTTTGCTTGACATGGCTAGCAAACTAAGCTCACAGCCACATAAACTGTTCAGGTTCTACTGGTTCTACATTTACAGCAGTATTCTGCCACCTCATCATTTCAAAACAGTCAGTTCAGTTTGCTTACACGGTCACAAAATATTTAAAAGCAGTACATGATTTTCAATCTATCATACAATAAATGTTGAGTCATCAATCTAACACTTGCTAATATTAAACAGTGTTGCTAACTAGGAGAAGCTGGTGAGCATAAGCTGAGCATGCTAACAGCTCTGCTCAGTACACAACAGGTCTACAGACCAATGTGGCTACACTGATTCAGGTTTAGATGATAATGACTCAAATTGAGGGAGCAAAGTTGAACTGCTAGTGTTGGAGTGACAGTGAGCCAAAATTGGATCTGTTCTGGGGTTTGAATCTTTAGCCTTTTAGCTAGGCTAATGCTGGCTAGCTCTTTTGTCTTAGTTAGCAGCGCTCCTACTTAGCTTAGTTGGTTTGCTAGAGACGCACACACCATAGTACAGGTCCAGTTCTTACTAACTGGTGCACTGTTGGTTCCTGGGTCAGTTGGTTGTTTGGAAAACCAAATAGGAATTATGATAGGTTGTGTGTGTGTGTATGTGTGTGTGTGTGTGTGTGTGTGTGTGTGTGTGTTTATTATTTTTATTTTATTTGTTTATTTATTTTTGCTGTGGCTCTACCAGATATACTAAGCAAAATGCCATTTCCTATTTATACAGAGTGGCATGAGCTGAATTTCTATCACTGTGGCACATCTCATGTTGTTTTGATGTGAAATGTGCTTGATTTGTTTATTTAAGCTGAAGCAGACGTTTCAATGACTAATTGAGTCTCTCTTCATTAATCATTGCTGCCCTGCAAATAGTCTTTTTATGGTGCAGTTGAGTAACACATGCGAGACACACCATGGCTGTCAGATAGATTGGCAGGTTTACCCACTCTGAGAACATGCTGTTCAAGTCACATGGAGAATAAATTCCAAGATTGATCTGGGATCCATGCAGTCACTAAATCTTTCAGGGAAATATTTAAGGAGACAATTTTCCACTTTTCTCTTAGCAGCCTGGCTGCCTCTGCTATCCTCTTTGCCTTATGTAATTAAAGTGCAGTGGAGATGGAGACAGACGGGATCTATTTCAACTTGACACAAGGCAGAGAGCACGGTTGGATGGACGGCTGTGTCCCGAATGCAAAGGTTCTTGGCCCAGTGAAATGCAGCGGTAATAGCTGCCTTATCTGCCCAGTCACACCTCTTCTAAATCTCTATGTGTCTGCTGAGAGAGAATAACATAGCAAGTGCAGCACAAACAGAAGTTCTGTTAATGTAATTTGCTTTTAGATTATTTAGGTATATAATTAAGAAACTTATTTTGTTTTGTTTCAGTAAGTAAAAATGGGATGAATCGATGTGTTACAAAGACATAATACATAGTCCAATATGGTTCATCACAAAACAGCAATTTGAAATAAGCCTAATGTGCTGTCCAATCAGTAGACCAGATAAGAGAAAGGGAAATTCCACCAATTCTTCAAAATGTCTGCGTAACTCAGTCATTGAGATGTAACCTGACAATAACATGTTCAGAGCCAGAAACATGTTACCTTGGAAATGTAATGGCAGCTTATGTTGACTTTTTTTAGAGAAAATATTTGGTACAATATCTAGTACACTCTTCTATGTATAGTTCTATATAGAACCTTTTTGAAAAGCACCAGAAAGGGTTCTGTCAAGCTTGAAACCTTAGAAGAACTCTTTTTGGTGCTATACAAAACCCTTTTCAAAAAGGTTCTATATAGAACCATATGCAACACAATCGCCCATCAATCTGAAGAACAATTTCACCATACAAAGAACTCTTTAAACATACAATTGGTTCTTTGAGTGTTCGTGGTTCTATATAGACTCATTTGTCTTTACTAAAGTCTTTACTACTAATCTTTTTTAAGAGTGACAGAAAAGGACAATGTGCACAAGCTCAACTGAATAAAACTGAAAGCCTGTAGCCATTGTCTGTTTATTCTTTAATATTTCCTTGCAGCAACCAAATGTGCCACTCTTAAACAAGGTGTCAGGCAAACCGACACAACATCAGCACATTTTGGCATGTGATGAATCTCACCGAACTGGCGCTATGGGTGTTTGCTTAATGTTCAGAGTTAAACCAGGGTGATGATTAGAGCTGAAAGTAAAATCACTTAGCCCTCTAAAAGAGCATTTAGTGTTTGGTTCAACAAAACAGTCATGTTTTTGGTCATCTTTGTGTTATCTATATGGTCTTCCCAACACCGGTGCCTGCTTATAAGAGGAGGTGAAATACTTAGTAACTACCAAGCTCACTGTAAAAAACTAGTTTGTGTAGTGCAACTCTAGCTGTTATATAGCGCTAGGCGTTGTCGCAAAGCAGCCATACAGAAAAAATCCAGGTCCAAGCCCCCATGAGCATGCCCATGGCGACAGTGGCAAGGAAAAACTCCCTAAGAGTAAGAGGAAGAAACCTTGAGAGAAACCAAGACTCAAAAGGGGAACCCATCCTCCTCTGGTTGACGCCAGATAGCAAACAATAATAAAAGATCAAAATGAACAGAGAATAAGGTTTAATCTTTATTAGACAATATGAAAATACATAAAGGGGAAAAGCAGGTTAAGCAATGGCTATAATTTAATAGCTCGGGTCTGTGCAGCAGCAGCATCAACAGGAGGGTCAGTTCATGCAGGTGAGGTTTGCACAGTATGGTATCAGGAAGCTCCATGGTGGTCAAACTGGTCCAAAAGGTTGGAGAACAGTGGGCACCCAATCGAGGCAGATTATGCAACAGCATGAGACCACTCAGGATGGGCAGTTGTTTAGCTCGGCAAAGAAACACAAACAGTTAGTTCTGTTAAGAGAACTAACTGTTGATTTAAACTGTTGATTTAAACTGTGCACAAGTTCAAACATAGGCTAGTTATAACATAAGTGTTAAAACTTACATCCTAACAAACCTATGTGTGAACTTGCACACAGCTTATGCAACCAGCGCCTGATGAATAACAACAGTATTTTTAATCAATCCAAATCTCTCAAACAGTTTAAATCAACTTGTGTCCTGCTTCAATTTTTTACATTGAAATTAGCTGTACTAGGAGCTTAAACCTGCCAAATCTAGTGTTTCATTACCAGTATTAGAAGTTGTGTGCTCTATCAATGATTGAGTATTATCTGCAATAAAACTGCCACATAGTTTGCAATTAGAGGTGCGTTATTTGCCCAGGGTGGAATGTAAAGAGAAAGAGAGAAAGAGAAGCAACTAAAGACTTTAAGTCTTGCTTATCTACTAAGGAAGTGCTTTTGGAAACGCCATTCAAGTCACAGTGCTAGAGGGTGAGAAGAAAGCTTAAATTGTTTCTGCTTATTTGTTTGTTTATAATGAGCTATGCATGTCTATATTAACTATAAAAACAGATTAGAGAATGCAAAGTCAGCTCAAAAGGCTCGAGAGAATGCTGATGAGCCGCAGTATGGGCCACATAGAAACCTAATGTTCAATTAATGTACAAAGTGAGATGACACAATCATTAACGGATTTCTAGAGAACATTAGCAACCAAATTCTAATTAGTTCCACAAAGCCACAGAAAACAGCAACAGAGAGACTTTGGAAAGAGTTGGGCCTTTTTGTCTCACAGATTAACCCCCTGACATGCCTTATAAATTTAACATGCCTTCATAGGCTTTGAAACCAGACAAAAGGTTCCTCTGTAAGGCAAGGGCATTTTGCGTAGGCTTTAGGAACTTCTTGCAGACCTCCTGCTGAGACAGCCTATTTGAAGTTGGCTGCGGGAAAGACATCGGATGGGGCTTCGTACAATAAGACCCCCATATCTTTCATATTCATGTACTGCCTTTGGAAGTAGATGCTCCAGTGCCAGCCACTACAGCATCCCCAACAGACATGCTCAGATCCTCAGCTCTGTTTGATGTCTAAGGCACAGGCCTGTGACCTGGGGCACAGAGGGTGCTCCTTCTTTAACCAGGCCGGTATTGTTGTATTTATTTCAGTCCCGCAAGCCAAAATCCTAATTCTGTAAATGTTAAAACCAGGCTATTGAGACTCCGCTCACGCATGTTGTAGATACATTAGATACTATTTATTACAAATTTTAACAAATGATATGTAGTGCGAAATACAAAATACTTTTTTGCCTCAAAAAACTGAGGATGCAATGGGCAAGATGCAAAAAAAGGAGGAGACAATGCAGAACTATAATGAAAGAAAGAAGTGTGGCTTAGAAAAGAGAGATGGAAAAGGGGAAAAGCAAAGAAAACCTCTTCAGAATGTGACTTCACTAGGATAGAGCCATATTCCTCTACCTTTAGAGGACAAGGCATGTCAGAGGTTTCTTGTGGGCCTCAGCTTGCTATTTTGGTAAATGGGTAGAAATGGGAAAGAAGGCGGTGCTGGATCAAACCCAAGCCCAAAACTCATCTTCCAGAGGGGCATGAAAGCATATTCATTCATTCAATTTGATTATAACAGCATCTCAGAATTACAGAATGTCAATAGAGGTATGGAAAAATGGCCATTCTGTTTCAGCTGTCCTTTCCTTTCCTAGCTGTTTATTTTAATTATCAGTATCGAAACTAAACCTTGTATCTCCATTTTTGATATTTACATAATTTTACATCTTTTAACCCCTTAAAATTCAAGGTGTGTTACAGTCTAAGGTGT
This sequence comes from Colossoma macropomum, assembly GCF_904425465.1. Classification (NCBI taxonomy): domain Eukaryota; kingdom Metazoa; phylum Chordata; class Actinopteri; order Characiformes; family Serrasalmidae; genus Colossoma; species Colossoma macropomum. Next base: position 24,377,841 of record NW_023494795.1, on the reverse strand, counting down.
TTTATTCGGTAACTACAGGAAGGGACGTCAGTGCAGACTGGTTGAGCTATTCATAGGGTAAAGACGTATGTAATAAAACCCCTCTGCCCCCAGCAGAGGTTAAAAATGCCAAATTTTGTCAAAACATCAAATAGACCAATAGAGATTGTCCTAAATAACTTAGAATAAAATTTTATTACATTAACCTTCACTGAAAGTTGTAAGTATGTTTTTTGTTCTCTTGTAAAGTTACTTTTTTTGGAGCTTTGGAGAATTTGTTCCAACAGCGATGTTATATATTGGTACTACAGTAAACAGGACAAGTCAGTACAGTTAAAGGCAACAGGCAGTTTAGGCTGAATGTAGTCTCACAAGGCCAGTTGGGATCTCGTAATGAGAAATTTTGGAGTAAATGTGGGTGGGAACAAACTGACTGTGAAATTCTTAAAGCAATCCAATGCCTCCTGAAGGGGTTAACGACATCTGAGACTCACTACTTGGTGATTGCTACAAAGACCAAAGCTGCATCCCCAGTTATGGCCTAATTAAAACCTCACGTTAAGGCAGAATCACAAATGCAGTCAAAGGACTTCCCTTCAAGTAAACAAAACCTAACCGGTCATCATTTCATGACTCCAAGCCTCAGTAACAATTACAGCCAAATTGAATCAAAGGGAAATTCTCACTCAATTGCACAAAAAGGAGCCATAAATATGGCAGCCGACTTTACGACCACTACATGGTGCCTCTTTGTCTTTTGAAGATAATTTTCACCCCCCCCCCCCTTTTTTAAGCATCAGAGCTTTTTAATCAAACTGCCATAGTACCCAGTGCTTATCAGAGCTGGGTTTTTTATGACTGTGTGATTTACGAGCACTTCTGGCACATTAATGACGTGGGCGAGACTCAAGCGCCATCCATATTGGTGTTTCCAGTATTCGGACATGAAAGGGTGAAGAGAAGGTTAAGGGCCATTTTCACTATTTTCTACCAAAATATCACAAATACAGCCAAAGGCTGCCTCCAGCACAGGCCTGAGATGGGAGTCAAAGGGCACTGGCTGTGGGAATAGACAGAAAATGAACAAAACTGACAGCAGATAGAAGTCAATGGACACAATTTGGGCCTGTGCTGTGCTTTCCACACCTCAACTGCCTCAGGCATGGATGCCCAGATACTCATATTAGCAGGAGTACAGGTGGCTCATGAATATGAACACTTTATGTTCAAATATTCAGGCACCTCTTCTAATTAGTGAATTCATCTACTTTAAAGTGCATACACAGACATTCAATTGTATGCATACAGCTTGTATTTTCATAGAAAATCATTACAAATAGAATGGAATGCTATGGAGCAGCTGCACATGAGCCTAAGGTCGCCATGCCCAATGCAAACCATCGGCTAGAAGGGCACAAAGCCCCACAGCACTGGACTGTGGAGCAGAGGAACTGTGTTCTCATGAGTGACAGAGCTCCATCCAATATATTTTGGATGAGTAGAGGCTGTTACAACAGCAAAGGGGGGACAACTCCTTAATACCTTTGATTTCAGAGGAAGCATTAGAAGAGCAGGTGTTTACAGGCATTTGGACATAAAATGTGTCTTGAATATGACCAGCATCATCAGTTAAACAGTTCATATAGCTCTAGACTTTGATTATGATGTCATTTTTACTGTTACTGTTATGCAAAATTTAATGTCCCATTACTAAATATAGGAGAATGTTTCATTGTAATTGATTGCAGTAAAATGATGTAATTTCAATCAAACTCTTCTGCTACACTAATGATTTCCATGCCATGTCCTTCTTTTTACCTGTTGCCTTATATTACATTATTGGCGATGTTACAAATGAGGAAATGTGCAACAACTGTCAGACCTTTATGAGGTTGGCCACCAAATCAGATGATGACTAATTGACTGTTCCTTTCATAGTGGACAGGTGAGAAAGTTTAATTAAGGCTGGGAATTTGTGCTAATGCTCTGTCGTTGTGGGAGTGAGAATAGATTCGCTTCAGGCTGCCTGAACGCACACTAATTTGCTTTCAAATGAGTCAATAAAAACCATTTCAGCCGAGCTGCTGAGGTACAACAAACAGTAAAAAAAAATAAAGAAAAACTTGTCTGCTGTTATGAAAAAGTGATGATTAAAGAATAGCTAAAAATATTCATTATATATGCTTATAGGCAGTTTCTGTCTCAGCACCACTTATTACAGTTCTTTCTTTCTTTCTTTCTTTCTTTCTTTCTTCTTTCTTGTGTAAAGTCTTTCCTTTTGTCCTTTTGTGCTTCTTTCTTTCCTTCTTTGTTTCTATCTTTTTTCTTTCTTTCTATTCCCTCCATCCTCCTTTCGTTGTTTCTTTCTTTTTCTTTCTTTCCTTACATTCTTGTCCTTCCCATTATGTTTTTCTTTCTTTCTTTCTTTCTTTCTTTCTTTCTTTCTTTCTTTCTATTCCCTCTGTCCTCCTTTCTTTGTTATTTTCTTTTTTCTGTTGTTCTTCCGTTCCTCCATCCTCCCTTTTGTGCTTCTTTCTTTCTTTCTTTCTTTCTTTCTTTCTTTCTTTCTTTCTTTCTTTCTTTCTTTCTTTCCTTCCTTTCTGGTGGAAAGTCTTTCCTTGTGTGCGTCTTTCTTTCTTTTTTCTTTCTTTTTATTCCCTCCATCCTCCTTTCTTTCTTTCTTTCTTTCTTTCTTTCTTTCTTTCTTTCTTTCTTTCTTTCTATTCCTTGCTCCTGTCCTCCCTTCCTTCTTTTTTCTTAGTTCCTTCCTTTATTCCTCCTTTCATTTCTTTCTTTACCTATTTTTTCCTTCCTACTTTCATTTTACCTGCCTTGCTCCCATCGTTCCTTTCTTTTCTTTATAAGTTCCCTCCTTCCATCCTCTTTCATTTCTTCTTTACCCATATTCTTTCTTTCATTCCACCATTCCTTCCTTCCTTCTTTCTTTTCTTCCTTCCTTCCTTCCCTTCTTCCATCTTTACCTCTGTCCTTCATTCTTTCTTTCCTTGCTTCGTTGCTTCCTTCTACAAATGCTTGGAGTACTTTGTAGAAATCACCTCCTATAAAATGAAAGTCACAGATACAGAAAGTGTCATACAGAAGGGCTGATGTCTCTGTAGGTTCCACTCTCCTTCAGCCATCACTGAATAGTAAAAGGAGGAGACAAAAACATCAGGCCCCCCTATTATACCAAAAAAAAAGCTACTTGCAACTCAGGGCTACTCTGCCTGCAAACGAAGGGAACCACAGCAACGGTTGCCATGACGCTGCATTTGATGGGCACTTGCCGCCTCTGATGGGATTAATGTGTTAGGCGTGACAGGCGGCACATGGCTCCCCCCTCAACAAGAACCAATTAACCCCATCACTGTCTGCCCCTCCACTTCAACACAGCAGCAAAAGAAAACGGCATGCCCCGTCACGGCTATGTGCCAATCACAGCATAATCTCCACAAGACTAGGAGACGTATACAGCGTTTTGACTGTCACTCTGAGGAAATGTACCTTTGCTCACCACAAATGACTTCCCATTGTCTGGACGCCTGCTTTCTATCCCTAATCAAGGACTCAAGAGAGCAGAAAAGAGGAGGAGAGCATAGACTTACAGAATAAATAACAAGATACAAAGGTTTAAAGCCATTCTAAGCCCTGTCTTACTGCTTTAATTTGTAAAAACTCTATAATTCTCTCAGTATATTTTATAAAACAACATTTGTAGCCAAGATGGTAATTAAATATGTTGTTTTTTAGTGTGACAGACTGCGTCCTATTTTCCTGTCTACTATAGTGCCATTTTCTAGTGCTTAATATGATGTCAGAGCATCAGGGTGAAGGTGATCAGTCAGAATACTTTGGATTGATTTGCAGTGACCCTTTCCCTTTAAGACAGTCAGGTCAAACTGGGAACCTTCTGGGCCAAAGTGCTGCAGAGATTAGCATTTACCCTCTTCTAATGCTCTAACTTTAGTTCATGAAGGCCTTGCTAGTTAGCTGAAGAGCTAAGAATCAGGTGTGTTTAATGGGGCAGTGCACTGAAGTCTGCGGTGTTTTGATCTACGAGGACTGGAGCCTGACACGTGCTCTAAGAGGACAAGTGGACTCAAATCATGCCAGCAAAATTCCCACCTTATCATAACATCCACCAGACACCCTTTGCTGTAAGGGTCAAGCATTCAGGCTTGTACTATTCTCCACACATGGTGTATAGACACTTGCCCACTTGTGAAGAATTTGGTGAAACGTCACTCATATCACTGTTTCTCTCTTTTCTATAGGCTAGTGCGTTTACAGTTTTTAGACCACTGAACTCTCAAATCAGTGGCATAGGCAGAAATTTATTTTTTGGTAGGCCTGTGAAAAAGTGAGTAGGCCAGTTTGGTAGATACAACTTCGAAACCGGCTGATGTCTCACAATGTCATCACATCTCGCTGTAGCCTATTCTCGACAGCTATGTAGTCATCACCCTACGTAATCAAACACTTCCGCCCTGTGTTCATTTCACCATATTCTGGCAATCAACCAGAATACTAGATTCACATAAACTACAAACATTACAGCACACTTTACAATAAAGACTATAAAGCATGTGTCCACTCACCATGGGCACATTTACCTAATGAACTGGACGTAACTAACGTAAAGTTAACATCACACAGCTGAGATGTACGAAGGCAGGGAACAACAGCACAGCAAACTTCAAAACACAAACCTAATCATTGTCGGCTAAAGCGGAACCCCTTAAAATCCCAGACTTATTACATACTAAGAATTATTATTCCATTACTACAGGGACTTCAGTGCAAACTGGTTGTGATATTCTTTGGTTATAGAAGTGTGTAATAAAATTTGGCCCTCGCCATGTAAGGGGTTAGTGTTACTGCCACAGCGGATGGACCCAAAGATGACATGAAAGATAAATGAGACAGCTAAGATGTGAAAAAGATGAGGAATTACAGCATTAAACCCAAATCTAATCATAGAAGGCAAAAACACATTTCCACAGTGGGCATGAAAAATGTTATGGTCCATTCATGTCTTACCTTAATGATTCATGTATTGAAGTATGATTGAAGTATTGCTAGATTTCCAGTTTTTGTAGTAAAACTGATGAAGACACAAATCTGATGATGCTTTTTTCTGGCTTTGGATGGGTAGAAAAAGACATACTCTATGGGACAGAATCTCATTTTTAAACGTCCCCAGTTACATCTTTTAAACTCAGCTGGAGCTTCAAATTCAAACACTGGCTCACTGATAGCTAAAGAACTAAAACATATTAATTTGATTGGCTGTAATACAGTGACAGCGTTAACGCAAAACAAATCAAATTGCATCATCCTAAAAAATAAATCATTTACCCCTTTAATCATTTAATTGGGTAGGCCTGTGATCAACCTGGATAGGTCTGGCCTACCTGTGTTTACACCACTGTCTCATGTGCATTTGTCTTTGTAATGAGGGGTTTTTGCACTGTAACCTTACTATAACATCCCTCTCTATGTAGTTGCTGACACATTGACCTACACTGACATTCTCAGTCACCTGAGGAGCAGTTGCTCTTTTATTCTTTTATTCTTCCTTCCTTGAATGTGCGCTTTTGACCCCAGTTTCCAGCCTTATTTATTGATGTCTTTCCCACAGCTATAAATGCAGATGTCTCTTTAGTCACTGTTCCTATTGAAACACTAGCCAGCTGAGCAGTGTTTGTAATGGAAGCTCCTGCCATCTGTGCCCAAATAAGGACATCAGATCTTTTCCTTTTGCCATGTCGATGAAAAGATGAGCCCATGAAAGGATGTTTATTGCCTAACATGTGGACTGCATGAATTGCATGATACAATTGCAGGTGTATCGTGCAGAACACCTGCCTATTAACATCTGCACTGTTCCTCATTGTTTCTCCACTCATTTATGTTTTTCTTTTAATGTTTTTAATGTAAAATGCTCATAAAGTTAAATATTCATTGAAGGACAATAGAATAACCCTTGGGCTTGGACTTCACTGAGATGTTTTTTTTTTTTACTGGCACATTATGATGCATGCATCTTCCCTGTGACTGTAGACCAAGGTCACTTTGCCTAAAGCATCATAGTGATAATGTAAATTGAACTATTAGAGAGAGTGTTCCAAATGATTCTCACTCTACCTTCATGCGACGGTCTTGTATTGTGATGCTTTTTGCTGAACCCACCCCTGTAATTTTAGCATCCATTAACTTCAGCAGAGCGTAAAAGCGGAAAGTCACTGAACCTGTCAGCTGTTTCATTACAGAACGCGCTCACAGTAAATACAAGCATGCGCCGAATAGAAAAATGCAAACTCAACCATGTGCTCCAGAATCAGCTAAAATTATTTATCTATGAATACATACTTACATACAATCTTCCCTGTATTCAAGACTCAAACCAACTGCCTGGACAATACGTTGTGCAAAGCATTCAAATACACTGCCATTTTGAAATGAACACAGCATTGAAGATATGACCTTGGAATTAATAGTGCCACAAAAAACACCCACCAGCATGTGGTGGAGGGGAAGCTCTATGAAAAAAAAATGATTTTTTTATGCTGGTATAAGTTCTCATTTTGGATATTTATGAGTAAAAAACAAAGAAATGGTGATTGAATATAGGCCATCATTGAGAGAGCTCTTATAAATACATGTATACTACATATAGATAGCCCTTCCAATTCAGAATTCAACAACTTTAAGGTGCACCTATTGGTGTTCAAATGCACACACAGTGTGTAGAATCTCCAAAGAAAAGCAGTGACCAACAGAATGGGATGCTCTGGAGCAGCTGCATGTGAACCTAAGATTACCATGCCCAATGCCAAGTGTCTGCTAGAGGGGTATAAAAGCCATCAACACAAGCTGTGGAACAGTAGAACTGCATTTTCTGGAGTGAATGAGCTCCATCCAGTACTGTTAGTTTGAGTTGGACTTCACTAATGTTTTCGTGGCTGAATGCAATAAAATCCTTACAGAAATGTTCTAACAAATAGCAAAAAGCCTTCTCAGAATAGTAGGGGCTGTTACTGCAGCAAAGAGAGAACAGACCTCATATTAATACCCTTGATTTCAGAAGAAACAGCAGGTGTGTACAAACTTATGGACAGGTAGTAAATTTATGCTCAGTTATTTATGCTAAACTATAGTGGAAGGAGAACAGCAGTACTATTTTATCTCAAGCACAACAAAGTCTGTATTTGTTGAAGATACTTGGAACTTCTGATGTCTTCCAGTGTAAATGTGTAATGTAGGCAAAGGCCTGACAAACTCCAGTTGCTCTAGTAGAGCGTTTTAGAATAATATGAAAGTGGTGTTTTGCGTATGGCTTTGTCTATACTGTAGGATCCTAATTCTTCTGTAACAAGTGAGAGGTGGCAGGATGCTTAGGCTGAGTAGTTTTATCCAAGGGCTTTCAGTATTAGTCATCATTACAGGCTTTTCTTTTCTGACCAAGATGAAAGTCATACTAAAGCCTTTAAGCAAGCAAAATGAACTATTCAACTGTTCACCAAACTGTTCTAACTAAGAAAGCTAGCCTTAGTGTGATTAAGACACATTGTCAGGCTGATACTGCCTAGTCTATTTGAGATAGATTTAGATATGAAAATGCTTAGATCTCTCAGCTGTCTAACACATTTAAGTTTTGCGACAGGCAGAAATACACTAGGAGAATCCATACCCAGAAAATGTCAAATCAGAACAAAGGCCAAACCATACAAAAAAAGGAATGCTAAAGAAATTTTAATAGAAATTGTGAGAGTGTGCAGGGAATATGCACAGATGTTTCAAGCGGTGTTGAGAACTAAAAAAAAAAGCACTTTAACAGCAGACAAAGTCAGACTCTAAAGTGGAAAACTCAGGATTCTAGATTTTAGGCAAACTTGGTGGTGAGTATGAAAAAGAATTACCTTATGTGCTTGTATCCAGTGGTTGATCTAGAAAAATTTACCAGGGGTGGCAGGGAGTTTCAACAGGGTGGCAATGTTCCAGACGTGTTTGCAATGTTAATAAGCGACTAGAGCAGGGGGTGGGGGGCGGGGGGTTGTTGTTTGGGGAGAGTGGAGAGGGGTAGGAGAGTTTTTCCGCCGATAGCGAAATAACTTTACCCTTATGGGCTAAGAAGAACAGACCACACGTACTTGCAATGCTAATGTGGGACTGGGAGGGGTGGGGCATTGTTGAAGTGTTGTGTGTGTGTGTGTGTATATATATATATATATATATATATTTATACACACACACACATGCATATGCTATTGTATTGTATGTCAGTGTTTAATGTTAAATTGAAAGAATACATAATGAATTTGTGAAAGTCTTAAGGGGTTGTTAAGTTATGTAAAACCCATATGTTGTGAAGTTATATGTTTTAATTATACTGTAATCAAATTGCTCTAGGAAAAACAGTAAAGATTTACTCCTATCTGGTTTCGGGTAGTGAGCTGTGACTTCAGTAGCCACAGCATACCCCAATGATTGAATTGCCCTTTCCCGCATAACCCTGAAGTGCTTAAGTCTGCAGAAAATGTGTTGATGCGGTTGTATGTGAATATTGTCCTGGCTTATTCTACAAGACTATTCACACATTCTGTTGAGAATTTCACACTTTTACTGCATTTACTGTCTTCCTGTGCATCAGAGTTAGACACAGTATTCACATATTCTGTCACAGGTCAGAAATGAAATGCTGTGGTGCCCTCTTCCATTTTGTCCATTGTGCCACATGTTCGGAGAAGGAGAATTCAATCACATTCACAGCCTGAGGGGTGGACTGTTTCCTTTTGAACCTGCCCTCCCCCATCCATGAATAAGAGTCAATGAGAGAGAGGGGGAAACATGCACCTTGGGATCATCATTAACAGCAGGCTGGGGTGTATGTTGTTTCAGTATTGCAGAAAACAAAATCTTATTTCAGCTATTTTTGCTGTGATTTCTGCAATATAATTGCACTGGTTAAGTCTTCTTAGCAGATAAGATTTATTGACACTGGGTCATACTTCAGCATTTCAAGAGACTGATGTAAAACTGTTTGTTTCATAGGTCAGTAAAACTGCCTTTTTTTTCTCAATAACATTGATAGAATATACTAGTGTGATGGAAATATGTATTATTTGGAAAACTAGAAGCAAACTGGATTTTCATTTTTGTAGGTAAGCACTGTATTTATATCAAGAATAGTCTTAGTGGTGCTGTAGAGGAGAGGTTCTGGAGAGGTTCTTACCCCTCCCCTTTCACTAGCAGGGGGTTCTTGTCCCTCTTCCATTTCAACTCTCATTGCTTGCTAGCAGCCCAACAGACAATCACAGTAAAAGTGTTATGGATTTTTTTTTTAATTTTTAATTTTAATGATAAATATCCATATTTACTAGGTACCTATGCTCACTGGTGAATTTATCAGAAACATCTACCATATACAGTAGCTGCACTTTGTAGGTTTACAGTTACTGACTAACTCTTCTGTTGCTACAGAATTTTTCAACCCCCCCTACCCTGTCCATCAGTATATACCTTCACAGATGTACCTGACAAATGATTAATGGCTGTTTACATGCAAAGATGTTTGCCAATCCGATTGAATATGCTCCGATTATAGATTAAGACTGAGGCGTTTATATGCTCACTCTACTAAACAACATGATGGAATACCTCAGTGTATATCCACACTACCAGCAATCCGATCCAAAATTACGAGCATGCGTAGAGTATAACTCAGTGTAGACGTTACCATGACAACGAGCATCACATGAGTCGAGTCAACATGAGAGGAGTGGCAGAAAGCGGTGCTTGTGTTTTTAATTGCTTTAAAATTATGGCAGACTCAGGAAAACGTACTTCACAAGTACTGATTACAGAGGGGCGTGAGGAAGACGTCATGTTCTGAGAGGATTACCCACCTCAATGAATCAGATATGATTTCGAATGGCCTCAATCTGACTAATTCATTCTGATTGAGGTGTATATGGATGTCTTCTATTTCGATTGAGCTATTACTTGGATTATTCACAGATTATTAGGCTGGATGTAAATGTGGCTTTTGAGTGCAGGTACAAACAGGTGTACCCAGGGGTTTCAGGGGTGGGGGAGCCCTAAATAGTTTAACTGAATTGAATTGAACTTAACAGAGAAGTGGTTTTGGGGGTACACCTGTAGTTTGTGTACAGGTAGAAACTATGCAAGAGTGCACGCATGTGTATGAATAAAGGCCAGTGGGTCCCATCCTGGATGATCCAAATTCCTTAATTGAGCAGATATCTGATATGAATGAATAGCTGTCTTCTGACTACAGACTAATTAAAATGGCTCTTTCTATTTCATGGAGCCATCTGCTGAGGAGAAGGAGACCAGGTGGAGTACGGCGCTAGCGGATACACTCATAAACTGAGGTTCCCCTGTAGATCTATAAACCTCTCCGGGTTCTTCTTTGTGGCTAATGATATTTTTTATTGCCACAGCACTCAAGAGTATAATTGAATAACTTAATCCAAGTGCCATCTTTTATTGACCCACAAGCTTGAAGGAGATGAATCCATAGTGTAATTAAATTCTCAACTTTGTGTCAGTTCCGGCAGCCTGTGTGGTAGGATCTCTTCACCAAACCGCCGTGTCCATGAACACATTAACAGCCCTACAATGAGCAATTGGTGTGATTTTATGCTGTCGTTAGTTTACACAAACTTGTTCCCTGAGCAGTTCAAATCATCAGCGTGCAATCGGGTCTTAAAGTTCACATCTGTCTGAGGTTTGGCAAGTGTTTCTTTGGCTTTATGTGTTTTTTTTCTCCATCTAAATACAACACCACACTCCTCTCAATCTTAGTTTAAATGAACAAACATGGCGTTACATCAGGGAAAGGCATATGAAATACTGAACTATAAAATAGGATCATTATAATTATAGTAAAGGCATATTTTTAATGTAGCTTACACTGAGTTACCCTGAGTTACCAATTTATTAGAAAGACCTACCTTTTTTATGCTCACCTACCAAGATTTATTGGCAATAACTGGCCATATGTTAGCATTTTATAGTGATGGGAATATAATAAAGCTTCTTTCACAATGCATCTGTGATCCTGTTACACCTGTTTGTTTTATGTGTCAAGTATTGGATTAGTGTGTCTAAGTGAGTATGTGTCCAGTGTAAGAACGCATTGACTGCCACTTCACATCTGGGTTTGCTTGTTTTATATTGTTTGTGGAAAATGTGTAATTTGTTTTGAACTTTCCCTGCTGCCTTGGGAGTTTTCCATCATCAACTGTGAATCAGCCAAAAGACTTTGTATTGCAGCAGAGTGTCAGGCTGTGAGCCAGGACACATTAGCAGTGTTTAACAAGGCTATAATCTGGGACACTTCTTACAGTGGTAGCAGAGTTAAACCAGACCACAAGCCAGGCCAGTTTTCTCCACAATAGTGGAGTTTAACTAGGCCATGAGAGTGGAGTTTGATAGGCAGCAAGCTGGGACCATGGTAGAGTTTGACTAGGCTGTGAGCTGGGGACTTTGCACCACTGCGGCGAAGTTTGACTAGGCTGTGAGCCGAGACATTTTTCACCATGGTAGCAGAGTTTACTAAGGCTGTGAGCCAGAATAGTCGTACCACTGTAACAGAGTTTGACTAGGCTGAGAGCTGGGCCACTTTTCACTGTGGTAGTGGTGTTTGACTAGGCTGCATGCTGGGGATTTCACACTGTGACAGTGGAGTTTATTAGGCCACGAGCCCAGGACTTGACACAGTTTGGGGCGACAGATACATTCACACTGGTACAACATCTGGCTAAAATGTGCCTCAGAGCAGGTCCTGAAGTGATTTGATCAATCAGATTTAAATCTGTTTAAAATGCACCATTTAAATCTGTGTGTTTATGTGGATAAGCCCTGTTTGGATAATCCTGATATTCAAGACACATAAAACAACCAAGTGTAAACAGGGTCTCTGCCTCTTGTACACTCTATGCGTTTTAATATTATGGGTTCAATAGGCTACTTGATCAGAAACATCTACCCTAACCTTTTTTAGGTTGTAATCCATCTGTTGCAGCAAAATCTATCAGCCCTCTCTACCCTATGCATAAATGCAAAAGGACCACTTAGGATCACTGCTGACCAAATATTATTTGAGTGGTGGGCCAATCTCAGCAGAGCAGTAACACCAATATTGGCATAGCAGTGTGTGGTACAAGCTGAGGTTTTTACACATCGGTGACACTGCTGGTTTAAAAATAGCCTATCAACAAAATAAATCCAGCCAACAGTGGCCCTGTGGTCAGAAACTGTCCTTGCAATGAAAGACTAGGATGGATAACTGTGCATGGAAAAGTTGAGCTCAATGAATACCTACAAGGTGTACGAAGTAGGTAGGCACTGAATAAAAAGTGGCCAGTAAATGTATTATTTGCCCGTCTACACTGGACACTAGGTTATCCTAAAACAACCACTGCACTTCGGGCAGGAATGAACATGTTTCATGGCAACAGCACAGAAGTTATGCACAGAAGTTATAAATCTGTTTTTTTCTGTTTTCAGTATGACAAGTGTAGGGAACAAGATCCATATCTCATTGCATATGCTGTTGAAAGAAAAAACAATCATTTTTCAGAAAATTACAGAATCTGCAGCAACAAAATAAAATCACCTTTTTCAGCATTTAGTGTGTCCACTATTTGCCTTTATTACAGCTTATCATTCTTTTCAGGAGTCTTGCTTTCAGTTTTTCAAAGAAATTTGCAGGGATATTTTTACACACCTCCAAAGTCTGTCTTAGAACTTGGTTGCATTGTATGTAATTTTATGTAATCTCAAACATTTTCAATGATTTCGGGGTTGTAGTGTACCTACCCTTTCCTCAGTAAGGGCCTTTTGACAGCTATACATTCTGTCAGACTCATAGTGTTGAGTTGTCTTCTTACAGTGGAAGGATGGACAGAAACACTTTGAATTTTTTTCAGATCTGAAGCAAAAGTGGAGTTTGATTTTCTTCTCTCTCTCTCAAAGAAAAAAGTCTTAAGTACTGTTTATATGACGGGGATAGTTTTGGTGGCCTGCTAGGTTATGGACAGTTGATGGAAGTTTCAGTTTAAACAATTTGAGTTTAGGCAAGATTGTGTAGTTTATGTGAACGTGTGTCTCTTTGAAGGAGAACAAAAATGTCATTGACAGCTATAGGAGCAGTTTTTGTTGAGAGGACACAGCTCTAACCGGCTGGGTTTGAAATTGGAAGGATGGAAGAGTTAAAGCTGCAGTAGAGTGCATAAAAGTAAAGTGTGGATGAACTAAATACTGATAGATTTGATTTTATACTTGTGTTGGAAGTATAGCTGTCTGTCGTTTTTCACTGGAAATTGGATAAACGAAAGGGTGGTCTCTGATTTTTTTACTGTAAGTGCAGAGTGTTGTGTTTTCTCAGAAATGACTATAAACATTAAAAAATGTCATAAATAAATTACATCCTTACAGTGAACTATAAAGAGGAAAATCATTTTTATTCATAAGCATGTGTTGATGCAAACTGAAGAGTCTGTACATGGTTTTACAAAGCATTAGAAAACTGTACAATATAAAGCTGACAGAAAATGTTACAGATCTGTAGTTGTAAAAAACTCTTAAAATGATTGGCAAAAAGTAAATCATTAGTAAAAATCATAATAAAACATTAAATAAAGATAACGAGTTTGCTTGGACAAGGAACTCATGCACCAGTGTTAAAAAGCCTGAGTCTCTTCTTGGAGAGAAATAAAGGATTGATTCACTTAAAAATGTTTTTTCATGTCAGATTCCAATTCAAACATTTGCAAATCCTTTAAGGTATGTCCTTCCTTAATGAAAAATGGCAACTACATTTCACTTCAGAAATACTGTTTTTTTCCAAAACGTAATCACAGAAACTTTTTTTTCATGCCACTGTTTAAGCTCCACCATTCAAAGATGAAGACGCTACTCTGATCTGAGAGAGACTGGTAAGACTAATGTCTAATACAGACAGATGTTACGCTCTGCTACTCTGCCCCAGTTCCGAAAAACAAACTGTGATGAATTGATGAATTTGTTTGTGTGAAACACATTAATAAAGATCATCTCTAATGCTTGGGAGTACAGGCACCAGTCTCCGTTTGAAGCAGTGATTTGCCTGGTTCTCTACAATACAACCTGGAGTGATGGATGCAATGAAGTACATCCGCCTATTTTTATGTGGTGGTGCTGTCTCAGGTTTATCATTTTCACATCGCCAGAGGGGGCGTAGAAAATATTCAGCACTTATCTGTGATAAAACAAAATTGTTGCATGATTTAGAGGAAAAACACACACTTATGCACACACACACCAGGAGTCCTGAGAAGTGTTAGAGAGAGGCTCTGATTTATGAGTTATTTCTGTCTGCATTCTGCAGTATAACACTACACAGTGTTGGCCCAGGACTGCAGCGCTTGCATGTTTAAAGGAGTAGTTCAGTGTTTCTGAGCGTAATCTCTATCTGCTGTATCCCTCTTATACCATCGATTTCCACAGAGAGTAATTTCAATACTTTTCGCTGCACTTAGAGAATAACTGAAAGCCATTTGACTTGAAACTCACTTTTTATAGAAGCTAATGGGCAGATATTCTGTGAATAAGCTTTTAGAATGTGACTGTATAAAGCTGTGGTCACACCGGACTGTTTCCTCACTATTTTCTTTGCTCAGGTAGAGCAAAAATGAAGCAATCATTGGTCCTGATGTGATGTTGTTTTTGAGGGAATGTGTAGTTTGGTGAACAGCTAACATTAACTAGGGAACTACTTTTATTTCTTTGCAACTGTGAATGACAAGTAGTTTTTTCAGAGACCATAGCTGGCTTCACTTGGCTCAAGCATCCAGGATTTGCAAATTTATGAGGGTTATACCAATTTTTTTTGTTAATGTTCAGTGCGACTGCAACTTTAGACAAATGTGACCCATATTGTGAACAAAAAAAAAAAAATCCTCACTTTTTTTTAAATAGACAAGTTGTAGCATGTAGTATAAAAACATTTGTAGTTCCAGAACATGACATTCATTTCCCAGTCCATACAGTCCACATATGGGAAGAAAGCTGCAAAAACGTTGTTAAAGTTATCGTTATTGCGATATCACAAAAACAAACACATTAATATATATCTGTTCATTAAGTCTACAGGAATTGAGTTCCTCCCATGTACAGTGACGTTATACAGAGCCCAGAATTAAGCACAATACAGGGCAGCCAATCAGAACAAAGCTCATTTATATATACCAGTCTTAAAGGCACAGTAATAAAAACAGTCTGTTTAATTGTAAGGGATAAAGAGAGGCTGGAAAATTGTCATGTAAAAAATTATTTATGATTTATAACAAATGTTACTGGTGAACCTCAGGGAAAAAACATACAAGAACAATATGGTATATGGGACCTTTTAGATGTCTAACAAAAGCTGTTCTTATGATGTTTTATGCATTTGTCAAACACTAAAAACATTTAAAAAGAAATTCCATAAGATTTTCTGGTATCTGTGCATGATAAGGCAGAAAACTACTATGCTGATTGTAGTGGAAAACTTGTCCTATGTCTGAAAAAACAAAACACACAGATTTATAGCTTAATTTGCTTTTGACTGAGGAATCTATGAGATCTAAGTGTTCTACAGAAGTACATTTGTGTATTGTATTAATGCTTAATGTTTGTTAATGTTCAGCAACAGCCCAATGGCTTCTTTTATTAGTGCGTTTTGAATCAGCGGGAGTTCTGTTAAGGGAAAAGGGTCAAAACTACTGTGAGTGGTAACAGACTGTATGTTACAGATGCAGCAGACAGAGATTAGGTTGAAAAACGCTGGAGAATTCCTTTAAAAGCCAATGAATGTGCTTGTTTTATCCTCCAGCATGTACTGTTACATGTGTGGCAAGCAGAAGTATCAGGTATTCTTTTCTTTAGATTGCATAAAAAACACAAAATACATCCAAACAGCAGGTCTATTATCAACCCATGTGAACATAGTTCTGGTCATTCACTCATACAACACACGCAGGCAGCTTGCAAAAACACAGTTATGCCAACTATAGATGGTTTAGTGGTTCAGTGTTAGCTCATCAAGTACAAGTTTTGGCGAAGGCTGGCAGGTAAATCAAAAGAGCCCAGTCAATAATACAGGAGGTTCTTGCATGATGTTTGAGAACTTAAGAAAGGATAAGAAAGGTGAGCAGCTCCACAGGAGGTCATTAAAAACAATAATTTAAAAAGGCAAACATTTTTTGGAATGGCAATAAATTACCTTATTGCTTTTTTTTCTATACATTTTGACTTTTATTATCTAAAATGTTATTTATTTTACATACTGTGAAATCATATAAATACAGTATACACTACATTACAATGCAAAATACTTTGTGTATATTGTTTCCCAAAGGAATATGATAAGGGGTTTGCTCAGGTTCAGTGGGCTTAACACTAGCACCAGTCAGAAAAAACAGATACTCCTTGGGTTTGCTCAGATCAAGGCACTTTCTGGTAACATAAATGAATCTCTCCCCCTCTTATTCCCTCGTTTTCTTGTCGTCTTTACCTCTCCGCACTCTACAGAGTCAGTAACCTTGATTTTTTTGTTGTTTGTTTCCACTGTGTTGATCAGAGCAGGAGCCAGTCCAGACTCCCCAAAGAACAAACCATCGTTGTTTTGTCCAGTCCCAGGTTCCTCTCTCTACAAGATCTTCTAAGAGAGCAAAAAGGAACAGATATGCCGTTCTTCTCCTCTCTCATTCACACTTCCATCTCCTGTCCTGGGGATGTCGGGGCCATAATGTCGAAGCAGGTCTCCATCATGACGCGAGACTTGCACAGGTTTACGCAAAACTCCAGCTCGCCTGTGGCCTGAGCCAGAGCCTCTAGGTAGTCCTGGGAGTCCTGGTCCAGATCTGGGTCCACATCAACTGAAGGGAAGGGAGGAGAACAAAGAATGTGAGAGAGGACCAAAATCAGGACAGAATATCTAAGCTATATACAGGTGTTCCTGTGGCAGGATTGTTGAGTTATGGTATTACTTCTCAGAAAGCAGACAAGCTTCCACATAAAAAATATATCTTTCCTGTTCTGCTGAACGCTTTAGGTGGTCCTGTAGTCCTACCACTTTACGCATTTTAGAGTTTTTCCTGATATCAACACACCTGATGTAAGTAACAAACTAATTAACAAGCCCTTCCTGTAGTGAACTGAGTGGGTTCTTGAAGGGAAAACACTACAACATGCAAGGCAGCTGAACTCCATGAAAAGACCAAGTTTGAGAAGCACTGGATGAGACTAAAGTACCTCTCAAATACAAATATGTTAACCTTTACGCCCAAAGGGCTTTATGTGGCTCCACATTTAATTCCTCACTATCATAGCTACAGTACATTATTTACATAGTAGTTTCTAAACAATTCATAGTAGTTACTGGATAATAAGTCTGAAGTTTGATAACAGAATACATTTAAACAAGATCCTGTAAATACTGTGTAAAATAAGACATTACACAAAACAAAATTATTCTGTGCTGAGACTTTTTAGTCGTCGAATTCAGTCAAGAATGAGATTTTGTAGTTGTTGAGTTAATCAAGAGTAAGACTTTGCAGTAGTTGAGTCAGAATCAAGCCCAAGACTTTTCAGTAGCTGATTCAAAGTCACAGCTTAAACTTTTTAGTAGTTGATTCAGAGTCAAGACAGAGACTTTGACTCAACTACCAAAAAGTCTGTCTTGACTCTCACTCACAATTACAAAGTCAAGACTAGACTTTATAGTTGATGAGTCAGAATCAAGACCAAGACTTTTTAGTAGTTGATCCAGAAACAAGACTCTTTTTAGTGAATGATTCAGAGTCAAGACTGAGACTTATTAGTAGCTGATTCAGACTCAAGAATGAGGCCTTTTAGTGGCAGAATCAGAGTCAAGACCAAGACTTTATAGCAGTCAAGTTAGAGTCAAGGCCGAGACTTTTTAGTAGATGAGTCCTAGTCAAGACCCAGACTTTGTGGTAGGCGAGTCAGTGTCAAGACCATGACTTTAGAGTAGAAGAGTCCTAGACAAGACTGACACCTTGTAGTAGTCAAGTCAGAGTCAAAACCAAGACTTGGTAGTAGTTGAGTCAGAGTCAAGAAAGAGACTTTGTCATAAAGTCAGAGTCAAGAATGAGAGATGTAGTCCTCGAGTAGAGGAGTCCTAGACATGAATGAGACTTTGTAGTAGTTGAGTCAGAGTCAAGAATGAGACTTTTTAGAAGTCGAGTCAGAGTCAGAAAAGTTCAGTTTCCAGTGACCCCAGATGGAGAGACTGAACTCAGCTGGTCTCAAGAACAATTTCTGAATCCAAATGATGTTGAGACTGAGACAGAACTCGAGTACTACAACAATGGTTTGCCGTCAATAATCAGAAGGACACAATCTATCTCTGTATCTAGGCAGAGTACACCCACCCCCTCCAGCACCCCTCAGCCTCAGAGTGAAAGCTATAGATAGGCAGATTGACAGGTAAGAGACACAGATACAGAGTGGATAGTGAGGAGGTGATGGACAGAGATGGAAAAAGCTTGCAAACACAAACATATACACCACTCTCATTTCACCCAGTGCTCAAGAGGGGCTTGATTTATAAAGCATGACTAGCCCGATCATGACTTTACCAAAGACAGCAGTCACAGATGAATGGTAAATACCCTCTGGCCAGAGGGACAAGGCTGATTGCAGGAGGGAAAATAATGCCTTATTGATTCAAGGACACACAGCGTTCTTACAGAACAAACACTCACACACACACACACACAAACAAACAAACTATCTTTCACTCTCATTCTTACACTCACTTTCTCTCTCCATTTTCCAACAGCAATTTCAATGCTTCTTTATTAAATAACATTCTAGCTTTCTTTGTGTTTGCTGCTTCTTACTCTGTTCCTCTAAGTTTGAAGGAATGCTTCTGAAAGGGGCAGATAATCAACCCACAGAGATCTACAGCCCCGTAGGCTGTTGGTTATGTCTCAACAAAGTATGTAACACTAATCACATTTTCCAAAATATTTCTTTCCACAGCTTGAAAATAACCTAGAGGCTCTGAATTTGTCAGTGAGCACTGAGAAATAGACTAACCTGCACAGCTGATTGCACTGCTATGGAGGCAAATGCTTTTGGCTAGAGGCACAATTGTCCACAAAAATATCCCCTGATTTTGCTGCAGCCTTTCATTAGCTTGTCTTTTGTATTGAATGTAGCTGTGTTCCCAAAGCTAGCCTGCAGTTCATGTGGGGTGCATTTCTAAATTGCTATGTCATAGACGGCTGTTACAATCAGAAGGATTCTCCAAATATAGTTGAGAACTGAAGCCTACATTCTGAAAACTCACTGTCTTCTGTCATACAAAATTCAAGAACTAAGAGCGACACAATTTGTACTACATGTTTAAAGGGGCACTCCAGCCAAAATGAAAAATGTAATCATTGCTGTTTCTGTTGTAAGTATGTCTTAGACTGGTGCTGCAGTTTCTTTTGAAAAACTACAAGTTCTTTAGGGCAGATACTTCACGGTAGGTTGTTTTTTCCACCAGGTGGCTAATGCAGAAAGAAGCCAGATAGCTACCGATACTGCTAGAAAGCCAGATAAAAGGCCTGTATTTGTTAGCCTCTACATCAATGGCTATGCTAGCAACCTAGATAATTTTTTATAGTGGAGGGGATTCCCAAAATATGCAAAACTGTGAATCTAACCAATGAGGCAGAGGGATACAATGTTGGGATAAAGAATATTTCACCACAATAAATGTATTAAAGGCCAGTTTTAGGCCGGAAACTTGTAACATGCAGAGTAAAACATACAGTGTATTAGTTCTTGGTTGTTATCTTTTTTAGAGGGTGCAAAGTGATTGCAGGGTATAAAATGTGTCTGCTTACAGTGAGTCATTTGTATGCAAGATAGCATTTAATTACCAACAAATTAATTTTTACTATTATTCTCATCAACACTATTTTCTCCATTAAATTCTGTGCACCGACTCTTGCGGTGACGTGACAAAGCTGACCCCCCTGTTTTGCATTATGTAATACAAATGACGGGCCTCCATAGGACAGTGCCAAAGAAGACCCACCTTTCTCAACTGAAACTAAGCTTTTGGTACTCAGCTTGTGTCTTGCGTTCATTGGATCATTAAACATTAACACTGGTTTAGCTAATAACAACAAAATTAAGATAAAAGTATAAGAACAATTCAAATCAATAGATTTATTTACAAGGTTGTAGTTCAAAAAAACAAAATGAGTCAAACAAAAGAGATTAAATTAAGTTATGAGTCATTTGGAATTCTTAGCAATTAGTAAACTCCTAGCAAAAATATTTTAGTTTAATGCTATTCTTGCTAACTTGCTATTCTTGTTACCTCAGCACACTCTAGTAAATCCACAAGCACCAAGTTCAGAAACTCAATTTATTGCTGTAAAGAGGACTATTAGCCTACACAGCACTAAACAGTGCTTAAAGCCATTTCTGCTGTCTTTGATGCTTGTTAGCATATTTGCCTGATCAACACCGAAGCCAACATAAAGACACACTAATACACCTTTTACACTATACACTACTACACTAAATATGCCCCCAGAGACAGCCTAATCTTCTCAAGAGCTATCATGCTCATGAGTATCACATTACTTCTCTCAAAGCAGCTCAATACCAGTATTTGAAGCATCTTGTCTTTGCACAAAGATAAAAACATATACACTGAAAAAGGTAATGCACCAATGGGACTGTATGAATAAAATATTGTCATTGACACGCCATCATTTAAAAATGTCAGTTGTCCTTTACATTGTGTGAACATTGCATGGCAAATGGACCAGCAGAAATCCATTGTAATTAGTTGGAATTGGATCTTCCTGCACGTACTTACAATAAAAGTTAAGAATGTTTTTCCTTTCTTTCTGAATTTACCTCTAAATTCTAGAGATACAAGGTTGCAGTAGGACAGTGATGACACATCAACACAATCACTGTCAGTAAATAATTCAAGCGAAAGACGAAACTGTGTTGATTCAAATATACATTTGAATCAAGGACTATTCCTTGACTGCCAGCACCTGATGGAATAGATATAAATCTGCTATTAAGTATTGTACATGGAAAAGTCTGCAAGTGTAAAATGTTTCTATTTATAATTTTACTAAGAATACAGGCATTTTACATGTCTGTACAGAAAGCCATTGAAATTCTGTTTCAAATATTACTAAATAAAGATGCTCTGAGGTATGTTTCCACATACATATATTTATTGAATATAAAAGCAATACTTTTAAGAAGAATATATGTAATTATGTTTCAAAAAAATATAATGATTTTCTGCATCCTTTAGTTTTCTACCCCACCATATCAATTTATTTAGCCATAAAAATAATGTTCTATCGTATTAAATGACATGATAAAGTGACATTATTTAAGCTCAAAAGCTGGTAAATTTTTTGCTTATTAAACATTGAAAATCTGTTGTTCTCTGAAACCTTAACAGGGTGTGTCAACCATATGTCCACCCTGTTACACAAAACAGTTTTTGATGAACTTTTGGAAAAATTTGGAAAAACTTTGGAAAATCCATATCATTCCCTGTTAAAAAAGTGAGATTATATCCTTGACAATAGGGAGCAGCCAGATTTTCATGACACATGTCACCCCTCAATTAGAAATTCGGTATAATGCGTTTGGACTTAAGAGTTATTAGACACAGAAATGTTAAAATACAGGTGGGAAAATCTGTTTTGGTGGTAAAAGCAATATGTAATTGAAACTATAGAAGACCAAATTTCAAACTAGTTTGTCCATTTGGCACAGACTTATGGCATGACTCAAGTCAACTGAATGCATTACTCTTTTCGATATCCTTCGGTCCAGCAGTTACAGAACTACCCTGTGCTTACTACTCATTGCTGTAAAATAATAAGCAGTGAGCAAAAATCATTAATTGCTGGATCAAAGTCCAAAGTACCAAAGTAAGGAAACTCACAGTCTCCCATCCACTTGGCGGGGTCCAGCATTAGCCGAGTCTTGGCGTCCTCCAGCTCCCTCTTCAGCCTCTCG
Organism: Colossoma macropomum; assembly: GCF_904425465.1. Taxonomy (NCBI): domain Eukaryota; kingdom Metazoa; phylum Chordata; class Actinopteri; order Characiformes; family Serrasalmidae; genus Colossoma; species Colossoma macropomum. The sequence continues at coordinate 24,355,782 of NW_023494795.1, read as the reverse complement.
TGCTTGGCCCGCAGCTCCCTGATCTGCTGCTGCCGCTTCTCCAGCATCCTGAGGCGAGCGTTGAAGTACTGCAAGCCCTACAGGGAGAGACAATGACGGGACAGCAGCTGAGCGACGACTGAGCTGTGCTTAGTGAACTGTACAGCTCAGCATGTGTGCTGCTGATAAATTGCCAGGTAAAGCTCGGGGACCTGCGCCAGGCACCTGCTCGCTACTGAGGGCTCCACTGTGGGTGCAGGTTTCCAACACTGGAGCTTAAAGTAAATTGAGTCACGAGTAACCTGTGCGAGGTGCCAGTCCATTGGCCGGATTAATTAAGGCAGAGCTGGAAATAAAATTAGCCTAAGCTCTCGCTAGCCCTAAATCTCCTGAAGGGACGTTTGCTTAAGGGATTAAAAAGAGGGAACATGACCACGAGGAACAAATTATTAGGTTATTAAAAGGTAGAATAACAATACAGATTATCCTAACCCCTGCCCTTTGTATCCTATCACTGGAGCAGACACTGGAAATGTAGTGTTTTTAATTCCTTTTACTGTTTACAGTCCTTTTTTGCGCATTATGGGTGAATACGTTTTTACCTCGCCATGCTACACTATTGTGCAGAATTCAGAGACTATCCTCTATTTATTTCATATTCAGTCAAAATGGCTTTTAAGCACAAGTTATTCATTTTTATATTTCTAAGAGGATTAGATATAAGATAAGCAAAGAAAAAGAAGAGGAGGTTGGAAAAGGTTATGGACTGATGATGTCTTTGGTATTACTTGTTATTACTTATATCATAATAAGCAGAAAATGCAACCAACTTCTAAGACTGAACTTTGATGGTGCGGAAAAAAATCCCAGCAGATTTTTTTTGAAAAACTGAAAACACAAACAAAATTGGAAGTTTTTATAAAAGGCAAAGGGTGAAAATACTAAATGCTGAAAATATTTATATTGTATTTAGTTGTTGCGGCTTCTCTGATATTTTCTGTTTAATATATGTTTTCTGCTTTTCCCTTAATACTGGAAAATGAATAGATAGATAAATGGATGGATGGATGGATGGATGAATGCACAGATAGATACATAGATGGATAGATAGACAGATGGATAAGTAGATAGATCACTTTATTAATCCCAGAGGGAAAGTCGTCTTGTATATCTTGTACATAATGGCCGTTTTGACTGGAAATTAAATGAAAGGTGGTCTCTGACTTTTGCACAGTACTGTATGTATGAACATTTTGGCCTCATACATTTTTAACTGCTCCGCAATTTCAGCACACTTGCTTTGTTCACTTTGTGCATTTGGGCCCCATCCATCCACTCCAATAAACATACCTTTTCAACATCCTGAAATGGCTGACAGGAAGTAGGAGGGAGGAAAGAGAGAGATGTTTGAGTATGCTAATGCAAATATAACAGACACACAGAGATGAAGGCTCTATCGCTCTGTCTCAGACACTCAAATAACATAAATGAGAATATTCTGCTAGTCATAAAACCACTCCTTCCCCTTCACACACACATACACTCACTCACATGCAGAGTAAAAAGCTCTTTTTTTGACTGTGAGCTGCCAAGCTCTCAAAGATGAATCAGAGGTCGTGTTCTCTTAATTGAAAATAAATCATGGCACCTTTCGATGAAGTCAATGTCTTCTCCACACAACTGGTAGGGCATGGAGAGCCAGGCCTGTGGGAACGGTTAATGACCCGTGGCTATGCAGCACAGAACGAGCCATAAAGAGCCATCAGGCAGGCCGCAGATTGAGAGGCCACACCTCATTCATCACGGTACCCCACCCTCACTCTGAGCTTTGGTACCAGCCCACCCAAGCTCCAGCTATCAGTCATATCCACATCAATTAGGAGCCATCAGTAATTGTTCCTGAGACAACCTCCCCTCCTGACAAATGCAAATGCCACACACTTGCGGAAATGAAGACGGAGAGAGGAATATTGGATACAACCGCTGATGCTTGCAGTTTTTAATTAATGCCACGCTCAATTAGGAATGGTGAGCTGCACTGTCCTCTTCAAGCCATCACACTGTGACCGCGCTGTGTGCAGGACACAGAAATGAACTTCGGACATCCTCAAAGGAGGAAAGCTTTTCATCTGACAAATCTGCACACCTTTGACCATACCCCTCCTTGTTTGGGTCAATTTGATCTGTTATGAATTTTTACTGAAACCATACTACAAACTTAAAGATGAAAAAAAAAAAGTAAAATAATTATTCGTGTTTAATTGCATTATTTTGTCTAGTCAATCGTGATGAACCACATTTGTCTTATTTGTTCAAGTTTTACATCAACGAGGGATTCAATTAAAAAAGCAGTGTATTTTGTTAGAGCTATATAAGCGACTAAAATAAACTTCATCAAAATGTACTTAATAATTTCAATAACTTGATAATTTTATTTGTTATTGAGTGAATTTTCATCACCAATGTCTAGTGTGAGCAACAGTGGCTGCATGTTCCAGCTAAAGAGTGTATATATCATATAGTTGTATGCAAAAGTCTAAACCCCCCTAGGCAAATTATGCGTTTTTCTAAGTGAAAACTTGTTAACATATCCTCTACAGACAGCACACTTACACATGGTAAACATGTTTTTCTGCAAATTTTACTGCGCAATTTCTATTTATCTGCTGAGTTTAACACATTGGAAAAAATAAAACATAACATAAAATTGTGCCATAACTTTTGCACAGGCCACATTTTATTTTATTTTTTATTTTTTGTAATATGTTAAATTCAGCAAATTAACAGTAATTGTGCATTAAAATGTGAGAAGAGTGTTCTCTGTAGGATGTGTTAACTTATTTTCACTTAGAAATTCAACAAAACTGTAATTTGACCGGGCGGCACGGTGGCGCAGCAGGTAGCAAGAATGGCCTGGGTTCGATTCCCGGCCGGGCGACCAGGGTCCTTTCTGTGTGGAGTATGCATGTTCTCCCCGCGTGGGTTTCCTCCGGGTACTCCGGTTTCCTCCCACAGTCCAAAAACATGCAGTCAGGCCAACTGGACATGCTAAATTGCCCCTAGGTGTGAGTGTATGTGTGTGAATGTGTATGTCTGTCTGTCTGCCCTGCGATGGACTGGCGACCTGTCCAGGGTGTATCCTGCCTTCTGCCCAATGACAGCTGGGATAGGCTCCAGCACCCCACCACAACCCAGAAGGATAAGCGGTTTAGATGATGTATGTACGTATGTATGTATGTATGTAACTTGACCAGGGGTGAGAAAACATTTGCATATGACTGTATATCATGTATATGGTTCCAATTCCTTGACAATTGTAGAACTTCTGCTTTTGCTGTCATACGTACAACTTGTGGATTCAGTTACAGTGGAGTAGATGTGGGCAATATAATATTTTACCATTATTTTACCATGTTGTGGATACTATACTCTTAAAGAACACTGATCAACCCTATGTTTAATTTAAAAGAGAGCACAATTAGTCCTGCTGAAATAGATTTAATTGTTTTAATAAAAACAATTTTACTCATAGTTTTCGATGGCAATTTTAAATGTGCATTGTGAAAATGTCTTTAAATATTGTGATACTATGATATTTTTGCCATATATTTTCAATGGGAACTGGTGCTTTCCACTGTTGTTTTTGTTAGTTTGCTGCTCATTGATTTGAGCATAGTCCAGCATAGTCTATTGAAGGTGCTGAAGGTCTTGCTTTAAAAGCATTTAAGCCATGCTCTATTTGAATGAGAAGGCTACAATCACAGATTCTATCACAGCAACATACAGTGCTCAAACAGCTGTGTTTCAGCTTGCACTATTACAGATGGTTTGAAAAGTCAAACTCCGAAAATGTGTTAACTGCTTTAAAAAAGGTGATGTTATAAATATTACGTGTTGATGCATATTTAACGTTTTGACGTGCTAACGTTAACAGATCTACTTTTTAACATTCAAATGTACATACTGTTTTCATGTCTGTTATTGTGGTACCACATTCTGACCTGAAAAGTAGTGCTCTCTTTCTTTGCTTCCCTAAATCAGCATAACCAGCAATGTCAAGGCAATGATCATACAAAACCACTATATGTAATACGCATTCCTTGAGCTTATCATCATTCCTGGTTCTCTTTACTGGATGTCTTTACTTTAGATTTTATATCTAGCAAAAGCAAATCACTGAAAGGATCCTTGGTAAATGACATGATTTGAAAAATGAGACAGCAATTAGACCTCTGAGATTGTATTAAGTGAGTAAGACATTTCAACAATAACTGCACAAACAAAACACTCCAACAGCATGCTCTCAAGCTACTCAAGTACGCTTCGCCTGGCAGACATTCATCATACATGCAGATTCAGTATAGGATAGAGTGCTCTCACCTCCGTGACCATGCCCTCCTTGTGCCTCTGAAGCCGCTCCACATCATCTATCTCGTACACCTTAATCTCAAAGGCCTCCTTCAGGGTGCCTCCCAATGGAGGCAGGTCCACCCACTGGCCTGCAGCACCAGCCTTCCTGCCTAGTGAAGAAGTGTCCGGTAGGGGAGCAGGGATCAGTCGTCGCCGCTGCAGCCCTGGAGGGGTCAGACAGGGCAATGCTCTACATCTGGGCCGAAGATGCACACCAGGAATATCCAAGGGTTTGTAGGCATGCTTTTAAATATGTATGTGGCTTGAATGCAGTTACTGCATTTAAAGGTAGAAGCGATTTCAAAATAGCAGTCAACTCCAGCATGAGGCTGATAATGTATGCATTAAGGGCAAGAATGTATCTTCTGCATTTTACTCCAAAAATGAATTACAGAGTTGTGCTCAAATCCCAATGAAGTGAATGCCCCTTCAGATAGGCTTTACAAAGATACATCATTTACTTCACAATGTCATGGCACTTCTGTTATACAAAGATTTGTGATAAGAATATGAACAGCCAGAAAAAGTCCATATGCAAACTGTGGAGTCATTCAAAGGAATGGGATTTCCCAGGCATGCACCAGTATATTTTGAGCTGTTCGATGAACACGGACATGGTGTTAAAGCACATATGTAATAAAGGGTTGATGTTACATTTCAATGATGCAATTCTGCAGAGAAAAGGTATGAAGTATGACAGGTTATCAGTAGTACTATAGCTACGCACACATTGTTAGATGAAGCAATCTAGGCATAAGAAATTCATATGTCCTTGAAAGCATTAAGAAAAGTGCCAGGCTCCTAATCTCACCCTTACATCAAATAACCCAAAGAAAGAAAGCACATCGGCATCAAGTAATGGCTGAATATTCCTGGTATCTACGACAGACATCATTTCTTTGGAAAGTTCAGTTTAAAATGCATTAGCTCCTGGCTGCCTTGGAAATGAAACCTACCATTGGCTCTCTTTTTGGGAGACTTTGAGACCTTGGCTCGGCTGGAAGTAGACACTCCGCTCTCGCTCATGGAGTCATGGGCTGATGATGTACTGCCTGTAGTTTCACTATCCCTGATCATGCTTTCATAGCCACTGCTGCCTCCACTGTGGTAGAAGAGTGCCGTGCGACCCATGGCTGGAGGAAGCTCCCCACTGAGGACACTGCTGTTGTCACTGCCGTGGCCACTGCTGTAGCGTTGAGGTCGCCGAGGAGCAGTGATCTTGCTGTAGGGTGAGGGTAATGCAGCAGGCATTGAAAGATCACTGGGAGTGGAGCCAAAATCACTTGCCTGATCACCAGATCCCTTGATGTGCTTCTTGGAGCTGCCTGATGCTAGCTCGCTAACACGGCTGTTAGCTGCACGAACAGCTTGTTTTGTGCCCATTATGGTACCCTTGCCTGGTTTGCCATTGGCACCAAGAACAGAACGACTTGGGGGTTTTCCAGTTGGAGGTAGACTTGCATTCTGTGCAGAAATTGATTTGGTGGAACTCAAAGCTTTGGAGCCATTAGTAGACAAGGACTTTGTTTTGTTTCCATTGCTAGCAATGGCTCTAGGGGTTATACTGGCTTTAATTTGCCCCAACTTACTGACTCCAGAGGAAGTAGATGATGGAGGAGAAATGGGCAAAGATGTGGAACTGGTTACCCCAAGTCTGGGCACAGTCCTATTTGACTTGCCATTGCTGCCCAAGCTGGCACTACTGCTCTCTCTCAGTGTCCCTTGTTTAGATCTAACTGATGTTAAGCTGTCGCATCTTTCAAGAGACAAAAGACTGCCAAAGTATCTTGCCGTGTCTCCTTTTGTTCCTCGTGTCTGAAGACTAGACCCTGCCTTTAAGCTGGATGATTTGAAGCTAAAAGATTCCCCTCTGAACTGAACATCAAAATCCTCCTCAGAGACTGATGCTTTGGATGAGGAAGATCTGGTCGCATCATTGCCCAATGACCTTAAGGCACTAGGGGACAGCAAAACCCGTGTCCTCTGGTCCAGGCTTGATTTTCGGAGTGGTGGGGCAGGGGGTGACATGCTGCCAGACTTTGGGAGCATGCTCCCTTTCTGGCCATTTGCTCTCTTCCCTAAAGATGAGAATTTCAAACTAGCACTTGTCTGTATGGTATCATGACCCCACTTGGTCTCCGTAGAGGTTTGGGGCACTGAGACCATGCCAAGTGTTGTGGCCCCTCGTCTGAGTTGAGGCATTCTGCTTAGACTCTCGCCCTTCTTAACACTGGATTTCTCACAACCATCCACCACCCTCTGTGATGAGGAGGATATGGGTATTTTGGGAGATCGTGGTACACTGTTGCTATTCCCACCCATTTTTCTGGAAGGAATTCCAGTCAAGCTGCTTTTAGATGGCTTGCTGGCAGAGATGAACTCTGTATTTCTTAAGTCTAACTGGCCACTAGTGTGCATCCACTGATCATCTGTCCTGTTTCCTTGCTGCTGCAACTCATGGCCGCAGCTGCTTGTTGAAGCAACAGATGAGGTAGGTTTGTTTTTTCTAGGGAGAGTAGAATGAGGAATGCCTGGAATCTGGACAGATGAGCTCAGGGTACTTGACTTTACAGGCTTTTGACCTCTTAGAGATGTTTTGGCAGTGTCATGAGGTGGAGGGCACTTAGTCATTTTCTCAGAGGTTACAGATTCGTAGTGCAACTCTGAAAAACATATTGCACTTTCACTGAAGGAGCTCTTTGCGCCTTGCTGGGAGAAAGACTCCATACTTAAAACACCAGGTATGTCCATTGTTGATGTATTTCCAAGTCTTATGCCCATTCCCCTTGATAAAAGGCCTCTTCCTGAATGTGTGCCATCGGTACCAACATTTGTTTTGCTTGGCCAAGAGCCTTTGGAAGATTGCACTGTGCTGTGTCCAGAAGAGAGCTCTTCTTTTGACCTTGCTTGGCTTATCAGTGCACGGTCTATTTGGGCCGTGTAAGCATCAAACTCATCATTAATGCTGCTGATTATACTGACTGGACGAGAGCCAGAGGCTAGAGCCTGCAAAGAACAGTCACTGTTGAAGCTGATGATGCTAGAGGGTCGACCATTGTCGGGAACAAGACCAGCAGGCAGCTCCTCTACCACAGTGAACACCAGTTCATCCTCCCCATTCAGCTCTACAGGCTGCTGAAGAGTGACAGTAGTCCTTAAAACATCTCTGTCTAGACATCTGCTCCTCAGAGCTGCTCGAAGGTGGCTCACCTCCAAGGGACTCCTACTAAGATGATGAGTTTGGTCAAGGACTGGGGAACCAGCACACTCTCCTTGCCTAAGTGCTTGTTGGCTCATACCCACTGGAGGTGTTCTTGTGGCTAATCCACCATCAGTGGCCATATCTGAGGTTCTGTGCAGTGAAAGGGAGGCATGGGGTTTTTGTACAGTCCCTTTGCTGAGGTAGACCTTCTCTCTTACAACTGGCTCAGAGTCTTGAGCTGAAGTTCTACTAGGCTCAGATACAGCACCATCTGAGGGCAATTTGAAATGTTCCATGTGAGCAGGCTTTTGGAGGGATGATTTAAGTGTCTTGGGAGAGACCGGAATCCCCTCTGTTGCTTTTCCAGCTCCACTCTGAGCCTTTGGGGCTGTCTGGGGTGCTTTCCCTTCACCGGTAAAAGCAGATGTGCTCTCACTCCCATCAATGCACTCCAGTCGCTCTTGTAACTCTGCAAAAGTGTTACATTTCAAATGGTCTCCATCTGATTTAGGTGCCTCTTTTGCTCGCTTTTTGTTCAGTGAGGGAATTATGGGAACAAAGGCAGGTGGGCCCTCATTATCGCTTAGTTCACGGTCAGAAATAGTGGCACCTCCAGGCCCCACGTAGATGACTGTATCGCAGGAGTGCTCACTGCTAGAGGAGTAGTCCGGGTCGCTGGACAAAAGTGTAGGGTGGTCCGGGTCTAGAGCCACCGTCCTGGGGTGGAAGGGTCTTAAATGAGCTGGTCGTCGGATTTGTCCCTCCTCACAAGAGCTCTCTCCTCCTGAGGAACTGGAAGTATACTGTAGGACACAAACAAAATGAGAACATTAAAGGTGTTAAATAGCTCTTTCTTTATGTACAATCAATTTGCTGTATAATTACTTGTCAATATCAGGAAAGGTCAAAAGTGTACTCCAGAGGCAAGACAAATATTAATGTCAACACAATATATTCAATATATTGGCTTGTACGTTGGGTTCCCGAATGGCTTAACACAGTCTATGAAATATTAACAAAAGCTGTCAAAGACTACATTAATAATGTTGGAAATAGGCATCTGTAATCTGAACACCTGAATTATATTCTCTCTCAGGAGCAGCAACACTGATTGCCACTAGCACAACACTGAGAGATTCTGTCCACAGATTAATTTTTAATTTTTTTTTTATTTATTCTCAGAAATCAGGCACATTTACAAGCAGCTGAATTGATAATTATCCTTTTGTGGATCAACATATGCATGAATACTTTACCAACAAGAAATTCTGTCTAAGTAATTTGAATAGTACTGTATGTATGTGAATAAAATCACACAAAATACAAAAAAGACCAATGAATTGGCGATCATGCCTTGGATTTCTTCTTCCTCATGCGGTGGATGCGGGAGGCTAGCTGAACAGTGGAGAGTGACTCAGTATAATTGGCCGGCGAATCAGAGATGTGGGCGATCATGGTGGTTCTGCAGTTGATGTTGCCCAGTGACTCCCTCAGCAGCATGGTGAGCTTGCTGTCCCTGAATAATACATCAAAAAAAATCCTTTCATTAGCCAAAAATGATACCAGACCGAGTGGAACCCTATCCTCTTTTCTCTAAGATCATAGAAAAGAGATACTGGTCATGGATAAGGCACTACAGAAAATGAATGTTCTCCACTTCTGATTTCCTCTTTTAACTCTAAGCATTTATGCTTTTCCAGTTGGAGAAAATGAACTGCTTTCTCATCACGTCAACTGCTTTCTTCACCATCCCAAAACCGCACCTTCTTCATTCAATAAATCTCCAGCAAACCAAATTCCTGTCAATAACATTCCACCTCTATCCATCTCCTACTCCTACAGCCCCTCTTGCTCTTCCAAGTGGGGTAATTGGATTCATTGATCTGAGGAAATGAGAACTGAATTCCCATATGCAGATCAGTGTGCTCTATAGGTGCCCTCAGACACATCATCACACCTTATTGAGCTGTACGTTACAAAAGGCTTACCTGTAAGGAACATGCTTGGCACCGTTGGCCAAAGCAAGGATGACGTTCCCCAGGGCAGCTAATGATAGACACTGGCCCCCTCCTCCGTCCCTCGTCCGGCTGAGGTCAGGTTCACAGCTGCCGAGGTCCAGGAGATGCAGACGACTCCGACCCCCAGACACTATAAGGGGACAGATTAAAAGAGGCTTTAATCCTTAGATGTCTAGAGGTTTTTTAAATGTTTTGCTATACTAATCAAATGTAATTTTGCAATTATTAAATTGTAATGTAGTAAATTACATTAATGTTTGATTTTGCTTTCTGCATTGACAGGTCTGGATCCGCAAATCTGACCGTTTTCTTTTTGATTTAATATCAGGAAATGAAAAAATTATAGCAAAAAGTATAAATGACGGTTTACAATGATACCCATTGCAAGAAAGATGTCAATGCTGCAATCTTAGCACTTCATTAATAAGTAAACCAGTGCACAGCAAACTAGCCCTTGTTAAATGAACACCTTGAGGCAGAAGTGTGACAGTCTCAAATGTCCTATCTAGAGCAGCAATTCATTTATTTCTTGTGTCTTTACTGTCAAGACTAAAGTTAGATTATATTCCCATGTAGGCCACTATCCTAAAACCCAGTCAATATCATTAAAGGAGAGAGATGATGCATTTATTTCACACGGAGGAGGAGACCATTAACCTTGCGTCAGCAAGATTTAGATAATCAGGCACCCACACCAACAACCCTCCATGGAGCGGGGAATGCAAACTAGCCTCTCACTCATGCCAAGCACTATAAACATCGCAGAAGAAGAGACTTTAACCTCATTACATATTGAAATTTATTCTGGCAGCGGCCAGTGCCTGGCCTGCACCCCAGCGACGGGAGTGAAATTCTAATGATAAAGAGAACATTGATAGACGAGCGTGATATGAGGCAGCGCGTGTAAATGAAACTCAACTAGCCCTATTTGTTTGCATTCTTGTACAGTCATTATCAAGAAGGTCACATTTAGCTAATTAATGCGTGAATGGAGGAAAAGATAACGGTTGCACAACTGTGAACAAACAGCAATGGTTTTCTTCAAATTGAGAAATAATGATCTCTATGATAAAAAATAAATCATTCCCTATTCATTTGTGAGTGGAAATATTTCACCTTAGTCGTGAAATATTACCATTTTTACCATACCATTTTTATGTGATGTCAAGGCTTCTTTTGTCTGATGCTGTAAATGTATTAGGTTGTGGTGCACACTGTATTTACTTTTTCTTCTGAAGTTCTTATTGATTCTTAATATTGTACAATTCAGTAAAAATGTCAGAGACCACCCTTCTTTTATTTAATTATCAGTCAAAACAGCAATTAAGGACAGGTTTTACACTGAAACAAATGGTGCTTTGAATTAAAATGTGTCTATAAAATGTGACCAAATGTGTCAAGCGGTGCACATGAATAAACTGCATTACATGAACACAATAATTGCCAAAACAAGTAAACTTAAAGAAAGCAATTGTTGTCCTTTCACGAGACTTGCTTTCAGTTTTTCAAAGAAAAAAAGGGTTCAGTCTTAGAAGTTGGTTCAAAGAGCCATGTTCATAAATAAAATGTGTGATTGTGAAGAACTTTTATAAAATAAAAAGGACCTCCAATTAACTTTCTCCTACACTCCTTCAAAACCTTGTAATGGATGGCTCTTTGGAAAACAAGTTTTCAATAAGCTGTGAGTGTGAAGAAGCTCTTTAATTTAAAGAAATAGTTCAAAGAAATTCCAAATAATGTAAAGACATAGAAGGTATTTTTGCTTCTTATGATCTGAGTAATCCCCAACACCTTTAGTGATGTTAAGGTCTGGACTCTGGGGTCCTTTCAGACCCATAGTGTTCAGACTTCTCCCAGTGGAAGAATGGACAGAAACACCTGTGGATTTTTTCAGATCTGAAGCAAAAGTGGAGATGCTGCACTTAATGGCCATATTGACTGGAAAGTAAATAGATAAAGAATTGAATAAATTCAAAAAACAAATTATTATTATTATTATTATTATTATTATTATTATTCAGTATACGGTTTTAATCATTTGTCCAACTTTTGGACTTCACAAAGATATATCTCTCTGCACATATCTGTCTCCATCTCATACACAAAAAAAAGAGCACATGTGGCCGTACTTCCTCCCTTGGCGCTTTTCTCCATGCGGTACTGGGTGACATGTAGAGTGAAGAGCATGTGGGAGTTACGACGCTGCTCTTCTTCACACTCAGGTTTGCTGGTGCTCCGCGCTGCTAAAGCTGAGTCCAGGAAAAACGCAGCCCGCTCTGCAGAGCACGCCCGCAGCTCACTCTGATTCTGAAGCTGTACACAGAGAATAATCAACAAGATAAAGCAAGAACACTCAAAAAGTAATGCACCGAAAGCACTTAATACAAATGTGTCCATCATTTCCACATGAATAAAATATATTACATCATCACAAAATTGAGTATTATATTAGTTTACTGGCTTATACCAAAAACATCACATGAAAACATATAAGCAGTACCTGGGATCCAGAAACAGGGTCCTCTCTCAGGTAGACCCCCGCCCTCTGGGTGCCCTGGGACGTGCCTGGAGAGAAGTCAGCTAGAAGATCGGTCAGAACCTCCTCCCTGCCGCTGATCTCCACAGCCGAAACGCGCACAGAGAACCGCACACCAGCCTTCTCCTTCCGCTCTTCGATCAGCTTAAAGAGCCAGGAGATCGCACAGGGGGCCACGCCCAAACTCTGGGTGGAGCTGTCTTTGCCAATCATGGTGTAGGTTTTGCCTGTGGAGAACAGAGCAGAGATGAAGCCAAAAAGTCTAGCACTGAAGGAAAGATGCTTGTTAAAATCAATACACTTCAGGAGAGAGGATGCTTTGCCTTCCGCCAGACATCTAATAACAGACTGTCTGCAAAATACAAAAAATACACTCAAAAAAACCGAGCCAAGGTGACTGTTTAACAAACTGAAAACATGTCAACATGAACTCACAGCTGTTTCTGGCTTTTAGTCTGTAGTTCTGCTTTAATAATGTGGGTAACACTTCAGTATAGGAGACTTTATAATGTGCTTGCTATGCCCTTATTAAGCCTTATTAAGCCAGCAGCTGGTAATTAACTCGCTGGACATAACTACTTTATAAATAAATAACTAGGGTGAATTAAATATTTTCCAGAGCATTTGTCTTTATGTATTATACATCATAATCTTTTGGACAGCAATTTAGGTGTTTCATTATAATGCCCTAACTAATACATTTATTTAATAAAATCACTTAAAACAAGTACAAAATAAGCCCAGAAATGAGAAATTTTAGATATATCAACTAGACTTTAGATGACTGAAAGATAATTTCATTTGCCAAGACACCATGTTTGGCAGCACTAGGGTCCTGCAAAAGGTGGCTGACACAAGTAGGAAGTGCCATCTAGCTATGCTACAAACAACAATGCAAAACACCTTCATAACAAGCACTGTTAATACATTTAGAAAAGCTTAAATAACCTACTAGCTGTGAGTTCTGACTAGGACTCAGAGCAGCAGGATGGCACTCTCTTTATGTGAGAGACAGTGCAATGCATGAGCTGACATATACATGTCGCAAACTCTGATTGGTGTTTTGGCAGATCTGACAATGTAAAAATGTAGTCACCAAAATCACATCAAACAAAGGAAAATGGCAGAAAAATCATTTAAAAATCTCTTAATAGAAAAAAAAACAATAGCATTCGTTCTCTGGCAGTTCGTAGTAAAACTTCACAAAAACTATATATAATAGAAGATAATCATAAAAATGGGTAGACAGGCTTTAATGAGACAAAGTATCTGAATGTAGTGTGATATAAGGTTAACTGCAATTGTATTTTATATTCAGGTAACAAAGTCTCTATATGACTTTGTTCAAACAATATTTAGTGTATTTATATAATGACACAGATGAAGCGCAGGGTATTTTTATCACTCTAACCAATCAGAAATGATGCTGTACTGAAATAGAATGTAAGAAAGAGTAAGAAACCACAGCATGTTCTAACACATGTAAATTATGTGGCAATACTTATTACACTAATTAACTGTAAATGTAATACGGATGTAATCGGATTGGTGATAATTAAAAAGATACAAAATGACAGAAGCCACTGCAACGAAGCAAGGAAAATAAGCACGCAGACTGACTGTGGAGGATTGGCGCTGCGCAGCAGGAGGCAGACAGCCTCCCAGTCAGGGGGTGAACAGAAGTGAAAAGAAAGAAAGGGAGACTGGAGCTATTTCCAAACAACAAGCACAAAACTTCACACTCAACTACCAGCATTACTAATTAAACCCATCATTAAATACACCCAGCTCGCCTCATCTTAACATGACTCATTCTGAAAAGAAAATGTGAACAATGTGCCATCCTTAAGAGGGGAAGGTTAGTAAGAGAGTGACGTTGAGGCTAAAAGCCCTTACTCTCCAGGCTTATTTTCAGTTATTAATTTTAAAATCTTATTATTTAGTATCTATGATCAATTATTCAGTAACTAACAGGGAATGATGTGGTTTTTAGAATACAGGGGAAAGTCATTATTTTTGTTTACGTAACTGAGTATTAATATATGGCATATGTAGTTCTGAGTAAATAAATAAACGAATGTATTAGCTTGTAAGCTAAGTGCAAATTTCACTGAGCATATGACAGAGAATATCAAAGAATGTCAAAACAAACGCAACTGATACTGTGCTTCATTCTAAGCAAAACTTCCATGTCAGAGTGTGAATATTTCAAACAGGTGAAAATTCTGTAAAATGTAAAGGCGTCCCACTGTATTGTTCTGTAAGTCAACTGGTACTGTTTTAAACATATACACTTAAAACACAAAGTCAAATAAACTAAATCAAATCAAAAGAATGATCAGATCACTCTATGCACACTGTGATACCCTTCTGAGTTTTTTTTTCTTTCCAATATGGAAACTGTTAACCTCTTAAAATCCCAGGTTTATTACATCCTAAGGTTTATTATACAGTAACTACAATAAGAAATGCAAACTGGCTGGCTAATGTAAGCAAAACCTGACAATCAGATTGATATCATTAAGCTGGGTATACACTACACAACTTTTACAGTTCACATACTTTTACAATTCACATTTCAAAAACAGAGGGCATCACACACTTAGCGTCAATCTTTTACAGGATATCTTATATTTAGACAGTTTAAGAACAGCAAGACATCAGACAGTAAGGCACCTTCAGCTATGAAATCCAGCTATGAAAAAGCACTAAAACCCCAAATAAAGCTAAACTGGATCAGATCTATTTGTGCCTTTATGCACACATAAGAAGTGCAGCAAAAACACAAAAACACAAACTGATGAATATGAAGTTGAGAAATGCAAAATTACATTCTATTCCACAGTGAGAGCTGGAGAAATTTTTCACCACAAACTGGCAGCTAACTTTCAAAAAAATGTAAACACAGATGACAAAATCTCTTATTGCCCTTGTTTAGCAAGCAGCTCCTCTACATTTGCCTTTTTTCTCTTTCCTAGCTTTCTCATTGGCTGTAACTTGTGAAGTTGTAAAAATCAAGCATGTTGGAAAACATCAGAAGGCCTCCATTCACTCCTGAGCTCGATCAGATGGCTAGAGATTGATTTATTTCCCTTCTCACACTAACAGATCATCTGTGCCATCAATCACTTCAGATCAAGCTTCCCACCTGAAAATCATTTAAGGTTTTGAAAACGTATTGGAAAGGGCAAACCGAGGTTGAAATGGTGCTAAACGTCAGGTAGTGTATGGCCAGCTTTAAGATATTAAAATAGGTCTAATATCTGCTCAAACATGTAGATATTCAAATTCCAAAAGAGGTAAAAAAAATGGGTTATTAGAGTTTACAGAGTTAATATAACTCCAATACAAGTCAGATTAAGGGAGAAGCAAGGAGGGGTGGGTGCTCACTGAGGTTGGCATGTCCAAAACAGAAGATGCAGCCGTCTGCCCCGTTGACCACAGACTGAATGACCTCAGCCACAGTGCCTGAACACACCTCTGCCTGCAGAGACAAGGAGCACACAAATGACACAGATCATTAAATACTTTACTGTAAAATATTTGGCAATAGACCAAAAAAAACCCTAGGTCTAAATAGATACAGTACACAGGTCAGAGGCCACCCTTCATTATTTAATATTCAGTCAAAATTAACTGCAGTCATAACTAAGTACAAGTTCATTCATTTTTCAGGAGATGTATCTGAGGTTGTAAAATATAAGATAATCTTTCTGCATAACGAAGAGGAAAATAAGTGAAAAATTAAGGGTAACACTTTTTTTGGATGGTCCACTGTAGATGCTTTGTAGATACTCAGTATATCTTTAACTAACATTCAACTAAATGTCTATTAAATGAAACTGAACTTGATGTGTGTGTGAAAGGATCTATTAAATCTAACCCTAACCCTAAATCTAACCCTAACCTCAAGGCAAAACCTACACCTACACCTACTCCTAGACCTAACCATAACCTTAATGTTGTTGATAATCAACTATCATCGGAAAGGTTGGTAATAATTTAAGTAGCTGTAGATCATCTATAGGGGACCATTCAAATAACGTGACTGACTTAAGTTTCGAAAACTGGAGTTCAAAAATGATTTAAAGATGTACTTAAATTAGGACAAGTAATTCAACAACTGTAGACCACCAAAACTGTCACCATCAGATAAACACTACCTAAAGCTTTCATCTTTGAGAGATAGGAGAAAATCAAGCTCCACTCTTGCCACAGGTCTGAAAAAATCCACAGGTGTTTCTGTCTAACATTCCACTGTGAGAAGACAACTCAGCACTTTGGGATAGCTGAACAGATGTGTAGCTGTCAAGAAGCTGAAAATGCAACCAACCTCTGAGACTGAACTTTGGACATGTGGAAAATGTCCATTTTGTGTTATTTTCCATTAAATATATGTTTTTTGTTTTATCCTTAACACTGAAAACTGATTAACCTGTACTTATGTACGGAGCCCTGATGATGACATCCTGTATGTGTGGCCATGACTTAGTAAGGCGTGGGAACAAGATCACGGCTTACTAAGTCATGGCCACGCATTAGGATCTCATTCCCACTCTTTACTAAGTCGTGGCCATGACTTAATCATCTCATTCCCACGCCTTACTAAGTCGTGGCCACACATTATTTTTATTTATACAGGATGTCACCAGCGAGGCTTTGTAATTATGGGCTTTTTCGACTGGAAATGAAATAAATGAAGGGTGGTCTCTGATGAATGTTACAGTTACTGATATGCTTAGAATGCACACTGCAGTGTAACAGCAAATCTTTTTGAGCCAGTTACCTAATTCCATTATAAAACTATCAAAGGCTGTAATACAAAGATATGAAAAATAAATAGAGAGTTTAGGGAGGTTAGCACTAGATCATAAGTTCAAAGGCATTACCATGTGTTGCATCACATGTCCCCTGGGCAGTGGGCTTCTAGTAACCGCTTGCTCTATTCCTAAAAAGCCACCTCTAGTTTTTCAGGTCTCTACTGTATCTAATTCAAATTATCACACGCCACCACATCACAACAGACACACTGCTGTTTTTGTTACATAACAGCTTTTTCATCCTTATGATAATCAGCTTCACCTTCAGGGTGAGGTAGATATGAACAGATAGGAGATATGAAAGCTCTCCAATGAAGTTTTCAAATTATGGAACCGTGCGCGTCTGTCTGAGTAAAGCTTTGACAGGGTGCTACTACAAACTGCCTCTGATCTCAGCTTCTTCAAAGCCTTCTCTCCTTTGAACGATGTGGGATGAGCACTGATCATCAGGACTGATGCTGCTGAGACAGGAAACCCTGAAACTCTGTGCAACCCTCTGTACCGAGGAGGAGGATGCAGAGAGGAGAAGCTGCTCTAGGCCATGTCTTTCTCCAACAGTGCACAGGAATAACCCTACAGCTTGGGGTGATAACCTTCTTGCACACGTGGGAACTCTCTATTTCCCCCACGGACTAACTGAACTTTCTACCTCTCTGTCTTCTTTAAGATCATCGCTTTGATCTTTCCCTTGGTATGCTCCCTTAACGCGTCATATTCTTGTACAGAATGACAAATCAATCACAAGGAGAAACAGAAAGAGCTTCTGACATAATACACTCTTAAAAATAATGGTGACCAAAAGGGTTATATTGAGTGATTCCACAGAAGAACCACTCTGGGTTCCCTTAAGGACTTTTCAACAAATGATGAATGAAGAAGGCAATATAAGAACAGCAAAGCGGTTTGAGTTCACTCTTAAAAATAATGGGTTCTTTGGAGCGATGTGATGCAATGGGTATTTCTGGATCCCTAAAGAACTTTGAGGGGATGGTTCTTCGAAGAAGATCTTTATAAATGAGATGTGTGAATGTAAAGAACCTCTACATAATATGAACATTCTATAACAGTTAAACTGAAATTTGCCCAAGCCAAGAACCATCTTGGAACCTCTAGAGCCTACAGACCTGTAGAGCTACTCAAATAATGCATCACTCTTAAAAGGTTCCTGGCATTAAGATCTGGTTCTATACTTAAAAAAAGGTGCCACACAAGGGGTTCTTTGAGTGATGCCATACAAAAACCATTCCCTAAAGAACCACATTTGTGAATGAGCCATGTGAGTATGAAGAACCTTTTAACAGTTTAAAGAACCTTCACATAATGTAAAGGTCCTATGCAAATGATGTTTTCTTCCCTCACACAAAGAACCTTTTTTGTCACATTTATTTTTAAGACTGCAGATTAAAACTGTAATTAAATTGTTGATTAAAACATGGATCTTTAAAGACCATCCAATTAAAGGGTTCTTTAGAGCAGTGGTTCAGAGCCCCCAGATCGTCCACAAAAGAGGAAAAATGTGGACTGTCTGGGAGGCCCTAAGGACCAGTTTGAGAACAACTGCTTTAGGGAACCAAAAGTGGTTCTTCTTTTTCAGGGCTGGGGGACTCTGGTCCTGGATGGCCAGATACCTGCACAGTTTGGTGATTTTCTGGCTCAAATACACCTGAATCAACCTGTTCTGTTACAGCAGGTAAATCACCAAACTGGCCTGATCTCTAGCAATCAGTTTCCCACCACTGTTCTATGGCATCACTCCAAAGAACCCTTTAGTTTTTAGAATGTAGAAAGACCTCAAACAGCTTACCATGTTCTCACACTTCTTAAAATTGGTAAAATAATCAAAATCAAACAAACTAAACTTACTTGTGAGGCATCGTGGGCGAAGACTGCATCAAAGTTAAATGTCTTTGGGGCAGCAGTGGATGAAAAGCGCTTCTGACCTCCATTGGAGTGAGTGTTAGCGGGCGGCTCATTGAAGGTCAGCTGCTTCTTATGGACATCCACCTTCAGGAAGGACATGCACTCAGAAGTGTCCCATGCTCCTTTGGCAGGACATATGCGCACCATTACTTTAACCTGTGGAGGACACAAATACACAATAAATCAGTAGGAATACGCAAGATCAAATTAATAGGTTTCAAACTAATGTAAACACCATTTAGAGACAAACAAAATAACATCTAAATAATAATGAAGTTAAATACTGCTTCCATTGCAGTGCGTAATCTGTCTCTGTGATGCTCAGCATAACGTGAAGCAACAGTTTTAACACAGCATGCCACACTAATGTGCTTCAGCTGCTTTGCCAGGGATTACCCTCACATTACCAGCACTTGGAAAGGCTGCAACCTGGCAGCAGCCTGGTGCAAAACCACACTATTCACAGTTCAGGATATCATGCTGTAAAGTATGTGAGCAACAGGATCCTTCACACAGTTCTCTCATGCTTTGGCTAGACATTGGCTGACATTAGAGTTTTCAGTGCTCGAGAAATTTCTTCAAAGGCAGAAAACGCCTCTTCACCATCATAAAACGGATTCTTTTTGGTGTGGGTGAAACATCTTTTACCACTCAAATATGAAGAGAATGATTATGAATTCCATACGTTTTCAGAAGAGTTACATTATTGCCTGAAATAGCAGTACGTTTTATCTAACATGCAGAAATACTCTTTACACCAGGACAGCAAACTATATTTTGTGACCTATGTGCTTCAGGACACATTTCACATGACCATGTATAAGATATCTATTTTCTTGCTGGTGGAACTGTGTGCTATAGAAAACTAGCTGACATTGTGTAACATTTCTGCTTCTCAACCACCAATCAAACTGTAGCACATTCAGCATTTCAGTCTCCTGAAGGTGAAGGTGATATTAATGTCTCTGAAGCAACTGCAGATTCTGTCCTTAAGGAAAGCTGACCAGTGGTGCTCATAACTCATCTCTTTTGAAGTGGCAAGACAAACTCGTGATAGGTCTGAAACTGAGCTTACACAATAACATGGCGGCCTCATACAATTATAAAGAACGATCAATCCAAGTTGATCAAAATGTGGGTATTAGAGAAATGTGTGTGATTTAGTTTTAATCACGTTACAGATGAAGTGCTCACAGCATAGTTTACTTGCCCAGGCAGATAATCAAGCTGTAGTCTGCCGCAACAATGGCGCTAGTGTCTCAGTATAGTTATTGACATATTAAGACAGACCATGGCCCAATCCTATTTCACCCCTTGCCCCTACCACTTAGCCCTTAGCCCTCTGTTTAGAATTCAGAAAGAATCTGCTTTCAGTTAAGGACAGAGGACTGTACCAACTCAAACCATCAAAAAATCAGTCCTCCTCCTGATCAAAAGATTTGCTGATGTTTCCTCATTTTCAATGTAACACTTGCATTTTGCAAGACAGAGTCATTATTTTATCATTATTTTAAAATTTTTATTTTATTCAGTTCAGTTGCATTTTATTCATTTTATTCAGTTTGTTCAGTTGCAACCATACTCACAGTTACTAGACAATGTAGTGGTTAACATTCACTTAGAGTTGCTCTGACTTTTCTAAGGCTTGATCAATCAACTTGATAAAAAGTCATTCAATCTTTTGTCAGTTTGGATTTTTACAGTGTATACTTGACAAAGTTAAAACTCTTTACACCATCATATTTTTAGCTAAAATATGAAATGAGATATAACAAAAACAAACAGTGTGATTTAAAAGTACACAGTGCAGCTGGAGACGCAGTATGGGAACACTGTGCAGTGAGTGAATCCCTACAGAACAGAGAGTCCAGCTGCGACCAAGCTTGGAGATCCGCTCCTGGAGCACGCCATGTCCAAAAAGAACAACACAGGTCTGTCCTCACCCAAAAATGGCCTGTCCATCTGTGGCCACTCTTTGCTAGGCTCAGGTGTGGGTTTGTCCACACATCCGTCCAGTCTCTTTGTCACGCAAAGCTCTACACAGTCCCCACAAGACTCTACCCATGAGCCAGTTATGGTATTTATTTGTCATTAAAAAACAAACAGTAACCCAATCTGATCCTAAAGACATAAGGTAAACTGACTTGGATAGTGGAGAGGTCTTCTAATGATCTCAGATAAATGATCTCAGGTGAAAATCAGCACAAGATGGAAGAGATCTACTTGAATTTAGTTAAACCTTGCTTTACATTCTGACTCACTGGGCAGTGACAGGAAACCAAGCCCAGGCCCCATGAAAAGCCCATTAGCTAAGAAATCACATTTAACAGCATTCAGAGTTACAGCTTACAGTATACCAGAAATGTGGAAATGCATTTTACTCTAATCCTTGTCGATTCAGGGTTGCCAGATTGTTTCTGTAGTTTACGGCCAACAAAATCTTCAAAAGTTGCTAAATGCATGAAAACTATTAAAAATAGTTGGACGTAAGCATTTGCCATCAGCAATAAACTGTTGGGTACAATAACGCTGATGTATTGCCTTTAAAATTTGCAGATAAGCATTTATGTGTCACTAAATGGCAGAGAAAATCAATGTTTTCTGTCGCTGGTACACAATTTTAAACATCTGAGAAATGCCTGGACAATAAAACTAGAGGGAAACTTGCAGATATTTGCTTTTGTGTTACCACTTTATTACTGTTTCAGAGTATTTTTCTTTTTTTAAATGCATTGATTGCACTTGTTTCTGCATCAAGTCCAAAAAAAATGCATTGGATCATCTGGAATCCACTCAATGTATTGGTAACACTACTACATTCTGTTTACTATTCTGGTTTTATAGCGCAGCCACCAGACACAGCTTCAGAGCATACAACTACAAATACTTACATACATTACATTATTTATATAGACAAAGAACTCAACTGCCAGATAATAAGAGTCTCCCGCTGCCCAAGCAGAATTGCCATGGACTTCATTCGTCCTATAATAGTGAGCATTTCTTCATTTCTTTTACTTTTTTTCTCCACTGATTTATTTAGCAGGGCATCCGACTAAAACAGTTTCCTCATAACCTTGGGGTTAGAATTCAGAAAGAATCTGCTTTCAGTTAAGGACAGAGGACTGTACCAACTCAAACCATCAAAAAATCAGTCCTCCTCCTGATCAAAAGATTTGCTGATGTTTCCTCATTTTCAATGTAACACTTCCATTTTACAAGACAGAGTCACTAATTTGAGAGGCTGAACGCAAGCACAGACTTCACACTTCCTCCAGTGTGAACGTACATTTTCACCTTAACTTTCTGCCTCAAAACACTTGGCCGACAGTTCTGGAAGAAAGCTCTCCACTCTGCCAAGGGGCCATGCTGACGCCTGTGGCTGTTACATCAAACAGTAACAGGCAATGCTAATGCTTCTGGGAAACCTGAAAGCATACCTCAGCAGTGCATTTATTGGGTGCATCAACATGGCCCCAAGTTAATCTGGGTATGAAAGTGAAAGTTGCCCTGGCTATATATGTGTGAAATAACAGACAAAACAAGAAGTTCTAGGCATGTATTTATGGAAAAGATTCAGCATACTGAAAGAATAGAAAACACAAAAATGCGTTCAAAACGTCTTTTCAAGTTTCCCACTGCAAAGCAGGCAACACACAACCAGCTCGTCTAAGCATCTGCCTAACAAATATCCTCTACAACAACAATCCGAAAAGGCAACAGATTACGCAGTAAGGTGGATAAGCCAAGATATGTTTTAGCATTGAAGATCAGCACCATTAATTTAGCGCTGGGGCTATGTTACTACTGTTTAGTTTAGGAAGCTAAGAGTGCTGGAAGCTAACATTGCTAACAAACACTAGAAGTCAATAGTCACCCAAATGCTTTCCATAAATACATCCTTAAAATTCCTCTCAACCTGCTTAAACTGCATCTAAGTCTTTATTAAGGTCATGCAGACTTGCTGGTGTGGTTTAGGACACAATATTATTTACTGTGGTCTATAAAAATGTAGAACCTTCTCTGTGGGTATTTTGACCCCCTCTCATATGCATGAACCTCATGCAGGGATATGGGAGCTATAGATTTCTGTTTTTCTATTTATGTAACTGTCAATTTTGACTTTTCAATCTGAAGATGTACATTTACAGACAGAAACAACACACTGTGAATGTAATTTAGTGTCCATATGCCTGTGTGCATGCACACATAGGGGGATTGGATTCTGTCGGGAAGTTGTAATTCAGCACAGCACCTCTTGTCTGACATGGCTGACCGCAGCAATCAGCAAAACAGTGAATTTTTGTTTATTTTTATAGTTCACAGTAAGCCACACTGTGTCCCAAACCACATCGACCTAAATGAAGACCTGGATGCCATTTGAAAGAAAACATTCCTTTTTGAGTTTTAACCTCAAATTATGCTTTGTTGCTGTTTAAGGTGGGAAAGTATTCTGCATCATGACAACCCCAATCCTAGTTGTAGTGCACCGTGATATTCCTATTCTCACGGACTACTAAACTCATGCTTCTGTTTCCACCCTTTACAGCAAAGTTCCACTCTGAACAATATGCATGCTCATCCTGCAACAGGAATCAGTCTCTTATGCCTATAAATAAATGCTTACCTACCACACATCCACTCCTCTACATTTCAGCATGCTCTGCAGTTCATTGTGCCTTAGTGGCTCCTGCTAATGTACCTCAACTCAGTGGACCTCATTAGGACTCACTCCATTCTGCCCCCTTGATGTAAACCTCATTAAAAATTTGCAGCTGCTCACCTGTAATGTTTATTGTACATTTTCAAGACAGTGCTTGTAGTAGTCTACTTGTGTGCAGCTTCTAAGTAAGCAGACACCCTTTTAAGCTGCTCTAGCTGTATAGACGTGGCTTTAAAGGGGAAATGAGGACACACTTGGCACCTGGTCAAGGGATTTAGGGGGTCCTCAGAGGTCTCCTCAGTGGAGTAAGTCTAAGGTGGCTGATGTCATTGCCCTTTGTGTGCAACGGTTGTGGGAAACCATCTCCCAGTAGGTTTCAGTCTACAACAGACCTGTACCATCTGGTAGTGTTTATGAGTCAACTGGTCTGTTACACCACACTCTTCAGGTGGGATGATGCCAGGAACACACACTGCATCTTAATTTGCCCAAAGAGAATACATCTCAGCGGCCGGCCTTGATTAATCCCTATGAATTTACACAGGGCATTTCAGGTGTACAATTACAGGGTCATTCTGGGGTCAGCACTGACCACTCCAGCTCTTAAACTTCCAGGGGATCTAGAGTGAGTTGGTAACCCAAAAAAGAAGTGTCAAGCTGGGTTAGGAGCGTGTAATTCAGCCTGTAAGTGATCCAAGTCGATGCAAGATGTTTGGAGCTATCACACAGAGAATGGGTAACCACACGTCGCACATAGCCAGCTCTTCAGGGCATTAACTGTGATGTCACTATTATAAACAGACAAACAGATGTCTTGTTGATGTCATCCACACATCCTGCCACTGGCTGTGAGACCGGTATCAAGTGAAGGAGATGGCTGGCGGTGCTATATTAGGACCGTGTCTAATCCACTTCAGTGTAATCTCTCTGCACTCATTTAATGTGTAGCATACAACACTACTTCATCCTAGGATTCAACACCAGGACTTGGCACACACTAGGTTGACATAACCAGAGTAAAGCCAAAATATAGTGTGCAGTAGTACTTAGCCAAGCACATAATATAGCTAACTTCATTACTTTTAGGTTTATCAACATTATGTTATTATTTGCAAACTACAGGGATGCATAGATACCACTTTTTCCCATCCAATACCAATACTAACTCTAATCTAACTATAAGTTCTGATATTTATACAATTCCCCATCTAAATACTTTATTTAGGTAAAACTGTGTTTTGTGTCACCAATAAGGCACAAAGCAGCTTCTCTGGCTCGTCTGAATGTTAGAATTTCTGTCTTTTGTTTCATATGTGCACTGTTCACTCACACTTACATCTCCAAGTGTCAGACTCTGCTGGAGTGCAGTATAGATTACAGCCATTTAGTCATTCATGCTGTCAGAAGCAGTGTTTTTCAGCA
Source organism: Colossoma macropomum (assembly GCF_904425465.1). Taxonomy (NCBI): domain Eukaryota; kingdom Metazoa; phylum Chordata; class Actinopteri; order Characiformes; family Serrasalmidae; genus Colossoma; species Colossoma macropomum. The sequence goes on along the minus strand of NW_023494795.1, from coordinate 24,330,812 downwards.
ATGTTCTGGCTTGGTGGCAGCAACAGGCCGCAAGACCCCACTGCTGCATGATACAGCTGACTGCAGACGGGGCTAGCAGGCTTATTTGTGGGGTGAAACAAATACTTTGGAAAGAATTCTAAATGGAGAGAGTGTATAATCACAGTGTCCACTGATATGCAGTCCTTCTTCGTCAAACATCTCCGTGAGTCCACATTTCTCTGGCTATGTCATTAAGTACTTCCATTTTTCTACACTCATTGTCCATTTAATCTTCTCCACTTACCACATAGGTGCACTTTGTAGTTCTACAATTACAGACAGACAGTAGTCCTCTGTTTCTCCACACAATTTGTTAGCCACCTTTTACTCTGTTCTTAAATGGTCAGGACCCTCACAGGACCACCACAGAGCAGGTATTATTTGGGTGGTGGATCATTCTCAGTACTACAATGACACTGATGTGGTGGTGTGCTGTGCTGGTACGAATGGATCAGACACAGCAGTGCTGCTGGAGTTTTTAGTATATGTGTGTTTTTTTAGTGGTAATAATTTGTAGTAGTTGCTGAATAATAGTAATAATTTGTTGTAGTTGTTGAAGTTTAAGGGGGTAAAAGATAGTTCTAGTGTCACAGAATAGTAAACGATACTAGCATAGCATTGATTTGACAGGCTGCGAAATGATCAAGATAACTCATAAGTAATTCAGAAACATGTCAGAAGAAGTTTAATGAGAAACATTCTGACATGATGTCATGCAAGGGCATGTCAAGTATGCTGCTGCATATCTGCGTGTGTCTATAATTCATTCTCATCAGACAATGCGCTTTTATGGTTATTAACAGATTTTTCCTTCTGATCGTTCCAAGACAAAGCTCCCAATAACTCAATAACTCCCAATCCAACCTCCGTATGTTCGAGCACTCATACAGATGCCCATTCTGAGAGAAAACTTCCTCTTTCATCCACAGGCCCTCTGATATGACCTTCTGACCGGACAGTTTTTCCCACTCCCACTGGCTATCAAAAAAATGTGTCTGGTATTCCAAAGGAGCTTCTTGGAATTCCAGCAGCCTGGGAATGAGGACAACTGGTCTGTCCCGAGCTGTCAAACACAGTCTGTATTGATGCTAACTTGACAACTGGCCAAATTTAATGTTCTTCAGCTGAAGTAATCAGATAAAGCAGTGCATTGTTGCCGCCCAAAGAAAATGTTGACGTAAGCTTCATGATACATGAGAGTGCCCTATTATGTCCTAAATGTCAAAGAAAAACCACATAGTCTAAATGATTAGCTTTGAAATATGACCATACCTTTCCCATTCCAGGGCTGTCTTTGACCTTTGAGCCGGCTCTGAGCAGGCATGGTGGGACAGGTGGTGGGGACACCTGCAGGGTGGCACTGAAACCCTCGGTGTAGAAGAATGGTTCATCCGGGTCAGGTGGTGAGGGGGGAGGTGGGGGGTGGGGCTTCTTCCGTTTAGAGAGGTTCAGCTTCTGAGCAGCTCTGCAAAAAGAAACACAGGACATAAGACACAATGGGCTTGTGGTTTTTGTTCTACTTTATTTTCTATATACTTGATGAAACTGTCATAATAACCAAGAAATGTCTAAAAAATATTCTCTAATTTGGCTAATTAGCTACCGTGTTCGCTAGTTAGCTGAACTTTTTGGACTTGACCTTGACACGAAGTAAAATATTGCACTGCACACACTCATAAAATGTCCACATTTACACAGAATCATGTGTATAGCCAAGCAAACGTTAAATTTCTTTCTCTTGTAAGTGTAAACTGATGCATTTGCTATCTTGCTTAGCTTAATTTTAGCTGTAACTACGCTCACAAACTCAGAATAATTGCACAGAATAATGTGTAGAACCAAGCTAAGCTTATATTTTTCCCTTTCAAGTGTGAAAATGAGCAAAATCACTCATTTTGTGGAAGCTAGCATAGATGCTAATAGCATTAGCATTAGCCTTCCAAACTATTTTCAAAGTAAAAATTCTTAAAATAGTAATCATTCTTAAAATAATGCTCACAAAATAACTGATGGTTAAAAATCTCTCAAATTGTGAAATATCTAAGTCAAAGGTAGTTATTTATTTAATACTTCTTTATTTGCATTTAGTTTTTTTTGTTTTTCTGCAGGAAATCTACATTCTGTCATCTTTGGCACATATTTACACACAATTAGTCACAATCCCACCACCTTAAACATATCAGTGCAATCCATAGAAAAACATGTATCTCCAAAATTGTAACTTTACAAGGGATAAATATTCCTAGTTTTTCACGCAAGTTAACGTAAGAGGTTTCATTCCAAGTCACTTTGGAGCATTTCTATTAGTCCATTTGTAATGAAATTGTCACAAAATGCAAAGGACACAAGTTCAGAGGATCAAAAACAAACCCATGACTGAAAGATAAGGAAAGTGGTATTAAAAAGCGCGGAAACTTTAAGCTTCAATATTTGCTGTATATGTAACTCTACAGTCTGCTGTGTTGGAAAAAAAGCCAAGCATAAAAATGACTGGGAGTAGTTCACAACGAGGCCAGAAGGGGCACTATATACCTCCAACACTGTATATGTGACAACACTTAAATGTGTGTCAGGGGCATTGGGCTGTGTGTGTGCGTGTGTGTGTGTGTGTTAGAGAGGGGTTAGTGATGTGGGCGTCTGTAACATATGTAGTGCTATGAACTGCGATTGCCTGAGAGTTCGAGTCAGAGGAGCGCATCAGCATATACATATATAAAAAGTGTATGAGTCATCACATACCTTGGTAAATGCTAGTGGTGCAATGTGTTTGTGTATATGTTGGTTTTCATGCATTTTCAGTACATTGTGGAGAACCATAAAAAAACAGGGCTAACTGACAATGTCAGGATCAAAATGTTCTTTGTAAACTTGTATTTAAATGAAAGGAAAAGTAATTTCTTTTGCTAACTGAGGTTAAGGTTAGGGATAGGTTTAGGCTTTGGCTTAGAAAATACATATAAATATTTACACATTGTGCGAAAGTCTTAGGCACCAAAGCACATTATTTAAAATTGTTGATCTGGGCAAGCAGTGTGTATATGCCTATGTGTATATGTTAAAAAACACCATGTTTCATTAGAATAGAAGCAAGAATTTCCTATTTTCAAAAAACATTGTTGATATCTTGTGAGTTTGAAGAGACTTTGGTAACAGATTTCTCCTCAGCGCCCCCAGCAACTGCATAGATTTGTTCAGTTCCATCAGCACCAACTGACTACATGCTTACTGACAAAATAAATAGCTTTTTAAGCTTAAGTTTTTTTAATTTTCTCATTTTTTATTTAACATACCACTGATGATGGATATCATCAGTACTTAAAGAACACATGTTCTTTAAGAAAAGCATGTTTCATTACAAAAAAAGGCACCACAGTTTTTTATGCCTGTTCCAACTGATGCATATAGCAGATCATGAAAATGTCGTAAAATATTGTTTTATTGTATTGTTGCCATATCGCTAACCCCTACAATACATATGTGTCATTTACATACTGATAATACAAAGATAATATATATACACTATATGGACAAAAGTATTGGGACACCTACACATTACACCTACAGAAACATTTATGACGTTTTATTCTAAATCCATAGGCATTAATATGGAGTTGGTCCCCCCTTTGCAGCTATAACAACTTCCACTCTTCTGGGAAGCTTTCTACAAGATGTTGGAGTGTGTCTGTGGAAATTTTTGCCCATTCATCAAGAAGAGCATTTGTGAGGTCAGACACTGATGTTGGCTCACAATCTCTGTCCTAGTTCATCCCAATGGTGTTCGATGGGGTTGAGGTGAGGGCTCTGTGTGGGTCAGTCAAGTTCTTCCACACCAAACTCACCCAGCCATGCCCTTTATAGACCTTGCTTTGAGCAGTGGGGCACAGTCATGCAGGAACAGAAAAGGGTCTTCCCCAAACTGTTCCCACAAAGCAAGAAGCATACAATTGTCCAAAATGTCTTGGTCTGCTGAAGCATTAAGATTTTCCTTCACTGGAACTTAAAATAACCCCATATCATTATCCCTCCTAAACCAAACTTTACAGTTGGCGCAATGCAGTCAGGCAGGTAACGTTCTCTTGACATTTGCCAAACTCAGACTCATCCATCAGACTGCCAGATAGAGAAGCGTGATTTGTCACTTCACAGAATACATTTCCACTACTCCAGAGTCCAGTGGCAGCGTGCTTTGCACCACTCCATCCAAAGCTCGGCATTGTGCTTGGCGATGTAAAGCTTGCATGGAGCTGCTCAGCCATGGAAACCCATGCCATGAAGCTCCTGCTGCACAGTTTATGTGCTGATGTTAATGCCAGAGGATGTTTGGAGCTCTGCAGTTATTAAGCCAGCAGAGAGTTGGTGACTTTTATGCACTATGCACCTCAGCACCCGGCGACCTGCTCTGTAACTTTACATGGTTGGACACTTTGCGGCTGAGTTGCTGTGGTTCCTAAACGCTGACACTTTTCAATAATACCACTCACAGGTGATCGTGAAATACTTAGGAGGGAAGAAATTTCATGAACTGACTTGCTGCAATGGTGGCATCCTATTACAGCACCACACTCAAATTCAGTGAGCTCTTTAGATTGACCCATTATTTCAAAAATGTTTGTAAAGGCAGACTGCATGACTATCTGCTTGATTTTATTAACCTGTGGCAATGAGACTGAATGAAACACCTGAATTCAACGATTAAGAGGTGTGTCCCAATACTTTTGTCCATATAGTGTATGTATGACAACACATCCTGCCCTGACATTATACAGACAAAACTGTGTATCTGTGTGTGAGGGAACAACACACAATACTGGGCATTTTGGGCACAGAGTGATGGATGAAAAACTGTGCATGAAGAACACTGGGGGATTGGTGCTATTTTCTCAGCTGTGTTTTAGAGTTGCAGCCTGACTGCAAAGCAAACACACTTTGGCAGATGTTGGAAATTATTCTGTCAAAAGTCAAGTGTATCTGTGTTTATACAGTAAAGACTGTAATATATAAACACAACATAAAGATACGTGATGATGATGTGTGTCGTGCTCCCAGCATGCAGTTGAGCGTGCTTGAGGATAGCAGCCTGAGCTCATTACAAACTTTGGCCGATTACTGACTCTCTCTGTCTGTCTCTCCCTCTGACTCTTTCTTTCCCTTTCTCTCTCTCTCTCTCTCTCTCTGTCTGTCTCTCATTCCCTCTCTCTTCTTCTCTATCTCTTTCTCTTTCTCTATTCCTCTCACTCCCTCCCACTTTTTCACTCCCTCTGCCTCTCCTCCTCTCTCTCTCTCTTTCTCTCTCTTCAGTCTTTCACTCCATTGCTCTCTCTTTTTTCTCTCTCTATCCCTGTCTCTCACTCTCTCTCTCTCTCCTTTATCAGTCCTCTTCCTTCAGTGCAGTCTCTTCAGGGGTGTAAAATCACAGAATACACTGTGTAATTACAGCCTCCGTGAAGGACGCTGAGGGGAGTCTCAAGGGGCGTGTGTGTGTGTGTGTCTGTTTGAGAAAGAGAGAGAGAGAAACAGGCAGTGTGTGCACATACTTGTGTGTATGTGTGTGCACGTGTGTGTGTTTGTGTGTGTGTGTGTGTGTGTGTGTGTGTGTGTGATGAGAGAAAGACAACAGGAGGCAGATAGAAAGTGAGAAAAAAAATAAAATTAATAATAATAATAATAATAATTATTATTATTATTATTATTATTATTATTATTATTAACCATTATGATAATATTATTAATAATAATAACAATTTCATTTTTTATTGTTGTTGTTTTTAATGTTTCAATTTTATGCTTTAACAGTAATGTACTTGATACAGTCCTGTCAACGAAGCTATATTAAACCACACGAGAGAGAGAGAGAGAGAGAGAGAGAGAGAGAGAGAGAGAGAAGGGGAGAGATGGATATTGAAGGAGAGAGAGGGAGAGAGGGATAAAAAGAGAAGAGAGAATTGAAGAGGGGGAAAAGAGAGAGAAAGAGAACAAGTGAGTGTGAGTGTGTGAGAGAGAAAAGCATGAGAGAGAGAGGGAGGGCAAGAGAGAGAGAGAGAAATGAGAGAGAGAAAAGACAGAAAGAGAGAGAGAGACAGCGAGTGAGAAACAAGAGAGAGAGGGGGGGGGTGGCAAGAGAGAGAGAATACAGCAGCAAATTAAATCACCCAAGATGAGAATCTGCAGCATTTAGCATGATATAAACATTTGTGGAGTTGTGGCGTTATACAGCCACATTAATAATGCAAAAATCAAATGGATGGAGGGTGAACGCATCCCAGCGGTACTCTCCTGAACGCTCAGTTCTATTCTCTGTGGCAGAAATATTGAATTTCCATCAGAGGTGTGAATGAGGGCGGCAGGCTGAGGAGGAGGCAGGGCAATCAGATGAAAACAAGAGCAGAATGAAAAGCAGATAGAGAGGAGGTGGGTTTTCTTGCCCCAGACCCACCTCTGTAGACAAAAGCCTTCCCTGAGTGAAACCTCACCTAGCACACACTCACACACACACACACACACACACACACACACGCGCGCACACACACACACACACACACACACACACACACACACACACACAGTACTCCACCATAAAAGAAGAACCCACGCCCACTCATGGGACTGAGCCAGGCAGCACAGTAGGCTTCTGAAGAGCTCTGTACTCTCTCCAAGTAGAGCAGAATCTAATGTACCAAGCAGCCCTGACACCCACTGCACACCAAATTGAGATATCCGACAGTGTTTACTGACCCATGTGGGTTAAAAAAAGCAAACACCATGCTAGACTGAGCTCAGATATGCTAGACTAGGCTTTGCCAAAGTGCAGCCACCTGTTAAATCCCGCTCCTGTGCCTCTACATGCACAACTACAGGAAACCACTTACAGGTTTTAAAAACTGGATCAGGAGCATCTACAAAACTTCACTGCAAAGAAAATCGATCAAAGAATCCAGACAACACATCTTACATATTGCTTTTATGGTTCATTGTTGCTGAGTAATTCATAGTACTGGCTTATGATCAACCCCTTAAAAACTCACACTTATTATCTCCCAAGGCCTATTATTCAGCAACTACACTCATTACAATGCAAATTGTCTGAGTTATTTATAGTTTATGAAAGTGTGTAATAAATGTTTAGACTGGACCACTTCAGGGGGTAATATTGAAGTAAAAAGCCCAGGGCTTTTTTTTTTTTGGCATGGATTAAGCTCAGTCTTGGACTACACTGTAATGGTAATGGTACTTCACTATGACAATTCTCACTTAAGACTTCTTTTTTGGACTGTCATTTCAACCACATTTGGGCATAAACTGAAATAAAATGGTGAGTCTTTAGGGCTAAGGTGAAACATGTGCAAAATATGACGCCACAGGCTAAATGTAGCGTAAATGTAGACTGGGTCTGGGAAAGCTGTCTCTAGAGTTATGTGGTTAAAGCCAGACCAGTCAATAGGTTAAGCTAAAAAACTTTCACTGACACTTTCAAACAGCTGAAATGAGAAATAGCATCTATACTACAAAGCAGTGGTTCTCAAACTCTTCCCCAGGGACCCCCAAACAGCCCAGATTTTTGCTCCAACCTAACTTGCAACACGTAAGGTTACAGCAAAAACACTGGTCTATGATGACCTGTTTGAGAACCACTGCTATAAAGCACTTCAAAATCGGTCAGTGGCAGACAGTGACACCTCGAATCAAGCAAACATCCGCAATGAGTATACTCACAGTTCTCTCCAATCCATTGTCCTTTTTAGAGTTCATAACAGCACAGAAGTGACACATACAACTTTTTCCTCATCTGTTCCACACTTTGGCCAGAGCGTTCCATGCTTTCCAACACATCCAGGGTAGAGTTAGGCAGAGGGAAGGAGGCGGCTGAGTCAGGGGTTCCAGGGGTGGGGGTGAAAGGTGTGTGCTGGAGGATGGGGCTTTCATCAGAGACACAGGTAAGTCAAGCAGGAAGCAGATGGACAAACCATATGGCAGTGTGGGAAAGCACAAAGCAGCAGCATGTCATGAAAGCTCATAATGAGCCTGGAAAATGTTTCCCAGCCTAAGAGCGAATCCTGCAGAAGAGCATTCTGGTTGTCACAGAGGAGGACCTGCTGCGTAAGCACCAATTACGTCCAGAAAATGGTTACAGGTGACGGGAAGTGAGTACAAGAATTTTTCAAACGTGCTTCTTCTTTAGTTTTGTGCACCTGGCTGAATCAGTTTGTCTCACCAGTGGCTCCATTTGTGACACTTAACCTTACCCATCTCTATCTACAGTTCTTTTTCTCTCTCCTTCACTCTTTTTTTCCTTCTCTCTCCTCTTTCTCACTCTCTCACACTGTCTCTCGTCCCTTTTTCTTTCTCCACTTCTTCTGTCTCTTTCTGTTTCTCTTTTTCTCTACTGCCCCTCTCTCTGTTTCTCTACTGCCTCTCTCTGTTTTTCTCTACTGCCCCTCTCTCTTTCTCTGCTCTCGCCCTCTACCGCCTATCTCCTTCTCTTCTTCCTTCTCTCACTTTCTCTAATTCTCTTTCTCTCTTCTTTTTCCACTTCCTCTCTTCTACCTCTCTCCAGCTCTTTCTCTACTGCCTTTTGCTCTCTCTCTCTCTCTCTGTCACCCCACTTCCTTCAATGTAGTCCCTTTCAGGGTTGCAATATACTGTATACTATGTACTATATTCTGTACTATACTATAGTATACTATACTACACTATACTGCACTATATTACACCATACTACACTATACTATACTATGCAATATTACACTCTACTATAAAATACTATACTGTGTTATAAGAAACCATTTTTCTAACACTTACTCTACTTTTTTCCCTCTTCTCTCTCATTCCTTCTCTTTCCCTTTTCCTGAACCCTCACTTCACCCCTGCGTTCAGTCCAGGCTGGGGGCGCGCCTTCCCCTCACCTTCTCCACTCTGCTGGGCTGCGCTCCCTCGCTTCCCTCTCGTTCCTCTCGCTGAAGGATGACAGGAGTCCAGGAGGGCGGAAAAGCCCACAGCGGAACAGCAGGTCCGCCGGGAGGTGGGAAAAGGAGGCGATTCCTGCTGCCACTGTTGCTGGGAAACCCTGGCGGAGGTCCAACGGTCCCTCCTCTTCCCTCTCCTCTCTGCTCCCGCTCCGCTCCACGTCTTCCTCAATCTGCGCGTCGCTCTCACCTTCTTGCTCGCTCTCTCTCTCTCTCCTCTCTCCCTCTCTCTCTATCTCGCACACTCTTTCTCCTCCCAACCCAGCCCCCTTCCTTCCCACTCACTTCTCAGCCGCAGCAGTGCACAACTGCTGCGCAAAGACACTCTGATAGACAGCGCGGTCTTCTCACACACATGTGCTTTCTGTCTCGCACCCACACACACACACACATACACACACATTCACCTACCAGTGTTTCTCTCAACCCTCCAAACACAGTTCACTCACATATACGGCATGTACACCCGCACATCGTATGACATGAATACTTCATGAGCGCAGAGGAGCCCCCTCTGCTCATTCTGCTGGACTTCAAAGAGATTAGGTTAGTGTGTCTGTGTGTGTGTGTGTGCGCGTGTGTGTTGTGTGTGTGTGTGTGTGTGCGCGTGTGCACATGCGTGTGTGTACATACAACAGCATGTATATCTACTTTCTATCACTTACTTACAACAATCGGCAACAAAAGAGCACTGATGATCCAGGATAACAGACAGCAATAAGAGAAATGAAAGGGTGTCTGGAGAAAACAAAGAAAGCCAGAGTAGCCCACACATTAAAACTGCTGAGATGGATGGGAGGATGATTACAGCAGGATGGATAGCAGTGCTGATGGATAAATCAATGTGCGGACACAGCAGACAAAGAGTGTTTATGGATTAGAGGAATAGGTGAGTTATGACATGTTAATCAGGGCATTTGCATCCAAGCTAAGGCACTCAACAACGTCTCCAATAACGATTTCATATCAGTTCAGTTAACTATTTTAAAACACAGAGAATGGCTCTCAGGCTAAATTCTCCAGAACACTAAATAAACAGTACATTTATTTAAGGAGTTTCACAGAAGGAAATCTGAAGTACTCCTTTACAAGATTCATGAAAAAACATGAAATCAAATATGTCAGTTTTCTGCAAATTTCACAATTTCAATTTGTTTTCTGAGTTTAATATATTGGAAAAAAGAAAACATTCAATATAAAATGTGCCATAACATCTTTTGTTTTATTATTTTTATATAACTCTCGTTAAATTCAGCAAATAAACAGTAACTAAACAGAAGTGTGATTTTCACTTAAAAGTCAACAAAACATTTAAAACATTCAAAAAAAAAAAGTTTGACAATAATGCATGTTCCAGGTCGATCAACTTTCAAAAGGGAAATTGCAGCATTTTCTCTTAGTGATGGAAGTGGTGTGTGCCTTAACTTGAGATCATTTTCAGGGCCATGTACTGCACCCTTTCCAACTGCTCTTCTTGACCTTTGGAATATCCAACTAGAAGAACATGACCATTCCCTAAGACTGTCCTAATGAGAGCTAACTAAACCGAGACAAGATCTCACACTAACATAGAAATTCTTGACTGTACTCTTAGTAGATAAAGATGCTTGGCATGACTGCTAACTCTTAGAACTTTATAGTTACTATTACTTTGGCTATCCCTTTTAAATGTAATTGCACAAGTACATGAATAATTATATATAGGTTACAAATTAGTTGCTTAATAAATAATATTTACAATGAGTTTACAATCCAAATCAACTGGTCTGAGTTTGCAGTTTTCTCATTTGTCTTTACACATTTCTCCACTTGCTTGGAAACTTTGGAAACTTTGAAAGTTTAGACTCTGCACTTTTGCCAGCACTTCATGTTTCAATGAGCTTCAAGTGAGAAATGATTCATATTATTCCATCAATTTTGCAAAATGTCTGCATAGTTCAATCAATGAAAACAAGATGTAAACAAGGTCATTTAGAGTGATCTGATGTGAAATAATGCAGTGTAGAAAAAAGGACTGATTTTCTTTACCTCAATGAGAATGGGAGCCAGGGATTGTGATGTGTGCAATCCCATTACAGTCATTTTAGAAGCTACCCAAATGGACCAGTTAACCTTCACATGTCTTCTGACAGTGGAATTTCCCCTTTAAAAGATTTGATTCTTATAATTGATGATGACATGCTAATGATGTCATGTCGTCATGATGAATATGTGCTCTGATGAAGAACACTGATGCTCTTAAGAAAACCCTATAAATTTAAACTCAATTTCTAGAACCTAATTAATACACTCCATGTCATCTGGCAGAAAAGGATGACTGAGAGCCTGTAGTCTCTGCCATGTGTGCACCTTGGAACCAGTCCCGGTCCAGCAATTGTCACCATTCCCCGGTGCTTTCTTATGAGGCTATTGGTCAACTTGACAGTGCTTAAAGCTTAGACCTGCTTAGACTGCTTGGTTAGCTCACACTGAATGAAATCTGAGGGAAGAAATCCTTCAAGTGAGTCATACTTATACTTCACAAAGCTACTCATGACACTGGAGATTTTTTGTGGCTCAGCAATTAATTTCAAAACACCAGGCCATGACTCACCAACACTGTCACTCAAACTCTCAACTTTTATAATGAACTTCAGCCTCAGAGATCCTTGCAAGCCTATATGCACGACTGTATATACAGTCAGGTCCATAAGTATTTGGACAGTGAAACAATTTTTGTAATTTTGCTTTTGTACACCACCTCAGTGGATTTGAAATAAAGCAGCCACGATGTGACTGAAGTGTAGACTTCTCGCTTTAATTCCAGGGGTTTAACAAAAATATTGCATAAACCATTTTGGAATTACAGCCATTTTTTATGTAGTCCCTCCATTTTCACAGGATCAAAAGCAATTAGACAAACTAACATGATTATAAATACATAGATTATTTTACCAATGCCTGCCTGAATTCTGGAACCCATGGGCATTACCAAATGCTGAGTTTCCTCTCTTGTGATGCTTTGCCAGGCCTTTACTGCAGCCACCTTCAGTTGCTGCTTGTTTGTGGGTGTTTCAGCCTTCAGTTTTGTCCTAAGTGAAAAGCTTTGGGTTGAGATCAGTGACTGACTCGGCCATTTAAGAGACTTCCCATTCTTCGCCTTAAAAGTTCTTAGCTTACTTTCTTGGTATGTTTTGTCTGTACTGTGAAGCGCTGTTCTATCAGTTTTGCAGCATTTGACTGGATCTGAGCAGAAAGTGCAGCTCAATACACTTCAGAATTCATCCTACTACCTCTATCAGCAGTCACATCATTAACAAACACCAGTGACCCAGTTCCACTGGCAGCCATACATGCCCACACCACAACACTGCCTCCACCATGTATGACAGATGATGTGGCATGCTTCAGATCTTGAGCCCTTTCTTTCTTTTTCCATATCCTTCTCCTCCCATCATCCTAGTACAAGTTAATCCTAATCCAGAACTTGTCAGGCCTTCTTAGATGTTTTCTAGCAAAGTCTAATCTGGTCTTTCTGTTCTTGAGTGTTACCAGTGGTTTGCATCTTTGTGGTAAACCCTGCGTATTTACATTCATGAAGGCGACTCTTGATTGTAGACTTTGACAATGATACAACAACCTCCTGTAGAATATCCTTGGCTTGACTTGATGTTGCAAGATGTTAGAAGTGTTTTTTCTTCACCATGGAAAGAATTCTGCAAAAATCCACTTTAGTAGTCTTCCTTGATCTTCCAGGCTTTTTGGGGCTGTTGAACTCACCAATGCATTCCTTATTTTGTGCCGAAAACTGTACCAAATTGTTGATTTGGCCACTTCCGAAGTTTCAGCCACCTCTCTGAAAGGTTTGTTTTGTTTTTTAGCCTAATGATGGCCCCCTTCACTTGCATCGACACCTCTCTGGACTGCATATTGAGAGTTTCCATGAACAGCAACTAAATGCATATTTAACACTTGGAATCAACTGCAGAGCTTTTATCTCTTTAATCTGTCATGAAATAACAAGTGAACAGGCCACATCTGGCCATGAAATTGTACATCAGTCAGTTTTGAGCCCGTAAAAAAGGAGGGACTATGTAAAAATCGCTGTAATTCCTAAATGGTTAATGCAACATTTTTGCTAAACCTCTTGAGTTAAAGCTGAAAGTCTACACATTAATCACATCTTGACTACTTTATTTCAAACCCTTGTGGTGGTACACAGAGGCATATAGAAACACACATTATCAGTCTTTATGTGTGCAGCTTTTCCAATACCCTTGGTTATACATCTTCTGATTATCTTGTTTCTTTAGTTATTGTTCTTTTTTCATACATGATTTTGTTTTTTTAGCTATTTTTCTGATATAGCTGAACTTTGCTCTTAATCTGAGGAATACATTGTATATTTCTTATTTCCAACAACTTTCTGTGCCTTTTTTAAGGCTTCACAAATGTGTGCTTTCAAAATGACCAATTGCAGAAGTCCTTTGATAAAGACTGGGACAAGAAAGAGAAGACAAATACAAAAGACAGCACTTAAGTAACCTGACTGAGGCTCAAACAGCTAGCTTCCTGCTCAATGGAGTCCTTTCAAGGTTTGTCAAATTAGTGAAGGTTATTCTGTCCTGATGGTCATTAGGTGAGGTAGCCATTAGCTCGTTTGTAGAGAATTGGTCTCAAATCTCTACAGTTCCACAGCAGTCCTAAGGCTCATTACTGGGTAATGTCTAATCATTAACCACAGCTAACACATCCTGATTTTTCTCTTTGACCACTGCTTTCTTCCACCACTGATTTAGATCAGACCAACATTCAGAAAGACCAATGATAATCTAAGGTAGCAAACAAACTGACAAAGCTCTTAAAAATGAAGGTGCCAAAAAGGGGTCTTTGGAGCGACGCCACAAAAAACCACCTTTGTCTCCCTAAAGAACCTTACAATGGATGATTCAGGGAAGTACAGGAAAATGTGTCGAGATTATTGTCCATAGTAACCGGTCGTACCATATGGTTGCAGTAGATAAAGATGAAGTAAAATGTGGGAGCATTCATTTAAGGAACCTTTTAAAAGTTCTTTAGGGAAAATATGGACGGTTCCTCCAAGGCATCGTTACAAAGAATCATTTTTGGGAAGACACGCTGATGTACTACCTATTTCCTGACTAGACAGGGCTGACCCCCTGGCTTGTCCCCCAGACAGGTCAGCAGCAGTATGGGCTTACTGCAGCCGTAAGTCCTTAAATGGAAAGCTATTTCAAAAGCAGAATTTAATCAGACAACTATGGCTTAAAACAGGTGCTTAGAGCAACAGGAGGATTGGCTGACTGATAAGAGGTCATACGTTGGCTTTCTAGAAGGGAGGCTTAAATAGAAAATAGATCCAATCCAGGTCTGTGAATAAGACTGAGATGAAGTGTTCAGGTACAATAATGTACGTCATTGTGGTAGATGGTGATCTGGTGCGAGAATGAAAAGACAGTTAAGCCCTCTTTTTGATTAGGATTTCAGATATTCTCTTTTTTATTTGTTCTAAACCCACCTGTCAGCTTTAAAATGATGCATGTGGAAATCTACACCCATTTCGACACTGTTCATGAGGGTGCTTCAGTGAAGCTGTATTTGAGATATGCTTGAGAAATGTTAGTTAACAAGTTAGTGGGTTAATAAGGTAGAGGATAATGGTCCACAAAATATATAAACCATGAGCATTTTGATTCAAATGTGCTGCCAAAGCCATAGTCAAGATGAGAAGAATGTTGAAAGGAATATGACTAAAAACTCGGAACTGTCTGAGGTTCTGGTCTACTGGGATATACAGTAAGACTGAAGGTTTGAAAAGAAAAGTTTCAGCTGTAGTGGGACATAGCAGGAGAAGCTCCACATCAACCCCTTCGCTATGTTTCTTTAGCGTGACAGTGAACAGAGCTTTCTATCTGAACAGGAGATCTCTCTAGATTCTGTTCTAGAGTGCATCAAACAGCATGTTTAGCAGCTTCATGCAAATTAAATATTGATTATTAAAGGAAGGGTTTGGTAAAGTTCAATGTACTCAATTTTCCACTAACTTTAGATGTGGTCCATTGGCCTAGACACATTCGATATACAAATCTTACTTCTTTAGATTAGTGCAAAAGCTGTGAGGCTAATGTTGGTAACAAACACTAAAAGTCAATAGTCACCCAAATCTTATCTGTAAATACATCCCCAGAACTTCTCTCAACCTGTTCAAACTGCACACAGGTCTTCATTAAGTTAAGAAACTTGTGGATGTGTTTTAGGACACAGTATGGCTTACATATGAGCTATGAGCTATAAAAATGAACAGAACTGTACCATGTAGCTAACACTAAGGGCAGCCATTTTAGGCAACAGGTGTGGTGACAAAACGTGACTGCCTGTTGTGCGCATACACATTACGCAGCCGTACGGATGCTACATAGTATGTTCACAGTTTCCACTGTTTCTATTTATAAATGATCTTAAATTTTGTAACTGAAGTCATATGCTTAAAAATAGAAAAGAAAATGTTAATTTAATCTGGCATCAAAATGCCTGTGTGACAAACATGGGGAGGCCGAATTGGTGGGGGAAGTAGAATTCTCCAGAACACTGTTGTCTGAAATGGCTGACTAAAGTGTGCAGCTAGACAATGAAACATTGTTCATATTCATAGCTCACAGTAAGCTGTGCTGAGCCACAAACCACATCAATAGGTCTGCACAACCTTAATGAAAAACTGGATGCAGTTTAAGAGGGTTGAGAGAGGTTTTGCAGCTGTATTTAAGTAAAAGATTTGGGTGTCTATTAACTTTTTGTTAGCACTCTCTCTTGTGTTAGCAGTATTAGCCTTGCAACTCTAGCGCTAAACTAAAGGAGCAATATCTGGACACCAAACATGTCTTGGCTGGTCGACTACATCCAGAGTAAGTGGAAAATTGTGAATTTTTTTTTTTGTTGAGCCTTTCAGGATCAATACAATACACAAGAATATTGCTTTGTTGTTGGATTCCCTCATGTCACTAGGCCTCTCATTCTTTTATAAAAATCTATGGCAAAGCAGGGGTCTTAAATTATAAAACCTTATATATTATGGAGCCTCTTGTTAGGTTGATCAATTCATGATCTCTTTTGTTTGCCCTGAGAGTCTCCTGTCACTAATGAAGCCGATAATACATCTCTAAGTAAGCAGTGCAGCCTTAAGCAATGGAGCCTTAGGCTAAAAACACTGAAACAAACAGCATGGGGGCTAGACAACTGTGACTGAACTCTGAATGACACGCTGCAAACACCACCTCCTTGCCTCACCTGTCTAAATGTCTGCATACAAACTGCTGGCTGGCCATTTTCTTTACTTTTAGGGTCTTTGTTTTTATGCTAGCTGACAGCTGCTTATTATAGGGGCACTTCTGCATGAATTATTGGATGATGTTTCACGTGTGGGGTCCTGCCCCGAGGGACACAGGGCGCTTTTGTTGTGCACTGCCAGGGGGCAGCAGCACCATGCCCGGGCACAGCTTCTCACAGCATGCTAGCATGTCTGGTTTTGCTAGTGACAATCAACACTCGGTGGGTTAGTCTGACCCCATTTTGGTGCACCTTGGCAGAACTCGGGCTTCGAATAAAGCCTCCCCATGGTGTTACTGATCGAGTTGGTCATGAGGGACTTCAGCTATAGGCCAAGCGAGAAGCTAGCGCTAATCAAACATTAACACTAATGTGACCACCCACAGGTTGAGCAGTTGTTGATGGTGGTGAGCTGCAGGGGCTCAGCTGGTATAAGAACAAGAAGGCTCTGTTATTGAGCTAACCTACATTTTTCGTTTTTCTCCTCCACTACACCATGGAGGGGTGGGCTGTCAGACCCCATCAGCCCCCTTAGCGGCTCAACCCTCCCAATCATTTTCACAAGAATAATGCCGGACTGGAAAACATCAAACACTCCAGCTCGGAGACTCCGGGGCTGCCACCCATCGCCTCTGTCAATATCTGGAAGAGAAGTGTTCCTTTATTGTTCTTCATCTTTTTTCCTCAACCCTCTTGACTGAGAATCTACTGTGGCCATGTTTTTTTCATGTGGCTAACCCCCCGATAAAAGGTTAAAATGCAGGGGGGGCTTTTTAAAAATGAAAAGCAGGTAATCTCTAGTGATCTTATTAGCATTCATCTGTGACAGCATAGGGTGTGAAATGAGAGAGGCAGGATTAGGCGAGTACCTCATGAGAGGAGAGGCTGGGGGAGGGATAGGGGGTATCAGTGAAAGGAGGGAGAGCGGGTGGTTTGAGGAGAGGGGGCTAGAAGGAGAGGAATGGAGGGGGTACACAGAGTATTTCTGGCAGATAGCCAGCTTGAAACCCGATAAATTACAGTGAATAAATTTCAAAGTGAAATGATTGCAGAAGCCACACCGGACTTGTTTCGGAAAGCCTTCAATTCCCAGGGTGAGGGCTCTCTGTTGGCATAAAATAAATTAAACTGTTAAACACTAAATGAGAAGTATTCACATTTGAATGATAATAACAGTCTGAAGCATAACTGTGCACAAAGGAAGGATGAGACACTAAATAGCTACAACTGAACCATTAGGCAGCCATGCATCACCACTTGATGAAAGAGGACTCCAGTTTCTCATATTTTAGGAGCCTCGCAAAATCTAGACAGTTGCTATAATGCTATCTTGGTCTTTTAGACTTTCCTGATATTGATTCTTATAAAAGCACGGCTATGTTTGTAAACTGGCAGTGGGCAGTCCTTAGGGCCTTCTAATGGAATAATAAAAAAAAATAAATGTCTGCAGTTCTTTTTAAGTTCTAATTAAGTACAAATGATCTTTTCTATAACTATGTTTTATCACCTGTCTGTAAAGCACTTTGAGCTGCAACCGGCATGAAAAGTGCTATATAAATATAATTATTATTATTATTGTTATTATTTTTTATTTAATAGTCAACGTGTAAACTCTGCAAGTATTGTAGTATTACTCTTATTTTCTTGCTAAGTTTTGTTTGGTAACAAATAGGTTAAATTCTTGAAACACCCAGTGGAAAATCATCCAGTTTTCTGTGGTATCTAGGTATCACAGACAGTTATACGAGTTCTCTCATTGGTTAGGCCCTCAAGAGCTGGACTGAAGGCCTAAAGCAACAGATTATCCACTAATATAATTATGAACTGACAGGGGAATCACATTTTGATTTACAATGTGTAGGAACAATTTGGTTAGAAAAAATGTCACTCTAGACCTTCTAAAAGTCTTAGATACATCACAGTCTAGGAGTAGCACAAAATATATAAAAAAAAACATTAAATGTATGCTATGTCCTTTACATATCAACATAAATTATTTTAACATGCATTTTACAAGTCTCAGATGAAAGCAGTGGTGGACAGTAACTAAGTAAATGTAATTTGTTACTGTACTTAAGTACTTTTTTCGTTTATCTGTACTTTACTGAAGTATTTCCATTTTGGGTGACTTTTTACTTTCACTCCACTACATTTCAAAGTCAAATATCTTACTTTTTACTCCACTACATTATGCAAAATCTGTCGTTCCTTTTGGCTTGTGTGTGTATAAAAACATAACGTCAAAACGAAAGACGTGTGAAGCAAGAACACCAATCAGAGTACAGCGATAAAGTAAAGGAAAACTCATTTGTGAACCTGTGTTTAAAGTTTTTATTAAACTTAAACTTGTAACTAAGTTGCAAATAAATCTTAAACCGAAACTTTGCTTGTTTGCAAAAGGTTATTTCATAGCCACGTGGTTCCACCTAATGGAAATTGTTTGCCTTTAGTGTTTTGTGCTTATGATAATTTTAATAGACATCAGTGTCTGACTAATTAATGACATTCTATTAAAAGATTGGTTTCACCTAAAATGAGTTAATGAAGCGAGTCTTGTTACAAAAATGATAATAGGACATTAGAGTCTTAATTAATCTTTTAGTACTTTCACTTTTGATACTTAAGTACATTTGAAGGCAAATACTTTTGTACTTTTACTCAAGTGGAGGTCTAAAGGGAGGAACTTCTACTTTTATTGGAGTAATTTTTTACCTTAGGTATCTCTACTTAAATCAAGTACATGATCTGTGTACTTCATCCACCACTGGATAAAAGGTGGAATGTCTTTTACAAGCTTGGAATGTCCATGTTTCCTCTAGAGTCACTTTTTGACCAAGTTTTTACAATTGTGGCCCAAAATGAAGGCCTAGTTCTAATAGGCATGATTAGCATTAATTAACAAAGGCCAGAAAGTCTCTTTTTCATGAAAGAGAACAATAATAGCTAGCGCATGGTGTGAAATGGAAAAGGAACATTTGGTATCTCAGGAAGATATACATCTGTATTGTTCATTCTAATATCTGGCACATTTGTCTATGTATTTCCCCTCTGTTCCACCTGGGCAACTCAAAAGAACTTTTTATTAATGTTCATAATCATGAATATCGAATAGTTTTCACTTAAGTTAAGACTGACAGTATATGAGTTTGACTTTGTGGCATGCGCCCGCCCACCGGGCCCGACGATGGCGGCCACGAGAGCCAGCAGGAAGGCGGGGCCCGAACACCCAGCGGCGACGAACCTCGACCAGGACGGCAGGGAGAGAGCCGCGAGTGGGGAGGGGGCGGAGTGCAAAGCCCGAGCTCCTCCGAGTAACCCGAGTGACGCGAGTGATGGCGGGAGGAGCTCGGCGCTGGGTGTTCGGGCCCCGGCGATGACGGCCACGAGAGCCAGCAGGAAGGGCGGGAGCATGCCACAGACTTGTTACAGAAATCGACAGGTTCTGCTTTCTTGCAAATTAAGGATGAATTGTAAACTGTAAAACTACCTCCACTGTTGATGAAATCACTCCTCACACAAATGAAGAGAGCAGCTTCATTGTAAACTTCTGGTGTGCATGAACATTGACCCAGGAATAGGCCTATGCAATAGAAAATACTAGCAATGACTGATAAGTAATCCAAAGATGCTTCAATGGTGATAATCACCATGTTCGGAAAGAGAACTGACAGACTATAAAGGACTACTTCAAATCCACTTTTTGCTGTTTAAACAATAGATTATTATGGGGATTATAATACAGTCAAGTAAATTCCCCACTGTCTCTGCTGGGTGTGACACACCATCTCTAAAAATTCTAAAATTCTATATACATCTCAAGTGTCCCAATGACTCGGATGAGTCGTAAAATTGTGCAACTATTGTACCTCATGGTTTCTCACAGGCATTTTAAGCTGAATTCCAGAACACATAACAGCAGAAAATACCTTTTTTTGGATATCTAAAGCCCATAGCTTTGGAACTCACTTACTCAATCACTCGGCCTGACGTTTCTCCACAAAGGGGAGAAATTAGCATGCACACTGCTTTTATGTGCATCGTTTAAATAGAGGAAACAGTCATGAACCCACACCAGCAGGAGCTCTTGACCGCACATACTTGCAAAATGAGGTGAAATAGTTCATTACCAAATGATGTTAACTTGCATTTCATGAATATGTGATTCCCTCATACGATTTTCATTAAAATAGTTAGTGTTTAAAAGCATAACAACTAAAGAAAGCGTAGAAAGTAGCTCTAAGCTGCAGTAGATTTTCAAGTTATCAACACGGGCGATGTCTTTCAGTGCAGAAAAAGTTCTTTTAACAAGAATTGTGTTGATGTGGAAGGTGACGAGTGTAAAAGAATGCACTAATAAAGATAACCATATACATGTACTGGAAATCATTTGCTGTATTGGTTTAAAGATTCTCTCAGGTTCAGAGTTCTCTCCTGGAACATGTCTGTCATATTCATCCCAGTGAGAATAGGGGTGAATGCAGACAGGCTAAAAATAATTATGTACTCTCGCACTTCTTCTACCCATCTCTGATGCTCTTTGACAGGCAACTAGGTGGAAACTGTTTACGTCTTTCACTTTCTTCATTCTGCTATGGAGCCTCTGTGACTCACATCTCACTGCCACTGATAAGCTCAAGTGCTGCCACTGCATACCTGCATACTTCACCTGATGATGTCTCTCTCTCACTCTCTCTCTCTCTCTCTCTCACTCTTTCACTTTCTCTCTCTCTCTTGTTGCTATGACATCCTCTCTCTCTCACTTTCTCTTTGCCTTTCCCTATCTCTCCAATCATTCTCTCCATTTCTATCGGCTTTTCTCTCACTCTGTCTTGTTCTCTCTGCCTTTCCCTCTTTCTTGCTCTCTATTTTTTTGTATTCTCTCTTTCTATCACTCATATTCCTTCCAACCCTTTATCTCTATCCCATGTTCTCTCATTCTGTCTTGCTCTCTGTTTCTTGTTCTCTCTCTCTCTCTCTTTCACTCTCATCATCTCTTCTTTCTCACTTTCTTTGTCTCTCCCTATCCACCTCTCTCTATCTTTCCCATCTCTCTTGCTCTCTCACTCCCCTTTGTCTCTTTCTCTTTCTCCTCTTCTCTCTGTCCATCTCTTTTTGTCTGTCTCTCTCCAAATCTTCCTTTCTCTCTCTCTCAAAACCTTCCCCTCTCTCTCTGCATCTCTCTTTCTTCACCTCTCACTCTATTTCCCCCTCTTTGTCCATCTCTTTCTCTCTCTCACTCTCTCCCCATCCCCCACTTTCACTCTGTTCCATCTCCTCTCTCTCCTACTCTCTTGCACTCTCTATCTCTTTTTTCTCTCTCTCCAAATTGTCCTCTCTCTCTCTCTTTCTGTATGCCTCTCTCTACCTCTATTTCCCTCTCTCTCTCTCTCTCTTTATTGCCCCCTCTCTTGGTCTCTTTCTCTCTCTATCTCTTCTGCTCTGTCCGCCTTGCCCTCTCTGGCCATCTCTTTTGCTCACTCTATCTCAGTCCCTATCTCTTTCTCGGTCTCTCTCACATATCTGTCTATCCCCCCTTCTTTATCAATCTCTATACATATCTCTTTCTCCATGATTTCTTAGAAAACAAAGTCTTTACTTCAGAAGACAAATGGGAATGTAATTATGGCTTCATCTCTATCAAGACACTCAAGTGTATAAACACACACACACACAGTGAGAACAAGCCTGATGTGCGGCTGCTGAGAGGTGCTCAAAGCTAACACACCTGGGTGTGCTATTTCTTTGAACAGCATGTTCAACACACTTTCCATCACAAACTACTTTCCAGTTAAAACACAGCCAAGAGAGAATGGAGAGAGAGACAGAGAGAGAAGAGAGAGAGAGAGAGAGAGAGAGAGAGAGAGATAGACGGAGAGGGAGAGAGAGAGAGAGAGAGAGAGAGAGAGAGAGAGAGAATAGAGAGAGAGGGAGGGAGAGAGAGACAGAGAGAGAATAGAGAGAGAGGGAGGGAGAGAGAGAGAGAGAGAGAGATTGAGAGACAGGGAAATTTATTTGTTTATTTATTTATTTAGTGTGTCCACACTCAGACCAGGAGAAGATTCTGCTGCACACACTGCACAATGCAACCCTGCCAATGAGTATCACAAAGAGAGCAGACTGCACTGTTTCTAACAGAGAAATGGAGATTAGGCTTATGCTGGGAAATGGCTTTGTATCAGCCAGCAACACTCCACACAATGTGGAGAACAAAAGGCAGGCTGATGCCCCGCACACAGTGCCACACTCAGTTAACCCTTCAAACTCACAGCAGCATGATTTCATTCAATATTATTTTTTTTCTTACTTGTTGCTCATAAAAACAGACAGAGAAAATCAGTAAAAGAGCAGAATTTAAAATCTAAATTAATGCCACATTCATGTAATGACAGAATAATTATCACAATAACACACACAATTATGCAGAAAATGGAAAGATCAGTTTTTCCATTGTTTATCCTTGAGTTTGAAGAGCTGTAGCGAAAAACTGTTACTGATAAATATTAACACTCTCTACCCTATACCGCATTCACTTTTAGTAAATATTGTGTTTGTGCATGTGAATTGACTGTTTGCTGGAAAGCTGGTTAAAAAAAATAACACCAAAGCTGTTTTTTCTACAACTGTCTGTGAAGACTAACGTATATGATAAAACAGATAGTTCTGGTCTTAAAATCTGATTGGCTGAGCCACATTCGAATCGAAGCCGTTGTAAAATCCATGATATACGTACACCTATGACCACCTCACAACAACTTAATTGTGTATTACTCCGCCACAGCATGCGTTCTCCCTAAATAGTGTGCGAGCTATGAAGGTATAGAAATTCCAGCCTCTACAGCCAAATCATTTATCGAGTATGGTTGTAGCTGAGTCCCAAATTTCCTAGCTATACTAAGCACTGTTGGGGTGCAGGACCCAGTATTTAAATCCCTACATAGTGCACCATGTAGGGAGCAGGGAGCCATTTGAGATTCAACCCCAGTGTGAGATAAGGGGCGCTGGATTGGTGCTAAATAAGACTCGCAGTGGCAATCTGGTTGCCAAAAAGTACTTATAAAGCGAAGATTTTTTCATTAAACAGTGTTGAGTTTTCATATGTTTATTGTTATATGACAAAAAAAAAATCATGAAATAACTGCAATTTACAGCAATGGGTGACCAAACTTTCTCCTCATTCAGCAGCCTATGGTTGCTTGTCAAGGACACACTGTTAAGGAACTAAATTTCTTGATGAAATACTTGTTTATGTTTGTTTATTATTGTAAAAATAACTTACATTACTTTCTGAAAAATTGTGTGTTTTATCATATTTTATGTTGGCTGCCATTTTATAAAAGCAGAAAACCATTTGAAGCTGTGCGTTACTGCAATTTTAACACAGGGAAGGGAGTTTTTATTAAAATTATCCATGATAAAACTGCAGTAATGCACAGCCTCCTGTGGCTTACTGCTTTATTAACATCACTTCTACAAGCTTATAAAAGCAAAATAATGCACTAATGGAAATGGGTGAAAAGTTACCCAAATTTAACAGATTTAATGGTGGATATGCTGTGAAACAAACTTTCAATCAATACACATTACCACATTTGTGTTCTCAAGTAGAACAAGAGTTATATATCATGATAATATGAATTGAAAACATTTATAATGAAAAATTTCTTTTTGACTTCAGACTTGCTATGCAGAAATAAAAAAATCCTTTAGACAAACAGAACAAACAAAAACAAGAATAAGAAGTGCAGACTCCAGACAATACAATATGTAATTCAAATACTGCATAACTCACTATGTTATTAAGCTGCCTTGAAAAGGGCTTTATTTTTCAAAATTGCAACACTACTCCACCTACAGCTTTCGATCTAGAACCACAAAACCTTGCAGGATTTTGGAGCCACAAAGCATATCATAGCAACAGTCTAGGAACAACATAGCAACCACCTAAAATAGCACAGGAATGGCCTAGCAACACCTTAGCAACCACCTGAGACAGCATAGGAATGGCCTAGCAACACCTTAGCAACTACCTGAGATTGCATAAGAATGGCCTAGCAACACCTTAGCAACTACTTCAGATAGCATAGGAATGGCCCAGGAACACCTTAGCAACCACCAAACAACCACCAAGCAACACCCTAACAATAAGATGGAATATCATGGCAACCTCACGGCAACACCATAAAAACTCCCTAGAATTACCATGTAAACCTAATTAAGTTCATCAAAAAACAACTGCTATAATTTTTGAAGTGTTATTAGATGGTTTTGTCAAGCCAACCTAAAGTTTGTTAAAAACAAACATCTCAGGGGTTAAATACTAGAGTATAGGAAAATCTGTTTGGAAGGGTATACAAGCAACGGATTGCATTAGAATGAACCTTACAGAATCATAAGGACATAAAATGTTCATGTTGGATATCATTACACCATTGCTTAAACCCAGAGGCCACAGAGCAGACAGTATGGTGCCAGAGAACGAACTGTGCTCCCTAGAGAGGTGTACAGGTGGCTCTATCGCATGCTAAAAATAACACAAAAATACATATCAAAGAAAGAGAGATTTTGTTTAAACAGGTGAAATGGGAGATGCTACCACATGTTCTGGTAAACATTTCCACTGTTTATTTGACCATAACAGGTCAACATGTGGCTTAAAACAATGCAGCTAGGCCAAGAGAAAAAAAGTAATTTAGACTAATATCAATTCTACACTGAAAAAAAGGTGCATGATTTAAATGTGTCAAACAGTTGCACATGAATTAAGACTTTTACATCAACAGAATTGCTGTCTTTTAGTTTATTCTTCTCTTTTGGCCACGAATGTGTTCATATATCACATGAGTGGCATAAACTAAGAGAAGGGTACAAACCTGAATGCTTGACCGTTACAGTGATGGGGTCTAGAGGCCCTGCTGTGCTGAGGGAGCATTTTGCTGGCATGGTGTGGGTCCACTTGTCCCCTTAGAGGCAATGGTCACTGCAAATAAACTGACTGATCACCTTTGTCCTGTAATGTAACATGTCTATCCTGATGCATCCTGAAAATGACAGCTGCCCCTTCCACAGGACACGAGGGGTTCACTCCAGTACAGTTCCACAGAATTTATGCTAAAGTGCACTAAAGCTGTTCTGTTGGCTCATGATGGCCCAACACTTTACTAGGACACTTTATGTTGGTTTTTCCTTTGATTTGTCACCCATCTGTATATGGAATGAACACTGATTTATTACATGTCAGTATAATGGTTAAATGGTAATGTTGACAAAGAAAACAGATTTCTACAAGCACTTTAAAAACACAGAGCTACAGCAATTGATGCTTTTTCATAATACTTTTGGTTTCTACTAACAGCTGAAAACACTCAATTTGTGGTTATGAAAACTGTTAAATGGCTTAATTCCTACAAAGTGTAAGATGCTTGCATTCTGTGGTGTCCATCTACTTTAATTCAGGAAAATTATGCTTCCAAGAGTAATTCAGCAGGTACAACTCTTTAGCTGGGCAATCTAGCATAGGTAATAGGTTGCATAATGCAACATACAGCTCCAATTAGAACTCTTAAAGCTATTTTCTGCACAACAGAGGAGCAATGGTGAACATTAAATGGAAGCAGAAGTTGAAGTGTCAGCTGAGTGTCAGCAAAAAGTCAAAGCTATCATTTCAGAAAGGTCAGAGCAACACAGAGAATGCTGTTCAGTCTTCATTAGAGGTGAACCCTACACCTTTATAATGCACAAATCTAGGATTTGTATGTTTTAAACTACCTGCAGTCCAGTGCCTTTTGTGCACAGGTATAAATAACAACATATTCTATTCATAAGTTCATTCAGTAAGAGAGCACATTGCTGATTTAATTTGCAAGAAACTACTGCCAGCAAACTTGTGTTGGACTATGTTGCAAAGCCCACAAGCACTTGCTAAAAGCATATAGCTGCACCAGACATTCAGTGACATCCATTATATGAGAGATCTACACCTCTATGTTATTGCAGGCATCTACTCTGATTACATGTAATTTTGCTGTAAAACAACAGGTAGAGCAACTGTGCATCTCTATGAATAATTCATTGTGGCTCATAGAGAAGGAAAACTGTTCAAACACCACAATCATTCCTGTACATACAGATAACAGCACTGAACATGTGGAGAGAAAAGAAAAAAACCTACAGAGAAACTACCAAGCACATGAGAGGCTCTTCAGCCAGGGAATAACATCAAAGCCTCCACAGCCAGCCCTATCTCCAGACAGAGAGAAGCCACTCTCCTTTTATCTGTAAATCTTTGAAGGCGAGATTACGGCCGACCCTCCATCGTAAAAATCCACTTGCTCCCAGCACCTGATTTTTGCACACTCCTGCACAATTTTGTGCTACACCAGGGCAATGACCTTCCTTGTAATGTAATGTAAGGTATGTTATATGTTGTTTCGAACATATAAATGCCATATATGAAGCATGTATGTGTGCAAGCTACATATCACACTGCTGTAGAGTTCTGGTCTTGACCCCCATGAGAGTCATGAGGGTCCTCTGTAGATATCTCCTGGTCATAAGAGGCCGATTAAATTGGTAATAAAGTGGAAATTGGGCTTCTTCCCACGCTGAATACCTGATTATATGGTGTGATACACTGGCTGGATGCACTGCAAGTCTTTATGACTGAAATTTTGCACTTCAATGATTATATAGATCAAGCATTCCATTTACACAATACACTACTGTGCAAAAGTGAGAGACTTTGATTTCTATTCAAAACTGCCATCACAAGCCACAAATTTTTCAGATATTTCTGAGAAGATTAGATAGATAATCTATTGTATAAGGGAAAAATCAGAGGAAAATAAAAATATTGAAAGATATAGAGAAAGAAAAGGAAAAGATCCACAGGTGTTTCCGTCCACCCTTCCACTGTGAGAAGACAACTCAACACAATGAGTCTGAAGAATGTGTAGCCATCAAGAAGCCCTCACTGAGAAAAGGAAATAGAGAAAAAAGAAGAGAAATTACTGGTGTTCTCAGAACAATGGACTGTCCGCCCCAGAGTCCAGACCTCAACATGACTCATTTTGGGATTGCTTAGATCTCTAAGGAGGTGTGGAAAAAGATCCCTGCAGAAAGTAGTCAAAAGAATGGAAACTGTAATAAAGGCAAAAAGTGGACACACTAAATACTGAAAAATGTGACCTATGAAATATGACTCAATATGCACTTGCTGTCTCTTTGGTAAGCCAGAAATCACAAGGGTGGTCTCTGAATTTTGCACAATATATTAGTCATAAAAGGGCGGCACGGTGCCGCAGTGGGTAGCACTGTCGCCTCACAGCAAGAAGGGCCTGGGTTCAATTCCCGGCCGGGCGACCAGGGTCATTTCTGTGTGGAGTTTGCATGTTCTCCCCGTGTCTGTGTGGGTTTCCTCCGGTTTCCTCCCACGGTGCAAAGACATGCAGTCAGGCCAATTGGAAATGCTAAACTGCCCCTAGGTGTGAATGTGTGTGTGATTGTATATGTATGTCTGTCTGTCTGCCCTGCGATGGACTGGCGACCTGTCCAGGGTGTATCCTGCCTTCCGCCCAATGACAGCTGGGATAGGCTCCAGCACCCCACCGCAACCCAGAAGGATAAGCGGTTTAGATGATGTATGTATATTTTAGTCATAAAAGAATTGTTATATTCAAACAAGTCTGTCCCAACATTGACTAAAAGATCAATTTACCTACACTTCCTATCAAAATAACAGTAATAACAGTGCATGTATGATTTAACTATAAATCTCAGTCTACAACATAATACACAAAATAAAATAATAAAAGCAATATTATAGCACCAAAACACTGAAATGTCCTTTGAAAAAAATGTCTGTGACCCTAAGATGATCAGATGAACTCAAGGGATCAAGAAATAAAGGACACAAATAAGAAAACACGACATGATCACTAGCAGATAATGAGCTAAATAAAAAAAAAACAAGCGCTCAAAGAAAGAGGTCACAGTATATGTGTCACTGTTTGTGTGTGTTTACCTTGTGTATGCCTTCTCACTCCCTCAGGCTTATTTACTAGACTGTCAAATCTTAACAGAGTGAAAAGGAAACTGTCACAACAACCCGTCCACTCTCAAACACTGTTTGGTCAACTACTAAGATCAAAGGTCACCAAAGCTGCGGCATGCCACTTGAGGAGGCAGCATGCATGTTGATGGCACTATGATTCAGTCCGACAGGCTCTGCCAGCCCAGTGAGAGGGCATTAGGCACAGGAGACATGCCGCTTAAGCAAACAGCAATGGTGAACAGCATGGCTAGATTTTGGTGCCACTGATATAACATGACATGACCCTTTCTCTCTCTTCATGAATACCAAAAAAAGAATCTCATCCATTTTAAAGTAAGAGGTTGGGAAAAAATCCATAATTTCTCCTTACCCTAAGTCTAGGCAATCAGCAACGATATGTTTAGTGTTTGAAGTTTACTTCTTTAGTTTTGCACTGGAGCTTCAAGAAAACAAGTAATGAAAGCTCATGTCCAACCAATTAGCACTGTGCAAACTGCTTGCCTACATCACCACACTCTGGCCTCAAACTGAACTGAGTTGTTTAGAAATCTCAAATGGACTTGCTTATGTGGTTTCTGACATGCTGATATTTATACATACTGTTATCTATACATACTGTCTATACAGTACTGTCAAATTAAACGCAAGAAGCAGAAAATGCACCAACTTCTAAGACAGAACTTTAGAGGCTTGGAAAAATATCCTTGCAGCTATCTCTAAAAACCGAAAGCAATCATGTGAAAAGAAAAGCCTCTGTGGAGGCTTCTGTGTGATTTTGTGTTAATTATGTTTTCTGATATCTTTTCCTAGTGGTTAACTTGTAATTAATGGGCATCTTGACTGGAAATTAAATGAAGGATTGTCTTTTGCAGAGTACTGTAAAAATGGACAAAAGTAGCTTACATAGCTAAAAACAGTAGTAGCAGCTGTAATAAAGCCAGAACATTGCTTTGTGAGTACTTTTGTCCATTTTTAGCGATCACTGTATGTCATACAATGTCATGAAACACAAAATCAAGTTTATCTGAGATGTTTTACAGCTTGACATAGTTTGGGTGGGTAATGGCTTCAATTATTTGTTAGTTAAATTAGCCTCACAGCTTTAGAGCTAAACTAAATACCAAAGAGACTATATGGACAGAAGTATTGGGACACCCCTTTTAATTACTGAATTCAGGTGTTTCATTAGGTCCCATTGCCACAGCTGTATAAAATCAAAAACCTAGACATGCAGTCTGCCTTTACAAACATTTGCGAAAAAATGGGTCGCTCTGAAGAGCTCAGTGGCTGTAACAGGATGCCACCATTGCAACAAGTCAATTAGCGAAACCTCTTCCATCCTAGATATTCAACAATCAACTGTGAGTGGTTTTATTGAAAAGTGGGAGTATTTAAGAACCACAACAACTCAGCCACGAAGTGTCAGACCATGTAAAGAGCGGGTTCGAGTGCTGACGCACATAGTGCATAAAAATCGCAGACGCCCTGCTGACTTAATAACTGCAGAGTTCCAAACATCCTCTGGCATTAACATCAGCACAAAAACTGTGTGCCGGCAGTTTCATGGCATGGGTTTCCATGGCCGAGCAGCTGCATGCAAGTCTACATCACCAAGCACAATGCCAAATGTCTTATGGAGTGGTGTAAAGCACAACACCACTGGACGCAGTGAAAACATATTCTGTGAAGTGACAAATCACGCTTCTCCATCTGGCAGTCTGATAGATGAGTCTGGGATTAGCAAATGCCAGGAGAACATTACCTGCCTGACTGCATTGTGCCAATTGTAAAGTTTGGTGGAGGAGGGATGATGCTATGGGGTTGTTTTTCAGGGGTCGGCCTAGACCCCTTAGTTCCAGTGAAGGAAAATCTTAATGCTTCAGCACACCAAGACATTTTGGACAATCGTATTCTTCCAACTTTGTTGACACAGTTTGGGGAAGACCCTTTTATGTTCCAGCATGACTGACCCCCAGTACACAAAGTAAGGTCCATAAAGGCATGGCTGGCTGGGTGAGTTTGGTGTGGAAGAACTTGACTGGCTTGCACAGAGCCCTGACCTCAACCCCATCAAACACGTTAGAGACAAACTAGAACAGAGACTGCAAGCCAGGCCCTCTCATCCAACATCAGTGTCTGACCTCACAAATACTCTTCTGGATGAATGAGCAAAAATTCCCATAGACACTCTCCAACATCTTGTAGAAAGCTTCCCAGAAGAGTGGAACCTGTTATAGCTGCAAAGGGCGACCAACTCCATATTATTGCCTGTGGAATATAGAATGGGGTGTCATAAAAGCTCCTGTCAGTGTAACGTGTAGCTGTCCCAATACTTTTGTCTATATAGTGTATATCGTAGTTGAGAAATTGTGTAAATTACCTCTTTTTGCCAAATCACTGCTGTAAGTAAGAGCGAGAAAAGCGAGAACATGCTTTTAAAAAAAGCAAGGCTGCATGTCCAAAAGTACATGCTGTTGTTCCCCCTCGCTCTCCACCTTTCTCCAATTCTCTCTCATTTCTGCCTCTCACTTACAACTGTGCAACCATGGCAACTTGCTTTGGAGACCTTGGACAAGGTGTGCATGTGCCTGCTGAAAGTCAAGGCCAAAGTGAGGGCATAGGCATTACCAGACAATAGAGCTTCTCCCATTCCCCACCCCGCCTGAGTGGTCTGGAAGCATCTCTCTGTGAATATGTATACTGGCCACAGGCAATCTGTTGAACAATATTTAAAGCAGTGCTTATTTGTTGGTCGCATTCCATTTGCATAATGGCGCATGCTTTACTTCAAAGGATTATTGAATGAGTAAATGTACAAAGCAATATCCATTTCAGAAAGTGACAAATGAGAGCGGACCACAGGACATGCCCTACGCTGTCTGTCAACCCGAACTAGAGTGTTTTTTATTTTTTTTTTTTCTAAAAGCAACACAGACATACCAATTAATAGTGAGTGTTACAAAACATTAATATTCATTTAGATTTTGTGCTATAAAAGATATTAGTGATATTATAAATACCAACATTAATTGGAATGCTTTGCACTGTTTTATTAAAAGGACATAAAAGCCAAAATGATAAAAGTAACCACCGCTTCATCTGTTGTACACATGCTCACTCACACCTTACAGCAGAGCCACAGTAGTCTCTAGGTCAGTTTTCCGACTAGCAAAACCCTCTGATGATGTACCTGGACGGTGGGATGAACATTTGAAAAGTATTATTAATTCATTTATTTATTTATTTTTAGCTTATCAAAGCAGAAGGTTTTTTCCAGAGTGTGCCCCTTTTTTAGGGTTAAATTATTTCAAGACACCCCACCTTTCCATCCCCCCACTACTAAGAATAATCATTGCCTGCATTCCTTAGGTAGCACTTCAACACAAACCACAAATCTTTAGCCTTGCACTGAAAAAATGCTTCAAGTTTAGCACTTAAACAGTCTTTTAATTCAATCTCAACCTCAGTAACAAGCTCACCCAGTAGAAATTCATAAGTGAAGTAAAACTCCGGCCACAGACTGCCGCCTCACTGTCCATGTCGGCACATCCAAGGATTAAGAATCTCTGGGACCCCCAGGTTAAGAACCCCTGAATTACTCATCAGACGAAGTGGACAAAAGACAAAGCCTTGCTATCTAGATAGCTCAGTTTAACTTCTTCTCACTCGCTGAAAGAGTAAAGATTTTGGTGTCAATTTTGTGCTGAATAAAGACAGAATCACTGTTTTCTTTAGGATTTTGTTCAGAAGTTACACTAATATTACACTAATATCAGCTTGTTTGTATTTATTAGCCTGTAGATCAGTGGCTAGGCTCACAGTCGGAATTAGCTGACGCCAAAGGGATTCCTAATGGTTGCGTGACCCGTTTCCGCAATGCATGCTGGGTATTTGTATTGTAGAGAGAGAACACTCAAAAATAAAAATATGAAAACTTTATAAAGTCATGAATTCTGTCAAACTAATGAGACTGAACGATATAATTCTGTGCCACAAAATTCTGTATAACACAACAAATAACAAAAACGCCAAACTGCATTTTCACCATTTCTGTATAGAGACTAAATGGACACTAAGTTAATTCACTATCTGCAGTCCAGCTAACAGATGACAGTATTCTCCATGTGTATCTAATGGCCACAGTGATTTACAGTGGGCTGTGATGAAGATGGTGAACCTCCGTATGCTGGTCAGAAAGGCACCTGTCATCAATAAGCTAATTATATGCATGGTCACACAGCAATTAGTGTCTAACACTTCTAAGTAACTCATTCTATTCACAGACACACAGCCTCATCCTTCAACACACAAATTCCTGTCTGTGTCTATATGAGCAATTGTCAGTCCTTTAACCATTCATTTGGTCACAAATGACGACATGTGATCTGTTATACTGGTTTATGGCTAAACAGCCCTGCTTGTAAAGCTGCTCCACCTTTTTAGGGTAAGAACTGAATTGGGAAATATTCAGAGTGAATCTGTTTGAAAGGATGGCTGATATTTTAGCAAATAATCTCACTAGTTTAATATCTGGCAAGCCATAAATAGGCCTGATAATTAAGCTAAAGATTGACTGGCATCTAAATAATAGTGATTTATTCATTGTATGCAGCTATTCAAGCACAAGTGTAAGATTAACTATTGTGCCTGATAACAGAAACAGCTCAAGCTTAAAGCAAACAAACATTACTCACCAGTACCTTCTGATGTTGTTATAGCACCAATTAGAAGTTACACCTTTTGTTGTTTTCATAAGACCCATGATAATTGCGATCAGCTGAAATAATTGTGATTATATCCTCATTTAATAGTTGCGAAAGGCCAAGCCATGAATAAACTTGAAAATGACTACATAAACAAAAATGTGATGATGGGTAAAGTTGCTGAATACTGCAATGATGACATGTGATGTGACAATTTACAATTACAATATGTGCTGCACAGTACTGGAAACTGCATACAGGGCTGCCAAACTGTGCACTCGTGAGGTGCAGGGTTTTAAAGATGCAGTGAAATAATGCAGGCATCAACAAGCTTGAGACAAAACTGAAAATGAAAGGGATGAAGAGATAGTGGTGCTAGTAAATGGTCTTACCTATTTTTTTTATTATTATCTACATGTTGTAGAATTTGGGAAACAGCAACACTTACTGTATATGTACACGCGGCCACAGCACAGCATGCTTTGCGCTGCATCTTCTTACACATATATATATCTGATCTTGAGAGTTCATATAGCGTTATTTTCATAAATTTAGCACATGTTCGAGGCTGTTGTTAAAGAAAGTGTCCAAACATATGTTATAATCAGAATCTGCCACCTATTCTTTCATTAGATCCTCCCACAAATACATAAAAAACTAGGGAGCCCTGCTGGTGACATCCCATATAAATAAAAATAACGTGTGTTGCGTGGCCACGACTTAGTAAGGCGTGGAAATGAGATAATTAAGTCGTGAAGACCACTTAGTAAGGCGTGGGAACGAGATCATGCCTAACCGTTTCCACCCCTTACTAAGTCATGGCCACGCATTATTTTTATTTATACAGGATTCTATTTTTATTTTTCTACATCATCTGAACTCAGCAGCTGCCTTTTAAATTATGTGAAAATGTCATGATGAATGGGCCAAAATGAACTGGAATAAAATCTCTTTACATTAACTCACAATAAAAGTAAAGAAACTTTTTGCCTTCTCCTGTAAAGTTACTGCTTTGGACTTTTTCTTTGGACAACAATGATATGCATGAGAGACAGAAGCGCATTTTAGGTTTTTTCACTTTCAAACATAACAAGTGGGCAGAATGCATCCAAATTGCATCTGAAACTAGTGTAAAAGGCTGAGTAAACAGACTCTAAGTGTTTTTCAAATGTCAGCACATTTATCACTCAGAAGCTGATCTTATAAACGTATTACTGAATTCAGTGTACAGTGGACACATCTATCAAAGAACACTTGACGGACCAGAGGGAGGCTTTCAAATAGGAAGTGAAACAAACAAAGCCTTTTAGCACCATGCAGTAAAATAAGCTATGTGATGATTATATCTGATGATACTGTGCTATAAAATACTAAAGCAACAGCATGTTATCTCATTTCTCTTATTACGGTGGTTTCATAGCCATGTCAAACACATATTAGATTGATTATTAACCTACAAACATGCAAAAACCATAGAGAGAAATCGTTATTCAGTGCCTTTGCTTCATACTTAATTGTTTCTAAATGCAAAAGGATTAACATTTTCTTTAAACATCAGAGCAAATCCTCATTTCTAGAATATAAAATCTCTCTATGCCGTCTATGCCGTCTGATATCTTGCCTTAGTAATATTACTATGCGATGAATTACTTTAAAGTGTTTTCCTGGAGGGCATCCATTTGCTGCATCCACAGCAGCCCAGCTGAGCTCAGTCCTCACCCATTTGGATTTCGCACACTGTAAGACGCTTAAGTTCAGGCATTGATCGATGACATTTCACCACATTACGCTGTGCTGCTTTACACGCCTCTGCGAACTCAATGGGCAGTGAGAACACTACGTGCTGACAGGATCGCCAGAAGCTAGTGAGAACGCCACACCAGGTTTGTTGGGAGAGAGTGGCTTGGGGAGAGATTAAGGAACTGTGACACAACGTCAGGAGCCATGCAGCACAGCCCAGGCTGAATCAATGACTGCCTCCTGGACATGTACGCTCCGAACACATGCGGCTACGCCATGAAGACGAAGAAAAAGCAGGGCTGGGCTTACCTGAGGAAGAAGGAGGCTGCTGAGCTGCTTTGAGATGCAGGTGGGGATACTGGGTGGCCTTGGTTGGCATGTCTATACCCTGTCGGACAGAAGGAAGGAACAGCGCTGGCCGGGGCAGACCTGGAAGCTTCTGAATGGAAATTCTCCTTGTTTAGAGCCAGATTCTGTAGGAAAGAAGCAGAAAAAACAGGAAATTTATAGACACTTTTCTGTTATCAGCTTTTTTTTTAGTTTTTGTATGTACTGAATTGGTATTTCATGAATCACATGGTCTGCCAACTAAATTGGTTTATATTGACAGATGATTAGATTTTACTGATATTTACTGATATTTGATTGTGTTTATTGTATTTATTGTATTCTAAAAGAACAGAATATTTAGGTGATGCTGAGCTGTTGTGCCATATTTGGCTGCATTTGTAACCCTTCAAATGTTACATTTCTCTCGCCCAATTCCTACATTTAAGAAATGTGACCACTTACATTTATTATGCAGTTTGCACAATGCTAGCCAGTTATAAGGTTCCATTAGTTGTTAGCTACATTAATAACTAATGTAGCTCCAGTGCTATACTAAAAAAGCAAATTTTGACCACTACTGATTGTCTTCACCACATCCATGATAAAATAAAATGTAAATTTGACTTTTGGCTGAACCATTGCTTTAAGACAGAGGTGCACAACTCCAGTTCTGGAGGGCCCCAGGGTCCAGCACAGTTTGGTAGTTTTCTTACCCAAACCCAACCACTGAACCTGGCAACTGATTTTATGAGTTGATTCATGTGTGCTTGAACAGGAAAATCACCAAACTGTGTTTCGTTTGCCTCTCCAGGACCGGAGTTGTGCACTCCCATTTTAAAACATTTTCAGCATAACACTGAGCGGAAAGTTCAGACAGTGTTACAAAAGAGTTTCAATAAAACCTAGACCGAGATCAAGTGTAGCACGGCCTAGAGCAAGGAGCAGATGCCCTAAAGCAGGGAGCAGAGGATGGCAATGCAGGCTGATCAGGTCCAGCTGTTTGAGAAAAAGGCTCGTTCCTTCTATAGATCCTTGGGGAATACCTTCTAACTGGCAGGAACAGAAAAGGCAATGATCTGTGCAGACTCGCTGGGCCCATCTCACCATCTGTAGCAAGGTTGTATTATCTTCCCTCACAACCAGTACGTGAGAGGGCATACAGTATTGTATGTAACTGCACTCACCTTTGTCTTTTGCTAGTAAAGTGCTAATAAACCCCTGCACTGGACTGCCTAAGGTTAATTAGATTACTGAAAATTAGGCATCAGAACATAACAAAAAACAAAAACTCCAGTTCTATATGCTGCTATATTAGTAAGTAAGATAAGAAGGTAAAAGCGTATCACAAAAGTTATCACTGCCTAATCCTGAGGTTTTCAATTATACATGTATCTATGCTAATGGCTCCATATATGAGTCATCAGTCATGGTGACTGCCTGAATGAGTTCATGTCTTTGGGTTTATTACTCAACTCTACACCCTCTTGGCTAACAGGATTATACACACAAATTCTTTAATCCACAATAACAGCACCTGTAAAAAAAACATAGCTGAGTGCCAAATATGAACATGTGGTGAGATTTTCAGAATATTATCACCTAGCTGTTCCAGCATTACGTTTTAGAATAACTGAACCGCTGTAAAAAACTGGCATTATACCAACAGTCACAAAGCAAAGAAGAATTCCAAATATTTATACTTTACATATTTGAAAATTTATTAACAAAATCAACTTCCAGTCCAGTACAGACAACACACACAGCTTAAATAGATTAAAAATGTTGAATTTTGACTATTTAACTACATTTTTCATTTCAATAGTTTGCCATATTGTTTGCTCAAAAATGTAGCATTTTTATAAACAATGTACCAATAAATATACCTCCCACTGTTTTACCTCTTTATTGACAATAACTAAAGCATGGTGTGGTTTACTTATGACTTATTTCCCACTCATAGCTCACTTAGACAAGTGGAAAAATTCTGTTCAAAGTGCATATTCTAAGTAGGGATGCATGATGTGGATATGGCAGAAATATAGCATCACAATACATGATATGTATCACAATCATAGGTGGCAACTATGGGGGGGGGTGTCATTCAAAGCCTGAGAAAAGCCACACACAGAATAGTCTGCTGCAATGAAACTGCATTAACAGTAGGGATTTTAAATGCAAAAAGAGTGCAGTTTTCCAAATGCTAATGCATAATGAGTTCTTTCCTGGTCAAGAGGGATTGCCAGATTTGCATTTTTCCAAACAAATCCAGC
This sequence comes from Colossoma macropomum, assembly GCF_904425465.1. NCBI lineage: Eukaryota > Metazoa > Chordata > Actinopteri > Characiformes > Serrasalmidae > Colossoma > Colossoma macropomum. Next base: position 24,293,416 of record NW_023494795.1, on the reverse strand, counting down.
TAGTCTGCAAGTGCAGTGTGGCTGGAAATTATAAGGTTGTGAGGTTTGTTTTTGTTTGATACTAAACATACTGAGGCTGCAGAAGGCTTGAAAATGAAAATGAAACGTCTTGCGAATGTATCTAGTGCTGAATAGCTGGCAAGCTCAGCACACACAGGCATGTTTGTGTGTGGCATGTTTGATGCGGTGTTGCTATTGCTCAAGCATTTAATCAGATTAATAAAAAGCTTTTTTTTCAACCCTAATTGTGACATAATTTGACTTATCAGTAAATATTCATGCTGCCCACCCTAAATCTAAGCTTTCAATCAATTCTACTTTTGTGTTCATAATAGACCTGGGCGATAGGACGATGTAATCGGATATCATCAATGACGGACAAGCAACCCGATGGCGGTGTGTAAAAGGCAATAATCAGCTTTTTGCTAAAAGAACAGAGAGAGAATTAGAGAGGACTAATTTACCACTAAACAGCTTGAAAAATACATTGGAAAACTGGGGTTCACATTAAGGAAGTGTGTGCGCTCGTGCAACAGTGACCAGATTTCTGCAGTTTTCCCGTAATGACTTTATGTGAATGGAATAAAAAATTACGAGCTATGGAACTTCTGCTCTTCTCAAAGTGACTCACTGCAGTAATACGCCTAAATGACTCAAATGAAATGACTGAAGTTAACACAGAGCTGCTAAGTTAACTCTAACCTGAAGAGAAAGTTTCTCTGAATCACATTTACGGCTGGTGTGCAGTATTGTCTGTCCAGATTAAGTGTCCTGGTGGTTAATGGAATTATGAAAATGCCACTGTAATGATGGAAAACAGCTTGTTTTTAATGTGGAAAGCACATGTACGTGGCTTCAGAAATCACCTGCAGTCTAAGGTTTCTCCAGCAGTGAGCGCTATCAGCACAGATTCAGTATCATAATATAATTATAATAATGTTAATTTTTATTAAAGATTTTCATTTTCAAAGATGTTCATAGAAAGACTGTGTGTGATTATTATATATATATATATATTATATATATATATATTTTGGAGGGGGGCATATTTTCAATAATTGTGATTTTTAACTAGAAAATATCATGGTAATTATTTTTAGATATTGCCCAGGCCTAGTTCATAATTAGGACTTGAGATATTTTATGACAAACTGAATTTGATAAAGAACTTTTGTTGTGCATACATACTATTTATTTTTGCCATGTTTTTCTTTTTACATCAAAACAAACTTGGAAGATCAGATTCAAACCTGTTCATACAGAATGTCAAGCGAATGGATTACGTAATACATTATGCAATTGTGTAATTTTATTCTCAGCCTCTAACCGTTAATTATTTGTCAGCCTCTGAAGGTGCAGTGACATCTTGGAAGATATATTCAGAAGCTGAACTTCAGCTTTCAGGATATTTGTGCATGGCAGTTGGCAGTTAAGTGCGCCAGAGTTTTCTTTCACTATCAATTAACATGCTGGCAGGAGAAAATGTACTAATTTCTCAGTCTGCCTTTACGTTTGAAGCTCAAAAAAAACTGTCAGCAGCCACTGGTAATCTACATCAGTGTTTATAGAGAGATGACCTCTCTGATGATGTAATATTTTTCTGCAGACGATTATGATTCAAGACTCTGCTTTTTATAGCCTATGAACTGTCAGTGCACACCCTCCCTGTGCTAAAATTATGCATGTTAGAGACAGGATGGTTTGCCCTAGATATAGTGAGCATGCACTATGTAACAAGACATGAAACACACACAAAACATAAAGCATGGTCGCTGCTTTTCTGTGGCAGAGAAACGGCACAAAATGAGCAGGAACGAGGGGGCCGTGGGAATCAGAAAATTGGACGAGCTGTGATCTGCTGACAGCCTGACAGAGAGATAACGAGCGCAGAAGAATCTCGCTCATACACCCGGTGGTAGAAATAGAGCCGCTGGCTCAAGAGAGCAGCATCTCTAACACCCAGCACAGCTGTACGCACTAATCCACGTCCCATCACACTCACAGTAATTACATCCTGATGTCAGAGTCCACCATTAGGGCCCAGCAGGGACACTGGGATGGACGTTTTCAGTTCAGAATGGAAGGCTCGCTTTTTTTTCTTCCTAATTAAGTTGAACTTGTGTTAAAATGCTTCTGAAAGCCAGTGCACGAGACCACCACTGTGGATCGATAAAGGAAAGACCCTGCAGGGTGGATATTAATTTCAATTAACGTCAGTAAGACCGCATATTCATTACGGTAAATTAGGGTACGTAAAATCACGCCACTGTCAAACTCGTAAACCCTACGCCTTCTCGTTCAACTTCCAGCAAAGTCATTTCCAAGAGTTTCTCTGAGTGAATCACCAGCTCAAATGAATAAGTCCATCACACACTCTGTCTCATACACACACACTGATGATCAATCTCACTTTCTCACATTGTTTCACTCACTCTCACTCGCTTTTGCACTCTCCCATTTTCTCGCTGTCTTGACTCCTAAACACACACAAGAAAACAGTGTCATTTAGCCAAAGCTGTGCTCCAGCAAATCTTATTGGTATCCTGAATCCAGGGATATGAGACATGATTTCAAGATTGTTTAACTGCAACTGCTAGATATAATTAATAAAAATAAAACATCTGAATTTTCATATAATTTGAATATAGCAAAGACCTATTTATGCATGTTTTAGGTAGGAGTTGCATTTTTATTTTATGTTGTATTCATAATTTTTATTTTTAATCAGTTGATGCTGCATTCTCATTTCCGCTGATTCACTTCCCTTGCCAACTGCTAGATGCGCTGGGGTGCATTTACATTTATCCACTTATTTACCCTACAGCAGTTTAGCCACGCTCATTAACACTGAAGGTATAAGAAGTGTTTCAGCCCAGTCTGCTTTTTGAATGAGGTACAATATGAGACAGCAAATAAGAAAAGAGCTCATTAACATATATCAGTCTTAAAGGCACAGTAACAACAGCCTGTTAACTCTAAGGGATAAACAGAGATTTAAAGCAATAGCCATGTAAAAAAGAACTAACCTCAAAAATGTAATAAGTGGACCTCAGGGGCAAAGATAAAATACAAGAAAATGTAAGAAAATGTAATAAAGTGTTTAGAATACATTTTGTTTTTTTTTGTTTTTTTTAAATCAACTGTTACATCTCCCACTCAGTGTGTGTTCAAGTATCGATTCTCAGAGTATGACTATGGATGTGATGCAATCAGTTACTGCACCACATATCAACAATTTGATTGGTCGCTACTCAGCCCAGCTGAGTGCATTTAGCAACCTAGTGATTTTGTAAAATTCCTGTTTAATTTCACTGGAAGCACCTTGGTTGTTTGGAAATTGTATGATTTTGAACTTGTGGTGAGTGTACCCTCTTAGCTACATGCCGTGCATCAAAGGCTGTGATATTTCTGCAACAGAAGCTATAGTGCACACAGATTAATGAAATAATGACTAGCTTTAGTAATGTCTGGATAGTAGAGCCAAAAGTAATATATCGTTGTTGTCAGAACAAAACCTTGTATCTCCAAAATGATAACTTTACAGAAGAAGGAAAAAACGTACTTTACTTTTAATGTAAGTCAATAGAACCAGACTTTTTTCCAAGTAATTTCAAGCTGTTTCTTTTGGTTCATTTATCATGAAATTTACATACAATCAAAGCTTTGACAACAGGTACTTTCAAATTATGCCAAAAACTGAAAAACCAAGAAAATGGAGATACAAGATTTTGTTCCGACCGCAGCGATATATATGCTTTTAACAATCATTTGAAAAAAAAAGCTTTGATGAGTGTATACCCTAGCATATGTACTTGGAAATAGCAAAATTCTTTTTCAAAGTTTCTACTCTGAGATAACTTGTATATAACTTGAAACCCCATCAACATTCTACATCCTTGCACTATTTTATGGATGTTTTCATACTGGAGCGGGTCACTGCCAATTGACACGATAGGTGTTCACAGGTATAGCAACAAAAATTCAAATGCAGCGCATGAGAACTTAGCTGGCTCACATTTACGTCATGAAATTGCAACTACGGTCTGCAAAAATTGTAAATGTTTTCTGTTCCTAGCTGATTATTATTGTGCAGCTCTTGTGTATCTATGTGTCTTTAATTCAATGGAAGACAACTAAAGAAAATTCTTTGATTCAATTCAGTTTTAGTTTGACAGTACTATAACAGAAGACTTTACAGAGCAGCTCTCCAGAAATCCACGAGCAGACTCCTAACATACGTCACTGAGAGCTACAGAGCTAGAAAAAAAAATTGGCCTTATTTTGTTTCTAAGAGAGCTGTTTAATAAAGTTTCCTAAGACTGTAGCTTCAATATGTTGATGTTTCAACATGGCAGATACTAAAGCTTCCTAACTGGTTCTTGGCTCAAATGTATAGCTCTAGTGAAAACCTTTAATTGGTAATATGGGAACCTTTACAATATACGTAGATTCATTAAACTTTAAAATGTTATTCATATTCACATTTTCCTTTTTAGCACCTTTATTATTATGAGTGTCCTATTATCGTCTAGATCTTATTACAGCAGAAAGAGCCGATATTGCTTCAGGGCAAAATCAGCCAGACTGTCAGAATCAGCTTTTTCTGAGTGCAGCACAGGAGGACCCTAGCGTCCTTCACAGGGTCCGAGCAGTGCCAGGTTAAGAGGGCAGCACAACGCAGCTCTGTGTGTGCAGTCGAACAGACAACTGCCCCAGATGGACGTCAGGTGGCTTTTTTTCACCCTGGGTGAAGCTGCGGTCCCATCTGTTGACAATTTGCAGTTTTGGCTCCCTTCACACATTCAAACCAGGCTTGGCTCTGACTCTTCAGTGGCCTAAATTAGACAGGCTGCCAGCAGAGGCCTATTAGTTGACTGCAGGTGACACGCAGACTTGAGGATGAATGGATAAAGCTTGTCCTAAATTGCAGGCAAACGGGGTCTGTTTTCCTCTGCCAGTTTACAAGATGAACTTAGATTGTAAAAAAAACATAATTTTCTGCTTAGACCAAAATGTTGTTTTGTTGCTTCCTAAGTTTTGCGCTGGTGATGCAGCTCACAAGAAATGTTGGGGGGTGGCAGTACAAAGTAACGAGGTACAAAATAACAAGGTACAAAATAACAAGGTACAGAGTAACGCAGCACAGAGTAACACGGTACAGAATAACATGGTGCAGAGTAATGCAGTACAAAGTGACGCAGTACAAAGTGACACAGTGCAAAGTGACGCAGTACAAAGTGACGCAGTACAAAGTAACGCATTACAAAGTAACGTCACACAGAGTAACACAGTACAGACTAACAAGGTACAAATAAACACAGCGCTAAGTAATGCACCACAAAGTAATGCATTACAAAGTAAGACATTGCAGTAATGTGTTTACTTTTTCCTGTAACAAAGTAGACATGGCATAACTAGCTATGAGGACACTGAGGATTCAGAGGGATTCGGAAGGGGTTTAGGACCTGACCTTAGAACAGGTGTGGCTCAACCATAGACTTAACTGCTCGCTCTGTTTATCATGTATGCTACACAGATGTTACACAGCCCTGAGTACCAGAGTAACTTTGACTTCTTGAGATGTTCACTTTGTTCACTGTAAGGATGTTTACTGTAATTTATTATTTCTTTCTAAATATAGTCTAAAAGGACTATGTGGTTTCTTTTGTGCTTTGCAGTTGGTATAGATTCATTTGGGTTTCAGAGGGTAAAACAGAAGGGCGAATAATAAGTAATTAGTCATTTGTAACAGATTACTTTTTTTCTGAGTACATATCCCAAAAAACAAATAATAGAAGCTTATATCCTGCCAGAATAACTGTGCAAGCTGCATGCATAACACACATTTGCATCAAACTATGTCGAGTTGTTAAGTAAATAGAACTAAACTACTATTTTTAAGTACACTGTTATGAACAAAAGAGCTGGCCTTTTATTTTCCACTGGTCTCTGGTCTAATACAGCGCACTGCGTATTAGGGCACTGCCTAGCTGTTTCGTTAATGCACAGACAAAAGGTGCACTCCACAGGCATATGCCAAACATGTGCACATGCCTCAACACACAGACTCAGACTAGCACACGCTCAAAGAACTGCTTAATTCGAATTCATGGTGTCACGCCTCCAAACAACATCCTACTGGGCCAAAGAATTCTCCAAGGCTGAAATAACCTTGTGTTGTGTGCAGGCTGTGCTTCTCAAGGTCTAATTGCTTTTCAGTCCCTGTGAGATGGGGGCAAGAGAGCAGTCATTGTCTGCCTTTGATGCAAAGCTGAATGGCTCGCCTTCACCTCAGTGTTGTCTCATCCCTCCAAACGCGCAAAGGCCGCTTCCATCTGGACACTTGTTGCCTTTTGACAGGATGAACGGTGTGGCCACACTGAGAGAGGCAACTATGACATGCACACTGCCAGAGATCCACTTACTATCAGTAATTGCACACGGCACAAACTGGCATGTCATAATTACTTCACATGCTTATAAAGGACATTTGGGTATGACTGGCAAAATAAATGGTGAAAATGTGGGTCAAGACAAAAGTGTTACCGCATTACCTTCTTATCTTAACTCTTGAAACCACTAGGGCTCATATTTCAATAGAAACAATATAACGGTCCTACAAAGCCATCAGGGGCTTGCTGTTGACAAACCCTACAGAAACAGACCCAGTGCTAATATTTTAATAATAATCTTCATAATAATATCTTAATAATAATCTTACAGGTAAACAACCTGCAAAAATCAAAATGATCACAAGCCAGTATGTCTCTTATTATCACGAGGATCCAAAAGATTCCTAGTGTCCATGGAAACACTAATTTTCCATGACTGGCTTCATTAATTGAGGAAGGTGAATAAATCAGAGTACTGTCTGAAGTCAGAGACCACCCTTTCATTTGTTTAATTTCCATTCAAAACGGTAATTAAGTACATTTTAGTGCCAGAAAAAAGTAGAAAACATATTTAAAAGAAAATTACACAAAAGCCTTGACAACTAAATATAATATCATCCTTTTCAGTATTTAGAGTGTCCACACTTTGCCTTTATTACAGCTTCCACTCTTTTCACTTTGCCACTTTCAGTTTTTCAAAGAAATGCAAGTTTTGTTCCATGCTTCTTCCCAAATACAAATTTTGTCTCATCAGTCCATAAACCCTTACATTACATCTCTAATGTCCAGTTTTGGTGTTCTAGTGCAATTTTTTTTTAATAATAGTAGAATAAACTTTATTTATATAGCAAATTTCATACACTAAAATGCAGCTCTAAGTGTTTAATATAAAGCATAAAGTAAAAAAAATAAAAGCACCGGATATGTTTGTTTTCTTTTATCAGTAACGCCTCCTTGATAGCTGCACATCCTCTCAAACCCAAGGTGTTGAGTTGTCTTCTCACAGTGGGAGGATGAACAGAAACACTGCTCAAATCTCTCAAAGATGAAAGCTTTAAGTGCTGTTTATTTGGTGGTGACAGCTTTGGTGGCCTATCAGGTCTTGCATGGTTGTTAAGAGTCCCATTTTCTTTTTGTTTTAATGTTTTTTTGAAATCTAATTTAAAAAATCCTGTTGATGGACGGCGACCTGTCCAGAGTGTTTCCTGCCTTCCACCCAATGACCGCTGGGATAAGCTCCAGCACCCCCCTTGACCCATATGGATAAGCAGTTTAGAAAATGTGTGTGTTTTTTTTCAGTTAAGGTGAGTTTGGGTAGTTGATTGTTAGAAAGTTAGTGTCTCTTTACAAAGGGGAACATAAGGTTAGTGACTCTTTTGGGAGCAGCTTTTGTTGGGAGGACACAGCTGTAACTGGTTGGTTTTAAGACTGGAAGCATGGAAGAGTTAAATTGGTAGTAGAGTGCATTAAAGTAATGACATTATACTTAGTGTTTTTCTGTGTAATTGTCTATTAAATATATATTTCTGACAATGAAAACTTCATAACTAATATTTATTAATGAGCCATTTTGACTGGAAATTGAATAAACTAAAGAATGGTCTAAAGAGAGCACAGTATTCAACCACTATTTTTACAGTTATTAATTACACTCTTTCAGATGCCTGTTTCCATTTAATATTGAAATAAACTGTCATGGTGAACTTTATGCACTGAATTCTCTACAAAAAGTAAAACGGGAAAACTAAGGATTTTCTTATAAATCCTACAAAATTATTGCATAATAAGCAAGATTTTCTGAGAAGAAAATGTAATGTATATGTAAAGCTTAAATACATTAGATATAATAGAAAAGTGATATAATGACTATGAAGTAGATCAGTATGGTTTTGATGGTCTGTATAGACAGTGAACCAGTAATTGTTGTGGGTTATGCTAAAGTTGCAGTATCTGTAGACTTTCAGTATCTGTAGGCTCTCTAGATAGCAGCGCCCAACTGCAAATACATTGTAGTACTTCATGCCAATGATCACCTGTAGTTGCATACAGTAAAGTATCTTTCCTTTGTGGCAGTGACCATTTGGTGCAATCCCAAGAATATGTCCAGTTTACTATAATTTCACACTTCCTGTACTCTTAGCTGTAAAAAAAACATTCCTATGATTTCAATGCTGTTTCTTACAGTACAATGCTGCATATTTACAGTACTTTACTGGCATCTAAGCTGCTAGGAACCTATTGCAATTTTTTTCCACAGTGTTGTTTCCACCTGTGAATCTTACATTTAACTGTGCACATTGCATTTAAACTACACTACGAGTATATTCTCACAAGGAAAGTTTGTTCAACCTTAACCGTCACAGTTAGCGTCAGGGATAATCTATTGCTGCCTCAAGGCAATGAGGTCAGAGATGGCCATCCCAATGCTAATGTAGTACCATGCCACATCAAGATGAGTTAGCGCTCTATATTCTGGAGGGAAGGTCAAGTAGCCACCAGAAGGCCAATGGTACAGCATCTAAGAGAGGCTAATTCACTAAATAATGATCCTTAACTAATGCTAAGTCAGTTAGCCAGGGGAAATGTTTTTCATTAAAGACAATATGCTTTAAGCAATCACAGCCTTTCACGTTCCAAGGAACTAAAGCAACATAAAAGAAGGGGCAACGGCAGATCCTCCATGGATGTTTGAACACTGCCACTCAAGCAATGCTAATCCTTTTGCTAATCATGACTTTACTACATTAAGGAATTCTGGAAATGGTTCTTGCCTCTGTTCAGTTTAGTTACACTCAGCTGTTTTCTTGTCAGTATTAGACATCCTCTGCATATTTCCAGCTTTTAACTTGTCTTACATGTTAATTTAATGTGTTAAAGTAATCCGTTCTACCATCTTTCATAGTGGATTAAGATATTTGAGAGGAAGGCTGAATGATAAAGGTCAGTGAAGATGTATGTAACTGATACAGTATGCATAAAAACATGTTCTTTTAGACACTTCTTTCTTTTTGTCACTTTGTCTGATGATGCACTAGCAGAGATGGGCAATATGGCAATAATATAATATTGCGATACTTCATGAAAGTTTCATGATACACAATATGTCATGATATTTATTTTTCCAGACATCTGATCAGTTGGAACAGAGAAAAAAGAGCCAGTAGTGGTACATTTAAAAAATACTACCAAAAATTGTGAACACGATGATTTTATTCAATATTTTGCATGCTGTTTTCCACTAAATTCAGTAAAACTGGACAAATTCTGCTCTTTTTATTATGAAACACGCAGTCAGTCAGTGTTCTACAGGTACTGACAATATCCATGATATATTCAGAAAAGGACATTGTATTGTATTTTGCTATAATTTATCAAGATATTGTTATATAGCCCAGCCCTAATATTTAATAAGACCTTGTAATACCATTTTCAGGTTAATGAAACAAACAAGTACAAATATTTATGTGTGCATTATATGAATGAGTTTAGAACTAAGGTGTTTTGTAACATTTCTGCATTCTTATTGTTTTGTAATAACATAAACAGTGTAGTCTCACGTAGTTTTGCTTCATGTATGCATTTCATCCTGAACAGATGGTGTGTCACTCACAGTTGGAGATCCTGAAGGTTTGCCATGGTAGCCATTTGACCTCTGTATTATTTGAGCTTTGGCCCTGAACTGGAACACAGCTCTGTGATGTGATTATATCAATCCCATAAACTTTTGATGAGGGTCTATCCTTCTAAAACTACTCCTGAAATCCGCTCTGGAGGAAACCATAAGCTAAATGTCTGAGCCATATTCACAGGGACAGAAAATGTGAATGGAGTTATAGGCCATCAGAGTCTCTGCAGTGAGGATCTAAAGAGGCCTTGGTAGAATATAAGGCTTCATAATGGCTCTGATTCACCTGGTCACAAAAGGGTCAGAGCACAAGTCTTATAAACAAGGTCTCCTATAATATTCTTTATATTTTATTCATTTATTTGTCTTATTCTTCCTATTTTTTCTGCTGTTATATTTCTTCTGACAAATGTTAGTGTTTGATATGGCACCTGCATATATGTAAATGTATTTGGAGGATTAAAGAGAAATCCATAGATTTAAATAAAAAAATGTAATAACTAAATTGATCAGATGTAAACAAAATCATTTAGAGTCGTTTAATCTTGAAAAGTTATCTAGTCAGTCTCTAAAAGCTACATCACACAGTAACAAACACATAACCTGATGCCTGAGACATTGTTTAACAATGGTTTTATAGATAAAGTTTTGGCTTAAAACATATTTTTTAAAATCATATGACGAAGAGGTACATGCAGGGTGATGTGAGACAAAATAGTCCCCAAAGATAACTTTTTCTCAGATTTTTCACTGTTTTATCATAATCAACATTACATATAAAGCCTTGGATGTCATGTGTAGGTTCACTGGTTGTTTTGGATGGTAAATAAATTGTCCATATTTGCATTGTAAACAATACAACACCTGGTTTCTATTACCACTACTGTAAAGAAGTTCAAGTCAGTAAGTTTCTCTACGTTGTTAATTACTGACAGTTTTTCACAATATTTAACGGATGTTTTCCACAGTAAAATACTGTATTCATCATTTCATTGTGAAATCAACTCATCTTAAAATATTTTTAAAAACAGTACAACAAAGTACTGTGCTAGTTAATGTTGAGCTGCCACTATTATATCTTGTTTTTATTCTGATGATTCAGGTTTTCATGTTCTAAAAGCTTTAAAGTTTTACACTGGAGTCTTTTATTTTATTTAAGCTTACTTAAATATATAGTAGTTGGTCGTTGGTTGCTCATCACAGTTATCTCGTAGTCCAGGTGACTGTGGAGTCACAGTAAACAGTTTCTATTTTACTGTTATTTATTGTTTATATGCAACAGTAAATTACTGTGAAAGTGAACTAGCACCCATTCATTTACGGTACTATTACAGTAATTTTTAGTTTTTTTACAGTGAGGTACGCATTTAAACGTTAATTTTATTTTGCTCAAATACTGCCCACTGCAGACTGTTATTCTAAGCCTTACCTGTGTGTATTGCTGCTGATGGACTCTACTGACCCTTGTCACACTCCACACCCCCTCCAGATAGTGCTGAGCATGGACAGGTAGCGGAGTGACCGTGGCAAGGCAAGTTGGCTTGATGCCCGTCCCAGCAGCTCCACTCTTGATCCAGCCCATTTCCCTGTGCTTCACTCCTGCTGCTGGCTCACCGTGAGACCTGGAGGGGTGTTGCCTGGCTGTGGAGAGGGGGCTCTGTTTCGGCCAGTCCCAGGAAGGGTGTGGAGAGAGCACGCTGTGGGCAGCCGAGTGCAGTGACAGGAGGCCAGAAAACTGTCCAGGCTGCAGGTCAGGCACGTCATTCAGCCCAAGCCCCAGAGCAGAGTGCAGGGCCAGACGCCTCAGTTGGTGCAGAGGAGTTCCACACACCTCACAGCAGCTCTCAGCACCACGACCCCGTGGAGGCCATTCCACTGCCTGGAGTTTATCAAGAAGCACGGCTGCAAAGCCTGGGTCCTGCAAAGGGGAAAGTAAAAAGTGTGATTCACAATGGCAAAGAATTAAATTGGAAGCCATGCTGACTCAATTTCTTTGCAAGCAATTAAACATCACTGTGCATGAGTGTACTCTCTGCATGACAATTACAGCTTTAATCACGCCTGAAATTTTTAATCAAACTCAAATATAGTCCAAGAACATTCTACCCTAGTTTGACCCACTGTAATTCACACTACCATCTAAACCTAACAGCAGTCCAACAAAATTCTGTCCAAACCCGACTATTATCATTATTAAGTCCCGTCAGTTTTTTCTGATTCCTGGCGACCACGGATAGTTTTTCTCAAGAATATCCTGTTTTTTGTTCCAACAGTGATTTTGCTTTTGCAGCTTTGAATTTTTTTTTCTCGTTTACCAATTTCAGCAACTAGACTTCCCTTTATCTAGCCACACGCTGTACTCAGCTCAGAATCCTCAGCTCTTCCTCAGTAAGGAGCTGAACGCCTTCAAACCTGAGGGTCTCATCTTCTGGTATCTCAACAATCATTCTGTTGTGTCTATCCATGTGGTTTTCTTGGTAAAGTAGGTGGTTTACCTTTGCCTTCTTCTGCACAGTTGAATTGATGTCATTGCTGTTGTCACCTCTGTGATCATCCACCAATGACATCGACCTTTATTGCTGTTGCCCAATAAAGGTGGTAGGTTTAGTCTGGCACCTCCGTTAAGACCTTTCTGCCATTGCAGACCCTGAAAGAGTTCAAACACGACTCTGTCTCACACTATTTGTCCAAACTTGACTGTAACCCAAGCAATTTGTTCAATCTTGATTGTGGCCCAACAAAATTCTGTCCAAACTGACTGTAGCTCAAACTATTTGTCCAAACTCGACTGTAGCCCAAACAATTTGTCCAAACCTGAATGTAGCTCAACAAAATTCTGCACAATATAGTAGTGTGTACTGGTCAGCGACTCAATGTGAGTGGACTCCTCCAACAGCCAATGAAAACTGAGAGCACAAAAGAAGAAAATGAAAAAAAACTGAAAGTGAAAAAAAGGTCATAAAACAATCATGACCCTCACTTAAATATGTTTAATAGTTGCTTTATACTGTGTCAGCACAAATAGTAGCGAAAACAGCAGCAGTAGCAAGCTGCTCCACATTTGTTTATTTGTGTTTCCTAGTAAAGGGAGAACACATGTTCACGCGAGTTCAGTGAGTCCGGGTCAATTCGGCAACAACTTAAAAGCTGAGCAGTGTGTGATCCCAAAGCATTAAGTGTGGGATCCCCAATATTTCAGTGACCCCAAAAAACTACAGACACCAGTGAGATAGTGTGAGATACCCAGTATTTTTATAATCTGTCCGGACTTGTAGTCATGTAGTGTATCCAAGGTATTAACCAGACTGTAATTTGTACCCAACAATAATCAGAGAAAATTCTGCCCAAACTTAATTGTAGCCCAGCAAAATTCTCTCAAAACCTGACCTGAACACAGAGGAACACTAACCTCATAGACCTAAGTGCCAACAACACAAGTGACTTCAGTGCACCACATTAAACACAATTCTAGGTAAATAAAAGTAGGGAGAAAGAATAACTAGAGAGAAAAAAAAAGCAGGCTAGGCAATTTGCAGCCATGTAGGCATTTGTAGGTCAACATCTGTTAAAGGTGGGAGACAGGCTATGAGAAACGCAAAAGGAAATTTGAAGCCAATCCACTCCTGATAAACACTGAAGAAACGGTGTTTGAATCTGACCAAGTTCTAATGTAAATATTGGGTCCCACCAGGATCTGACAAATGTTTTGATGTCTAAAGAGAATATGAATCTGAAAGCTGCTTTAGACTATCAGCTGCACTTGTGGACAATCATTCATTGCCATTGTTGTTGTTTAACTATTCTTTTAAATGAAGTAAGCACAATTTATCAGTGTCGCAATTCAGTACTAAAAATGTTCTAATGCTTTTTAGATACTGCAATAAGGTGACTGGCATTAAGGCATCACATACCATCTGGAAGCTGAGCATAGAGCGTTTTATAGTCAAGAGCTGCCAGACAAAAAAGGGATTTCCAAGCTTGTTTGAAGGTATATAGTATATTTAGATAGTGCTGTGCAGATATCCACAGAGACCTCTAGAGGCTTAAATTGATCCGAGTTTTGCAGAAGAGCAGATTTAAAGCTGAGAGACAGAGAGTGAGAGAGAGAAGAAATTGAGCAGCCATCACACAGACCCTCCAGTCAAGATTTCCACTATGAGCTCCTTCCCTTAATGAGAAAAGTCAGACAGCTATAAAAGTAAACACATATTTGTGTGAAGGCAGTGTGGAGAGATTGAGAGATATCCCATTCGCTCTCTTAAACTAGGCCACGAACATGTTCAATGGAGTGAAAACAGTCAAAACGGTATACTTACTAAGGCTATCAAATAACAAGAATAGACAGGGCAGAAGTGATTAAAACATTATCTAATACTTTCAGAGCACGTAAAGGTTGGATTTTTTCATTTAGAATCCATTTAAGGAGACTTATTATACAAGCTGGCCTGTTATTACATAAAATAGAAGACACTAACTGGGTAACATATTTTGTTGTATTTTTGCAGAACAGACGCTTTTCAGAATTAACTCTTAAGTGCATGGCTATTTCGCCAACTGTTGTTCGTACGTCTTTAGTGACAAAAAATGGGTACAAGTCAGTTAAAATCCTCCTTGACATCAAAAGCTTACTGCAGACCTTCAGTTCCCTCACAGCTGCACCATTCATATACATCCCTAATCACTTCCTGGACAATGATTTTGAGTATGATTTAGAGGTTGTAATAAACCTGTTTTCTCTTTCCTGCTGTTGCACCGCCAGACATAATGCTGGGGTAACCCTTGGGTTGCCTTCACTGCAGTGTTTTGTGTGCAGGAGTGCAGTGGGGGGTCAGGGAGTGAATCCTCCTCCTCTGTGTGATTGAGTGCTTTTGTCTGAGGCCAGAGGACCACTAGAAAGAGTTCGCTGCAGGGGGGCTCGGACTGAGCCGGCACGCCAGATGTCTGCAATCTGCTTCAAACGTACCGGCATGCGTGCATCACAACCTGTTCGAGCTGCATGTCCAGCCTGGCTGTTTCACACTAGACATGCTGCCCACTGAGCGTGTTTGGTAAGAATCAATACCTGCCAAGAAAGGGCTTTCAAAACTTCTATAATGGAGACAAGCTATAATGATACCATAAAGGGCCTCAGTAAAATGAATCAATGTATTTCCAAAATGCGGAGCTCATTTCAGATTTACATTAGTGACATGCATAGTAGAAGGGCCCAAAGGGACAAAGCAAAGAGCCATAAATGAGCCCATCTGTACTTAAAAATTCAAATGTGAATATTGTTTCTACATTAATATATATATATATATATATATATATATATATATATATATATGTATGTATATTATAGATTATTATAGATATATAATCTATTTCACCAACACAGCTAAAAGCCTAAGTGTGATTATTATTACATACAAAAAACAAATACATGTCAAGTTTATAAAACATATTTTACAGTCATCTTTCACACTGAGCCCAAAACTGATGGACTGCAATTTTTTTTAACAGAGCACAGCTCAATGTTTTGCATTATAAGGATCCATTAAAATCAGGCTCACCAATCAGAGCTCCTTTGTCATGGTTGCAGTTCAAACAAATGTACATCAAGTTGGCAGCACAACAGCTCATTTTGTGGGAGAGCACAAAAGCTTATACAACAAGCACCACTTTGGCTCTAAAAATGTAAATGTTAAGAATATATGTGGTGGACCACATTGCTGTAAGGCTGTGGAATCGTCAATACTACTTGAGCATTCTGTTTCTTTTTCTTCTTTATCTGTTTTCTTCCCGTATTGTTGAGCATTTAAAAAATGCACTTGATGTGAAGGTTCTACTGCATTTCACAAAAACTGTCTCCATCTTTTAGGCCTTTTGTCTTTCCGTTTACTCACTATTCACTGCTTGTGTTGATGTAATGCATTTAATTCACATAGAAATAATGAATATTATTTAAATTCAATACATTACTTGTGTCACTCTATATAACCCATATGTAGAGCAATGAGCATAAGACAAGTTAAAACTCTAAAGGTGGATCACTGGTTGCTTGTACATAGCTTTGAGGGGTAAATTAGGCTTTTATTATTGTAAACATTTACATATTACAGCAATAGGTGAATGGATTGGTAGGAGCCTTACTCAAGAAGTCTTATTAGTATAGCAGCAGCATTTCTGCCTGAATGAGGAACAAACCTCCAATCTTTTGTGTGTTGAGTGATGGCGCTATCCACTATGTTCTATTTATGTAAGCAGAAAAGAACGGACTGCCCAGCACTTGTACTACACAATGTCAGTGCATACGTGAACAGAACTATTATAATTATTAGTATTAATTCCAGTATTGGAATTCTTAATAATTCTTACTTAACAGCAAATAATATATCAGCTACAATATATCATGCACCTCTTATACAGATGCAGTGACATTTACAGCATGACAGCTGCAGAATGAAAAAAGAGCATCTGACTAGAACGCATATGCACAGACACAGAGCTTGTATAAGTCCATCCACCCATTGGGGGAACAAAGAATAGCCACTTGTACATCACTGGGCAGGCCTTCATGCTGCTTGCTTTGAATAAAGTTTAATAGCCAAGGTGTTGTCTGCTTCCCCAGCAGCATCTACTGGGTGTCTGGAGCTCTACAGGCAAACACTGAGAGGTCAGCAACCCATTACTCATGAGTCAGTAACTTTCAATAAGCCAGCTCCCCCAGAGGACCGCCCCAAGTGTGTCTTCATTGGTCTCTGCATTCTGATAGACAGGGGCATGGACAGCGAGGCACACTTTGAGTGTTTAAGTGTCCACCACCACATAGCAAATGTTGATATGTTATGCCACATGTGTACATCTTTCTTGATCTTAGCAATCTAAAATCCTGGAGGCAATATGACCGTCAAAGTCAAAACTCAAATTTCAGACTTCATACCAAAAATCTCCCAATAAAAATGATCTTCAGATTTGAACATCTCTACAGACCTGTGTAAAACCCTCACTAATGTAGCTAAACAAAAAGAATAATACGTTAATGGATTTTAATAATTGGACTACTTGAATTTGACCTACTAAACCATACAGAAGCACAAAGACATATATAGAATCCTTCTTTGAATGTCATCATTCATGCGCTAGTGAGAGGAAAATTACATGGAAAGTGCAATTTTCTGTTCTTTTAGGCCTGTCGGGAGGTAGAGAGTGAAAGAAAGTAATGAGTTTAAAATGAGCAGGAAGCAGGAGGTTAAATAAAGTATATGCTTTCACCGCAAAGCAGAGAAAAAACAATAAAGAAAAAAGATGTAAGAGACGAGTACAAGATGATGGGGGAGATTTAAGACCATCAACTCCAGTGTCTGAGAATAATGGCACAAAATGCAAGCTTTAAACGTAAAATAGACACAATATAGATCTGTTTTGCCTACTTATGCTGCTCATTACATAAACCAACGGTTAGAAACACTGTTTAAAAAATGAAAAAGTTGCAAAATAAATGTCCCCCAGACTTATGTTACTATCACGTTTTGTATGTGAATGTTTGAGCCAGCTTGATCTTGTCTCATCTGAGAGTCACTGAGATTGGTGAAACACGTTTATATATTTTGCCAATCTGATTGGAGCTAGACTAGTGTGGGACTTTAAAGAAGACCCTACAGAAATAACAGCAGGAGCTCCCGTGACAAATGCCACTTAGCGACTTTCACTGCAACCAATTTGTGTACACATAGTTAAAACATATTACTTAAGTAATTAAATATACATGATGCTAATCAATGCTAAAAGGACAAAGATATTGATAAAACTTACCTTGATTTTATTGTGTTTTTTCCTTTCCTTTCAATGCAACAGAACATCAGGCTGCAAAACTGTTTATCAGTTTAAGTCCTCTTATCCTGATAGAGAAGTGTTGCTGGTTCGCTACCAAAACCACAACTGAGTGGGATAAGAGGGCACTCTGATTTCTTATGCACCAATAACATAAATCACCTAACACAATAAATAGACTTTTGCCTTTATAGGCACAGCAGCAGATGGAGTATTTTGGGGAAAAGGGAGGAGGAGTCACAGTCAATGCCTGAATTCACAAACTGCTTGCACTGAGGCATTGTTAGCAGTCCTAGAGAATTATTATAAAGACCCAACTTAAATGCCCATATGTACGTCCCTTTAAGTTGTAATTACAACTAGATGCTTCAAAAAGAATTCTGATGGCCACTGAAAGGGTGATTTTAATGGTCAATAGTAGATAATGTATAGTTTTTTTCTAAATGCAGCTTACTTTTAGAAGTCATCAGTTAGGCTACAGGTGTAATATGCTTACATTTGTAACCATTCATTGCATTATTAAAGCAATAAGCCATGAGACACTTTGCGTTATAGTAATTTTTCCCTGGTTAAAGGGTGATGTCAAGCATGATATGAAGTGAACGCACCTACATAAAGAAGTATTTGTGAGTTCAGATCATGCCTTCAACATGGTGGTTGTAGGAGGGAAGACTGATTGAGGGAGGGGGGGAGAACTCTGAGAACTTGGGCTGGAGTTCTGGGCAGATTTTGCCTGTAGCTAGAAGGTCAGACCCCCCGTCATAGCTGTAATAGTACTGATATAGGACTGAGGAACAGGGAGGAGATGGGGTGGCGGTGGGGATACCCTTCGTCATGGGAGTGGAAGGTGAGGATGTGTATTTATAGGGCATAGACCGGAAGAAGCAGGGATTTTAGGTATGTCCCCAACACCCCCCCAACTTCAGCTATAACATTTAGTGGTTAGTTGTGATGTTAGTGGTTTACTAGTTGCTAGCAAACACTCCATGTTTCTGACTACAAAGCACCTGGAGGCAAAGACTTTGTAATTACAACTACGTAAGTGGGATATAAGTCAAGACAAACACTCTAAGGAAGATCTCATCTCCCCATGTCGGGATGGGCATTTCCAGTGCAAGACACGTTGTACATTTTAATATACTCCCTGCTGTAACACACCTGCTTCATCTTGTCAAGAGTGTGTTAATTGGGTGATGAGTTGAATCAGGTATGCTAGTGCAGAGAAAGCACTGAGCTGCATCTTGCTGTAATCCAACAGACTTGCAATTGGCTATTGTTGAGCTATGCCAAGGCTCGACGGACATGTTTACAGAAACGACTCCCCTCACTCTAGTGCCCATCTCATTTATCCATCCTTCAAGCCTGTGGTCTTGTTTGTAGTCAACACAAGGCCTCGGCCCAGAGTCATTCCCCAAAGAGCTTCACTCACAGTTAAAATATGCCTTGTGCATATTCATGCTGCCAGCAGTCACCTAATGAAAACACCTGTGTGTATTCCCTAGCAGTGGAACTAGACACAAGCCTCGGTGGGAGTGTACTTCACTGGTCCTTAGAACACTTGAAAAACACATGGAGAATAAATTAAACAGCCCAAAGCCAGCACAAGCCAGTTAAAGGAGTCAGAGGTAATGAGAGTAAATATTTCAGCAACTACCTAAGCAACTTTCTGAAAAACTTAAGA
The DNA here is from genome assembly GCF_904425465.1 of Colossoma macropomum. Lineage (NCBI taxonomy): Eukaryota > Metazoa > Chordata > Actinopteri > Characiformes > Serrasalmidae > Colossoma > Colossoma macropomum. Next base: position 24,273,906 of record NW_023494795.1, on the reverse strand, counting down.
CCGAATGAACCTAACAAGAACTTTCTGCTGTTAGACATTGACTTTGAACTAGATTAGCAAAAAATCTAATTTACACATTCTTCTACCACAAGGGAAATGTTACTAACAAACACTTGAATTTTTTAGTCACCCAAATTTTTTTCATAAATATACCTAAACGTTCAAAAAGATCACACAGACATGTTGTTCATATTATGACTTACTGTGAGCTATAAAACCCACTATATGGTCACTATATTACAATTGTAATTTCTGTTTTATGAACATATATTTTCAAGGTTCAAAAATTCAAGGTTAACATATTAATGTTTAATAGAAACAACAGAAATCTTGAACATAACTGTAACATTAAGGGGTATAAGAATTCGGCACAACATCAGTTGTCTAAAATGGCTGCCTGCAGCATTCAGCTGCACTTCTTGCTCATTTTTATAGCTCAGAGTAAGTCCTAAACCACATCGACAAGCTTGCACTGCCTTAATGAAGACCTGGACGGGGTTTGATCAGGTTGTGAGAAATTTTGTGCATGTATTTACGGAGACGATTAGGGTGTTTATTAGGGCTGCTGTGATTAGTTTGATGTAATCAATGAAACCGATGCTGAAAATGTATCATCAATATTTTAAACCAATGCATCCTTTTTTAAAATTAATTTTATGAATTACCTTTTTGATTTCTAATATACTTGCAACGCAACTCAACCAATGCAATTCAATCAACAAACGCTTTACCTGAATACCACTACCTAATTTCTGCATGCATGATGTCAGTCGTTTTTGCCTCCAGGCACGCTATAGTTTTAAAAAATCATGGTGACTGCAGTATCCAACACGGTTGCAAAAGAGGTTTCTGAAAGTTTCTAAAGATCCAAGGCGTTGAACACTTTTGGAGTACTTTAGCAAAAAACAAAAAGGTGAGTTTCGATGGCAGACCACAGGATAGTGCGATCCACAAGCACCTGAGAATAAAACACATAGGCGCTATTCTGGTTGATGGACCACCAGAAAAGGCAAAACCACTGTAAGTGTTGTCTATTCATGTTTATTAAATTACCATAAGTAGGGAGAACTTTTCAAAATCTGTTTTCCTTCTAACTGCCTACCTTAGAATTGCCACTGAATGAGTGAGGAAATGTTTAGGCTAGAATCTGGTCTTATTCTAAGTTGATGAAGGTTTGATGGGACATGTAGTTTATCAAACTGTTTTATTTCTACCATTATTTTAAGCACAATTCTTTGTCTAGGGAAAGCCATAATTTGATTTTTTGATGAAGGAAAATTAATCATTTAGATTAATTAACTAATTTGTAAAATAGTCAATGGATTAATGGATAGAAAAATAGTGTCTATTGACTTCTAGTGTTTAAATAAAATTTGGACACCAAATGTTTTGGCTGATTGTCTATCTATAATAAATATAATCTATCTATCTATATTAAATAGAAAATTGTGTACATTAGATTTTTCGCTGAACCATTCCTTTAATGTGTGAAGGATTTTTGAAAATGGAAAAAGCCCTGAGCAGGGAAACACAGGAAGAAACGACAGTAATTTCAAGCAAAATCCTACCCCAACATGCGCACTGTGGAGTTCTTCTAATCCCTTGACCAAACCAAAAAGTTTGCGCCCATTTAAAACAGGGGAAATAATTTCTATCTGATGCTTTATTCACGTCTACCCTCATTTCTCTATCACTCTTCCTCACTCTTTGCAGACACATGAAAGTGCATTAGAAATGCAATAATGTTCTGCATGTCAGTGATCTAAGGGACTTCATTCAGCATACATCAACTTTGATCTCTTGGATATGGGCTAACATGTGGATAAGCCTATTTTCTCTGACACACTATGGCTTATCATTTTAGATATTAGGTACCATACAATATCATACCATACCATACAATGCCATACATTACCACACCATACCATACCGTACCACACCATACCACACCGCAGCATACCACACTATACCATATCACACCACACCACACCACACCATACCATATATCATACCATACCACACCATACCATACCATACCACACCACACCATATATCATACCATACCATACCACACCATACCATACCATATATCATACTATACCATACCATTCCATGAATCATATCATACCATACCATACCATAACACACCATACTATGCCATACCATACAACACCAGAATCTACAAAAAAAGACATCCACTCCCCTCTGATTAAAGAGAGAGCTTTGTCTAATGTTGTGGCCCCAAAATGGAGGTAAAGAATGTTGATAACTGACAAATACCTTTCTCTCCAGTCTATCAGGAGACTCATATCGGCCGCACACATCTAACGACACCGAAGATAATGATGTTAACGACACAGGCATAATTGACTATGAGACGTGGGGAGATATTATAATGGAAGCACTTAATAGAGCAATTACGCTCGATTACGATCACATCCCAGCCGATAGGCTCCCATTATCGCCAGCAAGCGTGCACTCAATGGCAGCGTTTGATGACATACGGTTACATTTTTAATTCAAGGGTCCACGTTTAGAATTGCACTTTTTAATGATTTACATAATCAGTGAAACGGAAATTCCAACAACATAGCAGTGCAATTTATATTCCCAGCACTAATTTCAGGGAAATATGCAAACAAATAAATTACGGCACTGAAGTAAATTGGAACAGATTCTGATCTGGTTGCATCTGTTCTTTTCCTTGTAGCCAGTATGTTCGAAATGGGATGTTATCTGTCTGCTGTTATGGTATGCATTAAAAATGAACCTTTATGTGACAATATTGACAAATTATCCAGATATCACTGTGACAGCTGCGCACGCTCAGTCTTTAATAAACAACCCCTCAGACACAGACAGCTTCGGTCTGAATGATGGCAGTTGTTGACACACAGCAGGGAATTATGGTATCAGGCAAATCATAAAAGCCTGCAGTAAATAATGTACACTGGAGCAATTACATTGCTTTTCATCACTCCACCAGAGCAAAGAGTTATCAAAGTAAAACTATCACAATTAACAATTTCGAAACAGTTTTGGTCATTCGTTTAGGCCATTATCAGTAACTACAGTTGCATGCACACCAGTGGTTTGAAATTAGTCTGACTACTTATATATGATCATGTAAACGGTATGGTCCAGTTGTCATGGTCCAAAAACCGAAGGTCTTAGACTGAATCCCAAATTGCTCCTTACTCCTTTTGTAGGGCACTATGTAGGTCATGAAATAACAGCTTCTACACTCAAATAGTGAACAATATGTCTGATATAAAGCCATTTTTATTCAGCCATAAGCTGTACGACTCCCTGTCTAACATTTACTGCACTACTGGAGTGAAGAAATAGTTCCTTGACCAATGCAGTGCATTACATAGGGAGTAGGGAAGCAGATGAGATGCACTGGTCAACCTAAGCTTAGCCCAACTGAAACAGGTTGATCCAGGTTGATACTGGCTGTACAGATTGAGAGAGATTTGGACATGCACACGCTTAGATATACCACTGATGCACACATGGAGCTTTTAAGACATTTCCTGCAGTACCACACATGAGATGACAGCTTTCTGACACCAAAACAAACAAAAGTGACACAAGGCAAAAAGGGCTGCGCTTCTGCATAGAGGAAGAAACATCCCTCATGTCAGAAATACTGTCAAAATTTTGTGAAAAATGCACATCATTACATGTTTAAATGGAAGGAGAAAAAATGAATGTGGATGTTTTAAAACAGTGGGAAACTCTTATGCATATAAAATTCAAGTGGGTCACGAAGGGGGTACTTCATGTTATAATGTCAGGGTATGCTGGTGTGAATGTAAATGGGATAATGAATGAACTAGTCTTTTATACAGCCCATGTAAACGTCCAGGTTCCGTTTAGTTTCTTAGACTAACTTTTATCTTAACTGGTCTATTGTGTACATATAAACACAGTTAATGATAAAAAAGACTTCTACATGTGTTCTATCTCCATGAAGTTGGGGGGGGGGCTTATGCTATACACACATCCACACTCAAATAACTGTTTTTTTTTTTTTTCTTCTGGAGTCACATGTAAATACTAGGGGTTTGCAATATGACACTAAATCAAACACTAAATAACATTAGAATAAATACAAATAAACATCTATATGCTAAAATATAACAAGAATTGTTCGATGAGAGCTTTGGAAATGGTTGACCCCTTTAAACACCAATTATTACATACTAAGGCTTATTATTCAGTAACTACAGGTACTTCAGTGCAAACTGGCTGAGCTACTCTTGGGTTATACAAGTGTGTAATAAGACTTTGGGCTTGCTGATGGGCCCTAAAGGGACTTAACTAACACTCACATAAAATTACAATGTATTATTTATTAGTTTGTTTGTGTGTATCCTAATGTTTGTGTTTTAACAAATGTTCTTTGCCCATATAAACAGGTTTATATATTCTTTGCAGCTTTAAACAGTACTGCATGCATCGTTACACCCCTGAAAACTACTGCAGAGTGAAAAACCACCACAAAGTCTTGTTTATCCCGCACTGCACTTTCCGAGACATACATATCAAAGCACAGAGTCTGTCACTTTAATGAGACGGTTACGTAACTGGGACTCATATCACTGAGAAATCCAGGACTACCCCTCGTACATACCTGGTTGCATAACATGCTTAAAAGAATTGTAGATGTGCTTTAAGATGACGGAGGTCAATTCATTACAGGTGGCATAATGAATGGAGAAAAGCATAAAGTGCTTTTGTTTTAAGCGAACTGAAAAGCTACATCAGAGGTAAAGTTGAGCACCAGGACAGGTCAGCACCAGGACATTACACGTTCTCGACGTGTGAAGCTGTACTGATGATTTATGCCAGGTCCAGTCCTTTCCAATAATGAATGTAAGGCATATATGCCGCCCTGTGTTGTAAAACTAAGCGCTCTCTCAAGAATCACTAGTGTTCCGCTGCTGCACATTAGCCAGGCTAATTAGGCAGATGATTAATATAATCACTCAGCAAAATGAGTCAAGTGAAAAATTCAATTTCTCAGATTGGAGTAAAATAATTTCCTACTACACTCTTGACAACTACTTCATTCCCTTATGCCTGTTTGCTGGAATTTATGCCCACAGGACCCCGAGGGCACTGTTATAATGTTTCTGTGGAGAGGGAGAACATATTATCTGGGTATAAAGAAGGAGTGTAAGGAAAGTAGAGAACACAGTCCACAGAGCCAGACTAATTTAACTCCAGAAAAAAAAGGCTTTCACTCTGGGCTCAGTATTGATTTTTTTTTTTCTTCCCAGCAACATTATTTGGATTTCAGAGTGAGACACGCGGAATTAAAGTGTAGATTTAAAGATCGATTCAGAAGCTTATCAAAAAAAAGTGGGGCAGATTTTTGGTATAAAACAAACGCAGCCTACAGCATTACATTTCCCACCAAAAAGATCAGCCTACAAACCTCCATCACTACAAACAAAGTCAATGAATAACCCCAATAGCACTGAGTTTCAACACTGCTTCAACATCTGCTCATTGTAAGCCAAGAGTCTTTTTAATTACACACAACATTCTCCGGGGAAACATTCTGCTGACTTCAAGGTCATCTCCAGGCTTCTATTCACAAGGCTGCTCATCATTCCAACAAGAAGCTTTAAGCAGCACAATTTCCTTACAGTCCTTACAGTAATGATAAAATCTATAATTATGTTCCTGTATTGGACTTGGGATCGACAGTTTCAACAGAGTGCCTCAAGTTATGAGCATCAGTAAAAGCTAACTAGACTGACAATGTGCACTGGTGGACATTAATGTGAAAGTTTAAAAGCTATAATAGAGAAAAAAAGGTTGGATTTGAACAGAGTGGTGTCTACATTTAAAATCACGAATCATTATAATTAGGGATGCATGCTTGTATCAGATAATGTACCGCCACCCCATCTCCTCCCAGTTCCTCAGTCCTACACCAGTCCAACTTCAGCTATGAGAGGAGGTCTGACCTTCTAGCTATAGGCAGAAGCTGCCCAGAACTGCAGCCCAAGTTCTCAGAGTTCTCCCCCCTCAGTTTTCTATCATACTACCATTATGTTGAAGGCATAGTCTGAACTCACAAAGAACAGTAAGTGAAAAAGTATTGTGAGAAGCAGGGAATACAACCAACTTCTAAGACTGAACTTTGGAGGCATGGAAAAATATTTAGTTGTTGGGGTTTCTGTGTAACCCACAACCCTATCTGGACTAAGCAGTTAAAGATGATGATGATGATGAAGATGATGATGAAGATGATGATGTTTTCTGTGTAATTTTCTGTTACATATATTTCTGTTTTTTCCTGATACTGAAAAGTGAAAAATGGCTGTTTGACTTGAAAATTAAATGAATGAAGGGTAGTATCTGACTTTTGCATTGTATATGGACAATATCATATTTCAGTCTTGGCCCACAAAAAAATCTGTTTCTGAAAAAAAGAACTTATTAGGCAGTATTTTAAACAAGTCTTCAATACCCTGAAAGTTCTTATTTTATTAGTCAGTAAACGTTCACAAATTCTTTAAAAACAAATCAAAGCTGTCAATTTTTCTTGCTACCATAGCAACATACTAATTGCCAGAGAGAGGATTCTTTCGATTTCATTAGCATATACCAGACATCAATTGCACACCACATCAAATAGCACTGTCTTCAAAAATAAAACTACTTGCTTGCACTTCATTAATATTCATAGGGTGTTCGTCTGACACTGTAAGCTCCCATCGGTAAAGAGCGCTGTTGTCAGTTTCTGTACCTATTTGTGTTTTTCCTGATAATTAGTATAATGTGTAATTAACATGCTTTGTATTATTCCTCTCCTGTCATTTATATTGCTCCATTTGCTTGTGTTAATTCCAGTAAAGTATCAGTCTAAGCTTACTTAACATAAAGCTTCAGTCAGTCAGTACAAGGTTCCTCCTGTAAAAGTCTGCCTGCTGGGTGAAAAACGATCAGACATGTGCCACATCAGTTCGGTGCTTCATTTCATTTCAAATGAACAGAAATGACAAAGAGTCTGCTTTCATGGTTAAAGGGCTAAAACAAAGAAAACAGACCCAGTCCAACTGTGTGGAAAATCAGAACAATCATAAAATCTCTCAAACATTTTATCACAACACATCCAGACATCAGGGTGAGACATGTGCATTAGGGCAGGTCGAGTTCCTCCCAAAATCCATATCTGCTCTGGCCTGTGGCAAAAACAGGCAGCATGGGTAAGCTAACATTTCAACAGTGCAGCAGTGGAGAGTACGATTACATGTTCCATGTCAACAAGGCAATGAAAACTTCCCATTTTAGACACCTCGCCCCAGGTTTCAGGCTTTATGGCTCTGTTTTTTAAATCAAGGTCAAAGCCAAACATTCCTGACCTCCAGCTGACCAACATCAAACACACTTTTCCACTCCTCCCTTGGTCCTCCTGTCATTTCCTGTTTTGACAGGAAACAGTGCCTCCTTTTTAAGATAACAAATCATCAATGCTAATTTAACTTCACTGGTTTTTACATCTGTGCCCTGCCTTATAACTTACACATCAACTGTCCCAAAACACCAGCAGAGAATATTATTCATCTATATATTGTCTCACTGAACACCACATCCGAACATCAACTACAGCCAGTGATTTAACGCCTTAACTATTATAGGCTTCCCTTCCTTACTCCTAAACTCTTTTCAAAACAGGGATCTATGTACTACCAGGTTCTCCATCATGGAGACAAAGCATGTAACCATGCAAGTTAAGCATCCAAATGGTTCTTTGACTGATCATTGTCCTACAGTACTGTGCAAAAGTCAGAGACCACTCTTAATCTATTTAATTTCAAGTCCAAACAGCCATTGAGTTATTAAGTTTTTCAGGAGATCTTTCTTAAGAGAATAGATGTTTACTTGTATAAAGAAGGGGGAAGTCAAAGCAAACTAAATGAAAAAAATTAAACCTTCCAAACCTGAAGTTCAAAAATTATTAATAGATGAAAATGGGATTCCTAACATTCGTGCAAGATCTGGCAGACCTGGCAGACCTGCTAGACCACCAACACTGTTACCACAAAATGAAAAGAACTTAAAGCTTTAACACATTTAACTGAATGTGTTCGGGATTAATTGGATCATGAGAAGCAGAAAATGCAACCAACTTCAAAGTCTGAGGTGTGTAAAAATATCCCTGCCGATGTTTTTTTAAAAACTGAAAGCAAGTCTTTTGAAAAGAATAAAAGTTGTAAAAAGGTAGAGTGGACGCATTAAATAGTGAAAGAATGTAATATTTAGTTTTTGAGGCTTCTGTGTTATTTTCTGATAAATATATGGTTTAAGCTTTTCTAACACTGAAAAACCAAAAACTTGTACTTTATGGCCATTTGGAAATGATACAAATGAAGGGTGGTCTCTTTCACACAGTATTGTAAATATAACCACTACCTTTACTAAAAACCCCCCGAAGAGAGCCCCCTTTTCAAGAGAGTATAATGTAAGTGAATATTTTTCTATGTGCCTAAATAATGTATCATAGCATACAGAAGCTTAAAACACCTTAAGCAAACCTTGGTTGCTTCCAACCGATATAGGCTACCCACAGTAATATTGTCATTGTCTGATAATGCCTTGATAATAATCTTGATAATAATCTCTAAACATCTTCTGATGACAGGGCACTGCGCCATTATTCCGCTCCATTTGAACCACTCCCTGTTTTATTATAAGACATTAATACAGACAAACCACAAACATGGTATATATGTGTGTGTGTGTGTGTATGTATGAGAAAAGTATTGGCAGATAAAGAGAAATCAGAAGTGTAGCTCCACCCCCAGGGGCACAATCTATTATATAAGACTGTGAGTTTTTGTTGTTGAATATAAAACTAAAATCTCAAATATAGCTAATATTATCGGTTTTCTGAATTCGTAGCCCCATAAAATCTGTACTTTCAGTAAAATCAACTAGAAAATTTTCACATTGGTCGGGTCCTAGTTAAAACCCATAAAAAGAAAGAATGTAAAGAATCTGTGCAGTAGCCATGGACACACCACAGAACAGAAAGGTCAAGGGGACAGCACGTATAATAACCTGACAAAACACATGATCTCAGAAGGTGGCGCTGACCTGTTCCTAACCCTTGTTACTGTTCTCAAGACATTCTGTGACTCACACAAACACATTCGAGTGCTTTGTTGATGGCAGCACAGTCAAAGAGTTAGAATGAACAAGAATGTTCAGTCACAACCCGTAACACAGCCCCAGGCGTGTTTATGAGTTTATCATGCCAGCCACTCGCTGTAAACTCTGGAGGAATGCCTATACAGCTGACAGCCCAGTCTTTCCAGCTTCACAGCATAAATCGTCAGTATTGACATGCCTTTGTGAGCTCATTACCTCACAGACAGTGTCTAAGTTTATAGTCAAACTGAGCTCACTTCCTCTGCCTGACAGGGAGGTGAGTGTGTATGGTGCTGATATGTGTTTCCTGTTCAGGTTTGCAGGAACTTTGTAAGCAAGCCAAGATCAAATGTTTGTGGTTATTTAGGGAGTAAGCCTCAGCTGTGCATTGAAGGCTGAGCATGATGGTAAATGCAGAAAAGTCTTTTCCAAATATAGACGGTAGTCATTTTTATGGCCGCAAAGAGGGTCATTCAAGGGTTATATTTATAACCATGATAACTCAAAGAACCGTTTGAATGCTTAAAAGGTTCCTCATAGTTTAGAAAATGGTCCTTTATTTGGTGCTATTTTAATTCTATTATAATTGCCTCTACAAGGTTAATTTGATCAGTCATTTAATATACCATTGCATTAATAATAATAACAATATTATTATTATTATTATTATTTTTATTAATAATAATAATAATAATAATAATAATAATAATGATGTTGATGAATGGTTTCCTTATTAATTCTAAATGCTTTAAAATAGGTTTATTAATGCTTATTAGTTTGGTCATAAACACTTAAAACTCATGAACAAGCAGTTATATTACATATTTGAAAAGTGCAACAGTGAGCTGTTATATGTGATATGTGAAAATTTAACATTAATACATGTGTCAAAATATGCCGTCATAAAGCAATAAAGTGTCAAAAAAGACACCCTTCAAATTATGTATCTCAGTAAAATTTGAAAGACTACAAGTGCTTTGGGGTGCATACTTAAGGTTTTGCTGTTTGATTTTTATTCACTAGCTGGCTGAATTATTCCTTTAACCAAGAAAAAAGGTTTGATGACCAGTTGAAGTTATATCTCCAATGACAGCTAGCCTCTAGATAGTGCCGTAGAGACTCCATATGACTATGCGATGTATGTGTGTAATGCTCAGTGTTGTAGTAAGGGAACACTGATAGACAAAAACACAAAAATTATAAAATTACAAATTTTGTCAAAGCAATGTCAAACCAACGTCACACTACAGATATTACATAACATAACAAATAACATTAAAATGCTAAGTTAAGGCTGAGCGGCCCTTGAACAAAATACATGTTTGATGTCTCAAGCCAAAGCCTGAGTCTTTTTTTGAGTTGAGAAACTACCTTTGATTGTGGTATGTTACCATCTTATAAAAAGTTTACACCAAAGCTTCACAGCAAAACTATGTCTATCTCCACCATACACCTGTCCAATGTTCCTTCCACAAAACATCCACATCTTCCACCCCAATCTCAGAGCTGACATGAGTGACAACCAATTTAAAGGCGCCAATGTCAAACAGGCTGTTGTGTGTTGGAGAGATAAGGGAGTTGAAAGTCAAATGATGATAACCAGGTAGCATTACGAGACAACTAGGATGATAATGCTTGGAAGTAACTTCATCAAACAGGAGCTTACACACATGCAGCAGAAAATCTAAGTTAGTCAAAATGGCTTTGGGTGTAGAGCCAGATTTGCAGCTAATTAGGAATCTATGCCTGTGCCCTGTTTGTCTCGAGTGACTTTTACCCCAAACATGCCATAAAGAGGTCTGTACAGGAGATGCCAATGCTAAACCTGCAGCTTTACTGCTCCAGCGACCAGCCATAGCGAGCCTGAAGGGGGTCGTAAAGCCTCGGCTGAGTTTAAGTGCTTCTGCATTGACAGCGCATGTGGGGCCTCTTAGGACAAGCTACCATGTTAAACCACTGCAGCACTGTAATAAAACACACTCTTGAGCATCCCTCGCAAAACAGTAAGTAACACTGCAAAGTGCTATCGCACTCCCAGAATCACTGCGTTCGGGAGAACACAACAGCATGTCAAAGCAATGTTTATGTCACATTTAGTCAACCTAAAACCAGTCCATACTTTAACCTGTAAATGGCCAGGGCCCACCAGCAGGCCCAAAGATTATTACACACTTCTATTACCTAAGAATATCTCAACCAGTTTGTATTGAAGTCCTGTAGTTACTGAATAGTAAGCCTTATCATATATTAAGCCAAGGGGTTTCAAAACACATGACATGCAGAATACTTTTTGGTAAGACCTTACTGAAAGGCAGCATTCACAAGGCTACATGACACCTACATAAGCCTGATAAGACAACTGACAAATACCTAACATTAACCTTTTTAAAGGCTAATTTTAAAAAACATCAGTTGTTATAAAGGCTGCTTTTATCTATTCTGATTATCCAAAATGACTGATGCTTGTTGGAATGAGGGTTAGGAGCTATCCAAATTTTTAACAGTGTTTTTAACGGTGATACACAGCATTATTGGGTAGGGGTGAAAGCATAGTAAGTCACATAAAGGGGAGTGCGCGAAACAACCTAACACGGGGCACAAATTAACACACCCCAACTGTTATAGAAGGTCAAGCAGCGTGTACTACCGGCCACATTACCACATTTCCAAGCCACATTGTCCCACAAAACTTCAGAGTGATTCGTCAGCGTTTTAAACAGATCTGTGCCAGAGAGTGTTTTCAGGACATGTTTAAATCACAGAATCTAACCTTATATTACTTTAATCACCATCTTGTTGCCAACAATATAGCACTGTTTTGAAGCATGTGACAAGCTCACAGCAAGTGCTAGTTAGGCTTAAGTAAAACCGCAGTACAGCAGGGTTAGCTGTAAAACAGCACTACAACTAAGCCACCTTTAATAAACACAGAAAATAAAGTATATTTTGTCTTTTTGTTCCATATGTTTACACAGATTTTAAAAGGAAAAAGAGAAAGAATCTGAAAACAGGGATTTTCTTCTATTTTTTTAAGTATCTTTCAGATGTCAGTATTTTGGTTTTAAGTAAGCATATTAATGAAACACTAATAGTTGGTAAAGCTGTAGTCATTCAGAAACAATGTTCCGTAGTTTACTTGTGTGTGATGTTTTTTGTTTGCTGTCCTTCACTGGACAAGAATAAATTTGTCATTGTTTGACACACAGTCTCATGTCAGTGTTCATATATAATTTGATGTGTGTGTATCTATCAATTGAGCTGTCTGTCTTATAGATATACAATATATAATGCAGCATGGTTGGAAAATATGTTTCTTACAACATAGAATTATACTGAATTAACTTTGTTTGCACTAATTCATCAGACTTTTCTAATCCTCTATCTGTTACAATTAACTTCACCCATGGGGTAAACTGTAACATTGCGCTTTCCATCATTTTTGGTAGACTTGTACATGAACGGTGTGTGGAACAGTGTAGAAACAAATTTCAAGTGTTCATTTGTAGCAGAGCTGTGTATGTCGCTTATATAAAAACATAATTATTCCAACTGAAATATTTTTAAAGTTATTCAACAAAAAACAAAATGTGTTAGGTTGTGCCCCATTCTCCCCTAATCGTTCACAACAGCCCCTTTTCCTGTCTCATCCTGTGCTGGGCCTATTTAACATTTGAAAAACCTCACCAAATAAGTAAATCCAGCGCATGATTTTTAAGCCATCATTCAATAAATGCCTAAATCTAACAATTGCTTAACGTTAAACAGTTTTTGCGTAATTCAATTATTAGGATGTAAAAAGTCACTCAAGAGTGTTCTGATGTGAAATGGGTCATTGTAGAGAAACTTTCCAACTTAGATTATTTAACAGTGGTGGTGATAGGAACCTGGGATTGCAATGTCTACGTCACAACTATGGACATTTTATTTAAAACCCACCACCACCAGGGAACCTACACATCTTCTAAGCTTGTAATGTTAATAATGGTAAAGTAACATAAAAAAGAACCTCTGAAATAATATGTTGTCTTTGGAGACAAATTTGCCTAGGAGACAAACAATGCCAGGCATGTACCACCTCTCCATTAACTTACCTTCTCAAAACTATTAAAAAACAATGTCTCAGGCACCAAGAAGTACAATCATAACCAATTCATGTAATAACTTTTTGTAAAGGAAGCTTTTGGGGTCATTAAACATTTCAGAGGTCAGGTTCCCAAGAGCCACCACTGTGAACAACTCAGATTTGACTTCTTCTAACAAAGCTAGAACAGAGCATTCCCTGCAATGAGACCACTCTAAATGACCTTGTTTATATCTTATCAATGTAATTATACAGAAATTTTAAAAATGGTGGAATTCTTTTAAAATGGTACACATACTCTACACAGCTTTTAACGTCTAATTTTAGTGCCAGCTAGAAGAGAAAAAGGCTTCTTCTCAGTAATGGTGTGGATATGTGGAACGCCCGTTGCAGTGGCAGGAGCTGAGAGGAGAGCCAAGCGATGGAGGCATTGACTCAGTGACAGACCTGAATTAAAGTTAGCAAAACCGCAGCATTGATCTGCTTCACGGCTCACTTAGCCTGTCATTCAATCTTTTCCAGTGCCATTCCCTTGGCTTATCTGGCCCCATGGCCTCACTGATTCAATCCCCCCCCACCCCACTCCCCCTGCCCCCTCCAAGTCTCCTCATATCTCCCCCCAGGCCCTGACAGCCTCACTCAGATCCCCATTCCCTCAGGTTAATGACAGGCTCTGATGGTAGCAATTACACAACTCTCTATCTCCTTTGGAACTGTCTCTCTCACTGCTCTTTCTTACTGGCTTTGCCTCCTGTCTCTTCACTCTCCTCCGCACTCTGTATCGCTTCTTTTTTTCTGACGTTACGGCGTTCTTCTGCTCTAAGGCAGTCATTTCAGCCTCTTTCACTCTTATGTCTCCTGGTGTTTTCTTTTCTAGTGATCCCCTCCCTGTTCCATCTAGCCATGTCTTATAGGACTTAAGTGAAAAGAGATAGCTCTTTAAAAGGCGAATTGAGGAAGTCAGGGAGAGTTTCTGCAAAGCCAGTGTTAGCAAGCATTAAAGGAATGATACCGTAATGGTAGATACATTTGATGCTTTTTTACCACTACTGTCAATTTTACAACACTGCACAATTTTACCCACTCTCAATTTTTGAATCCAGCCCACAATATGCTATAAAACTTGTTCTTCTAACATCAAAATTGTTTGTTTGTTTTTATTTCTTGCACCATTTGAAAAGAAACACCAGAAGTTGTTCATATCCAAAAGTTTGAACACTCCTGGTCAGACATGTTTTGTTGATTTGTGCAAATATGTTAACACACCCCCTACAGGCAACAAACTTAAATATGGAATTTCAGCACACAATTTATTTATGACTTTAACATATTGGAAAAATACATAAAAACAATAAAATATGGCAAAACTTTTTAACAGGCCACATTTTATTCTTTTTGTGTGTGTTTTTTCCCCATTATGTTAAATTAATTTTTTTAGCAAGACATGTAATATATGAAAACCGCAGCTACCCTTTATACTGTGTCAAAATGTCATGGTGAACGGACAAATAGAGAGAAATGGAGAAACAGTCCAAAACACTTGTAATAAAACATTTCTGCGTTCATTTCTATTCATTAATGTTTTTGTTCTATTTTGTCTTTTTTTCATAATGTCAATGTTAACATGTTAATGCAGTAAATTATTAACACCACTCACCTTTTTTTAATGCTGTTGACTCATCCTAGTTTGACACTTAGCTCCAGCATGAAGCCCAGCTGCTCACGTGCTTTTGCTATGTCTTGATAGAACCAAAGTTATTTACAGCTACCGCAACATTTGTTTACGTTGATGGCATTTAGCACACTTAAAAAAGTTGCAAAAGTTACAAAACTTACAAAAACTTTAATTACTCAGAGAATGTATCCTATACTGTTAGAAGTAAAAGTTCTATGCAGGTACATTTTTTGTTTATCAAGGTACAAACAATGTAAATGTTCCTTTAAAGGTACAACAGTGGGTTTAAGGTCCAATTGTGGACCTTAAATAAGTTTTTCCAGGTAAAAACTACATATTTGTTCAATGGATTATGGTACAATTATGTTCCCTGACTACATGTACGGAGATGTACCCTTGATGGTACCACCCCATACATAAGGGGACATAAGGGGTACTGCCCCAGTGACAGTTTTATACCTTTTTTCTGAGAGTGTAGCTAGTACCAGTTTCACAAGATGCACAATAGACACCTCATAAGTGCAATAAAAGACATTTCAGTAAGTGCTAAATTAGTGGTCATTTAAATGCTAATGCCAGTAATATCAACAACATCAGTAATGTTGGCAGGAGAGGACACCTGCTTTTTTAAAGGAAAAGTCTTTACTTAGGGTTAATTTACAGCAAATAAAACATAAGACAAATGGGATAAATCTTTATTAACTGCACAAATTAGTGTGCTTAATGGTGATTAATTATTTCAGTCATTTGACAGCCCTAAAATTAATGGAATTTTATTTAAATGAATAATTTTAGACAATCTATTGTGGTCCATTCATCATGAAATGTTCACATATTGTCACATACTGTCACTCCCTTTCTTGGCCCTGATTTGTAGTCTCTCTCATCATGGTACACTACACTCTAAGCAGATCAGCTGCTGGCTCTATTACACAGCCCACTTCCTTCACGTGTCTCCTCTCCATGCACTCATCAGTCATCGTGTGTTAGAGAGCTCCTGCTCAGGAGTGATTAATGCAAATTGTGCACTGATCTCAGCCACAGTTGCAATGCAGCTGCAGGAGAGCATCCACTCTTTTCACTCTCCTTCGCAGATTCCACACCGAATCAAAGGTTACCCTCATTAGCTTGGTTTCGTTAGAAGATTTGCTGCACAGTGGCCTTTAAAAAAGCCAGGCCATTTATATTTGAGGTACCTGAAAGATGGGGTTGTATGCTGTGTTGATGCTTCTAGTATATGTTGTCTTTGTAATATACAGCAGGCTAGCTAGAGGTGAACAGCTAGAGGTAAAAAAGAGACAGAAAGATGAACTGCTATACATTTTTAAAAATAAAGGACACTTTGAGTGATTTCATAAAAGTTTCCTAAAGAACCATGTTTGGAAAAGAGATTTGTGAGTGTGAAGAACCTTTTAAAGGTTTAAAGAACCTTCACATCAAAGGTTCTATACAGGTTTATCCTAGACCCTTGACATTATGTGGGAAATCTTAACATTTTAATAAGGTTCTTCACACTCACATAACTCATTTTCAAAAAATCTTCTCTGAAGAATCACCCCCTGAAAGGTTCCTTAGGGAATCAAAAGGGGTTCCTCTATGGTACATTGCAAAAAAAAAAGCTTTTTTGGCAAGTGAAATTATCAGAATTGTGGTCAGTATATTTAATATCTCTTATTTTGAGTTTGTGCTATTATAAGATTATTTAATTACTGTATAGACATGTTCTACTTGCTTGAAGTATTTTTATGAGGTAAAATGCTCTCATTACTTTGGCAGATAATGCCTTGTTTTAAGAAACATGGTTGAAGCAAATGTATATGCCAATAAAGTGAGATAACTTTACTTAATAAAATGAATTAAAACAAGTAAACAATCAGAAATAAGTGAAACAATCGTATGATATTCCAGCAACTAAATTCAAAATGAGAATATTTAGATTACATTTAAGATGCTTTAATTTGTTAGGCTCTCATTTCTTGCAAAACACAGTCATTGGTACCTTTATTTTTAAGAATGTAGTGGAGCCTCACTTTTATTTAGATTGTGCAGGCCAGTCATTCCATAGAATTCATAGAAGTTTGATCAAAGACTCGCAGGCCTACAGGTATTCTCATAGGTATCTCTGTGTCTTCCAACTGGCTACCTCTGCCATTTACTCCATGGAGCTTATTATTGCTCAGCTTCTGCTTGCATAAGCATTTCCACTCAAAATGTTGTGGTTACCAAAAGAAAGACTCTAAGCTGTTGCTTACTAATGTCATGTCATGCCACCCAAGCCAATTAAAATTTAGGTAAAAGTTTTTCTAAATGTGCAGTAGCACATTTAAACGCTAAAACCAGGACTGAATGTCAAATTACTCGCCCTGAGCACTCTTACAATAAAGATGCCAAAAAAGGTACCACAGAAGATCCATTTTTGGATTTCCTACAACACAACACAAGGCCTGCGGGCCAAGCCAGACCTGTGACACAGTCCTATTCGGCCTGCAAAATTATTTTAATTTTCTATTCTTAGTAGCCCGTTTCACCCTGAGATGCACTTCAGTCCCCAGCATGCACTGCAACATAGCGTGCACTCATTCAGACCCCCTTCCCCCAACAACAATCTATGGGCCAGTGGGTACACAAAAAGAAAAGATGCCTGGTGTCTAGTTCAAGCAAATAGACAGTTTGCCTGAAAAAGACACCACCTAACTACCTAAAACTATTTATTTTTATTTAGAATTATTTTTGAATAAGTACTCAATGTTTTGCTGTTGCAGCTTTGGCATATTTTGAATAAACCGTTCGGGTCACAGTAAAATGTTAAATAAAATAAAATAAAAACATATCTGGCCCACGGATTTGCTGAGATTTTTAATATGGCCCTTTTAGTGGTTGAGTTTGACACCCATGTCCTAAGCCATCATTGAAAGACCGCTTTGTGGCATCTTATCTTTAGAGTGTACATAGGCCACAAAGTAAAAGCTTCAACACTAAAATAGTACTCTATGTCCAAAAGAGTCCTTTGGGATTCAGGCCAGCTTGAGTAGATCAATTTTACATTTATTCTTTCATAGTTAATACCTGAAACAGTCTGGCATCTCAATAGATTAAGGCTTATGGATTGCATGCAGGATAGGATAAAAACTGAGCAATGACTTTACTTGTCTAGGTTATATTGGGTGAGCAACTGTCCAGGTACTAAGGTCAAGTAATCCCATATGAGTGGTTAGCACATAAAACTGAACCATAGAAATCCTAGAATTGTGTTGTCTATAAGTACAGCTCTTATTTTATTTTGTTTTATTTTATGTTATTTTGTTTTATTTCAAAGACAGAAACAAAGGTCAGATAGAATATTTTAAATATTATAAATCTATAAAACACGTTGTTGTTCTGTCTGTTAAAGCTGTGCATTGTGTCCAGAGTGGTACCTAATTATAAAGATGGAAGATACATGGATAGATGGATGGATGGATGTTACGAGACTAAAGCAGATCACATATAGCTATGCACTGTAAAGATGCTTTCCTCCACCATCCTTCATTTATGTTGCCTTGGCAACCTGCATCCCATCACTTTGATAGACTGATCAGTGATGGACAGTTTATGACCCCTCAGGGCAAGACGTAATCAGTACAAGGAGAAGTGGACTCAGTGTCTCAGTATTCACAATAACATTACTAGTCCAGTGAGATTACCTGGGCTAATCTTGGTCTAATCTTCAAGCCTCATCTCTTTTTTTCCTCAAATATCTGCCCAAGCAAAAAAGCTTGCTCTTTTCCTTCCACATCTCTCAAAGCTGCTGACCGATAACATCCTCTTTTCTGAGCATCTTCACCCAACAGCAGCAGTATCAAGTCAATCACTGTTGGCTGACCAGTCCATGAGATCTAAGACAGGAAAACAGGAGGAGGAGTGGTCCACCTGCATATTCTGCAATGAGCGTTCAGTTCAATCTTTGCTTCTTTCCCTATAAAAGATATGTTATGACACATTACAGGACATAAAAAGAGCAAGGATCACACTTGCAGAGTCGCAAGGTCACTTGCTAGAATTGCAAAGACAAGGCAGGCTGAGGAAGAACTGAAGGGAGAGAGAGAGAGAGAGAGAGAGAGAGAGAGAGAGAGAGAGAGAGAGAGAGAGAGGCAAGTGCTTGGTGAAGGTATTGGCAATGTAAGGAGTTTCCCTGAGAGAGTTCTCCACTTGCATCCCCCATAAACCCCAGTCACGCTCTCTGAGCAGCAAGCTGAGGCAGCAGAGACGTGGACAGGTTTAAATTCTCATCACACGGACCAGTACATTAGCTCATTCAGTTTATTTCTCGCAAATGATTTTCATCCAGAGAAAAAAACTTATGGAAGCCCTTTGAGATCATCTTGCTCAAAGGCTTTGATATTGGTCATTTTAGATGAATTCTGTTGGGACCATTGGTTGGACCAGTCCATCGGCTCCTTCCCAGTTCATCCCTCACAAATTCTTTTCAGCCAGAAAAACCCCCTTTGAGATCCTGCTCAAAGGCTTTGATGTAGGTCATTTTATATGAATTGCCTTTTTGTGTTTATGCAGCAAATTCTGAGCTGTTATGCAGCCTGTTTTGAACATATGTGATATTTTCACTTCAATGGTAGTACATATGTAATAAATATAGAGTACTAAATTCAACTGAATAGTACAGTTCTTCACAGCTCCTCTAGGTGTCATTGTTTAGCATTGTTAACAGTTTCCATCTCTCAAGAGTCTGAGGTCTCTATGAATGTGGCAGAGTGCCTCTCGGTCACTCAAAGCAAATGTCTTAAGACAACACAGACAAGCAAAAAAAAATAAGGGCCACTCAAGTTCCTTTTCAGGCTCAGATCTTTAAGCATTTTTAAAACAGTGTCTAAGGTGAAGATGTAGATTTAATCGGATCCTCACATATTTGACTATGTCTTATATTTGACATAGAGTCAAATATATTACACTATTTGTCTAATTGCAAGACAAGATTAGACACTGTACACATAAGTAAAGCAAAGTGTTTACAGTGCCATTACTGAAAATCTATGACTGTCTAGGTCTTAGTCTTTTTGTTCTGTAAAACTTCTTTAATAAAGCTTCTTTCTCAACTAGGCTGGCTTATGCGTCTCCAGTTTAATGTGGTAATTTAGCAAAATCTTTTTATGAATTAACTTCTTTATTTTACCCAACAAATGTAATATGTGTTCTTATAACTAATATCAGATGGTGAACGTGGTTTGCAGCTCATGTTGTTCAGTCAAAAGGAAGAAAATTCCCTGTGCCCATAATCTAAGAATATTTACTTTATTGAAGAGCAGCATTCATAAGGCTACAGGACACTGACATATAGCCTTTCAGGACAACTTACAATAACCTGCAAAGATATTTATACAGGCTTTTAAAACAAGAGTGAATTGTCTTAAAGGATGCTTTTGTCAATTTTGAAGTCATTTCACCTTAGCAAGTTATATGACAACTGACAGATGATGGAATAAGCCTTTATAAATGTCTCTATGGATATTCTACTTAATTGGATCAGAGTGCAAAACACATTTCAGACTTTTAAGATTTGGACTTAAACATTTTGCACCTTGAATGACCCCATACTTCAATTATGTTTATTTTATTGAAAGAAATGACTGAACATTCAATTTTGTGACTAACTAAACAGTCATAACACTACCCGAACAGCCAAATGTCATGCCAGTACATGACCAGCAAACACAGCTTTGAACAGTTGTAGACACATAAAATCATAATGTGTTTCTTTAAATGACAAAAAAGTTTACTTAATTGCAAAAAAAAGTGTTTTGGAAGTGACAATTTGTAAGGTTGCACACTGATTTTGAGACTTTAGGACACATTTACTTTAAAACAATGGGATCTAACTGCTCACCATGTGACCTTAAAGGACAGGGTGCAGTCTCACTTCCTGCACTAAAACGCAGGGGCATGGCATAAGTATCCATTTATAGACTAAAACCCTTTGTGTTTCAATTTTAAGTTTTTTTTTTTTTTTTAATAAAACTTGAAGTCATGATAAATCTAAATCTTCCGACTTTCCACTTTAAAGGTTTGTATTATTTTAGCAAGTATACATTTAGGTGTTAGGGTTTCTGACAGCCACCTCCAAATAGAAAGTACCCTATAAATGATGATTTTGTATATATTTAGCTTACTACTATCTCAGTTCATGCCTTGGCTTTCAATAGATCATAACATAATCCTTGTAAACATCTAAGCTTTTAATACTTAATTTTTTTGTTTATTTAATAATTTTTTTACTATGCGACTGTAGTTTGAACTAATTTGGCAAAATGGTCCATATAGGTTTAGCGTTAGTTGTCATGAAAGGCTTATGAGTCGTGTAGCCTTATGTAAGGATTTACCAAAACTTTTTACCCCAGTAATTCTTACATTTGTACAGCAAATCATATTGGGATTATAACTAACAATTAAATAAAACAAACAATTTCCCTTTTCAGAAACTAGGTTAGTTATTAAACATGTCGATTTACTATTGATATTCCTTTCAACAACATTTTTTTATTCTTACTTTTGCTTTTGCTTTTCAAAATGAATTGAGGAGAAACTGTAAGTGAATTTTACTCTGATGAAATGTTAGATGAAGGTGTTGGTGACTTTGCTCCAGCCTACAGCCTGAATCTCCTCAGGCCAGAGACAGGATCCCTGAACTGCCAAAACACATTTTTCCAAATCTTTAGTACACTGCCTATAAAAATTTTGCATCTTTAAAGTGCATATTTGTGATTATTTTTATTATTTGAGTGAGAAACAATGGCTACAATATCAGCTTCTGCTATACAGCAGCTGAATACTTCTTTGACAGTCAGTTTTAAACCTTTACAGAGAAATGTTGGTGTCTCATAATGACAGTATCTTTGTGTGGTAAAGTGGCTGGACATCCTTTATCCTGCTTTTGTTAAAGACTCTGCTATCACACTGACATCTTAAAGTGGTAAAGTGGTCTGTCTGGATGGCTGAGCCTAAATCTGATTGTCTGTTCTGACAGATAATTTAACCCTGTCCAATGTGTCTTACAGCAGAGAATGGAATGTTCTCAAAGCTGCTGTAGAGAAAGTTTGAGTCTGACTCCATACTGACACCAGCTTTAGCTCTGCTTGGCTTGTGACTCGAAAGAGAACATTTTAAGTTACACACCCTGCTAACCTACATAATGTTAACTATGAATTGTTTTAATATGCCATAACATGTCATGAGCATCAAAGGTCATAAACTATTTTGAATGCATGTGAGGGTTAACAGCTGGGTTATCAAGTGGGATCAACAGCCTCAAGCTTTGGACTTGGTCAGTAGCTGAGCTCTGTTTTCGTGTTGTAGTAGATGAGATTGCAAATGTCCAAATCAAATACCAGCAATCAAAAATACAGCTGTACAGTACAGTTAGAACTAGGTATGCACTGATATGGAAACTGTGGGTCAATGCTATTATCCAACACTGTTCATGTACATGTCTGCTGATGCCAAAACATCAGCAGTTATATACACAGAAACTGGGACTAGATGTAACTG
This sequence comes from Colossoma macropomum, assembly GCF_904425465.1. Classification (NCBI taxonomy): domain Eukaryota; kingdom Metazoa; phylum Chordata; class Actinopteri; order Characiformes; family Serrasalmidae; genus Colossoma; species Colossoma macropomum. The sequence goes on along the minus strand of NW_023494795.1, from coordinate 24,251,440 downwards.
GATTAGCATTCCAGAGAAATATAAAACATACTTCTGTAGGGTTACAAATGCAGCAAAATGAAGCACAGCAGCCTAGCATCACCTAAACCTCACCTGCTCTTCTGGAGTACAATAAATACATCACCGAGTAATGATTTGAAATGCCAGTAAAATCTAAACATCTGTCCAATTCCAATATATTTTTAGCAAATATCAGCAGACACAATATGATTCTAGTATTATTGAGCATCCCAAGTGAGAACAGTGCATATCCTCAGTTTTCTGTATACAGAACCACAGGATGAACTAAATAACCAATGGATCCAAAGTAAAGCATGTTGGATGCCATCAATATAACCATGAGCTAAGCTCTACGAAAGAGGTAAAAATCCCAAATCAGAATTTTGTTATCACTACTAGTAAATTCAGCAGTTACCCCTTATAGACATAGTTATCATCAGTGACAACAAAAACATGGTGTAATTTCATATTAAATACTTCTCATTCATATCTCGTTAAAACTACGTCAAAAGTACGTATTTTAAATTTTCAGTCCATGCTACATTTGCATTTGCTAATAGCAAGGAAATAGCATTTGCTAATAGCATTCATATCTCGTTAAAACTACGTCAAAAGTACGTATTTTAAATTTTCAGTCCATGCTACATTTGCATTTGCTAATAGCAAGGAAGATCTTATTATGACTTGAGAAAATTTAAAAAAGTGTCAAAAAAGTAAAAAAAAAAAAAAACAGCTTCAGTTTTCTTTTCATGTGCACTGATGGGGTAATATTAGTCATTAGAATGTATGTCATTCGATGTGATCATGTGATGTATTATGGCTGTTTTGATTGTCTGTTTCATGAAACTTACTACAAGAAATAGACAAATGAGTTACAGGATGCTTTACATTATGCAATCGAAGTGCAATGTAGTTCCTCGTAGCTATTGTTGCATGAAAGTGTAAAGATAGCCTTAATTCTTATGCAACTATTTTCATAATTAATCATGTAATTGTGTTATTATATTTATATAGCACAGCAAATTGACAATAATAATGCCAGATTTCTAAGTGTTAATGTTACCAGTGTTAATGTAACAATAATAATAATAAAGCCAATGATCAGCACACCTGAATGCAATTCTGTTTCCTTTAAATCTCACTAAAAAGAAATAATTCTCAATGACAGCACTGAGGACAGACAATGTTAGTGTTATCTCTGCTCCAACACATGTGACTCAGGTCATGAAAGACTGTATAGTTAACTGTGTTGACCAAAACGCACCAAATGTGTGGCTGATGTAAAACCGAGATGAGAGAAACCGGAAGACAATGTCAGTGAATTTGGATGGTGGATTTATAAACAGCCTAGGTAATCAAATGAATCCCTATCAGAGAGATGCTGAAATGCTCTTAAAAGAATACTCCAGTGTTTTTCAACCTAATCTGCCGCATCTGTATTATATGGTCACTTACCATATACTATAATTTTGAAATGTTTCCCTGTACTTAGGAAAACCTATTCATTCAATACGCAATTACAACAGAATCCAAAGGACAGGTGCTGAATGTGTTTTGAGTCAACAGGTTTTCTGATGTTTTATGGAATACAGGCGTACTCCTTTAATATACATGCCTTAATCTGTAGCGAAAGCCAAGAACAATGTGCTGGCACAAAGAGCAGCAAGTGATTAGCTTCTGAGATCATTCTTAGACATTCAATAAAAACAGGACGTTACTGTAAAGACATGACCAGGACGTCATATACATAGCCAACGTGAGCGACTGCACAGTCTGCTGTGATTTGAGGAAATGCACTATAAAGCTAACAGGAACACACTTTTATTGAGCCGTAGAAAGTGAAGTAGCTTTAATTTCCTACTTGGATGCCACTGCATACATTGTTTCCTCAAACACAATGAACCCAGGTGGTGCTGCTGTAAGTATGGCAAGATGAATGTGGAAACAAATGGACGTACACTTAGCCTTTCTACACAATCATGGCACTGTGTACACAGGAAATTAAACAGCAATTGAGGAAACACTATATGGGTCAAATCTCAATAAGCTGGACAGAAGTTAACCAGGTGGCTTAACTTTTGTCCAACAACGCAAAAAAAGTTCTCCAACTGTTCATTATTACAGGAAGACTTTACAAAAAAAGAAACAAACTAATCTTTAAAACACAGAACAGCAGAAGTACACATAAAATATTTGATCTGAATCTCAGCCATTACAAGCAGTTTCAAATTAGAAACTCCTTAATATATCTGATACATTAAACCCATTTAGAAATCATGGTACATCCAGTACATTCAATCTGAACCAATCACACGTGTGTCTGAAGGCAACCAGATATATTCTTACATACTCACTAGTAACTTTGTTAAGAACATCTGTACATCTATTCAGCCATGCAATTATCCAACAAGCCAATCAAAAGGCTGAATCACAATTCATAAAATCATGCCAATATGGGTCAAATGCGCCAGTTCATGCTAACAACAAAAAACAGACTGAAGAATAAAAAGACTTTGACCATGGCAAGGCTGTTGGTGCTGGATGCAGTGGTTTCAGTTTTTCAAAAACTGTTGATCTCCTGGAATCTCCACACACTCTTTACACAGAATTGTGAAAAAAAGACATTCAGTGAGTGTCAGTTCTGCAGTTCGAAACAGCTGATTCATGAGAGAAGTCAGTGGAGAATGGCTAAACTTCAAGCTGACAAGGAGGCTACAGTACCTGGAATAACAACACTTTACAGCAGTGGCAATCAAAAAGCATCACTGAATGCAAAACACATACAACCTTAAGGTAGATGGGCTACAACAGCAGAAGACTACATCAGGTTCCACTCCTCTCACCAAGAACTGAAATTTAAGGCTACACTGGGCACCAAAACTGGACAGATGGAAGCTTGTAAAAACACTGCCTGGCCTCTTGATTTCTTCTGAGACATGCTGATATTAGGGTCAGAATTTGGCATAAAGAGCACAAAACCATTGACCCAACCTGCCTTGTGTCAATAGTGTAAGCAGGTGATGGAGCTGTAAAGGTGTGGGAAATGTTTTCTTGGCACACACTAGGCCTCCTAGGCAAGCATCATTTGAATCCCAGAGCCTATTTAAGTACAAAGCACAAGTTATCTCAGTCTGGTTCTATGAACTTGACAATGAATTCAGTGCACTTCAGTGATAAAGTGCTAAATGCTAAAATAATAATTCCTGCTGTAATAATGATTAACTATTTTCTTAATTCCTAAACATTAAGATACCAACCAAACCAAAAATGTGTTTGGATCATGCAAGAACCACTTTTGATTCCCTTAAGAACCTTTCAGTGAATGTTTCTTTGCTCTGAAGGAGTATTTGCTCTTTCTGCTGTAATAAAATCTAGACAACAATAATATACTCTGTATACATGAAAATGACATGTGAGAGAGTTAAGTGTCTATTCAGCCTACAACCCTTCAGCCCTGCCTGTTCACGCTGGAGTTATAAGGAGTGTTTCAGCTGGACTGCTTTTTGAGTAAGACGCAATACAGGGCAGCCAATTAGAGCAGAGCTCATTTACATTTAGCATTCTTAATGGCACAGTGCCAAAAAAGCCTGTTTAATTTTAAAGGATAAAATGAGTTTGGAAAATGGTCATGTAAAAATGAAGCATGCCTGTGTTTAGTGCATAAACCTACACAAATATAATGAGTAGAAAAAAATTAAATCAGAAAAAAAGTGTAGAATATGGGCCCTTTGAAGTTCAAAGATCCTCCACATAACATAAAGATTCCACTCCAATTGAAAGTTTTTCCGAGAATCATGCATCCAAGCCAAGAACTATCTAGCAATCTCTACTTTTTCTAAGACAGTGTCTTCCACATTGTAACAAGACAATGTTAGACTGCTACATAACAATAGATATGATATGATCTTTTTACAGTTTTTTAGCACAGGTGTTGTATGTATCTGCATCTGCACTGTATACGACTGCTGTTTGAACTTTACATTGTGCATACATACAAGTATGATGTGTGGTGCTGCCCTGTCTGTAGTGAGTGGGCAGGCTGTCTCTCAGCACTATGGACATGCCATCCCATAATCAGGATGGCTATCACTGATGACACGCCTGACTGCTTACATTTCTGTATCTCAGCATTTCGTTTCTTAAATATGGCCATTTAAAGTGCGTCATCGCTCACTATTCATAGGATAATAAAATCCTGCTGAGTAGGTCACCTCTGCTCACTCAGAATCATTCAAACATGCATGTGTAACGCATAAACGCACGTGGCTACCCTTACAAAACGTTTCCCATAAACAGTAAGGGGACTGTGCAGAGGCTTTGTAAATGTCATGGTCTTATAGTGATTAATCTTTCATGCAGATAGGGCAAGACTCCTAATAGAGCCACGTCATTCATGTAGCAACCTGCCCAGTGTTGAATTAGCTCATAAAGTGTTCATTTACGTCCAGCTGGTCAGATCAAATGGCACAGAAACTTTATTGACTAACAGTAGTCTTTACATAACATGTCCCTTCTCCTTTGCAGCAACTGTTGCAAGGTTGAATAAGCTTCAGCAAATGCTGGAACGTTAATTTTAAATTTATCTGGTATGCATGAAAAGTGACAGTGTGACATGTCCTAGGATTTGTTTTATTATCATGAACAAGAGCTAATGTTAGCACAGTGGTAAATTTTTCTTTGTTGTTTCCAACCTATCTAGTTATGATAAGCGAGAAGTGTAGCCTTTTTAAAGGTACATACCCTATATTTTTCTTGTATTTGTATTTTTTCCCAGAAGGTCAGCTTATGATGTTTGTGTGGTTTTATGTGCCAAAAACTCATAATTCATTTTTACATGAGCGTTTTCCAATCTATCTTTATCCCTTAGAAATAAACATGTTTTGAATTGAAAAAGTCTGTTTTTGTAGCTTAATTTTCATATATGGACTGTATATCCAAACATTTGTGAGTGGCGCATGGATGGGTCAATTGTCTTAGTACTTCTATAGTTGAACATGCCCATTATCTCTTATGGAATAACAAATGCAGTACATGTGAATAACATTTATAGATTTGTAAAAGTTTCTTGCTCTTCATTTAATGCTGCAATTTCCTTCAGGATGAATAAAGTTCTTATCTATCTATCTACCTATCTGTCTATCTATCTATCTATCTATCGATCTCTATCTATCTAGCTGTACACTCTTGGACACGCTAAGCATGCATATACAATGTATGCATACCCCTACAAAGAGAAACATTAAGTCAAAAAGAAATCAGTTTACGCTGAAGAGATGGGGCTAGAGTGCTGTCACTGTGAGCAAAAGGTTCTCAGATAGAGATTCAGAGAGCTCCTTAAGCATTAGAGACAGTGGTATTAACATGTCCAAAGCCTTCATCATCAAATGCCCCACACTTGCGCTGTTTCTGGATATAACAGGGCTCTTTCCCAATGCTGCGGTAAGAAATAAAATGCTACTTACTTTCCTACACACTTAAAAATATAGGTTCCTAAATGGTTCTTGGCTTGGAGGTTCAGTTACAGGAAAAATCTGTAATTGGTAAAGAACTTTTAGATGATTTGAAGGTTCTTTAAACTTTAGAAAAGGTTCTTCACACTTATACATCCCATCTATGAAAATGGTTCTTAAATAGATGATCCATTTTAGGTATGCACCGATATGGGAATTGTAGCCTGATCCAATATTTTGCCTGTCCATATGTCCTGAATGCAGACATTTTAGTGTAGTAACCCACTTTCACCTGAACACGTTGATCTACTAGAATACAATATGTCATCAAATACCCATTTGAGACATCAACATATCAACACTGATATTTTTTAAGCAATTATCTGCAGATACTGCTATGATTCTGCTATCATCATGCTGGATTATGTTCCCTAATCCACTGAAAGGTTATCAAGGGAACCAAAAGTTGTTCGTCTGTGACAGTGCTTCCCAGCCCTGCTCCTGGAATACCCCCTGCCCTGCACATTTTAGTGTTTTCACTGCTCCCAACTAACCTGATCCAACAAAGCAATTAATAAGCAAGCCTCTCTAGAGTTTAAGCAGGATGTTTTAGAGCAAGAAAACACAAAAAGCTGCATAGCAGGGGGAACTCCAGGACCGGGGCTGGGAACCTGTGTTCTACAGCATTGCTCAGAATAAATCTTTTTGGCAGCTTTATTTTTAAGAGTGTAGCACAAACAGTGAGGGAAAGTGTCCCTCAACTAAACAACACAAGTGGTCTAAATTTAAGTCATCCTAAAACAAATACAGATGTTTCTGAAAAGCTCCATTGAGACTGATGGCAGTTAAATCTTGAACCTCACTGTTAGACAACATGGTCTGGTATATTATATTAAAACTGTTCTATCAGTACCAGTGTCCTTCCCTTAATGTAGCTTTTCTTAGTCCCCTGCACCAAAGCCCGGTACACTTTAATACGTTCTCTGCTCCAAAACACACATTTTACCTTCAAGAGGGGCTTGTTAATGAGCTGTTGAGTTGAGTCAGGTGTGCTGGGAGCAGGGACAGCACTGAAACCTGCAGTGCAGGGGCACTCCAGGACTGAGAAAGCACAGCTTTAATAGTTGCACAGGGTCTTAGTGAGTTAAAGACTTGGATAAGTGTGCATACTTTTGTTGTTTCCGGCGCAGCCAGCTCCAGCGCCTGCTTGTGCAGCTCGGCCGTGATCAGCTGGCATCTCTGGCACAGGCTGGCTCCGCTGCCCTCTGGGTTTGGCCTCTGGCCCCTCTGCAACTCCTCAGCCGAGTGAAGCCTCTTCCTGGGACTGAGCCCACCGCACTGCAGGGACTCATTACCAGCCGAGCCTTCGACAACCTGAAAGCAGCAGTTTCCAAGTGAGAAATGTCTTCAACATTAGAATGCAGCAGTACACAACCCAACTTGCACACATTTTAAGGTATCTCTTAAACTAAAGTGTGAATTCGTTTTTTTTTTTTTTCTGTTGTTAAAACATATATTAACATCTGCACCAATAGAGATGAACCACATACTCTGTAGTTTGTAAATTCTGATTCTGGCAAATTAAGCCAATTGGGAAAACATAGCAAGAAGCCTTTTTTGGGCATTTCACAGTCTAATATCACGATGAACAAGCTGTTAAGTCTTTTTACTGGGTAAATCATCTCAAGAAGAACGTTAATGGCCAAAGTTGCCATATTACAGCCTATGTAGAGCTTTTGGAAAACAAAATCCCATTTGAGCATCAATTTTGAGTACCTGAAACACACTGACACATCCAGCCATCTGCAACTCACTCACACTTCATGTCTTACCGTAAACCTCCTGTAGTCCATTTTTCGTCCTCGAGCAGAATGCCGACTTGCATACATGTTCCTTAGTCAAATTTCCCCTAAACTGCCAGTTTACTGCCAGTCATTAGAGAGATGGGTTCTTTTCTCTGCCTGCTCTACCATACCTTTATGGCCTCTGTTCTAAATATGTGCTCAAATGTGCTCAGTTTGCAGAGTTAGAACATGAGAGAAGTTGTCCTGCAGCTCTGCAGTTGGCACTGACACTGACATGGAATGAAGCCATGGCTTTAAAGTTGCTCGGGTGTTAAATTCGGGACACCGAGAGGCGGAGAACTACTTTTTGCTAAGCGTTCACTTTTTCCCCCCCGACTCTTGCTGCGACAAGCCACGCCCCCTAAACGGTGATTGGTTAGTACAAAGTAAGGTCTTTCTGCACTACCATTGGCTGGTAGTATTTAACACTAGGTAGTTCTAGTGCCTCACTGGCTCCTAGTTAATCACAGTGCGCAGTTACTTTGTTTGGTGAAACTGGTGAAATACTACCGTTCATTTAAATTTCTCTTTATTTTCTGGATTTCTAATTTGCAACAAATCACACAGAGCACAAAGACAGAAGATAAAACCCTGATGAAGTCTTACTCTGGCTGGTCATGCAGGCCCACGCTTGTGTGTAAAATGTACAGAGTGTACAGTTTGTGAATCCATAAAGCAGGATTTCTCACTTAACCAGATAACTTAAGCTTCTAATCAAGCCTGTCCAATAGGAGGAGAGGTAAGGGGCGGTCTTGTTAGGCAGCTCACACTTTAGGCTTAAGTTATCCTGCTGACTGAGAAACCCTGCAAAGCCCCGCCCCCCAACCCAAGGTCCAGTACCTGAATCTCAACACGCAAATCAATACGCAGAGCTAAGTCACACTGACCGCGCGGCTGCAGGACCTTGTCGGTCGCTGTTACTCTGGCGCCCCCGTACGACCAGACTCTGAAACTGTCCCAAACCCGGTCTAAGGTGCCTTTTCAGTTTCCTCTTGAACAAATGAAGACGTACTGACGGGATATTTACACTGTCAAACTTATATGTTGTTTTAACTTTAGAAAATAGGGTAGATTCAGGTAGCATGAGAGAGTCCTCTGGTCCCCTATAGGAAACTTTGAAAAATACGTTAATGGCCAAATTAACTATTTGCAACATTTCCTTTTGCTCATTTAGAAAATGTCCATTATTAACCAAATTCTTTGAAGTCCTGGTACTGTATCTTTCTTTCTCTCCATAATGCCTGAATCATCTGTAATCTGGATTGCCTTAAAATTTCCGTTCATTGAAACTAAGATAATGACAACAAAAGCACACTAGCCTACTACTACTACTACTATTGTTATTATTATTATTATTATTATTATTATTATTATTATTATTATTGTGATTATGTGATCGCAGGCATTTATCTAAGCTGACTCATTAGAACGAATTTAAATTTATGAGATCACAAAGTTTGCACTATGTCTGTTCAGTGAGGAGACTCCAGCTGAACAGAAGACAAGTTCTACGCTGTGTCTCATTGTGGAGATGCTTTGCATAAGTGTTAATCGTTTGCACAATCGAAAAGGTCGAAAGCATCGTACGTACACGGATGACTGAAACCTGTTCTAGTCCTGTAACAGCATTTCTCTTAAGCATCCCTCCTCTCAGCCTTCTTCTCCCCCCAAGCAGTGTCTCTTTTCAACCATGCTACACACTCTGTATAGTGTATTAACGTCTTGCGTAAGACAGATGCACACGATGCTGTTCACATATAACCAACTGCACACACTCACATACTCTGTGAACCTTATTGTACGCACATTTTATACTTGGTATGACTTCTAGTCGACTTATAACGTTATATATATATATATATATATATATATATATATATATATATATATATATATATATGTCCAAAGTTTGCAGACACCTGCTCAGTCAGCGTTTCTTCAGAAAATCAAGAGCTATGAGGATTTGATTGCATTCAGCCACAAGAGCATTAGTGAGGTCAGGTACTGATGTTGGATCGTTAGTTCTGGATCACAAACGCCGCTCCAACTCATCCCAAAGGTACTGGATGGAGCTCCATCACCTCCACCGCTCCACAGACCAGTGCTTTACCCCCTCTAGCTGACGCCCCTGTGCGGCTGCTCCAGAGCGTCCCACTCTACAGGCAGCGCTCCTGGCTTTAATTCGTTCAGAGCAGTGAAGCAGTGAAGCAGAGTGTAGTGGTGGAAGAACTTACATTAGAACCGGTTCCTACCTTCTGCTTCCTTTTCAGCAGGTGGCTCGTAAATCCAAATATTCCATCAGCATCTATAAGGCTCGCGCTAAGCTCCACAGGTGTTGGGTCTTTCTGTGCATCCTCGCGAGCCTGTGATGAGTCCTGTAAATCCATATGAAGCCGTTTCCTCTCTTGACCAGGGACTGACAGCTCTCTCATCGGCGCGTGGATTCTCGTTAAAGCGCAGATTCCAGCTCGCGCGCCTTCATCCTCTGCAGCCCACAGCCCACTGGGCTCACCTGCGCTCTGCACGACCCAAACGCAACTAAAGCACGCGGAGCCTGGTCCCTCCTCCTTCTTCTCCTTCTGCTCCTCCTCTACTTCGAGGGTCTTCAGTCCTTTCATTTCTTCTTCAGCCCCTCCTCTACCTCCACTTCAAAAAGCCCAAGTCCCTCCTCCTCCTTATAATAATAATAATAATAATAATAATAAATAATAATAATATTAACAATAATAATGGTATTTTTTTGTGCTGATGAAATGCATTTTATTTTATGTATGTGCAACTAATGTGCTCATTTGAATCAGCTGAATCCAAAGCACCACTTTCCCCTTTACCTTCACTTCAAGATGATCTGGTCTTCCCTCCTCCTCCATCTCCTCTTCCTTCTCCTTCTCCTCTTCTTTTTTCTCCCTTTCCTTCTTCTCCTTCTCCTCCTCTTCCTTCACCTTAATAAGTCCCAGTGTCTTTTTCCTCACCTCCTTCTTCTCATTTTCTTCTTTTCTTCATCCTTCTCCTCCTCCTTCTCCTCTTTCTTCTCCCTTTCCTTCTTTTCCTTCTCTTCCTTCACCTTAAGACATCACAGTGTCTTTTTCTTCATGTCCTCCTTCTCCTCTTCTCCCCCTCTTTATCCTTCTTCTTCATCTTCTCCTTCTCATTCAGTTTGGAATCTCCATCTCTTCCTCTCCCTTCTTCTCCTCCTTCTTCTCAGGACTCTCCAGTTCCAGCACTTACTCCTTCTCCTTCTTGTCGTCCTCCTCCTCCTTCTTCTCCCTGTCTTTCTTAACCGTAAAAAGCCTCAGTTTCTTTTCCTCCACCTCCTTCTACTCCTTTTCTTCTCATCCTTCCTCTTCACCTCCACCTCATTCAGTTTGAGAATCTCCAAGCCATCTTTTTCTCTCCCTTCTTTTCCTCCTTTTTCTCGAGAATCTCCACTCCCAGCACTTCTTTCTTCTCCTCCTTCTCCTCTTTCTTTTTCTCCCTCTCTTTCTTTCTTTTAAGAAGCCCCAGTTTCTTTTTCTCCACCTCTTTACTTCTTTACTTTCCTCCTCATTCAGTTTAAAGATCTCCAAGCCCTCTCCTTCTCTCTCTTTTCCTCCTCCTTCTTCTTGAGCATCACTAGGCCCTCCTCCTCCTATCGACCTTCTCTTCCTCTGTCTCCTCCTTCTTTTCCTCACACTCTTTCTTCATCTTAAGGAGCCCCAGTTTCTTTTCCTGCACCTCCATTGTCTCCTCTTCTTCTCCTCCTTATCCTTCTTCTTCACCTCCTCCTCCTTCTTCAGCTTGAGACTTGTCAGATCAAGCTTGTACCTGGGAAATGTTTGAATGAAAATATATGGTGTTGAATGCAGACCTGCAGTATTAAATGAATACCTGCCTTGTAGAACATCATGTTCAACTGGACACAGATGAACAGTGAATTTACTGAAGACTCATTGTATATCACTGTAATCTCTGCAATACCTTTTAAAAGCTTTAATTGCTGATATAATCTTAGTGAACTTGTTAACCAGTATCTATCAAGACCCCCAGCCATGAGATAACAGGGAAAAAATGGAGCCCACAGCGCAGCTCTTTTTGTCAGCAGAGAGCAAAGAAAACCCACAAGTCAGTCTGAGCACAAAGCCTAATTGAGTTGTTAGTCTATTATTCTTTCTGCAGTTTTTGGAGGTGAAATGCAGACATGAACCTCAGCCTCGCAGTAATAATCTTATCAGGGCCACACAGAGGCGCTCGTTTCAGATAAGCAGACCACAATACTGACCTCAGCAGAGTCGTTTATGTCAAGCCTCAGTGCTGCAGCCGTTCACTCGAGTTATATAGACCTGGATCTGTTCACTGAGGGTCTTTAAATGATCAGTGCTCACAAAACCAAACCAACAGAGCCCATTGTTAACTTATTTACCTTTTTATTTTGTATGAAATTCTTCTAGAAGACACATTTTTAGGGCATTCTTTTCTTTCAGTTTTGACTCTTTCTTTCTTTCTTTCTTTCTTTCTTTCTTTCTTTCTTTCTTTCTTTCTTTTCATTTGACCCTCTGATTGTCATTTTTTCTTTCTTTTTTCTTTCTTTCTGTCTGCCTGTCTGATTGTATGTCTTTGTTCGTTCTTTCTTTCTTTCTTTCTTTCTTTCTTTCTTTCTTTCTTTCAGTTTGACCCTCTGTCTTTCTTTCTTTCTTTCTTTCTTTCTTTCTTTCTTTCTTTCTTTCTTTCTTTCTTTCTCTCTCTCTTGCTCTCTCTCTCTCTCTCTCTCGTTCTCTCTTTTTTCTCTCTATCTCTTTCTCTCTCTCTCTCTCTCTCTCGTTCTCTTTCTCTTGTTCTCTCTTGCTCGCTCTCTCTCTCTCTCTCTCTCTCTCTCTCTCTCTCTCTCTCTCTCGCTCGCACTGGATTACTTACCTAGACATAATGGACCAGTGAAGAAATCTCATTTCACCTCTGGTGGCAGTGTCACTGATGCCTCATGGGAAATGTGGTCAACCAAATGCAATCCATTGGTCTAATAAGCTGACAATGTGCTGTCTGCTCATCATTAAGATATCTCTATCAGTACAAACAATAATCTCACTCAGTGCATTTTATGAGCACCTCCTATCTTTTCATCAGATTAAACTGGATCATCAAAAAAAACACACTAATCAGCTCTTCACTGTAATCAGTAGAAACTGTCTGTCAGTTTGAGGTGAGATTTATTTTGTGACAGATTATCAGAGTCCAGAGGTCAATCATTCTAATCCATTGTGAAGTGATTTGTAACTTGTCCCTTAGACACGAACGAGGCCTGTCCTGAATCCCTGTGGGACTCCCTCAGCTGTTTTCAGCATGTGTAATCTCACTGTGGACAGCTTGCCATTAATGAGGGCATGAGGACAGGGCATGTCCATTTCACAAAGGAATACTATGCATATTCCACGGCACTTAGGCCTGCTCTTAGATTTGCAGACTTTGTTACCTAAAATGTAATTTTTGAAGACATTTCAGTGCCGTCTATCTGACCTTTACTGAATGAAAGTTTCTGTGGACCAGGATACATACAATTTCATTAACTGTAATGTGCTCTGACTTGGATTTCTTTACAGTGTTGGTGATAGGAAACCAGGGGTCGCCATGACTACAGTGCAAATATAGCCACTTTATTTGCCACCCAAAACAGCCTACATGTTTCACATCAAACCACACAGAATGGCTTTATTTACATCTTACTGTTTTTATTATGCATAAATTTTGAAAACGTGGTGTAATTCCCCTTTTAAAGAAAACAAAGTTAATTTATTTAATTCATACATATTTTCAGTTTGTAAGTCAAACAGCCCTGTTGTTACTGTGAACACAGAGAAAAGGGCTCTGAGCAGAAGAGAGCAGAGAGGCCTCCTCCACTGAGCTGCCACACTGCTGCTCAGCTGACTGGCGGATACAAATGAAAAAACAATTGCTGGCAATCATGTGAGCCATAGTGCGTGTCAGTGGTGAGGCTCTCTGGATTTAAAACCCTCCCTGCCATCATTTGCAAGTCATGGAGCTTCACTGCCCCCTCAAAGCCTCTTGATTTATCCCTCAAACACTGGGGGGTCATGGTTAGTTTGTTCCTTGTTACGTGGTCCTCAAACTGCATTGATTTTTTTTTACCCCTGGATAAGCATGATGACCATAGTGGTTGACGTTTTGGCTTGATGGTTTATTTATTTATTTTTAAAGGTTGCTGAATTTTTACTGAACTTCAGACAATAGGCTACCTTAACAGAATGTAAAGTACAGCTCATCTGTTGGTCTGTTCACAACTATTAGACTATTATCTATGTATTTTGTGTACTCTGCGCCTCATTTATCTACCTCAGGCTCACTTGCAATTGCATATATAGAAATTTGTACAACTCTACATGCTGTGGCTTTTATTTAATAATCTGCATTACTGTTACAAAAACTGTACATTGGAAATGGTGCAATACAGGTGTATATGAATGTGTGTATATATGAGTCTAATGTGTATATATTTTTATCTACTTTTTATTTATTTTTGTATACAAGGGGGCCACGCACCCAAGATTTTCACTCACCTTTGCACCTGGGTAAATGTGATGTGACAATAAACGTGATTTAATGTGATTTATCTATTTATATATTACTTAATTTATTATTTATTATTTTTTCAGTGCATAACATTATTTACGTAGCCTTCCTGTTGTTACAAATGTTGCTAAAAGGCTGGCCTTCCTTTGTGTAAAGTAAGCTTAAATAGCCAAAATCAAAATCAAGAAATTGTAGAAGAAATAACAGAGTGGTGTTCAGATGACTTTCACCTGTCATTCAAAAGACGTTCACCTGGCGTGACACTTTTTTTTTTATGTGAGGCGCCTCCTCTCGCAGGAGCTCTTCTTATGGGGCAGGTTAACATAAGCGTTTCACTGACATTTCTCATCTATTTATTTATATATGTGAAAGACTTTGAAAATACAGTGAAAAGTACATTAGGCCATTTTCATACATTTATAGACGTGTTTTACAGGTGTTTCTTGTCAATATAGGGTAAACAGGTAGGTTTCAGGATATCTTTATGTGAAGTGTTTACAGCTCAGGTGTTGGAAAACAGCCAAAACTATCTTTTCCTCCATGCTTCATGCATCCTCTGCAGATACATGTATTGATTGGTTAGCTGTGGATGACGTAAGTCGCTCTTATGGGCGCTGAGCACAAAAGACTCAACCCTACCGGCAGACTTGGGTCCCGTCAATCATGTTTCATATTTTTGGATGAACTGCATCTGTAACTCTCTTAAACTGTAGTTATAAAACGATCAAATCTCAAAAGAAATCTCTTTATTTCAGCGTGTATCGTCGATTCTCGTACACTTGCCTCTAACCGTACTTAAGTTTTAATGAAGACTCAGCTCAGTTATACTCACTGACACTTGGCACAATCACACCATGTCGTATGTTAATGCAAATCTTAGCACCACTGTTACACGGTCTCTGAGATCTCAGTGGGATATGCAGCTCTGAGGGCCATTCTCAAAACTGAAAACCAGCTTCTAGAAGATCTGCATTCATCACATTTTACATGTTCATTCCTAACTCTTTTTTAAAGATGCTACAGAACGATTCATGTTGCTCATAACTGGATTTATGCTATATTAAAGAACGAACCGAGAAAATAAATACTTGTATGGCCCAGTGTAGATGCTTTCTAGATGCTTGTTTTGCATTTAACGTCCCGACGCCGTCGGAACAAAACTTTGTATCTCCAAAATTATAACTTTACAGGAGAAAGAAAAAAAACATACTTCACTTTTAATGTAAGTCAGTGGAACCAGACTTTTTTAAAGTAATTTTGGGCCGTTTCTTTTGGGCCTTTGAAATTTACACACAATGTAAAGGGCCAAAGGTATTTTCAAATTATGTCAAAAACTGAAAAACAACAAAAAAACAGAGATACGAGGTTTTGTTCCGACCGCACCGTTATATTCATTTAACCTAATCCTAACCTTAACCTCAAGCCAACACCTAAGCCTAACCCTGACTCTGGTTCTAAAACAAACCCTAATCAACAGCAGATGGTTAATCATTTCAACACAGTTACAATGAGATTCCAACATGTTGTGTGAAGCCCTTCCTCTGGAGTGTCTTTGAAATGAAACATTTTGATTCTAGTATCACTCAAACACAGGCACATTTCAGTACATAGTGTCTTATTTGCATATCTAAATGCATTTTTGCTAAACTTTAAATAAATACATAAATATTTACGATTATTAGTGTCAACTGGTAAAAATTCACTGTGATTTCTATTGTTTAAAAGTAATTTACTTTGTACACCTGTGAGCGGCCTAGAGCAGCGCTTTTCAGTCAAAGTGCGCGTGGCTCCCCAGACAGCACTGAAAAGCAGCGCGCCTAGGAGGGCCCGTCTGAACGCCCCCTAAGACCCTTCAGCAGTCCACCGCCTTCCTTCTTATTTGGACAGCTGTGATTAGGACCCTGGACAGCAACCAATTTACCTTAACCAGCTAAATTAAGAATAAAAAGAGAAAGCATACACTCGCAAAATATCAGATTTAGAGATCAGTTTATTTTTTTTTTTCCTTCATACAAGAAATGCTGATTAGTCCCACATCAACAACACGCTAGTTAGCCTACTCGCACAACAGAAAACGCAAGCACGGGGAGCGTACACAGACAAATATCAACCCAAACAAATCAACAAATAAACAATACATAGCATAAATAAATAACAAGAAAATCCCGTGATACGATCAGTTGGAATAATCACGCAGTGCTCTGCAGTTCAGGTAGCCGGTGATCATCAGCAGCCTCGTCCATGGAGGAGGTGAAAGTTTCCACAGTCTGCCCAAGTGGTCCTAAACATTTCACAATTTTAGCAAAGAACTGTTGAACTGTTTAGAACCACTTGACCAAAGAGGGAGCCAAACGGAGCCAACGAGACAGTTTACCACTCTGTAGCCCCCCATCCGCGAGCGCATCCTTCATCTTCTGAGTTCAGCGGTAAAGAAAGAGTGAGTGAGCTCGCATCTGTTTTGGCGTTGAAACGGATCAGCCATCCGACCCCGACTGCTTTGCTTCTGCCTGCGTGGTGCTTATATACAGACTGGAGCTGGAAGGGCGCTGTCTGCTGAGGGCTGGGAACAGGTCCTGCCGGTCAGAGAGGTTTTACAGAGCGTGGGCCTTGAAGAAGAAGGAGCAGCTTTCTGCATTCCTGCTGGACCGGTATTCAGGCAATGGCTATAGTTGACCTTTAGCTATGAAACACGATAAACCTTGGCTATGAGAGACACAAGTGTGTTGATGTGATGTAATGTAATGTACTTCATTCATGTGAAATTACATACTTACACTTTGGGTCCTATTGTATTCATATATACATATATATGCATGTATGTATATATATATATATGCCCTGGATCAGCTGCACATGCGCCTAAGGTCACCATGCCCAGTGACTTGAGGGGTATTAACCTCCACCACCCCACTCCCACACACCGACCCCCCCCCAAAATTGGGACATCAAACTGTAGACCTGTGTTCTATGCAGTGAAGCCTCTGGGATGAGTTGGCATGGTTATGATCCAGAACTAATAATCCAACATCCATCTGTACCTGACCTCACTAATACTCTTGTGGGGTGCAATCAAATCCTTACAACAACATTCCAACATCTGGTATAGAAGAGTAGACACTGTTACTGCAGCATAGGGGGTCAAACTGCCTGTTAACATTGTTGATTTCAGAAGAACCATTAGATATGCAGCTGTCTACATACTGAAGCAAATTCAGTGCATCACTTTTTTTCTGTGCATGTTCAAGGTGGTCGGGGCCCATTCTGAGCGCAGAGGCCTACTTTATAATTTTCCTAACCGTTTCACGTTTTAACCAGGGCGAATGAAGGCATTTTCAGAAATCCCTGCATGAACAGCTCCCACTGACAGCTACTTTCTAAAGTCTTCTTTCATCATAATCAACTGAACGTCTTTCCTTTTCTCTCTTTTGTTCTGTCTTTCATCTTCTCGCAGCTTCCGAGTTGCTGTCCTAGTTGTTACACAAGACACGCGGAATGTGGCAGAATCTCAGCATCGTGCTTATTGTAAATATTTTACACAAAGCTGTCAGAAAGTATGACAACATAATCCTAAAAAAAAGGAGCACATATAAACTCTTATAAGCATAGAAGAGTTACACAGTAATTTCCTGTTAAATATCAACATGTAAATAGTTTAAAGTTACCCTGCAACATAACATTGACACAACAATGTCATTAACATGTCATGTGCTGTCCTGAACTGTCATGACAGATTTTGTCTAGTAATATAAGTGTTATGTTAGCATTACTTGTAATTATTATGACAGATAATGTCATAATGTTTGATGTCATAATGTAAAACTAAAGTACAGTTAATGAAAATAAGCACATAACAGACAACTGTCTTGAAAACGACCCGTAATGGCATGACACTGTTATATTACTGAACCTAATCTATCATGATAACAGCTGACAGCATATGACATCTTCCATAACATGTTCATGGCATGGTTATGTCAGTGTTATGTAGCACGGTTCAAGGAAACCAACCCAGTTTCATATGGCCACACAAGGGCCAGATTAAGATCCTCTAGTGCCCCTGGACATTGATGTTATGGCGCAAACTCTTTTTCACGCACATCACTAATCCATTGATAATAACCTTGCAATAGTTTTGCTGAAGATCTGTTCTGTTCATTCCTCACAAATCATGTAAACTGAATTAGTGTTAGCTCCTCAGCTCAGCCGGCTAAGATGGGAGGGGATGAGCTCATTAATCAGATCAATAATGTCACAATACACACACAATAAGATGCCAAAAAGATGTTTATTTTGTCTGCCTTTCAACCACATAGGTGCCACTGTCTGCCAAATTAAAGCCACACACAATTACAATGCCTTTTGGATATGTACAGCTTGATTATTAGACACCGACTGACTAGTTTGGTGTTCAATTACTGAGATGTAAACAGCCTTTTTAGAGTGATTTGATGTGAAATGGTTCAACATAGAGAAACTCGCTGACTCCTAGTTCTCTACAGAGGTGGCAATAGAAAACAGGGGTCTACAACACAAACTGAGCTATTTTATTTGCTGTCCAAAACACTAGTAAGCACAAGTGAGCATACATGTGACTGAGTTTTGTATTATTTATAATAGTGAAATAGTGGTAAATCTGAAAAAAGCAAAGTTTTCTTTGATGACTGTTTTGTTTTTGAGTGCTTTACATGTAGATCTCTGCCATGAATGGAGTTTACAAAATGTGTTTAAGGTCAAAATGTTATCTCAAAACTTTAATAAAACAATGTCTCAGACATCAGACAGCGTATTCATAACCATTTCATGTATTAATTTCCTATGAGGTAGATTTTAATGGCATTCTACACATTCTATCACCACCACTGTGAACAATTCTGGCTCTGTACGTTTCTCTAGAGTTGTGCATTTCACATCAAACCACTCTGAATGACTTTGTTTACATCTTAATGATTTAATTATGCATAAAATTTGTCAACCTGGTCATCCATTTGCTAGATTCGGACATAAATACCAGTATACAGTCACATCATTCTACGATGATGGGGCAGTTAATATTTCATATTTTTTATGACTATGTTGAGAAGACATACTGGCCCTTCTGCACTTTCTCATGGGCAGTTTCAACTGCATTGTCTTGCTAAAGCTATTTCTAGAAGGTATGTGTGGCATTCTGCAGTTAAGATGCAATCCATTAGCATGCGCAGTCTGTGCTGATTCTATCTTCTGTCTTCCACACGTACTGGCCCAACCTGATTCCTCACGATCACAAGCAGAACCTGTCCAACTGCTGCCATTCTATTGCTCTGATGAGAACCATTCATAATGCAAGAAGAGAGGGAGAGAGAGAGAGAGAGAGAGAGAGAGAGTGAGAGAGAGAATAAGGTGTGCTGTAAATATACTGAATACTGTGTTGTAGTCTTCACTTTGGCTGCCTAAAACGTTTTAGTTAATGGAAGCTCTAATAGTTATCAGAATAACAATCTGTGTCTTATGTTTCAAAGTTCAATGAAATTTGAAAGCAGCTCAGTTATTTTCTTTTTTGAAGAGAACCCTCACTTTTGTGTGCCTTAAAATAACACACAATAATATTAAAATGTGACATATAAATCAAAGGGAAATGTTTCTTTTATGTCTAAAAAAAACAAATAGGTAAATATTACTAGTAGATCCCTATTGTTGCGCTATGATGATAGCTAAATTCAAAAAGGTTTTGTCTTAGTGATGCAATGCTCTAGATGAAGGAAGCTACATTTAAGCTAAATTAGATATTCCTAAGTGAACCAGAGAGAAAGCAATCACTTAATGCTTGCCTACTTTTAAGAATGAATAAATGATTTTGCTTGGTTTATTCAACCCATTAATAGTATTGCTTATGTACACCATACTGAGGCCTGCATGCCGTAACATATGGAACTCTCTTTAAGTAAACACATCATGTTTTACAGTGTTGTTTCCAAAAAAATGTTTCCTGCCTTTCGTCCATTGACCGCTGGGATAGGCTCCAGCTCCCCCCGCGACCCTGAAGGATAAGCGGCTTAGAAAATGTGTGTGTGTGTGTGTGTGTGTGTGGTTTTTAAGCGTTCACCTAAGCCTTTCAGTGAACCTCAGATTTCAGCTACTGTGATTTTTTTCTAAGGCATAATTGAAACTGACAGATAAAAATTTGCACTGCTGTCTCTATTTGTCTGGCACACCTACAGTTTGGAATCCACTCATTTTAACATGTTCTAGATTGCTTGAGGGTCTCAAAAATGCCGTTTCATGCAGAAATATTGTGCTTTTGTGCCCATTGCTGATACATTCACATACAGTGTGTATAATCACTAAAAAGTGCCAGTAGAATAAGACACTGTGGAGTATCTGAGCCTCCATGACAATTGCTAAGCATTTGCTAGAGGGGTTTAAAGCCCCCCCCCCATCACTGGGCTTTGGAGCAGTGGAACTGCATTCTCTGAAGTGGTGGAGCACTGTTGTGATCCAGAACTTATAATCCAACATCAGTACATGACCCCACTGATGCTCTTGTGGCTGAATTCAGTTAAATCCTCACAGCAATGTTTCAACACCTAGTGTAAAGCCTTCCCAAAAGAGTACAGACTGCAAAGTGGGGGCTAAATCAGTATTAATACCCTTGATTTCAGAAAAAATGTTGAGGAGCAGGTCAACAAACTTTTGGACATGTAGTGCATTAAGCAGTGTAGTTTAATTACTCAAACTGTTGCAAACAATGTAATTAAAGATCAATTGTGTTGCACTGCAGGTACAGCCTAACTTTTTTTGTGAAATTATCCGCATGTGTACTTCAGTAATCAGTAAAAGTAAAAAAAAGTAATGCTAACATGCTTACAATAGAAAAAAACATTTGAGGTGCACGTGTCATAATGCGAACAAACATGTTGGACAGTTGCCCACGTCCGACCCAAACCTGCTGGCCCTGTTTTAGCCAGTTGCATTAGCACCACTCCACTCCCTCCAGATCATAAGTCTGGTATGGAAAGCATGCACATACTTTTAGCATTCACCCCCAGTACACTGCCTTCCACTCCCATCCACTGCATTATCATCTGATTGAGGACTATCCAGCCAATGAAGCCTTTAGTTCAAGTGTCCTACAATCCACTGGCCTGCCAGCTTTCAGCTCAGGATCTTCCTGTAGACCAAAGCTGCACTGCTGGTTCAGCGGCCCAACCCACACTCAGGGCCTGCGCTGACAGCCGGAAATGAAGTTTTTAGAGTAGTTTTAGATGTAAAACATGGTGCTCATGTGCAGGCCTGTTTTTGTAATTCTGTGGAATGATGAAGCACCTGACAAACAAGCGTGACAGCATTACAGTAATGACACGTCATCAGTTTCAAAGTTTATCTGGTGCAAGTAAAGGGACAGAGGCAATCTTCCTCACCAGAGTTTCCCCAACTTAACTTGCAGGAAATGAACACATATATAGATATATGATACATATATTTATATATGTGGAATATGTTTCTTTAATGTAGCATACATTTCCATCTACAGTGTTGACTTAGTAATGATGTAGGAATTAAAAGGATACAATAAAAACATCTGGTGAGTTAAGACCACAGTCCACTGGACTAGCAGTTTGTTTATTTAACAGAGCATTGTAAATGATCCTGGATATTCTACTGACGGCAATAGTCTGAGTTTATGTTGGAGTGTTGAAAATTGATTTGTTAGTTGCAGCAACTACTCATTTGGGCTTCCAAGGAAATGATCTGATAATGTGAAAAAAAATAAAACATAAAATAAAAAAATAAAACAAACAACTTAATGCTATCAGTCATGCCGATCAGGGTGGAGGGAAAGTGAACAAGTGAAGTGACATCTGACCATGTTCAGCTAAACCATGTTCTAAAATGACAGCTTTTCTCATGATAATCACCTCTTAGGTCTTCTGTGGCCCTTTGAATCTAAGTAGCAGATAGTTTAGCTTCCAAGTTATCTCCAAAATGACAGCTTTACAGGTAAAGGTGAAAGTATGTGTTCAATTTGTTTGTTAATCATGAATTTCTTCACTCAGTGTAAAGGAAAGTTGCTGTGTTGAAATTGTGTATAATAACAAAAATAGAAAAAAGGAAGGGGTGGGGTGCATACAATGACATGCAATTCCTGTGCAACTGGTATCAGTCATCACATTTATTACTTATGTTAGAATGTCATAAAAAAATCAGACAATTGTTTTAAAAATATATATGTATATATTGTTTAAAAAAGTTGGATGGATGATGTTTTTAAAATATTACATATATATATATATATATATATATATATATATATATATTTATATTTTTTTTTACTAATTTTCTAAAAACTATAACAGAAAATTTGCAAATTTGTATTCTCTAATTATCTCTATAACACTCCATAAATTTAATATCCATCATTTGCACATGAATAAAATATATTACATTAACAAATTAATGTCTGTAAAAGTAAAAACTTAAAGATGAAATTCTGTTAATATATTGTATTCATGTGGAAATCATATAAATTCAGCACATCACTTTTTCATTGCATGGAAATGACCCTAGCTCCTGCTGAGGTGCTATCATTGTCCTTCATGTTGGTCCTTGTCCTTCTGCCAGCAGAGGCCATAACTCACCATGACAAGGTAATCACCGATCACTAGCCTGCGCTGGAGGTCATTATTGTCCTAGGATCCAGGTTCAATCGGGCCATCACTGGTTATAAACCTCTGCACATGTAAATGACCGAGGGGTTTGCCCTGGAGCAGAATGATTTAACGTAGCCCTGATCAAGCAAATTTGGTTGGTTTTATTTTCTTGAATTAATTAAATCTCTTGTAAATTTCAATATTTATATATACAGTAATGCTTATGTACTGTATTCCAAAAGCTTATAATGAGAAGAAGATTTGTTCTGTTATTAAAATTCTTCTTTTGTGTACAGCTTTAGATACTGATTTTGAAACTGTAAGCTTGGATGTGTTTGATGACTTTTAGATGTATCTCTGCACTTGCAGGCCGGCTCCAGCTATTCACTTCATGCTTTTTTATGATTGTGATGAAAAAAATGTGACTACCATGAAACCTAGCATTTCACTCATGCGGTCAAGACTTTGACTGATAAATCAAACTCTGGGTGTTTATATTTACAGATATTGACAAAGAACACAAATCCAGTACTGGAGTCAAAGTAGAGACACTCTTGGTAAAATGTTACTCAAATCGAAGTAGAAATGCTCTGTTTATATTTTACAAAAGTGCTTGATCTAAAATGCATTTGAGCATCAAAATAAAAGTATTGAGAGATATTCTAACATTTCAACAATTCTACTCTTATATACTTTTAGGAAAGTCAATGTAATTTCCCATCCAAACTTAATATTATATCAAATTTTCTTTCATCCTGAAAGGTGGTCAGAGATGCCCAGGCCAAGTTACAGTTGCTAAGCTATGATAGGACATCATGTTTAGGGGAGGGATTTAGTGAAAGGTGTACTGTGACTAGTTTGATTCATTTGTAAAAATACATTGTATTCTTTTGTGTACTATGAAAAATATAGTCTTAACTACAGGTCTCAAAAATTTAGAAATAACTATATCTGACTTTACTCTTGCATTTAGTGTGAATAGGTGGAGCTAATCTGGTGTAGACTGAATAGTTGCCAATGTCTAAATGTGTTAGTTTTCATTCCATGGCTGTTTTTGTAATGTAGTTTTCATGTTCTCTACTGAGTAGAAAGCGAAATATTCAAATAATCTTAATACTTTGATGCTTTAATACTTCTTAAGCTACAAACTTTTTTTTATTTTAGAACAGCAGGGAATAAATTGCTTTTCCATGATATGGGCCCTTTAACAAAGTATAGAGACTAGAAAAAGTACTTTAGTATACTACTGAAGTACATGTACTTTGTTACTGTCCACCACTGGGAATACAAAGCTGTTACAGTGCTTTCATCCAAATACAAAAATGCTGTGGACACACAGAACATAAACGCTTAACACTTTGTGTTTCTCTCCTCTGACAGCCTCGAAGCAAAGGGCTGGGCCTTGGGCAAATGAAGAGGAAGCAGAAGCAGCACATTAACCTGATTATCCACTGTGGCACATTTAACATCTAATTGAAAATCTGCTGAAGTAATGAGATGAATGGTTTTCTTCGTTTTGCTAATAAATGTTGTTAGCATTTCCAGGAACAAGGCCAATCTCAAAGCTTTAAACCAGCTACAGTGTGGAGGGTATATTTCTCACTATCTACATTCTCATCATTTTACATATGCATGTACAGTCTGCATATTTGTGGCGATCGGTATGGAGATAATTCCACATTAAGTCTGATGAGACATGTTTGGTGGCCTTTTGATGAACTATCTGATTGATGCATTAATCATATAATTGTGGGCTTAACCAGATCCACTTGAATTAAACAGGGCCATGTGGTCACATTTAGTGCAATGCTATCTGCGTCTTCTACACATCAACCTCAATGACATCAGTACCCACCACCACCACCACCCTCCCAAAAGCAAGCCGGTTCCTGTTTGAGAGACTGGTTTTAGGTTGCTGCAAATTAACCCCTTACTCTACAGACTTATTAATCTTAAGGCTTATTATTATGATTTTTTCAGTAACTACTATACAACTAAAATGAACATACAGAGAGTGAAGAGTGGAACACACAGGTTAAACAGGTTAAAGCATTTCCTGATTTGTATTGTGCACAGAATGGCAAAACAAAGAAGCAACATAATTATTTAGCTGTTTATTGAGCTCACTGGCTCTAATTAGCTGGAGGAAAATGTGATTTTCTTGGAGCAAGAATGATTGCAAACAGGCTGAGCTCTCCTGCAGATTCTTTGTTGTGGCAAACCAAATAAACATTTCTCAAAAAGAGAAAGGAAAAAAGTACAACTCAAAAGTATAAAAATATCTCTAATTTCATCATCATGTAACCATGACCCAGAATGTGCTGTGCTTCATTTCACTATTGTGCTGTTTTTTTTTTTAATTAAATCTTTCTCATGTCTTACATTCTTATGTTTTTTCTTTACACTCTTGAAAGCCCTACATTCTTCTTTTAATTTGTTTTTTTTTCCCCTTGAGGTCCGCTTATAATTTGTGTGGGTTAATGCACCAAATAAAGTCATAATTCATTTTTATTTGACCATTTTCCAACCTTTCCTTATCCCTTAGAATTAAACAGCCTTTTTTTTTATTAAGATTAACAAATGAGTTCTGATTGGCTGCCTCGTGTTGTGCCTTTTTCAAACAGCAGTCAGAGTAGAAACACTTCTTATAACTTCAGCATGAATGGGCAGAACTAATCTGCTGTAGGTTGAAAATGCAGATATGTAGTACTTTGAGACTAGGCACCTACACATGTTTTTTAAAATTTTAGCTGTAAGTGTGTTTTTTGCTTGCGAAAATAAACATAAATGTGGTAAAATAATGTTCACCTGATATCTTATGAGCTAGTTTGAAAAACAAAATTGCAGAGTTCTCCTGGATGCTGGCGAGCATCACATGGATTTGTTAAGCTCCATCAGCAGCACACCTGATTTAAAGGAAGCACTGTTCTGCTAAACCAGATATTGGATGATAAATACAACTAATACCAGGCTTCCTTGAGAAGAGGTTTGAAAACGAAACAACTGGTGTATGTAAAATCACTACTTCTTATGTTAATGTTATTTGTATTTATTCTAATATTATTGCATTAGTGAGCAAATAAACCCTCACTGACCAGCAAATTAAATTTTTAAATATAATCTTCTCAGCGCCCTTAAACTTTTGTATAGTACTGTATGTAGATGCACTAGTTCTAGTGACATCAAACAAACAGTAAATCAAAACAGGTTGATCTTGCAGCATAGTTTCCATACATATTGAACTTATGGGCTGGGAAGTGAGCAGTATGTTTTGAGAGTTTAGCAATGTTCAGAAACCAGAAGGTATTTTCATTTTTCATGATCTACATCTACATCTATGAAAATATCTAAACTGACATCTGACCTTACCTCTTTGGTCACAGAGAGGGGTGTAAACAGATGTATTTGTCCAGCAGGTTCTGTTCCTAAATATGTTTTTAAGTTCAGAGAGAACAGAGTCCATTTCTGATTGGCTTAAAGTGTAAAGCATGCATATTTTTCCTGACATGACTTCAGAGAAATGCTTTATTACTCTCAGTGGAGTAAGGTGAGCTCAGTGGGGCTCTGACACTGATATGATTTGAAATGGTGGGGCTTCCAGAGGGGGATGATACAACAGGGGCTCTATCTTGGGTGTAATTAGGAGTCTTAATTTTTGTGCTCTTTTGCCCTTGAGTGTTCAGGTAACTCTGGAGCTTGTCATAGTGAGCAGATATAGAAATGTTAACAGAGGGGAAGATGTTGGTGTAATGAGCTCCCTGAGAGGCCTCAGGCTGACTGTCATTATCTGCTCTGGGACCACCAACTCTAATCACCAAACTTTTTCACCTGTCAAATCTTTCTGTTCCAAACTGTTCCAGTGAGGTATTTGGAACACAGTACACTTTTGTGAACAATTAATATTAACTTTAAAATACTGAGAAACAATATAAAATAAAATATAAAAAGTTATTTTGTATTTTTATATTCAGCAAATAAACATAAATTATGCCCTAAAATTTGCAGTAAAAAATATTGAAGTATTCTCTATAGATTGTTTCACTTCAATCAACAAAACGTAATTTTACGGGGGGTTTGAATCTTGGATAAGAGTGTATATTATTGCTGTCAGAAGAAAACCTTGTATCCCCAAAGTGGTAGCTTTACAGGAGAAGGAAAAAACTTTCTTGATTTGCCTGGATGTTTTTTTTAAGTAGTTTTGGACCAGTTTTAACAAGCCATTCACATGACTTTTTAATACAACACACATATTGTCAAAAACCTCCAAAGGCTTAAAGAAAAGAGATGTGAAGATGTGATAGATTTCAAGATTCATTGCTAATAAATTCTTAAAAAGTTAGTAGGTAGAATTGTGTGTGTGTGTGTGTGTGTGTGTGTGTGTGTGTGCGTGCTTATTGGAAACTAATGACAGAAGACACCATGAAAGCACAACAAGTGTCACAAGTGTAATACAGAAATAGCCTCTTTGCAAAGGCAATATTATTCAACAATATGCTATTGTATGCCAGTAGTGCCAGAAAGAAAGAAAGAAAGAAAGAAAGAAAGAAAGAAAGAAAGAAAGAAAGAAAGAAAGTAAGAAAGAAAGAAAGAACATCTGCCTGTTGTTGTTTCTCTTTGTTCCACATGGTGGCAGTAGATCTGAGAAATGGTGAGGAATCAGTACATGAGCATTTAATGCCACATCTCTGTCCTCAGGATGGCACTTTAGGGTGTCAGTGTTTTGGAACTGTATGTCTTCTGCTTTCTGTACACTGTCTCCATCACATTTCCATCAATTCCTGTTTTCTGTATTGATCCTTAAATGATTAATCCTGTCCACAGACAGCTCAGACTCAGATGTGAATTAAAATCTTCTGACCACCCAAAGGGGGGGGGGGTCTGGAAGGTTTATCTTTTTGTTTGTGAGTGCTCATACATGTGGTTATTTTGGTAATGATACATCAAGACACATCACCATTGCACTGATATCTGTACTGTGTCGTCTAGGATGCTGTGTGAACCACCAATGTGTGACAAATTTCTGCATGGGTTTCATGTATTCTCATTTCTGTTACACCAAATGTAATTTTTACAAAGGTCTGAATGACTCTGAGGCCCAATCCTTTTTCACCCCTTGCCCCTACCACGTAGCCCTTAGCCCTCTGTTTTGCACGCTCACACCTAGGGGGAGGGTGTCCCGATTTTTGTTGAGGTAGAGGTGTAGGGTGAAGTGCTAGGGATACATGGCCGTCCAAACGAGTTTTTCAGAGGCACATTCCAAACAGAGTGTTATGAGAAAAAAAGAAAAACCAGCAAGATGGTTGCGCAAGTGACCAAAAAACTTAAAACATACAAAAAGCAAACATAAAAAAATAATAGCATGCTAATGTCTTGGTAGCTTGCTGGCTAAATTTCCTGTTCCACCTTAAACAGTCCAGCAGTACAGACGCTTGAAGTGCCAGAATGTAACTGCTACTCCATTTAAGGTGGAACAGGAAAATTGAAAAAGAAGCTGGTGAATAGCTGAATTCAGCTTCATATCACCAAAGAATCAGGGGTGGGCAGTAGTAAATAATTGTTGCATACTCCCTCTTTGAAAGCATAGGATGCCCTAAACTTAACTAAAGCCCAGCAACGAGGTTGCTGAACTTTACCCTCCTCTACTATCACTGCAGACTGGCAAGGTCACCTACAGAGCAGCGCCAGTAGCCTGTTAATGAAGTAATGTTCCTTTTTATTTGAGGGTTGTCCCATTTCGTAGGGGAAGATTTCATCCACTACCCCTTGTAACTTGATTCCAGGGGGCAAGGTGACACACAAAAACAAGGGGTAGAGGTAAAAATATGAAATGGGATTTGGCCTTAAGGTGTTTTAATGAGGTAGAATGCTAAACTCTGTAGTTCTATGGGCATTTAAGACTGAAGTCTGCTAACCCTGATGTAGATCATTTACCACGGCCACAAGTCAGTGTCAAATTATCCATCTCCATCACTCATGTGGAAGAAGCTCTTATACAGAGCGACTTAAACAGTGGAAGCCAGACTGATTTGAGGTACCCAGAGAATCTGTAAGGAGCCTTATAATAGTTTCATCCAACTGAGTCTTCAAGCACATACAAGTTAAACCTTGAGGACAAATAATACATGCAGCTTTTTTATATATAAAAGCAACTGGTAAATACAAACGTTACATGCAGAAAAAAGAAAAAAAGAGGGAATGAAGTGGGAATGAGGGCAGAATGATGTTACCTTAAATATGTAAGCCTTGAGACTATAATTCACTTGTAGAAAACATGAGCAAAATGTACAGAGTATTCTGTTTGTCCTTCTACATATCTCTGTGCAGATTTTGGAGGGGGAGACTTGTTAGATTTGTGTCCTCAGTGAATGCAAAATTCTCTTTATTGTCTTTAAAGAATATACAGCAATTCAAACACAAGTGTTTCACCAGGCTATTATTTTAGCTTTGTACTTCAAAGTGAAATTCCACCAATTTTTTAAACATCTGCATAATACAATGATTAAGGTGTAAATGAAGTCATTTAGGTTGGTTTGATTTGAAATGGTTCATTGTACACTCTCAGGAAAAAATTGACTAACCTGTCACTGGGGCAGTACCCCTCTTATCACCGGTGTAGTACCCTCAAGGATACATCTCAGTACCCTTTAGTCAAGGAACATAATTGTACCTTAATCCATTGAAATGATATTGTCTAAGTTGTATTGACTCCACACACCCCGTCTCGTCTCCAGGCTTTTTATTGTATTGTTCTGTTTTAAAACATTAGGTTACAAAAAGTTACAAATATGTACTGAACACAAATGAACCTTAAAACCATGAGGGTACATTTACATTGTTTGTACCTTAATGAACGAAAAATGTACCTGCACAGAACCTTTATTTCTAACAGTGCATACATAAGGACCCTGATATCACCACATTCATTAATTTCATTCAAATCATTCACCATCATTTCCACATCAGTAAAATAACCCCCTGTTGTCTGTGAGTTTGCTTGTTTGTGGCAGTAACTGCTCTGATGTCATCTACTGTGTTTGTGTGGAAATTATGAATCATTTGAATCAACTAAATGCATCACTTTTTTCAGTGATTCTTCACAACAAACATCTTCCCGTTAATGAGCCCCTCTGACTTCGACAAAACAGAGGAGTCCTCAGAGAGCTCCGCAGAGGCGTCCCCTCGAGCCTTTCTGGCCCTTTCAGCCCCTCTATAAAAACGCAGCGAGCGCGCGCAGCCCCTCTCAAGCATGAGCGCAGGCAACTCAAGCGCGAGCTTCATTCCCCTTTCGGTGGACTTCTCTCACTCTGAAGATTACGTCATCTACGCTTTTCACCTCGCCTTCGCCACGTGCGCGTCCGTTCTCGCCGGCTCCGTGCTCGCGGGCATCCTAAGAACGAGAGCCCTGCGCGCGCAGAACAGGTTCGTTTTCATGGTGAACACGAGCATCAGCGACACTCTGACGGGCCTCTCCGTCTATTATCTGGGCCTTTTCGATGTCCAGGAGGGCTACCCGTCCAGAAACGGGACCTTCCACGTACTGCCCTCGCTGCTGGGGGTGAACATCCTCACGTTCATGTTTGCCCAGTTTGACCGTTACTGCGCCGTGTGCCATCCCTTCTTCTATGACCGTTACATTTCCAGATCAGTGGTCATTGGGGTGTGCGTCTACTGCTGGTTCCACATTTACGCGCAGCTGCTCGCGTCCAGTGTGGTGCCAGTGGCCACGGCTGCCCAAATATACGCCTTCAGCATAGCGAGCTTGCAGGCCATAGTGCTGACCAAAGTGGTCATGACTGTCAAACTGTACGTGGTCGCTAATTCCCAGCTGAAGCGCGAGCCGCCAGGGCCCGATAAAGAGGAAAAGAAGGAGTCGTTGCGCATCATCATCGTGGTGGTCATCACCTTCCTGATCCTGTGGACGCCGTCCTTCGTCAACATCATTATGAAGCAGGTCAGCAGGTATGGCCTGGTGTTCAGGAACGAAGCCACCAACGCCTTCGCCATCATGGCGCGCGTGAACGCGCTCAGCACGCCCGCGCTCTACCTGTGGGGCAGCCCGACGTTACGCGCGTCGGTGTGGCGCGCGGGCTGGGGCAAAGTACAGTGGACGAGGTAGAGCGCAGTTCGTAGACGCACAGTACATGAACAACACGCCCACATATACAATCACAGAGTCCATACATTATACACTGTATGAGTCCATATGATGTCACGAGCTAAAAAGGTGATGAATGTACTGGTTCAAATGTGTCCATCATTTTCAAATGAATACAGACATTAGATCAGCAGTTATTGCCATAAGCCAGTAAACAGACACGCCTGTGTTTGTGTTGAGGCAACATTTTATTTTCATGTGGAAATGATGGACAAACAAATTCAATGCATCTCTTTGTCCCACAATACCTCCTTTCTCTCTCTCTCTCTCTCTCTCTCTCTCTCTCTCTCTCTCTATTCATTTCTTATTCACAGAATTCCTAAAATATTGAATAAAACATTGAGAAATACCTTTTGGTGAATAGTTTGTAATATTTACATTAACTAATTAATTATAATGGAAAAATAATAAAAACTGTTTACATAGCAAGTGATTCCAAATGTTTGAACAGTAATTTATATTGAAGTTTAGTAAATTGAAAATATAATGAAATGCCTCTCTCTCTCTCTCTCTCTCTCTCTCTCTCTCTCTCTCTCTCTCTGTAGGACTGATGGGAAATAGACTGCAGTCACGCCTCACGAAATAACCCAATAGTAACACCTGCATTGCCGACCTTAGAAAATCATTACTACAGTGTCTTAAGGCACGTCTGACCTCTGAAGTGACCTCTGTATTTGTATCTCTGTACTTTGTATCTTGTTTGGCAGTGCACAGGTTGTCGGCTGCTGGTGTGTAAATATTTGGATTGAAATTGAGACGTGAACTGGATTTAATTGTGTATATAACTTTAAAATAAATAAGTAAAAATAAATCTCCAATAGTTTTTTTCTCCATTTCATTGGACAGTTGAGGCTTGTTGGTAGGTGTCTGTAAACTATTACATGAGTTTTCATAACTTTTTTTATAGATTTTAGAAATATTATTTATCCATTTATTCCATGTTAGTGCAGTGTACCACCATACGCTATGTATTACCTTCTAGATATCAGTATATTAGACAAATACAATCAAGAAAAATGTATATAATAAATGGCTGCACATTGTTTTTTCCAGAATTTTTATTCCTACTTAAATAATATTTTTGCTATAAAATATTTATTCAAAATACTTATATCACAGAAAACTGAATGGGAAAAATGCAATTTTAAACTGAATATGACTGAACTAGTTGAAAATAACTGTGCAGGCTGCACAAATCACATAGATGTGTTGTTGTTATTATTGCTGTTATTGCTTTTATTTTATAAATACTACAAATTATATACAAATTATATATATTTGTGTAAGTTAAAAGACTGCAGTTCTCTTACAGGTCACAAATGAAAACCCTTTTCAAGAAGGTTCTATATAGAACGATCTACAGCACATTCTCCATCAATCTGAAGACCATTTTCACAATGCAAAGAACCTTTAATTAAGCAAACAGTTCTTTGAGTGTTTATGGTTCTATATAGAACCATTTTCTTTACTAAAAACCCTTGAACCATCATTTTAAGAGTGTACATTTAAGTCAGTCAGCATTTGGTGTAGCTTTTTGTGCCTTTTACCTTTTGTCAGTCAGTTTAAACAATGTCTCCTCTGTGCCACATGGTGGCGATAAAGACAAGGACACCAGTGGTGGAGACCAGACAGACTGTGCAGATACATGTAAGTGGTGGCATGTACACATCCCCTGCTCCAGCCTATAGTCCACCTGACAGTGATCCGATCCTTAATGAACAGAATTGGCATGAAAGAGCAGGAATACAACAAAACACTGAAAATGAGTGCTTTTAACACTATAAACTAACACTTCCCAGCCCTGCTCCAATACAAAGACATACAGATGGCCAAGACAAAATTTAGCAGCAAACTGTCCAATTACTTTCAGCCTCCTAAATGATGAGAATGTGTAACAAAAAGCTGTGATCCCTAAATGATGTATCCAGCATTGAACTACCTTTAAATTAATCATATTTTGCTTTGGTCAACCGGTCTATCTACTCTAAATCTATTGCTGGTCAAGGGCCTCCTAGTGGCCATGCCTGAGTAATCTATACTTCCTGTGAGAAAATGAAATGAGAATCAGAAATTGAATGATTTTATTTTGACCAAGTATGTTACATATGCAAAGAATTCTTCAGACATGTAACAGACTAAGCAGAGCAGATAAGTACACAGACTATAATAGATGTGCAAAAGAAAGTAAGACAGTAACTAATGTATATTAGTAACTAATATATACATAAAACCTAGTTTACCTAATCATTCCTTCATTACGTTCATTCAGGTGCTGCTGATGGAACTGAATAAATATATGTGATGGCTGGAGAGCAGCGAGAAGTCAGGATCAAAACCTGTGTTCTTCTAACTGTATTCCAATAACCAAGATATTAATAACTTTAAAAAACAAAACCTGCTTATAACATTTTGTTGTATTTCTGTTTGTTTGCATTTATGCTAATATTATAGCAATTACTACCAATATAGGTTTAAACAATTTCAAACATCTTTCTTGAGAAACTTGCAGTCAGAATTGTTCACAGTGGTGCAGACAGGAACCAGATGTCTTTAAGCCCCACAGACTGATGTTTGAGACATTGTTTTATGATAGTTTTGAGATAAGGTTTTGGCCTAAAACACATTTAAGATGAAGAGGTACATGCACGGTGTTATAATATATAAAAGTACCCCATAAAATTAATATTTTAGGATTTACTAAAAAACATGAAGTTTCACTGGTGGTTTTGGATAGCAAATAAAATGTTCATATTTGAACTGTGGACATTGCAACCTCTGGTTATTTTCACCACCACTGTGAAGAAAATTCGAGTGGATAAGTTTCTCTACATTTAAAGTCAGTGTCAGTTTTCTTTAGGAATAATTATCAAAGCCTGACTACTGAGGTATCTCCAAAGGATAATTGGTGCATGTGAGGATGTAGGGTAGAGTAAAAGACTTTTTGCTGGGCTGGGATTGGTCTAGGCAGCCCAGAGGGTGCTCCAATAAATCCTATGGATAAGTGGATTACCCTGGGGGTCAGAGTGAAGCTTGGAGGGAAGTCACTGCTCCTTGTACGTATCTGCTCTCAACTGACCTTTACTGAGAATGACCGTTAAAAAAAACAGATATGAAAGAATCCAAAAGTCAAATTTGTGGACTTAAGGCCACCAAAGAGCAATGTTAACCTTGGCGAAGTAAAGGTAAGTGTGCCTTTCTTATGAATGAGAGATTATGCACTCAACCTGTGTTAATTCCTATTGGGTCATCTTCTGCTTCACCTCGTTTCTCTCGGATCTGCAGTGGTAACAAAACTTTTAGGTATGATGTAATGCCAAAAAAAGCAGAACTGTGAGTTTTAAAGCTTGATTTCTTTAACTATATTCAGTAGAGGAAGTGCAGATGTTCATTGAAATAGTTTAAACAGCACTCTTAAAGTTCAGAACATAGCTCAGATTAATATTGAAATGTTTGTGCTAAGTGTGAAATCGGTCAGTGTACCATTTAGTAACATTTCTATTGTTAACTAGGCCTGTATATATATACATATATATATATAAGCCAACTGTTGACTTCATTCTCAGGTCTAATGATGTATAGATCTAGGCTTTTTAATAGTTATTTATTAAGTTGACTGATGGAAGTCTAGGTAACAATTTAAATAACATTTTCTCAGTGCTTTTACTCGTGTCTTCCTCCACTTTGGTTTTAGTACCTGCCGTCTCATGCAGCTGAGGCCTTCACCCCGTATAAAAATATCTCAACTAAGCTGCTTATGAGGCCCTCTAGAAAATAGCCTCTCTTGCCTCCCTACTCCCTTCCCTTCACCCTGCTGACCACATTCCCACCCTTTTCCCCTAGATCCCCTGTGCTGACAAGGTTTTATCATCATATCTGGCATCAATAATCATCTTACCAGCCCAAAATGGCGGTCTTAAAGGTGACATTCACTAAGACCAATCGGGACAAGCTGGCCCAAGTGCTGTGGGTGCTGAACTGGGTTTCCGTGATTACGGGCATCATCCTCTTCAGTCTGGGCCTCTTCTTGAAAGTGGAGATCCAAAAGAGACGTGAACTCATGTCTGATGAGATCCACTCAGTGCCCAACATGCTAATTGCCGTGGGCCTGGTTGCCTGTGGCATCAACTTCCTAGGAGGTAAAATCTGCTACGAATGCGTGGACATGGTAAAGTTTCTGCGCTGGAAGCTGCTACTGCTGCCCTACATCATATGTACTTTTTTCTTCACCTTCTGCATCCTGGTGGGGGCTTTGATGTGCTATACTATGCGCAACAATCTAGAGGAGTCGCTTTTCCTGGGCCTGCGGGACGCCATGCGCTACTACAAGGACACAGACACGCCAGGCCGCTGCTACATCAAGCGCACTGTCGACCTGCTGCAAATCCAGTTCCAGTGCTGTGGCAATGATGGCTACAGAGACTGGTTCCAAATCCAGTGGATCAGTCAACGCTACCTGGATGTGTCCAGCAACGAGGTGGTAGAGTAAGTAGAGCTGAGACCCTTTAAAGCCCAAAGTCAAAATGGCCATTATTTTATTCATTTTTCAGGAGATATTTCTGAGGACATTGGGTATAAAAAAATCTAGTTGCATAAGGAACGGAAAAGTCAATTATGAATTATGCTGAAAAAATATGAGTTGCTAAAACATTAAAAGATGAAAGCTGAAAGAAAATGGGACTCCTAACAACCCTGCAAGACCACCAAAACTGTCACCATCAGATGAACGGCACTTAAAGCTTTTATCTTTGAGAGAGAGGAGAAAATCAAGCCCCACTTTTACTTCAGATCTGAAAAAATAAATAAATAATAATAAATCCACGTCCTTCCACCATGAGGAGAAAATTATGAGTCTGAAAGGATGTGTAGTTGTAAAGAAGCTATAACTAAGAAAATGAATTAGATGAAAAGAAGAACATTTGCGCTAGAACACCAAAACGGGACACCTGAGGTGTTTAGTAAGGTTTTATGGACTGATGAGTCTAAATTTGTTATTACTCAGATCACGAGTAGCCAATAATGCTGACAACTTTGGAGGCATGGTAAAATATCCCTGATGACAAAGCGTGGACAGTCTAAATACTGAAAAAATATACTGTCATTAGTTGTTATGGCTTTTGTGTATTTTCTGTTAAATACATGATTTATGCTCTTTGTCCTGTCACTGAAAAATTTTTGACTGGCCTTTTTGACTGGAAATTAAGTAAACAAAAGGGTGGTCTCTGAGTTTTGCACAGCATTATATATATGAAACTTCTTAGAGCAAGAGTGTCTTTAAAGGATGTTTGATACAGAGCAGGTCCTGAATTCCACATTCTAATGTAGTGAGGTATTATCTGCCACTTCCAGTGCAGATAATACCTCAAATCTAACAGAAGAGCTCATTCTGAACATGCAGAAGCACTTTAACCCAGAGTGCTCAACCCTGCTCCTAACTCCCTATGGAGTGTAGACGACCATCACGGAGGTGGATCTTCGAAGCCAAGGCTGAGCTCCCCAACTTTAACTTCTTAGGAGTATCTCAGTGTAACTTACATCGAAGGATGAATAAGATGGTCCTGGAGTGCCCCCTGCCTTCCACACTTATATGTTTTCCCCTCTTCTAGCACACCTGATCAAAGTAATTGACAAAGTAATACACCCGTCCTGAGAAAAGGGCCCATATTCTGCCTTTTTCTTGTTTTTAAAATTCATTTTTGCATGATCATTTTGCAGCCTCTCTTTATCTCTTAGAATTACACAGAAAGGCTGATATATGTAAATCATCTCTGGTCTAATTGGCTGCCATCTCTTTTAAACATTGCTGATAATTTCATTGTAAATGAGCAGGGCTAAAGTGGTGTGGACTGAACAGGTAGATATATGTAAATGTGATATATTTTGTGATGGCACAAACTCAAAACTGGCTGTTTTGCAGCTTAGTTTTCATGGACTGTATGGACTTTGGAGTGCATGGTCCATTTTAAAATTTAAAGAAAGGTTTACATGAAACATTATTCTGTTTGATGTTGAAAAAGTGAGGAAAATTCAGTCCACAATACGGACCTTTAAATCAGGTTTTTTTGAGCAGGAAAACAAACCTGAGACACCAATATGGGAATTTCAGGCTTATCGGATATCTAATATTTGTACATATGTGTCCATGTATGTCCATGCTGATGCTGATACCAATGGTACATAAAGATTTATAAAGTGTAGAAACTGGGATTAAACCCAGAATAGCACGGAGAAAATTTATACTATAGTGTTACAAATGCAGCGAAACTAATCAAATGGAGACATTTTTGCATAGAAACCCAGTATCACCTGAACATTCTGCTCTTCTGGAGTTCAATAAATATATCAGCAAAAATCAATTTAAAATATCGATTGAATCTAAATAACTGTCCGAAATGATTCTGATATTATTATGCATCCCTAGGAAACACTATGTGCAGGACAGGGTGCTATAGGACCAGGTCTGGAGATCACTGTTCTATTCCATCTAACCATCTAACCAAACAATCACCCATTTTATTTTTATTGCTGTCCTCAGTCGCCTGCGAAGCAATGTGGAGGGGAAGTACCTTATGGATGGAGTGCCCTTCAGCTGTTGCAACCTGTACTCTCCGAGGCCTTGCATCCAGCACCAAATCACCAACAACTCGGCTCACTACAATTACGACTATCAGACAGAGGAGCTGAACCTGAACCAGAAGGGCTGCAGACAAGCTCTGCTGGAGTATTACACCCAGATCATGCAATCTATCGGCCTAATCGTGCTCGTCATCTGGCTCTTTGAGGTCTGTGTCATATCAATTATTTAACATTCAATAACCATGAATCATTTGAGCACATGAAAAGTCTTTGAATGATCATTCTTACTCAAACTGTTAACACTAATGGAACTGCTGACCATCCAGATTTACATTCCTTTTTTGGTCAAAATTTAAAGAAGTAACACTACTAAGTCTAAAAACATGCTAAAATATGATGTACATGCACTGCTGCCACTCACCTTGTAAAGGCAGAGGTCAGAGGTGTTTAAGACTACGTAGTATGTCTTAAAGTATAACGTATTAACGTCACATGCACAGGCTTGAAAAGAAGGACCGGCTCAATGTTAAGCTCTCAAATGAAAAATCAACATTATACTGATGAAGATATGACGACAACAGTGGATAATTCATTTACATCTTTAGAAGACATGTTGTCCACCAAGTTTTGACTGAGTTCTCTTAAAATGCTCTTCAAACACATTCACAATCATCAAATCCATCCACTCTGGGAAGGGATTTGAAGCCCAACCATTGTTACAAATTTTCTCCTACACATTGTGTGCAATTACACAGTTACACCAGAGAGGTCTCCAAATCCCCAAAACTTACACAGCGCAGCTTTAAACAACAATTAAAGAAAAGGGACTCTTAAAAGCATGTACATTGATACTATTTCTTAAATAACTGATACATAAATGCATAATTGCACCATATTCTCAAATCTTCGGTAACTATGTGTTCAATAATCAAACAATCTGCATGGAATATTACTTTTGTTTTTACTGCTTTATTTTATGAATGGATGTTTAGACCAAATTGTATTCTCCTGCTTTTCTGTTTATTCTTCATTCTGTTCTATCCTTAATCTGCAGCTCTCTGTACTGACGGGGGTGAGGTACCTACAGACCTCCATGGAGAATGTGCTAAGATTAGGAGATCCTGATTCTGAGTCTGATGGCTGGCTTCTGGAGAACAGCATTGCTGAAACAGCCCGTTACAACTTCAACATCATCAAGAGCCTGGGCAAGTGCTACCAGGTAGATGATGACCCCAACATTGATGTACCGAGCACCAGCCAGCAAGCACAAGAGAACGTACCCACTCGACAAAACCCTTTGGCCAGCTAGCTCCAGACAGAACCGAACCAAAACTCTGGGCAACTTGAGACCCTTTCATGGAACCACGGCAGCCTCGGGATGGCAGATAAAGTTCTGCTTCGCAACCTTAAACTTGGGGTGCTTAAATTGTGCTGTGCATTAAGAGGTAAAGATGCAATCTACCGTGCAATTTGTAAGAGTGTGCACTCGTTGGTCTTTCAGAGAGGTTCAGTAAATGGGGGAAAAAGTGATCTCAGTCTAAAAGCCACCTAGTGCCATACAAAAACGCTGGCTAGATGGTTCAGACAAACCATAAAGAAAGGTGTACAAGTGAAATGATTGGTGTGTACCCAACACACATTTGTGCAGACAACTTCAACTGCCTTTACCTCTTAGTAAACAGAAGGTGATTGTACTTACATAAAGGACAGAATGCATGTGAAATCTAGTATTATTTTAACAAGGCTGGAAATGTTGAGACATGTTGGCACAACATCAATCAGACGGTCATTATGGCTGCTGATGGATGTTGTGGTAGCTGGTGCCTCTGTGCTGCATGGAATTTACTTGATTCAAATGTGTATGGAAGAGTATGGCAAAAACTAACACAGGGTACGATGAAACATGGATATTATATGTAGTTACCCACATTCCAGGAGAACATGCTTTTAGTCAGCTTCTCATATTCCCATGGCAACATCATCTGTGAATTTTGACAGTGACCGGACAGATATTTCTCGAGATTCACCCTGACGTTTGTTTTTGTACCAAAAAAGTAACTTTTTTCATTGAAAATGTTTTTCACTTACTAATTTATTAGTGTCAGTCACAGAAGTCACACCACTATTATTGTATTTGCCTTCTTGGTGACTGTAGCACCATTCTGAAACTTGTAAACAACTTAGAGTAAGAATTAGCCAGGCTTAAGCACAGCCACCACAAGGCGGGGTTAGTTTTAACACAGTATTTCAACTAAGCTGCCCAAAATAAACAAGTAGAGAAGTCCATCCATATACACATCCATCCAAATAACTTAGAATAGCATTGAATTAATTACGTTTTATATCAATTTACAGACTTCCTACCACTTCGTCTAATACAATCAACCCAGTCTTGGCACTCACACTGCTTTTGCCTGAATTGTTTGTAGACATTAGTTGTTGGAAACAAAGTTAAAAGTTAATTTGTAACAGAGTTGTGCAGGTTATATGTATAAAAAAGTATTTATTTCTCTCAAATACTGTTATTACTAATAGTTAATACTATACTAACACCATAAGTGTCAGTCTGTACTCCCCTATGTCATTTCCACATGAATGTTATCTTTCAGTTTACTTACTTTTGGCAATAAATGTGTTGATATGATATATTATATTCATGTAAAAATTGAATATACACATTTGAATCAAGTAAATTCAGTGCAGCACTTTTGTCAGTTTGCCTTCGATTTCTGGGGCAACAAACTCAACAAAAAACAAATAAAAATGAATATACAGTGCCTTTTGTTACTAAGGAATAACAACAATGTGCTCTTCCAATGACCACAGCACTGTCTTCCAGTGGTTTTCTAATGATGATGGGATTTATCATGCTGATGTGCAAGAAGAAAAGATTTCCTGCAAAATGCATTTATAATACACTGCAAAGAGCTAGCCGGCTTGCATGCTGCTGTTTGTGCAATTATTTTTGGAGTTATCAAAAACTTTTCATTCATTTTTAGCCAGAGTGGCTCTTTTCATCTTTGCTTTTTTAAGGTAGACCTGGACTGATTACAGCTCTGGAGAACATTAGTATTGCTTATGCTATCATACAGTATCTGTCCTAAGAAACTGTTTCACATAGATTGAAAGCTTGGATTGCCCTTCATATCCCTTCATGCTGGATCTAATAAATCACTTCAAAAATCATTGCAAATGTTCATGAATGCATCATTTGTCAAAACTGTTAAATTACTCTTTTCCTCTGCAAATGTATTTTCAAGAAACAAGATTTGGATAATAATCTCAGTAATTAAAGGCAAGACTGAGTTAAATGGGGATTTTCACTGATTTTTAAAAATTGAATGATGTAAACAAAGAAACACACCATTCTAGAGAAACTTGGTGGTGATTAGAATCAGATGACTTGAGAGTTTAATGCATATAAAAGCTCCCTCACAGAAAGTTATTACATGACATCATTATGAATAGGAGGCCTGATGCATGAGACATTGTTTTCAGATGGTTTTCATGGTGGAGACGTACACGTAGGGTGTCGTGAGGTAAACAAGTGAGCAAAGAAAAACGGATTTTGCAGATTTATCACTGGTTTAGCATTACTAACACTACACAAAAACTCAGAAAACATATTTCGCTTTACTGGTCATCTTGAATAGTAAAGAAAATAGTTTTATGTGTATTAGACTTTGAGACCCCTGGTTCCTATCACCACCAGTGTGCAATGCACATTTTGCCGCAAACCACTCTGAATGACTTTGTTTACATCTAAATGCAGAAATGTAAAAAGTGATGTGATTCTTAGTTAAATTCTTAGATAGTGGAAGGGCCCATATATCAGAAGAAAAATGAATTTCCCTTAATTTTTCAAAAACAAGACTTAGTATGTAAACATTGTTAAAATTTCAAAATGTACCGTTCACTACCCAGCCCATACAGTCCACATATGGAAGCTGATTTTGAACTCACTGTCATGGAAAACAATTTACATACCCACCTATTCAGCCTGCAGCAGTTTAGCTTTACCCATTCATGCTGAAGTTATAAGGAGTGTTTCAGAACAGCACTCATTTACATATATCTGTCTTAAAGGTACAGTAACAAAAACAGCCTTTTTAAGAATCAATGAAAAACACCTCCTGGGATCCTTATCACACACATAAGGCAAGAAAAACACAAGAGAAAACACAAAATATGGTTTACACTCAAGTTTGAGCACTGCTGTGCTATGGCTTTGCTGTGTCTACATGTAAAGATGTTTTTTTAGAGGGGGGGGTGCTGACAATCAATAAATCAATCAATCAGTCAATCAACCAGTCAATTAATTAATCTGCTAATAAATCAACCAATCATTCAATTGGTTAATCAATAAATCAATCAATCAATCAATCATAACATGATTAGTAGCATGTTTGCCACTGAATTAGTCTTACTATTTTCTGTTGCTTGTGGTTGACTTTCAAGCGTGGGCCACAGAACTTAATCCTTGAAGTAAGGAGATTGCTCCTCATTTAGCCACATATCCGTCACACAGCAGGCATCCTATTATGAGCCTAGACTTCTTTTGGCTTGTATAGCGAGCAGTAGAAGGCCGGTGACCCTCAGTTAGGTCTAACCTGCATACATAAACAAAATCCTCTGCAGAAACAAGTCGTACAGCACAGACAGGCTAACATATTCCTGATACTGGCTAACAAGCGATGGCAGCAGCCTGAAAACAATACTGAATGTGCTCTCATATGGAAGAGTGGAGGTTCGAGAGGACCGTGCAGCACACAAAAAACCTGCTCTTAAACGATCAAGTAGGTAGGCTTAAGTTAAAGTTTGTTTCTAGGCATTTGGTTGCATATAGAAAATATGTCCAAAAGTTTGTAGACACCTGCTCATCCAACATTTCTTTTAAAATCAAGGGTATTAACAGGGAGTTTGTACCCATCTGCTAACAGCCTCTGGGAAGGCTATTAGAGTAACAGTGAACTATTGCCATTTTGTGGTGGTGCTACAATTCTCCACCTTACGCCCTATGGACTATACTTATTAACAACACATTTCAATTATTTATTTATTTA
This sequence comes from Colossoma macropomum, assembly GCF_904425465.1. Taxonomy (NCBI): domain Eukaryota; kingdom Metazoa; phylum Chordata; class Actinopteri; order Characiformes; family Serrasalmidae; genus Colossoma; species Colossoma macropomum. The sequence continues at coordinate 24,209,170 of NW_023494795.1, read as the reverse complement.
CTTATTTATTTATTTTTGATATTAGTAAGTCTAACCTGTTTAAACTCGTAGGGGACATTGGGGAGTTTTTTTCTTACCTTTATGGATCTAAGTGGTCCTATTTTGCAATATACCTTACCTTTCTAGCTAACACGCTTTGGCTTGAACCCTCATTTAGTATTTGCTGGTTGCTAGGAGACGACGTGCCATGTTGTGGGCGGTCCACGCCGAGTGGCCACGTGTTCAGGACACCTGTCACTCCAAATCAGCTGACCAATAGAGAGTGCAGGAAAACGCCCTCTTCCACGACACGCCCCCTGTTAAAAAGTGCCAAAAATCAGAAGCAAAAGAAACATAAAGAGCGATTCAAGAAGCAAACAATATAGCAGCAAATCGGCAAAAAGTAAAAAGTGGCAAAATGAGTAACACATTAATATCAGAATGAGAGAAAATGAGTAATAATCTTTTTGAAAAATTAAGTTTGATTTAACTCTCATTATTTGTATTTGCCAAATATTTTGATACTTAATATTTTGCTTGTGGATTTTATTATTTTATTTGAAACTTTTGGCACAAAATTAACTCCATAGTTAGGTCTTGGAATTAAGTGTCTTTAATAATCGAACGAGACCAAACTGGATGCTCCCTCATATTGTGTTAAACAGGGGGGCACTATTTAGTGGGGGACCTGTTTAGAATACATAGATCAATCGATGAATTCACACACTTTTCAACTATCCGCCTGTGTCCGTACTCACAAGTCGCATAAACAAACCAACGTATGAACGAGGCTCTAGATGGCTTCTTATTTATAGGCATAGACATTGTCTCTTGCAGTAACTGAAACAGCTACTATTTATTTGTTTTGCTACATTATGGCATAAACGTGTTATTTATTTTGTGAGGCCGTTTTTTTACCGTGTTTTGCCAGACAGTCGAGAATCTGGTGAAGTTTCGTTTACATTAAATCATTAGCCAGTATTATAAACTGTCAGTCTATGACCCCGATGCGAAAAGAAAATGTGGGCGACGTACGTAATAGTAATAGTACCCTAAAACTCAAATAGCGATCCATAGTCACAGCCATCGTTTTTATGCTGCATTTGATTGAAGCTTATAACCTTTCCCCACCTCCACACACCGGCGTTCCGGCCCCAGGCGGGTCGCTACAATCTCACTCTAATGAAAATTCAAAAGTAGGCAGCCCTGTAGTCAACAGAGGCCAAGCGTAGTCGGTTGACCACAAAGTTTGCTGTTTTGATAAGGTAATTAAATCATGAACGTTAAAGTTATCACTCACATTACTAATGTTAATCTGGCTAGCGCGTTGCTAACTAATCGCTTATCCATATTCTTCTCACTTATGTAGCTTGAGCAAGTGGACGTCAAAAACGACGCCGCTCCAACCTCCAACTTTCCACTTCTGAGCCAAGCTGAAGGCAGCATTATATCACTGAACGATTTCCTACATAGTGACCTGCACAGACTTTACTGGATAGGGCGTAGGGAGAGAGGAGTAAAGCATTTAGAACACAGCGCTGGTCTGGTACCGACGTGAAACGTCACAGTGTTTTTCTTATTACCATAAGGAACATGATTGGCTAGTTGTAGTATGTCCTGCGCTAGAATTGGGTAGTAGTTGTACAAGCCCCACCTCCTGCGCTACAATTGGCTAGAATTAGACTAACGGAGCCAATCGAGCCATTCGTAGCTGCGAAGGCGGAGCTAGTCGGAAAACAGTGGGGTAAAACACATAACGCTCATTGAAGTCGTCTTCTTTTTCGACCTCTAGACGTCATTGTTTACTGATACACTTAAAATTATCTTAACCGGAATCAGGTGTTCCTGCCGCATCGATAAACCGTGAGTAGAACATGACGTGTGACTTGTTTTCTTATTATGTAACGTAATGGTCATTCAGATGACGGATGACGCTGATGGCTGTTAGCTTACATGTAGACTGACATTAGAGGCCTTTCGAGATGCCACCACTGTTTATGAACCATGTAATCGTGTGATTCTTTTCACATTAAAGGCTTGATATAGACTCTATCATACGCAGTGAAGCATAACAGATCACGTCCAGGCTTATAATAATAACGGTGTATGTGGCAGACCTCATTGATGCTGTAATCGTAAGAAGACACCAGACATGCTTTTCGACAAGAATTTACAAATGTGAAAATCTGCAACGATTTACGTGAGACATGCGTTTCTCAAACGCTATAATAATCATAATCATAATCTTAATAATAATAATAATACACTTAGTTTATTACAAAGTATTATTATTATTATTATTATTATTATTATTACAGCAGTTGTCACTGTTGATGTTGTTTGTCAGTGTTTTGGAGAACAACTCTTATTAAAAGTGTTCAGCTAACGGTCCCTTTGTTTATCTACATTCTGCACTTTGGTTTTGTAAACAGTGAGATGGATCTCATATTATCTGACGTCTTGTGTGCAACTATATTATGATCAGCATTTAGCTTGGTGTTCTAGTGTGTTTTAGAGTGTTTGAAGAAATTGTTCACCTGGGTTAAACAAAGATAAGCCACACTGTGCTTGATAATTCCAGTACAGCCATTCCCTGGAATGCAGTTTACCCATGATGTTACAGGCCTTAATCTGAAGTTTCTCCAACTAGGGTAACATGTAATGTGAGCAGTCATGCTCCATGAATAAATAAGTTCTGCTCCAGTGTTCAGAGTATGTGGCAGTTTAATTGGAACAGGACACTATTTCCTTTGTTTCCTTTGTAAAGCGATATTTACACCATGAGAATAGGAAAAAAGCTGCATTCAGCCTTTATTGCGTATATCGCGTACGGTGGGGTTCAAAACTGTTTGGAGTGTGGCATCTTATTGTTATGACTCCATCATTTTAGATTTAAGTGACTATACCTATATGAGTTATACACTCACCACCCACTTTACAAGAAACACCTACCTTGTAGGAGTGTAATAATGACAATGATAACAGTGATAACAATAATAACAATGTAATATAATGAAATATAATAAAAATATGTAAGCAAGGCCACAATGAGAGTAGACTCGCTTTCCTCTTCAAATATTGCTTTGTCTTTACCACACAATCAAAGAGGGAGCATATTAAGTCCTGACTTGGGCATTATTACAATATATTGTACTTTTATAATCTAGAATCCTCAAACAAACTGAAAATGGAAACGTTAGCATATTAACAAAAGGGACATTTTCAGACACTCTTTATTTTTGCGGTTTAAAAAAAATGATCTGATTATTTTTAGCATTGAATTGTGAATTTTGTGAATTGTTACAACACTGCTACCTTGTACTTCTACTCAGTGGTCACTTTATGAAGTCCGCATTCATTAAAAGTGCACTATATACACTCACTGAGCACTTTATTAAGTATAGCTCCTTGTATCTACTCTCACTGTCCACTGGAACTGCTGGGGTTTTTTAAACACTGTGCCCACTCAGTGTCCACTCTATCAGACACACCTACCTTGTTGGTCCACCTTGTAGATGTGTCAGAAACAGTTGCTCATCTCTTGCTGCACAGTTTGTGTTTGTCATCCTGCAGTGCTGAGAATGATCCACCACCCAAATAATACCTGCTCTGTGGTGGTCCTATGGGGGTCTTGATCACTGATGAATGCGGTAAAGGTGGGATAACACATTATGCAGAAAAAACAGATGGACTACATTCTGATTGTAGAACTACAAAGTGTACCTATATGGTAAGTCTGACCACAGGACTACTGTTGACTAGATACTATTTGAGTGTGGGTGGTGCTGGTATGGGTGCATCAGGAACAGCAGTGTTTCTGGGTTTGTACCTAGGTTCAGAGTGGTCCACCACTCAGCCATGAGCACTATGGATGGGCTACAATATCTAACTGTACTTGATCAGGGTGAAGTTAGGGGTTTCTAACAAAATGGCTAGTGAGTGTGGACGAATGTTCTCTGCTTTCTTTCAAACATATTTTATGAATAATGTAGTTGAACCATTTGCAAAATTGTAGCACTCCAAACTTGCTCTATGTTGACATCAGCGTCCTTCGTTTTTGCAACTTTTGTTAACAGGAGCCATGGAGATGGGCATCTTCTCCGTCTTCATCAAAATACTGCTCCTTGTTGCCAGTGTCCATGGCCAGACAGCAAACACCGACATCCAGGAACTGGCAGGCCGGAGCGCAGAATTCGGCACAGCATTGTACCGCAAAATTGCCAGCAGCAGCGATGACAATGTTGTCATCTCACCCCTAGCAGCCACTCTGGGTCTGGTGTCCTTGGCTGCTGGGGCTGGGGGGGATACACGCACTGAGCTGCTGCAACGCCTAGGCCTGGCCCCTATGGAGAAAGATGGAGAGCCAGACAGAATCCCATTGCTGCTCCAGCAGCTCAGAGAAACGGTATCCCAGACTGTGGCTACAGGCCTCTTCACCAGCCAGCAGGTCCAGACTGAGTCCAGCTTCAGCAGTCAGGTCAAGAAGTTCTATGGCACTGACGTCCAAAATGTGGACTTTGCTAATGCTCAGGCTGCCAAAGCGAACATCAACAACTTTGTTACGAGTGCAACAGCGAACAAGGTCAGGGAGGTGGTTGACACTGTGGATCCTCAAAGCCAACTGATGCTGATCAGTGCTGCATACTTTACAGGTAAGAACTCCCTCAAATAGTTGGCCTCCTAAAGTGCAGATAGACATCAAGGACCTGTGGAATGCACTGTTAGACTAACGGAATCTTTCAACATAAATCGCTATTTGCATCTGCAGCGTATGATTTTTTTTACCAGGCACAACAATTTTGATGTGTTTCCCTCTGCTTAAAAAAACTGAATTCTAGTTGAACCAAAACCAGACATAAGACATTAGGCAGTTGCTAAATTCAGTCAGTAAACATTTAAAAGACAATTTGTTTTTTTAGAATATTTTTTTTATTCAGGTAAAATATAAAGATGAAATGAATGATGTTGCTCTGATGATGTCCAGGTGTCGTTTTGGTTGGTTGAAAAGGCCATTCATAACCAGTTCTTATTTTTCTAAGATTATTTAAAGATTATTATTTAAAGATAATTATTTTCTAAGATTATCTATTTTTCTCAGAAAACAAAAAAGACAGAAAATTAAACAGAAGCCTCAACAACTAAATATAATATCATTTTTTTTTACTGTTTAGTGTGTTCACACATTGCCTGTATTACTGCTACCATTCTTTTCAGGAGACTTGCTTATAGTTTTTCAAAGAAATCTGCAGGGATATTTTCTCACACCTCCAAAGTTCAGTCATAGAAATTGGTTGCAGTTTCTGCTTTCCACAATCTAAATAATCCCAAACGCCTTCACTGATGTTAAGGTCTGGATTCTGGGCTGGAGAGTCTGTTCTTCTGAGAACATCAGCAGCTTCTATGTTTGATTTACATATTTTCTTCTTTTTTGTCTATTTGCTTTTCTCATTTGGAGCTTCTTGACAGCTACACATCCGTTTAAATCCATAGTGCTGAGTTGTCTTCTCACAGTGGAAGGAGGGAGGAACACTTGAGGATTTTGTAAAAGTTCATCTCAAAGATGAAAGCTTTAAGTGCTGTTTATCAGATGATGACAGTTTTGGTGGTGTATTAGGTTTTACACGGTTGTTAGGAGTCCCATTTTGTCTGTTTTTTTTTATATCTGTATTGTTAGAGTGTAAAAGGTGATAGTTTTTGCTTTGTATAGTCATATTTCACACATTTATTCAATTCAACAACTGCTTATTGGCCTCCATTATAAGTGAGTTTCAAGTCAACTGGATTTCAGTTCTTTTCTAATAACAGGCAGACACATAGAACACATCGTCTCTGGTAATAAACGGCATGATTCAGGTGTGGCAGATAGAGATTAAGTTGAGAAATGCTGGAGTATTCCTTTAAGTACAAAGCTCACAAAACTTCTTGTCTGCTGCCATTGCACAAAGCCTATCAAACACAATCTGTAACGCTTTCTCTGCTTTACTTTACCAGGAAAATGGCAGCTCCTCTTCAATGCCAGCTTCACCCAGGAAGAGCGTTTCTATGTTAATAAGTACCACATTGTCCAGGTGCCCATGATGTTCCGCTCAGATAAATACTACCTGGCCTACGATCCGTCACTAAAGGTGGGCATTCTGAAGCTGCCATGCATGGATGGCACTGCCATGCTTGTCCTTCTGCCAGATGAAGATGTGGATTACACCTTCATTGATGAAGCCATGACCAATGAAGTATTCTTCAGATGGGTCTTAAAGCTAAAGAAGACGTAAGTCAGTGACTATTTAGATATGATCAGTTTTTCACATTGCTTGTTAATTAAACAGAACTGCTTTTACTTACTTTATCCTTTTATTAAAGTAATACTTTTATCTAGTATTAGACAGTACTAGAAAACAAGATGTTCTTGTGTCCATGACTGCCACAAGATAATGTCTTTTGAAATAAACTCTCAACAGGAAGTTAGAGGTCCAGTTGCCCAAGTTTTCCCTAGAGCAGACCTTTTCACTGAAGCAAAGCCTTCCCAGTCTGGGCATTACCAAAATCTTTGAGAGCGGCGCAGACCTGTCTGGCATCAGCAGCTCCCCAGGCCTGAAGCTCTCTGAGGTAGGATATGTTCATTTTTGATCATTACCATAGGTGGGGTGAGGAGGTGGGGCACCGAGAATCTGGAGCACAAGAAAACAATGCTCGGCAGTGCTGTAGTATTGAGTGGATCTGTTGTTTAAAAAGTCGCCTCTCTTCAGTGTGTGCAGTGCTCTCTTGTTGTATTTTTATAAGAAATATTGAACCAACGTGGTGACCTACATAAGGTCTGAGCATAATCATAACATTGGCCCAATGTTGTCCAACAAACGCCAACAAACTCAAACATTTGGTTGGTGTGCCCTACCTGTGTCTGACTGCTGGGAGTGTTTAGAATGGATGTGTTCAAATCTAGACCTTGAATCCAATATGACACTAGATGGCTTTAAGATTTAAGGCCTGGAATTGAAGACCTCTGCAATGTTCACTGACATTTAAAAAAACATCCACACTGTTCTAGAATGATGTGCCTATTCACACTGTTTTAGAATGTTGTCCACCATCCACACTGTTCTAGAACCATGTGCCTATTCACACAGTTTTAGAACGTTGTTCGCCATCCACACTGTTCTAGAACCATGTGCCTATTCACACAGTTTTAGAACGTTGGTCGCCATCCACACTGTTCTAGAACCATGTGCCTATTCACACTGTTTTAGAACGTTGTCCGCCATCCACACTGTTCTAGAATGATGCCTATTGTGCCTATTCACACTGTTTTGGAATGTTTTCATCATTTACTGACAAGCCAAACAAACCATTTACACTGTTCTAGAACATTTGCTAGAACAGCTATCTACAATATTCCAGAACACTAGCCTCCAATGCCTTCACGGTCAAGCCAAACAAACCATTCCCACTGTTCTAGAATGTTGACCCCCATTCACACACTGTTCTAGAACGTTTTTCTTAAGGTTGTCACAATTATTACCTAATCGGCTAATCGCAATTGAGATGGTCAGTTAACTGAGATGATGCAAGCTGTCATTTTCCACAGTCATTAGATTTCACAGCCATATAACTAGCCTAACATATAATTAGCCTAAGTAGCTAATTTTTAGCATGTATACTAGCTCATGAAGAACACGTAGCCTTGCTTAACTCTGCACATAATTGGTTGTGACTGTAGACATTTGTGTTAACGTGCGTGCAGCATTGATTCAATGGTACAACCAACGTTAACTACCAAGTAAATATAGCTAACAAGTAAGGTGGCTAATCAGCCAATTTGGCCACTTTTAGCTTGTTTTTTAATAGCTTCAATGAACGAGACTGAATAGTTACAATGAACAAAAAGACAATTAAACCTTTAATCGCAATTATTTATATGACAATTAACATTAGCTAAAATTTCACATTCGTGACAGTCTTAGCTGTCCCCTATTCACAGCGTTCTTTAATGTTCACACTGTTATAGAATGTTTTCTCCCTTCACTGTCAAGCCAAATGAACTATTCACATTGGTCTAGAATGTTCTCCCCCATTCACACTGTTGTAGAGTACAGTCCTCGATTCACAGTGTTCTAGAATATTGTCTTTTGGGCTGTGTATTGGCAAGAATGTGGCAAGACAATACGTATCATGATACAGGGGTGACAATACGTATCATGATACAGGGGTTACAATTCAGTATACTGCAGTATACTGCAATACTGTAAGCGAGACAATATATTGCTTTTTTTAATATACATTTAGGAAAACTGTTATATTATAAAAACACCACAATATGCATAAAATCAGATTAAAATAATTAGTTTTAACACACACAAAATAAATCACTGTCTGCTACAAATCTTTGAATGCAAATTATGTTAATTAAAAATTGATAGTGTTTTTGAGAAATAATACAGTATCACAAAATATAATATTGTGATACTCAAGTGTAGCAACATTTTCATACACCCTTAATTGTCTTTCTTTCACACTGTTTTAAAATGTCCTCTCAAAGGTTCTAGAATGTTCTTTGGCCTGCCAGTACATATTCTGGACCCGTAAGAGCCAACTGCCAATATCAGAATATTGGTGATTGTTGGGTAATGTTGAGTTGGTGTGCTACAGCCTTTAAGGACATATTATGGCATATTATGTACACAAAGCTAAAACATCACAATACTATTTTGTTTATAATAACAAATAACCTAAATTTATGTGGTTAAATGTGTATACACAAATGTAAACATACAATATGTTTACAGAAAACTTTACAGAAAAAAAAATAGCTAACTGTGTGACATGTTGAAGGTGGTGGTTATCATAGCATCAGTATGTATTTACGGATGCCCTTCTTCTTCCAGGTGGTCCATAAGGTCTCAGTGGAAATAGATGAAAAAGGGGGCTCAGCTGCCCCAGTTTCAGACAGCCCTTTCATGGACAGTCTTCCTCCGAGGCTCACCATCAACAGGCCCTTCCTCTTCCTCATCTACCATGAAGCCACCAAAACCCTGCTACACATGGGCCGTGTGGTTGACCCCACTAAGAATTAGTCACGTGTGAGAAACTACTAACCACAAGTGTTTATGTCCTAATGTTCATCAAAGACACATCTTGAGTTTTCACAGTCTAAGACCCTTACCATTGCCTGTACTTAACTTGATATATACTATACAAAAGCCTAGGTCTGTATGTTCTACTTTTAACTGTAATATCATTACTATAGTGTTTTAATATTGTACGCAGTTAACTGCACATGTTGATAAATGGCAAGGGTTTGCTTTATGTCTCTGTTTACTCAGCCAGCCTACCTTTACACATAACCGTCTAGTTTGCTTGTATTTATGCTCAGCTTAACCTTGTACTATGTACAGGCATTTCAACATTCTACACTTGTACAGACAGTCCTCAAAAAATGTTATGTTCAACATGGGCTTTATTGATTAGGTTCTGAAGGATTGGCGTGAATCACTCAGGTGCTGTGATGCACCAGGCACAATGTCACTGGATGGAGAGTCCCAGAACTCTTAAAGGTGGCGCTCAGTCATAAAAATACATACTGCGTCTTTTTTCATAACCATTTGGAAAATATAAAACAAAGAGATTTTGCAAAGCATGCTATAATACAAGAAACAAAAAATGAACCAATAAATTAAATACATCATATTACTCCTCCACTCTTGTTTTGATAAATGGTGCAAATTTTAGTGTGGAATAAGGCAGAGATGGATCAATGTTTACTTTCATTGACGTGAGAAAAATCCTGGGGCCCCTTTCCTCCTCCACAGCCTGAGCAAGGAAGTTCAGCTGGTTCTGCTACAGAGGAGGAACGGGCTATGGGCAGATGACATATCTCCAGGATGGACAAAGAGAGCCATCCTGACCTTCCTCAAGCTCCATGGCAGGGGACGGGGGTCACTTCACAACAGCCAGTATGCCTAAGTCCTCTCAGTTGAGTGTTTGTCACTCCCTCCCAGACTGCATGCCAAAAGAATTAGACTTCCTTTGTCTAAGGGACAAAAAAAAGCTTTTCAGACAGTCGATTCACTCTACACTAGTGCACAGTCCAAAGATCATAATCAACATACAATACAGGTCAGAGGTTTAGACCCATCTACTCATAGAATGTTTTTCCTTATTTGTAGCCTATGATTTTACTCATTTTAGAATAACACTGAAGACATCAAACTGTGCACAGATCATTAAAATCAGTCTTATATTTTAGATTTATCAGTATTTGCATCCGTCAGTAGCCTGTTTTTGTTCTTTTCATTCAAGTGGCTTCATGAGAAGCCACCTGGAATGCTTTTCCAAAAGTTTTAAACAAGTTTGCCCAAATGCATTCTGAACAAGCCCAGACCACTGATGACACATGAACCAGCTGAGATTTAAATCTGAAACACCAAACGTACTTTATCACTTTCACCAATTAGACTGATCTCAGAATGTACAACTCTACTTCTGAAAATCTGAAAACAACAGTCACACCTACATGGTAAGTTTTCTGGACTGTGTGTCTTTGCTGCCGTTGCTCCGATGATCTACAGAGCTGCTTGTGTTGCTGCGGATCAAGACGGGCATGGAGGAGGTAGAGGGAGTTGGAGACAAGGAAGAGGATGAGGAGGCCACGTTGAAATGATGGGATCGTAGGGCATCATCTAGGAAACAGTTTTGAAATATTGAAAGACCAGTATAATGTAAGAACTGCTTTTAGAGAGACAGTCCGAATAAGAGTGTTTTCTGAGAAATTCTGATGCTACTGTCGTCTAATTCATAAACAGTTTTCAAACCTTAATGGATTTCAGATAAAGCAATTGTGTTTTTGTCTGTTCCACAGTAATCAAATTCATCGCTCAGTCACTAGAATGCTAATATACTCGTGTGATAATATAAGTATATGACTATGAATGAAAAAAATGTTATTTACCATTCATTGGTATTATGGAGCTCTTCCCTGATCCAGGACAACTTCCTGATTCCTTCACTTTTCTAAAGAAAAAAACAAATCGTGTTAGATAGGACTATAAAATACAAGCCTGCATTAGTCTTGTAATATGATTTTAATCCAGTCTTACATTGTTTCATCGTTTCATTAGTCATACTCTAGTAGTTCAGTAGGGTTAACCCTGAAGAATTTAATATGGTTAATATTTAGAGTAGGGGTGCACAACTCCATTCCTGGAGGGCCGGTGTCCAGCACAGTTTGGAGGTTTCCCTGCTCAAACACACCCACTTAACCTGGCAATTATCAGGTAAGTGTGATCAGGTGTGTTGGAGCAGGTAAATCACCAAACTGTGCTGGACACAGGCCCTCCAGGACCAGAGTTGTGCACCCCTGATTTAGAGGTTCCATGGTTAAATATTTTGAGTGCTCCGCATGCAAACTGAACGCTGTATACAAACTACTGATTTAATAATTTAAAGGGGAAGCCACTACCACTTTTTTATTTTTGCCTAACTCGATCATCAAGATGTAAACAAAGCAATTCAGAGCATTTTGATGTGAAACAGTGCACTGCAGAGTAACTTACTGACTCTGATTTCTTTGTAATGGTGGTGATATAGCCATTATATTTACTATCCAAAGCAATTATTGAACCTACACGTGCCTTAAGAGTTTTTATATGTTATGATGATGATGGTAAAATAGTGGCAAATCTGAAAAAATAAGTTTTCTTTTGAGATTGCTTTGCTTCACAACACCCTGCATGTACCTCTCCACCGTAAATGGATTTACAAAAATATATTTTCTCAAGCCTATCATAAAACAGTGTCTCAGACATCAGGCAGCACTATCATAAACATTACATGTAATAACTGTCTGTGAGGCACTTTACAGAGACCGTACACTTCAAACATCTGATTACCATCACCACCAATTGAACAATTCTGACTCTCTATAATGAATTTCACTATAATAGAGCATTTCACAACAAACCCATCTGAATGACTTCATTAACATCTTAACCATTTAATTATGCAGGAATTTAGCAAAATCAGTAGGATTCCTATTTAAACTCAGATGCAGCTGCATGCAGCTGTCATGGACCAGAGCCAAACTTTACTGGTTTAATGTTTTTTTTTTCTTCAGAGCCACACTATTTGTGAAAATAGTTTGATACTCACAGTGTTTTGTCAGAGTTTGCCAATTTAGGAGTGCTGGGATGGCTACTGAGGGAACGACTGCGAGCCAGTTTGGCTCTCCGCATTTCCTTACCTAAAAACATAATTATCAAGACAACATCAAAACTGTCCAACATTAAAAATGCCAAATCTGTTTCCATGCACTTCTGCCAGATTCCACACTAACCAGCAGATGTGGACAGGGTGGCTCCAGATGTAGACCCTGACATGCCTTTGCTACCAGAAAGTCCCGCTTTGCTGTCTCTTCCTGCAAAAAACATCAAGGAGGCATTACCATTAAACGAAAGTACATATAACTGATTAGTTGAATATAGATTACTGAAAGAAACTGTACAGCAGATTTACTCACAGCTATGCACAGCTTTGTATTTCTCTGCTTTATCACTAAGAACGCAACTCATTAGCAAATTATCAAGCTCCTTATGAGCTGACTGATGTGTAAGAGCATGGAACGCATGGATTCGCAGCGCTGTGGTTTGGATCAGAGAGAGAGCGCTGTATAGGAAGTGATTATTATATAAATATGTCAGTGACTTACGCTTCTTTTCAGTGTGCTTTTCTCCAACCAATTTGGCTTCGCTCTGCTGCCGTTCTAGCAGTTCCTGTGTGGTAAAAAAAAAATCTGACTCTTACACCTGACATTTGAAAATGCTGATTATAAAGGTCAAGTGATTACTTCAAAAAGAAGGTGAGCTTTCTTTGGAAACACTTTCAGCCCATTTTTCGAACATCACACACATTATTAATATTTATTGAAATAAAAATAGGCATGCACAATGGCATCAGACAGACATTTAGATTTGACATATTGTGAACCAATATTTGATGACGTATTGGTGGTACTCCAGAAGAGCAGAATGTTTAGGAGACGCTGGGATACTGTACTAAAATATCTGCATTTTATTCATTTTCCTGTATTTGCAACCTTGGCATGGCCGGATAAAGACATCCGTCTACAATTCCCATATTGGTGCACTCCTTATATAAAAAAGAAACAATGCAACTGCAATTTAAATATAAAAAATCATTAAAAAAACTATTTCTTTTCCTCCAGTGCTTTAACATGCTTGACACTTCAGGATTTCATGCACCCAGCTATTCTACATTGTTCTACAAGGTTGATCTCTCACCATTTCAAGTAGTAAAGTTTCCTCCTTCTCCTTCTTTTGGTCTAGCAAGTCTCTTTCATGCCTTTTATGATACTGCAGGAGTGAAAAGTGCTCTGAGATCTCAAAACCAACCATACAGTCAAAATACATTCACTTAAAACTAGCCACAAACAGCATGGACAAGTGTAAAGGTAAGATTAAATTAATACCGGTTCTGTGATATCCATTTTGTCCAGCTCCAAGACTGTCTGAGGAAAGAAAAATTCATTTTTAATTTTTTTTTAAATTATTATTGTTTCTATTTTTCATCCAAGAGAGCATTAACTGACACTACCCCTCACCTTGCGCACTGTGGCCACTACATCTTTGTCTTTTTCACGGCAGAGCAGTTTCCTGACACAGAACTCCAGCTGCTGAAGCAGGTGTTTGTCCGCAGGCAACCTGATGGTGGACCTTAGCCTGGGCAGCATGTGGCACAGCTTATACCTGCCAGAGTCACAGGATAGGTCTTCAGTGAACCTCTGCTTTGCTAAACAAGTATAGAATTCTAGAATACACAATCCACTCTGCAAGTAGAGAAAGTAGTGGCTACATGATAGGAGCACTGTACATGAATGGGGGTGCGGCTATCACCTGACATTGGCCACAGGGTCATTGACGAGCTCAAGCGCCTGAATAAGAAAGTGTTTGCAGAAGTAGGATTTGGAGAAGAGATCTATGGCAATCTCACACAGGTCCAGAAACCGCAACCTGTTCCAGTAGCTTCTACCTTGAGCTAGTTCTTAGAGAATGCAAGAAAAAGCAAGTAGATAGGATGAAATAATTGTATATAAGAAATCAGCCATTAAATTATACAAGAAAAATACAAAGTAAAAGCAAAAGTAATTTCAGAGATGAAAGAACAAATTACATGTTTATAAATATTAATCAATAAATTTTACAGTACAATACATTTTCACAGTATTTCTATATAAAAAACAAATTTTTGTGCTCCATTACCCTGCATTATTTTGCTAATGATCTCTTGCCGTTGCTCCTGCTTGCGATTGTAGCGCAAAAACACACACAACGTCCGAGCAGCTTCTCTTTGGACTGGCAGAACATTCTAGAAAGTTGAGAAGAAAATGAAGATGAAAATATCTTCTTTCTGCAGGCCCTCTAGTGGAAATCAACATGTATATTTTGAATGATTACAATCAAATAAAATATTTTCCCTCTAACTCTTTTATCACATTAATTAGAACACTGGTGGCTTTCTGTATGTGAAAAGTTGTGTCTCTGTATTGAACTGCTAGTGAGCAGAAGGGGTGAAAGGGGAGGGGTGAGAACTGCTGTGAAAACAATCAACACCTCTCCACAAAGACAGCCCTGACAAGATAAAACGGACAGCACAACTGCAGGTTTCTTGATAGAAAAAAATCATGCACAATGAAAACATTTCTATAAATGTTTTATCTGCTTGCTTACCTACAAAGATGAAAATCCAGTTCATTTCCATCATTTAAATATATGTAATCAATTGTATTGAAGAGAAAATGCCTAGTTCAACTGAGAGATTCCCAAAACAGATGGGAATTGCATGTTATAGCTACTGTGAAAAGGGGATGGGGTCAAGACTAATATGAATATGCGTGCAGTGTGTGTAAACGTATAAGTGCATCTCACATTTGTTGTGATGATGCTAAACATTCTCTGCAGGAAACGGAAGTAGATCTGGTCTCCAGAGATGACCCGGGGCAGGCAGGAATAGCGCTGCAGAAGTTTCTCATGGACCCTCCAGCGTAGTGAGGATGCAGCCTTCTGCTCGGCTGCCACCAGGGCAGGAACCAGATCAGGCACATTCACCTGCTGAGAGAGGAAGTCAACATAAAAGTGTTGGTCAAAAAAGGGTCATTTTAAATCACAGTTTTTTAAAAACATATATAGAAAATAGCCAATGAACTTGACAATTAAGAAAAATTGTTGGTGATTTTGAGTTGTAAAATAAAATATGAATGGCTCAAGACGGGTAAAACAACAACTTTAGATTTAAATAATGTTAAACCTAATTGTGGCTCTTCTAACATGCTTGAGGAAGAACACAGAAATCTCTGCATAGCCAGCAGAGGGAGCTACTGCTTCTACCAATTCTTCTTACCCTAACACATTCATTCATGTACCTTACTCTCAGGCCCTGCACCTTCCCCCCTGGAAGTTGCCAGCTCCAAAGTTTCCTGAACGTGATTGAGCAGGGCATCCAGTACCTGCCAAAAAGCAGTGACAGAAGCTCAAACAGCAACATCTTCACAAATATTGCACAAATACAGCTTAAGATATTTTAACCACTCTAAGTAATTAAGATGAGGTTTATTAAGAACGACAACTATTTGTAATGCCCTGTTGTTTAATATGTTGTGTTTGCATTAACACTTTACACATTGAAAGTGCTTGAAGGGAATCTTTTGTGGGAATTATTGTAGTAAAAATGAATTATCAGTGCATTTCACAAAATGCACATTAACATTCAAGTATTTTTACATACTTCTGTTTTTCAAGTTTTTCAATTTATTGGAATTAATACTTTAAAAACTATGATTAAAGATGTTTTATTTTAATGGTGCAATATGTTAATTGGTGCATTATGTTAATACCTCTGGCAGCAGTGCTACCAGCTGAAAAGGTTTTCAAACAGCCCTGATTTTGTATGATAAAACCATTATTCCTTATTCATTCATGTTGTGAAGCACTAAATTTGGTGAAGTTCATTACAGACTGTATTACTTTGATCTCAGACTTTGATCTTTGAATTGGATTTTAGCTGTCAACTGGATAATAACTCCATAGTTATGAACAGTGTGAACAAAATCTATTAATACAATCTGTTGTAAAATCTCAATACAGTATTCTTTCACTTTATATCAAAAAAGATTATAGATGCCTACTCATCCATCATTTCTTCTGAATTCATGGCTATTAATACGGGAGTTTGCCCTTCCTTTGCTGCAGTAACACATACAGCATATCAAGTTAAGGCTTAATTCAGAATAGTTTTACAGTATATAATTATCATTACATACATTAAATCATAAACTTGAGCACATCTTCCTTAACTTTATTATAGAATGCACTATGCAGCAAATAGTGCATGTCATCAGTTGCATATGAAATCATATTTTTAATTGAAAATTACATTTTGGTTGGATAATTGAAAAGGTAGCAATTTTTATACCACTTAGGCGTATGCCTGTTGCACCACAATGAAGAATTCTCAATTATTTCCAGCACAGCATTCAAACAAATCACATTTTTGTTTTGGGTGCATTGACCATTTGCAAAGGATCCTGTTGAGTGATCGTTGAGAACCATAATTGTCACACAGCCTGAAAAATAGGTCTCTCTTCAACGTGTGCTACGACTATATAAACTGAACTAATGGAAATCAGTGTTTACTCTAATCAATCATCTCAATAGCAATGCTGCTGTAAATCAGTCTTAATTATGAACAGTGCAGTACTCTTATTGGTTCTCAGATTTAGCAATGGCATTGTTTCATCAATTCACTTTAGTAATTGACTTGTCAATTGTCTTTAGCAATGTTAGTGCTCATTGAATTGTGTTTACTGTTGTGCTTTTTAAGAACAATCAGCATGGCAAATGTTGCACTTCCTTGACTTTGTAAGAATAGAATTATTAAGTGACAAATATCTTGGAATATAACAAAAATCTTTCTATTATATGGACACCAATAATTTATTAATGAATACAATGCAATTCCTGTATTAATTCTCCTGCAATACAGTCAAATTTCCTTTCAAGAACAATAAAGTGTTTGGAGGCAGGCTGTTCCTCTAACCATGTATTTAAGGTGACAGTAAGTTATATATGCAAATAAATTATTTCTTTAAAGAAAAAACAAACCCACCTACCTACCACTGTTATAAATACACATCCCACAAACCCACCCACCAGCCACTGTTTTTTTCTATTTTCCATATAGAGCTATAGGATCAGTAAAAGAAGGCTAAAAAGAAGGTTTTCATTTTCATAGCATCTATAACAATAATCAATAGCTCACCTCAGTAATAACTAGTGTCAGTAAGCCTTGGGCTGCTGGTCTGTATGCTTAGCACAGCACTGAATGCTAATATTTTGTGTGACTAACATCTCTCAAGGGATCGGTATAGAACAAACAATAGCAAGCTCCTAACGTCAGCTACAGAGAAGTAGTGCATTCACTCATCCCACACAAAACACAGTGGCCTGGAACCTCCACAAACAGATTTCACATATACCAACACACATACATTAGGACATTCAGATGTTCAGTTTCAAGCAGCTATACTGCATATCCTCCTGGCATAGGTCAATGCTGGAATATTCACATGGTTAACTGTAGTGGTTAAAAGTAGCTACCTAGCTAGCTTTAGTTAGCTAATACAAATCAGCAACAAAGCTAGATGTCCGGATTTGTTGAGTATGATAGGGATTTCAATAGGAAAAGATCACCCCCATTCCATTCAAAAAGCAGGTTACCAATAAATTTGAAGTGATGCACATTATACTACATCGCATGCTGTGTCATTACCATATTGAGTTATATTTGACAGTATGTTCAAAATTATTAATCCACGGCAAAAGACAGAAATAATGTTTTCCAAAACAGACTACAAAATCTGTCACACAGATGATGTCCCTACCACACATTCCGCAGAGAAGCCCCAGTTATAGCAGCAAATTGTTTTGCTATTATGTTGGCTTCTGTGCTTTACAAAATTCACAACAGTGAAGGCAAAATGAATGGCAATTCAGAACAACCACATCCAGCAGATGGCATAGGTATGCACTTTTCCCTTTTCCTCTCAATGATTTTATTTGTGTAGTGCATGCTGGGTATTGTAGTGAGCAAACGCTGATAGAAAAAAAAGTCAACTATACATAACCATGAATTCTGCCAAAATTATTAGGTTGAGACATACAATGCTACACTATAGAATGCTACATAACATGACAAATAATATAATATATGTAAGTATCATGCTGGAATGCAACTTTAAGCAAGGAATGGCCTGGCAAGATAATTCATACACAAATGCACACAAAGAAGGAAAAAAATGAATCCACACCCTAAACACAGGGGCCTATGTCAGCAAAGACAAGCTGAGTCTTAAAGGACAGAGTCTGGCCAGAAAGGGCTCGACGTCCCAGAGAAGAGTCAGATGTCTGACACACTGCAAGTAGAAATCATCATAGAACAGAGTAGTGTTCTCAGTGGACGGAGCGTCACCAAATGATACATAAACCCTGTGTGCCAAGTGAATAACAGCAACGAAGCACACATCACAGCTGTAGACTCTCTATCAGACACACAGCCACCCACCTATATATATTTGAAACACAAATGTGCGTCCTCTCAGACAGAAATGCACACACACACACACACACACACACAGGTCCCACCTCTAATGAATCATCCTGCAGCAAGGTGATCAGCTCTTTGTGTACATAGTGCACATTTGGACCCAGCAGTTTAACCACCTGAAACAGAGAGCATAAAGGGGGTGTAGTGTGCAATTTCAACCTCAGGACAGAGTTACCTTAAACCCAGGGTTACAAATAACCAGTGTCTACATCAGGTAATAACAGGTGTAAGGCAAAAAGGTTGGGTAATAAGCCCTTAGGCTCTGGTAATAAGGAACTTGCTCTGTCTGCAAGGACATCTTGAACATTAGGTCAGTGTAGCCCAATTCACACCTCTTTCCTTATCCCCCAGCTGACTTCTCATACTCACCCAGTCTCTTCAAACTGTATTATACTACACATACAGATTGTGCAATCTACGAAACGGAAAGACCTAATATGATAAGGGTGAGTGAGTGGAGTCTCTATTTCCTCAGTGTAACTATAAAACACTGGCTTCTGTACTTATGTAAGAAATAAACCACATACATGAGCACATATATATGTTATGCATTCTATACAGTAGACTTCCTATATGGTAAATGCACAGAAGAGAGCTACAGCTAGTACCTCATGAAACCCCTCAGCAGCCGTCCGCCTGACTGATATTTCAGGGTCGTGACAAAGACTCGAGAAGGTCCGGTACAACTCGGACAGGAAGTGGTTTGGGTCAGCAAATAACACCATGGCCTGTAGGAAGAGTTAAGAATGTTGGCAAAAACAGGAACTGAGCTGCTTAGGTACTTTTGACTGACATTAAAAAGCATTTTAAAGTACAACTTATAGGGTTTGTCTATAGAAGACATGTGTAGAATATATCATGAAAGTGATTTCACTAGGCATCATACAGTATGGATGTTTGTTAAGTCACCTATGAAAAATTCAAAATTGCCAGTGCACCACTTTAGTCATATAGATGGAGAGTTTGTTTTAAAACTGTTATACACACTTAAGCTTCTGTTATAAGTGTGTCAGCAGGTTTTCTGTTCTTTCTATTTCTAAAGGTAAATATCAAAATTATTGTCTAGGTAAGCAGCTGTATGCTATAGATATGGCAGACAGAGATTAGATCGGAATTATTTCCTTACAGAACCATCAGTTGAAACTTTCATTGTGGAACCCCAGGGAATCACTTCAAAAACATTACAGTACCTTTACTTTTTTACGAGTGTACATTCATACTAATCCATAGTTTTGCACAGCAATACAACATTTTTTATCATTACCATGATAAATTACATCACAGTGCCCTTTTCTGAGCACATCATGGATGTTGTCAGTACTTTTAGAACACAGATCAACTGCAAGAGAGCATAAGTGGTCTTGTTTAACAAGAATCAGTTCAGTGCAGCATGTGAAATGTTAAACAAAAATCATTTTCATAGTTTATGATAGTATTTTTAAATGTGGCACTGTTCTTTTTTGTCTGTTCCAACTTACTAGATGGCAGAAAAAATGGTGAAAATTTCTTGAAGTACTGTGGTATTACATTTTTGCTGTATCACCTACCCTTAATATATAGTGTGACAAAGACATGAACACTTAATAACTTTTACATGTACTTAAATCATAAATGATATTTTAAGGTCTTATAATCACCAGTTACAGAATCGCCTGAACCTACTTTAACATTACAGACAGTAATCATTGTGCAAAACTTTCAGCTGCTTTCTACTCAAAACGCTCCCAGAAAGCACAAACATATGCAGAGTAGCCGTCTCTATTTATAACCAGCACTGAAAGCACAGAGCCGCTTCAGCAGAGACAGATGGAGCAGTTACAGGTTTAATTTTCTCAAACGAGCCTCCAGTTCAAAGAGCCCTGTCACAGGAGATGTCTGTGCTCCCTCACAAGATTTTCATAATTCAGTAAATAATTCAGATTCTGAGTGTACAAGAAAATATTCTTTGGGTCAGATCTAAGCAGACCTGAAGTTCTGAGCTAGAAAGACTCTAAAAAATGAGCATGGGCTATGGGGCTATTCAGTTTCTCATCTTGTCATACCTGTCTTGGTTTGTTCTTACACATGCAAATATGACTGTAACCTGATTCAATGATGTCAAGACATCTAAACGTGTAAGAGGTCACCAACTACTGTTTGTAGAAGACTGATACAGTGGTGCTCTGTCACTCACAGGGAAGTTGTAGGCGCAATTCCTGCGCACCAGGGCATACTTGTTCTCCAGCTCCAGGGGGTAGGGCTGGCTCTCGCAGTGGCCGTTCTCATGCTGCAGCCCCAGGCAGCACAGCTTCTTATAGAACTCAAGAAACCAGAGATGCTGCTCATCTGTGAAAGATGCTGTTTGGAAGCAAGAAGCAGGGGTCAATGTCATGATGAGCATGGACCTGGATGAAGTATTTGGGGGCCTGAACATTTCATCTCATATGCAATCAAAGACAGAAGGGGCATTTGAGAAAAGCTCAAAAGAGGTCCACTGGCGTCTGAGCACACAACGGCTGGCTTTCGACAGAGAGGCCAGTGCATGCCAAGGCAAGTCAGTGCTCAGATGGTGCATTTAGCATTGCGCCTGAAGCAGTGAAAGCAAGCAGAAATCCAAACTGTGACTCATCAACAATTAGCTATTAAATTATAGCTTCATTAAGATACATCATCAGTCACATCATTCCTTCATCCACAGATCAATATGTTGCTTAGTTGCCATAATATGCGCATATAACAATGTACACTATGGAATGAAAGTTCCAAGTAATTAACTGTCTACAGACCATTCATCTGGCAGAATGAACATTATGACTTGCAAAGAGGCCATAAGCCTGAGGATTCTGCATAGAAAAAGCTTGATATAAGCCTTGCCAGAGCATGAGAACTGCTGTGGAACACTAATTGCCATTGGCATACGCTGCTTAAGCCCAACTGTGGAACAGGCGGTTTTAAATTAAATCGTATTCTCAGCAGTTCACCACTTCATAGCAAGCTAAGAACACATTGCTAGCTAAAAATACAATCATCATCATGGTTAATTCTGATTAAATGGTTGACAATATAAAATGTTTTAAATTACCAAGATATTCTCCATTAAAATCAATGAAGATCTGCCATTTGTGGGCACTGATTGTCTGAGTTACTGAGCAACTGTAACCATGGAGGGCAGGATTTGAGAAACCATGAATTCTAGTGCTTCAGCATCCTCCTACTTGCCAACCTTTACAGTAGCTCAGGTGTGAGTACGATTCAGACACCCACCCGAGAGGCCGTGACACAGCTTGCCATACTGGAAGGACAGGGAGGCCAGCACTGCCTCATCAGCTTTAAAGCACTTCTCACAGAATGTCTTCACCAGGGGAAATATAACACGTGTCCTGTCATCTGTGGAGAAAGGGTGAGAGGAAATCAGAGAGACTGTGTGAGACTGATGTCCAGACTCATCTCTAGTCAGCATAGCAACCATCACTGCTTGTCTATTTCTGTATATGATGTCCCAGTGTGCCTCATATACAACTTCAGATGTCAAAAAGAGGACATTTTGCACAGCAATGTGTCAGTGACAGGTGGTAGCTTGGCAAGAACAAGGAATGTGCATGTACACATCAAAAGAACTTTCCTAAAAGAGTCCTCTTAAAAGAGTCCTCTAAAACTCTTTAGGGAGGACAACAGTCTCTGAATGCAAATGACTATGAAAACACATACAAGTGAACATGACCAAGTGTTGTTATACAAAATGTAGCTGGACCACCATGTTTTAATGTGATAAGAGGATTTGAAGATTGTTTAACTCCAGGAGGAAAGCTTCTCTTACTTAAGCCGCCTACAATTGTTGCAGTATCTGTCTAACAAAAGAAGTTATACTAAGTACAAATCCTCTCTCATTCCCCAAAAAAGGAAGAAAAAGAAGAAGCATTTTCTGTAAGACTGCACTTGTTTATGAACAGAATTAAATATTTCTACAGAAACAAAACACAGTAGCAGAATTCAGGCCTGTCTACTGAGCTCCAGCAAGACATGAGCTAGCTACAGCAAGCACAGCAGGGTTAATGAGATTAGACATGTTATTGATACATGATGTCCGCACACAAAGCATGTGCCTGGAGTTGTCATACCTATGCTTTACAGTACATTAGCTTATTATTGTCTATATTATTGTCTATATTGCCAAGTTATAGTTCTCATCTAGTAATTTTATTTACCCTTTCTACTTGTTCATCATGTCAGTGGTGTTAAAGTAGTTGTACTGATATTTTATTAATATGAACTACATGCTCTTCTTTTAGACATGGTTTCAGTGCTAAAACTGAAAAGTAAATAGGTCAGGTCTTCAATGCTAGAAGTGTACACTAGAAGAGGAGAGTTTGATAATAGGTAGTTTTAACTTGTAATACTTTAACACCTTACCACTATTTCAGACATGTTAACATTGCTGCCCTTTCTATTCTCCCTTAGGACTTCTGGGTAATGTAGGAACTTTTAGGCCTTTTTAGAGGGTGAATCCAAATGATCCAACATTATAACTAGGTGCTTTATGTGTTTCTTTAATGTTCATTTAGATGTACTGGATCTATGTACATCAGGTTATGTATAAAGGTCTGTAAAACTGCTGTGCAGTGGCAAACATGTTTTTACATCTCACGTAAATTGCTCCATACACCTGTAATATTCCATGGTTTGCTCCTTTAAGAGAAAGCTACTGAATAGGGCAAGGTGGGTTTTATTGTTGGTTAGACTACTATCTGGGAGACTGCTATAAATGTATTGTGTATTTTTTGCCAGAAATAATGAGTAGATTTTGCTTAGAGCCTTAACTTTACTTTTTTCATTAGAACCTCACTAGAACCTTACTAGAACGCTGTAACTGTCATTTTTGACTCCCTGAAAAACCACTGAAAACATCATTTTTGACGCCCTGAAAAAACATTAAAACTGACATTTTTGACTCTTTGAAGCTACTTCCTTTATGCGATGTAAACACAGAAAGCTTACCACTGTCAAACATCTCTAGGAGGTTGATAATAGTGTCAAAAGCTGCCAGTCTCACAGTGCTGCCCTCGTCTCTAGCCAGCTCCACCAACTCTGGCAGCACCACAGCCTTCGTATGTTCCAGCCTGGGGCAAAGAAAAGAAAGAGACAAATACATCACACATTAAAACTCTGTGATTGTGCAACAGTGATATATTCACATACTCATCTATCCACTTCCATGCAAATAATATCTGGTTATTGACATGCATCTTCCAGGTCAAACAGATAGTATCATAGACTATATAGCCAAAAGTATGTGGACACCATAGTTAACTATGGAGGCCATAGTTAACACTAATTTGTTTCAAACTACTCATTTACTGAATTTGGTTGCACCACCATGTAAGTCATGGCTTAACTAGTGACTACTAATGTGTACACCACTTTAACATGATGATAACATGCTCAGAACCAATAAACTCACTGCAAGAAAGCAATCGCCACAGCAGTTTTCGCTGACTTTTTTTGTGGAAACATATCCAGTAAAGATGAGAATAATGTATACAAGTAAAACTGAATAAAACTGAACACCTGTAGCCATTGTCTGTTCTTCTTCAATATTTCCTTGCGACAACCAAATGTGCAGCTTTTTTTAGCAAAGGTTTATGCCCATGCGATATGACAGCAGCATCAGTTTAGCCATTTCAGCAGCAGTGTCTCACTTAACTGGAGCTATGGGTGTTAGCTTTATGTAAGGAGTTAAAACCAGAGCGATTTCAAATTTTTAGCTTAACTAACCAAAAAAAGTCATGTTTTCTGTCTTGAAAAATTTGTATAAAATAAAAAATAAAAGTGTTGTCTATTACATTTCTGTTAATTTCTCTAATATTTACACTTGCTGAGGAAAAAATGTAAATATTTAATAATTACTAAGCTCAACGTTAAAGCCCAACGGCTGGCATAGAGCCATGTTCTTAACCCCACCGAACACTTCTGGGATGAATTGGAACGTTGATTGTAAGCCAGGCCTTCTCCAACATTGGAACCTGACCTCACAAATGTTCTTTTGATTGAATGGGCACAAATTCTCACAAAAACATTCCAAAATTTTGTGGAAAGCTTTCCTAGAAGAGTGGAGGTTGTTATAGCCACAAGGGGGGGGGGTCTCCATATTGATGCCCATGGTTTTGGAAAAGTATGTTCAACAAGCTCCTATACATGTGTTGGTCAGGCGTGCACATACTTTTAGCCACATAGTATGTGTATGATACCAGAATGGAAGTCAGTGTCTCAAAGTACTACAATGTGTCCTGTGAACATGCATCAGTTAAAACAAATCCAATTTACAACTCTTCCTCGTATTTTCCATTTTGTCAGCTTCTGATTTTTCCACTGAATTATTCAACAAAAAAAATTAAAGCCCTTTTTAAAATAAATAAAAATGTTATATCACTTAAAAACATGCTTTGACATAGTTTTGATGAACTCTTATTTAGCAAATAAACTACTAGTTTGAGCATACAAGTTCAGATATACTTTATTATTGCTGTAGTGGGATGCATGCTTCTGACATAAAGATGAAAATCAATTCATGTCATCCGAATCCTTTTAATATGACCAAGCTAGTCCAGAAAGTGAAGCAGAACAATGGTGACAGCGGCTATCAGTCTTCACTAGTAAGGTCAAAAAATCCCATTAATCTGCAACAGTCATACACGCTCTGTCTCCTTGGACACATCGCAAAAGGAGGTTATTCAAAATGATATTACTATAAGGCACAGGTTGCACCTTCAACACAGCTCTCACTGTGATTGATTTGTCCAGTCTTTCCTAGGTAGTCTGAGATCCTGTACTGAAAACAAGGCCATTCAAACGTATGGAAGACCCAACTCTTTTGTGTTAATCTCTTTCTCGTTTTCTTTTTACCCAATTCCCCTGGCGATGTTCTCCAGCTGGCGACACATGCAGGAGCGCACCTCGTACTCCACATCCTGACACAACGACCTGACCAGAGGCAGCAGGTCCTTCTTCACTCTGCAGAGGGCAGCCACAGCAAACAGTCTGAGAAACCATTACCAGCAGCAGGACAATACAGACGCTATACTCAAAACAACTCATCATAAAAAAAACCTGACAGTCTTGAAAGAATTTTCATATGCTGCTTTATGTTTGTTGGTAGTCTAAAATAAACAATAAGAATTCTAAATCTGACATTTGTGTAAGTGCTAAACAATTTCAAGTATCTTGTCTCTTAACCCTTGTCACCCTGTAAATGCTTGTAAATGAGCACTTACTATAAGCAGGAGAGAAAGCTTTTATTATGTCTTGCTAAAACTACCTGAAGCATTCCAGGGATATACCTAATTGAAATTTTACTGTCATTACAAAGTTACCTCTGTTAAAATCCATTTTAGCTCAAAAAAAAATAACTGTACTTTGCAGAGCAGTGGTTTTGCTGTGATAGAGAACAGTACAGCAATTTCTGAAAATGCTGTTGCTTTATGTATGCATAGAAGAAGATCCTCTGTATCAGAGCTCAGCGTGGTGGAAACGTGCCAGTATACCTGCCTTATAGGCAGAAAAACAGAAACTTTGGCAAACTCACACTGATGACTCAAACTTGGCAGCAACCTTGCCTAAGATGCGACAGCTGGCCAGACGGGCCGGTACAGACTGGGAGAGCTGAGCTTTAGATACCAAGGGGCTCAGAATCTGCAAACACAATCAGGCCACAGCAGAAGAGGTTGAGTTTTAATTGTTTTCTTCCAACCCTTCCTTATTCCATAGACTGTTAATCAGAATAGCTCTGAAAAGAAAGAAAGAATGATAGAAAAATCTAAGAAGCTCTTATTACCTCCTGTCTGATGGTTTCTTTTGGTAAAGCATCAATAGCTGAAAGCAAGGTCTCTAGCCAAGCATTGCCGACCACTGTTGAAAATGCCACAAAGAGGAAAAACAAAGCTGAAACTGAGTCTCAGAGGAAATACAGGCTTCACTCTGTCTTCATTTAAGGTTTGAAATGCACTATTAAATGTTGTCTGAAAACCCACTGTTTTCAGGCCTGGCCACAGCAGATTCTCAGAAAGGACACTATTACATTCAAGATTAGAACTCCAATTGCACATTTACTACTTCAGAATTACGAATGAACCTTCAGTTACTGTGGAGAGGTGTGGTATCTCAAAGAGTGCTGACCTGTGTCCCTGTGGTCTAGGTTGAGGAGAACTATCTGCAAGATTGAGTGCGTATGGGTCTGGATGAGGACAATGTCGTCCTGGAGAATGGTCAAGAAAGACCCTGCTGCGGCAAGCTGCATGTCTGCCCCAGCTACGTGCAGCACCTCCTGTGAGGGGGTGGGAAAAGCTCTGGATGATCATTTAGCAAACACTACATATTAATGAAGCATGTCCTAAACTCAGGGCTGAGAAGAGAGAGATGGAGCAGAATTTGGCCTACCCTGACTTTTGGCACCACCCTCCGGAACGTCTCTGCTGGGTTCTGACGCACCAGGTTTGGCAAGTTGACAATCACACTGGCTCGCTGGACATCCTGACCAGAGCTGGCAAGAAGTCAGGACAAGCAAACAGAAACAGAGAATGTTCAGTTTTTGCATTTCCCCTGAATCTCCAAGTACATGAAAAGCAAAATACAGTACGATCTAGTGTCTGTTTTTCTTTAACATCTCCAATCCCTTTAACTAGTTTGACAGCCAAATGTTGATCATCATACCACATCTAGAAATAGCAGCAATGCTTCTTTGAAAACATGATTACAGTCCTTCAAAACTGCATAAAGACACAGTGGTGACATACTTTAAAATAGACGTTTTCAATTTAGGCTTTAATTCAACTTAAAAGCAAGACCACGTACACTTTCAGATTCAATGCTTGGTGATCAGTTTCAACCATCAGATAATGCGCTGTTAGTGGACCCACAGGGGGAGAGAGAACATCTGATTTCAAACCTAAGTATTACTAATTACTTTCCAAGCATTAAGTGCCACTGAGTTATTGCTGTAGCTTGCCTCTATGCAGCACTGAATGACAAAACCAGTTATTTTTGTTGTATCATTTTTTTAAAGTCTTCAAGCTTCAAGACCACTATTTTCCTTTATATCCTTCACCATTATGACTGCAAGCATTAGTGAAACTCAGTGTAATCAGATTCAGGTTCAAGTGTGCTAAGAACACAGGAAATAAATATCAAGAAAACACACACTTATCAATGCTGCCCCAAACAAAAACAAACACCCATATCTCAATTATTTTTCCTATTTTTCTTGTTATACATCATTTGATCACAGTAGCTCTCCTTTACAATGTGTAAAATATAATAATGAAAGGACTTATAGAAATGCTCCAAAATGACAAAAATCTCTTTTTTGAGGCACACAGTGACAAAGTTTGTTTGAGTCTACAGTGATATTGCTGCCCTGTAGTTATTATGTTTTCAAACTTTCGATCTTTAAACTCCTCAGACTTCCTTCTTGCCCAGGAACAGCTCCTAGTCTGTCGGTCGGGCATATGCGCTGTTCCCCTAAATAATGAACTATAAACAGGTATTCATTACTTTTTCAGAGGTAGGTTGTCCTCCAGTGGCCTTTGTTGGCAGAGGGTTATTTAATAACTATGAAAGGGCCTTGCCTGCTGCCAAGTCTGTCGAAGAAGAAGGTAATGTCGTCATGGTTTGTGCACATGCTGAATATGGGCAATAATGTTCAGCACCTTGGCAATAGGTCTGTTTATGGAGTAGTCGACAGAGGCACTACACAGAGAGCAGAGCAGCTGGTATCTATGGGGAGCGGAGTGACTTAATCAGCTAAAGACCAGGTGATGAGGGGGCCAGTAATACAATCCAAGTCCTTAGGTACAGACTTTGATCTAACTCTGAATGCTTGGGCCATGTCCTTCCTGGAGGGCAGTCAGAAAGTAAAAAGATCCACGCTCGCATTTGTAATTAGGTTTGACTGTCGAGTGAAGGATGAGCTGGAGACTTGGGTTTCATATAAAGACAAAGCCTGCTCATCTAGGCCTTAAAAGCCTAAACTTTTGCTTAGGCAGAATGCCATGTGTGCTTTGCACTGTGCTGAGAAAGCTGGCATACCATAAAGCTACTTCACGCTATGCTGAGTTCACTCCAGTGAGACTTTGAAAACAGACTCAGTAATAAGTAATCAGGCGTTTTTTTTTTCCTACACTAAAGGACGTTAGGGGCGAAATGACTGAAGGATTTATCCATGCATTAACTTGTCATCAAAAACAGCAAAAACAGAAACATTTCTTACAGCAAAAACAAGTAATCATGAATATTAGTAACTGAATATTATTAACAAAGACACCTTTCAATAAACTGCATTTCATGAGCAAATCATTTAACAATGCTCACCTTAAAGTGTCCATTTAGACCGCTTAATTCACTTAACCCGAATGAAACTCAGGGAGTATTCAGGGTTCCATTTCTTACTTTCATAACTTTCATAGTAGTTAGCAAATCGTTTGAAGTCAGCTAGCTGCTCAATATTAAGTGAAGCTTATTAACAGAATAATAAGCCTTGAGAAAAGGATTACATTAGAAGTTATTTGAACAAGAGGGTAAGAAGCTCTATTGACAATATATGCAAAATATTTTCCATATAAGACAGACAGAAAGAAGGCAAAAAGAGACATAGACATCTGAAGGATGATGATGATGATAAGGTTTAGGTATTGCACTGTATTACAGCTTTTGCCTACTAAACAGTTGGCATACTGACAAATTTAACTTACAGAAACACAAACCATTTTAAAAATGGCCACTGTGCAAAATGAAAACACCATTAGAATTAATACAAACTACATTAATACAAAGAAGGACTGATTTCATGTACATTTAACCATTAACCATAAACCTCTCCCCAGGGAAGCCCGGTATTATTTGTAGTTATCATCCTTGGGTTTGGCTAATCAATGCCAGATTAAATTAAATCTTGAGTGCTGTTTAATGCAATGGCTGTGGCATCAAGGAGAAATCTGGAACCAAACCCATGTTGTTCTAACTTGCTTACAAGATATGGATTACTTTTTTGGAAACAAGAAATTCTAGCTTTTTATTGCACTAATTTTTACATTTATTCTAATGTATTTATTCAAAATGATGGTTACTCTCTAGATAAATGGTTTTAAACAACTTGTTTAGGTTGATGTTTATCAGTTCTGTCATATTACTACATATATGCTATTCCACATTTAACTATAACAGTAAATGTATCTGTGATGTTTCAGGATACTGATCACTTTGCAATAGCCCAAACCTTGCATCAATCTGAATATGATAAGGGCAAAAAAAATATTTTATTCATAAATATAAAATCTGTACTTTAGGTGTTTTAAAATGAACCCCTCAGGAGTCAGAGAGGCATGCATTTGGTACTCTCAGTGGAGAAACATTAGATTGGTGTGATCATAATCCATGGGATGTCTGCACATGAGGGACTCCCTCCTCCTCTGTTCATCCTTCCAACTGCTCATCCACAACTTAACAAGCACTCTCTTCTTTGTCATCTCACAGATTTGCTGGCAGCCTGCTTAAAAGCACCAAGTGGCAGCCAACAGGGGCAATTAAATTGTTTTCAGAACTAGTTTGCTGCCCGAGGGAGCCGAGGTGTGGAATGACTCTGGCACTTAATTAGCTCAGAGAAGGAGCGCTACGTAGTTTTGTAGGTTAAAGAGGGACACCAAGAATGAGATGCTCCAACAGAAGCTGTAAGGCCTAAAGCTTCCATTTGTGTCAAAGTGCAACTTGAGCCTTAAGAGAGCATTGCTCAGGTATCGCAATCAGTATCGGGAGAGAGGCTGGATCAGTGCATCCCTAGAATAAACAATGGTGCTCTATTTTTCACCTGATAGCCATCAGCACTGGAACGCAAACTACTTATGGGCCACTGCACTTTGAGTAGTTCACACCAAATACAAGTAGGGTAGTTTTAGTATATAAATTATGCTTAGTCTAAGACTTTAAAAGATACACACTCCCGACCGAGAATACTTGAAAACTAGGCTTTACCAAATCTGTGTCAGGAAAACTGACCGTAGAGAGACTACAATGTCAAGTTACTCTTCAACGTGACAATATAACTGCACTGAAAAAAGCATGACCCTGCTGAACCAAGACATGTGATGTTAAACAACCTGATTAAAAATGAAGGTGTTTAACAAAGTTATCTCCTTTTGCTTTGAAACTATCAGTCCATGAGAACAACAAACAAGACATTCTATGAGAGTATTTGACAAGACACTCCTGGAGTGCTTGAGTTCTAAGGAAATCTGATAAAAGCATAACCCAATCTTCCAGGTAATCAGAACCAAGCCATCCAACTTTAATAAGCTTAAATCCTCTATCAGATAACAGCACATCACTGTTGTACCTGTTCGTTTGAGTGTCAGTAACGCAAAGGATTAAGAATGGTGTCTCTCAGAAGTCGTGTCCTCCAGACACTGGCACACAGTTAGGTTTGCCAGAGACATCAATGAAAGGCCACTCACTAGCTGCATTATTCATGAGGTGTGTACATCAGCGACGACACAGCCTGCTCTGACCTGCTGTGCTGAACACTCTTCATCAGGCGGCAGGCGATGAGAAGTCATGAAGTGTTCAACTTAACCCAAATACAACTTTTGCAGGGAGTTCTTACCAACCACAGAGCCACCAAACAAATGCTATGTAGAAGAAAGTGACCTTCTTCAGTAAATGAAATGGTTGTATATAGAACCATGAACACTCAAAGAACGCTTTGCATGAATAAAGGGTTCTTTGCATAGTTAAATAGTTCTTCAGAGTGAGAATGTGCTGTAGATGGTTCTACATAGAACCTTTCTGAAAAGGGTTCTACATAGCAACGAAAAGCGTTCTTCTGTTGTTGTAATGTCAAGCTTGTAACAGAAGAACCCTCTTTGGTGCTATATAAAACCATATAAAAAACACTATCAATCTGAATAACACTTTCATCATGCAAAGAACCCTTTAACCATTCAAATGAGCGTTCATGGTTCTAAATAGAACCATTTTCTTTACTAAAGAACCCCTGAAGAACCATCTTTTTAAGTGCGTAGGCTAATTGGACATTTTTACTGAATAAATAGTTTAACAAGAAAAAATGTAAACCTCTGGGCAAAGTACATGTTCAAGAGGTAACTGGAGTCTAGTGTTTTCACTGGTTCTGCTGTGGCGCACCATCACACATAAAAGACATAATTTTGATTACTAATGATTATGTTTTCCTTAAAACAGAATTATTCAAGTAACCTGGTTAAAAAAGATTACAGAGGTCCTTGACATGACATTTATTTAGAAATTCAGGCACAAAGGAAAAGCTAGTTAAGTTTACACAGGTTTACTGATAGTGGTGCAAATCCCACTGATATTGAAGTTGCCTGTTTTATATTATACTGAATACACCCCTACAGGTAATTCTACATTAGGGAAAATCATTAATTTCTGAGAATTTCCATGGTCCTGCATTCTTATACCACTCTTTAAGAAGACTGCTAAGTTGATAGTCACCAGTTATTCACTTTTAATAGAGCAATACAGACAACTAATAAACTAGAAACAAAATGTGTAAATGCATCCAAATCTGACTTTTAGTACATGTTATAACACCTTTTCTAACACTCTTACATTTTTTTTTGCACACCAACGGTACGCATTCTGTCTGAGCATTTTATTAGAGTGCATATAAAATTTAAGAGGCTTCTTTTATCTAACTGAGAGGCTGCTTCTAATCCTAGCACACAAGCCAAAAGTCAATACCCACAACATCTTGCTCCATTAACCTGTTTTAGCATGGCAAATAATGTGGTAATGCCACTGCTTAAACCAGATAAAATTAACATGCTAATCGCTCTGGTCAGAAACTTGTAGGTCACGTTGTAGGATTAATAAACCATAGTTCAACAGCCTATACATCTCTTCTTGTTAGTACAGATAAGCTTATCATGTTAAGTTAATCTATGCTATGGGCAGCAATATATAGACAAATGTATTGGGACACCTACACATTACACCCACAGGAGCTTTTATGACATCCCATTCTAAATCCATTAATATGGAGTTGGTTCCCCTTTGCAGCTCTAACAGCTTTCATGCTTCTGGGAAGCTTTCTACAAGATGTTGGAGTGTGTCTATGAAAAATTTTGCCCATTCATACAGAAGAGCATTTGTAAGGTCAGACACTGATGTTGGACAAGAGGCCTGGCTCGCAATCTCCGTTTTAGTTCATCCCAAAGATAATCAATGGGGTTGAGGTCTGGGCCTTCCCCAAACTGTTCCCACAAAGTTGGAAGCATACAATTGTCCAAAATGTCTTGGTGTGCTGAAGTATTAAGATTTCCCTTGACTGGAACTAAGGGGTCTAGGCCAACCCCTGAAAAACAACCCCACAGCATCATCCCTCCTCCACCAAACTTTACAGTTGGCACAGTGCAGTCAGGCAGGTAACATTCTCCTGGCATTCACCAAACCCAAACTCATCCATCAGACTGCCAGATGAAGAAGTGTGATTCATCACTACACAGAATACGTTTCCACTGCTCCAGAGTCCAGTGGTGGTGTGCTTTACACCACTCCCCCATGCTTGGCAATGTGCATTTTGATCTTGGGCATGTGTGTAGCTGCTCGACCATGGTAAAACATTTCATGAAGCTGCTTAGAAGCAGTTCTTTTGCTGATGTTGCTTCCAGAGGCAATTTGAAACACTTTAGTGAGTTATTCAACAGAGGATAGGCAATGTCCGCTTCAGCACCCGCCGGCCCCAGTGTGTGAGTTTGTATGGTCTACTGCTTCGAGGCTAAGCTGTTGTTGCTCCTAGGTGCTTCCATTTAACAATAATAACACTTACAGTTGATAGGGGCAGATCTAGCAGGACAGAAATTTCACAAACTGACTTGTGGCAGAGGTGGCATCCTATGACAGTGCCATGTTTAAAGTCACTGAGCTCATCAGTACGACCCATTCTACTGCCAGTGGTTGTCTATCGAGACTGCAAAGCTATGCGCTTAATTTTATCCACCTGTTAGCAATGGGTGTGGCTGAAACACTTGATAATTATGAGGGGTGTCCCAATACTTTTGTCCATATATAAAACTGTCTCTTTATTTATTTAATAACTTTGATTAACGTAAACTTCAAAATCATTTAAGCTCATGTTCATGGTTCACATGGGAAGGCTTCCAGTGTGTAGAAAAATAAAATATAAGTGAACTCTGCATTGTCTTACAGTTATTTTTTTTTTGTCACGAAAATAAAGAGTTTAACTGATGTATCGATGAAATAATCAGTGGATCAATCGATTAAATAACAGCGGCAGCACAAGATTACAAGAAATTAGAGCTAAATAACATAACTGCTAAAAATTTAAGACTTTGTTAGTTTCTGCTGTTTACTGGTGTTTCAAAACAGCCATATGTGACAATTCACGGTTAATAATTCACTATGATAACAGCCAGTAACAGACTGTTTAGCTGAAATATAGGAGTGAGTTTAATTTTTTACCATGTAAAATTACATTGGCAGACTTTATTCATTATCAAAATTTTAGCTCCTTAAAATTGGTATCAGTGGCACAATATTTTCATGTTGGACGCACCCTAGCAGAAATCCAGATAATTTGGTAAGTTCATAAACTTTTCCATGACTAAATATATCTAAATAACATCTTTTTGAGAATATTATTATTAATATTTTATAGAATTTGCCATTACCTGAGGAGGTAGACTGCCCGCTCTATGTCATTCAAATCTTCATCTACCGTTAGTTTGTCGATCTCTTCTGCAGTCTGGAAAATGACACATATACAATACAGGTAAAATAAATAAACAAATAAATATGTAAGCCCTGCCTAACGTCAATTAAATAGTTAAGAATCCATTTTTATTGATTTTCCACAGTTTGAGTCAGATTCTGAGGGTTATTCAGAGATAGAAAGACACTGACAATGACAAATCACATAATCCATGTACATTAATGTAGCCTCCTAAATGTATCACATCAAAATAAACCTATGCTTCATATGAATCTTTATATGACATAGGTAGATGGAAAGTAAACGATTCCATTACTGCTTAAAGATGACTCAGCCAAATGTGTGAGGGGGTTTGCAGCGAGGCAGGATGTGAAGCACGATGGACTGCGTGGGAAGAAAGTGTGGGGGACGGGAGCCATGTGGGTGACGAGTCTATTACTTCAGGGCTTCTCTCATTAGCCGAAAAGCTTCTCTTTGGAACCTCCCTACAAAAAAGGATGGGCAGAAAACACCCGCCCCCCTCGTACGCAACAAATTTCCTTCATGCAGTACGTAATAAGCCTACTCGGGTAAGAGGAGATGAGAGCAACTTCATCCTAATTCTGGTGCTGGAAGGTAGAGCAGACTTCTTAAATTGTCTATGGAGGATTAATACACACACAGTGGTTGCACAAATGTAGGCTACATAACAGTGGAATGAAAATGGGAATGCTGTCATTGGACAGGGTAGAAATCCTCTACAAGGTAGATGTACTGCAGTGGAGTGGAGTGGAGGAGGCGAGGCAGGGATGCGCACAGCTGACAGAAACTGCGTCACTCACTAAAGCGATGTGGGCAACCCCCAGCCTCCCTACCAGCCGTGTCTAGCCTCCTCCACAGTAACTCCTCACGTACAGTGCTTCTCAATGAGCAGCAATGAACTGCCTAAAGCTGAAAAATCAAAAATCCATGTAGGATAATAGGAGCGCACACTGAACAGAACCATATGGAGCAATTCCACTTGTTCATCACTAAGTCACACAGAATAAAGCTTCACCACAAGGCTGTAGGGATTCAATGTATATTTGGTTTCCTCCTTTTGAGAAAACTGGCCTTCATAATTCACAAGCACCATCTGTGTAGGTGGCATGCCTTACACAGACTACCACTTGCACATTTTCTCTTACAGATCCTTAATTCAGGCAATCTCTGGCATTTCATGGACAAGAAACAAAACGGTAGGATGAAGAAATGTTACACGAATACCTTCAGGCTCCTACGTATGGGTCTCTCGATGAATGTGAGGTCCTGCAGGTCATCTATCTGTCCAAACAGACCGGACTGACTGAGAGTCATTTTGCCGACAAACATCTGGTCTCCGTTTCTTCTTTATGGACGTGATGAAGAAGAAGTTGTTACAGCTCTGTCATGATCGCGGCTTCTTAACTCTGAACGATGATTTCTTTGACGGGGAGAAGCTGAAGCTGTTCCTCCCACGACAAAAAATAACCTCCTTCAGGTTACCAAGACTTAGATGGCTATAACTAATTCATCGGCTGGCTTGAGATGCTCCGCTGTGTCAGAAGCCTCTAATCATATCCAATCGGGAAGAAAAGAAAAAGCAATGACACTGGCAAACCACGCAACGCAGAGCTGGGATTCCCGCAAACGAGTGGTTTTAAACTTTGTGGGGAATATCGTTGGCTGTACGGAGGCTAGGCTTCCCATTGCCGCAGCTGTCATACACATACATAAGCACACACCGGGAATGGCTGCTGGCGACGTTTGGCTATCACAGAGAAATGGATACAGCCTTTCCTGACTAACTGCAGGCTAAACCATTACTGCTAACGTTACACGAATCAACTGTCCTAGTTAGCTAGTTAACTAGCGTATAATACCATTTATTCTACCCTACTTGAAAAGCAAGTTCGAAATACGGTTACATTTCGAGGTGGAGGGGAAAATGTCGCTCAGCTCAGGTGGTGTATGAACGACCAAACTGGAAACACATTCCAGGCGTCGACAAACCGCAAACTAGCTGGCAGAGAGCTACTTCTTACATAAACTCCGTTAATTAGCGAAGATTTTTCGCGCAAGCTAGCTAGCAGGCTAACGTCAACCTAGTAAGTTGGTAATATGAGCTAACGTTAGCGTCCTCACGACAATTCAGTGACAGAAAAATATCACAATACCAAACCTAACCTACTAACATTACACCAAGGGTGATCAGAATGTCTCACTGGATGCCATCTATCTCACACAGCTCTTATCTAAAGAGCGCTGGCCGACGTTAAGCTATGAGTAAAATTGTGCAGCCAGAACAAACCGCTCCACACCACGCAAACGCACTGCACCAACTCAACCGGTTTCCATGGAGACCGCATGCCACCGTAGTGAGGAGCGGGGAAAGCGTCACAGCGTTCGGATTCAGTTCGTCATCAGCTGATGGTCCGCCGTCCTGCTGGACTCCAAAACAAGCACGAAAATACCACGTCAGACTCAAACGCAAGTGTGAGCGGAACACAGACAGATGTCTGATGCACCGAGACGTCCATACTGCCAAATACTTCGGTGGGGGGTTTCACAAAGCTGTTTTCTCTTGGATAACTTTAAGGGGAAGTCCACAGATTTTTCACACTTTCTCCATAATTGAGAGGTTAAGATGTAAACAAAGTTGTTCAGAGTGGTTTGGTGTAAAATGTTTCGTTGTATAGAAACCTAGGGAATCAGAGTTGTTCACAATGGCGGTGATGGGAACCAGACGTCCACCTCTGAAAGCTCCCTCACCAAAAGTTATTACATGAAGTGGTTGTGAATACGGTGCCTGATACATTGTTTTGAGATCAAGTTTTGGCCTAAAATGATATATTTAATGCATTCATGGTAGACGGGTATGTAGTGTGTTCAAAGGCAATATAGTATCCAAAATCTCCAAACTTATAAAAACTCAAGTCGTTTTGTATAGTAAATAAAATGCCCGTGGTTTCATTGTTAACCTCTGGTTTCTATCACCACCACTGAAAAGACAACCAAACTGATAAGTTTGTTTCAGTGAACCATTTCACATCAAACCATTCTGAATGACTTTGTTTACATCTCAGCAGCTGAGTTATACAGAATGTTTTTTTAAAAATCGGCGGAATTCCCCTTTAAGTCAAAAGTAAGTACAGTTGAAGAGGAACGGTCGTTCGCTTCCTGATTATCTCTGGTGTAAATCTGTATATCTGTCTTACTGAGAAATACTGCTTCATGAGATTATTAATATTATTATTGTGTTCATCAAGAGCAGTGGAGCCCAATAAGGCAGTAGCAAGAAGTTGAATATGGGAAGAAAGTTACAGTTATAGTCAGTTTCTGTTTTAACCAACTGTAAACGTATTTTTGTTCAGTAATCAATAATACAAGGTCAGAGTGTAGACAGAATACGTCACACTGTGTCTAAACTCAGCTAATCCTTTTCTGTGTTGTTTGTAAGCTATAAAAGCCCCCACGTCCTTGTGGCATTGAAAATGTTTATAAAAACTCTAAACCTGTTGTAGCTCCAAACTACTAGATCTGTATGAAGCGTGTTTTCAAATGCGCATGTTTTGTGTAATTGCGCCACCTGCTGTCTCCATATTTTAGACGTATTATTCAGTTGTTAATCTTCAGACTTGATATCCAGTAACGTCTTTCAGTTATGCAATACTATCAGACAGACAGACAGACTGATTGATTGATTGATTGATCGACTGATTGATTGATTGACTGATTGATGATATGCTAGTTTCCTAGACATAGATTAAAGGGGAATTCCACCAATTTTATAAAAGTTCCGCATTATTTAATCCTTGAGATGTAAACTGAGTCATTCAGAGTGTTTTGATGTGAAATGGTAAATTGTAGAGACATGTATACACTCCTTCCAGATTTTCTTACAGTTATGTTGATTGTAAACAGGGCATTTGATGTCTATAATACAACTATTGTCATTCTACTGTTCAAAACCACCAGTGAATCTCCACGTCTCTGACTTTTTATATGTAATGTTCATGATGGTAAAATAGTGGACAACTTGAAAAAGTAACTTTTCTTTAGACTTTAGGCTAAAGTAAAACAATAAACAAAGGATTAGGTAGCATGTTTCTCACCAGTTGTGTAATAATTTTCTGTGATGGAGCTTTTGGAGGCATTAAACACTTCAGACATGTGGTTCCTATCACCACCACCATAAACAATTCTGAATCATTAAGCTTCTCTAGAACAGAGCATTTCATGTGTTTAATCTGTGTATAAGGTTTGCAACAATCATAATGGTAAATGGTGTTTCAAAAGTTTTGGGGACCAGGGTCAAGATCTTCTGTAGTGTCTGTGATCTCTTTACCTCCCCCTGCTGTTTGTGCACATGAACATTTGAATGTGTATCCCTTTTGTCAGTCTCTTAGGAGGACCCCTTCTTTGCACATTTCAGTATTTTTAATATTCTTAATTGGTTGTTTGGTGGGATCTGGTGTGTTAGACCAAGGAAAATTCAAAAAATGTGGACCAGGTCCAGCACCCTTAAAAAAAAAGGTTCCACAAAGGTTTCGTCCCTAGAGAACCAAGTTTCATAAAGAGATTTGTGCATGTAATGATCCGTTTAAAGGGTCAAAGGTTCAAAGAACCATCACATAAATGTTCTTAAATAATTTTCTGGAAAAGAGGTCTTCATGTCTGGAACTTGAATCCAGTTTCTGGCTCTGGATTTTGTAATCACTGGTAGGTCTGACACCTGACTAATCACTTATATGACCAGTTCAGTTAACTAACAGTGATTACAAAATTTAACTGGAAAAACAATTCTCTAAAGAACCATCCATTGAAATGGTTCTTAGATGTTCTTAGATGGCATCGTTCTTAGGTTCTTAGATGGCATTGTGCAAAAACCCTTATTGACACCGTTAATTTTAAGAGTGAGTGTTAGGAACCACTGCTTTGGTTAAGTGTTTCTCAGTCCAGTTCACATCTCTTAGGAGTTCGCATTTTTACTCTTTCCCAGCTCCCAACACATCTGAGCAAAGCTATTGCCTTGAATACCTGCATACATGGAGCTAGACTGAAAATGTGGAACATCTATTTGGTCCCAAAGGCTATGTTGAGAAACACTGCTCTAGGTAATCTGCCAGTATCTAGTTTGTTCTCAGCTAGCTAATTGACTTTTGAACATGTTTAGTTGTACTGTACCCCCAGTACAGTGTCTAATGATAATAGTTGAATTTGATTTATCTTTTCATAATAATTGTCCCTAAATGGATGTGGATGTATGTATACTCCTAAGACAGACATTTACTTGCTTTAGAATCTTTATATCATGTTTCAAAAAGGTTTTTATCTACACACAGACACATTAGCAGAATGGTTCTTTAAAGATTTATCCCTTGAAAGGGACATCAGGAAACCCCAAAATGGTTCTTCTATGATATTGATCCAAAGAACCATTTTGGCATGTCTCCTAGCACTAGGTGTGAAAATAACACACTTCCAAAAGTATCCAAACAGCCCTTCTAATTAGTCAATTCAGCTACTTTTATCTGCACCCATTGCTGACACAGGCACACTCACAGCTTGTGTAATCTACACATAAAAACATTGCTAATAAAATGGGACACTCTGGAGCAGCAACATCTAAGGTCACCAAGCCCAATGCCAAACCATGGCTAGAGGGGTATATAGTCCCTCAGCATTGGGCTGTGGAGCAGTGGAACTCTGTGATATTTTTGGGATGATCTGGAGTGATTGTGATCCAGAACTAATCCTCCAACATCAGTACCTGACCTCACTAATGCTCTTGTGGCTGAATGCAGTCAAATCTTCACAGCAATGTTCTAACATCTAGAGTAAAGCCTTCCCACAAGAGTAGAAAACAACACAACAGCAAAATAAGCCTCCCTATTAATACCCTTGATTTCAGATGAAATATTGAGTGAACAGGTGTCTACAAACTTTCGGACATAACTTTGTAAGTACAGTAAGTGCTTTGTCTGTAATTAGTTTGACACTTCTCAGCGGGCAGGTTTATTTTAAGCCAGTAAAAAAACCCTCCACGAAAGTCATATGGCATGTTATGTAAACTTATATCATGCTTACTATGCAAACCACACAGAGTTCAAACGCATTATCTGAAGTAAGTAAAATATCTGTATGGTTCCTCCTTCAAATCATGAGGCATCTTTGATAGTATATTTGCAATTAAATTTTTATCATGGTTTAGCTGGTTAGTAGTCATGCGCATGTCTGTGTCTTTTAGAAAGCCTATGCTTTCTTCACCCTGCCCCCAGCTCGGTTTCTCAGAAGTGAGGAAAAGAGTGTGGTCATCATTTTGTGTGTCACTGAGACCCTCTGACAAATATTCCATAAACGCGTGTGGGTCACTGGGGTAGAAGAGAGGTGAACTATATTCAAGGGTAAAAGCCTTTTAGCTGCACTACAGTGCACTACAGTACACTACAGTGCAGGCAGTAAGTCAGGCAGTCTTCTGAAAACTGGAGCTTGAGAAACTCAAGTAGCATCTAAAAAGGTAGTTATGCAAGAGATTTCTTCATGTTTCCTTTTATGTCCCTAATCACAAAATTTGCATGTGCATGAATATGTATGGTATAATACAAATGATATAAAAATAAAATATGCATTTTGTAAATTAAGTGCAATGATTTTCCTAAATGGTATGTTTTATATGCTATGATGTTGCTGAATAATATATTTTTAATAATCAGTTTTACTGAAATAATGGTAGGATTTGGTAAATTGTTCATATTTCTTATTGATTTAGCAGATAAGAGGCTTAGTAGTATAGTATATCACAAATGGTATATTTTTAACTACCAGTTTTACATAATATATGTTAAGATTTTGCTAAATGATACATTTTATTATCAGTATAATAGATGATACACTATGATTTTATTAAATGGTGTATTTTAAATGATTGTTTTTACTAATTACATATTAAAGATGTTTAAAGTAAAGGCAATTGTTCTATATAGAACCATGTCATGCTTAAATGGTTCTTTGCATGGTGGAATAGTTCTTCAGATTGATGGAGATATGATGGAGATTAATGAAGTTATTTGTATATGGTATTGCAGAACGCTTTTTGGTGCTGGTTTTGGTGGTGTAGAATCTTTTTCAAAAAGGTTCTATATAGAACCATATTGTGAGGTAAGGTGAGCAGGAGATGAAGCAGGATCCAAGTGCAAGTTGGTTTTATTCGATTCCATGGCAGAAAAAAACAAGAACACGAGGAAACAAACAAGAAATGAAACAGAACCACAAGGCAATACTAGAAAACCAACATAACAAAGCTGATCTGCTAACAATCCAGAACAACCACACATTCATTCATTCACATTTAATACCAAGCAAAGACAAGACTGAAACAAGGGGTATATATATATATACAAACACTTAGAACATCAACAAGAAACACCTGAGAGTAATTACTGGGAGGGTCTAAATACAAGACACAGGTGAGGGGTGTGACGAAAGGGCAGAGCTGGAAACCAAAACAAACAAAAGCACATGGCAGAAGTAAACAAGGAAACCAAGGCTAAAGCAGAGAAAAACAAGGACGGAACAAAGCAGGACGTTACACATATGCAGCATATTCTTCATCAATCTGAAGAAGCATTTCAACATGTAAAGAACCATTTGAGCATGAAATGGATCCACATAGAACTACTGATATTTTAATGTTCAGTAGAATAATACATCCATACAGTGGATATATATATATATATATATATATATATATATATTATATTATATATATATATAGTATGGCAAGCCAAACAGGAAATATTTAATGAACTTTAATATGTATTCAATGAACTGTGAAAAAATGAATAATATAATTCATAAAATGTTTTGTTCAGACAGAGAGTGACTTTTGGGGTTTTGTGTTGTAGCCTTGGCCCTCCCCCACCTGCTAAACAGACTGTTTACCTTGTTATTTAATGTTGTTATATTGTTGTTCTTCAGTTACAGTGTGTGTATGTGTTTACTGTGTTATTTTGTGCCCAGTTCAGAGTTAGTGAGAGTGTGTTTGTGTTTGGTGACCATCAGAAGAAAGAGTAGGGCTAGGAGTGACCTACCTCAATTTTCAGTTGGTTTTCAAGTGGCACTGTTTTCCCTTGCTTTCAATAAAAGAGCATTTTTCAAACAAAAATTATGGCCTCATCTGACTCTTCTTCTGCACCATGTCAAATTATGTACATATTGAAGATCCACCCATCTGTAGCTTCACCTCATATATCAGCCACTCTCAGATCACTCTGTCCAAGGGATCACTGTGTATACATACTGGTCACTTTATCAGAATTCCCTTCTTTTAATCTCCACCTGGAGTTTGTTAATGCCCATTTATTGATGCACAGTTATTGTTGGCCATCCTCAACCCTTCAACAGTGACTTTCATTCAATATATATCAATGTTTGTTGTGTATAAATCAATGTTCATTCCATATATATCAAAGTTCGTTCAATATATATCAAAGTTCATTAAACATTTCCTGTTTGGCTTGCCATAGTGTATATATATATATATATATATATATATATATATATATATATATATATGCAACTTATTCATATTAAAGGATGCATTATTGTACCAACTAACATAATCTGGGACATCAGTGATCTACATGATTGCACAAATGTACCAATAGCATTATGTTTTTTCATAATGCATTTATGATAAAATGTGATGAACTTGCACATGAATGTCAGACTGTAGCTAAAAGAAGATGAGTGTTGGGGAGTACGGTGTGTTTACAAGACCGGCTGAGCAGCAGCTGGTGCAGCTGGCAGGGGAGCGAAGGCTGCAGGATGCTCAGGTGACCCATCATCCAGTGGCCTTCCCAGGATCCCCCCAAAGCTATCCTTGGATGACCCCTCCCTCTCGGGCCATTCCGCACCCCGTCGCCCCCACTGCCAGCTCTCATGGGTAAGCTTCTGCAACAGGTGTGCGTAGAATAGCAGCATGCCTTCCTGAGGGTCTACACAGCAGCTTATGAAATCATTTGGACTTTGACATATTACTCTGAAGAGATCATACAGGTTCCTTTTTGCATTTTGAGGTACTGTTGTTATTATTGTTTGGTTGCTGATGCAGCATTTTTTCACTTAACAAATAAAAGTGTCTCAAAGGGTTTTTCGAGTGATGCTAGAGAAGAACCACTTTTGGTTTCCTAAAGAACTATGTTTTAAAAAAAATAGATTTGTGAGGTTCTTTGAAGGTTTATTGAACCTTCATAGACCATAGACGAACCACATTTGGTTCCCTAAAGAACCTTTCCATAGATGTTTTTTTAGAGAACTACTATTGTTGATGAGACATGAGTGAGAAGAACCTTTTTAAATTTGAACAAATCTTCTCATATTCTACAGTTCTACAGCAATTTAAGGCTTTTTCTAGAACCTTTACATTGTGTGGACATTCTTAAGAATTTCTTTAACAATGAACACTTTTACAAAAATGGCTATTTAAAGAACCATCCATTTGAAGGTTCTTTAGAGCACTAAATGTGGTGCTTCTCTGGTATCGGCAAAGAACTCTTTTTGTTTTATGAATGCTGCCCTTCAGTAAAGTAGTTTTGTTGGCAGTGAGACCACTTTTTCTCACTACCTACAAAAATAAAAATAATAAAAA
Organism: Colossoma macropomum; assembly: GCF_904425465.1. Classification (NCBI taxonomy): domain Eukaryota; kingdom Metazoa; phylum Chordata; class Actinopteri; order Characiformes; family Serrasalmidae; genus Colossoma; species Colossoma macropomum. Next base: position 24,165,149 of record NW_023494795.1, on the reverse strand, counting down.
AGAAAGAAAAGCTCAAATCTATAGAACAATTGCTCATTAGGGTCAGAGGCAGCACTAGCAATGGAACACAGTCTGTCACATGGCAAACGCTTTTTTGTACTTTGTTAACCTGTAAGTTTTGTTTTTGACCAACCATGACTCAAGGCTTTAAAACATAACTGAGTGAAGAAGGTTTAATAGAAAAAAAAAGGTATTGATTTTTTCAAACCAACTAGAGTTTATTTCTCTTTGTTATGTATAAACAAGAGGCAGACCCCTTAATATGAATAGGTATATTATGTCTAAATGCAAACCAAGTCACACTCTTAAGTTCAGGCCAAGAAATCAATGCTACGAAACCTAAACCTGAGAAATGAGCAGTGTGCACTCGGAGCATCATCTTTGATTTTCAGGGATGATGAGGGCCCATTGATCCAAGCCATACGGAGTGGTGATGCAGGGAAAGTGAGGGATATCATGATGTCTGTGATGACTCCAAGAAGCTTAATGGGACCAAATAAAGATGGGTGGACCCCGCTGCATGAAGCTGCATATTATGGCCAGATTGACTGCTTGACGATTTTGCTTGCAGGTGAGTTCAGCATCTTCAGTTAAACATCTCAACAGCACTGTTAAGCACCTCAGTGGTTCTAAATGCCAGTCACAGGAACCTTTTGCAACACATATTTGAATTTAAAATGGCTTGACAGTTTCAGGATGAGTTGCAAACCACTGTGTTAGAACATAGGAAATATACAGGAAATATACAATGAAGTTTACAGGACTGTAAATATATAACATGAAAACATTTGGAAAGTTTAGAGAAGTTTTGAGGTATTAGTGGTGTAGGCACACCTATCGGATCATATGTCTGTCAGAAGTAGAATACTATAATAACTGAAGGAGGGGTTGTCCCATCAATGGAGAAATGGATAAAATTTTCGTTGCATAAATTCCTCTCTGGCATGTGTCATGTTTATTTTCAAGTAATTTTCTTCTAGCCAATCAAATAACCAAAAAACACTGAAATGCCAGCAAGTGCAGCAGGTCATACCTTGTTTTTGGTTGAATACCACCAATACTGTTCCACAGTGAAAATGTACCATATCCAGACAGTGTTGTGAGACTTAAGGTGACTTATATTGAGTACTACAGTGATTAAGTGACCAGAGCATACAGAAAGCCTTAACTGGTAAAAGCTAAGCAAGACTCTTTGTCTCCTCATCATTTCAGCTGCCCCATGGATGATCAACAGTAAAACCCTTAAAAACCAGACTCCTCTTATTCTGGCTGTATCTAGGGGACATTTAGCCTGCATGAAATATCTCTTGAAGAATGGAGCAGACCCCAGCATCCCCACTAAGTCCAATGAAACCCCCCTGTATGAAGGTAACTCCATTTGCTATAGCTTAGTCAGACCTATGTATGATATGGATATGTATGATATGATATTCCGTGAAGAAAAATAAGCATTTTTTTCTCTCCCCTCAGCTTGTGCAACATTCAATGTACAAATGGTGCTGCTCCTAGTCCAGTATGGGGCAGATGTCAATCAGAAATGTTTGGATGGATGGACCATTCTACATGAGGCAGTGTCACAGAACCGTCTGGAAATCTGTGAGATTCTAGTGGATTATGGGGCCATGGTCTGCTCTCCCAACCTCTATGGTGTGACCCCTCTTTTCTTGGCAGCCCAATGCGGATGTGTTGAGGTTCTAAAGTTCCTGGTGAAAAACGGTTTGTAAAATTGCTGATGTTACTACACTCAAAAATGTTAATTGTTCTATCTGTTGTAATTTAACACATTTCTATTCAGTCTGACAGAGTAGAGTTAGCATTTTCAGCAGGGTTTCCCAATCATAGTCCTGGTGACCAGACTTTGTGGTTTTACTGTAAAATGCAGCTGACTGTTTGGAAAGTTCTGACCCCCTTAGTAACTTGGAAAGACCTGCTGCCTTTAGTTACTGTTGCTATGTCCATCAAGCTTCGGACACAAGCTACCTGGCATTCATAGCACTTCTGCTAACAGGCTAAAAAGCTCAGTAGTACAAAGGAAACAATAAGAACATAGGCCAATTTAAGCTGCCCCTTCAGATAAGCTAATGCTAGAGCTAGTTTAATTTTGCTTAGTAACACCTCCCTTGATGTTACATTCACAGTATCACAGCAAAAAGGTTTGCGCACATCTTGTCTATTCACTTTTAATGGTGTCATTTTTCTCTGCTCTGTGCAGAGTGTCACTGTAGAATATCCAAACGTAGTATTTATTCAGGTTTTCTTCACACAAAATAATCTATTACAAATATGCGTTGAGTTTGAGGTCCTCTGATGAGTAGTTTGCCTCTGATGCTAGTGTTGTAGTCAGGGTCACTAGAGGCAAGTCCAAATCATATTAGAGACCTGGACATATGTAGAAGGCCAAGACTTTGTAAAAGTTAAGTCCGAGTCAAGATCCAGACCAGATTAAGTTTTTTCAGAAAAAAAGGTGGACAAAACTGAAATTCATTTGTAGTTCATTATACCTTCATTTTCATTAATTATACATGATATATAGTAATAAGAATGTTATATTTCATAATCTATTTTGTAAAATTTAACATTAAATAGTATGTAGCCCAAAAACATTATTAATTTTTTCAATATTATAGTCTTAGTCCAATTTTGCATTGTGACTTTGTGAGAAGTGATGACAAAGTTATTCTCTGTCCCTTCTTCTCTAAAGCTTATTCATATCTTAGTCACCACCTAATGTCAATATCCACTTTTATTATCATTTGAAAGCACAGCAATAATAAGATTCTGATTAGGATGTTTCAATTTTGGAGCCAGTGAACATGAACAAACAAATAATACCCTGTTAATCATCACAGAAAGATCAAGTAGATCCTCAACCAGCAGTGAACAGATTTTATTTAATCATGTAGAGAAAGCACTGTTTTATTATTCTTGAGGTTATTTTTGATATTCAGTGATGATTTCAATAATGGGTTCAGTTTCCAGCTACCTCAGACAGAGGCATTGCATTTCTATTTCTACCTTACCCTGGCATCATGACAAGACCAAGACTGTTAATTTACAGTCTCAAGACCTACAGCACTAATGTACACCCATAATTTGTTGTGTATGTTCTTACAAAGGTGTTGACATAAACAGTGAAGCAAAGGATGGTGCTACAGCTTTGTATGAGGCCTGCAGGAATGGTCACATAGAGATTGTGGAGTTACTTCTGTCTCAGAGTGCTGATGCTAATAGGCCTGGGAAGGATGGACTTTTACCTCTTCATGTGGCTGCGAAGGGTGGAAATTATGGGTAGATCATGCTCAGACACATTAATTAGTAATTAGTCACCTATGTTTAATATAATTTATGCAGTTCAACAACTTTTGTTTTTGTTTGTCTTGCCTCATCTCTTCCCCTATTCAGGATTGTGTCCATGCTGATCCCGACCACGAGCAAGACTAAAATACACCAAAGTGGCATCAGTCCTCTGCATCTTGCAGCTGAAAATGATGAGGATGATATCCTGGAGCTCCTGATCCATGCTGGCTTTGATGTAAATGCTCTCCTGGCTCCAAAACGTTCCTGCATGTATGAAGACCGTCGCATTACAGCTCTGTACTTTGCTGTTGACAATAGCAACATTGAAGCTGCCACCATGCTTCTGGAGGCTGGTGCTGATCCTAACTTAGACCCATTCAACCCACTTCTGCTGGCTGTGAGGAAGGATCATGTTGAGATGGCCACCTTGCTTATGGAGCATGGAGCCAATGTTAATGCCTCCATCCCCACACACCCCACCACTTTCCCAGCCTGTGTGATGCTAAGTGTGAGGAACCTCACAATGTTAAAATGTGTGATGGATTATGGTGCTGATGCCATAGCATGCTTTCAGTGTGAATATGGCTTCAAGCAACACCCAAATATGGACTTCGCATACATCAGTTGTGAGCTACAGTATAGACCTCAGATGGCCACACACTCTTGTTTGCAGGTAGGAAAGGTTGAGGAAGAGATAATTAAACCTTCATAATTACAAATTGTGGTCAAATGTCTTTAGATCATTGAGCTTTATTACAAACACCAGAAACACCTAAACAGAAATACTGACCTAAAAGCATGAAAAATCTGCATTATTGAAATATTATAGGTCATCAAGGACATCTTTACACTCACCATGTGCTTCATTAGAAGAACCTACCTTGTACTTCCACTCACTGGCCACTTTGTTAGAAACAGCTATCTTGTACATCTATTTACTGGCCACTTTATTAGAAACACTTACATACTGGCCACTTCATTAGAAACACCTACCTTGTACCTCCTCTCACTGGCCACTTTGTTGGAAACATCTACCTTGTACATCTATTTACTGGCCACTTTATTAGAAACACTTACATACTGGTCACTTCATTAGAAACACCTACCTTGTACCTCCTCTCACTGGCCACTTTATTGGAAACACCTACCTTCTACCTCCTCTCACTGGCCACTTTGTTGGAAACACCTACCTTGTACTTCTATTTACTGGCCACTTCATTAGAAACACCTACCTTGTACCTCCTCTCACTGGCCACTTTGTTGGAAACACCTACCTTGTACTTCTATTTACTGGCCACTTTATTAGAAACACTTACATACTGGCCACTTCATTAGAAACACCTACCTTGTACCTCCTCTCACTGGCCACTTTATTGGAAACACCTACCTTGTACCTCCTCTCACTGGCCACTTTGTTGGAAACACCTACCTTGTACTTCTATTTACTGGCCACTTTATTAGAAACACTTACATACTGGCCACTTCATTAGAAACACCTACCTTGTACCTCCTCTCACTGGCCACTTTGTTGGAAACACCTACCTTGTACTTCCACTCACTAGGCACTTTATTATAAACACTCACCTTATACTTTCACTCACTTACCACTTTATTATAAACACCTTGTGCTTTCACTCATTGGCCACTTTGTTAGAAATACCTATCTTTCACTTTATCTCATTGGACACTTAGAAATACCCAATGTTGTACTTCCACTCCCTGTAAGGTCTTTACAAGGTCTACCTTACAATTCCATTATATACTTGGAGAATTAATGACTGTAGCCCACCTGTTGTCACACAGATTTTGTATACACTATTCATCATTGGTCAGATTTCAGTGCTGACCGGAAATTATTTGGCCCTTCTCAACACTGATGTGGTAGTGACATGACGTGTCATGTGTGTGTGGTGCTGGTATATCAGACACAGCAATGTTGCTGGAGTTTTTACACACGTCAATGTCATTGCTAGGTTGAGAGTGGCCTGCCACCCAAATAACATCTGGTCAGCAGTGGTGTTGAGCTCAGAAACTGACCATTGCTCAAGGGCTAGAGCACAACTGACACAAATTATTAATGGTAACAGATGAGAAACTCCTGCAAGGTTGGAGTTTCTAATAAAGGGGTCAGTGACTATATATTTGTCTTCTGTACTGACAGTTCTGTGAGATGATCTCTCATCCTATGGTGAGTCGCTGGGCAGGACCCATGATAGACCTCCTTCTAGACTATGTAGGACATGTTAAACTCTGTTCCAGACTCCACGAACAGCTGGAAATCTATGATTCCTGGGTGCATATAAAAGAGAAATCAAGTGAGTATAACCAACCTGATCAAGCAAAATACATATACACAGCTATATACATTAACAAAGCTGCTCTACTATCTAACATTGTTTCTGTATTCTTTCCAGCTCTACCAAAATGTCTAATGCAGCTTTGCAGACTAAGGATACGGCAGCTGGTGGGTACAGAAAGGCTGAAGTGTATCAGTACACTCACCCTTCCAAGAAGACTAATCGAGTACCTGAACTATAAGCAGCAGAAAGAGATGCTTTAAGCAACAGGGGACAGTAATGATGAACGTCATCGTTGCCAAAAAAAAAAAATCCATTCATTTTCTACATCATGTGAGCACAGGGGTTGTCTCTTACACTCTGTGAAAATGAACCAATAGAAATGCTTCAAAGTTGTTGGGAATAAAATCTCTTTACATCAGCTTACATTAAAGGTAAAGAAAGTTTTGCCTTGCTTCTCCTGTAACCTTCCTTTTTTTTGGACAGATACAGTGTGTAATTTGTTACTGCAGTTAAGTGTCTGTACCTAAGTGTAAGGTTCTGTACTTTATTATAGAATTTCCATTTTTGGAAACATTGTACTTTCAGTTCACTACATTTCAAAGTAAAATATTCTACTTTTCACTCAACTGTTTTGTGCAGAATGTGTTGTTGCTCGTTACTCAAAACTAAAACTACATTATCCAAAATATCTGTGACTGTGATGTGCTTTCACATTTAAGCAAAACAATTACAGCACATCTTTTAGTCGGCTAACTGGTTTATCACTTGCCCATACTAAAGCTGAAAACTACTGCTTCATGCATCGAAAAATATCAGATGAGTGTAACCTTTCATATCTTGTGCTGGTTGAGGCTTTGTACCACTGCTGTGTATGTCTGTGTATTTTTACTTGAGGAATATTTTACAAAAGGTTTCTCCAACTCATTTTTGAATATTTTTGACTTGTTCAGTTTGTATACCACTGATGTATACTATGTTTTTTTATGATTTTGATACTTGCACGAGTGATTTAGATTAGAACCATGCTGATTTTTTTTCAATAGGGCAAAATGTCCAAGGAGACTGCTGATCTTCATAGAGGTGGGTAATCCAGATCCGGAAATTAAAAACCCTCCCTGGGATTTTGTTCAAACTGCCTGAACACCTTGCTGCTGGTTTGAGCAAACTAGAGAAGCCAGGAAGTTAGAAACTCTGGGGAGGGTTTTTACCTTTTGTATCTGGATTACCCGCCTCTATGTATAAGACACTAAGTAAAGCATTGGAAAGATGAAATTCCATAAGAAAAGCACTTTCCACCATCTGTGAGTGAGTGTAGGAGTATGCAGTAAGCCTGCCTCAGCATTAGGTGGTCTTCAAGCAAGGTTCCGCAAGATATACTGAAGCTGGACCATTAAGGACCTGAGCAAGACCTTGAGTATGTCCACAGGCCAACATTTTACAGTTGTCTAATCAAGAATTTATGAAAGCATCAAAACATTTCTTTAACATCTTGAAGGGTTAGCATGTGTATTTATATATAGTGTGATTCAGAAATGTTTGTGGACACCTGACCATCACACTTATATAAGCTTGGTAGACATCCCATTCCGAAACAGTGTGAATTAGTATACTTCAATTAATATAAAAAGTAGGCAGTATTAACAGTATATGGAATTCAAATGATAAATTAGCATGGGTTACAGCAAAATCCTTAACTGTAACTTTATGTTTTAGGCATCCCAAAGTAGCATTTTGTGTGAAAGGGAGAGGGGAAAACAAAGAAAGGAAAGAAAGTTATCCTGTGAACATCTAAGGACATCAGAAAAGACATTCATTACCTTAAATACTAAATGCCATCCAGAGGACATTATTTTCTTAGCTTAGATGTCACAGTTAAAATGCTCACACAATCAAAGTATCTGCTTTGGATTTTTTGACTGGGTTAAGACTGAACTAGTTCCTACAGGCTGTAGCATTAGCACTAGAGACTGCCCTTTGATGGACCACTGTTACATATTTTAAATGCATTAATACAGTATAATACAAGGTTTCTCCAGACTAATACAGGAAACAACCTTTGCATGAACTGGGCTACTTGTCTTGTATCTTTACCTCCAGAAGCCATTATAAACTGATATAGATTAAAGCATCTGCTAAACTGTTTTGTGTAAATGCAAGTAACGCTGACCCACAACCTTAACAGTTAGCCAGCACTGGAACTGTGTGGGTCATTTAATAGCCACAGCTAATAAAGTTTCAGTTACAGACATTGAAGTACTGTTCCTGTAAATATGTGAAACTTCAAGACAGTTGCTTGCAGTGCTGATGACCTTAAGTTGCCTAAGGCATGACATCCAAATGGTCAATACTACAGCTTAGAACTAATTCACTTCTATAAAGAACCCTCTGTGATGCTATATCAGCATAATATTGAACTAAATATTCAGAGTTTCTTAAAGAATGGAGTATCTTGCAAAACATGGCACACAATCAGTTTACAAAGTATTCATTTAATATATTTATTTCTATTAAAAAATGTAAAACATGAATGCCAACTCATATGTAGGGTTTCATTTGCCTCAAGTGGCCAAAACAAATAAAGATTTATTTTGCAAACTTAAAGGCATGACACAAGAGCAGACTAGTGAGACACTTCCGAAACACTTTTACAGAGAACTCCTTTTCTCTTGTAGGTCTATTTTTTTCTGTCTGTTTACTCTTAATCACCTGTAAATAAGCCTTGTGCAAGCATGTCTGTAGTTCATTCCACAGTATCTCCTGCTAACAACCCCCCTCCAAATCCAGGCCAGACAAGCTAAAGATATCTGTGAGGTCACATGTTTGTTTATACCATGAAATCAAACTCTCTCTCACCGCAGCACTTAAGGAATGTACACAGAGCCCTGGAGCGCACTCGAGGGGAGACTTCATAAAGAGCAGGACTTTGATATTTAGAAAGGTAGGTAGGCAATTTAATAGCATTAGTGTTCAGCACACACGTAAATTATACTGACCGCAGTTCCTACAATGTGAAAAATGGCATCGCTACACTGTGAAAATACTGAAATAACTATACCAGGCAATTTCTGTTCAACTTATGAAAATCACAAATGTTGTTTTGCAAAACTGTTCCTTAAATAATATGATGCATATAAAAACATTCCTGTGTTTGCATGCAAGTCTGATATGCGTGATCTTGTCACAATTTTGTTTATTATTGTGCAATGGAACAAATTAAAAGACCTAATTTAAACCATTTGACTGTATGAAAAAAGAATAGATATCAGATAGTAATATTTTAATTGCATAATAATAATAATAATGATAATAATAATAAGAAGAAGAATGATGATGGTGATGATGATGATGATGATGATTATTATTATTATCATTATTATTATTATGATTATTATTATTATTATTTTATTATTGTTCTGTAACAAGAAAGGCAGTGTAAGACCTTTTTCATGTCTGGCAAAAGAGAATTTTGGCCTAAGTCCAAATCTTGATCAAGTTTTCTGTTGATTATATACATGAAAACAAAGCATATTAAGAAGCTAAATAATGCTGTAGCTATACACTGTCAGAAAAAAAGTACTGTAAAGGTAGATTTTTTGTTCTCCAAGGTACAAATAGTGTAAATACTCCCTAAAAGTACAACATGGTCTTTAAGCCTGGCTTCACATGACAAAACTTTGATGCAACTACTTCTGCAATATAATCTATGTGCAACTTGACAGTTACACATTTTTGACAGTTGCACATAACACATTTGATTACGTATCTTGTATTTATCCATCTAAGTTTCTTTACTATATATTTGAGTGTATGTTAACCCTTTTCAGGTAACCATTATGGTTATAATGCCTTGCTTATCCTGTCCTGGAAGCACAAGATTACAAGCACACTTTTGTGTCCTCTTTTGTATTCATTTTCACATGGTGAACTCCAAATGAAACTGATCTCTGTGTAAATTTACAGCCATCAAAAGAGGAGAAAATGAACCTAGCTAAATCATGTAAACCACAATAACATCAGGCTAACAAAGAAGAATAAATGCTAACACAAGCAGCCATTTAAACAGCTGTTAGCATTAGTCAGCTAGTTAATGCAGCTGTTCACAGAAAGGTTACTCTTCAGAATCTCACATTTGCTGTTTTCTGTTTTATTTTCTTGTCCATTGATCTGGTAAAATCAGTCATTTGAACATATCTTGTTATCACTCATTTGATTTGCCGTTTCACAAAACTTTTTCCATGAAGTTGAGACGGGTAAAAATGTTGTAGCTTTTTGAGGTTTGAGGAGTTTCAAGGAATTCAAGGACACTTTACATTATGTTGCTCAAGTGCAATTTAGTTTCTTGAAGGTCATGCAACTTTCAGTTTAGTTCACAGCACGCCTAAGGTTCAATTTGACTGTTGGCCTCCCTTATTCACTTTCGCTCAGTGCAGCTGTTAGCATCTGTAGCACTTGTACTAACAGACTAAATAAACTGGCTTTACAAGATCTTCAGTGCAGACATAGATGTTTGAGAATTAACAAAAATATGAATGTAGCAAAAAGGATTCTAGAAAATCATGTTTACATTAATTAAACCAAGGAAACCTTTCAGTGACTGAATGTCAAGGGAGCAGGTTTTCCTGTCTAAAAGGCAAAGGTTTAACCTATGAAAGCTGCTCCTTCAGATGAGTGAATGCTAATGCCAAGGCTGGACCTAGTCAGAGCAAGCGATATAGTTTGACAACATATTAAAAGGGTTTATAGCAAGTACAGTAACCAAGAAAAAAAATTGCTCAGCGTAGAGCTGCCTGTCACACGTGTTTTGAATGTTTGAGTATTTCCTGCATTTGACAGGGGAAATAGTGCTTCTGAGATTCATGTCAATCACTCTTTCATTATTTTCTTCTCTTAACTCTTTTTAAACAGAAAAATAGTTTAAAAAGCTTAAGATAAGGGTATGGAGTCATGAAACCCTTGAAGGTATGATGAACAGTGATGGTGTTTTGAATTTTTTTGAGAGTGTATCATACAATAACTGCAAATTTATAGTATGCAAAATACACAGGACATACCATTCACCAGCCAGTTTTACTTTTGTTGTTTACTCATTATTTCTATCCTTTTGTTCTCTTCTCATGTAATGCAGTACATGAACATGTGGATTTGCAGTGATGTACCACATTTTTCAGTCACTTTCCTTCCTCAGGTTGATCATGGCAGCAGCCAGGGTGTCGGCGCCTAACCTGAGCAGCACAGCTGTGGAGGCAGAAGACTACAGTGCTTACTCAAACATGTCTGATGAGCAACTCCTGCAGTTGGCTATCGAGCAAAGTCTAGCTGAGGCAAATTTGACACCGAGACGTAATCAAGCATTCCGCTCCAACACGCTGACACAGGACCGGTACTCACGTGTCCGGCAGCCTCAGGCTATCCCTCCCCCTGCAAACCCGCCAGCTAACCCACCTGCTAACCCACCAGACCGCCTGTCTGCAAACCCTCCTAAGTAACTTTACACCAAAAAATATACACTGACACACACCTAGCATATTTTTTTTTCGTGAAGTCTATTTTTTCAAACATTTCCATGTAATTTAATGAAATCATTATTGTTACAGTGAAAAACAGAGTGCAAAAATCAACAGAGATGCTCAAAATCATTACTTCAGTAAAAACAAGGATCAAGTGGTTGCTTGGACAAGACACAATGGATTCCTGAGGGTTACTGTAGAATCTATCAAGTGAGTAACTTCACTAGCAGAGAGATTGATGCCTACAAATGCTGTGGTCTTAAACCTATGCTTAAAAGGGCCATTAGCGTATCTTACCCAGTCATATTTATTCAAAGGCTTGGTTGGTGATTTTCAGTATGTTTTCTGAATTTCATCTTTCAGGAATTTAGACCCTTTTCTCTCAGCTATCTGGAAGGGTGATGCCAAAGCTTTAAGAGATATAATACTACTGAAATCTAGAAACCTCACTGAAGCTAATAAAGATGGATGGATACCCCTTCATGAGTCTGCATACTATGGCCATCTTGAGTGTCTGAAGGTTTTGTTGAGAGGTGAGAAATCAGCTAGAGATCATTGCTGTAGTAAACTATCGCAGAAGGTTCATTAGTTATTGATGTGTATGTATATCTTGTATCTGACATCTTTAGCTGAACCGCAGACCATTAACTGTCGCACTCTCAAGAACCAGACCCCACTTCTTTTGGCTGTGAGCCGCAAGCATTTGTCTTGTGTTGACTACCTCTTAGAGAAGGGTGCTGATCCCAATCTCGCAAATAACCAGTGGGAGACTCCATTATACAAAGGTAAATGTGCGTTGGAAGACACATAATTCTCTTGTTGAGTATGTAAATAAAGTCAATGCATAGTGGTTTGATATGAGAGGTTCTTTGTAGAGAAACTTACCAACTCAGATGTACTTATAGTGGTGCTGATGGGAACCAAAATGATGCTATCCGAAGTGATCACTGAAACTTAAAAAAAAAAAAGTCTAATGCTGTGCAAGAACCTCTTTTCCATCTATTTTATTTTAACATTTTACAAAACATTTTATGCATAAAACATACCTCAAACAATGTGTCAGGCATCAGCATAACCAGTAACCATTTACTATAATAACTTTCTGTGAGATAGCTTACAGACTTCTGGTTCACCATTACAAACAGATTCTGATAGAATCTGACTCAAATAATTTATTTTAATATGATACATTTTGATATGATACAAACCAATCTGAATAACAATTTTAATGATTTATTCATTTAGAAATTGTGATAAATACACTTAGATAAAGCATTCTAGTTACTAGACTGATTTGGGTGAATATGCCTTCAAGCCGCTGTGCCAACACATTGCTTGTTTTTATAGCTTGTGAAAAAGGCTTTGACGAAGCTGTGGGCCTTCTTATAAGATATGGAGCAACAATAACAAAGTCCTGTGTGCAAGGTGGAACACCACTACATGAAGCAGCACGGCACAAAAACGTGGAGATGTGCAAAATGCTACTTCAAGCAGGGGCAAAGTTGATGGCTAGAAACATTTATGGCATAGATCCTCTGTTTACGGCAGCTCAATGTGGAGCTTCTGAAGTGCTGAGCTTCCTACTTATGAAAGGTACGTACCATGTGCAAGAAAATAATTATACACCAATTAAGTCAAGGTCATTTTATGCAATAAAAAAACTTGGAGGAGGCCGTTGCCAGTTTCTCAGCATTCATTTAGGAAGTTGTTCTCTAGGGGCGGATGTCAACGCTCAAGCTAATGATGGGGCTTCGGCCTTGTTTGAAGCCGCTAAGAATGGTCATGGTGAAGTGGTGGAGATTCTACTGTCAAGAAGGGCTGATGTTAACAAATGTAACAAAGCTGGTCTTCTTCCTATTCATGTTGCGGCTAAGAATGGACATGATGGGTTAGTGTGACAAGGTTTGAGCCATATAATGATGGTAAAATATATTCAAACAGAATTTGAAGCAAAAGTCCTCATTTGTTTCCTTCCTCAGGATTGTGGCCATGCTGATACCAAGAACTAGCAGGGCTAAAATAAGACGATGTGGCATCAGTCCTCTACATCTGGCAGCAGAGCGCAACAGGGATGATGTTATTGAGACCCTGATTGATGCTGGCTTTGATGTCAATGCCACCCTATCAGAAGACTGGTCTAAGATGTATGAGGATCGCCGCAGCACTGCTCTGTACTTTGCTGTGGCCAACAGTAACATTGAGGCAGCCACAATGCTCCTGGAGGCCGGAGCAAACCCAAACTTAGACATCTTTAATGCTTTGCTTGTTGCTGTGAGGAAAGCTTGTATGGAAATGGTCACGCTGCTGATCAAACATGGTGCTAATGTTAATGCTATTCTCCCAACACACCCCACCAGCTTCCCAGCCACTTTGCTTTTCTGTATGAAGTATCTGGCAATGTTTAAGTACCTAATGGACAACGGTTGTAATGCCCTTTCATGTTTTAAGTGTGATTATGGCAGTAATCCTCATCCACCCATCAAAAACAGAAGAAGTGGAAGAGAGGGGATATATTACATCATTGATGAACTGTCAGAAGGCACTGTACAGGTAAAATAGTGATTTTGTCTCCCAGTGAATATAGTCTCCTTTGTTAAAATCAAGTGAATATGTTGAAGTAAACAGCTCTGAACAACATTTTTTTAATTAACCAACAGTTCTGTGAGATGATCTCCGGCCCCTCAATCAGCTGTTGGGCAGGACCCATCATAGATGTTCTGCTGGACTATGTAGGTCATGTGAAACTGTGTTCCAGACTCACTGAGCACCTAGACAGTTACAGCGAGTGGGCCCACATTAAAGAGAAGTCAAGTGAGTATTTCACAATCTGTAATTCTGCAATTTGTCGCTTTCTGAACAAAATAGTGTCTCTCAACTTATGTCTTTTTATTTTTCATAGATTTTAAATTTCCATCTGCTCTATACACTGTGTTAATTTTATGATGAATTGAGCAAAAGAAATGCTCCAAAATTAAGATAAGATAAGATGAGATTTGTAAAAGAATTTGAATTAAATCGTATTGTCTCTACAGAGCCTCCTCGCTCCTTGATGCATCTTTGCAGACTAAAGATTCGTCAGCAACTGGGAATTGATAGACTGAGGCAAATCAGCAGTCTTCCTCTACCTGGGAGACTGATCAAGTTCTTAAAGCATGAGCGGGAATCATTTGAGGGTGTCCTGTGAATTGATTAGGTAAAATTATCTTAGATAGCCAAAATAGTCTTTTCTTTACTTTAACAGTCTTTTGAACAATTGTGCATGTATTTTTATGGTCACCCAAAATTTAACGGCATGTCCCTATTTCTTTAGTCTAGTGATTTACTGTTCAGGACTGACTGATCAATTCCGTACCTTTAGCATATTTTACTTCTCTGCCTGACATTGCTATTTCTGGGTTGGTGTGGAAAATTTAGACCAAGCATGCTGAAAATAGAATTACATAACAGTGTTGCATAAGTAAAACTGTTCTTGCTCACTTTGTTAATGTAAACATGTACATAAAGTGTTTAAGATGATGGAACTCTGTATTATAATTGTATAATATTGTACATGGTAATGATAGATATGTTGCATTGATAGCAATGATAGACGATGGTTGTGATACTTTTGTGATTGTTTAAATAAAATAAAATTTTAAAACGCGATTTCTCTCCGCTTGCATATACTGCATAAGTAAATAGTTCTGTTTAGTTACATTACTTTGAATTCATTTAGTCCACTAAGCATTTAAAGTTTTCAAGCTTTAAAAGGCAAGGTAAGGCAATCATACATGCTACTGTATAGTTTTTTCAGTGGGTTTTCTTCAAACTCTGAAGTTTGGCCACATTACGTTCTTTGCTTTTCACAAGTCTAATCACAATCTGTTCTTCAGGATACATTTTAAAGTTCTGCTACTAGTTTTTAAGGCTATAAATGACCTTCTACATACAAAGCTGTCACTGGGGCAGTACCCCTCTTATTACTGGGGTGGTACCCTCAGGGGTACACCTTAGTACCTTTAGCCAGGGAACAGAACTGTACCATAATCCATTGAAATTATATTTTCCAAGTTGGGTTGACTCCACCTACCCCGCTTCGTCTCCAGGCTTTTTATTTTACTGTTCTATTTTAAAACATTAGGTTATTTAAAAAGTCCCAAACACATACTTTTTGCCTGGGAAAAACTTATTTAAGGAACACAGTTGGACCTTAAAACCACTGTTGTAGCTTTGAGGGAACATTTACCTTGTTTGTACCTTAATGAAAGAAAAATGTATCTGCACAGAACATTTATTTCTAACAGTGTAGCGTCATGCAAAAAACCTTTTCTGGCACCTGTATTTTTAACAGTGTTAATTCTCTTTATTTACTTATAGCATATTTGCCCTTCAAAATCATGTGCTGAGTGTATATGTGCGCACAAGCAAAAATAAAATCATACATTCTGAACAGCCATCATCCTGATGTGTTAATTCAACCACTGGTTTGATTGTGAAACACAGCCTCTAGAAAAATCCGTTAGGGATTTATTACATTGCCCTCTGCATGACACCACTGAAACCTGAGCTGTCTGAGTGCATGGGGGTGTTGCTGTTTCCTTTAATTACCTTAAGACGCAGTCTATATTCCTGATGAGATGAAAACCACATGGGGATTAATGGTCAGCTTTGCTCTCCTGTGGGACAGTGCGTGTTTACATACAACAAAATCTTATTTTCCTCGATGTATATTCGATTGCATCCTTTAACAGACAGGCCATCAGGAAAGAGGATCTGTTGATCTCATGAGGTCTGTGTGTGTGTGTTTTTTGCTGTGGTTGGATGTGCTCTATGATTAACTAGGTCATAATTTAATTCAGACAGTTAGGTAAGATGTGTACTGGAAAGATAGCTTCCCTCACTACACTGTTGTTATCATATGACATTAAGAGGCATATCAACTTTCAATGCTTTTGAAATAGTTATTTTTGTGGAAAGTTTGAAAAATGTCAACAATCTATGCACTATGACTTGTAATGATATTGAAACCCTTTTTGGTGCTAAATAGAACCTTTTTTAAATAACTATACATACATATTACACACAATAATGAATTAATTATTATTATTATTGAGCTTATACAGGGAATAGTTGAACTGTGCACTTCCATTCTTTTTTAGACAGCCTTGTATACATATATATATACAACAGCAACAACAACAACAACAACAACAATAATAATAATAATAATAATAATAATAATAATAATAATAATAACAGATATAGTAGAGAATATAATAAGTAAGCATTATAAACATGTGGAGGAAACTGTAGACATAAGTAGCACACATAAAAAGACATTTCTTAAACTGCAAGAATTATGTAAGCATTCAAATGGTTATTTAAGTTGTGATGGTTTGATATTTGACCATTGCTTTTACTCAAGAACCCTTAAAGTACCCCTATTAAGAGGTTAAGAGTGTACTTGATTTTGTCTGCAAAGCAAAAAACAAGACTCATTCAGTGACAACTAAATGAACTGATGGACCTCTAACAAGACAAATTAAACCCTGAAGGCCATCCAGAATCTGAATATGTCAGCCAGGGGAATAATAATTCCATTGCAGGGTCATATGAGGTTAGCTTGCTACAAGTAAATGGCAGGATGAAGCAACTGCAAAGTGAATAGAATTATAACCTTAATATTTATATAATCTTTCTTATTCACATAAGCTCTTTTTGTTGACCTAGACTGACTTGTACATTTACCCTTAAATGAAAGCAATTGAAAAGAAGTCTCTTCTTTACATACACTTTCTTTCTCACTGACCTAGGATGACCTGTATGCTCACTCTTAAATTAAAGCAACTGTTTGCAGCAGTTAGACCTGTAAACAAAGAAAAAGAGTTCATAACCTTGCTCATAACCTCTTCCCCAGCTGTAGCATGATATGTCTGTCTATAAATAAGGAGCAAGTATTCACACTATTTCATGTCTCACTTGTCTTGTTGCTTTGGCTCTTCTGTAACTTGACACAATGAAAGCGGCCTAACAATTGCTTTAGCTTTGAAATTCTTGCTCTCCTGGTCGCCTGCCATGGGATTTCCATATGCACTTCTATTGCAACAGTGTGGATCCTTGTGGTTCCTCTTTAAATTCTAGGCCAACTATCTCTCAGGAGCAACCCGAGCTAAGAGGCTGGCAAACACTCTCCCTAGATCATGTGCACTCTCTAGACATGTAGCCTACTATAAACAGTGTGGAGAGGCTACAGAGATAGGGGCCTCTTTTGGCAGAGGACTACAGCGAGCTTAGCTAAAGCAAGTGTAAAAGCGTCTTTCTTCTTTTTCTTACTGAAACCTAAACTAGCATTTTTTAAAAAAAGGTAAGTGTCAAGGTTTTTTTGCATACTGTAGTACCGTGCTATGGTATATCTACTTTCATGGCATGCTTTGATTTCATTCATTCTGAGGTCTTTGATAATGTGCTGTATGGAAACGTTGTTAATCAATCCTACCATTTTAAATTCTTTTTATTGGTGCAGCAGTGACATATTTTGCATTTTATATGTAATTAGATACAATTTGCATGGGCACCTTAGAAATAGACTAAATATTTGAATCACATGTAAGATTCCAATTATCATTCTTTGCTAGTTGCTCTCCAATTCTATTGTTTATTTGTATGTATTTCTGTATTTTAAAAATTGTGATACGATGGTAAGAAAAGAGAGTTGGGCCATGCAATGTTCCCACAGAGTTGCTTGGTGCAGAGTTCTATTTATACATTGAAGGATAGATAAGCACATTCTGCCTTGACCTCGACACTCTTTCAGCTAGACAGCTAGGTCAGACACAATACTCCACACGCATGACTTTCGAAAACACATTGCAAAATCACCATGACCCAGTGACCTTCAGCAGGCTGCTTGCACAGCCACCGCAAGTTTAACAAAAACTTTGAGAAATTTGAAAAAAAGCAGACTAGCAGACTTTAGACGTACAAGAAAGAGTATATTCGAACTATTGAATAGCAGATGAAAATGTGCAGAATGTTTTAGAGCCTGCATATAGGAAAATCCAAAGGTTGTTTATGAATTATCTTTAAAATTGTTGTTAGTTATCTGTACTGCATCTTTATTATAAGTTTTACGCTACCACTTTACAATAAGACTACTTTTATAATGTCTTTATGAACATTTCATATTGATAGTTATGAGATCATAAACACCTAAAATCTTTTACAAGCGATTACAACACTAATTAAAAATGGCAACAGTGATTAGTGAGCCCATACTGCTTAACCTCACAATACTGCTGATTACTTTTTTCCCATCAGCCAGCATTACGCCTGTCAGCTTCATCAAAAATTCATATTCATCAAATTTAACAGGTCACTGTTACCCTTTTTATGCATTTGTTATAAATGTTTACGGGACACTCCAGCCAAAAAAATAAAATAAATTACCTACATTGCTACTTCTGTCTCACTTATCTCTTACAGCACTGCTGCAGTAGTCTCTAGAGTCTCAGAGATTTCCTGATTTAAAGAGTAGGAAAACCCTTTTGATGATGCACCTTTAAGGTAAAGGGCAATTTGAAAGACTACACATATTTTGGGGTGGATACTTGGGGTTGTGCTGGGTACTCTAGTGAGAGGATGGACAAAAACATAAAAACAATTCAAAATTAAATCAAGAAAGTTTCTCTGTCTAAGATGTGATGTTCTCTTACGACAGCAGATTCCCAACAACTGCCATTTGCCATCAGGAGCCCAGTAACATAGAAGTACTGTCTCTCTCTATTAGTATAGAAAGATGCTTTGCAATCCAAGGCATCAGTCACATGCAGACAGAATGTGAGCACCTAGCATTTTTCTACAAGCTAATCAACAATGAGCTGAGAGGATGACAGGACATACAGCTGGTTTGTGAGTCACGGCAGAATTTGCTTAAAGCTCACACCCTCCTAGGTGGGTAAATGTCGTTATAGGAGGCCAATAATGAGGTGTGAACTGTTCAGTATTCATCATGATTCCAAGAATCACTGCATGTTTCCATAGCCTACGCATCAAGTGTAATTAGTACATATCTAGGTTCCTTTTGCAGCAGAGGCAAAGTTAGATACAGTATAACAGTATAACCAGTGTTGTCTTTCATTTCAATCAACATTTTTCATCAACATTTTTAGGTATTATGAAGAAAGTTGTACACTAATGTTTCTTATTAGGTTGAACAAAACTTCGATGAGTGCTAATGAAAATCTTGTCCAACATCACAACAGCTGATATGAAAGAACACATTTGTAGGTAGAGCTAAAAAGGACAGTTCCACCAAGTTCACCATACAAAATAGATAAATAGTAAATTCCTTGTACTGGTGACATTTTAGGGTGCAGAAACCTACTATGGCGGCTGCCAGTGTGTCTATGCCAGGGTCCACGGACACCAGCCTGGGCTTTGATGACTACAGTCTCTACAGTAACCTGTCTGATGATGAGCTCATGCAGCTAGCAATCGAGCGCAGCCTCACAGATTCCCAAAGCTCTACCTCCAGAAGTGAAACCACAAAGACCTCCATCCCCACGAGCAGGCCAACTCCAGTAATTGCACGCCCACCTCAACCATCACCTCCAGCGGCTGTGCAGCAGCCACGGCGGCCTACTCCAGAGCCATGCCCTGCAAACCCGCCCAGGTACAGTGGGGTGAAGGGGACAATAGTGAAAGCAGAAAACAATAGCAGATGAAAAACTAACAAAACATTGTCATACTCTTTGAACAGTAACAGCATCATGCCCATGCCAGTGTTTAATATGAAATGTGTCAGCATAACCATATACATGTGAAATTTTGACTGCAGGACAGCAACTGAAGGGTTAGATTAAGAAAGCCATAGTGCTTTTTTAGCTCATTTTAGCTAATCTAAGGGGACAGCTTGACTTCTGTGTTTAAGCAATTAGCAGGTTTGATAAAAAGTTAGACGCAGATTTAACTTAACTGAATCACGGCACAGGATGTTACTGCCAGGAGCTAATGCTAATGGCAAAATAAACAAGAATTCCACTCATTCTCAAACTTTCTGCATGATTGAATCATTGAGATGTCAGCAGAGTCATTCAGAATGGTTTGAAATGAAACAGTGCATTGCTGAACAATCTGCCAAGTCAGATTTCTTTACAGTGGTGGTGTTAGGAACCAGGGGCTGCCATGAATACAATGCAAATATAGCCCTTTTATTTACTGTCCAAAATTACCAGTGAACGTATACATGTTTTATATGTAATGTTGATTATGGTAAAATAGTGGGATTTCCATACAGTGCTCTCCACCACAAGTGGCTTCTAAAAACATGTTTTAGGCCAAAACCTTATTGTGCAACTTTTGGAAAACAATGTCTCAGGCATCAGGCAATGTATTCATAATCATTTGATCTAATACCTTTATATGATGTAGGTTTTAGCAGCATTAAATGCTTCGGATGTCTGGTTACTATCATGATTATTAACAATTCTGACTTCTGAGGTTTGTCTAAAATAATGCATTTCACATAAAAACTACTATGAATTACTTTGTTTGCATCTTAATGATTATTGTTAGCTAAATTAACTGTAATGAAAGTAATTTAAAGAGCAATTCGAGGCAAACAGTGGTCTATTAGCATCAAAAATCTTTTATGTAATATTCCGTTGTTGCTAAATTACATGTGTAAATCTTTTACCAAAAATCCATTGTTTTAAGAACGAGCAAGAAACTGAATAGACTGGCTGCAATCTGTGTCTCCCTAAAGACCCACAGCAAAATCCTGAATAATACAATTCTGTTTCTGAGTGCAAAGTTACAAAGTTAGATTTATAAAGAGACTAATAATTAGGCCTAGTATTTAATTCCATTTAAATGAGAGATCTAAGCTAAAACACTAAAACACAGTGTGAAATAAGTAAAATGTGGGACAAGATAAGAGAATATATTTTGTTACTTGTGATTCAATGGACTTTAAGGTTTATCAAGTTATTCCAAAAATCTAATTGAAAAATATAATCTTTTGCTGCAACCCCTTGTCTAATTTAGTCATTATTTAACTGTACAATTTTAAACAGTATGAGATACAGGTAGAATTAATAATGTTTAACATTGAGAAGTGTGTTCCTAAACAACTATAAGCCAAAGTGAGTCTGCAGTTTACCCTCACCTAGAGTTTATCTGACGCAGTACTCACTTGTCCACTAAATGCTAGCTGGCAGAAAGAGGTGTCACTTACAGACACCCGACACCTGCTCCACTGACTGGACATCAGCAAGCCATGTGCATTGCACCTGTCCCCGTACATCGTGGGTATGGGACCCCTAACAACCAACATAAAATACTCATTAGCATGAACTCCAGTTGGACCAATCCCCAGAGTTCACATGCCACCAAGGAGAAAAATAGAAGCACAACCTTCTGCTCTGCCCCTGATCCACTCAGCTGGAATTCCATTGTGCTTAAAGCACACTTTAAGTAACCCTAGAACAAACCCTTTCAAATCCTTCTGATTATGGCCAATCAGTTGTAAAAATTGTTTGCAGTTTTGCTCAGGAGCATTTTAGCAGCCATACTGTTACAATAGCTTCTGTTTCTGTACTGCTGTGCACAGTTAATATAAAATGCAATATAAATAAGTAAATTATAGTAAGTGATGAGCTTGCTAAGGTGCTGAACAACTCATATTCACCTTCAGCATGGGAAAGATCTCTGACATTTAAGGCTGTGGAGTAAATTGTACATGAAATGGCAAACAAAAATAGACATTGTCAAAAAGTAATACATCATATGATGTCTGTTATTTAAAAAATAGGATGTGTCAATGTTAAAAAGTAGTTTCCCCAGCAGGTTTGGGGATAAAGAGAGAGAGAATGTTCCAAGGAAATCCAGGAAAAGGATTTTTGATTTGTCATATGATCTACCCATTTGGTTTGTCTTAATTATTTATTGTTATTATTAAAAAAAAAGGCTTCTCAATGCAAGTTGACTTCTTACTGTGAGTTGGCTCCCAGCATTCACCTAAAAAAGTTGCCTCAAAAAGCCAACTTGTTCATGAACAACACATAACTAGGGTGCACTCTTGTTGACACAGACTTTAAATTATGCACACACAGCCTTTATAGTCTCCATAAAAACTATATGGCTAATAGAATGGGACACTGGAGTAGCTGCTCATGAACCTAAAGTCACTGCACTGAAAGCCAAGCATCAGCTAGACTAGTATAAGGCCCCCACAGCATCAGGCTGTGGAGCAGAGGAACTTGGCTCTCTGAAGTGATGGAGCTCCATCCAAAATCTTTGGAATGAGTTTAGTGGCATTTGTGATGCAGAACTAATCATCCAACATCAGTGACCTCACTAATGCTTTCATGGCTGAATGCAGTCAAATCCTCACAGCAGTGTTACAACATCTAGTGTAAAGACTTCCCAGAAGAGTAGAGTCTGACTGAGGACAAACTCTCTATGAATGCCCCTAATTTCAGAAAAAGTGTTGAATGAGCAAGTTTCTACAAATTTTTGGACTTTGTTTTGAGCTTTGCATAAGCTTGCATGCTTCATATGAACCTTGACACTGTCACGTCTCAAAAATTAGTTGGGAATGGAAAATGCAAAAAAACAAAGAAATAAATAACACAAGAGATTACTTTACCATAATTTTGAGGCATTGCTAGAGCTGCATGTGACACCGGAGCAGTAACACGGAATTGCAGTTGTTTGGTGAACAATAAAATTTTCAGAATTTTCCACTTACTCCAGATGTAGTCAATCAGCAAAGTGTCCAAACTGTTTTTCTTAATTTAGCTCGGGAGCTACTAATCTAACATTGCCAACAAATAGTCAATAGTCAACTAAATCTTTTCCATGAATACATGGCCAAAACGTCTCTGAACGCATTCAGATCTCATCCAGGTCTTCATCTTCATTAAGGTTGTGCAAGCTTGTCAATGTGTCGAAGGAAAGTCTGTCCACTTGACGGCCATCTTGGCAATGCCCCCAGCAGTTATTTTTCAGTCATACAAGGAGGGCTGATTTGGGAGAAACTGCAAATTTACACTTACATTACAATCAAAAATGTAATCACTGGCAAAATCTGACGTAAACAGTGCAAACATTTTGTACCTATTTGGCTCAAATAATGCAAAAAATATGCTTATTAAATTGTTCTGGCTACTGCATATGTGCTATCTGCATATCTCCACAACGCAATGCTTTTCCCACTTACACTTTAACCAGCAAGAGAACTGGCTTTTATATTGAAAAACAGGCATGTTGAGCATTATGAGCTTTTCCATTCATTTTTCAATGAGTGACCCATCTCCTCCTTCAGAATGTCTCTGGTGTGGTTTAGGACACAGTGTGACCTACTGTAAACTACAGACACCTGTTTTCTCAAGTGGTTGATTACAATAGTCTTTTACTATAGTTTCTATACATTATGAATCTAATATGTTTTAATAAAGCACACACTTTTCTGTTCATAGGGACATGCATAACCAACAGATTCCTCTCATAGTTAGTCACTTTGTCACCGGCAATGGCAAACGAATGGTCGCATATCGCAGATACGATGGTACGCTGGTAGAAGTGAAGCCAGAGGCTGAAGTGTGAGTATACTGACCTCTGAAAACTTCTCTGAACTTAGACATGTAGATCTTCATACTTCATGAAAGTAAACCTGTTCTGCTAGTCACTTTGTTCTGAGTCTCATTTCATCTGGGTTCTCTGAAGTTTCATGTCTTGCTTTACACTTGCTGATAGAGAAGAGGATCCTATTGTGAAGGCTATTCGAGTTGGAGACGTGGGAACCTTACGGCAAATCATCAAAAAGCCAGACTGCAATGTTCTCATACCAAACCAATATGGATGGATTCCTCTTCATGAGGCTGCATACTATGGCCAAGATCAATGTCTTAAGGCACTCCTGAGAGGTAGGATGAAAGCAATAATCTCTGCCCATTTGCTATCTTAGTAAGTCTAACTTTACTGACTTCACACTTCATTCCAATGTTTATGTTTTGTCTATGTTGCTATTGTTAAAGTACAACCTGGGATGATTAACAAGCACACTTTGAAGGATCAGACTGCTCTTCTCCTGGCTGTGTCCAGGGACAATGCAGACTGTGTGGAATGTCTTCTTGAGAGAGGGGCTGACCCAGATCTTGCGAACCAGGACAAAGAGACACCCCTATATAAAGGTACACATGTAGCCAAGCTTGGTTCTACAGGGGTGCAAAGCATGAATCACACCCTGAATTGACTTCCTAAATCATACATCCTTCCTAACTCTGATAGCATAGTTTGAAGACGTCAATTAGCCTTCATAGCACACATGCATCTGATAATGCCTAAAGTGTGAGAGTGTTTACTGTACTGATGGGAAATTACATTCATTTTATCAAACCATTTGTTTCAATTTCTCCAATATCTGATTCAGCTGATTCTTTATTATGCAGGTAGGGTCACCACTTCAGCCCTGTAAAATCCTAAAAAGAATCGATTCCTTGATTCCAGGCATTTGGAATTTGAGCTAAGCTTTGGACTTTATTCCCTCTGTGAGCATGAGATATTCTGCTGTCACTGTCTAGACACACTCAAAAATGATTTATGGCCATCATAAACATTAAGCAAATATTTTACATAAAACTTATTTAAAAAACATAAAAAATACTTTACTTATTTACATTCATTAGAAGCAACCCAGTTTGGATAAATCCATCCTGATTTAATTGAATTGTATAAGACCTTTTAGATTTTTCCACTAAATCTTATTAGGAGGCAGTGCTCATGTGCAATAGTAACAGGAAACGCATCATCAACCAGGAAATTGCTTCAGCTGGCATAGTGGAAATGAAATGGCTCATTTTATTTTTACAGTCTCCTGTCATCCTTTGTTATGCAGTGAAACTGCAATGAAATAGTGATGCGCATTAACTTCATTTGTGTTTTTAATGTTTTTGACCATATATTAATGTTTCATTTTGCTTATTTTGAGAGATACTCTAGACAACACCAGCGAACTAGCTAGCTAGCATCCTTGCCAGGTCTGCTGTCATGTTAACGGGTACACAAGGTAGATTAAATAAACAATGGGAGTGATTTATTGTGAAGCATAGAATATAAAGATGTATTCTATTAATATTCAAATCAACAGTTCATGTTTTTTGTAACTGTAGGTGACCTCGACATGTTAGCATGGCATGAAGTGACTGATAGTGTTAGCTAGCTAACTTGTATGATGATTAGCATGAGAGTCGCACCTCAATAGGAAAGTTGTGCACATAAACATTTGCTTTAATTAGTAGTTAAGTTGCAAGTGAACAGAAATTCTAAACCAGGGAATTTGATCACAGCTGAAATATATAAAGTTATGTTTACTTTTTTCACATTAGACTTTAAAGTTTACATGTGTCTTGTAATGAGCCTCAGCAAATACTGTTTAATATAATTTGGACTACAACAAATGTTTGTGAATTTAACATATATTGTCATTTAATACATTTACACAGTCTAAGCTATTGTGCTGTGAATACAGAAGGTAGTATTAACTCTTTAGAAATACATAAATGTTATGTAAAAGAATTGCATAAATCCTTCTAAGTACTTCTAATTGAAATGTTATTTAATTCATTCAGGTTTATTGAAAATGATGGAGAAACATACATTATAATAGCATTTTTTACATTGGATTTATGTATTTAAATTGAATGGAAAATTGACATGTAACTAAAATACATAAGTTTTAACTTTTGGGCTTAAATATTTTTTGAGTGCAGTCTATCTGAAAAATACATTTCTCCACGACTCACACATGAATAGTCAAGCTGTACTTCACTTTAAACAAAATGGAAAACAAAGTAAAAGTAAAATTAGTAAAGTAAAATTGGCTTACACTGCAAAACTGGTATCTTGGCAAGTATAGGAAGTTTCATTTAGTCAAAATATCTAATATTCATGTTAATTCAATCTCATGTTGAGATTGTTGTAAGCTTATTATGAGATTATTTAACTTGTTTTGAATCAAGAAAAAAAATGAATGGCAGATACTTTTGCTTTATGAATAGTATATATTAGTATATAATAAACCTGGGATTTTGAGGGGTTAAAAAATACCTCATTTATTAAATAAAAAAAATATGTAATACAAGTAAAAATGTCTAGAAATAAGTTAAATAATCATAGAATAAGCTTACAACAATCTCAACATGAGAATATTAAACGTATATTGACTAGATTATAAGATACTTTCACTTGCTGAGATGACCTTATTTACAGTTTACAATCAAACTACTTAGCCAGTACTAAAACATCCACCCACCTGAAGGAGTTGACAGAGGAGAATCAGGGACAACAATTTCTTTCCTAAGGTCAAATATATTTAATATTGTTCTCATTATTTTTGCCAGATTTCTTTTATATGTCTTGGTTTTTTGGAATCGATTCTTAGAATCAACTCCCTTCACATGGAATCAGTATCAGAGCCACCTCCAAAATTTCTGTAGTCAAATTGGCTGAGTAGCAACCCTACAGTGGATGTTGGCTAGCAAGAAGTCTACGTAAATCGATGCACCCCACCCTTTATTTTTATTGTACACTCAGTCATTTTGTTCTAGAACCAGGGCTACTAGCATCCATTCTTGAGCCAAGCTTGCTTATATCTGTCTTACATTCTCTCTTAAGCATGAAGCTTGTCAGATTGGCAGACCTGGCTTTACATCTCATTAGATTAAATATGTGGAACATTCAGCCTGCATCATAGCAAAAAAGCACTTCATTGAGTTAAAGACATGATGGGCCACATTCAAGGCCTTCATCTGAGATGTTTCAAAGGTACCTCAGGCACATTGACACAATAAAGTGCTTTCTTTACTGTGCTGCAAAGTGCTGCATCTTTTTTTTGTATTCAGTTGCATCTCACTCATAGTTGTTCAAAGCACCTCTTTTTCCTTTGTCTTGGCTATACATTTCCCCAGCTTGTGAGAAGGAGAACTCCACCATTGTTGCCATGCTGCTGAATTACAAAGCCAATGTGAACAAGAGCTGTATCCAAGGCTGGACTGCTCTCCATGAGGCTGTGTGCAGGAACAATGTGGAGATCTGTGAGATGCTGGTGAAGGCAGGTGCCAAAATCAGCACGGCCAACATGTACGGCATCACACCCATCTTTGTGGCAGCTCAAACTGGAAATGTGGATGCACTTCGGTTCCTCTTGAAAAATGGTATTTTGAAAAAGGTTTTGCCACTAATCAGAACTGTGCTGGTGTAGCAGAGATATCACAAGTGAAAGTATTAAAAGTCTGTGTTTCTGTTTAATATCAGGGGCAGATATCAACAGCCAGGCAGCAGATGGAGCCACAGCACTGTACGAAGCCTGTAAGAATGGTCACGTGAACGTTGTGGAGTTCCTTCTGTCTCAAAACGCGGATGCCAACAAGCCAGGCAGGACTGGACTGCTGCCAATACATATTGCTGCTCAGCGTGGAAATGATGGGTGAGCAAAAGTCATTCACTGTAGAATCATAATCCGTAGGCTGACTCTCAAGTTATGTTTTTGGTTACATATGCACAATGTACAGTACTTTAGCAATCAGTGCTAAAATGTGTTCAAATTCTATGTAAACCTTATTTTGCGTGGATCAGGATTGGTTAGCGCAAATGTTGGTTGGTACAGGGTTAATGTATGGGTCAGTATGAAGAACTCTAACAAAAATGTAATAAAAAAATATGCATTTCTGTAACATGCCCTGAATGTTATAATCTGGTGGGGATCTTTTTTCTGTGTTTAAACAAAAATGTTTCCCTGAGTAAATACACTATAGAAAAAGAGACATAGGAAAAAGTTGTGTTCTGTTGGTGGAGTTTGTTGGCACATTGATTTTGGGCTTTGGAGTTGGTTGGCACATTGATTTAAGGTTTGGGGTTGGTTGGCACATGTGTCAGCCTGTGTAGGGCTATTGTCACAACCATGTATTATTTTAGATTATTGGCTTTACACATTCTAAAAAGCATACTACCTTGAACCCAACACTATTTATGTTTTAAATAAGGGCTATTTATTTTAATAGATTTAACTTTTATTTCATTTTAACAAAACAGTATTTAATTCACTAAATAGAGGAAGGATTGCTCATGATAAATTGTGATGTTTTAATATAGTCTAATAAAAATTTAATTGATAAATTGGCCCAGGTTGATGATGCTGTTATTGTTATTGTTGTTAATATTATTAGCAGTTTTTTATTCAAGACAAGATGATTATATATAAAAAAAAATTGTAACAAATGGGTTGAGAGAGGCTGCATTAAAAGAGTGCCCTTATTAGGGGAAATCCTATATCAGAGTCATAACAGGCTGAGGTCAGATCACAGGCAAGCAGATCCATTATTCCATTATTCAAAAACCAGGAGACAAAGCAAGAGTCTAAACACTGCACCAAACTAGCAAAGAAAGGCTCAGCACTCAGGTAAGGACACAGAGACTTTACAACTAGCAGGTCAAGCAAAAGGGTTTATATATGTGGGCTAATGTCCTTGGAATGGGTTAAAGGTGTGTGTAGTTATGGAGGAGTGGAGCCAGTCAGGATTAAAAGTTGGAATGAGCCATTCTACATAAAAGCAGTCCAAAAAGTTTCAAAGAGACCTCAAGACAAAATTAAACAATCATTACATTTAATGAATTCAAAACATCATTTGGTTGCTGTCAAAAGTTTTTGATATTTGCAGTTTGGCTTAATTTAAAAATTAGGATTATTTCTAATTGTTGCTTTATTCTTAGAAACCTTGTGTGCCAACTATCCCCACAACGTGACAGCTGGCCCCATGTTAGGGCTGGTTGGCACAAGTGCACAACTTCAATATACTAATTCTAGGAAACATTTTCAGACATTAAAATTGTTTGTTATGCTGTTCAACTTTCATTTGCTGCTAGGGGGTTGTTGTAGTATATGGTATGCCTGGGATATACAGCAGAGAGTGAAAACTGTGCCAACATTCCCAGCTCCTCCTATACATTCTTGTGATCATCATGTCAGTTTCTTCTAGCACAAAAAACATACTTTCTGTTAGTGACTGCAGAAACTGCAATGCTTAATAATGCAGTTGTTCTCAGATCAGATTGGATACATAATATCTATAAAACCTGTCTAGCCCAGGCTCACTGTCAGCATGTCACATGTATTTTCAGTAGTTTTTTATACTGGGGGAATGTTTACTGCATAAGTGTACCTTTAATTTAATTATTTGTATTTTTATTCTTGTTAAAAGTATTTTTTAAAAATAAACTAATAAATGAAAATGCTACCCAAGACATGATTTAGTGCATCTCATGATCTTGCATCGGTTTTCAGCCGTGACCTCCTCACTTACGGGTGTACCCGCAAAAGTGACAAGGCGGTTAAGTAAGTCTTGGTGGCTGATTAATAGTTATGTTATTGCAACAAGGTGCTAAATTAACATGTAACATGTAACCTTAACCCAAGCTAACATATTGTCTATGCCAGTGGTGCCCAACTCTGGTCCTAGTGATCCTCTGCCGGGGAGAGTTTTGTTTCAGCTCTTCAGGCTGGTTTTAATATTCAAATGCTTCTGAAGGCTGTTAATTCACATGAATAGATCAGGGCTGGAGCTAAACTCTACAATGCGTTAGATCACCAGGACTAGGGTTGGGCACCTCTGGAATATGCTATACTGTAACATTAATAGTAAAATAAAAATGTAATGTTAATCTCCAAAAATTTTGCTTTAACCATGTGTGTTCTTTTGTTCTTTCACTAGTGTTTTCATTCCATTATCAAAAATCATTCGGAAACTCTCTCTGCACAGAACTTGCAGGGTCTTCCTTAATCATGTAAATAA
Organism: Colossoma macropomum; assembly: GCF_904425465.1. NCBI lineage: Eukaryota > Metazoa > Chordata > Actinopteri > Characiformes > Serrasalmidae > Colossoma > Colossoma macropomum. The sequence continues at coordinate 24,135,218 of NW_023494795.1, read as the reverse complement.
AAATTAATCATCCTTACCTTTGGTGGCATGAGACCTCCTTCTGTTTTAAGTTATAATTTAAACACTGTTTCAGTGCTCTTGCTTAGCCCCTACTAAACCATCATCTCATATCATGTAAAATCCTAACAGAGTACTCTAGCACTGACATTATGGTGAATGGTTTTGCCTTAAAACTGTTTGACTGTATTTCAGAATCGTGTCCTTGCTGATTCCGGCCACCAGTAAGGCCCGAGTGAGGCGCACTGGCATTAGCCCGCTGCATCTGGCCGCAGAACGCAACAGGGACGATGTCTTGGAGCTTCTGATTGAGGCTGGCTTTGACGTCAATGCCATGCTGTCTGAGGACCGCAGAAAGATGTATGAAGATCACCGCAGCACTGCTCTATACTACGCCGTCATTAATAACAACATTGAGGCAACCAGCATGCTCCTGGAAGCCGGTGCCAGCCCAAACCTGGACACTTTCAGCCCTCTGCTAGTAGCCTTGAGGCAGGGCTGCATGACCACTGTGACATTACTGATTAAGCACGGTGCAAACATTAATGTGTATATCCCCACGCACCCCACCACCTTCCCAGCTACTGTAATGTTCTGCATGAAGTACCTCACAGTGCTCAAGTATCTAATGGACAATGGCTGCGATGCTTTGTCATGTTTTAACTGCGTGTACGGCAGCAATCCTCATCCACCTTTGAAGACCACACGCAGTAACAGAGAGGACAGTGAGCCACAGAGCGTCTGTGTTCAGGTAGGTATACACTATTGGGCAAAGATCAGAGACCAGATGCCTTCATTTATTTTATTTCCAGTTAAAAAAGCTATTATGTGTAAGTTGCTTATTTTTCATTGTCAGAAAAAAACTGAATATTTCACAAAAGCTAAATATAATATCTTTTTTTTTCAGTATTTAGTTTTAGATTTGCAATTTTTTTCTTTTTTCCTATTGGCTTTCCTCAGTAATCACTTCTTGACAGCTATCTATCTATCTATCTATCTATCTATCTATCTATCTATCTATCTATCTATCTATCTATCTATCTGTCTGTCTGTCTGTCTACCTATCTATCTATCTATCTATCTATGTCTATCTATCTATCTATCTATCTATCTATCTCTGCCACTAAGCTATCTGAGCTCTGCCACTGTCTTTTACATTGTGTGAAAATTTTGTGATGATTGTGCCAGTATAAATGCTCCACAATTGCTTCAAATAAAATCTCTTTCCATTAATCTACATTGAGAGTAAAGAATATATATATAAGAGTTATATAAATTTCCCCATGTTGGTATGACGGCAGTGCTGAGAATGGTCCACTACAAATATCTGGTCCACCAATAATATCTGGTCAGTGGTGATGCTTGATCTTATGGTGGTCCCTTTCCATTGATGCACAGAGTACAAGCGGGCTGATAAATTATGCAGCAACAGATAGGCTACAGAAAGTAAATGTAAACAAAAAACTACACAGCCATTGAGTGTACATTGTAGGTGTATCTAATAAACTGGCATCTCAGTCTACAATTTATGGTCTTGCCTGATATCTGTTTTCTGACTGCTCTTTCATGTTGTAGTTATATCCGTTATTTGAAGTTAAGTTTTAATATTTTCCCTTTTCTAGTTTTGTGAGGTGATCTCCACTGACACTTACAGTCGGTGGGCAGGACCCATCATAGACGTGCTGCTGGACTACGTTGGTCATGTCAAACTTTGCGCCCGGCTCATAGAACACTTGGACAGCTACCCGGACTGGGAAAGCATCAAGGAGAAAGCAAGTATGTTTATTACAACACAAAACCAGCCTATGTTGCTATGTTGCACTTGGTGAAGGATGTGTCTGTAATGTCCTCTCAGTTTTTTATTGTTTTATGATCAGCCATTTTACCCGCCCCCTCCACCCCCCCAAAAAAAACAAAAAACAAAAACTTATTGTTCAGTAATTAAACTTGAGGCCTATTATTTGTTCACTACCATTTCTAAAAAAGTGCATTTTCTGAAGAAAATACAGACTGAAAACACAGTTTAAGCACATCTCTGGTATTGCTAGGAGATTTCTAGGCAGCGCGTACGGTATTACAGGTGGCTGCAAGAGTGTTGATAATTGGTTTCTATGGTATTGTGGATGGCTGTTAGGTTGTTGCTAAGCAGTTGCTATGGTTTTGCAGGTGGTTGCTAGGGTGTTATTAAGTGGTTGCTGTGGTCTGAGGTGGTGTCTAGGCAGTTGCTATGGTATCTTACATGGTTGCTACATGTTTGCAGGTGGTTGCTATGATATTTTAGGTAGTTGTTAGGGTGTTGCTAGTCTACTTGTATCATAGTGACATAAGGGGTTGTACAAACTTTTGCACAACCATTTTTTTGAGCATTCTGGCATTCATTTTTATGGAAAAAAAATCAGATTTTTGCACAATAACTTCATAGAAAGCATACAGCAAATCAAAAAGCTGTGTACAAGCACACTTTTCACATTTAGATCAAACTTTCTAGAGTTGGTTTAGTATGGATATCTCAGGGACAGGTAGGGGAAAAAGAAGAAGAAAAAATGAAATAAATTGGATAACAGTAGTGTTGTACATTGCATAATGATCACTAAATTGAAAGAAACTAAAGTATATAGTTATGAATAGATTAGGAGTTAGATTAAGAAGAATCAGCAGGTTCACAGAGTTGAAGTTCTAGACATCAATCTTTGTCAGTAATCATTTGTATGGTCATCTGCTAAGCACCTGATACTGCACTATAAGACATGTAGACACATTTTACATTTTCAAACCTGAATTCATCCTGCTCTTCATTATGTTCTTGTTTCAGTGCCTCCACGGCCACTGATGCAGCTCTGTAGACTCAAGATCCGCCAGCTGCTCGGCATAAAGAGACTGAAGAAAATAAAAACCCTGCCCATACCTGGACGACTGATCAAATTCCTGAATCACGAGGAACGCACACAAGACTATTTTGGGTCTGAAGAGTAAACAGAAGAAGGGAAATAGAAGGAAACAGCATCCAGCGTATCACTGCAAACAGCTGTAGAATTTACTGTGCATTTGGCTCACTCATATTACAGTGTAGATGCATTTTGTGTGTATATATTTTTCAAACCTTTTCTATGTAAATAGCAGTTAAAAGCAGGAATGATATGACAATGTTGTAATGTAGAAAATGGTCTTAGTTATTAAATAGTAATTTATTTCTTCATAGTTTTCTTTGGTAACAGTGGTGGAGTTTAGCAAAACTGTTGTTTTAATCAATACAGCAGCCAAGTTAAATAATGTGCTTAATTTTATTTTGAAAAATACAAGTAATTATTTAATTGGTGAAGTTGATTTTTTCCACTGAAATCAAAATTCCAAGTTTGACACTACGTATTTTTTTAAGTATTTCTTATGAAAATCACAGTTAAAGATCTTAAAGAGCTCTAATGACAAAGGGTCATCTGATCCATGCAATTTATATTTGTTTAAAGTTTAACTTGAGTCTTGTTTCATTTCTTCATCACTGGTTAAGACAAGAGCTGTATGAGTAGTTTTATTGCAGTTTGGTTAATTATTTTAGGGTCTTTATTTGTCAAATAATTAGCCAAAAGCTTACTTTTTAGGTGAGGTTGAAGGTTTAAAGCTGTGTGAATGAAGTTAAACAACTGAGATTTGATTTGTCAGGCCTACTATGAAATGCAGAGCAAGATTTCCACATTCAGTTCTTCAAGCACTGACAATCACCTCTCTTCACTTGCTATGTAACACCAAGGCCTATCCCAATGATTTCTTTAAAATATCTTAAACCAACCACAGACAATATTATCTGCCCAGTGACTTAAATCCTAAAATTCAGGGGTTCTGAGTGTGGACACTAACAGGCACTAACAAAGAAAGATTTTTAAAACTGACAGTTGTGAATTTACTTTGCTTTAGTTCACTCCTTAATACTATGTATACAAAGAAAATGTCAATGGTGACCAAATATATTCATGTGGTAACAAATGTGCCTTACTGTGTGAATTTGCTGATTTTACTGAATTTACTTGAAGAAGCCTACGTTTAGAGACATCTAGTAACTATTTATTAAAATGTATTATGAATATTATTTCTTCCTGACTGTGTTTTCAAGAAATAAAGACACATCAATTGTCTACATGCATACACAGTCAGACTGCAAAGCATTGTCTGAATCATATGCTGGAAAACTTACACTGCTGCATCATTTGTCTAATACTAGCCCTGTAGAGCTAACAGTGGAAGAAACTGATTACTAAAGATGCTAGAACCATTTCTTGCATGTGTTGCACCTGTCCCTTGGTGTTATTTTCTAATATGAGCACCAGAGGGCACAATATGATCAAAACTGTCATTTCACATATATACAGAGTAAGAAATCTGCATGGAGTTTAACAAATACACATGGATACAAAATCAATCAACATCAAAAGTAGTCCAGTAAGACTATATATGTGTTTGTATGTGTTTAGATCTATATCTACATCTATATATCAATCTATACATATATACATATGTATGTATGTATAGTGCTGTGCAAAAGTAGCCATTTGAGAACATCGTTTTTAAACTTTATTTGCCTGTAAGTGGTGTTTATTTGCTCAGAAAAAAACACAAATATTGGAAAAGACACAACTAATATTAATACAATAAATAAATATTAAATACCACTTTTATGTCAATATGTTTATTTAATTATTTCCATATCTATCTTGGAAGAAGCTAGTAGTAATTATTAACATCCAATACCTGATTTGGCTTAATAAATGTTCCATTAAACTGCCAGGGAGCACAGGTTACAATACAAAAAATGTTTGTATGATACTTAAATTGATTATTATATAAAACACCCTGTACAATTTCAAAGGAAAAAGCAAGATGGAAATATAATAAAACATGTTTGTGAGACCTATCCGAGAACCTGAAGACAAGACATTCTTAATACTTTTTACTATGAATATATATATCATTTATTCTGATGTTAAATGTTGGTTTTAAACAGTAATTATACACTATAAGGACAGTAGTATTGGGACAACCTCACATTACACCTACACTGTTAGAAATAAATGTTCTGTGCAGGTACATTTTTCATTCATCGAGGTACAAACAATGTAAATGTACCCTCAAGGGTACAACAGTGGTTTTAAGGTCCAACTGTGTTCCTTAAATAAATTTATACTAGTGAAAAAGGGTATATTTGTAGTTTTTCATAACCTAATGTTTCAAAACAGAACAATACAATAAAAAGCCTGGAGATGAGATGGGGTTTGCGGAGTTAATACAACTTAGAAAATATCATTTCAGTGGATTATGGTACAATTTTGTGCCCTGACTAAAGGTACTTTAGATGTACCCTTGAGGGTCCCACCCCAGGAACAAGAGGGGTACTGCCCCAGTGACAGTTTACTACCTTTTTTTCTGAGAGTGTACAGGAGCTTTTACGACATCCTATTCTAAATCTATGGGCAGTAACATGGAGATCATTTAGATTTATAATTTAGAACCTATTTTGCATTGTAATTTGTCATTTGACTTTTAAGAAGACAGTATCATGGTCTCCAGTCACAGCACGCCACTGTATGAGAGTTCTGCATATTTATTAGCTGTAACCAGTGTTTGTTATGTGAGCCTATCCCAATCTATGTCTATACAGCCTGTGTTTGGAGTGCACGTGAGATGCTTCCTGTAGCTTTAAAGAACATGTGAGCTGCTCTTGCAGGTTTAGTGTACTGCCTCCTTGAGATCATACTGCTATTTCTCTGACTGCTGCAGTTCTGCACAAGACTAAAGGTACGATGACTTTAATTCTTATTAGTACTTTTATTAGTAAAGTTTCATGCTATATAGGCTTTTTTATAGCATTTGAAAATTGATTCATATCTCTTTGTATTACTCACCAATTTGTGTAGAATTAGCAGGTGTTTGTATGTATGCCATACAATACTGTAACACAGCATGTTAGCATGATAAAAGGCTTGTGAAGACTTCATTGTGACTTCAGTAAGATGCCCTACACCATCTATCTATCTATCTATCTATCTATAAATATATGTATACATATATGATGATATACATATTTGCATGACACATAAAATGCATGTATGATGTTAGTACTCTACAACATCAACTTCAAAACTGAAGAAAGAAAATGATGTGTCCCAAATGATGAACAGAACTGCAGAGGACTCTGAAAAGGAAAGCTGAATAACATTGAGAATTAAGTTCTAATAAAATTGATGTCCAGAATGCATTGATTTTTTTTAAAAGTGGTGATTAGATCTCAGGCAGATAACATACCAAAAAATAATTGTATGTACATAGCTATAATATATTCGTTATCATTTAAAAATTCTTGATGTCCAAAAAATTAAATTAAATAATTAAATACAACATCTTTACATACTTTCTTCCAAGTAATTAACTTTTAGTAGTTTATAGTGTGTATAGCATTTTAGTCTACACTGTATGAGTAAAAAAAATTACAATTACAAGTAATAGATTTTATATTTTTCCGGTGTTTTAAACTCAGCAAATAAGGATAAATTGTGCACTAAAATTTGCAGGAAAGATACTGATTTTCAGACTTTCACACACTTCAAAACAGTTGGATCTTACTGCTCAGCATGTGGTCATGGGGGACAGGGATGCAGTCTCACTTCCTGCTCTAGAATAGCATGTGGCCAAAATAAGGCTCTGGCTATAAACTAAAACTCTTTTTGTTTCAGTAATGACAAGAAAACATGAAACAGACATTTTATTTATTCTTTTTTAAATGAAACCTAAAACTTCACTTTAAAAGAAATAAAAAGATATTTTTGAAAAAAAAACATTCAAAATGCTAGATCACCACATAATCTATGTAAATTTCTAAGCTCTGAATATTATAATTTTTTTTTATAAAGTTTTTTATCACTGTGGGACTGCAGTTTGAATTAATTTGGTACAATGCTCCATTTGATGCTGCATAATTGATGAATTACTTGAATTACATCTCACACCTTATGAAACACCATGTAAGATTATGTCAGAATTGTAAAAGTCATTGATTCTCTCTCTGGCTTGGTGGATCTACAATGAGAAAAGTGTAAGAATAAAAAATCATCAAGCTCTTCTTATGGAAACCAAAAGCACAGAGTGACTCCATGGGAGTTTTAAAGATATCAGATGGACTTGCAGTCCTAGCATCCTGTTGCAGCCTGTGTTGTTGTACTTGCACTTTCCAGGATGCTATTGCCTAATTTTACTCTGAGGTCAGGAGCAGACAGCAGGACTCCAGCAGAGGGTTGCTGTGTTGTGCACAGTATCCATGTCTTCCATATTTGAAACATCCTTCAGCAGCTGAGAGGGATTATTCTTGGACTGGGAAAATATGAAGAGCTTGCAAAGGAAACAAAGCTCTAGTACAAAAATAGAGTGTTACTGTAATTGATAATTACATTAGCACCGCAATGCACTGCACACATATTACATAATCCCAGGAAGAATCATTGAGTAATTGCTTGCAGAATCTAATTAGAATTGTTAAAAGTATTACAATTTTTTTAATGTTGTCAGCAGTGCTAACAATCCATCTTGCCATATTACACAAATTTTAGCATGATTGAGCCATTTAATCCTAATAATATCCATATATTAATCACTAGATCAATGACCAATTTAACTACTTTTATTTATAGGAATATAACATGCCAACCTTTAACAACTCACCTGAGGTTTTATTGAAAGACAAATCTCTGACACAGTGTGTCTTTGATGAAACATGCAAGGTGAGGATGAAAGCTGAGATCCTTCTAAACGTCTCTACTTCTGAGGCCACGAGGTCTTACTCCTTTCTCAGCAGTGATGGGACTCGCTGTGTGGCATGGAGGAGATATGATGGAACATTTTACTCCACCAAAGAGCCAGAGGAGTAAGAGGCTTCACTGCCATCACTTTGCTTTAAGAAATTATTCCTTGCTGATACACAGTACTGTGCAAAAGTCAGAGACCACACTTTACCTATTTTATTTCAAGTAAAAGGCAACTAAGTATGAGTTGCTTATTTTTAAAAAAGAAAACATGTATTGAAAATGACACAGAAGAATAATTTTCAGTTTTATTCTGTGTCCACTCTTTGCCTTTACTACAGCGTCCATTCCTTTCTGGAAACTTGCTTCTGCAGGGATAGTTTTCCAAACCTCCAAAGTTCAGTCTTAGAAGTCGGTTGCATTTTCTAGCAATCTACATTATCCCAAGCACATTCAGTGATGTTGAGGTCTGGACTCTGGGGTGGTCAGTCCATTGTTCTAAGAACACCAGCAGCTTCTTTGTTTGATTTGCAAATCTTCTTCTTTTTTGTCTACCTGGTCTTGCACGGTTGTTAGGAGTTCCATTTTCCCTCTATTTTTATAGTTTTTAAAGTTCCCTTTTGGAAAGTCCTGTTGTTTCACCTATTTTCTTTTAACTTCACCCTTCCTTATGTATTTAATAGCTGTTTTAAATGGAAAAAAAAATATTGGTGCACTTTTCTACAATACTTTATGAATCATAAGTTGCTAAAATTTTTTAGATAACACTGTCATACAATATCAGAAATCCCTTAAGCAGGTTAGTTTGAGATTACTTGACTGTTTGCACAATGCTGATTGGTGGTGTATACACTTTCATCGCCTGTTAGCTACATTAGCCTACAGCAGCTGCAGTGCAAAACTCAGGACACAAACTTCAGACAACAAATATATCATGACTGACCAAATACATTTGGGCTTAAGAGGAGAACTGTGTGGCCAAACCACCTCTTTAATTAATCTGTGTTACTCTTTTCAAGGCTGATTGACCCTGTTGTTGGAGCTATCCAAAGTGGTAGTGTAGATGTTTTGCTGGAGATGATTGCTGCTGGAAGAAGTTTGAGAGAGAGATCTCAGCAGGGCTGGATTTCTCTGCATGAGGCTGCGGCTCATGGACAGGAGGAATGCCTTCGTGTGCTGTTGACAGGTGAGAAGAACAGAAGCAGACTTGACCTCAACCTTCCCATTCTTTACATACACAGGATCCTTATCACCTAGATGGACTGGAAGCATCTCCACATCAAGACAGCTCTCAGATTACCTCAGCTTTACACCTCTTTTTTTCCACTAACGATTTCCATTAACATTAACGTCACTGCAATTCAGTTTCCACAAACTTTGTAACAGTGTAAACTGTAAATATAGGATAATGCAAGTACACGAAACACAACTTTAATGTCATATCCCAACTTCTTTCATTCAGTGCACCCTGAGCTGATTAACAGGCGTGACCTGAAACAGCGCACTCCTCTCTTTTTGGCTGTGGAAAGTGATCAGCTTGCCTGTGTGGAGTGTCTTCTTGATGGGGGTGCTGATCCAAACATTGGCAATAAGGACAGAGAGACCCCCCTGCATGAAGGTACCAATATCATCATTCCCAACACATTGTAAAAAAAAATCTATGCTCACCCAACACTTTATTAGAAATCAAAGTCATCGCTTTTGAGAGAATCAGGAGTTAAAAAATGATACAACATTTTAACATAAAAAGTTAGTAACTTGGCTTGATCTAAAACTTTGAGTTCTTTCAAACAAGTTAGAGATGTAACAAAGTGTTGTTTTGTTAGTTTAGTGTTAGAAGTTTAATGAACTCAAAATAATATATAACTCAAGCCAGGTTACTTGTTTTTAAGTTAAAAAGTTTCTATCATTTGTTACAGTGTGCGCACTCCAGCAATGTGTTATTACTGTCGATCTGATGTTCCCTGTCTAAAGATGGCATATTTGTTACTCAAACATGGCCAAGTTACTGTTCAACAGATTAAATTAGAAGAAACTGAATCTAAATTACCATCAGGATGTAAAATATCTGACTTTAATTGATGGCAGATCTACTTTACTGATGTACAGTGAGAGTTTCCCATCTGTTTATGCACATCCTCTTGACATCCTCATCAATGGCTTCCTCATTAGTGGCCAGTGTCTGACCAGAGAGCCACTGCTGACTGAATATTAGTGGTTGGTGGACCTCTCTGAGACTAGAAGTGACACTGACAGGTAAAAACACTGTAGTGCCCTATACACTACCATGTCAGTGTGATTCCTGCGTTGAGAAGATAAACCCTCAGAGCTTCTTAGGCCTGAATGATTTTTGGGAACTAAAAATAAATCTGTCATTTTTCATTTATAGAACCATCACGCTTGTTGTATTAATCAGTTACATGCACAGATAGACTCCAAGCGAGGCTTGACCTGCATTTGGCCCTCAGACTAAACAAATGACCTTTCGGTCAGCAAATTTAAATAGTTGTGTTTTATAAGGTTATTCTTTAAGACCCTTTTCAGCTTAGTCTTACCCCAGGAATAGAGCCAGTGAGTCGGCTTGGGATCCAAGAGCGACCCCTCTGGTGCAGTGCCGGCCGGCTGTCGAGATTTCCTCTCAGCTAACCTGTCACAGCATCACTGCATCACACACATTGCATAATGTATTTGAACAACAACCAAGCACAATATCAACAAGGCTACTAAAAACTTACTAAACCATGTTTTTGGTATTGTAAAAAAAACAGGTATTTATGCCCTGTTGAACTATTAAAGTGTATTTTCGGTTCACTTGGTCTGGCCCCAACTTAAAAAATGATACATTGTTGCCTTTAAGTTCTGGTTCACTTAACGTTCACACTGACATATTTGACATAGAAAAGAAGATGTAAAGAAAAGTCATTTGGATAAAAAAAGTCACTGACTGGACAGATGTAATGATACATATTAAGTAACAATAACTGGAATAATGTCCTAAAACTTACTGAACCATGCTGTATTCTGGCCTAAGTGAACTACTGGGTTATATATATGTCTCATTTTATCTGTCTTGTGATACTCTAAACCAATAGGTCACAAGAGGTCATCCGTTTTTCCACGACACTAAAACATGCCTGAGTTGCTTTTCAGACCTTGTGATGATTAAAAAAAACACAAATCCAAAAAAGCATCAGAAATTCATCTGTTGGTCTAACCAAAGGGAAATACTAAAGCTTTGTATGCTGGAAGCTGGGGTTCAACTCTTGGTTTAGGCTTTAAGGGTAGCACTTTTGGCTTACCTTGAGGCAAACTCTTAACACTATGTTTAGTTTCCTCTGAAACATGATTACACTGTCTCTCTTTATAAAAGTGTCTGCAATATGCTGTGAGGTAGATCAGTAGATCAAGTTTTATTCCCTTAATGTTACCCTTTTTTCCCTTGAGCCCCTGCCCCTGAAAGTCTAAATGTTTTGTGCATTCAATTTGTATTGTCCATCACAATGGCTAAGCCTGTGAGGTGGAGAATGCAGAGATGGTGAAGCTCCTCCTGAATGCTGGTGCTGATGTGAATAAGAGCTGCATCCAAGGCTGGACTGCTCTCCATGAGGCTGTGTGCAGGAACAATGTGGAGATCTGTGAGATATTACTGAAGGCAGGAGCCAAAATCAGCACACCCAACATGTATGGCCTCACACCCGTCTTTGTGGCAGCTCAAACTGGAAATGTAGAGGCATTAAGCCTCCTCATACAGTACGGTGAGTCAGCAGTCCATATTGAATCAGCCACAGTGGTGCTCAAGCCATTATATTAAACCATAATGTAATTTAGATTCTGCTGAAGTATTGCAGGTTTATTCATTATTTTCAGAAAGGAAGTTTAACTGCTAAGCCATTGATTAAGCAATCTGTCTTTTGTTGAATGGCCCAGGTGCAAATGTCAACAGCCAGGCGAGTGATGGTGCAACTGCCTTGTTTGAAGCCTGTAAGAACGGCCATGAGAGGGCCGTGAGGCTGCTCCTGCTGAATAATGCTAACGCCAACCAACAGACCAAAACTGGACTCCTCCCACTTCACACTGCTGCCCAACATGGCCATCATGGGTTATATCATAATTCTTTGATTTTTTTTTTTTGCTATATATACATTATACAAAGATACATCGTATGTTCGCAAATGAAGTTGTCAGGCCTCCATTTGCCATCTCAGTAGATGGTAACACTATTTAAGATGTTTTATAGATTTACCTTTACTTTCACAGTCCTTAATTATTATCACATTTCTGAAATAACAATTTGATGTAAGACCTGAACACTGTTTAATCGTGAAACATATCACTTAAAGTATATTTGTACGCAAGGGTTAAATGCCTCTGGTCAAATTACATGTTTCTGTTGACTTAAACAAGCAAGTTTTTAGTTCACTATTTCTATTTATTTGTTGAGTTTAATATAACATAAAATATGCCAAAACTTTTATACAGGTCACAAAAACTGTTAATAAACAGACTCACCCAAATTTAACCAGATAGTTTATTAAGAATTTAAGTATTTGCAGATAAGTTGTAAGGGGGCATAAAAAGAAAGTGTGACAAGGGTCACCAATCTGGTCCTCAAATGACCGGTGTGGCTGCAAGTGTCATGCCTCATAAGTAATCATCTGTTTGAAGACTGAGACCAATTGATTTAATCAGTGGACTCAGGTGTGCTTCTACTTGGGAATGAAAAGTTGCAGCCACACCCCCTTGTGGATCAGACTGGACATCCCTCTTTTAAGCCAAAGACAAGTGCAACATCTTGTCTCCCTCTCATTTATCCCTCACGCAGGATTGTGTCCTTGCTGATTCCAGTCACTAGTAGAGCCAAAATACAGCGCAGCGGCATCAGCCCCCTCCATCTCGCTGCTGAGTACAATGAGGATGATGTCCTAGAACTCCTGATCCAGGCTGGCTTTGACGTGAATGCTCTGCTGGCTCCAGAGCGTTCCTGCATGTATCCGGACCGGCGTACCACAGCGCTGTGCTTTGCTGTCAGTAATGGAAACACGGAAGCCACTGCCATTCTCTTGAAAGCTGGTGCTTGCCCCAACCTGGACTACTTCAGGCCCATACTGGTGGCTTTGAGGCAGGGCTCCACGCAGATAGTACAGCTGCTTGTAGAAAATGGAGCCGACGTAAATACCCACTTACCATACATGTTGACCAGTTTTCCAGCCGCTGTCACACTCTGCCTAAACTACCTGCCCTTGCTGAAGCTCCTCATGGACAATGGATGTGATGCTCTGTCTTGTTTCCAGTGCAAGTATGGATGCAAATCACATCCACCACTGAAGTCTAACTACAAGTATGGTCTCGGTGTCAACAGAGAGGAACAATGCATGCAGGTTTGTACAGGAAACTAAATTTATGGAGCTGGTTTCCAGATTAATCTCAAGATAAACTAAAAACGTGCCCTTACAGTGTTGTTTTATAGCTGGAAATGTGCAATCATCTTTGTTTTGTTTACTAATCAGTATATGTGATGAATTTGCTGACAGTTCTGTGAGATGATCTCCCATCCTGCAGTGGGTCACAGGGCAGGACCCATCATAGACCTGCTGTTGAATTATGTGGGTCATGTTAAACTCTGCTCTAGACTCACTGAGCAGCTGGACAGCAATAAGGAATGGGCCTGCATCAAGGACAGAACAAGTGAGTTGGTGCTCAAGATCAGCCATTTTCAAACCATGGATTGTGACCAACAGTTGAGGACAAGGGGGTCGCAAGGAAGCTACATCAATGCTTATTTTTGGTTGACACTGGTAGACATAGTATGGTGTTGCACATGTTTCAATTTGAAGTGATGTATTGAGCAAAAGTACACTGAAAGCTTTAGGGCTGAAAGACATTAATGATGAGTTTGTTTTATTTCACTTCATAAAATATTTGTTAGTTCTCAGGACAAGCAATACCTCACCAGGTGGGTCCTGGCATAAAAATTGGGAACCCCTGTTCAAGATCACTGTTTTCCAACCCTGGTCCTGCACACCCACTTTAGCTCATGAAGGGCTGGAATTAGCTGATTAGCTACATCAGGTGTGTAACAGCAGTGCAGAGCAGGGGAGCAGCCCCATAAATGGCCAGGGTTTGCCGGCAGGCCAAAAGTTTTATTACACATTTCTATAAACCAAGAGTTGCTCAACCAGTTTGCATTGAAGTCCCTATAGTTACTGAATAATAAGCCTTAGTATGTAATAATTTTGAGGGGTTAATACAATATAACACACATTTCAATAACTATGTAGTTTTTAAGACAGTTGTTTCTTTTTAAGCTCTTATGCCTTCTTTTCTTTGTATTTTTTGCTTAAGGGGCTCCACGTTCATTGAAGCATCTCTGCAGGCTGAACATCCATCACCATGTTGGGCCACACAGACAGAGTAGTATCAACAAACTCACTCTTCCAAGGAGACTAATCCTGTATCTGCACCATGAGGAGTGATGAGTAAGAAAACTTTTCAGTACTTACCTTAACATGACCTTATCAACTTGACCTCACCATTTCCCCTGGGAGAAATCCCTGATGCTATCTTAACCCTTACAACCCCAAGCCATTCCTGGGTGTATTTTGCTACCTTTATATTTAAGCTCACAGTGAATTTATTTCTGACCGCAGTATGTAAGTGTTACACGCCTATTAAAACTGCAGAATCTAAACTACACTCTCATAAAAGATGGTTCTTCAAGGGTTCTTTAATAAAGAAAATGGTTCTCCATAGAACCATGAACACTCAAAGAACCCTTTGCATGATTAAAGGGTTCTTTGCATCATAAAAGCGTTCTTCAGATTAAGGGGAAAGTGCATAAATGTGCTATAGACGGTTCTATATCGTACCTTTTTGAAAAGGGTTCTTTATGGCACCCAAAAGGGCTCTTCTACTGTTACAATGTCAAGCTTGTAACAATAGAAGAATGCTTTTGGGTGCTATATGGAACCATTTTCAAAAAGATTCTGTATAGAATCATATACAGCACATCTGTTTACTGAGAAAATTAGCCAGTCACAGCCAGATATGTTAATTATTAAAGGCAGCATCATCAGATTCTTATAACTGATTAGTAACTACCCTGAAGGCAGATTTGCACCATAATTATTGCTTTATTAATAATGGCTGACTGATGACAGTTGTCTGTCTCACTTTCCATAACTGGGGTGGCCAGAAGGGTGACCATGCTTCATTCCAGGGTGGCACTGACCACCCAAGGCCACCCTGTAGAAATCAGCACTAGAATATGTTAAAATATATAATATTTGAAAAATTATAGCACTCGATTTGCTATGCTCAATCTGACATGATAATGTGTTACACACAACAGCTGCATAGTTTCTTTGTCAGCTTGCTAGGCAATTCACAGTTTTAACCAAAGACTATAGCCAGACAAAGCAATTATTCACAAAATTTGTGTATTTTATGTTCAGACTTCTCAAGGCTTTTGCATTACCTGACTTGCTAATTAGCTTACTGATGCTTACCTAGCTGAAGGCAGATGCATTCTGATGTGCTGTAACGTGTGATGCACTTCTGAGTCAAAGTTGGCAAAGTCATGTTAAAAAATTATTTAATCATTATAATAATTAAGAAATATACACTATTACTGAAAGAACAATCCCAGTATAACTTGCACGAGGCACAGCACTTCCTCTGCCCTTTTGTCTCCTGCTCTTTAAAGTCCTTGCAGCTGCTGCTTGGACCAAGGCAGGTCTTGCAAAAGGTCATATGAACTCCAGGCTCAATGCTGCAGTAGCACTGCCGGATGTAGGCTTAGAAGGATATAGCAGTCCTTGGGAATAGCTATAAATACCTAATGCTTACCACCTGCTAGGATAAAGTCTCACTCTCACTGCTGTGCCTGCAGAGGGCAGAGGAGAGCTTTTTCATATCTGTAAAAATTATTGTGTTGGAGGCAAGAATAATCTAAATATTTGAAGTGAATTATTCATGTTATGATAGGGAGTTAACAACCTCATAATGCCATTCTGTAATTTTCTCGTGGAATACATAATATTTCTTATAATAATGTTAATATGTTCCTACATAAGGCTCAGTTTGTGAGCAGTAATGTGGAATATCCCTCGAACTGAATTAAAATAATAAATAAATAAATAAATAAATAAAGTGATCAATACAAGTGATAAGTTTCAGTTTTAAGACTGTCATGTCACTTTACAGAAATTTTACTAATTTGGCTTCCTTGACCCTTTGATAGCACTTCCCTGTACTCAGCTGTTTCACTTACATCATAAAGACTATGAAGACTTACTTTTTTTTCTTCCATGCAAGGTATTTGCAAGCTTTTGAAAGCATTATTCTTACTCTATCCAAATATTTATACTGACTTTTTGCATAAATTATCGTTATTATCTTTGGTTTTGTTATACCCTACCAGTCAAAAGTTTGGGATGTGCCTAACTGTATATGCATTTTTCATAAAGATAAAAACATTTGATATTTGTAAGACAAATGCAAATAGTGAAGCTGATGTTTCTGTACACTTGTTTTCAAAACAGCCATTTTAAATTATATATATATATATATATATATATACATACATATATATATATATATATATATATTATTATTGCTATTATTGTTATTATTATTATAAGTCAGAAATCACTCTTCATTTATTTCATTTCCAGTCAAAATGGTCTTTAAATAAAAGTGTTTCTTTCTTCAGGAGATATTTCTGAGTAGATTAGATATCCATTGGATAATCCACCTGCACAAGGAAAGAAAGAGTCAAATAAAATAAAATAAGTTAAAAACAGGGCCTTTAAAACAATGTTTTTTATTATTGTGTCCACAGTTATGGTATGTCTATCTATAGGATTCTCACTGCCTCATTGCTAAAATGAACTGGGAAATGTTTTGGTGGGCCTGTGAAAAAGTGTGTAGCGCCTACTTGGTAGATACAATTTCCAAACACATTGTGCCCCAGCTTCAGGTTTAGCTTATTACTGACAGTGATCACCCTCAATATTTCAATGCTTCTGTCCTGTGGGGTTACAAAACAATAGCAAGACTGTGTACACATTGACCAGAATGCTGGATTCATGTCAACAACACAACAGTGCCACACCCTTCACTATAAGCCCTGTGACCACTCACCACAGGCACAAATTTTGCCCAGTGAAAACAATATAGCTCATTTTACAGCTGAGAAGTACACAGATGAGAAAAATAACACAGCAAACTGAAAAAACTAACCGAATCATCCAAGGTTAAAGCCTACTCACATAGCAGGTGTAAAAAAATGTATAGACCATGTATCACTCACCTTTAATGACTCAATACACTGAAGTTGATGTTAACTTTGATATTTTGACCAGTCCAATTTAGTTTTTTGTCATAAAAGACCAATGCAAGCACCACATTCACAGGCCACTGACAACAACACTGTTTTTGTTTGTTTGTTTGCTTGCTTGTTTTTGCATTGGAAGAGCAGAAAACAACATACACTGCTTGACTGGGGACAGGGTCTCACTTTTGCAGACCCCAATGGGACATCTAACCATAGCTGGACCTTCAAATTCAAACATTGCCGCACTGAAAAATACCTGAAAGCTTAAGGCAAGCTTAAGCACTGGAGGGCTGAGAAAAGAGGCAGAGCTTTAGAGTGTAAGGATTTTGAGCAGCAATAATACAGTGACAGCACACACAGAAAACAAATCAAATTTTATTATCTTTAAAAAATAGCTTAATAATCATTCTGTCCCCATTTGATTGGGCAGGCCTGTGATCAGTTTAGTAAGGTCCACACATACACACACCCTACCTGTGGCCACACCCCTGTTCATGCCACAGAGCAAACTGTTCAGTTTATGACTGAAACTGGCACTGATGACACCAGTGTTTTAACATCAAAATAAAGTTTCGGAACTATGATCAGATCTAGTATTTGCATTCATAAATTTGTCATAACTAAGTCTTGGCAGCAGTTTCCACTTCAAGTGTACATGCCAGCGGCCTTTTTTTAAATCAACCTGAAGGTCCTGTCTTTGATTACTCAAGGATAGATGAGGATTGGCCTTTAACACCGAAATATTTGTCTGAATTAATAAACTGAGCTCAAATATCCACACAAGAAAGTAGAACATCAAAAACAATTTCCTAAATCCCTTGGAGTCGTGCAAATCCATAAGGAGAGTTAGCAGAGTGCTTGTTAATACTAAATTTATTGACACAGTGGCTTTATAGCACTTCTTGTGTATTTCATACTGGGCTCATTTAGACTGAAGGTAATTACACGAGTGAATACTCTGTCGACAGCCACAGTGTGGCAGTACTGCTCCATAAATGAAAAAAAAGGTCTTACTGTGAAACAACATGGTCTGAATTATCAGAAAGGCTTTTCACAGAAATATAAAACAAAATAATGTTACAGAGAATGCTGCAGATAAAAGCATTTTCCTCTCTAACCTGGGGCATTTGTTACAATATTTAGTGAATAGCCCGTAGGACTGTTCTGCGTAGGATCTATAGCGTAGCTTTGAACTGCATTTCGTTTCCCCTCATTGTCCAAAAATCTACTTTACCTCACAATGCATCACAGGCCTGAATCTATCTATCCCCTGTCAATAGAGTTTGTGGGATGGGCCATAACATAACAATCTATTCTCCCTCTCTCTCCCTCATCTCTCATCCAGTCTAGCTCAGGCAGTCGTGTGGATAAATGGCTTTCGAGAGGCCGACAAAGAACATCCATTATACAGCAGCCCGTGGCCAGAGAGGGGAGGGTTTCATCACCATTTGTTTAGCACAGAGTCTTGAGTGGACAAATAAAAAGTGCTGGCCAAAAGCAGCAGGAGCACTGCAGGGCTTTCGATCACAGTCCTGCGCAGGATGACACTATAAAGCTGTTTTAGGGCGGCTTGGCTGGCAGTGTGAGCTCCGGCCTCCTGAGTGTGTGACTCTGCTCTTTCACTCAAAGCCTCTGTGCTGTCATTTAAGGACAAACTCCAGTACTGTATTTTCCACTAGCAATATGCACTGAGCATACACTGCAAAAACTGATATCTGGGTCAGTGAAACTAGCTTAAATCTCATCTACCTAACATACAGCACTGTCAGAGATGACCCCTCATTTCTTTAATTTCAAATCAGAACAGCCTCTAAGTACACAGTATTCATTTTTAAGCATCAGGAAAAAAGCAGAAAACATATATTTAAAGATTTAACAGATGATCACACAATATTTGGTGTGCCCACTCTTTGCATTTAATACAGCTTCCATTCTTTTCAGGAGACTTGCTTTCAGCTTTTCAAAGAAATCTGCAGGAATACCTATAAAGTTCAGTCATAGAACTTGGTTTAAATTTATGTTTTTCATGATCCAAGTGGGCTAGTCAGTTCATTGCTCTGAGAACACCAGCAGCATATTTGTCTGATTTGCAAATAATATTCCTCTTTGTCTATTTCCTTTGTCTATTTCAGACCGATAGCATCGAGTTGTCTTCTCACAGTGGAAGGATGGACAGAAAGGATGGACACCTGTGGATTTTTTCAATTCTGAAGCAAGAGTTCAGTTAAATCTTTCCATCTCTCAAAGATGAAAGCTTTAAGTGCCGTTTATCTGATGGGGACAGTTTTGGTGGTCCACTAGGTTTTGGACAGTTGTTAGGAGTCCCATTTTGTCAGTATTTTTTAATAAGTGTTTGAACTCCACTTTTTAAACTCCTGTCTCTTCACTTATTTTCCTTTGACATTCCCCTTCCTTATACAAGTGGATTATCTTATATCTAAACTTTTCACAAATACCTCCAGAAAACTGAATGACTTGCACTTAATTGCTGTTTTGAGTGAAAATTAAATAAATTAAAGGTGGTCTCTGACTTTTGGACAGTAATGTATGTCATTGAACATTTCTAAATGTGTAACTAACTAAAGTCAACTTCCTTGAATGTGCAAACATTTTTAGCTGCTAATGCCTGGCTCTGATTCTGACTGTAATACTCTTGTGCTTGTGTGTGGCTTGCAGATAGCCATCATTCAAACTTTGAGTGCACTTGAGGTTTCTTGTGGCACGACTTGCCACGCTTCACTTGTGACGGTGTGATGGTGCACTGCTGCAGTGTGCATAAAGCATGATGTTCATGTGTGTCAATCACAGTCGACCCCTCTGATCTCAGAGGGAAGCTCAAAGCCATAAGCTCTGACGGACACCAGAAAGGAGATCCAGCGTCTGGACTGAAGAACAAACAAAGGATAAAATCAACCTAATTAAACCAAAGCAAGAAGCTGCAGAGGCTATGGTGTGCGCACAGGGCTTTTTTCCTGTTTGGAAATGTCAAATGCGTGCATGCATAAGTAAGTGAAGAAACTTCTAAAAGGTTGAAATGGAGTCGGTAGCTGTACTGAAAAATATCAGTGATTCATTATGGGAAGAAAAACATAAGACAAAAGATGAACTCATAAAAAGGGCATAAAAGGGCAATTTTAGTACATCTTACTACTGTACTCTCATTGTTTATTATGGTGGTGATAGTACTACAAATGAATAGCTCTGAAGTCTACAGAGTTCTCAAGCAAATGAGGATGAAGTAGAAAGGGGAAGAGAACAGTAAGGTCACCATGTCCCTCAGTTTAGAGGTGCAACTCTCAGGACAAGAACTGAGCCACATTAGAATGTTCAAGCTTTAATTTAATTTGCAGTGATTGAACCTGCATCTAAGACATCACTTAGATCAGTTAGCGCTCTTTTTTTACACATCGATATCCACCACTCACTGGAAGGTCACTTCGACATTAGCTTTTTTCTACAGGCCTAATTTTTTTTTCTTTTCTTATTCTAGTTTGTTCTTAGGACAAGCAGTACAAATCTTCTAAAGATGTTAGTGCAGTTTGGTCAACCAAATGAACTGGAAATATAATAACTGTGTAATTATCAATTGTATCAGAAATGCCTACTGTTTTACCACTAATTGGCCACTTTTATTAGAAACAGCATTGTACTTCTACTCACTGGCTACTTTATTGGAAACATCTACCTTCTACCTCAACTCTCTGGCCACTTTTTTTGGAAACACCTACCTCATGAAACTCATCGGTCACTTTATTAGAAACGTCTACCTTGTACTTCCACTCACAGACCACTTTATTAGAAACACCTTGTACTCCCATCTACAGGCCATTTTATTGGAAACACCTACCTGTACTTTCACTCACTGGCCACTTCATTGGAAACACCTTGTACTTCAACTCACTGGCCACTTTATTGGAAACACCTACCTTGTACCTCAACTCACTGGCCGCTTGGAGACACCTACCTTGTACTTCAACTCACTGGTCACTTATTGGAAACACCTACCTTGTACTTCAGCTCACGGGCCACTTTATTAGAAACACCTACCTTGTACTTCAACTCAGTTGCCACGTTATTGGAAACACCTACTTCATACTTCAGCTCACTGTCTACTTTATTAGAAACACTTACCTTGTACTTCCATTCACTTGCCACTTTATTGGAAACACCTAACTTGTGCTTCAACTCACTGGCCACTTTATTAGAAACGCCTACCTTGTACCTCAACTCACTGGCCACTTTATTGAAAACACCTAACTTGTACTTCCACTTGTCAGACATATCAAATGATATGTCACCCCTCTTACGCTATTCACCATTGGTCAATTCATGAACACAGGACCACTGACTGGGTGGTGAATGGTGGACCATTCTCAGCACAGCAGTAACACAGTATGTGTGGCACTGGTACGAGTGTATTAGGCACAGTGGTCTTGCTAGAGTTTCAGCACATATCATTGTCACTGCTAGGTTGAGATTGCCCAAAAATATCCACCCAAGAACAGGTCTATGGTGGGAAGCTAACCGTTGAGGAAGATCCACAACCTAACACAATAACTGCACATTAACAGATTGCCTGCAGTCGTTAACTGTTCACCAGCAAGATGGAGCCACAAAGTAGAGGTTTCTAATAAAATTGCCGATAAATGTACACTATGTGTCCAGAGGTTTGTTGACACCTGCTCGACAGTCCAATGGTGGTGGGCTTTATGCTCCTCTAGCTTTGGCCTTGGACATGTTGACCTTAGGCTCATGTGCGGCTGATCCAGAGCATCCCATCCTACTGGCAATGCTTTTCTATGGAGGTACTACAAGCTGCAGTTGAACACCTGTGTTAGCAATGTGTGCACCTTAAAGTAGCTGAATTAACTAATAAGAAGGAATATCTAGATACCTTTGGAAATGTGGAGTATATTGTGCTGCAGAATGTGGCCATGTCTATTCATTTCTCCAGAATCTGTTCCTATCCACAAAAACATCAGTTTTGATAAGTAGGTACAACCATTTCTGTCTCTTGTTCATGTCCATCACACAATCAGCAATTTCCCAGAGCCCAGGAGCTCTCCCCAAGCAGTGGCCAACCAGCCCTCAGGAACCCTGAGGCACCCCATGTTGTTGTTCAGTCCCACCTACAAAACATTTCAGGCTTGATGATGACTGACACACCGAATCAGCGAAGTTTGAACGAGCATGGCTTTTGAAACCACTCCAGGCTTGGGAAGCACTCCACTGCAGTCGTAAAAAGGCTACTGTAGGTTTGGCTTGCAAAGACACACATAGTGCTATCTCTGTAGGTGGCAAAAGCCAGATGCCAGCTTTACTTCAGAGCCCTGACTCTGCACATTAGCCTAAGGCTTATGTAATCACCATCTTTCTCACAGTCTTTTGCCTTTCTCTGCAGAATACAGAGACAAAGAGGCACCTGAGAGCAGCGTGCTGGAAATTTACTCACACATTTTGTTTACAATGAACAGCTTTTATTGATGTACTGCATATTCCTAATTTCATTACATGAATTATTCTTGTATCATATCATCTAATGTTCAGAATTAACAACTGCATGGCAGACAGATAATATTGCCTTTTTATTGTTATTTAATTTCTTTATTTATGTATTTGTTAGCAGCAGCTATACTGATGTGTGCACCTGACCATTTTTGGGTCCAGGCTAAATAGTGCTGGGCAAGTCTTTACCTTCAGGCATCAATCCCTTACCGTATGTCCATTCCTAAATTGTAAAGCTCATGTTTTCTACATGTTTTGATAATGAGACATAAGTTAAATACTTGATTAAATGTTGAGGAGTAAACACATCATCTGAAGGCACAGTTAAGGGTATAATGAACTCAATACACTATTAAAAAAACAAAAAATAAATAAATAATCGGAATTGAAAGGATCCATATCCTACATTATTCTTGTATTTTTTTCACTCTGAGCTCCACTTAAAGATTTGTGTGGGTGCATATACCAAAAAAGGCCATAATTCATTGCAATTAATTGCATTTCCTAAAACCGCGTATCCTCCTGGGTTGCAGTGGGGTGCTGAAGCCTATCCCAGCAGTTATTGGGCAGAAGGCAGGAAACACCCTGGACAGGTCATCAGTCCATCACAGGGCAGGCTGAATAGGCAGATATGTGTAAATGTGATGGTTTTGGTGACATCACAAAAGCAGTGAACTTAAAACATGCTGTTTTTGCAGATTAGTTGCCATGGATTAGTTGCATGGACCAGGAAGAAAAATTGGGGTTTTCCATGATATTACTGAGCAACTTTGCTAAATATTGCTAAAACCATTGCTGAGGCACCCACTGACCTTCTCTGAGGGTCTCTCATTTGCTGTCTTTCATTGAAACCACTGTCAATGATCAAAACTAGACATCTGAGTGCATCCTATCAGAGTAAAGTGGGACGGGGCGGGAGCAGGGATTATGCTATGTCTGCACCCTGGCTTAAATTGCCAGACTTTTTTTGGAATTCTAGGGCTGGTGATTTTTGGGGATTACTTTATTAGCAGGATGGTGCTGCAGGCACTAAGAAAGCTCTGTTTGAGAACTTTTATGCGTCATAATTAAACCAATTTGCAGAGATTTTGTAACACAAAAATGTTGAAAATCTAACTGAAACTGGACCTCAACATCAAAACTTGTATAGACTTTGAAAATATGTGTTTTATATGCCTAGAAGGAGGATGATCACTTATAATATTCTTCAAAACACCCACAAATTAGCATCTGCATCGTGCAGAAAGCAGTCTAGTCCAAGAAGTGCCAAGTACTTCTTTAGCAGCTGACTATTTTATTATTTGGGACCCAGATCCAGCCTAAATAACTTTTCAAAGTCAAGAGCTGTTACTTTCATTTGGAATACTATTCAAACTGTTATGGCCCCACTTTCAGATTAGGTCTATAACACTGCATTGAAACAAAACTGAAGATGGGAAAAGGAGCGAGGAACAGATAAAGCTATGTTTGGTGCACCCAGACATGCACACGTAAAATATTTACAACTATTTACATGTAGATTTACAAACATTTACACAACAGTCATGCTAGAAATTTCTAGTACTGCCCTGGGAGAGAAAAATGAGGGCTAGAGTAGAGTCCTGCATGGTGCATGCCTCTCTTACCTGGTTGAAACCTCAGGTGGTACAAAATAAACCAAGACAACTTTCATGTAAATATTAAATATTGTTCTGGTGGCTGTTTTTAACAAAATAGCTTAAAAGCTCTTGTGTGTCCGACCCTTGTTCCTTTACACCAGCTAACTGTTTTAGAATGCCACATGTTACAGACCCCATAATGCCTTAGACTTAAAATGAGGGTGTAACATTTGGGGGCTTTAGGTGTATGATTCTCACTTGAGATGGAAGAGAGAACTGGGACCAGCCCCTACATTTATTTTACTGGCTTAAATCGGGAGCATTTTATGAAACAGTTAAGAGGTCATAACAAAATGTAATTACATAATTACATTTTTATGTACATCGATTCACACAATCAATTACATTTAGATTTGTTTTACATTCTCTATCAACAGCACAAAATAAGACTTTAGAATCTGCACTTTCAACAGAATTTCTTGGATTGTAATGAGCTAAATGTGATAAACAATGAATACTGAATTGCACTGTTTTGTTATCTCCAGTGATAACTGCAGCTTCTAAGGGGTTAAGAATTCATTTTGGTAACATCTTAAGCTGTCATATGTAGCAGGAGTTTTCAGGTGTGTTCGCACTGCCAGGAGGACCATGCAAATCACAACCAACTGTACTGCAGGATGATGCTAATCAGTAACACAATCCACCCTGCCAGACGCACCTGGCATCGGAACTGCACGCAGGCCTGCTTCTCTTTATCTTCCCCTAGACAAAACAACCCTTCTCACAGCCGCTGTGTCACCACAGTGTGTGCTCTTCACATTTAGAAGTCAAGCGAAATGAGAGTACCTTACTGACAGGTTCTCATCTGTGATTCTGGAGACCCCCTACTCTCCATATTTTAGTGTTTTTCCCTCTCACAACACACTTGATTCAGCTAATCAACTACTTACCAGGCCCTCCCTTTGTTAAAGTAGGTGTGGTGAGGCAGAAAAATATTAAAATTATGTAGATCAGGGGGTACTCCAGGACAACCAATAGGATATAGCACCATTAGGATCATTGATGAGCAAACACATTGTCCTCAAGCAGTTTGTAACTGTTGTAATTTCTGCTAATTGTTAGTTATAACAATTACATAGTTTGTTAGCTACATTAGCCTTGTAGCTTCATTGCAAACCTAAGAAGCAAATTTCAGACAGCAGGCATATCTTGGCTGATTGATTACATTTGAGGTAAGGGTAAAATGGTAAAAATATCATTTTTTTTTGCCAAACAATCACTTTAGCAGTAAACATTCAGTAAAAGACTCAAAGAGATATCACCAGGTGTTTAATTTTAGGCATTGATTCTACAAAGTTTTGGTCCAAAAAGGTAAAAACAGAAAGCAGTGAAATCTACAAAGACCAGAAATTCCATGTTTTACCTTGTCAAGCTCATGGTTTTTTGTAAATATATGCTCATTCTGAAATCTACGCCTTCAACACATTCTAAAACAGTTGAGAGAGGGGAAATTTAAATGTGGTGAAAAGTACAAAAAACATCTTAAACAGGTTAAGCAATTATTCTTGGGTATAAAAGGAGCATCCACTCAGCGGACGTTTGTTGGCCTTCACCCTCGTTGGTGTTATTGTGTGATTGAGGAAGTCCTAGCTAGTGGGTGGAATTGGATACAACTATTTAGGGAGAAAACTGGGAAAAAACACTGTTTGTGGGCTCCCAAGTGGCACAACTATCTTAGTGTTGGTCATTATTAGGCCAACACAGTTTGTCGCTTCATTCACAAATGCAAGTAAAGACTATACAATGCACAGTGCATGCAATATGTCAACATCATACAGAAACACCGGTGAATACGCTGAGCTTGAGATCATCTAAAATGGCCTGATGCGCTGTGGAAACATGTATTGTTGTCTGACCAGTCAACCTTCTAGATCGTTTATTGAAAAATGGTGTTCACCACAGAAGAAAATGACCGTCCAAATTGTTACCAGTGTAAAGTTCATGCCCACAGTATGAATAACTTGTACATCTGTGAAGGCATCATCAATACAGAAAGATATATACACATTTTGCAGAAACATATGCTGCCTTCTACACAATGTCATTTTCAGGAACGTTTGCTTATTTCAATATGACAACGTCAAGCCACGTTCTGCATATGTTATCTCAGCAGGGCTGCATAGAAGTAATCAGAAAGTGTGAGTGCTGAACTGGCCTGCCTGGAATTCAGAACTGCAATTCAGAACTACAACAATGATGGCAGCATATGGTTGCACAGCAAAAAATCCACATTTCAAACTGGATCAATCAGTATATTGATTGTTTTCCATTATTATCCAACTATTGTTGAACATGCACACACTTTCTAAGCCGGTTATCCTTCTGGGCTGCGGGGGTGCTGGAGTCTATCGGTCTAGCGGTCAATGGGCGGAAGGATTGGAAACAGTGTATATTTACAAAAATAAAACCAAATAAATAAATAAATAAATAAAAGCATAACACCAATGAAGTACTTAAGGTAAACCATCAAATGTCATATTTTTGCACTGATTTCAATTAACTGCAGCTCAAACTGAATTTCCTAATCACTGTTCTCTATTTTTATTTGCGTTTCACACACTGTCCTAGCCTTTCTGAAACTGAGGTTTGTGGACAGTAAGCTGAGAAAATGTGAAAACAATTACATTTAACTACTATATTCCTGTTTTAATGTAAACCTCTTGCTTAGAAAACCTCTTGTTTGCATACACAAGTTGTTGGTCTGATCTTCAATGAGGTCATTGATGGTATAGAGTGAGCGTGGCTCTGTGACCTCTGTTGGTCCGGGCACGTGGCCCATGCTGGATCAGAAGGAAAACCCTGTCAGCTTTGATGCAGTACTGAGATGTTGCCTGTCAGATCCATACTAAGGGGCTGGTGGCTGACTGCCTGACTCACTAACCTCAGTTGATAGCTCTCAACATCCTTCTTGCCTCGCACAGGAGACATAAACAAGGGCAAGAACTCCTGTCCTATGAATACATTCAGAGCTAAGTTGTGATGTGTCGTAGCGTCCTGTGATGTCATGTAATGTAGTCATCATGCACTGTAATCCTGCATTTTGTTTTAACTCAAATAAATTAAGTCTGTTGTACATAAAACTCAGTATATCCCACATATTACTCAATAATTTTAAGTTAAGAGAACATTTTTGATGATTTTGTACACTCAAATGGCATTTTTGAGTTGAATTAACTTATTGCTGTTTAGTTTAGTCTGTTGCTATGGCAACTTTGAAACCCTACATTCAAAAAATGACAACATTTCTGTTGGTTTTAACTGCTTCTTTCTCACTAAAGTTGCTGAACAAATGTGTGAAACTGAGTGAAGCTAAATAAGCTGTATAATACAGTTACATGTTTGTTTTGTCAACACGATCTTGTTAGATTAAACGTATATTTCTTTACCATTGGCTCCTGGCTCCATCTATTTGCATATTGAGTGTCTCTTTCCATTTGTTTTACTCACCGTCAGTGTGCTTTCATTTCACCCAGGCTGCCTTTCCTCAGGCGTATGTGTTTTATATATGCTTTACTCGGCTGCCTGACATTGTGTTGTTGGCTAAGAGTGGAGGTTATGGTTCCTTTTGCTAATGAGTGGGGGTTTGTGTTGGTCAGTGACCATGTTCACAGTAAAGGTTAACTCTTCGGTGTTTGTCAAAGTGGTCAATATCACTTAATTAGAAAAAAAATCCCAATTGCCTAATGAAACGTAGTTAAACTGCAATTTCAAGACGTTAAATATAAATTAAATAAATTAAAATAATTAGAGTTTACGAGTTGCACATACATTTGTTTAAGTTAGCCTAACACAAAAATTATAGTTATTCTAACTCAAGTTTTCATTACACATTACTTAATTTTTTTAAGGCAACCGGTTTCCTCAAATTTTTAAGTAAATTCAACTTATACGGGCTTACAGTGTGTAGTCATCATGTAGTCTTGACTATGTTCTTCTAAATGAGGTTCTGATATTATTACACTTTCTGGGCAAAATATAGCTGATTGGTAATTTATTTTTATGAGGTTTATAGTAAAAAACCTGGCAGTGGCATTTCTATGAAAGTGACGATTCACGAGAAATGGAAGGAAAAGCTAAGGTCATGGTTGTCACACTCAGATGCTCTATCCAGACATACAGCATCTGACATCTATTGAAATGTTAAGCTGGCCACAACTACATTTTGTTAGTTTATGTTCTGATTGGCTGTACACAGGTACATGTGCAGGCACTTCCATGTACCAGGTTTGTATACAGGTCTGTATGTTGGAGCGAGATCTAGTCAATAAAATGAAAAGGTCTGTGAATTTCACTAAATCACATGTTTAAAATGAGTATGACTTTTCCTTAAAGAATTTAGTACCTGGTAAATGAGATTTCCTTGCTTATTTTCCAATGCACTTCCAACCACTTCCGCTCCATGCAGATATGGTTTTGTTGCAGCCCCATTTTTTGGTTGGTCCAACACTTACACATCACACAAAAAAAAATCATGACCAAACAAACAGAAAAGACTGGATCCTAATATTTAGGTGTTAATTTGGTCTTTCGATTGGTTGTTTTTACATGTGAGTCAAACAGCCATTTCCTGTCAAAGTGGTTCCTGGCCATGTTAAGTGATAAAATGCACCAGATAAACCCAGTAATGCACTGTGGAAAAACTATGGGTTCAAATCCAACCTTCATTATAACTTTGGGGCCTTCAGTTCCACAGTCATCTGTTTTTAAGCAGCATAACCTATTCATCATATTCAGGTGATCACTCTCTTTAATCATGCAGGTCTAGCCTGGTATCAAGAATGGCTGGGCTTATGATGCAACCGTCTCTTCAAAGGGAGTTTCACCTTACAGACAACCTCACTAAAACAAGCTGCAGATTCAAATATGTTGTTGAAAGCTTAAAATAAAAGAACTTATTAGTGTAGACAAAAGAACAAAGGCCCAAGCGCTAATGATATCACAGGAGCTAAATAATATATCAAACCCTGACCAAACTAACAAAAAAGACTGGATCCTAATGTTGAGATGTTAATTTGGTCTTTTGATGTCTGATGATCAGTTTTGAAGGGAAAGGGTAAAAGGGGACAGGGGTTTTGCTTTTCTGGTCAAATTGCACTGAGAAACAGTTGAGACTCAGCATGATGAATAAGGATCATCCGATTACACATAACAAGTCACCAAATGACTCGTCCACCATAAAGTCGGCCTAAAAAAGCCACAAGGTTAAAAAAGTTTAGGTTGAGATTTTTCAAAAGTTTTTCTTTATTTGCCAGATATAGGTGCTCAAGTGCAAAGGTGAGATTCAAAACAAGGCAGTTTCAGTCAACAGACATATATTAGTGCTACACAAAGGCCTTGTTCAGACTGCCAGCCCAAATCCATTTTTGTATATCTAGTTTGATTCCACAGTGATTTTTGAATGCAATTCCAATCAAATTTGCATCTCAGTCTGGACACTCTGGACGCTCAAATCGGATTTCCTCCATCTCTCCTGTGTCCACGTTTGAAATCTGCGTCACCAGTGTAGACAAATAATCACTGATGCTTTCGTTGTTACCACAGCAATCCATGAAAATAGGTTGGTGATGTCTGAAAGATAATTTGCTCTGAGCATCTTTTAACAGCTCATTATTAGAGCAAGACGAAGCCAAAAAAGGGCAAGTGCTTTGCTTTTGTACTTACTGGCTCTGACTGGTAATGTTAGGTGCTGCTGCCATGTTACATAGCCATTGTTCTATATATAGAACCACTTTCAGTATGGTCTCAGTTCAGTCCTAGAACCTTCAGGCATCATGAATGCTGATAATTGCCTTTCTGGAAAACATATGACTGGGATCTACAGCAAGATAAAGACCTAAAGCACACTGCTGAGAAGATCAAGACATGCTTATTAAACAAAGAAGCTGCTGGTGTTCTCAGGGCAATGGACTGGCCACCCCAGAGTCCAGACCTCAACATCACTGAATGTGTTTGGGATTAGTTGGATAGTGAGAAGCAGAAAATGCAACTTCTAAGACTGAACTTTGGAGGTGTTTGGAAAAATATCCCTGCAAATTTCTTAGAAAAAGAAAAGAATGGAAGCTGTAATAAAGGTAAAGGGTGGACACACTGTTGTTGTGTGATTTTCTGTTAAATATATGTTTTCTGTTTTTTTTTTTTTCACTGAAAAATGTTAACTTGTACTTAATGGATGTTCAATAAATGAAAAGGTGATCTCAGACTTTTGCACAGTACTGTACATGAACCTTAAAAATATTTTGTAAAACCTCTGTATCCACACTTACCACCTACTGTGTTGCCTGTGAAGAAGCATATAAATTACAGTAATTAAAGGTATACTTGCTCTACAATGTATATTCTGTCTGTTATGTTCATAATCCCATGAACATGTAATTATAGCTACAGATTTATATACTTAACAGATTTGTATAAAAAAACAGAAATTTGGATTATTTTTATCTGCAGCAAGATAAGTTCCACATTCCAAAACGTGCCGTCTCACGCTACAAGGGATTTGACTTTCTAAAGTTAACTTATTAAACTCTGGCTGGTTTCTTAACCAAGAGAGTACATGGACCCACAAGTTTTTGACCTACCATGTATAAACACTGACTTGCGGTCATAGCTTTTGTTTAGCTACAGAGATCCTCTTAATATCAGCCATTTAGTAAACTATCCAATTCTGTCCATGGATGTTATCTTAGTGTGAGAAAAACAGCACTTTAATGGGAATGGCAGTTCAACATTCTTGAGAAGCAAGAGCACTTCACTGCCATTAGAGGTCTATGGTTTATTTCAGCCTGCGCAACAGAAAGAGCCAACTTGTTGACACAGAAATAAGGTTGGCTGTTGTTTGATGCTTAGGCCTACTACAAGGAGAGAACACTGGTGTATGGCCATCGAGAAGGCTAAAGATAGGCCTATAGCAACACAAACCTGTTGTCAAAGGGCTGCTGAGTGTGTTCCTTCTTTATTATAATGCTAAAAGCACTAGAAGTTCACTTATGTCCTGTTATCTGTGGAGTGGCGTCAACTATCTCTCCCTGGAGCAGATGAAAGATGTTTTTTTCATGGCACTTGAAGCTATTCTCAGCTTAGATGCCTTTTAAAAGTGACCTTGAGGCTAAGAAAAGAGCTACAGTGGTGCGTAGGACACCATCATTGAAGTGTCTACGAAGAAGAGGTCCAAAGAGCCACTAATTACAGTGCTAGCACAGTGCGCTAATGCAGGCTAAAGATAATTGAGCTTATCAATATGCCTTATTGCTCTTTTTGTTAAGGGGGGACTAAAACATGGTTAAATTATATGGTTAAAGAGTGACTGAAACACCAAATTAGTATATACTGCCTTCCACAGAGTAAAAACACCAGTGTTCAGTGGATTCCAGAGTTAAATCAACTGCTACAGAGTCTGAATTACTAGGGGTGGGAATCACTCAAGGCTCTGAGATATTATATTTTCATGACACTTGAGCTACAATATGATTCTATTGTATTTTTTTTTATTTGAAATGTGTACTATGCTAAGTATTCCAATATGATTTATGATTATTACTTGTGATTGCAAATTAATCTTTCTCTGTTGTATCTAATGATGCTTCCGCTTTGTTTATCACTTAAACCTTTAAACAGAAACAAAACAGAACTGTAATAGACAAAGCAATATTTTAAAAATGTAGATTTTCTTGTTCTGAGTAATTTATAGTGTTGTGAATGCAGAGTTAGGAGTCTAACCCAAGGACTTTAACTGGTGCCACCTTGTGGATTAGAAAAACAATACTTTTGACATCTTGTTAGTCTACCATTGGGCTTAATTTGGGTTAGAATGACAATACTAATAAACAAATTACACTTTAAATATTGATACTTGGACTTCCGTGTCTTATTATATTTTTTTCACCTAAAACATTGCGATGCTACATTGTATAAAACTTTTCTCCCAGCATCATGATTTACCTTACATGTCTTTAGAAGGCAATTTCATTATCAAAGCCAAGAGTAGGAAATGTATCTAGACGGGATCACATTTTGATTTGTACCTCATCTAAACTGGCATTTTTGAATGTCTTGTACCAGAAGCTTCAGCTCTGTGCTTTTGAAATCAAAACTAAGTATAATGTCAGGATTTATTTATGAACCCCCTTTTAAGCCCCCTTTTACCCAACAGACTTCTTCATTCATATAATTCAATAATAACCCAATGATGTATCTCACTTTTAAGTGTATTTATTGAGTAATAAGTCTCAGGATGTGGACAGCTATTAAGATTGAGGGGTCAAGGCAGGGGTGTCAAACTCAACCACTACAAGGTCCATATAAAAAAATCTCAAAAAAATCTGTGTACCAGAAAACACCTTTCTTCATCTCTGGCACTTTCTGTTGCCTGTACTGCTGCTGAACTGCAACTAGTGTGTTGAGTGATGTGACTGGTGTGGTGGAATTGTAGTGTAACTGCCGTCCCATAGATTGTTGTTGCGGGAAAGGGGTTGTAGCGCACATCATGTTGCAGTGCATTCTGGGGATTGTGGTGCAGTGTTAAACAGGCTAACATTAATACAGAATTAAAATAATTTCGCAGGCTGAATGGCATTGGCCCACGGGCCGTGTCTTTGACACATAGGGGTTAAGGTGATTCCACATTCAGTATGATGACTTAGAAGACAGATCACTATTGTAAGTGTTGGTCTGGCACCAAGAACAGTTCATTGGCCAAGGCCCTGTGTACTATGGTGAGGATCCAAGCCCAACAAACTGTTAATTACAAAATAATTAATGAGAAATTGAAGTTACTTAGAGGAGCAGAAAAATGATCATTGTATCAGATTATTATGTTACACAGCACAATGTATCTCCTCATAAACGTAATAAGATCCTTTTGCCATTTTGGCCAAGGTAGCGCTCTCTCTGCAGAAACTGTGGGACACCTTGCCGGATTAGCATTGCAGCAGCTGGCCACTGAGGACCCTTCCATACAGGATCGATTTCCTGATGAGGCAAAGGCCTTAAATCACTGTGCCATGGCTCTGCTGACTCCACTTTACTCCTCAACCTGGAGGGAAAAAAGGCCAGCGAGAAACGAACGGCTGTCACAACACCATCTATCAACCACCGTCCAGATCAGGACACAGTCTCCCCGCGCTGCCCTCGGACAACACCGGCCCCGGTGCTTCAAGCTGAGTTATATCCACGGCTCTCCACATAGTGTGACACACCATTACATCATTGAGTAATGGAAAGACCATGTCAGCTTACAGAGATGTTTGGCAGTGTCTTATTAGAGCTGACACGCAGTTATGCTACTGTGTATAATTCACCTACGTCTCAGACACAGTAAGAGCAAATAGAAATGACAGACCGAGAACACATATTGCTTGTTTTGTCTTTAACGCCACACTTGTGATTTATTCCCCTCAAATGCCAGAAAACATTTATAGAGCTAGTAATGCTGGGATCTCCTTACAGCCCATGAATCTGGTCCACAGCGACAAAGATGAATAAACAAAGAGTAACTTTTTCAAATCAACAGCTCCTTTCTTTCTTCTCTCTTTTTGCCCTTCACTGAAGTGTAAAGGATTGTTCTTCTAACCAACAGAGTTGCCTGCATTGCAATATTTTTATCACCAACTGTGTTCTGGCATGCTATGAAATTGCCTCATTTTTCTCTGCAAATAGACAAGAGAGATGGCTTTGTAGCAGTCTTCCATGGATGACCAATTCAAACCAGAGATGCAAATGATTGCAAATGTAATTATTTGCCATTTATGTAGCACTGCAAAGGAGTCTCCATTTCCCCTGCTCATCAGGAAATGAATGAGGCAACATCTTTTCTTCAAATTGAACCGAAAATGAATAGTTTTTATCTCCTGTGACACAAAAGGCTTCAAGCCTTTCTGTTATATCAACTCAGCGAAATGAAAACGGCAACCGAAACTGGTGACTTCAACACAATATAATCTTACCCTGCCAATCACTGGCAGATCATCAAGAAAGTAACAGGGCTTTAAAAGCAAGGAAGAAGTTCAATTGTTTTACTGACAAATGTAAGGCAAGAAACAGATTGAGGCTATCTTTTACACTGAAATGCAGAGATAAAGCCTGTTAATTGTATTGAAGGTGCATTTTAAGACCGTACCGCACTAGACATTAAGTCACATTACACCATGGAGTCAGCAGTAAGACAGGGCTGATTGGGATCAGCTGTGGTGCCTCATGTTTTAAAGCAGCAGAGCACTGTGAAGCGCACAATGTTCCTCCCTTGACACTTCCAAGACACTAAAGATCTTGGACGATAATGCCTATTAAAGTCATCGCGCATAACTCACAAAGCTCTCTTGTGTTTCTTTTGGAACAACATCAGTGACGTCATGTCCACTGAGGAGACACTAAGTCTACATTTATGTTTAACTGCCGCAAAACTGGAGCTAACTTTGTCAGAAGCAGACTTGCAAAACAATGGGGTTCAAAGTTCCTCATAACACTGCAAATAATAAAAGTGCTGTGGTTCATCACGTCAGGGTAGCAAGAAAATTCTTAAAACAGGCCAAGAGGAACAGATAAGGATTTAAGAAAGAAAGAGCCTGAATAGGCCAAGAGAAATAAAGGCACTCAGCAAGAGGTGATCTTGATTGAACAGCAGCCTAATGGGCCAGGCTCTATCAGACGAAAGATCAGACAGATCCACCTTAATTTACACAGAGTCATCCATCGCTCTCCTAAACTAGATTAGAGTGCTCTTTAAGGTCCGTCAGCAGGCTGGGAGAACATCGCTGCAGACCATGCAGGACTTCCTGGCATCAAGCAGCTGGATCAGCTCTTGTCACAATATACCCCCCACCACCAGCAGCACTCTGGCCTTTTCTAATCTACTCTGCAATGCTCCAAGTCTCAGCTAATGAAATGGCATTGACTTGGCCTCCTGCCTATTTGCTAAAGGCAGCTCCTCTTTTTGATTCCCATTGGCTGTGATTTACGAGCTGCTTGGAAAAGTGTTAAGTCACTCGTTCTTAAAAAATGATTGTTTTAAGTAGCAGAAATCCATTTAGATTTCCTTAACTTGGCACACGAAAGCATGCTAATCATATTATTTAGGAACTGTTTCTTTTTAAATAGCTAGTTTCTGTTGTGTAGTTGTTTGTGCTGTAATTTAGCCTATTTTAGAGAATAGCATGTAGGTTATTTCAGAGAATGGCATAAGTAGCACTATCTAAAAGCAGAGTTATTACAGTTGTGAAATTTTTTTGACAGTTTTTATTTTTACTTACTTTTTCATTTTGGTTTTCGATTTAGTTTTAGTTGGTTGTTAGGGTGCATGAATAGTTTTAGTTTTGTTTTTATTATCTGAAAAATAATGGTTTTAGTTTAGTTTTATTTAGTTTAGTTCAGTATTATTGTATGTGCTGTGATAGCAGGTATTTGATAAGGGTAGAATAAAATTAATACAACAGTACAGTGAGCTTGGCTCAGCTCCATTTTTTTTAAAGATGGCCAAAGACAGAAGGGATCCACTTCTAACTTTTCATTCACACACTTAAAAACATGAAAACAAAAACTTCTCATTAAGTATATTTAGTTTAGGTTAGTTTTCCGGTTGACATTATTGTTTTGATTTAGTTTTTGCGTTTTGAAAACAGTTCTTTATTTTTATTGCAGTTAATGGGCATTTTTTACTGCTAGTTTTCATTTTAGCAATAGTTGTAGTTAACTATAATAAGCCTGTCTAAAACTAGATGGTTTGATCTTTTTTAAGTAGCTGACCAGCATGTAATCACTCATGTTGTGTGAATCTATAGCTATGAGAGTGAATTTCAAATAAAATTTCTAAGAACAATGTTGAAGGAGTGTGTGTTCATAACCCAAGCCACTGATCTCAGGGCAAACATGTTGTTTTACTAAAAAATCTAAACTTTTATAATTTTTTTATAAAACGTTTATGACTTTTGTTGTAGTTCTCTAAGCCATTGTAGGAATAATATCCATTACATCTTTAAAACAAATATGCCAAGTTTAGCAAAAAGCAACAGTGCAGGCCAGCCTTAAACATCTAATAGTCTAATATTAATTTCAGCTCATAAGTAATTGGACAATGACATGTTTGCTTTTGGCTCTGCACATTGGATTTAAAATGAAACAATAACGATGAAATTACAGCGGAGAAAGTCAGCTGTATTGAACCTTATTGGAATAACAGCCCTTTTTTGATACCACAATAAAGCATAAGTAACTGGACACATTAACATAATCTGAAA
The DNA here is from genome assembly GCF_904425465.1 of Colossoma macropomum. Lineage (NCBI taxonomy): Eukaryota > Metazoa > Chordata > Actinopteri > Characiformes > Serrasalmidae > Colossoma > Colossoma macropomum. The sequence continues at coordinate 24,098,719 of NW_023494795.1, read as the reverse complement.
AAGTACTTCTGTTTGAACCTTTTACAAATAATGACTGTGTAACAGTCCCATAGCCCATTACGAATTATGGAGTATTTTCCCTGGTGATGCTCTGTCAGAGTAATGCAGCCATTTACAAAGCCTGATTGTTTCTAGTTTTTCCTGTGGTCCTCATGATCTCTGGAGTTGTTTACAAGTGGTGAGCCTGCCAGTGACCCACTTGCTTTTTGATTATATTACCAGTGTATTAACTTTGATTATTCCAGCTGATTTTGATGTGATGCTCTGGCTATGTCTTCAATTCATTTATTCAGATTTTTTAGCCTCACGATGGCCTGCATTACATTTTATAACACTTCTGTCTTGTGTTTGAGAAGCAGTTGACCCCAGATGCAAATACAATCACTCCTATAATCAGCTCTACACCTTCCATGAGCTGTCTTGTTCATGAACAAATGATGCAAAAAAGCCCAGCCAACCAAAAAACCACTAAGCAGCCATTTGTCCAGTTATTAATGGTCTGTGGTTCTTTTAGAATGCATTTAATATAGATCTAACTGCCCTCAATCTGACATTTTGACTTCCTTAACTTCATAAACATTGATTCATTTCAAATCTAATCTGAAGTAGAGACAAAACCATAAACATTGTTCCTGTCCACACAATTTACATGTAGTCCACATCACACATTTCAGGCCATACCAAACATACTGAAATCACAGATATTGCAATGAAAATTCAATGGTAACCTGGTTTTCTATAGGTTAATTATTTCAGAAGTTAATGAATTGACAATGATTAATGTTTCCAAAGATCCAATTTAGGCTTGAGGCTCAAGTCAATAATTGTAGTGTTTACCACCTGAGTAAATTAATTTCTCCCCCAGAAGGTTGTAAAATCAGTTTCTGGGTGATCACTGCAATTGAGAAGAAGCACCAAATCCCAGAGACACAGCCAGGTGTTGGCAGCTACAGTCTCAGTACGTAAAACGAGGTCTATAAATTAAGATTCAATTTATTTGCGAGGGGATTTATGGCTGTGGTGATCTAATGGAGCAACCTCATTCAGGATTATCACATCAGAGAGCACTTCTGTCTAATTAAATTAAAATAAGGTGTGGATTTTCTGCAACGCAGTAAAACTTGAGCCGTCACCATAAGCCACAGCCTGGCAGAGAACGAGACGGAAAGTCTGGACAGACCAGAGCCATTAATTTTAGTAGAAGGAGCACCAACAGCAGCACTGACTTCCATCCAGAACTGTTACGATATAACTGATACAGATATGAACAATACAATAAAATGATGTTAAATGGTTTAATCTACTTGCGAAATTTTGTTTAACATTTTAGAAGGAAAAAATTATATGACAGACCCATTTGGTGTGGGTATATATGCTCTTGTAAAGATGGACTGAAATGGCCAGACATGTCCACTTTTCAAGATCAGTGCAACATCAAAATAAAAACAATTCATGGTCCAGCTTCAACTGAACATGTATACTCCACTTTCAAAATCCTGTTGCTGTTTTAAGGAATAAATCTGTCACTCAGTGTTGAGCTTTGAATTCAGGGTCTTTCACTTGATTGTAGAAGTGAAGTGAGCTTCATTACAATGTCTATGGTTTGTAGTTTTTACTATATGTTGTGAGAAAAATACTATGTGTATTTAGAAAAGCTCAGAAAATTGCAGCTGGTAACACAGATAAGGACTGTAATTTGAATTATGAACTTAATTAATTTACAGATAAACGCAATGTTACCTGCGTCTCTTGAAATATAAGCACAGAAAGCGCAAAGACAAAATGATATACTGCAGAAATAATATCTTGCAAACAAGTTAGTCATTCTTAGAACGAAGATTGAAAACTATTTAAAAAACAATTAAGTATTCAGACCTTACACATGTACAAGGATTATGTTATGATTTATTTAAACCAAAGGCATTAATAGAGAGAGTACTAAGCTGAATATACAGGCTGTTCCAAACCCTAACCTCTAATTTTCTACTTGAGGAAATAATACTTACATTTTAATTTTTTTTAATGTTGTTTTGTAAAAGGATGATTTGATTCATTTTAAAGTGAAACTGAAAGATGCAAATGTGTATTGGTGAAGTTTTGTTTGTGTTATGATTGTTCTATTAGTGACAAAATGGAATGTTCCATCATTTATTCTAATAAAGTGAACATAATTAGGGTAAAGGGTCACTCAAACCAAAACAATTTTAGTCTAAAGTCCAAGTCAGTTAAAAGTCCGAAATGTGTTTTCATCCCTGACTTTAAGCCAGTTTGATCCATATATGTATATAAAGAGTCAGGGAGCACTGTAAAACTGTTACCATCAGAAAAACAGTTCTTAAAGCTTTCATCTTTGAATGTGTTTGGAATAACTTGAATCCTGACTAGAAGAAAAGGATATATACCAACCAACTTCTAAGACTGAACTTTGGAGATGTTGATAAATATCCCTGCAGATTTCTTTGTAATATCTGAAAAGAATGAAAACTGTCATAAAGACAATGAATTACTGTATGATGACAAAGTATATCTATGTATATGCATATATAGGTCCATAAGTATTTGCCTAGTGCCTTTGTACACCACCATAGTGGAATTTAAATGAAACAGTCAAGATGTGATTCAAGGGGTTTTACAAAAATATTGCATTACCAGTTTATTAGCAATTACAGCCATTTTTTGCATAGTCACTCCAATTTCACAGGCTCAAAAGTATTTTGACAGGTGACTGGTAAGCAGTGTCATAGCCAAATGTGGTCTGTTCCCTTGTTAAAAAGCTCTGGAACTGATTCACTTGGTAGCTGTTCATGGAAACTCTCAATATGTGGTCCAGAGAGGTGTCGACAGAATTCTTTCTGTGGTGATAAAAAAACACTTCACAACATCTAGTTAAGTCAAGGACATTCCAGCGGAGGTTGGCATATCATTGTGAAAGTCTACATTCAAGAGACGCCTTCATGAATGTAATTACAGAGCGTTTACCACAAAGACGCAAACCACTGGAAACACTCAAGAACACTCAAGAAGAAAACGTCTAAAAAAACCTGACAGGTTCTGGAACAAGATTCTTTGGACAGATGAAAACAAAATTATCTCGTCACAGAATGATGGACAAAGAATAGTATAGAGAAAGAAATGAAGGGCTCATGATCTGAAACATACCACATCATCTGTCAAACATGGTGGAGGTAGTGTTACAGTGTGGGCATGCTGCCAATGGAACTGGGTCACTGGTGTTGGTTAATAATGTGACTGCTGATAGAGGTAGCAGGATGAATTCTGAAGTGTGCTGAGCTACACTTCCTGCTCAGATTCCGTCAAATGCTATAAAACTGAACAGCGCACCACAGTACAGATGGATAATGACCAAAAAATCGAGTGAAAGCAACCCCAGAGCTTCTTCAGACAAAAATATGGAATGTTCCTAAATGGCCGAGTCAGTCACTGACCTCAGCCCAAATCATCATATTGAAGACAAAACTGAAGGCAGAAAGACCCACAAACAAGCAGCAACTGAAGGCGGCTGCAGTAAAGGCCTGGCAAAGCATCACAAGAGAGGAAACTCAGCATTTGGTGATGTCCATGAGCTCCAGACTTCAGGATTTGCATCCAAGTATTAAAAATAATCCTTGTATTTATAATCACGTTAGTTTGTCTAATTAAAATGGATGGGCTATGTAAAAAACGGCTGTAATTCCTAAATGGTTCAGGCAATATTTTTGTTAAACCCCTTGAATTAAAGCTGAAAGTCTGCACTTCAATCACATCTTGACTGCTTTATTTCAAATCCATTGAGATGGTGTACAAATATTGTCCAAATACTTATGGATCTGACTGTATATATAGATATAGATACAGACTATCTTACTGCACTGGTAGATTTTGTACAATCCATCAATGATCTCCTAATGCAGAATCTTAGATATATGTTGGCTGCACTTCAGATGCTTCACTTACCAAGATATATTTTCCATAGTGAATGCTGCTGTACTGACACTGGGAGGTGTGTATGCACAGTAATTAGACATAGTGCCCCCCTCCTCCTCTCCATGTGCTCCAACTCTCTTCTTCTCCACTCTGCACGTTCAACTCTCTCTGCACACTCGCGCGAAAAAACGCAATAAGGATTCCCAACCGGGCAGCTGTACAAGAGTCTTCACCGGACACCGCTGTGGTCCAGACGTTTTCCTCAGCCCTCCCTGAGTAGGAACAGCCTCAGCTCTGTCCAGAAGAGGGGGGGGCAACACTGGGAGACAACATCGATCGCGCCAATGGCTGACCTCTCAGAACATCATCCCTGTTTCTGCACGTGTCCGTTCAGCTCAGGTGGTGCTCCAGAAGTAACGAAGAGAGGAAAGCTCCAGCTTGCGGTTTAGGGTGAAGCCCTCGTGCGTCGGCCAGTCTTCTCTCGCGCGTAGCTCCAGCTCTACATCAGCGTTTCAGAGCGTCGGTAGGTAACTTTTTTTTCCCGCGTCGCGCCGGTGAAACGGTCCAGTCCCATATGCTTCTCACAAGAGATGAAGCCTGATCGAGGGGCTCCAGCGGCCAGGATTTTGCCTCGGTCTCGCGGGCTGGAGAAGTTTGGGTCCAGCCTGCAGCGCACCACAGCGCGAGAGCATCATCTCCAACTTTAAGCCCCGGCACGCGGAGCTCCTCTTCGGATCCCACACTGTTCTGGGCTCTTCATGCCACCCACCAATGAGCTAACTGGGCAGGAATGTTCAGAGGACCACGCTGCGAGAAGCTCGAGGGCAAAGTCGCCGTTCAGCGCGAGAGGCTGGATTATTGAACCCTTCCAGAGCAGAGAGTTGTCCGCGCCTCGCGCTCGTGTGCTCGCCAGGTGGACTGTGAAGAGACAGGAGGAATGTTTGTTCCAAATTTGCCGTCGACCGCTTTGGGGGTTCTGCCTTTTTTGTTTAACCACTGCTTTCTGTCGCTGTTCCTGCCACTGTTACAGGTAGGTTGTTGGAACTGGGCGCTGAGGGTCATTAGGGATACTACACCAGGGATGTGCATGTCATTTGAGCATGGGGTTTAAAATGGGCTTGAAAATGGAGTTGCTTAGTTCTTCTGTGATGGAAAATAAAGAACTGTTCTTTTACACGTGTATGGGATGAATGGGTGAAGCTTATTTTACATCAGCTGCATTTGATGTAGAGTTTTTTACTGATCGGCTTAGAAAAAAAAAACAGTCTTCATTCTGAAAACTAAAGAGAATCACTAACTTGTTAAGTCCAAAGTAACTTCTGAGCAGACTTAGTAGTAGTGGATCCTACATAGTAATGCAAGTTAACGTTCTTCGGTCTTCAAAAATAAAGGTGCAGATATTGTGGTTATTTGGAGTGATGCCATAGAAGAACTAAAGAAGCTCTCAGCTGGGTGGTTTCAATTGAGTTTGTTTAAGGTGACATCTATTGAAGGGTTCTTTAGGGATCCAAAAGTGGTTCTGCTACGCCATGGCTAGGGCTCAATCTCACCAGGATGTGAACCTTTACACAGCTGGTTATGTGCATTATACAGCAACAGTAACACTTACCTGAAGGGCAGAATCCAGAGGCTCCATCACCTGTGTAAGCTTTTGATGACAACTAGCATAAACCTCCATAAACATTTATAAAGTCTTATTCCAATACGTGCTGTCGTAAAAGCTGCTTCTATCCATTTTGATGTTATCTCACCTCAACAAGTGTTAAAACAACTGACACTTGTGGCAGTGAATCACGAAGAGCTGATATGTTCTATCAGTTATGTCATCTAATGCAATTGCTCATCTCAGCACCAAAGTTAGCAAACGATCACCTCAGATCAACAGCTCACTCCAGCACTCGTCCTGCATTCCAGCTCTAGTGTCATTACTAAGTTGTGCAACAACATAATTAATATAATCACTTTTTTCTCCACTTCTTACATTGTGAGACTCCCAAATCATGAACCCTGTAAAGTGAACTGAACCGTGGGCTGACTGTATTGTTAGACCCCTAGTAATAGCAGCCTACTACTAGTAGTATTTGCTGATACGGATCACTTGATGTGCAAAGACTCAGAGTCCTCACCCATTGTTGCCTGCGGCAGCAAGCTTACAGGACATTAGCGAAAGGGTTTCCTGCTTGGTCTGTCAGAAGGAAGGAGAGTCAGGCTTTGCTCCACACGACTCCCACTCCTCTGGGGAGCTGAGGGGCCGAGGTGTGTGTAGGAGCGCTCTTGGAAAGACCTTAGCCTCCACACACCCTTCATTCTCCTCCTAGTGGGAGGGAGCTCCTATTAAACGTGTTTGTGAAGAGACCAGGCCTTTATGAAAATGAAGTGTGCTGTGTTGTTCTGTGATATTTACGGTGATACTAGTAACTGGGGAACTCCTGGTTAAATATTGTACAGCTCACTTTCATTATGGGTTTTGATGTGTTCTAATGATTAGGAAATATGTCAGCAAGTTTAGCGTTCAACCTATTAATCTTAAAGGGGAATTCCACCATTTTGTCACAATTTATGCATACCAAACAGTGGTTTGGTGACTAATCTACGCTCATACTTGTACCATTGCAGTTAAATCTATTCCATTTCATTTAAATATATTCAGATTAAAGTTGTTGTAACAAACTCTTGTATCTCCAAAATGGTAACTTATGAGGTTGCAAATTAGGATATTTTGATATGACAGTAGACAGTAGTTCACACAAAAAATTCCTTTAAATCAATGAAAATGAAATCAATCAATGAAAAAGATTTTCAGTTCAATATATCGCTGCTGTCGAAAACATAACCTTGTATCTCCATTTTTGTCCGTTTTTAACATAATTTGAAAATGCCTGTTGCCCTTTACATGGGAAATGGACCAACGGTAATGACCCAAAATGACTTGGAAAAAAAGTCTGGTTACATTGATTAACGTTAAAAGTAAGGTATGTTTTTACCTTCTCCTGTATAGTTTTCATTGTGGAGATACGAGGTTTTGTTCTGGCAGCAGCAATATGCTATTCTAAGTCACCTGTGTTGTGGAAGTAGTGGATTACTTGCTCTATTGAGGAGGAACTGATAAAATCACAATGGAAAGGGAATATTGGAGACTGGAGAATTATCTTGACGAATTCTGACACTGTGCTCTCCTCTCGTCGCCAGCATGCCCAGGGAGAACTCCAGAAGTCATGCTCTCGGAGCCCAGCAGCTCCAATCGAAGACATCTGCCAGCTGCCATGCCAGTGCAGACGCTACCCACCCTTACCACCCCCACCCCCTCCACCACCACCGCCCAGACTGCTCACTCCCACTGGTAAGAATCTTGCCCTTAGTGCTGTATTGCTGCTGTATATGCACATATTCACATCAGATCACTACTAACGTAGTACAGGACTGAAGAGGAGAAGCTATTTTGTCGGTTGCAATTTGTTCCTGGAGCAGCGTAACCACAGGCTATAGTTTGGAAATGAGCAGATGTGTTGATGTCTCACCTTGGTAGTGTTCCTTTCAAGAAAAACATGTAATCAGAGCTGCTTGAACACAAGCTAAGACCAGAACGCAGGTGGGTTACACGAGAACAATAGCTAGACTCTCAGTCATGATTACATGGAGCACCAGAGGGGATAATCATAAGGCCATGGGGATCTGGATGTAGCCAGATATCTCTTGAATGGTTTCTTGGGGTTCAACACAGGGAATAATAACTGTAGTATTACTGTAGTGGTAAAAGCTATTGGTGGGTTACAAAGGTGCAAAATTCTTAATTAATGCTCGCAGTGTTCATTTGTGTTCAACTGGACTTAAACACACACTGTAGGTGTTAATTCAGCACTATGGCTGTTAACTCAGTGCTATAGGGGTGTAACACTGCAAATGTTAATTTAATGCTGTAGGTGTTAATTCAATACTGTATATGTTAATTTAGTATTGAATGTAGTAATCCAGTACAGTATCCAGTAGTAATTCAACACTGTATGTACGATTTCAACACTGTAGGTGTTAATTCAGTACCATATGTGGTAATCCAGCAGTGGAGGTGTTAATTCAGTACTAAATGTGGTAATCCAGCAGTGGATGTGCTACATCAACACTGTAGGTATTAATTCAACACTGAATGTGGTAATCCAGGATTGGAGGTGTTAATTCATCACTGTAGGCATTAATTCAACATTGAATGTGTTAATTCAACACTGTAGGTATGAATTTAACGCTGTATGTGTTCATTCAACACTGATGATGATGTAACACCGTAGGTATGAATTCAACACTGTAGGTGTTCATTCAATACTGAATGTGGTATTCCAGCAATGGAGGTGTTAATTCAACATTGCAGGTGTTAATTCAACGCTGCAGGTGTTCATTAAATACTATAGGTGTTAATTCAGCACTGTAGATTATAATTAAGCAGTGTAGGTGTTAAGTCAGTGCTGTAAATGTTAATATAAACATGTAGTAGTTAATTAACACTATAGGTGTTAATCAACACTGCTGGTGTTAAATCAGCTCTGGGGATTTTGCTGTGTGTGTCTCACACGCAGTGCTGCCGAGTCAGAGGTTCAGGACTATTCAGTGCACACCGCAGTGCTGAAATTAAAAGTCAGCACCTGCTGGTAATACATCTGCTCTTCTGCTACATTCTGACTTTGCACTGAAACTGGAGAACCCCAAAGTATTTCCTCCTGAAGCGTTTTCTTTTAGGACCCTAGCCAGCTTCACTCAGTTTAAGCTGTTCAGCTGTGTGCACCGAAATGATAACCATGACTATGTCCCAAAACAGTAAAAAACAACTCAGTGAGGCAATGTTCTGTTATGTTGTCATGGTTTTGTCTATCTATGAGTGTGGGTGTTGGGGGCAGATTTACATCAGCGCAGGGGAAAAAATTAAGTGTACTGAAGTTTTTCCAGTTTTCTGTCAACTTCAAAAGCTCAAAAAATAATATTTTCCCAGAGGGCCTTCATTAGGGCTTTACAGACACCCTAAATCTGTGAAATGTGTTTGTGCCATATCTCTCAGCTTGCCCTGCAGAAAGCCACTGTGTAAAACAAGGAGAGCATGAAACATGTTCATGAAACTGTAATCAAGTTTAGTGTTCATTTATTCAGGCTTCTATGCTGTTGTGCTGAAGGTTGAATCACAAGCTGGTCTGGCAGATTGTCCCTGCCAAATGTTTCCCTGCACTTGCTTCTTTCTGAGCAATAAAGGCCACAAAGCCCAGTCAGTTCATTACAGGAGGTGGATATTTTAAGTCATCAGAGGGTGCCTGTCAGGCACTGGATCAATATGGCCTGGGCATGGAAAAGGACTATAATCAATCTCTCTTCCGACAGTTTTACAGTTTTAGACCTTCAGTAAACATGAGCAATAGACCCATAGAAACAAAAACAAGCTTGAGTGAAGAGGCCTGAGATTTATAACAGCTTATAATATTAATGTGCATTTGAAAGCTTTTAACCCTCTCATTCCTTCTCACGCTTTCTCTCTATCTGAACCATCCCTATCTCACATATACAGTCAACAGATTGAAATGAATGCAGACTAAATGAATTCTAGTACTGGGTCTGTTTATCGATTTATGGATAATTATAGAAAACTGCCATGAAATTGGTGATTAGAATTGATCTTTTTACCCTTCCACTCTGTAAGCATGAGCACTTTGCTCTCCAATCCATGATCTAGTCCTGGTTTTTCTTCAATGAGCTGTCCTGTGAGGCCTGACTAGCGCGACTCAAAGTTGCACTGGGTAATGGTCCATTCTGCTGAAATACAGACACACAACTGACATGCTACAAAGCACCCAGAAGCACCCAGGAAATTATGTAAGTTTTGTTGTCTACCAATATTGCTAAAACTAAAAATCAATGTAATGTCGCACGAATTAAAGAATAGCAGTTTAGATAATATATTGCCCAGTACCTTGACTAACTTGCTTGAATCTTTTGTCTGATATTTTTATGCTTTTATGTATGATAGGAAGTGCTACATGGGCATTATCTAGTGAAGACATTTCAGGGCCTTCTTCACCGTTAGAGAAAGGCCTATTGATTTCTGTGAAATAAAAAAAGTCATTTTAAGTTTTTTTTTTTTCTTTAATATAATCACCATGCACTATAGTAATGGTAATGCTAGGTTGACGAATTAGACACTTGCAAGGTTTATTTGAAAAAGGATTGATACAAAAAACAGGGTTAACACCAGACCAGATCAAAATCCAGTAGAGAAAAGCACAATACATGGGAGCAGGTGAAATCATGGTCATAAACAAGTGAGGGATGTAAACAAAGCCAATAGCGGATAATCTGAAAAACGAAAAAAGAGAAACAAAGCAAGGTCAAACACAGGAAAAGCAGTAAACAAGAAGCCAGCTCAGTATGCATTGACAGAACAGGGGCAATACTTTACAAAGTAACAGTGGAACAGACTGGCTTAACGGTTCTACAGGTGATGACCAACAGTATTCAGGTGACTTGGATCTGCTAGTTCCCTGGTGTCACATTACATACTGAGGGATCTTGGGAGGTAGAGTTCGTAGTGAGGTGAGAGTCTGACTGAGAACCAGGAAGCATGACAGTAATACTCTAATTTTATTGTTAAGTTTGGTTGAAAATAAAAAGATAAAGTTCTGAAACTCCCAACAGAAAACTATCCAATGAGCTGAACTGGGGGCCTAACTTGTCACCACTAACATAATTAGGAACTAACAGCTCACATTTTGATTTATAATGAGTGCAACCAATACTATGAGAAAAACATCACTTTATGCCTACTGGAAGTCCTAGATATGTCACTGAGTGTGAATACAAGATATGGAAAACAGCAGCTCTAGCTCTGTTTACTAAATAGACACTGTAAAATGGCTACAAGGTAATATATATATATATAGTATAATACTTATACTTTACTTACAAGCTTCAAATAAACATATAATGTCTTTTTCAAGCTTCAAATATGTGTTTAATCTAGAACGGCCAAAAAATGTTCCTGTTAATTGCCGTTTTCTGTGTGTGATCATACTGCTAGAATCCCAAAGGGGCTCTAGCACAAATTAGCATTATCGTAGAGGTGTTTTTTCGAGTTTTTGATCAAGTTTTGACATTTATGGCCCGAACTGAAGGCCTAGCTGTGATAGTCATTGTTCACCGCTGGCATTACCATTAACTTTTAAGCCCTTTGATAAGAAAGTAGGTGGTAAGCTTTGCCTTTAGGGCCGAATTGGCTTTAGAATTACCTCCTCAAAAATATTCATGAAGAAGTTGTGCTTAATGAGGACTCCCACACCTGTTATTACTGAGGGAATGATAAAAGGTTTAAACTGAGAAATACACAGTGGGAAGGAACAGAAAAGACGTTTAACTGCAGAGAGCAGGACAATTAGCATTAGCACAGCTGTCCTAAAAGAGGGGGATTAAAACAGAAGTTTCATTTTGGCTGCCCTTAGTTTGAACGTCCAAAGTGAAGTGTGGCATAGCTGGGTGAGCAGAGAGAATGTGCTTCACTGTGTGTGACCTTGCTGTGGACTGAAACTCTCTCAGCAACCCCCCCACCACCATCCCCGATAGACAACCCTCGCAAAGCTTAAAGGCAGCACTGTATCACAGTGTACAGAACCATGAAAGAATGAAAAAGGCCACAAGTGCTGTATGTGCATCGTCATTCATCTCCACCCATCATGACCAGAGAGCCAAATGAAAAGGCTTTTACGAAGCTAGTACTAACACATCATAATTTACCACTGGCAAATTTTCATTAATCACATCTAAACATTCACATAGTGCTGATTTAGCCCTGAATATTACCAAAGTGCTCTCGTATTTTATCGCTAGATTAATCTGCCTATTTTTAGCGGAACGGCTGAGGATGTAGATGAGGGGAAGTAGATTAGGCGGAATTGCTCCCAGGCTCTTGGGGAAGAACACGTTCCTTTAAGCCCAAAAAAGGGCATGCGTGGCAGGCTGCACACATGGCTAACTCCGCTAACTCAATAGAGGTGCTCTCAGTGTGTGTGGCTTAGGACAGCCAACCTTGCCCTGTGTTATGTTAAATCAAGTCTTGGACGGGCATAATCCTTGGCTTTCTTGTAAGATCCTGCTGTATTATGATATTTGCTCATTTTCTTGTTAGCAGGGACAATAGACATCTCTTCAAATCCAGCATTCTTTTGAATTAGCTATGCCTAGTGGAGAGCTAGCCATAAATAGAGAAGAATATATTTAGATGTCTTCATTTGCTTAGATCAAAGATTTGTTTTGTCTGTCTGATCAGAAATTTCTCTAAAAACAACTCGTTTCATCATTACCTCAAGATGAAAATAGTAACAACATATCATTGTTACTTTAATGTTATTGGGCTCCTTTAGCTGAGCAAATTTTTATCCACTGCCACCTTCATTATTTGACTGAATGATGAAATATGAAATTTGTACATATAAACAGCAGAATGACACACCGAGCTTTGATATGACTAGTGCTCTGCTTTTCCTGTCAACCTCTGTCCCCCAGAGGCCTGTCGGCTCGACTCCCCCTCCTGTCAGTCAAACTCGCCCCCCTCCTCTAAAATCCAGAGGGCTATTTTGTCTTGCAAAGGTATCAGCCTGTTTATGCTAATTCGAAGCATGTCAACATTAATTAAGGGCTTCTACATCGTGGCGAGTAATTACTCGTGGCCAATGCAAAAACACATCGTGATGCGTTAACAAAGTGAAACGTATTTGTGTCCAGCCTCACCATCTCATCTTGTAGGCAGTCAGGTGATGCTGCTGTTTGATCTGAAAATACATTTCTGGGATATGCGTGAGCCTTTCAGATGCGATCTCTTTGCAGAAGCTGTGACTAATTGTAGATAATTCCTACCCGTATCTCACTTTCGGATTATTCCATTATTCATACAAGTTAGATAGTGTTACCTGAGAGCTGGGAAAATTGCTATAGCAGAAGTGAAAAATTGCCTCACAGTATGGGCAGATAATGGTGCATGCAAACAAGCCCAGTTCTGAGGAGTATGTTAGTGCATTACATAACGCCATAAGTGACAGAACATTTGTAGTCAAGGATTTGGAAGTGAAAGAATGGCCTACATTACTCACCGTAACTAAACTGCCCAAATGTGCCTACAACACTGAGGTGTACGTTCTATGTTGATATCTTTTGATTGTCCTTTTACAGTATTATACTTTGTGATATTTTGCATTATGTTCCTGAGCAAGAACCTGAAGATGGTTAAGGAGAAATTAGTTTAGCATTTTGAGTTTTAAAGGAGTTGCTTAAGTGATGCATACTGTTAGTAGTGAGCGGTATGGCCAAAAAATGTATATCATGGCATAATTAAAATTTATGGCCGTTTCAGAATGCCTGACTCAAAGTCAGTGATGGCAGCCAATCTTCCTGACTGGCTTCTGTTTCCCCGCCGGTTCGTGGCATTGTCCGGCATGGTCCCCTCTTCCTGTCATTACATCTTCATCTCACTTATAAGACAAATGTCTTGAGAACTTCAACAAAGCGGAAGTTGACATCTTATTCAAAATTCCTGTTTCACTTTAAATGATGCAGCAGTTAAAAGTAGTCACACGTACAGCTGCCAGAATGGTCCTGCTGCTCCATTTAAGCCTGAACTTAAAATTCAAACTAAAGCTGTCGAATGAGAAGCCAACTTCAGTGTTCTAGAAATTCAGAAGTGAAACTACATTTAAAACAATTTTTGTTAGAAAGCAATAATTTTTTTGAGATTATTGTTCAATTTGAGATTTATTTTGTTTGTTAAGTACAGTTCTTATTAAAAAGCAAAGGGATGTTGCAGGATAATAAGCTACTGTTAACCTATAAAAGCATTTAAAATGGTTTTATTCGAAATAAAATATATAATGTGGTGTCAGACACAGGCTCTGCATGGCCGTTAGAGCTTAGGGGTGTGGCCATGCAAAGTGGCTCTTGGAATGTGCCATACTCCCAGTTAAAATGTTTAGTTGGTTGTGACTATGTTCAGTTTTCTAATTTTCCTGCAGCACCTCTTGCTAGACTGCATAAATAGTTTCTGATCTGAATTATTTACTGTAGCTGCTGTGGAGTTTTATCTGATTCAGAAGTAGGTCTAATCTTGTGATTTCTAGTGCATGGTGATCATATCATTTGTGAATTTGATATGGTTATTATGTGTTGTTGTACAGTCATAAAAGAGAGAGAACAGTTTGAGCCTGAGGCAGCTGCCTTGAAGGAACCAATATTTAGGCTCAGTGCAATTTAAACCTGCATATTTACTGTTCAGATAACTGATAACTTCTAAGTAATGACCACAAAGGACTAGAAAATCTAGGATCCTCCTGTTCTTGGATGTGATTTTGTTCTGCAGGTTTAATGTCTTTATTGTGTATTTAGGATAAATTCACTTGTCCTCAAAGTAGATGCCATCAGTCTTTGTGGCTGTTAAAAAATTTCTACTGAAAAACAAGAAAAGTCAGATAACACTTAAACAGATCTGTTCATTCATAAATATACCTTGGGATCCTACCTGTGTTATAATCTGAAAGGACATTTCAGTGGTAAAACTGAACAGGGATCTATCTAAATATCTAATGGTAAAAACATGTAGTTAGAAGATCTTACACTTAATATACATTTTGGACCATATTCAACTCATTAAACTCTTTATTATTCTGTGATGTTCTTGAAAAAAAATGTTTTCTAAGATGTTCGTCCAGAGTGACTGACCCAAGACTTTTGCTATCTGAAGGTGTTTTAATGTAGTTCTTTTTAAATGAACTGTACTCAGTTCTGCTGAAGTGAACATGAACGGGAACCAACTGTAAATGGCTTCAGTGCTTTTAGTGTTCACAATGTAAGCGAACATTAAGGGGACTCTGGTCTTGTTTAGCATTGATGATATCTCAGAGCACTTGCTGTTTATATCACAACTCCTTTAGACCTCAGACCACACCTAGGTAACTCTGAATTGTAGGTGGCATGGTTCAAGATCCGAATGTCTGAAACTATGGTAAGACACTCCGTTAGTGCCAAGCTGTAAAAAAAACAGCCAAACAGTTGCACTTTTTCATGAAAGAGGGGTCATTTTGTGTTATCTCATAGAAACATATGGAAAACATCATCTAAATATTTCTTGACTATGGACCTGTAGAATTGCCCTCTTTATCCATACCACTCTCAATAGACACTCTAGCAACAAACATATAATCTTGTGGATTTTCACTTTCCATTAAGCCACCAGCATCTCCACTAACCAGTCAAATGAAGCAGTGCAGTGCAATTATACATTTACTACAATGGCGTGTTCACAAATTTTCATTTATTGCATTCACAAAATATTGATTGTTCTCTGAACATTAATATCATTGTCACAATAAACACTTTCAGAAAAAGGTAACAAGTAATTTAAATAATATGTACATATAATGTTTTATTCACTTTTACTATTGAAATGTTGAGGTATAATGGGACCTTTAAAAGCCATTAGTCTATAGCTAAGAAAAAATTCCCCACTGTCAGCACTGCTACTTGGAACTAGATAACTGTGTGGGACAAGATTTCATCGTTCTCCAGCTATCACAGAAAATCTGCACCTTACGTCCTGCCCGCAACATGAACATTTGGTCCTGCCTCCATCCATGGAGTCAAATAGTGGGTTTTCATCTGCTGTAATCACAAATAAAATGACTGCCATATGTCAGACTTGCCTTTAGTCACCTTTATTGTCATGTATTCACCTTTATTAAGAGCACTTTCCACAGTCGTGGCCATAGGACTGTCTGAAGGCTCTGCTGTTTCTGTAGCCTACAAAAATTCAATTTACACATTCTTCACGATTGGTTGCTTCATGTTATTTAGAATGAGTTTATTAATTTTAGTTATTTTCCTGCTCCCGCCTGCACTGGGCTGGATAACCACCCTCTCATTGCTCACATATTACCACATATTATATTGTGGTAACATGTAAATACTGTTAAAGTTTTAGAACGTCTCGTTCACTCTCCAGTCCATACAGTCCATATATGTAAACAAAGCTATAAAAACAACCCCTTTTGAATGAATTGCTTCTGTGATGTCATCATAAAACAAATCATTTACATATAT
This sequence comes from Colossoma macropomum, assembly GCF_904425465.1. Classification (NCBI taxonomy): domain Eukaryota; kingdom Metazoa; phylum Chordata; class Actinopteri; order Characiformes; family Serrasalmidae; genus Colossoma; species Colossoma macropomum. The sequence goes on along the minus strand of NW_023494795.1, from coordinate 24,082,693 downwards.
CTACCTTTTCAGACTACAGCGGATTAGCTATGCCCATTCATACTGAAATAAGCTGCATTTCAGTCCAGACTGCTCTTTGAATGAGGCACAATACAGAGCAGCCAAACAGAGCAAAAAAACATACATATGTCAGTCTTAAAGGCACAGTAACAAAAACAGCCTGTTTAATTGTAGGGGAAAAGAGAGGTTGGAATGTGGTCGTGTAAAACTGATCGGTCCATAAACCCACACCAATGTGAAAAGTAGACTTCAGAGGAAGAATGAATTAAATGCAAGAAAAATGTGGATATAGGCCCTTTAACTTTATTGGAACAAGCCACCAATTCAAATTAGTCACTAGCATCCGTTACTGGAACGCAATAGAACAGGGTTCTTTAGCTCTAAACCTTGAAACCACTTTTCAGTCCTGTATTTTGAAATTACTGGTACTTAAGTGAATTGATGTAGCTGATTGACCACCCGGTGTTATACCTACCAGTGATTACAAAAAATGGTAGAAGAACCACTTTTGTTTCCTTAAATAATCTTTCAGTTGAGTTTTTTTTTATATCCATTGAAAGGTCCTTTAGGGAACCAAAAGTGTTTTTTCCATGGCCTCGCTCCAAAGAACCCTCTTTGGCAGCTCTATTTTTGAGAGTGCACTCCTCTGAAAGTTTCGAGATTGGCATAAAGTCAGGGGATTTCATGGATCTGAGGCCTCTAACCCCTACATAAATACTCCAGACACACTCACCTTCTCTCTGCCAATTTATTGTCCAGCTGATATGCTGACGGGCCACAGATCGATTCCCTGTGCTCCAGTCTGGCTTATCTGAGAGGACATTAGTAATAGAGGAGCATTAGCAGATTGACAGTTATTGGCTAAGAGCCATGCAATTGCTCAGGGCAGTCCGAGGCAGGTTAAGCTGACAGAGCGAACGAGTCCAAAACCTTAAACAGACCAAACGCTCTCAAGTCTCTATAAAGCTGCGAGTTACGTTCTGCTGATTATTTCTTTTTAATTTTGGGTTGATTATAGACTAGACATTAAAATCTTTTTATGATGCTGTGCTTTGGATTTAGTTTGAACATTCTCAATGTTATTGACTATGCATGTGTAAAAATATACATAGTTGGCCACAAAACATGTAACATTATCTGAAGCTTAACTTGTAAAGAAGCCATGCACTCTTTAAAAAAGGCACTACAAAGAGTTTTTTGAGCGGTTTCTCTTTCGCTGCCTGCTAATTTAAGTCATAGTCTACATCACTAGCTACTACTGGATGGCAGCAGCTACTCTGAAAGATTTGCTGACACACTTTTTTGGTCGTACTTGCCCTATATATTGACATTGTTGTCAAGTATTGTCAGCAAGGTCAAGCTACGTGGTAACAGTGGTGTAGAGAGACAAAAAGAGGCTTAGTTGGTCAAGTTTATAAATTGTTGTTGTGTATTTATTAATATCTCAGTGTATATCAAAGTTATGAGCGAAGTTACTCCAGCATTTTTCCAGCATGTGGTATGAGCCTTCAGTTCTTTTTACTGTGGTTCATTCCATCTGCTCATCAAATGTAAATGGATTTTTACTTATTGGACCTTTAATTAATGTGGGCTTTAGGAAGTGAGCCAGGGACTTCATCGATCACCCTCACCACGGCGACCAGCTTTAAACACCTCCGCCGCTTTTGGAATAATCTTTGTTGTACCTTACTCTCTGTGCTACGGTATGATGGAGTGATGTGATGGAGTGGTTTTCTGCCTCGGTATGACTAACAGTAGTAGGCTGGGGGAGGCTGCAGTGCCTGCAGGCTCTGCGCTGCCCTTTGCTCCGCTGCACACTGTCGTGAGCGTGGATGAGCCACCCACGGGGATGGGAGCCCACAAGCACTCCCTTCATCTGCCAGCAAGGCATCTCGTTCTGTAGCCAAGCAGAGGGAAGACCCTCTCTTACCTGTGTTTGTGATCCAGCACTGGCAGTCTGGAGCTCAGATAGTAGCTTATATTGCCAAAGGAGTGGAGGGATGGTAAACGAGGTATTGAGTGAATGATTGAGTGAGTGAGTGAGTCCTTGGCTCACTGTGACTCAGAAGATGGAACAGAAAACAGAACACTTGGGGATTGGCTTCCTGCCTAATTTTACTACACTTTTGTCTGTTAAATATACTGTAAGAAAAGTATTTTCACTGTCAAAGTACTCTAAAATTTAGTGGTCAATACTCGTTTTTTAAAAAAGATTAAACGAGAGTTAATAACCATATGCATACTATACATATACACATACATGTATTTTAACACTGCTGTTGTTAATTGACAGAAATAGAATGTACATTCACTAAAATGCAAATGATTACCTTTATTTCAGACGTTTAAGATTCAATTAAGATCAATTTTAATGCAGCAATGTTCAGCCTCAAGCTATGTCCATAAAGTCAAGCTACTCAGTGAAAGCGACTTAGAGACAAATGCTTAGCTAGCTAGCAACATTAAAAGATCTGTAGCTGGTGACCTTCAGCGTAGCGTATCAATCATTTATCTCTAAAAACCTTGATTTGAAAAAAGAAAATGCGCCAGATCATCATAACAGCATAGCCTAACTCTAAATTGACATATTTTGACAAAGATTTAATTGTGCACAATTACGTTTAATTGACATTTTCTTTTCTTTCTATCTATAAAAGATAGTATTTATAGGTGGAGCATGGATTGCTCAGATGAGCATGCATTAGTCAAACTTAAATTGCCTGCTTTTAGAGTTCTTCTCCATACAACTAATACAATATTTTAGTGGCATTGCAATTTATTTTGGTTTTCATAGCTGCTCTGTTGTCTGCTTAGTTGATGTGTACCGTTTGGTAATGGTTATGTGTCTTATAATGTCTGCTGCTCCCTCTCTGAGCCAAGCAGTGACCAACAGAAGATGCATTAAACAGCTGTTCAGTGAGTTTCCTTCACTAGCTGTGTTCTTATAGTTTTGTTCATGTTAGATTTGTTTATAGACCCTGCTTATTTAGAATCACCATTTAGAGTCTGCTTAGTCAGAGTTAAACATTGCTGCAAATAATTTACTCCGCATATGTTGTCTGTCACTTAACTATGCACTACTGAGTAAACCTTGTAGATGACATCAGTCAGAAAAATGGAAAGTTCTGTATACCACCCCATGTAATATTGAGGCAAAAATCATGTTTCTAGTAAATTATTTTAATTTAGTTTTAGAAAATTCAGTTTAGGTATGGGCTGGTTACATATATAAATGAATTTTAACTTTTTTGGTGAAAAAATATTTTACCTCCTTTATTTTTACAGTGCTTCTGTTAAAAAATGAGTATTCCCCATGTAAATCGTGATGGGATGAATCGATTTTAAATGAAATTGAGTATGTGCCAAAATACTTTTTAAAAATGTATTGATATTCAAGAGATGCCCTAATTTGTTTATTGGTTAACTGTATAATTTTAACTGTCCTTAAAGTCAACCTGAAATCAAAAGGGACTTGGTTTACCTTGGTAGTTCATGTTCCTGGTCATATTAACCCCCTATCGAGTGACCACAAATAAATCTTCCATCAAAATGTAATGACTTTCGCCAGCATCTAAAACGTCTTCTGATTTTTGGCCACCAAGAACCAAAAATAATATTAACCAATTATGGGATTCTCACTGGGTGGTTTTGAGGTGGTGGTTGAAAGGAGGTCACTCAGTAAACTCACTGCTGTCCTGAACAACACATCACACCCCCTCCATGACCTACTGGTCAGACAGCGGAGCACCTTCAGCAATAGACTCATTCAGCTCTGCTGTAGCAAGGAACGGTACAGGAGATCTTTTGTACCAACAGCGATCACACTGTACAACACCTCATTACTGTGCCGAGACATTACTGTATACTGAGCCACTGACAGGACAGGCCCATTGGGCACCAGCAGGACACTACATTATATCTCTCCACTCACATATGCACTGCTACTTTGATTATACATTTATACATACTCCATATTGCACTGCCACTTTGTTTATTTGTCCACAAATATTGCACATTGCACTGTCACTTTGTTTATAAATGTTATATTGCACAACTTTTAACATAGGTTATCGTTTACAGTGCATAGTCAATTGTTCATTCATTGGAGGGGACATGCACCACTGCATTGTCAACTGCATAGTATTTATGCAATTTACTTCTTATTTTTGTACTGCACATTCTTTTTATTGTTTTTAGTATATTTTTATTTTATTTTATTATATTGTTTATCTTTACTTTCTTTTTATGCATCTGTGAATACTGTAAGACAATACTTTGCTCCTATTCATTTTGCTCTTGTTTTGCTCTTTACTGTGCTTTGTACTGCTGCAATAGTAGAATTTCCCTCTGGGATTAATAAAGTGATCTATCTCTCTATCTATCTATCTATGATCCTCTCTGTACTACATCCGTCTCTATGGGTCTTAAATCAATGCTGTTTTTTTGCTAAACACTAGAGAAGTGCTTAGAATTAGGCTTCAATTAAAATATTTCAAAAAAGGCTGAAACTTGGAGCTGCTTAGCTAGTGTTCCAGCCTCTTAGAGATTTTATTCATTGGATGAAGTTGTCTCAGAGCAGGTCCGTTGTTTGTTTTGATACCTGGCAGCCTGTCAGTCCTCTCATTTTGAAATCAGTTTTGGCTAGGCAATCCAGAGCTATATAACTCCATTAAACTGGAAAGCAGGTATAAAAATAGCCTAATCTAATAGGCCTGGCTCTCCAGCTGCCATCATGGTATCTCTGATATGCCTGCTGCTTCTTAATCACAGAAAGAAGACTTCAAATCTACCTTCCTCTATTTAGTTTACACATTATAGATAACTCCCATTAAGCTCATATAAGCAATGTTTTGAAAGGTAGGGTCAATAATGTTTATTCTAAATCACTGTATTTATCTGTTGGATGTTGTCTTTTGCACTAATTCATATAGACATTAAATAACACAAAGTCTTCAACTTGGAATTACAAAAGGGAACTATCTGGCCTCTTATCTTATTCAAACTGAGTTCCTAAAATATCTCTAACTGTGTACATGTATCTTTTTTATTAAATATCTATTTGTACTAATAAATATTTCTCATACAGTACACTCTTAAATCACAGGTACCACAAAGTGTTCTGTGAGTGAATCTATATCAGAACCTCTTTTAGTTACCTATAGATGTATATTGGAAAAAGACACGTGACTGTGAAAAACCTTTAAATTGAAGACAAAAGTAAACATAAAGAATTAGTGTAAATGTTTAAAACCAATTTAAGGTTTCTTCCTAGAACCTTTACGTTATGCAACAGATCTGTAGATTCTTCACATTCTCTTTTACAGACATGGTTCTTCAAAAAGGTTTTTTAGGCAACCAAAAGAGGTTCTTCTGTGCCATTGCACAAAGAACCCTTTTTGAAATCTTTATTTTTTTAAATAATACCTTTTTTTATATTTTTTTTACTTTTTTGAAGTACTTGAACAGTGCTGCAGGAGATGACCAATCGATCATTCTGAATGATCTTGCATTATGAAAGAATAGTTTTGTCTTATTCTAAATAATTTCATCACAATCCATTGTGCATGTTTTCAGTAAAATGAAAAATGTGCCTGACTTTTAATGTGAGTTAATGTAACAAGATTTTAGATATTTTGTCAAATAATGTAAAGTGCAGCTGACATTTTCAAATAAAAAAAAAAATGTGAAAATGTTAAAATGACAAAATTGGAAAGGTTCTGTCTTAATAGTGACATGAATCATTTTTAACCATTTTTATCAGTTCATCTCCTCTCTTTGTGCATCCTAATCAGCTGCCTCATCACTGTACTGCACCACCGGTATCAGAGGGTGAAGGCTTGCCCTCTGCTAATTAACATAAATCAAGCCATCTTTTCAGAAGGTTCAGGGCTGTTTGAATGTATTTGTGCAGACAATGAGGAGAAAATTCAGCTGTTAAACATATCTCCTGATATTAAAGTTCTGCAGGTTTATGCATTTGAGAACTGACATAATCATATTTGACATTATATCAGTGAGGAAAGCGCTAGTTAATGGGGCATTCCAGCCTAAAAGTTTAATATGATATTTTTCGTATTATGCAGTATTCGGTAGTGCAGTGTTGTACCTCTCAGCCTCGTTGGTTTGACAGAATTCATTATTCTATATTGTTTCCATGTTTTCATGTTCTCTCACTACAAAACCCAGCATGCATTACATAAACACATCATAAAACCTTTGGAAATGACAATCCTGACTGCTAGCCTAGCTACTGACCTAGAGACTAATAAAAATAACCAAGCTAGCATTAACTCTGACCTCAGCTTTTCAACAAAATCCAGAAGAGAACAGTGATTCTATCTTTATTCAGCACAAAATGGATGGCAGAGACAAATTGTTTACCTTTTCAACCAGAGAAAAGAAGCCAAACTGAAGTAAGGTATGTAGATAGCCAGAAACTTCAGCTTTTAGCTTGTTGTCCTCCTTGTGTGACAAGTCATTTCATTGTAATGATGATTTGAATACATTTACTACAATTATAAGACATCGTACACACGTGGCAATAGCATGCCTTCTGGGTGATCCGATCATAAGTGGACAGTTTACAGTACACGTGTAAATGGCGTACAATGTGTCTTTGAGAGCCGAGATGTGATGATTGTGATCTGATCACTCAGACCACCTTTGGAGGTGATCAGGGACCACATCACATTTACAGTGTTATGTAAATGGAGGGCTAAAGCATCTCGATGCATCTTCAGCAGGACCAGAAGGACCACCTAAATCAGCTGCATCAGCCCAGCAGAGACAAAAGCAGCTGCGTAGCTTAATTTTTCACCTCCTCTACCGTTTGTTTACACTTCGCATTAGCTGTTCATGTGGTCTAAACCTTTAGCCCTTTGCCTTACATAAACACAGACTCGTGGTACATTTTGTCTCACAAGAAACGCAGTGAGAGACTGATGTAGTAAATATGAGTGTACCTCCCTCCAGTCATGAAATCTGATCACTGGAGACACATGGAATTGCCAATGTGAACAGGGCCTAAGATATTCAGCTTCCTAGCAGTAATGTCAGCTAACAAAATAAAAAATCAAGCCGCCCCAAAACTACAACTGCTTTACGACTCGGCCCCAAAGCAGTTGTAGTTTTTCAAAGGTTCACTCACTCTAGAGATTTTTGTGGCTTACTCTAGGATGCAAGAAAGCATGTTTGCAGCAGATATAATGATGGTTAAATTTTTCATTTTGGCCAGAGTGTCTCTTAAACTAAAACTGTTGGAGTCTGTTTAAGTTCAGGCTGTAAAAATGATACCAGGCAATGTTATTTATTATCAGAATTTTTAGCTCCTTAAAACTGGTATTAGTCGCAAAATTTTAATATCAGTCAGGCCCTGATACTGACAATACATGTGTCCTCATAATAGCGAAAAATGTTTAAAATTCTATAGAAATGGTCCCTTCATGGTTGACTTTCAGCAACTCAGGCCTTTTCAGAGATAAAAGAAGCATTTTTTACCATTCTCATTCCTCAGTGGTTGTGAAGGATGAGATGTTGAAGCATGCATGGTTATGATTCCCTCTGAAACATCTTTCCTGTTTCCTCACTCACACGTTTTTCCTTCTCTGGAGATACACGAGGGCCCAATTACTGAGTTCACTCGAGCCAGACGCTTCTCGGTCCCAGAGGGCGTCTTCTGAGGCAGCCATGTTGTGTGTGTGTGTTTTTTTTTGGTGACAGTAGAGTGTTTGTTGGCCCAGCTGAGGCTGAGGAGTCTTGTGAGGACAACCCTCGTCTCCCAGGCTGCCGCCACACTCATTAGTGAACATCATCCATTTCACTCCTCTCTCTGGGTCATCAGCCAGAGATAACATACGCAAGAGTCAGCCCCATAAACCTACCACCAGCGAGAGCCCTACGCAAGCAGTCAGACACCGTTCATGGCAATGGGCTCTTCTCTGAAGTCTCATTTTTCATGCTGAAGAGAGGCTAGGCATGACCTGATGCTTTGATAAAGCTATAATGCTGGCATCATCAATTTTACCCATACATGAGCACTTTTAAGTCTGTTTTAGCTGTGTTTTAGTACAAGATTTTCACTTTGATGCTGAAACCAAGTGTATCACAGAGCTGAATACCAAAGCAGAACTACGGCAAAGCAATAAAACACCTGGTGATCTGAACACAGTGTTTATTCCTCTGATCAAAGAAAATAGTTCAGATTCTTACAACTTAATCACCATCTCTGATTAGTATATAAATGGTTCAGTGCTTTTTTAAGTGCTGCAACATGGCAAACAGTTCAACAAGGCAAACAGCTTAGTTCACTTGTCAAATTTTCAAAGTCTGTTTATAGTTAGTACAAAACCTTTCAAACATGGCCTCATCGTCATTCTTAGTTTAAAATAAATACAAATTGGGTAAGAGCTTTTGTTGGTTTCTAGGAGCATAAAGTACTGTGCAGAAGTCAAAGACCACCCTTCGTTTGTCTTTCCAGTAAGAATGGCCTTTAAGTACAAGTTTTCAGGAGATATTTCAGTGAAGATCATATACATAATAACTAATTCTCAAGGCAAAGCAATAAAACATAAAAATAATAAAACAATATTATTACAATTATCATTCTTAAAAATATTATTACAAATTTATACTAAAAAAACATAATAAGAAAAAAGAAAAGAAGTGAAAAACCATGAGTTTCTAAAACTGGAGTTCAAAAAATGATGAAAAGATACAGAGAAAATAGGACTCTAACAACACTGTGCAAACCTCACCTGCATGAACTGACCCTCCTGATGCTGCTGCTGCTGCATAAACTCAAACTAATCTAATTAACCATTGCTCCACCTGTTTTTTCCTGTTTTGTATTCTAATATTTTATATTGATGCTGTTTGCTATGCGGTGTCGACCAGAGGAGGATGGGTTCCCCTTTTGAGACTTGGTTCCTCTCAAGGTTTCTTCCTCTTGCTTTTAGGGAGTTTTTCCTTGCCACTGTCGCCATTGGCGATGCTCATAGGGGCTTGGACCCAGATTTTTCTGTAAAGCTGCTTTGTGACAACACCTGTTGTATAAAGTGCTATATAAATAAACTTTGACATGACTTAACTAACAACCGTGCAAGACCTGGTAGACCACCAAAACTGTCCGCCCTCAGATAAACAGTACTTAAAGCTGTCATCTTTGAGAGAGAGGAGATAATTAAGCTTCACTCTTGCTTCAGATCTGAAAAAATCCACATGTGTTTTTGTCCATCCTTCCACTGTGAGAAGACAACTCAGCACTGTGGGTCTGAACTGATGTGTAGCTGTCAGGTTGTTACTGAGAAAAGAAAATAGACAGAAAAGAAGAACAAAAAAGGTCTTGTTCTCACAACCTCACTGACCACTGACCACCAACTTCTAAGACTGAACTTTGGAGGTGTGGAAAAACTGCACTGTCATTACAGATTTCAGTGGAAAACTAAAAGCAGTTCTCTTGAAAAGAAGCTGTAATAAAGGCAAAGAGTGGACACACTAAATACTAAAAAAAAGATCAAATAAACACTTACAGCCCAGATAAAGAGCTTTTTAAGGTTGATTTTCTCTAGTGCCTAAAATGTTTGCTTTTGCTGCTTTTTCTTCCTAACGCTGAAAAATAAACTTGTACTTAATTGGAATTTTGACTGGAAATTAAATGAATGAAGGGTGGACTTTTGAAAAGGTTCTCGGCTTTGTTCCTGGAGTGCCCTTACACCAGTAGCAGTGGTATAAGGCCCACCCACTTTAGTCACTACACCTCCCAACCCCCACCAAGAAAAGTTTAAGTTCGGGCCACCTTGTTGTATCTGTACAAAACAGCAGTCCGACGCTGTTACTGACCTACATTGTGCATTTTTTGTGTTTTTCCTCCTCTAATACACCCAATTCAAAGGGGGATGTTCTTGTTAATTAGCTGAATATTTGGATTTGATGTGTTAGAGTGGGGAAAACATCTAAATGTATGGGACAGTAGTCCCCCAGGAGCAGGACTGGTACTCGCTGCCAATGCGATTGTACCATCTATTAAACCTGAACATTTCCTGTCTGTTTTCCTCTTATTCATTACAATGCTGATACAAAAGTCTTTGATCAATAGGAAAGTTGGCTAATTTCCTCATGCATTTGTTTAGGTTTAATCAGCTGTAACAGCGAGATTTGTAAATATCGATCAGGATGATAAATGGCAGTGCTGAGTGTATGAATTTGCTGATCTGCAAAAGAGGACTAATTCAGTGATTAATATTCCTCGGCTGTGGGATAACGTCTCGGGAATACTCGTGGAATGTGGGTTAATCACTGTCAAAGCTAAAAACAGCCTGCACGGGTTGCGCTTGTTTTCACACTACAGTTTCAGTGTCATTTGGGACATGCTGACCTGCTTCTGGGTAAAGCACTGCCGGAATTCCCCAAACTTAAAAAAACAAAGGTTTGTTTACATTTACATCAGCTAATCTCCTAATGGCACTAATGGCTTGATATAAAAATTCTGTTTTGATTTAAAAAATGTCAGATTATGAGACAGTTATTAGTTGTTCATTACTGAAACGATGGGTAAGCAGGCTGGGAAGCAGGATGCATTTGTGAGTTTCTTTTATCGATATTTAGTTCAAAACCAGGGGTCTGTCTCACAAAGCAGGATTTCTAGCTTAGCCGTCTAACTTTAAAAACATTTCAATTTAATCCTGGATTCTCTGTCTCACAATGGTGGATCACTTTTTACTGGAAAACACCAGCATGGTAAATTATGTTGCACGCCTAACCTGATCGCTTGTATCATAAATAGCAGGGCCAAGCTTCTGACTAATCAGGGGCAGCCATCTGATGAAGGTGGACCGCTCCAGTTCTTTTTGGGTCACTTGGGATGTTTCAGTCATGTGAAAAGTATAGCTTTTCAGTGGTGGAAACACATCATAGTACAAACATTAAGAATATAAAGCATTTTTACCATTGTAAATGCTTTAGTCAGGTGCCTAAACACATTGCTTAAAAACATTTATCTTGGCAATGTGTTTTTGCAAATAAACATAAATACAGTAAAAAGTAACAAGAAATTCCTATTTTAAAAAAGTCAGCTGATATCTACTTAGTAGCTAGAACGAAGTCTCCAGATTTCATTTCTCCAGAATACAGAAAATAAGTATCTGTACTCAGTCCACGTTTGTAAAGGCAGTATTCAGAATACAGTTACCTTGTTTAGAGGAATAATTTTAGTTTACTTACCCACTAAATTTAAAAAATAAATACACCATATAAACACCATCCTGTTTTTTAACTATGTTATAGTCAGCATAGGGCATGTAAAGACAAAAAAAAACTTCTTTACAAACACTGAAGTTCCTGCTAAAGCCTGAGTAGACTTATAAATCAATGAACCAGTTTTTAATCTCTGTTCTGATCTCTTTTGAGGGATGATGGAATTGAACAGTGGCATCATCTGGCCTGGGCTTCCAGGGCTATAGCCCCAAATTTATGAGATTTAACCAATCTCAAATCATGTTTCATCCCAGCTCTTCCATTTTATTCAGGGGTGCATTTACAGAGTTCTCCAACTCTGGTGTTATTCTAACACAGCTATAGACTATAACATTACCAGAGAGAGGGAGAGAGAGAGAGAGAGGAGAGAGAGAGAGAGAGAGAGAGAGATTGTATTTTTGTATTAATATTGTTAATAATATTTTTTCTAATATTAGTGTTTTTCTAATAATATAAAGATAAATGGCATTTTAAAATGGCGTCTACAACTTTTCTTCGGTGTGATTATATAGAAGTGTAATAACTGAAAGAGGCCTCACCCTGTTTTCTGTATTTTGTAGAGGGTGTTTGCAGAAGGCCAGTATCTGCAGAACTAAGATCACATGCAGGACCATAAACAGACATATAGGTAGCCAGTGCAGTTATTTTTGAACAGGGGTGATAGAGCTCTCTTTTTTGTTTGTGTTAGGATTTGTGCTGTTGCGTTTTGTACGAGTTGTAGAGGGTGGTTTGTTTTCTTAGGGAGCTAAGCAAGAAGAGTAGTACAGTATTCAACTCTACATGTAACGAATGCATGAATTTTCACCTATATTTCACAGACATTTGCATACATTTTAATGGTTGTTATTGTTATTGTTATGGAATTATTATGGTAATATACTGTATGTCAGGATAACTAGTTTAACTAGTGACACTATTGAATTAGAGTAAATTGAAATGACCATTTTTACAGATTTCTTTTACAGTGTACAATAGTGAAAACTGTTGTACACCAACATTCTTTGTAGGATTATGCAATTAGTTAAAATTATATTGTTCTAAAACAGTAGTCACCATTCTTCCTACTAGAGATCCACTCACTTGAAGAGTTTAGTTCCCACCTGTGTCTAGCAGGCTGAACCTTCTTGATCAAAAACTAATACATCTGATCCAGCCAGTCAAGAACTGAAGCAGGTGTGGCAGATTGTGGTTTGAGCTACACTTACTGGAAGGTACATCTCCAGCACCAGGGTTGGTGGCTGCTGTTCTAGAAAATGCATTGTTGATCTAGTATATTGTATTGGTGCACCACTAGTAAAATACAGAAGCAGCAGGTCAGCGGTGTTGACTCTTGATTAAACCCAGGCTGTTTTGAAAAGAAATTGTTCTGTATAAATGCAGGTTGGCTCTCTTACTTGCATGGCCAGTAGGGAGATAACATATCCTGTCAGTCTACAGTAGTAGTAGCTTTGCTCTGGCTTTAATGGACTATTGCATATCTGCGTGCTGTATGCTGATGAGGCTCAGAAAATGCTGAATCCAGAGCTCGGCACACAGAAAGAGAGCGTAGAGGCAGTACTTGTGTGTGATTGTGAGGGTGACGGGGGCCGTTAATTTGCCTTCTCTCGTGCATTTTTATAAGTGCCATTAAAATCCATACTCAATAAAGCACGGCAGTGCCACCACTCCCCCAACCAGAGAAAAACTCATCCAAACTTTAAAGTGGCACAGGAGGTATGGTGGAGGGCCCTGAAGTGCTAATACGTTTCTGGGTGAGGTAGCTGCGTAATGGGCCGAATGAAGCACCTCTCAGATAGGAGCTGATTAATGGAGTGGTGCAATGCACTGCGGCCCCGTCACTGGGCCCTGGAGCTTTACAGGTGAGAGAGAGGATACAGCCACAGTGTGAGCAGAGCTTCTGTCCCTACAGTGCCCTTTTCATTTGTCTCTCTCTCTTTCTTTATCATAGTGGCTCCGTCTACTGTTCCACCTATGAAGCCCTGGGGAAGGGAGGTCGAGATTTTGGTGCTGGGGACAGTGAGCTGTGCTTCAGTAGTCTTCCTTCTCCTGACCATCATCATCTGCTACAAGGCTATTAAGAGGTAAGGCTTACTTTGGCGGTGTGGATTTTCAGTGTCTGACAATGTCCATAAACGTCCACATGGCATTTCTTTACTGACTGTAAAAATAAAAACAGGTTATAGCCTAAGGCCTATAAATGTCCACACAAAACCCATTCTTGGAAAATTATTGGTTTCCACCCAGTCGCGGCTGCTATGCACTTTTCAGGAACACTCCTCAAACAGGAAATAAACATTTATAACAGAGATGAAACAATATCACTCCTTCTCAATATTGACCAAACCAAGCACTAAAGCGGATTAACGTATGCAAAATATGGTCATATTTCAGCGACATACATGAACATGAACCAGCGCAGCTTCTTGGCTTCTGTAGCAGTTCTGTGTTGCAGTTTATCCAATCTGGTGCACTTTATGTAAAAGAACAGAGACTAGCTATAGGGCTAGATATCAGGTTAGAAAGCCAATAATTTTGTATATTTTCAGAAAAAATTTTAATTGTATTTACTTTTTCAAGTCTGAGTAGTAAATCCACAACATGGTTTGTGAAAAAGTGGAAAGCTGGCAATGAAAACAATGTGTTTAAAAATGAACAAACATGTATTTTTCTCCCCATTTCATGTTCAAGTCTGATGTGTCTCATCTGTTCAGAGTCCATGGCTCTCATCAAAGGTGGAAACGTTAAGCATCACTGAGAGACAAAACAATCAAACTAACCTACTGACAAAATTAATAGACTAATGTACTTTCAAAATAAAATCATTTAGTAAAACATACAACCCCATTTCCAAAAAAGTTGGGACAATGTGCAAAATGTAAATAATTATAAATAAAAACAGAATACAATGAGTTGCAAATCTCATAGACTCATATTTTATTCACAATGGAACATAGAATACATATCAGATGTTGAAAGTGAGACATTTTATCATTTCATGAAAAATATTAACTCATTTAGAACTTGATGTCAGCAATGCATCTCAAAAAAGTTGGGACAGGGCCTACCATTGTGTAGCCTCCCCTCTTCTGTCTGTAAACGTCTGGGAAGTGAGGAGACCAATTGCCGGAGTTTTGGAAGAGGAATGTTGTCCCATTCTTGTCTGATGAAGGATTCTAGCTGTTCAACATTCCTGGGTCTTCTCTGGTGGATTTTTCATTTCATGATGCGCCAAATGTTTTTTATTGGTGAAAGGTCTGGACTGCAGGCAGGCCAGTTCAGCACCCGGACTTTTCTTCTGCAAAGCCATGCTGTTGCGATGGATGCAGTATTTGATTTAGCATTGTCTTGCTGAAATATGCAAGGCCTTACCTAAAAGGGTTGTTGTCTGATGGGAGCATATCGTCACTGTCCAATGAAAAACATGTATCTCTTTACATTGTGTGATTTCATGATGAATGGACCAATAGAAAACTCTTTTCATTGACTTACATTGAAAGCAAAGAATGTTTTTGCCCTCTCCTGTAAATTTACTTTTTTGGAGATACTTGTTTTAATTTGGACAGCAAAAAAAACTCTATATACTGTTCAGCATTGATAGTGCCTTTCCAGATGTGTAAGCTGCCCATGCCATAGGTACTAATGCAACTAATGCAACCCCATACCATTAGAGATGCAGGCTTTTGAACTATAGACTGATAACAAGCTGGATGGTCCCATCTCCTCTTGAGTCCGCAGGACACGGTGTCCATGGTTGCCAAAAGGAATTTTAAATTTTGATTGATCTGTCCACAGAACAGTTTTCCATTTTGCCTTAGTCCACTTTAAATGAGCTTTGGCCCAGAGAAAATGGCGGCGTTTCTGGATCTCTGTTGACACATTTTTCTTTGCATGATACAGCTTGCATTTGTGGATTGCACGGCAAACTGTGTTCACAAACAGCAATTTCTGGAAGTGTCCCTGAGTCCATGTAATGATTTCCTGTACAGAATCCTGTTTTTAGTGCAGTGCTGCTTGTGGGCCCGAAAATCATGAGCATCCAATATTGACCATTGGCCTTGTCCATTGCATACAGGGATTTCTCCAGATTCTCTGAATCTTTTGATGACATTATGTACCATAGATGGTGGGATATCCAAAGTCTTTGCAGTTTTATGTTGAGAAACATTTTGCTGAAATTGTTCCGCAATTTGTAGACGTAGTTTTTCGCAGATTGGTGAACCTCTGCACATCTTTGCGTCTGAGACTCTGCCTCTCTAAAATGCCCTTTTTTTTACACCCACTCATGTGAATTAGTTGTAAATTGCTCCTCCAGCTGTTTTTTATTAGTACCACTTGCTTTTCCAGCCTTTTGTTGTCCCTGACGCAACTTTTTTTGAGATGCGTTGCTGCCATCAAGTTCTAAATGAGTTAATGTTTTTCATGAAATTGTAAAATGTCTCACTTTCAACATCTGATATGTGTTCTATGTTCTATCATAAATAAAATGTGGGTCTGTGAGATTTGCAGATCATTGCAGTCTGTTTTTATTTTCATTTTACACAGCATCCCAACTTTTTTGGAATTGGGGTTGTATTTGATGTATCTTATTTTAATTGCGATTATTATTTTAGTTGCCCAGCCTAATTGTTAGTGGTTTTAACGTTAACCATTGTCTCTATTCACTCAGGTTAGTTTGTTTATCCAGACCTAATGAACAAGTAACTTTTATTTGAAAACCCTTAGCCCAGAACAGTACATTTTGTAACTTTAGCAACATTTACATACTTACATATCAAATTATTTTGTGTTGGTAAGGAGTGGATTTTTTTATGGGCCCTTAAAGTAGCATTTAAACTAAAATCTAAAAAACAGGAATCTTCATGTTTATATGATATTTTTGTACTTTGTGTCATACATTGTATTCAGTATAGCTCTTTGTGTGTATTTTTATCAGAAATGTTTTTCACCAGAAATATTTTCCTACCCCTAATATTAAGTATTTAATTTAATTGAATCTATAAAACGTTACAATGCTGAAATGCTACTCAAGTTTTATTATTAATGTAAAAATGTATGCAAAATAGACATAGACAAATGCAATTCTATAGTAGAAGCTCTGTGTAGCTCTGTGTATATATTTCTCCTGCTACTTAAAGTGTTAGAAACAAACCAAACAACCCAACACATCTTTGATAAATCTGCTACAGATTTGATTAACTCCTAAACAATTAGAGGTTCAGGCAATTAGCAACCAATTAAATTAGCAATTAGAAATCAGGCAGAAAATTAATTACATTAATAAATTTTTACAGTTTCACTTAGTGTGAAACATTTGTTCCACAAATCACGTGCGATTGCGTATTAAAATTTGTTGACAGTGTTTATGTGCTTCATCTTGTTTTCTGGAATATGATTCATTTGTCATGTTGACATCATCATCATCAGTCATATATCCCTGAACATTCTGTGTGAGCAAGTGTGAAGAAAGACACAAGACAACATGTTTAAGGAGAGTCAACAGCTTTGGCAAATCTAGTTTTGCTGGAACACCATTACAGGATGCAAAAACCATTTGGATAGAAATTCATGGGTATGTTTTAAGTTATCTACATTCTTCAAAATGAGAGTGTGGATGAAAATGAAGGTTCCAAAAAGAGTTGTTTGAAGTGATACCATATGAGAATCAGTGTAAAGAACGTAGAAAGAAGTGTAACAAACCATTAGTTTCTACAAAAATGAAGGTTCTGTGTCAATCAAGGTTTTTCCTTGAACCATATATCCAGATCAGGAACCCTTATTTTTAAGAGTGCAAATGATGGATGCTATAAGCCAGTCTAACAAGACTGAATCAGACACATCATCATCATGGTAAATATCATCTTTCAGCTGTAAACAGAAAATCTTACTGTAGATTGGATGTGTATGGATGGCTCTGTTTCTTCACTTTTTGCCTGCATGTGAGATTATCAGGTCAGATGCGTGTCACTGTTGTGGTAGGCGTGTTATAAATTCTTTCCATCATAGGCAGTTAAAACTTGGGCTGCTGTCATTAATTATGAACTAATACTGTATTTATACTGAACAGTCATTCACTCTCCATCTTTTATGCATGAAAATGAAGTCCTTATGTATGCTAAATAAGCTCTCCATGTGAAAATTGGAGGTAAGGCAATGCTTCTGAGATCTGAATGTATGTGGGTTGTAATGCTTAATAAAACTCCCTGTGTCCCTGGCTGTCTAAAGTTCGGGGCCTCTTAGCATTTCAGAATGTTTATACAACAGTGCTAATGGAAACTTTTGTGCTTTATGCTAATGAAATCTAATGCTAAGAAATGTACTTAACTGACATGTAACAGCAAGAAAACTCACATTTCAAAAGATGTCTCCAAACTTTTCATGCTAATGCTGTGGTTTTGCTCAGCTCTCTGTTAAGTCATGCATTGGGCTTCGAGTTGCTCTTTGTAGTGTGCTTTGTATTGCTGCTGGAGCTCTTTGAGGTGAAATGGAAGGCAGCAGCAGCGCTGCATGGCGTGTCAGCCCTGCGCTGCTCTTGAGCTTTGGTAGCAGTGACGCGCTGTCAGGGGAACAGCTGAGACGCCTGTCAAATCAGCAGCAGACAGAGAAATGGCCTCAGACAGCCCGCATCGCTCACACAAGCAGCTAAAAAGCAAAGAGGCTCCTGGGTCTTCTTCCATGCACCCCAGACTCCATTACCACAACACATGAATTAAGCTGAAGGAATTATGAGTTCATTGTGAAATGCTGCATTTTGCTCAAGACATACAGACTGTCTGGGGACAGCCAGCTGAAACACTGCAGGACTAATTGCAAGCAAAGGCCTTCAATCTGTAGAAGACTGAGATCTGAGAGACTGACTATCAGTAGAGGGTCTCGTGGGTTTTGACGCTCAACGTGGCCAAGAACAGCCTACTGGGACAGGAAGGAGCCATTTGACATGCAGAATGACCAACTGCAGACCATTAGTTTTGCATGACTGTCTTGTTTAGGGGCAAGCAATCATCAAAACAGTGCTATAACAAAAATTGACCTCAGTGAAATAAATAATATGCATTGGCAAATGTGGGGATATCTCTTTTACTAGCTACTAAATTCTTTAAAGAGAACGCTTGAATACTTTTGAAAGATTTGATGCTGTGAACGGCACAAACTCAATTGTATCTTTCTCTGAAAGGCTCATTGTTGACATGGATTGTTGAGCAGGCAACTAGCTAGCATTTAGCTTGTTAAACAGAAGTTTTTTGGACTGATAAACTGACTGATAAAAGCCGGTGCATGGACATGCATTCACACAGACATTAGGATTGCCAGTGAGAACTGAGAATTTACAATAGTTGTGGCCATCTTAGTGTACAATATACGTCTGACTCTCCATGTAGCTCTGTGTGGGCAAGGCATCTGAGTCTGAGATGTGCTTTATAATGCTCAGTCAGAATCAGCAGATTTTTGCTCCAAACGCACAATTGCAACCAGCCAATTTGCAATTTTTGTTTTGTGTTGCAGTTTTATAAAGTAATTAACGTGAGTCAAGTGCACTCATGCTACTCTCACCTGTACCAATATGTGCTACCATAATGACACATCTCGTTGCGCTAAACTACTATGGCCTGCTGAGTCATATTGCAACAACATTTACGAAGCAAACAAAAGCTGAGAACACATCAGCATTAAAGGAGAACGCAAACGCAAATACAAAAGAGAGAATACAAATACAAAAGAAAGAGTGCATATATATTACCAGAAATAAAGCATTAAAAACAATGCATTTGTAGAAAAGATAAAAAAAACTCACAGCACTGAAACATTAAGAGACAGGACACAACAGCATTAACTGAAACAAAAAAACATTTTAATTATGCAGCGTTCGAGGGTTGCTCAGACCAGAAATGCTCCCGGCCACTAGGGGTCGATGGTTTTCATATGTAAGATGTATGCATATTCAAAGATCAGTCAGTCGTTGAGCAGAGCTGGTTTAAGAGGAGCCTGGACACTTCCTATTTCCTCCATTATATAAAAACATGACTGTAAAACACCAGAGGATGACAGCGAGCGAGTCCTAAATGAATGGGGGAGAATAGAGCTAAATGGCTAAAAACGAAAAGTTAAAATGGTCTCTAACCACTTGTCCAGGACTTCCTTTAATTTTAGAAAGTAGAAATATGTATTTCACTAAAAAAGCAAAGAAAACATACTTGTATATTTTCTTATTTCTACAGCAAACAGGTTTTGAGCAGCAGAACGCTGGCATTACTGCTACTGAGTGCTGATCATTGGCCAGAGCAACTCATTGGCCATTCATGCTCACTGACGTCATGAATTTACATGAGGCGCCGTTTTAAACTCCTATCACTCAAGGTCAAAAGCTTTTAAAAATATATGAGCAGTGTGAAAATGTTTTATGCTGTTCTGTGTTATGAATGTATTCTTTTTATCTTAAAAGTGTTTAAGTATTTATAAACTATGATTTTGCTCAAATGCTCCATATTAACCCATTCATTTTGGACTCGCTTGGGAATGCCCTCAAGCATTTGAGAAACCCAGAAGACATTACAGAGAGGTGAGGACAAAATGCAAGTAAAAGCCAGTTGCATCTTATTTTTGATGCAGCCCTTTTTATTCATGCTATGTAAATTGTTTTAGTATTTAAAAAGAGCATTTGACCCATTAAAGAGCAAATAATGTTATTTATAGTGCAACTTTGGCTAATAGAGCATACTGGACATTGGTCAGTGTGTACATGTTCAGTGTCAGTATGAGCTTTGGGATAAAAAAGAAAGGCTAATAAAAATCAGGCCAAAAAATTGATTGCAAAGAATCAGAATTGGCCATGAAAATTGGTGCATTGATTGGTGCATCCCTACTTTATAATCTGTATCCCTCTGTCCTGAACAATCAGATAACCTTTGCTCAGCTTAACAACTCACTGACTAAATATCAGCTGTGGTGTACATCTGTCATCAAGTCATGTTTAGTTGATGTAGGTGGCAGAAGGAACAGCACTCACATCATTTGTTTTTGCAAAGTGTGAAGTGTTTAGATAAAACAGCAAAGTGCCAGACTGTGGGATCTAAAATGTGATTAGAAATGTGCTCTTTCTTGTGGAAATGAAAAATGAAGAGCTCTTCATTTTGTATTTCATGTGGTCTTTCAGCCGTCCTTTTTCTTGGCCACCTCTCAAACACATTAAAGTGAAACTGTACAGATGTTACAGGAAAACTAGATGGGATCCAAGCTAATGTTTACACATGCATGTCTTTCTGAAATTAATTATTTATTTTCGCAAGCTGTCGAGTCCCCTCCTGGCTTTTAAATAGGCGAGTGTTATTACCTCTGCATGTTGGAGTCATTTGAAATAGACCGGGCGAGTTCATTCGTCATATGTTGCCGCTCCGCCCGAGAACTTGGTGAAAGGAAATCGACTCCCGATGGGAAACCCAGCTGGCAGCTATTTCCTCACTAATGAGCTTGCCCAGTCTGCCAAAATGAAGAGAGAAACATGTTTAATGTTTGCTTTTATATGCATGCAAACTCATCATTTAGCCATGGCCATTGACCGAAGCACTGCAAATGGTGCTTCTTCAAACAGTCGCTGAAATGTCCCAGAGAAGGCCCAGATTATTACCCCAATCAGTGCTTTATGGCTTCTGTGCTTTGGAGCCTGGTGTGGATCACTTATTGTAATGAGTTTAATGGAATTAAAGGCACTGGAGGGGAAAGCCAAAGCTTTTTTTTTTTTGGTGAGCGGTTCAGTAGAAAGGCCGAGGACAATTCGGTTTCCCTTGCTCCCTTGCGCTGTGATTTCCGCACATATATATAATCAAACTTAGAGTTTCTGAGATTTGGAATGTTTAGGGCTGTTTTTGTCTGTCATGGAATCACCCATGTCTTTCACATTCTGCATGTTGTTGGTGAGGTAAGCTGGATATTATGCTCTTGTTCCCTCCTCCTCACAGCACACTGAATATGCAGTACTATTAGACACTACAGTCAGCTCTGTGGCCTAAAATAACTTCTTTTTTTTTTGGGTGAACTACATTACATTTGAAATGCAAATGAGGCTTAGCATATTTTTGGTATTGATGTAGTGACTTCAGAGAAGATATTATTGCTAAAGTGATCATGCCTGTTTCTGTAAAACATCACAGCGTAACTACCCACCATATCCCGTGCTATTTTCCTCTTAAAGACGTGCATCCTCACTTTGCAGCAGTATGACTGATCTTTGGTGTAAACATGCAGACGTTGAAAATATAAAGCCCTACCCCTGGGGACGACAAGGGCATTTCTCTCTGTGTAAATCTTTTCTCCTTGTGAATAAATATGGCAAATGGGTGGATCCTGGAGACAGTTTCATTTTCTGTCTCCACTATAATTGGATGCCTGGATGCACGCAGGCAATAACAAAGCGCAAAAGGTTGCGGAGTGGAAAGGCTGCGGTTATATATAGCACTGCAGCAGCTCAGATATGGGCTTCCCCAATGAAAATAAGACAGGCTATTGCCAGGCAGTCTAGGGTGGGGTGGGGGCACATAGAGGTGGGGGGAATTTCTGCTGGAACTGGGCTTTTTGCTGCTCTTCTTATGCAGCTGCAGGGCTGTCACTATTAATTATATAAAGAACAGAATAAACTACATATTATTTTAACAATTAAGTAATCAGGGTTTTAAAAAAGGTCATACAATAGAATAGAATTATAATGTACAGTGACAAATCATGCATAGCCTTTCATAGACTGCATACTTTATTGTATCAAGTATTGTATAGAATTGTATATAATAAAAATGTACACAATATTCCAAAAATTGGAAAAACATTGACCACTCTACCAAATTGGTTTAAACACATTTTAGACTTTAAACTGAGTTGGATTTTAGACTAAAATCCTTTTGCTTTGAGCTACTCTATACCTTAATTATGTTTATTTTCTTTAACCCAGTGATTGAACATTCCATTTTGTTACTAACTGACTGTTCCGGTAGTGACAGTTTTAGCTAATTTTAACTCAGAAAAGCTAAACACATCTTGTTTGCTAGTCATGTTGTACACAAATAAAATCGTTCAGTTTAAAATGTTTACTTAATTGCAGAAAATATTGTTTCAGTAGTGAGAATTCTCAATGTTACACACTAATTTTCAGATTTTGGGACACATTTTCTTCAAATCTAACTTCTCACCATGTGGCCATGAGGGACAGGGATGCAGTCTCACTTCCTGCTGTAGATTGCAGGGGTGTGGCTAAATTACATTTAAAAAATGTAAAATCAAAAAATCAAAATGAAAGAAAGAAGTATTATTTTCACAAGTTGAAGTTTAGGGGTTATGGTTTGGGACATCCACCTCCTAGTAGAAAGTACTCTATAAATGATGATTTTGTATATATTATTTTGTATATATTTAGCTTATTACTATCTCAATTAATGCCTTGAGTTTAAATAGATTATAAAATTATCTATGTAAATATCTGAATACATATTTTTTTTTCTGGTAGAATGATCTACATACTAGGAAGCCTTTAAAAAGACTTGCATGTCACAGTATGTGGCAAAAATACATATAATTCAGTGTGACCATAAGGCTCCCTATTCTGCTGTAAGAGAGACAAGTAGGAGAATTTAAAATATGCATTATCAAACAAACTAAGCATTTCCAGTTTCTTAAGAAATTTTAATGAATGTTTTTTTTACAACTCAAATAACGTTTTATTGGACTAATCATGGCAGCCATTTGGAGCTGATTTGTACAAAAGACTGTGAAACATCACACAAAAGTAAAATTAAATGAACAAAAAAAAAATCAATATTCCCTAAAGTCTTTGTACTTGTAACCATAGAGACGGCGTGGAGGCACATGTGCATTATTTGTTTATTAAGTCAGTAGCGAATTAGTCCAACAAGCCAGACGTCTGTTTATCCCTTAACTTAAAAAACACTGACTTTGACAGGAAAGGGCTGTTTGACTGACATGCAAAATAACCAAACACAGGCTGCTGTTTGAGTGTGGCTTGTAGGTGCAGGCGATGCTTGAAGTGCGGCTATAACCAAAACACACCGACCGATTGTTATGTCTTTCGGCAAACACAAGCATTTCTCCCCTAAAAGCTACTACGTGCTTCAGAGAAAACACTTCTTAAACACTTTTTAAAGATGGTATGTTTTCACAAAAGTTTTCCAGTCTCATGACAGTGTCTTGCTTTGAAATGTTGATGCAGAGAGTGGGTAACTACGTGTAAATGTTTTCCCTAGACTGATAAAACCCACTGCACAGAAGCACGTATAACCAGATGTACAAGTAGCCAATCAGAATGCAACCAACAAATTCCTGATAGTTGTGGCCAGCTTAATGTCAAAAGATTCCAGCACTATACCTACATTACTTTTTAAAAGATTTCATCTGCTTATCTACGGTGGCTCCATCTAGACTGCTCAATGACAAGTTGAATTAACAAGTGCATTTTAACTCACACCTGAATATCTGAAAATTCTCTAACATGTAAAAAAATTCTCTAACATGTAAAATGGTAAAAACTGATCTACTGAGATTCATTCTTTGCTGTTTCTCAAAGAATTTTGGGTCGCCGTCCACTTTGATGTGGTCCTAAGGCTGCACTAAGGGAGCTAATGAGCACCCCTTTGAACACCATGTGGGCATGGACAAATGAGATACACAGACATTTTGGGGGGCAGGGGCTTGAACGCAACATAAGTTCAGCATAATTTAATTTACTATATGGTGTGATTTCTCTTATTAAGAGAGACAGTGTAAATATGTTTCAGATAAAAACAAACAGAGTGCTAAGATTTTTCTGAAAGCAGTCAAAGGCACTAAAGTTAATATCTACACTGGGATTTGAAACCTAGTTTTCAGCATGCACAGCCCTGGCTTTGCTCGCTTCACTGTTTAACCACTATGCCATGTTTAGTTATAACTCTGTTAATTCTTGTAGACTCTGTTGAGTCTTGTATAAATCCCTGTTTTTTACAATAACGAAAACTTGGAGTTTATTATTAACACTACTTTTTTATGTTCCACATTATGGAATATAAGCTGACCCATGAGCTCTATTGCTGAGCCTTATTTTGCTGAAACTGATCTTGAAGAACATTTATTGTAAAATATAGTTATTATACACACCAACCAATAAGGCACTTGTACCATCTGAGGGCAAGTAGACAGGGGTTCAAGCCCCTCCTCATTGACACCCCAAGTCTTTCTGTGCATATGCCTGTGCACAACAACAATTGTACCGCTTCAGACAGGGCTACGTAGGAGGCCTGAGGGAAACATGACATTATTAGTCTCATAAGAAAAGCTCTTTTTACTTGGAATCCATGTTAAAAGAATAAACTCTTCTTCTTTGGAACGAAGCTCAGTGTTAGTATTTTCCCCCTGACGTCAGCCATTGAGTGTCATGTTTATTTCCATAGAACTCGTTGTTAGCACACATTTGACTTTTCCTTTGTTGATGTTTCCTAATGGTAGATTAAATCAGGACACATTAGTGCATCTCCTTGTCATTTGAGTATAAAATCCTTGCTTGTCACATTTGGTCACTCTTAAATTGACCACATTATTAGAAGCTCATAGAGATGGCCCACAGCCTGGTGCTTCCAACTTTGAACCCAGAAACAGCAATCTCAGCCGAGCCCCATCTGGTTTCAGGGGAGGGTGAATACACTCTGGTGTACATTCCAAAGAGCTTGTGTATGAAATATTAATATCAGCCTATGATGTTTTGTGTAGCCACCTGCCATGTGTGTACTACACGGCGTGTATTATTGATGGCTCAGAGCCTCATTTGGAGGTGAGGCTGTGCCTGTTTTAGGCTCTGCTCTGATATTCTGAGCTTCTTCTCAATGAGAAAGGCCCTTGTGCACTGCAGAGCCATGCTTCAGTCTTACATAGATGTGCTCAATATAAGTTTGCTGCAGGATTTTTGCCAATTTGATTTGGCTTAGACTGTGTTTAACTTTTTGATGTATTTTAAGGACACCAGATTCTTCCTACAGTGCTTTTAAAGCATCTATATTTTGTTGTTTGCAAATGCTTAGTACAGAATAATGCAGTATGGCTGATTGATGAAATTCCATACCAGGGCAGTGGAAATAGTTCAGATGGATAACCAAGTAAAAAAGGATTCAGTGTGCTTTAGAATGAGTCCCGCCTTCAAATTATTTAGCAGATCACGTGGGACCCGCGGGTGAACCCGCCTTGTGCAGACCTCTAATTTTCATCATCGACATCCAGTGGTTGCATGTTCCAACTGCTCTGCCATTTTAGTCTCTAGCTTTCATGCCAGTATGTAAAGTCTTGTTTCGAGGGGAACTGGAGCTTTCGTTGCAGGTTGATTTATCCATAGTTCTCCCACAGGCACTGTCTAGCAAACTCTGTCAAAGGCATACGCCAGTGCCAACAGTACTGATATTATTGGCATTGCTGGCATTAGGACTGTGTTTTTCTTGTAAATGATGCTTCAGACTCAGTGTACTTTAGTGATAAACAAATTCACAGCAAGATAAATAAATGGAACCTGTTTTTAAAGCTGTGTTTGAAGTAAAGGTCTACAGTCACACAGTCAGTCATGGCAACATACAGAGCATGAGCAGCTGGACTTCTGGGTGGTTCGATGGGTCACATTAGGAAAATGTGTTAACATCATTTTAAAAATTGTGCTGTTAATAGTTTACTGAATTACCCATTAATAACAAATTACATTTAACAGCACTGAAATAAAACATTATTGTAATCACAGGATCTAAAAACAGATTACTCAAGCAGGTTTTGCTTCTTCAAACAAGTGTGACTGATGTCAGGAAGGATCTAACCATTTATTTTGCCAAATACCACTAGAATTTTCACTGATACTCTATTAGTAAGCCCGCTAATTTGGTTTTAGTCTACACAGCATTTCTCTACTGGGGAAAAGCCTGTAAAGGGTAGAGATTTGGAAACAGTTCAAGGACTGATTGTATTATGTTTGCAATTTCTGAAGTAGGTATCAGCTTGGAAAGGTGGAATTTCAGTGTTAAGACATCACATATATTGACATATGTTGCACATGTATTTTTGGATATAAAAAAAATTTTTTTTTTTTTGCACACGAGTAGTTTAATGTAAAGGTACATTCAGAGATCTTGGCTTTGTCCCTGTTAACTTGCTAAAATCTGCCTCCAGATTAGTTATGACATGTATGTGCATATTGGGCAGTAATATTGATCAGTATGTGGAACTGGAGCTTTCTGTATGCTGCAGTGTTTTCTATTACTACCTTTATTGTTGGATGTGCAGCAATAGTTTTGTAGCAAACATGCATGCATATTCAGTGTACAGAATGCTTAGATCTATGGGAAAAACATCCGAAAAATTACATGGCCATGACATTCAGTGGTCATGATATTCATGCTTTTGTGCAATCTGTGACGAAAAATGGAAGAGCAACTAAGAATGTAAGTACAGGATGTGATCAGACTGTCATCAAGAAGAGTTCAAGCACCTCATTACAAAGACAAATGAACCTTTGAGAGTTCAGTGATGTAAAAACCGTCAGCACTGATCAACAGAGGTTTGGAAAACAGTGATATGGTCAGATGAGTCATCCTTCACCATATTTTCCACAAGCGGGAGAGTGCATGTGCAGTGTGCAGGCCTGAAAGTTTGACCCTTTCAGTGAGGGGTTCTAGAGGCCTTGTTATGCTGTTGGGGGCATTTGGCTGGCATTGTTTTTGTCCACTTACACCCCTGAGAGGGAAGGGTCATTGCAAATCCATACCATTTTCACAGTTCAGTGTGGTTTTTATGATCCTCTATAACCTATGATTGTTTTTATCCTGATGGGAGTGGTCTCTTCCTGGATGACAGTTATCCCATCTACAGGGCATGCAGGGTCACTGAATGGTTTGAGGAGTATACAGATTATGTAGACCATATGCTATGGCCTTCGCCTGAGTATTGATCTGGTGACTTTGAAGGCCATAGCATAGGAAGTAGTTCGAATGCTGTGGCCTTCACAGTCACAAGATCTATATTCAGCTGAACACCATTAGGAGATTTTAGCCTGACCTGTTTGGCAGCTCTCACCACCATCATCAAATACAGATTGAGGGAATATCTTTTGAAAGAACAGTGTTCCGTCTGTCTAGTGTAGCTCTAGAGACTTGTAGAATCTAAACTAAAGCGCACTGAAGCTGTTCCGGTGGCTTATGGTTGCCCAACATGTTACTAAAACACTTTATGTTGACTTTTCCTCTATTTTGTTACCTGTCTGTATAATCCTATTCATGTGTTTGCTTGTTTTAAACAATAACTTGTGACATGAATAAAATTAAACCTATGTTTTTTTCAGCTTTATTAGACCATGTTCTTTACATAACAATATAAATGCAACATCACACTGAAACATCACATTATTAATGAAGCAGATTAAAAGACAGGACTAGCTGCTTTTTTTCTGTAGGCAGTTTAAAACAACCAGAGCTTTGCTGCAGACCTCTGAAACTGACCAGTATTCCGGTATCTCAAAGGATGTTTTTGTGTGACATTAGACAGAACAGACTGAATCACTCATTTCATGTGTGTTTGTGTCACTGCGGCTTGCTTTATCGCTGTTTACAGGAAGAGGCCTGCCAAATTGGAGTGAGAGCTAGTCTTACAAACATTGCCTTCTCTTCAGCGTTTTTATCAGCACACTCAAATCAGCATTTTTTTTTTGTCTGGGAGACATCCCGGCCCATATTTCCCTGGTGGATTGGTGCACTGATCTCAGAGAAAAGGTTACGTGGTTGGAACGGGCAGCAACAACAGAGAAGCCTGTGGACCAGAGAACTCTCAGGTGCTGCTAAGAGTCAGTGAGAAAAGCTGACAGTGAGATGGGCTGCGAGTGAACATAGCGTGAGTGTGGCGCTGATTCAGGGGGTTGTGTATTTAGGGGCAGGGAGCTGGCTCCCTGTCCGGCTGCGTTACATAAGCCGAGAGTTCCACAGAGAGAGAGACTGGCTGACTGGCTGCGCGTCTGTGCGTAGTGCAGCGCAGCCACCACGATACGAAACAGGAGATCAGAGGGAGCCGCTGGTGTGCATGTGCTTCTGGCTGGCAAATGACAAAAACAAGCACTGTGGAAAGTTAATGACTCTGGATGTTACTTGTGAGAGGCACAGCTTACTTACAGATTTACTTACTTACAGATACTCACAGATTACTTACGTGTGTTTATCAGTAACAGTAATTCCAATACTGACATAGTTCAATGAGTGATAATTAGCTAATGTAAGCAGTGAGCAGTGATGTCGTTGGATACACCTGATACTTTCAACATGTATAGCACAGTCGAGCCCTGCAGAACTGTCTGTGGGCAGCACAAATGAGTCAGCATTGTCTTGTTGGACAATATCTTGTAGTGACCTGGAAAGTTACACTTTGTGGGCCAATAGGACACTAGACACATGAATACTAATGACATGAAAATACACAAAAAACTTTTTCGAAGCTTTGATGCAGCTTTAAGAGTTCAATAGGTTGGACTGGATGATTCAGACAAAAAAAACTGTATAGTCATATGCAAAAGTTTTAATATCTCTTGTCAATTGACTTGTTTTAATGGATATATATATATATATATATATAAATATATGTATATATATATTTTTTTTTTAATGCACAATTTCATTTTATTTGAGTATTAAATATTATATTCAGCAGTCAAATAGTAATTGTGCATTAAGATGTGCAGAAGTGTGTTAGAGGATGTGTTATCTCATTTTCACTTAGAAAATCAACAAAACATACAGTTTGACCAGGGCCCTCAAACTTTTGCATATGACTGTAGCTAAAGAATGTACAGTATTCTTGTGTATCTAAAAATTTTTATCTGTATCAAAGATAATTTTTTCAGGCCAAACCAAACCTCTTTATAGGCCATATATGAGCCACAGTTCCGAAAAGTATTTCTACCATTTTCAGGATTGATCATCTTCCTTTTAGTCACTGATTTATTTGCTGCATCACATCATATTGTATTGTACGCTGAGAGATTTTGTATGCCTTAAACATTTCAGGTTATTTTGAAAAAAAAAATCTTCTTAGTTTTCTCTCCTTCTATTTTTCGCCCATCATCTGCCTCCTCCCCTGAGAAATCAGATGAGGCAGGATTTTTCCCTGGTGTAAATCAGGCGAGGTGGGGGAAGTCTTTATAGGAAAACTCTGCAGCCCCAGGGCTGCTCCCACTCTTTCTCATGACAGATGTCCCCTGCAGAGCAACTGGATTGTCTCATCAGTCCTGCTCAAGGGACACAGATTGTGTTTGTCACGACAGGCTAGCACAAGCTACTCTTAAACATTTAATCAATCTCTTTAAAGTTTAGCTCCACAGAATGTTTAGTTGCTGTGCGCATAGAAACCGAGGTGCTAGAAAAGCTGAAAAAGACCACATGTTCTTGTTAAAGTCACATGTTCGGCTATTTTCTAATAGCGGAAAGTGATGCGTCATTTCAGAACCTTTACTATCAAAGCCAAAAAACGCCAGCAAAAAAAAAGAAACCAATTACATCATTGGTTCTGTACTGAGCAGAGGGAGGACTCAGCTCACAAGAATCAACACGCCAGCATGACAAGCACAGTCTGTCCACTCCCATGCACTAGTCTGTTTCCTTTAAACTTACAAACATTGGAAACGGCAGCTGAGAATACAGAACTAGCCATAGTAGTTTCTGAGTTACTCTATACATTTAGCAACACCTTTACATTTTCAGGTGTAGAGGTGGAAGAACATTAAATTCTGAAGTGACCAAACCAACAAAACAAGGGCCCAGCTGCAGTACGAGAAGGAAACGCACAGTGCTGTCTGTGACGGCAGTTTAAGAATGCAGAATAAATTTGCTTCAGTGTATTCCAGATCGAGTCGAGTTATGTTATCAATGTTATCAAGTGAGCAATCTTTCATGTGGGTAATATTAGTATATTAAGCATTCACTAGTTAGCAGTGCTACCTACAGACAGCCTACATCACCTCAGGTTTTCTTCCATGGCAGTGATGTTTCTGTCCATACTAGCTTACCAGCAGTGGTCCACAGAAAGATCAAGCCTAATCTGAATTTGGTGCCCATTCATAAACTTGATATCTTTTTTAAATCTTCTGACTTGAAATGTTTTGAACATACAGAAATATCTTGTTAA
Organism: Colossoma macropomum; assembly: GCF_904425465.1. Taxonomy (NCBI): domain Eukaryota; kingdom Metazoa; phylum Chordata; class Actinopteri; order Characiformes; family Serrasalmidae; genus Colossoma; species Colossoma macropomum. Next base: position 24,052,282 of record NW_023494795.1, on the reverse strand, counting down.
AGTTTGAAACTTATTGATAGCTGCCAGACACTCCCTACCTCTTTCAGGTTAGTTCAACGAGTGTGTTTAATTTAAACACACTCATTGAGTTGACTCGTTGATTATTAAACACACTTAATAATCTAATAACTGCAGAAAATCAGATTTTGTCAGTAATCCGATCAACACATTTACATGCACTTGATTAATCGGATAATGGGGAAAGTCTGCCTCTACAAGAGTCAGACAGTAATCAGATTTCTGCTTTTCAACCAGCCAATAAACTTACAGAAGAAGACGTGACGTAAATGTAATGTAAAATTTCATGCTGTGTCTTTTTTTAAAACATGACGGCACTTTACCTGAAAATATGAACATACATCATCTAGAAGATGAAAAATATTGAAATCCTTTATTTCGTGTTTGGTTTCAGCACCACTTCAAAAGTGTTTTACTGCCATCTCACGACATCCACCATCTATTCTTGCTCATGCACAGACTGAGAAATCCGAGTATGAGTTTACATGCACTGAGAAATCTGATTACTGAGCTAAATTCAGCTCTCTTAATCGGATTTCTTAATTGGATTTCTATACCAAAGCATGGCGTTTACATGACCATTTGAATAGTCGGGTAACTGCAGATTATCTGATTATGATTGGATTATTGAGTGCTTTGTTAATAGCTTTTTACCAAAGTAGCAAAGCTAAACTAGGGACTCACAGTCATTTTAAATAAATCACTTTAAGCAGAAAAGGCCACTGACTCACAGGGAAAATAGTGTAGGAAGGTCACCAACAGCCACTGAAGGTGAAAACTACAACCACGCTAATTAACTCACAGCAGAACCCAATAAAACACAACCAACATGTAAAATCTGGTTCAGTTAATTAAACAACAACAGCAACAACAACCACAACAAATGTCCTTTTAACAGGAGCTGGTGGCGTGTGCAAGCGCTACTTTGCGCGCCACACCCCTTGAGCTGCCATGAACAGCGGCGCTCGTGGCAGACGCCACAGTATGTTTTTTCAGAGGACAAGACAGCTGATCACAAGACGACTGCCGCTTTGTGACTTGTCCACTTATAATAATGATAATGATCTTTGTGATGAAGTTCTCAAACCAAGCAGAATTTGAGAAGTGAGAATCTCTCAGCCTTCTCTTAGAGAGATTGAGAAAGAACTGGCATAATACAAAGAGCCCCCATTCTCATTCTCTTGTCTAGAAAATAACTGCTTGAAACTGTGCACTCCTATGTACTTGCTCATTGGCTCATCACCACAACAGGTACCCTGTGCCTGCTGGAGCATAGAATAGATCTACAGACGTTCTTGAACTAAACATGGACATTAGCTATGTTACACACTCCTTTAGCATACATACTGATCTAAGATGGGTCACCTGAAAACAATGCTCTTTATCTTACTTAGTGAGTCAGACAGTAAGGAACATCCTTCATCCAACAAGTCGCTGGCTTCTTGTATGCGTAACTGGAATAAGCAGGTTATTTTTAATGAGCCGTAGTTCTGTTTATGAAATTAGCCCTGGCCTCCAGACAGATCTCAGAGGACCATCATGCGGTAGAAGAAGCCTTTCGAAAGGTCAGGTTGTTTTCTTTTTCATGTCCATTTTCATCCCTGTCGTCTCACTGCCAAAATGAGGAGTGGCATCTCATTCAGACTGGAAGGAGCGTTTACTTATGTTATTGGAGGCATTTCGCTCGAAAAAGAAAATGCACCGCATGTTACAAGTCCCTGTCTGTCGAAGGGAACCAGAGCAAAGTGCAATCAGCAGAGTCAGCATTCAGTCACTTCTAGGTGATGATTAATTGCTATTTTATGTAAAAGTAAAATCTTTAAAAGTAAAAAGGTCTTCTTCTGTGTCTTTTTCACAGTGCATTTCTTTTTGATTCTTCGTATATACATGTTTAACAGTAATTTGTGCTTACCAGGGATTTCTCCAGGGATATTCCTTAAATGTCAGTCCTCACATTTCACTGCAAATGATTTTGTCCTTCATACATATTTAGTTAGGAGCTCCCCCATGCACTGGGTGACACTGATGCGATGATTCAACAAAATCTTGTTGATGGATAACGTCTGTCTGTTTGGGTGTTTGATTAGACAGTCTTTCACAGGGTGCTACACTAATTGGCTGGAGGCGAGCGGCAAATCATTTCAAATATATAGCTGGGCCAAGCTGGGATAAATGCCGCAACTTTAAGCCTATCAGCTATTAAAGCTTGTGCGAAGTCATTTAAACCAGAGAATTACTCACGGTGGCATCCTACTCGGCTGTTCGTCACCCACACTCTGTTAAGGCTGTCTCTGGAATCTGCACAGAATGACATCTGAAGCATACACAAAAATGTATATGCTAAGTCTGAACGTGTATATTAGAGATGTCAGTATCGATGGGTATCAGGCCGATATCAGCAGAAAATGCTGGACTGGATGTCAGAGAGAAAAATAGAATGAATTTGATCCAATCTTATTACAGATGTAGTTTGAAATAGCACTTATTCACATTGTGTGATGTGATGTTGTAAGCTGTCTGTTTGTTTCTCTGGGGTGGTAGTGTGTTTGAGTAGTTTAAGCATGATAACCTACTTTCAGATTAAATGCTTCAAATACAAATGGTTCATTTTAAAGCTTAGTAGCTTTTAAAGAAGAAATTGCTATTGGTCTCTGTGGGGTCTGTTGCATTGAAGCAACGTTGTGCAACAATGCAAAGAAGTTATAAAGTGCATTACATGAAAAACAAGACTATTTATGTAAAAAATCAAAATATAATTATCAATTTGTTAATGTTTAAATACTAAATGTTAAACAGAACAATTGGATTTTATTTTGCAACGTGCGTTATGTTTCAACTTACAGCTCACTTAACAATCAGTAAAAATAGTCAGAATAGGCACTTATTTTCTGAACAAACCTAATTACACTAGTAAATATACTATATGCTCACTGCTACGTGACAGTTGTGCAGAATGAGATTCTATAAATTGTGCATACATCCTAAATAACTACTACAAATGTTATATATTTAGTAATGTTAGATAATAAGTAAGTTAATTACTTAACAAGTTGGCTCCCAAATAAACAAAAATGCTAAAAGAACTGTAGAATATCTGTAATGTTCTCTCAGCTTATAGCTGTGTGACACTTACTTGCTACTGTAGACTCTATTCCACTGTTGCATAATTTTGCTTCTGGGGAACGTGCACATTCAAGCACTTTCCCAAAATATACAAATAATATATGTGATATATAATGTATAGAAAGGAAATTTCTGATGTGTGAAAATTTGGTTTTCTGAGGGAAACTGTCTGAAGGAGCAATGTGTATCATCCACAAGCTTATAAAAAGAATAAAAAACAAAACACCAGGAGTGTGATCAAATGCATGCTTTTTTGTTTGTTTATTAATTTAACGTCTTTTTTTCATTATCAGTCTTTTAATTGCCATTAAACAGGTGTAATATGAGGAAATTGCATTTATATTAATCGCATCAACATGTGTAAAGTGGGGGACATGGGTTTATTTCCCTATATATTATATGAACATTTCCTAACAAGCTGACCAATGGAAATGGAAACCGTTTTGATATGAAATATGAGATTTTGTTATTAACATTATTGTTATTATTCTGCAAACGTGTTATATAAAAAACAAAGTGGTCCTATAAATAACAGTATATTGTTATGCCATCACTCACGTAATGCAAGACAACCATTTAAGCAGTGAAACAGGTCTAATACAGAGCCCCTTCTGTAGACTTACATAATTTAATATGAAAATGTCCATTCAGTTTAAATTCATTTTTCAGATTACCCTAGGCTTTACAACAACACTGGAGAGAGCTGAACAGACACTGGGATGTTTAAGATATCCCATAAGACATACACTAGCAGTCTAATCAGCTTCCTGGATCTTAATGTTTGTGTTCTCTCTACAGGAAACCACTGCGGAAAGAAGAGAACGGCACAAGCCGAGGAGAGTACGCCATGAGCTCTCGCTGCAAGCAACAGGTGGTGGAGACCAACAACACTGGCGTATAGTAGTTCCAGAGCAAAGCAGTGGAACACTGTAAAAACTCCTGACCCCATGACACCATCTCTTTCTCCCAGCTTTGAAAGGGTTTGGAGATGGATGAAAGGTAGAGAATGAACTTTTGAAGGAACTTTAAACAGTGACTCTGCTTGAGTGGGAGATATGAATACTTAAAAAAACACTTAAATGACAAATAAGTGCTGGTTTATGATTGAAGTATGACAGTATAAAAAAGGATCAGAGAAACCATGGAGCCCAGAGACTCATTGTTATGTTGGACCAGATGACAGCTGTCAGTATCCTGAGGCTGAGGCTGTCAGGCCCTGAGACACCTCGAGGCCTCCTTGGAGGACAGTATACCAGTAAACACCAACAACAAATCAAACGCATGCACTTTCTGTTGAATGCAATGACGTCTTAAGGTTCCTCTCCTCGCTCTCCTTTCTGTCTCTGTTTCTCTGCAGTTTCCTCCCTCCCAACTTCATGTAAATAAAGAAGGCCATGTTGCTTTGTGAGTTCTGGTTGGAGCGCATCCTGAGATGTAGTTTGTGTACCAAGTGTAAGCTAAAGGAGAAGCAGGACGTTGATTGCTTTTTTTGTATGACTATGCAACTGGAAAGGATTGAAACGTAGTGGTGCATGTTCGTGATATAAAAAACACAATGTTAGCATCATTTGCTGCTAATCAGCATTGCTAATTTCTAATGTCGATCAAGCAGTCTGATACTAAGTGGCCAATTACTTGCTCTAATGGTATTACTGTACATGTGTAATTGACTAATTAAGCTGTCATTGCTTATCATCAGTAAGTAGATTAGAATACATGCCACATATACATAAATTAAAGACTGTTATTTAACTAGAGTTACATCATGAAGCAAATCGCTGCTGTCTGAACAAAACCTTGTATCTCCGTTTTTGCTGTTTTTCAGTTTTTTACATAATTTAAAAATGTCTGTTGTCTTTTACATTGTGCTCAAATTTCATGATGAAGGGACCAAAAGAAATGGCCCAAAACATACCATGTTTCCATTACTTGGAAAAAAGCCTGGTTCCATTGACTTACATTGAATTAAAAGTATGTTTTTTCCTTCTCCTGTAAAGTTACCATTTTGGAGATGCGAGGTTTTGTTCTGACAGCAGTGAAATTATTGTTATTATTATTTTAGGTTTTGTAATTGGAATTCTTCACACAAATTAAAAGATCTTTACACCTTATTACATGATGTATTTTACTAAATTATCACAACAGAATTTAAATTAAGTGTTAAAATGTAATATTCACCATCCATGAGTTAATAATCTGTTTTTGAGTGCAGGCATTAGCCTGGGCAGACTGTCCCATGTGATGAAGAAGTTAATTCCTTAAAATATATAATTGCACAGGGATGCAGGAAGGTGTTTTACATTTTCCTCATTTTTTGAAATAGAAAAGGTTGATGTAGTAATATATAAACACTGTTTCAAAGTCTGTAAAGTTCATATATGAAAACTACGCTGCAAAAACAGCCCATTATGAATTTATTGTGATGTCACAGAAAACAATCCATTTACATACACCTACCACAGCAGTTTAGCCCACCCACTGATGCTGAAGTGAAGGAGTGTTTCATCCCAGACTACTTTTTGAATGGAGCTTATTTACATATATCAGTCTTAAAGGCACAGTAACAAAAACAGCCTGTTTAATTAATTAAGGCATAACGTCAGACAGTGGTCCTGGAAAAATGAATTATGACTGTTTTTTTGGTACCTAAAGGCCCACAGACATTATGAGTGTACTTCAAGGAGTAAAATTGCAAAAATGATGTAGGATATGGGCCCTTTAAGTTGGTGGTGCTACCATTTTAGGCAGCACATACTTGATGTACTGCAAAAATTATTTGTCGTCATAATGCGCTATAATGTAGCAAGAGACGCCAATTTACACAGTCGATTTGTTTTAAAACTCAGTTCTTTTATTTATTTACTTATTTTATTTTTAATTATTATTTTACGCAGTTATAGTTAAACAATCCTGAAATCTGGGGGTGGTACAGCACCCTCACTTCCCTGGTCTCTGCAATTTGCATTATTACAAAAAAATGTAATGAAGTGCTCACTTGCTTTGGATAAATCATGTTATAAACTGCACTTTCAAGCTACTCCAAACTGCTGGAGCACAGAGAAGCCTGCAGATGATTAGACTCATAAAACAGATTTATTTATCTGTTTGTAACTACTCATTTTCAGTTACCATCAGTGCTGATTAATTTCAGCTAAGTTGAAATATTTTATATGCCAATTACAGAGCAAGAAGTATACTAAATGACTGCCTTTGCAAAGAAATGAAGTAAGATTACAAATATTGCTCTTATATAGGCATTTTACTGGCATTCCATAACTGGCAAAAACAAGCTGCATTTTTTGGTTGGTTATATTTTATGGATATATTTTCTTAAGCTGCTTTCTGTGGCATTCTTTAAAAAAACAGTCACTGTATCATTTCTGTTCATTCCATTGATTTTTCCTCAAGATGCTGATGTTGTTCTTTTTAGCACTTGTTCATGTTTGCCTGACTGGGATGTCAATGATTTTGAAAAAGTGCAAAATTCAAACAGTAACTTTGAAAACTCAGCAAGATGATTGGTTTTATTGTTCATGCTGGATCTGACTAGATTAAAAAACCCAAAGATCTGATGTAATGGTAGTGATGTAATGTTCTTACATAGCGCAACTGAGCAGTGAATCACTTGGGTTTTTAAATGTTTATCTAACTCACCAAGTTTGTCATGTAAACGATCATTCCTACTGTTTCAGCCTGTATAATACACTCTCCCAGTTACAGAACACTGTCCTCGTACTCTCTCATCCATTCAAACATACTGAAGATAAATGTGTATCATAGTGTACAAAACTACTCTGAAATATATTGCATGAATGTAAATATCAGTATTTGCCTTCTTGACCGTATCATGTACAGAGTAAGAGAACATATGTTTATAGGGATAAATATCAGTTGATGTGGTATCAGAACTGAATATGTGTTGTTTGTTTGTCTGGAACAAGCCATTAATGTATATTGGAGTAATTAAAGGTTGTTGCACAATGTATGCATCACATACCAAAATGTTCAACATATATACTGCAACATGCTGACTTTTTTAGTTTTAAATAAAACTGTACTTCTGAATCTAGTGTCATTCATTTCTCTAAGTCAATTTCTATAAATTGTTATGCATTAGTGGAAAATCTAATATCATCTATGCATTTATAAACACAAATAATTGAATTAAGAAAACTAATAGTTGTGTTCATACATACATCTTGAAATACTTCATTATGCTGTTATGCATAACATTAAGAGTGACACTTTATTGGACTGGTCCTTTGTATATGATTAATAAACTCTTAACTTATCAGTAACACATTAACAACATATCAGTGAAGTAGCATGTAAACACAGTCACGAAAGTAGCTTTTTATCATTTGAGAAATATCAAAATGTATAAAATATATATAATAAGTTTGGCCATTTCTATAACACATGTTCTCCCCATGTCTGCGTGGGTTTCCTCCGGGTACTCCGGTTTCCTCCCACGGTCCAAAGACATGCAGTCAGGCCAATTGGAAATGCTAAATTGCCCCTAGGTGTGAATGTGTGTGTGATTGTATATGTGTGTCTGTCTGTCTGCCCTGCTATGGACTGGCGACCTGTCCAGGGTGTATCCTGCCTTCCTGCGCAATGACAGCTGGGATAGGCTCCAGCTCCCCACTGCAACCCAGAATTATAAGCGGTTTAGATGATGTATGCATGTATGTATTTCTATAACAGAGCAATGCAGAGAAACTTGTTCATGCATTTGTTACAAGCAGAGTTGATTACTGTAATGTTTTTTTCACTGAGCCCCCTAAGAAAACAGTCCAACCTCTACAATTCATACAAAATACACCAGTACGTATCCTAACAGAAACAAAACAGAGAGATCATATCACTCCTGTTTTAAAAGAACTGTACGGGCTGCCTGAATCTTTCAGGATAGAGTTTAAAGTTCTGCTACTAGTTTTTAATGCTTTAAATGACCTTAAAGCAACTGCATACCTCACAGAATATCTGTCTGTTTATGTTCCAGTGCAAGATATTAGATCTGCAGATACTGGCCTTCTGCAAACACCTTCTGTAAAATACAGAAAACGTGGAGAGGCCTTGTTCAGTTATTATGCTTCGAAACTGCGGAACTCAATTCCACCTTCTATTAGACAGTCAACCTCAGTTTACACTTTTAAGAAACATTTGAAAATGTGTCTCTTTAATTTAGCATTCAATTAAAATACTATGCCTCTGGTATTTTTTTTACTGTAAAACGGTATCACCTGTCTATAAAGGACTCAAAGTGCTCTATAAATAAACATATGATTTTTGTTATTATCACAACATAATCAGTGATTCATACAATCATACTTAAAAGTTTGAATACACCCAGTCAAAGTACGTTTTGTTCTAAGTGAAAACAAAACACACATCCTGTACAGGGAACAAACTTAAATATTTTTTAAATATTTTTTGTGCACAATTTAAGATATTAAAAAAATATATAAAATGTGCCCTAACTTTTGCACATTCTACATTTTATATTTTTTTAGTTCAGTAAATAAACAATAGTTGCACATTAAAATGTGTAAATTGTGCATTTAAATGTGTAAAAGTGTGTTCTCGGTAAACTGTGATATTTTCACTTTGAAAATGAAAGAAATGTAATTTGACCAGGGGCGCTCACACTTTTGCATACAACTGTATGTTTTGTAAGTGGTTCATATTGTGGCATTATTTTACACAAACATATCAAATTGCTCGGGTGTTGGTGCCATACATGGTTTTGCTGTGAAATTAGTGGGCATACGGTAAACACAGTAAACAGTTGTCCTTGTTGACCACTTGCCTGTCAATCATTTCTGGAAGTGTAATTTAGATGAATGAAAGGATGGGATGTCATCTCCATATAAAGCACTGCAAGCTATTTCCTCTCATTTTCAGTGGGGGGGTTGGGGGGTTATTACTTTAATGTGGATGAAGATGATGGATTGCCCAGAAATGTTTGGCATCACTGAGGTGGAGCCCATCATCCAGCTGCATTTGGAAGGAAAGATTGCAGGCTGGTTATTTTATGCTGACGGTGCCAATTATGTTGACAGGAGCAATGCTGCATGTCAATCAAAGTTAAGTAATGGTTGGTGCACATTTGTGTGTAGTGTGTTTCACTACATGAAGATGTATTCATGTGTGTGGTGTGTGAGTATGTGTGTGTGTGTGTGTGTGTGTGTGTGTTTGCTTTCATACATTTCCAGGCCAAATAACACAGAAAAGCAGAGGTAATTTACAACGTCAAAACCAATGTCAAAATCTCCACACAAAAGCATCAGCAATAGAATAGAGCAGCCACACATGAACCTAAAGTTACCATGTCCAATGCTAAGCATCAGCTAGAGGGGTATAAAGTTCCCCAGCATTGGACTGTGGGGCAATGGAACTGCATTCTCTGGAGTGATCCTCCATTCAGTAACTTAGGAATGTTTTGGAGTGACATTTGCGATCCATTACTATTTATCCAACATCAGTATCTGACTTCACTAATGCTCCGGTGGGCTGAATGCAATCAAAAACCTCACAGCACTGTTCTACCAAGTGTATAAAATCAAGCACATAGCCTTGCAATCTCCATAGATAAACACTGACAGTAGAATGGATCAAACTGAAGAGCACAGTGACATTAAAAGTGGCACTATCATAGGATACTCATCCTATCTTGATCCTATGCTACATTTCTATGTCACAAGTTTGTGAGGTTTCTACCCTGCTAGACCTGCTCCAATCAACTGTAAGTGCTATTATTTTGAAATGGAAGCATCTAGGAGCAACGACAGCTGAGCCAGGCAGTGGTAGACCACGCAAACTCACAGAGTAGTTTTTCCTTGGCTTTCCGGTTTCCTTGTCCTAGCAGTTGTGACACAATGCCAAGTGTCAACTGGAGTGGTGTAAAGCGTGCCACCACTGGACTCTGGAAGCAGAAATCTGTTCTCTGGAGTGATCACCCTTCACTGTCTGGCAGTCTGACAGACAAATCTGAGTTTAACATTACCTACTAGTTTTGTGGAAGAGGTATAATGGACTGGGGCTGTTTTCAGGGTTTGGGCTATCCTTCTTAGTTCGAGTGAAGGGATAAAGTTACATACAAAGGCATTTTTGACAATTATATGCTTTCAAATTTGTGGCAACAGTTTGGAGAGGGTCCTTTCCTGTTCCAGCACGACTGTGCCCCTGTGCATATTGCAAAGACCATGAAGACATATTTTGATATGTTTGGTGTGGAAGAACTCCAGCGGCCTGCAGAGAGCCCTGACCTCAACCTCACTGAACACATTTGGGATGAATTAGAATGTCGATTGTGAGCCAGGCCTTCTCGTCCAACATCAGTGCCTGACCTCACCAATACTCTTTTGACTGAATGGCCACACATTCCAAAATCTTAAGGAAAGAGCACAGGCTGTTGTAGTCGCAAAGGGGGCACTAACTCTATATTAATGCCCATGGTCATAGGTGTGATGGTGAGTTGTGCGCATACTTTTGGCCATCAAAGTACATTAAAAGTATATTTAATAAGTATTTATAAGTATATTTGTGTAAGTATCTAAAAGTATATGGAGCTGGGACCCAAAGACAGCCTGGTCTTGCCTACAGGCACAATGAGGACCTTGTTCCTACATCTTCTGCTTGACTTGGGCTCCAATTTCAAAGCTTGAGCTCACTCGTAATTGGCCCTCATATTAAGTCACCCAGTATTAATGCAATGTTGATGTTGTTTTAGCTACCACAGGATAGTCAGATCTATATCAAGCCATAGGAACATCACTGAAGAATGGACTACCTACCAGGAGTGTGTTTACAGTCCGCTCGCGTACCAAAACTACAACGTCAAAAAAAGTTTATCAGAATAAAAACATCATCATTTCAGATACACACTATAAGCCTCAAGGAGACCTATATGGTAATACTGCATAGGTGCACACACAATGAAGGAATAGCTATGCGAAGGATTTGAATGTGAAAGGCTAGTAGAGTGCTCTCCAACCTCTCCATCAGATGTGCCATTTGAAGATAATGCAATTAGACGGCTGGGGCCATTTGGAGCACTGATGCGTCGCTCCTCCACCGAGACTTGACTCTGCTCGGGAACAAAGCCATCCCGACAGCCTGTAAATCGCTCTGCCCAGCGAGGATGTGCAGACAGAGAGAGGGAACTTGGTCCCCTTTGGGTCCTGACAAGCCTCTGTGTACAAAGCACACCATGATTGCACTGTAATCAGTGACACAGGTTACTAATGACTAAGATGCTGGACTTCAGGGTTCGCCTCTGTCCTTAAAACTTAACATGCAAAAAGTAAATAAATAAAAAAAAAAATGACAAGAAGACATTTACAAAGCCTGTTTGAAAGACTTTTGACAGCAAATTGAGTTGCATTTTGTCCATGTGTGCAAGAAAAATGCTTTGTAGATGCCTCTGTATGTGTCTGTGTGCTTCTTTTCAGGATTTGTAGCGCTGCGTTCAGCCTGAGCTGGGACAATAACAAGCTCAGCTGTGGCTTCCCATGCTTGAGCAGCAGCACAGCTGAAGCCGGGGCCTTGTGGGCCATATGGATCCATTGAAACGGACTGGAGGAGATAATCCTTCCCCCAACCCCTGAAAACAAAACCAATGCACCACCACTAATGTGGCTCTGCACATTTGCATCTCATTGGTCTGAGGCAGAGAGAGTGAACAACAACATCTGTGGGGAAGAAAGGCAGCCTTTGGTACACTATAAAAGGCAATTTGGACCATCAAACACTGCAAGTATTGCAAATACAGATTCATATCTAAAGCCAAAACAATGCATTGCTGGATATTCCAAACACAATCTGATCCAGTAAAAAAAAAAATCTGCAAGTGCAGTAAATCGAGGACCACCACCATTTGTTTAAACTTGACACTTGAGTTCAAAATGCATTGAATACATTTCAGAATGACTTTAAAATGAATGTTGTTTGGAGGTCTTGTCTAAAAATTCATCCCAGTGCTATTTCAGTGCAATGAACGATGCAGCCATCAACATACAGACATCTTTTGCACAAATGTTCCACCTGCTGGACGTACAGAGAATTGCAACCGAAACAGTTTTGAGTTTTTTGAGTTCTAATTTCAGTTTTAACAAGTAATTGTGAGAAATATGTCTCATATAACATTTCAACATAACATACACATGTATCATATTACTTTGCTACGTTTATTTTGATCATATGAAAACAATATGCCCCACAAAACCCTCTGTTAGCAATGACAGTATGAGTAAAAGCACCAGAGCTTTAAACGTAATTTACATCACTGCTTCCTGCATCTACATCTGTGTGTGTGAACTTCAGGAGGGTAGCAGTTGTCACTGAATCCATCAGTTAATTATTAAGTAAGAAAAAGCTATGATTGTTGCTATTAGTGCCTTTCTTTTTACTCATGCAGTAGCAGACATGGGCCCGGAAAATTAGCCAAGCTTAGCAACAAAGGAGAAAAGGAAACAAATGGAAACGGCCCAAAATACCCCAGACTTCACTCAAATTTATTCCCAGCGGTTATGTCTAAGATTGTCTATATTTGTTAAACTTTTAGAAGGCTATTTTTAGGATGTGTTTCAAGAGCACCGGCCCACAATGTAGCCAGCCTGATGTTTTATTCAGAAGCCTAAATTTAGAGAAGCAGAAATAGCAGGAAGTCATGAGGCCTAGGCTGTGTTGTTATGGTTGTGGTCTGAAAAGACTTTAGCTCATCCTGCTTATTCAATACTCTGTGTTCTTTTAATATCCGACCAGGAGACAAGCAGGAGAGGGAGAATGCCCATCCACGTGTGTACCCAGAAGAGAAAAAAAGAATATACATCTTTCATCTTTCTGAATGGTTTAAAAAGGAGCCGATATACTATCTGCAAATAACAGTAGAATAATGTTGTTCTAAATAATCAAATGAAAAGAGACATCAGAAGAGACAGAGTTTATTAGAGATATCAGCAGCCAGAAACCCAAACTCTGCAGAGTGTATGCTGTGTATAGTCAGTCACCACAAGAGGCCACCAAACTCTTCTTTTCCTCTGATCAGACTACACATAACATTGATAGATGTATAATTTGTGACATTCCAAAACCTACAAATCTAATTTTGAAAAAGTTGGGACAGTATGTTAAATCCCAGGTTTGACCTGTATTACTTTGAAAACGGTACAAAAACACAATATTTGATGGTTTACCTTATTAACTTCATAGTTTTTGTAAATACACACTCATTCTAACACATTCCAAAAAAAGATGAGACAGGAGCATGTTTACAACTGTGTTACATCACCATTTCTTTTTACAGCACTTAATAATCATTTGGGGAAGGGAGACAAAAACTGTTTCAGTTTTGAAAGCTGATTTTTCTCAGCTGCGCAACCCTATAGGGCCTTTGTTGTTGTATATTAAGCTTAATAAGACACATGTTTTCAAATGAGAGACTGAACTGCAGGCAGGCAAGTCTAGCATACATCCATGTTGTTGTAACGTGCAGAATGTGGCTTAGTGTTGTCGTATAGAAATAAGCATGGACGTCCCTGAAAAAGATAGCAGCATCTGCAAACCAGCCAGTCTTGCTCCAAAATGTGTTGTGTTGATGGTGCCTTCACAGATGTGCAGGTATATGTCCCCTTACCTAGACAAACTTCTGAAAACATGACATTCATTATTTTCATGAAAAATCTGAAAGGTTGACTTGTCAGACCACAATACTCATTTCCACTGTTCTTCAATCCATGTCAGATAAGCTTGAGCCCAGAGAAGTCGGCAGCATTTCTGGACAGTGTTGACAATTGACTTTCACTTTGCATAGTGCAGTCTTAACTTGCATTTATGCCTAGGTGGTGATATCAATCACACAAGCATGCCAGTTTTTAATGCAATGCTGTCTGAGGGATCGAAGATCATGGATATACATTTGTAGTTTTTGGCCTTGTCTTTTATGCACAGAGGTTTCTCTGGATTCCCTGAGTCTTTTGATGATATCATGCACTGTAAAGAGTGAAACACCTAAAATCCTCATAGTCTGTGGCTCAAGAATGTCATTTTTTAACTGTTGGATTTTTGCTGATGCATTTTTTTTTTGCAAAGTTTCGAGTTTCAACCCATCCTTGCTCATGAAGCGATTTTATTTTATTTTATTTGATTGCATTACCTGTTTAATATGCTTTTTGAATATTTAACAATATCATGGGTCATCTTGGGTTCTTCCTGTCCCAACTTTTTGGAATGTGTTGCAGGAATTAATTTCAGAATTAGTATATATTTACAAAAAAACAATGAGGTTGATGAGGTAAAACATTGCATATCTTGTCTTTGTGCTGTTTTCATTTTTATTCCTGAAGGCCCAGAAGCTACTGGGAATTTTTCAGCTCAGTTTATTCTATTTCCTACATTCATGCCAGATAGAAAAAAAACGTTTTGTACACCTGCATTAAAAAGTGGTTTGGATAGTTCTTCATTTTCATTTTAAATATGGATACAGAGACTACGGAAATTCATAAGTACGCTTGGGCCAAAAATTACAATAGCAGACAATTTGATAAAAATCATACAAAGACAAATGTAAAGCCAAATTAGAGATATCATGCGCAAACAGAATATTTTAAAAATGCTCATAACACACTATGGACCTCTGAAGTCATGTGTCACTCTGTAGTAAGTGTTTATGTGTATATAGTAGGAACATGGTAATCGATTTGTCTCCAAAGCCAATATGTTTCATCCTGTATACATTTTCCCCCAAGTGTCACTGGATGCTCTGAATTATGGGGTGGTTTTGCAGTTGAAATATGAATATTCTTGAGCATTGAAATAACGTTGTATAAAAGTAATTTATGACTTTATAACTTTAACAATGTTATACCAACACCAGCTACTCAAACTGCAGCCTAAAACTGCCAAAGCAATTTAACTAACATTTGACAAAGCGTATCAGTTTCAGTGGGGTATTTTTTTGAGGTTGCCAGTCTTATGATGTCAGTTCAGAGGATCTGGTTTGAAGGAAAAATGTGATACGGCAAAACATATAGGTTTTGACGCAATTTGCCTGTTTATCACAGGGCATGACAGAGACTCTTAAAAACATCATTCATTTTCTCATTCAGAAAGACCATTCATTTTCAAACACCATTCATTTTCTCTGATCCAGAGTTCCTAATTGCTTCATATTCTGTGAGTGCTGCCATGTTGAAGTGACATTATAGATTGGCAGCTCAAAGCTGTCAGATGTGTTACGATAATTCTGACTTTCCGAGTGGGAATTACGAGTTCAAATGGATTTTTGGCACTTGAAAGTTGCAAACTTTCCAGCTACAATGTGGTCATGAAAGCAGCAGGAGTCCAGTTTGTCATTATCAGGCGCACCTGATTCAGTTAAATTGTCAGGTTTGTGCCTGACGTATAGCAAGTTTGACTTTTATGAATAAAGATTATTATTATTATTATTATTATCATTATTATTATTATTATTATTATTATTATTATTATCAAACAAACTTGCATGTATCCTGTTTACCCACACACAGTACTGCTCATAGATTTAGAAGAACTTGCCACATTAGTAGTTTTTATTGATTTATTTAAGATAATGTGAATTTAAACAAACAAAACAGACACCAAAAGGTTGTGTTAGAAGTCTTCATTCATATTTCAAATATTTTAGGAGCAACAAGAAGTTTCACTCACCACTATGCAAATATGAGGCACTCCAGATTTTAATGTCATTATAATTATGTGTTAATTTTTCACATTTTGTCACACTGATTTCAAAATGTAAAGCAGTGATTCCAAACTTTTGAGCTATGACATATGATGAAAACATATATAGTTACTCTACATTTACCTCATGCAACCCTGGAAAAAAGCAATAGGAAAAAGAGAGAGACTGTGAAAATAAACCAAAAAACTGAAAAGCAACAATCAATCCAACATGAGTACAAACTTGTGTGGCAATACAAACATTTACATCCTTAAAATCTGTATAAATAAATGTATTGGAAGTCACTGTGTGGGAAAGACAGAGCCTTCCGATACAGCAAACGGCATGGAGGGCCTCATCATTACCCTTCTGAGGTGAAAGCCCTTCAAGAGTTTAAAGTAATAATTCAATGAAAAATCTAATTTACACAATTTTATCCTCAACTCAAATGCTGTCAGTCAACCAAGTTAAGTTTGGTGTTTGAGGTTTGCATCTTTAGAGAAATGAAGCTAATATAGCTAACAAGCATTTAGCATTGTGTAAACTGCATGCCCAAATCATCGTACTTGCCTCAAACCATTTGAGTTGTTTAGTAAACTCAAAAGAATGTGCTTATGTAGTTTCTGACACCGCATGAAATACAGTTATAAACAAAAGTGGACAAAAGCACAAATTCAGACTTTAAGATGGTGGTTACTACTGTTCTTAGCTATCTGACATTCTTTTGTGCATAGATCACAGTGTCTACAGATAAGAGTTTGTATAGATAACAGATTGTCAAGATTGTCGTAAACCACATAAGCAAGTCTAGATTAATTAATTAAAGCTACACTATGTAAATTTTAATATTTGGAGGCCTCTCTGATGGAAATATATCATTGCATGCAACGTGTGTAAAAACGTTTTGTAACATGGGCTGTGCTTTGGGCCTCTTCCCCGAGTGGATGAATCTGATGACTGTGAGTGCATTGAATGAGTGTTCAAAGAAAACTCAGTCGAAACTTGGTGACGGACGTGTTATCTGAGGACGTGAGTGAATTATTTACTTTTGTCATCTGTCTTGATTAATATAATGTTGATTTTGCATTTGAGAACTAAACATCGAGCTGGACATTCTTTTTGAGTCTGTGCATGTGACATTATTATGTAAGGAAGTATGATGTGGTCTGAAAAACTCACTTGAAATCTGACCCAAGGGCACTAATTTTTAAACTATTATGTCAGGCTTTACAGGATGACTCGCACCAGCGCATGCACTAAATATTTGTATTATTATTATTTTATTAATATGATTTATTTGGCCTGACTCATCAAAATTGTTTGCTCTTTTGTGCTCTTGATTGTGTGTAGATTCTGTTCTTACCTAAGAACAAATCCCAAATAAGAAAACATTGGTCAATGTCAGAATCTTTGTGAAAACTATGTAAGTGGGTTTTAAGAAGATTTTTTTTTTACCTAAGAACGATTAGTGAATGAGGCCACAGTTTGTACGATGTTTATAGTTGAGATATACACAGATCAGGCAGAACATTATGACCACTTCCTTGTTTCTTCGCTCATTGTCCATTTTATCAGCTCCACTTACTGTATAGATGCACTTTGTAGTTCTACAATTACAGACTGTAGTCCATCTGTTTCTCTGCATACTTTGTTAGCCCCATTTTACCCTGTTCTTCAGTGGTCAGGACGCCCCTGGAATCTCACAGATCAGGTTTGGGTGGTGGATCATTCTCACACTGACATGGTGGTGTTGTGTTAGTGTGTGTTGTGCTGGTACGAGTGGATCAGACACAGCAGTGCTGCTGGAGTGGACCCCCCCATGGGGGTCCTGACCACTGAAGAACAGGGTAAAAGTGGGCTAACAAAGTATGCAGAGAAACAGATGGACTACAGTCTGTAATTGTAGAGCTACAAAATGCACCTATGTAGTAAGTGGAGCTGATAAAATGGACAATGAGTGTAGAAACTAAAGAAGCAAACATCCGACACCAAACAAGTCTTCACGGATCATTTACATTTGGGGTAAAAAAAAAACTGTGAATTTGCCAAACTGTCCCTTCAAACACTATACACATTCTGATAAGACAGTGGTCACATAGCTTTGTAGCTTCAATGTCAGCCCAGAGATAGCCCTGATGAAAGGGCGTTGGTGTTCCTATTGAAAACAGGCATCATTCTATGTGTTCTGTACTCAATTAAGTAATCCTAGACCTGAAATGAATGTTATGCCCTGGAAATGATGTAATGACTTAATAATTCAATTAAATGTTTAAACTCTTCAGTCTACACTGTGCAGCAGTGCAGATGAGGTACTTTAGATGGTGTGGACCACACTCAACAGGACCATCGTTTTATAACCACAATCAGGGAGAAAGGAATGTTCTGTCCTGAGTCGTGGGAA
Source organism: Colossoma macropomum (assembly GCF_904425465.1). Classification (NCBI taxonomy): domain Eukaryota; kingdom Metazoa; phylum Chordata; class Actinopteri; order Characiformes; family Serrasalmidae; genus Colossoma; species Colossoma macropomum. Next base: position 24,034,037 of record NW_023494795.1, on the reverse strand, counting down.
TATCAGGAAGTGGTGTTTGCACTGGAGACAGCACTGTGGTCTATTTACATGTTAATCTGTGAGAGATCATTCACATCCTGCCAAATGGAGCAGGGAGCACAAGGCAACCTAGCTCATAATCCTCCGATCAAAAAGAAGATGCATTCAAAGTTGTGTGTCTTGTTCAGGTTTCCCAGAAATTAATTGTAAATCAGGCCATCACTGGTTTCACTTTTTAATCCCTGTATATCATCTGATAAGCACACGGGGCACTTGAGGTAATGAGTGAACTGCATGAGATCATGATAATAAATCATTATCCCCTGCCTTTCTATAATCAAGTGAGCTTGAAAAAATAATCAAGCTCTTCCTCAGAACATACAGTTCTGTCTCAGGCTGAAGGCATCAGGTTGTTCCAGCCGAGGATGAGAACATCTCAACCTTAGAACACTGACATCAGCAGTGAGCCATAAAATTGGAAGCTGCAGCCATTGCTCAAAATGTCAAAAGAATGTTGTAAATTGAAATGAATTATGACTTGTAGCTCATGGAAACAAGCAGAGAAGTTCTGTCTAAAGTTCTGTCTGACGTGATTCTAAACTTTCGATCAATGCAATATAATACAATACAATATAAACGTAATCTGTTATGTCACTAATTATAAAATTAACTATGTAATTATAGTTAAATAGTATGTTATTAAAATGAAATGTTATTTAAATAACCCTGCGACCCAGAAGGATAAGCGACTTAGAAGATGTGTGTGAGTGTGTGTGATTGTGTGTGTGTGTGTGTGTTTGTGTGTGTTTTAAATAAGCAGTAACTCTAGACTTCTAAGGCTGACTTTGTATGGTGACACTTTCATGCAACTTTGGTTGCTTGCAACCTACATGAAACTAAATTGCACTTGAGTTACATAATGCAAACAGTCCTGCAACTCCTCTGAAGCCATCAGCTGAACTCCAACAGTTGCAGTCGGTCTAATTTTGTGAATATAAATGACCTCAGATGACTTGTAAATAGTGAGAATGATAGGATGTATAAAAAATAGGAGCCATAATTTAGTGGTAACTACTAGAGTAGGTGCATCCTTTTAAGGGCTAATGGTTGCACAAAAGCAGACACAAATAATGTTTAAATGGGACTGCATGGAAAAAACAAACAGTGCTACAGAACACCTATAATAGTTTTACTTTTTTATTTTAATTGAATGTTCATTGACCGCACTAAACAAGACTTTTTGATGGCAATGTTTAAGAACACGACAGACCGACAAGGCCTCTCAAAAGTTTTGATGCCTACCTTTTCAAAATGATTGTAACACAAATGACGCAATAACTTAACATATTAAATGACTAAGCAAGTTTATTTACAGGAAAATAATTGTACATGTGTGAATATTTGTGACAGTGCTACTTTGGGTGATAATGCCAGCACTCTGATTCCAGTGTACTGAAGTCAGCACTCATCAGCAATCAAAACCTTTCAGGTGTTTAAAACACTTTCTGGCCAGAAGATTTTTTCAGTATGTGCTTTTACCAAAGGTTTGGAAAATTATAACTGCATGCAACATGCGGAAGAACATTTTGTAATGTTGGTTGTGCTTTGGAACCCTTCTCCAAACAGATGAATCTGATGACTGCAAGTGATGGAGTAACAGTTAAAATCAAGTATTACTCTGAAAAAAACTAAAGCTCTCTCCAGACTTCATAATACCAAACTACATATCTTTGTTTTGAATATGTTGTTCACAACAGACAGCTTTCTCAGCGGGCAGTGGTTTCCAAATTCTCTGAAACTACTGAAATAACCCATTGAGAGTTAGTGACATGAGGCTTGTGAGCAGAAATCCCTCTTTTCCGGAAAAACAAACACTAGGGACTTCAGGATGTTTGAAGCAGAGGTCACTGTGACCTGGACAATACAATCTCCTAACAAACACAGACAAAATATGAATCAGCGTCATCAATAAAACTTCATGGCTGCTGAGCAGGGTGCTAATTATAGGGAGACTGGGGGGTTGGTGGGTTAACCCTCAAGAAAATAAGTAAAGAAAGAAGGTTCTTTAATTTGGGGTTCTAAAAAATTACATTGCATGATATTAATAGCAAACATAAAATGTTTTCCCAATCGTGTTAGGGAGAAATACAATTTTGAACAGCCAAAAAAAAAAGTGGTGAGATGATAAAATTAATACTAGAATTGTTGAAAACATGAAACGTCCAAAAACATCTAAATGAGGTGATAAAATCATGCTTGGGTATAGCGTGACCAATCAGGAAAAGCCTAATCCTTTATGGGCAAGGATTAGACAAGACTTACCACCTTGCCAAAAAATGCATCAGTGAAAATTCCACCCATTTGACACAACATTGCTTAACAAACAATTGCAAAGATTTTCGGTATTTCACATTCTACAGTGCATAACATGATCAAAAGTTTTAGGGAAACTCTGTGAATTAACTGAACACCTGTGACCTTTGAACCCTCAGATGGCACTGCTTTTAAAACAGGTATGCTTCTGTGACGGACATCACCACAAGACACTTTGACAAACAGCTGTCTATAAACACTTGTTATCTTTCAGATTGTTTAAGGAAATAATGAACATCATGTTCTCTAAACCACAGAAAAAAGACCATCCAGACTGTTACCAGTGTAAAGTACAAAAAACAGGATCTGTCTTGGGATAGGAGTGTATTAGAGCCCATGGCATGGGTATCTTGCACATCTGTGAAGGCAGGTGATGTAACACAATGCTAAACCTGCTCCTGTCCCAACTTTATTGCAGACATCAAATTTGGAATGAGCGAACGGTTACCAAAAAAAGAATAAAACAAATAGTGTTTTTGTACAGTTTTATAATAAAAATGTAATGTTTTTGTACAGTTTTCAATTCAATACTGGACAAACAGATTTTACTAATCACTGCTTTCTGTTTTTATTATCATTTCACCTGCTGGCCCAACTGTTTTGTAATATAACTTTGGAAATTATAATATAAATGGAAGCGTGTTAACTGTTGACCAATGTACAGGGTGTCCCAAAAAATCATTTCGTAGTCTAATAACATAGCCAATTCTCCCTCAAATGATCTCAAATTTTAATAAAATGTGTAAAAACTAACCAAATTCAATTTTTAATGTTTTTTTTTTTTCAGATTGAAGAATGGCATTCACTAGAAATGAAAAGGCATTTTGTGTGTTAGAATATGCTCAAACACAGTCAAACAAGAGTGTGCAGTGTGCATTTTCGAGAAAATTCAATAAAAATGCACCAACTGGAAAGCAGATTTGGATATGGCACAAAATATTCCAAGAGGAAGGCTGTCTGTGCAGGGCAAAGGAATCTGGACGACCACCAGTATTGGAAGATATTACATTTGTGAAGGTTTGTGAAATCGGTTATAAAATCTACATCCCTCTGAATTTCTTGTTTGAATTTTGATAAATAAATCTAGTATTGTTCAACATGAAGCCTATTTAATTTCGTTTGCCCAGGACATGTAGTTACTCAGATATTCACATCTCAAATGATGTCAATTTTTTTGGGACACCCTGTACTTTAGATTATATTAGCTTGCTTGAAAAATATAACACTTGCTATCTACTAACTAGAGCTAGTGAACTAGTCACTTTCATCATGGTAGATTATCTCACATGAGGGGTCCAGTAGCTACGTACTACGTACGAATGACTCTCACACTTCACTTCGTTGAAACTCATGCTTGCATTGAGTTAAATATCTAGCATCTCTGTACAATCATTATACGGAAAAAAATAGCTGCACTTCTAAATAGTATTGCATAATTTGCTTTAGTCTGAAAGGTCTAATTGGTCTTTTTCGCCTCTCCCATAATGTGATTGGCCCTGATGGAGTTTCCTTTGCTCCTCTGAGGATTTAAACATGCAGTCTCCTGTCAGCCACTGACTGCTGAATGTTAGTGTTATCATGTTATCAAGTATATCAGCACACTGTGTAATTGCCACGCACACTGCCCAAAAGGCCTTTAGGTCAGTCTGGAATGCTTTTCTGACATTTTTCCAGTTTTCCAGACCCAGATTATGCCTAAGCCTATGCTAAAAAGAATGTCCAGTGTTGATTCAGAATTGGCAGTGTTATTAAGTCCTAGACTAGGCTTAATTTATGTCTTTAATTCCATTAAATCAGAATCAAGTATCTACCATAGATGCTTAGAGCAAATGGTATGAATAAATGACAGATAGTAAACAAGAGTATTCAGCAAATATTTATTTCAGGAAATAAAATGTGCAGACGTTTAACACAAAGTAAGTGCCATTGCAAACATCCACTGCAACAGCAATAGGGGCCACAGTTCTAAGGCATTAAACACCATTGAATACACACTTGCAATCAAATAAAGAAACTGGGAGTTCCTCTCATATTCACAGTTTCATAGTAATGCTTTCTCTCTCACGATATGGGATGTTGTGTTAATCATGTGTTTCATTATTTGATGTAGTCTTTTAAAGAGGTGAATAATGCTTTAGAGGCAGCCAGTGTGGTCTATAGTGTGTAGCAGCTGGCTGGTGGCTGATGTTCTTCAGGACGGTGGGGGTTCAGGCCTCTGCCGGTACTCAGGGAGGTGGTGCAGAATCCACCCAGCCGGAGCCAGGAGAGCAAAGGCAAAAACAGACATGATGAAGAAACTTTGCTGTGGGGACGAAAAAAACAGTATGAGATATATGAGCATTTCAAATGCATGCTTAAGACAATAATAACAAAAAATCTTTTTCTCTACTTATAATGTTTGCCATTATATACCATTTTCCAATTTCTTTTTAGCCCTTAGATATATGTTAATAGCATCTGTTCTGACTGGCTGCCTGGTATTGTGACTAGCCTAGTCTTCAAGTACAAACTGTATGGTCTGGAGACTGACTGATACATTTTAAAACTTTAACTGTATGACAACAAACTCTTTGAATTAAAAAAAAGCTCCAAGATATTTCCTGGTTTTCCAAGATATAGTTTTCCAAGATATAGACCCTTTACCCTATAAGTGGCAGACCACAAGTGCCAAAAAAGTTCTTTGGAGCCATACCATAAAATGAACCACTATTGGTTCACTAAAGAACTTTTCAAAGAACCTTTTGTGGGACCTTTGAATAAGTTATATATTGGCTTCATAGTAGTTACCAAATAATTAACATATAAGCATACAATTTAAAAAATCCCACAAAGACGCACAACACAACCAGAAAGAAACCCTTTTTATTTTTACATTATTTTTCTAACAATGAGATTTAAGACTGAAGTACTTAGATGCTAATTACTCAATATTGTGCTCAGTCTATTGGCCACCAGTCACATTTTTTTCTGCCTACTTGATCCAAGTGCGCCTGAATCACTTAATCAAGGGCTTGATGATTAGCTAGAGAGTGAAATCAGGTATATTTGTGGTAATACTGATGTATTATGTAAAAGATTAGGTGGGCTGAAGGACTGGGTATGCAAACTGTATAATTATCAGTAATGTACAAAGCATTTGCTACTGCTCAGTTCCTCAATTCCTTACATTTTCTGTACATTATTTGCTTATCTTAAAAAAAAGTCCTTCTAGTATATCTAGTATAGTCTTTGAGATGTAACCAAAATTTGTGTAAGTGGGGTCTTCACCTGTATGCTATTGAATACAGCAGCCCCTTTATACTACATTGACTTCAGTCCAACATGTACACTTAATAATGTTATAATTATAATATTTATTTGTATAGCATGTTTGATTCAATACAAAATCTAGTTACAGGAAAATGAACAAAACATTGGAAAGAAATAAATAGAATGTGTTGATCAAGAAACACCAAATTAGCAAATACAGTAATGTGTTAAAAACAAAAACTCATAAAAACATAAATAATCAATACATACAATCATTTGGCCACGCTGGTCATTCTCTGTCAACCCTTGTAAATGGGTATTGTGTAATCTCTATTGAGCCAATTGAAATATGAGAATTTCCCTGTAGCTACAAAGCTGTTCCACTCACCCCAGGTCCAATCTTGTTCTTGGGGGGCTTGCTGTAGATGCTGGACCTGCGCTTCTGCAGGATGACCCTGGCCCGGGTCATGCTCCGGAGCTGCATGGCCCCGCTCAGACCCACCAGCATCTTCACAGTAGATCAGAGGGTCCGGGTCAGCCCAAGGGATTGTGGGAGAGATGTAGGTGAGTGAGAGAGAATGAGAGGGGGAAAGAAAGAGAGAGAGAGAGGGGGGGGGTGCTCACCACTGTGTGCAACCCCTGGAGCTCTCCTCTTAAGTGCTGGAGAATATGTGAGCACATCCTGTTAAATGTGGACATTATCCCCCCAAATACCAGCCCACTCTGAGGGAGGGGTCTGAGAGGGCTGGCCTGCCTCACAGTAATTTTCCCGCAAAGCCACTCGACACACCCTCTGATTTAAACAACTCAGAGGTCATGATTTGCCTTGATACAATGATGAACTGTCTCTGACTTTTTTGGCCCCAATATCTATAAATTTGCAGTGTGCATGAACCTCTTTTGACCTCACAGGAGACAAATGTGCAATGCTTCAAAGTCAACAACAAACTTTGTCATTATTCCTTCTCATCACAGAGAGTGGGATTAAATATAGGTCCTTCAGAATATGAAAAGTGTTTTCATTGTATTTAAATGCTTTTTTATCATATTAGTTATACATGATTTTTGTTATCGAAACGGTTGTTATTGTTGTTATTGTTTTAAAAATGTCCAGATTTTCTTAAAGTATTTCACTAATAGTTTAGGAATTTTGATTACTCATTTTGCCATTTTCATAAAAGGTCAAGTTATTTAAACATGTCCAAGAACTGCTGTCCAAACTATCATCTTGAGATAACTACGCTAAGTGGCCTTTTGACATCAGTGACATCACAACCTTCACATTGTTTTATCTTCAATGGACTGAAGACACCTGCTGCATGTTTGGCAACTACATACAATATATAGTTTATTTGACTTAATATTTCCCATATTGTCACTGTACTGTCACTGACCCTGTTCTTGCTGTGGTCAATATCGTGTTAATTAAAATCATTTTCAAATATTAAAATATATCTCTTTGAAACAAAACAAGGTCATCTTGAACATCTAGTCCTATCAACTGTTAAACTGTTGAAGTTTAAAAATGCAAACTGTTTTTGCGAGGCTTTAAACCAGGTTAATTTAACCTCCTGTCACTCCTCTCACTGCAACACTTGCAAAGGGTAAGCATGACCAAAGCACAGACATATACAGAAGAGTTGGGCCAGGGAAGTAGACCAGTCTGAAAAACGTCTAATTGATGTAGCAGTCCCAGAGAGAATCTGTGTACTGAATGGCATAATATCTGGCATAAGAGTGTCTGTCAGCTTAAACAAGCTGGTACTTGATAGAAGCTCACAGGAAGTCTGCTCACTGAAATGTGGCTGCCACTAAACAGAGAAACACCTGGCTGTCTGCTCTATGTACATTCAGTGCCACGTGGAGCACAATGCTGTCCAAATTGTGATCTGATTAAGAGATTAGATTAAAGGAAGAGAAAAGTGGGAGAGACAGCCCAGCTGTGCTTTCTCTCAGTAGCCTGTAACACTGAGGTCCATTTGTATTAGTGACATTGGACAAGCAGATCTTTGTTGTCAGATTTTGCCAGACAACATCATAGTCTCGCTTGTTGAAGGATGATCTGAGAGTCAGTGTATACCAGGATTTACATAGCTGCAAAACACTGTCATAACAATAACCTCAACAGCTACACCATTGAATGACAAGTGTTCAAAACATTAAAAACCTAGTAAGGTTGTTTTGACTTTGTTTCAAAGAAAACACTTGGACTTTTTCCCTGTATGAGAGCATAGTCTTATTGCCTCAAAGGCCCTGTGTTTCTTTCAGAACATTTTAAAATATTCTGTGCCACAGTGTCCTATCACTGGTACATTATATATCCAAAAGTATCCAGACACGTTCTAATCCGGGAATTCATTTTTGTATAATCTCTCTGGAAAAGCACTGGCAAAAAAATGGGAAGCTATGGAGCAGCCGCACACGAGCCTAAGATCACCATGACCAATGCCACGCGTCAGCTAGAGGGGTATAAATCCCTCCCACCACTGAGCTACGTTTTCTGGAGTGATGGAGCTCCATCCAGTGCAGAACTAATCATCCAACATCAGTAGCTGACCTCACTAATATTTTTGCAGCTGAGTACAATCAAAACCTCACAGCAATATTCCAACATCTAGTGTGAGGTCTTCCCAAAAGAGTAGAGACTGTTACTGCAGGAAGGGAGGGGGGCGCTTGGAGTAGACTGGGCGGTACTGCTTTCTGTAATCAGTATTTTCTGTTTACAGCTGCAAAAAAGAGAAAATAACAGAATGTGTAAAACAACATCTGTAATAAACTCAACTTCCTCCTCAAACAAATAAAAATTAATAGAATACACTTCATGCTACACATAGATCAGTGGTGGATGTAGGAATCAGTCATTAGTCATTTATTAGTTATTACTCAATTATATACATTAGTTTCAACAAATGAACATGGGTGAAACAAGCAGCCTCATTACAAGCCAAGAACTCAAAATGAGTAATGATGGCAGAAACACCTGAAAAGCTGTTTTTCTCAGAGCCAGACTGCAACACTTTCAGTTACCTATTTTATTTTTGGAAACATTTTTCCACACTGTTCTTAATGTTGTGCTGTCGGGCAAATACCTTGTGTCTCCATTTTTGTCATTTTTGCATTTTGTTTTGCATAATTTGAAAACTCCAGAACGGGCCAACAGAGATGGTCTAAAACTGATTGGATAGATTCTCCTCCTGTAAGGTTACCATTTTGGAGATACAAGGTTTTGTTCCAACAGTAACAAATTACATCACCATCATTAAACCATTCTCTACTTGAAATCCTCTAAACACTCATTAAAATGGCAAAACAGTGACCTTCTTGACCTTGCTTGCATAAAAAACCTACTTTTTTATCTTAAAAATTCATGATGACACTGCACTGTCAAAAATGGCCAGTTAGAGATATGCTAGGCCATATAAACAGGTTCACATGGCCAGTTTTCTTTGTTATTGCGCATTTGTAACTTGCTTTATTAGGGATTAAAAAATAATTAAAATCAGCATCTTTTCAACCTGCAAGCAAACCTAACACAGCAATAAATCTATAAAGACACAGAATTTTTTATTATTTAACATAAACACAATATTTATATTTGAACCCAATACTGCGATAAAGCAGATCTCATGGGTGTAAATGTGATTTGAAGTAAAATAAAATAGGTCTAAATATAATATAATATAATAATAGTAATTAATATATATATTAAGTTAGTCCTAACATACAAGATCCACTTTCACCTGTACCCAGCTGAAATAAACCAAATAAAGACAGTGGCTGTCCCTGCTAACCCGCACTGCCGTTCACTTGCTTTTGAGAGGGACTGCATTATTCCCATCCACCACATGTGGGAGTCCGTGCACTGTAGATCGACCAGAACTAAGGCTCTAACAAATCTCCCATTACGTGGAGTTTCTCTGTTTAGATATGCATAAAAATAGATATTTTCTCATCTAACGTAAATAACCTTGAAAATACATACTTAAATGCACGTCTATATTCTGTCTTCTACACTAAAGAATAAACATCTTTAATTCATTTTCGTGTCCTACAAAAAATGATAGAAAGTAGCTAAAAATAGCCACAAAATCCAACTAAAATTACTTCTGCGTTTTAATCAGGCGGTGTTAATCATAAGTGTACTGATGGATCAGTCCCTGTGGAGTATGGAGGAAAAGTGGTTTGGGCCTTTTAAACTCAGCAACAGTGCCCACTTGGCTCAGTCAGTCGGAGGAGAGTGGAAGTGGAGCGGGGGGCGCTAGCTGAGCTAAGCCCGGGGATGTAGCTCGCAGTTGGGATGGCAAATCGTCCGTTTTCCGCATAGTTAGAACGCGTATAGGGGGGTCGAGGCATAACGCGAAAGCGATGACGTTCGTTTGGTTGCTGGAACTGACCGCATTTGTGGACTAAGAAGCGAAGCGTTTCGATAAAAGTTTTGCTCGCGAACGTTAGTAAAACCCGAATCCGAGAATTCGGCTAGCTGTGATCATGACGCGTCCGGCGGTGAGCGTTAGCTACTGTTAAAAAGTAGCTAGCTCGCTAGCATTAGCTAGCAACATGGACGTGTCCGTACTCATAAGACGATGAGTTCTAGGCTGAACTAGTTAGCTAGCTGTAACGCTAGCAAGCGAAGTAGGTTGGCAGAACTTGGTCAGAACTACGTTTAGGAATTGAAAGAGCAGTCAAAAACCTGAACGGATATTTTTACTTTCTTCTAAACGGCAAGGGACCGTCAAACTTGACAGAGGTAAGTAACTTAAGACCGTGTTTTTTTTTTACATTCGAACCTACGTATTTGCTAATCGTCTCGCCAGCAATCTAACTAGCAGCTAGGTGGTTACATATAGTCGACTTTGGTGTTGGAAAGCCAACAGACAAGAACAAGGGAATTGTACGGTCGGCATTTCTCGTCTTCTCGTTTGGCAACTCCAGAACTCCGAGTAACGTTAGCAAACTTAATGAGTTGAAACGAGGTATTTTACTCAGTAGCTACGCTAACTTTGCTAGTTAGCATCTTCTTAGCTGCTTATGTGTTAATAATAATGATATTAGTAGTAATAAAAGATGAGTTACGTGCTAAAAGCTGCATTGCTAAGTTTCAAAACAAATTCCCACTTCCAGAAATGATGGGTTTGGCAAGAACAACATTCAGGGGGCTTTAACCGCGGATTTGTGGTTTCCTCGTAACTTTTCTTCCAAAATGCATTCACTAACGTTACATTCACCAACGTTAGCTGAAAGCTAAAACAGCGCAGCTAGCTGGGTTTAGTTGAGGATTAACGTTAGCTATGTCAACATAAACGTTTCAAACAGCAAAAGTTAAAATGCTGGATCAGCAATTACTGTTGTTTATAATGAACGTTGTGTCGTAACCGACAGAACAGACACTTCCACCCTCTTGTTAAACATGTAATGTGATCTGATGTATTCTTTCTATTTTTAAGCACTGAACCGTGCATCATTAAACATGAACACAGCGGAGGACAACGAATCGTGGATTTGCTCTAAAATGAACATTCACGTCTGAGTAACGTCTGGAAAGTTGTCTAATTTAATTGTAAATTGTAGAACTAAAAATGTTCTCAAAATTGCAATTCCTAGTAAAGGCTTTAAGAGAATCCCAGATGTGGTAGATACAGTATTTTTGTTGCATGTTCCAAGTCATAGATGTGAAAATCGGTTTAGAATATGACAAAGCAAACCAAAAGTGAACTTTCTATTCAGCATATTGGCAAAGCTTTGGTTGAAGAGCCCATATCCTAAATTTTCTTATTTTATTGTTTTTTTTTTTCCCCATAAGGTCCCCTTATGATTGTGTGGATTTAGTACCAAAAACAGTCATAATTCATTTTTACATGACCGTTTTCTAACCTCTCTTTAGAAAAAAAATATTTTGTTACTGTGTCTTTAAGACAGATATATAAAACATGTCTGTTCTAATTGGCTGCCTTGTGTGGCAGTTCATTCCAAAATCAGCCTTGGCATTTATTTTAACCTTGATGTGAATGAGAGGTGCAGTGCAAACTTACTGTAGCTGAATAGGTGGATTAATGTAAATGTGTTAGTTTTTGTGGCATCACAAATAATGTTGAATTCAAAACGAGCTGCTTTTGCAGCTTTGTTTACATGTATGGACTGTATGTTTTGAAATGAAAATTTGCATACAATATCACAATCTTTTATTGTGGAAAAGTGAGGAAATTTTGGTTTTCCTTTATGTTTGCCCTTGCCATTGTCAGAAAGCCAGAGCCACTGTCAGATCACCTCAGTGCAGACAGATTCAGCAGAGTTCTGTATTATGTTTATACACAAAACATTCAAGACAGCTGATCTGATCTTCACAAAGGCAGCCTCTAGTTCATGTGGTTATCTACATAAGAGACATCCAGTGTAGCCTGCTCATATTGGACTTGGTTGGAAGATAACTGGGAACCTGCATGATGCCTTGGGCCATTTTTACCCTTGGTCTGTAAATTTGAGTCTAGACCCGGGATCGATTCTGTGCTTGTTTGGGAGAAGCGTTCATTTTCATAGGTTTCCTCCAAACTGTAGATCATTGCAAAGTTGTGTATATTACTCTTGTGTGTATTGTTTTTGCAGAAAGAGTAGAATCATATTCGTGTTGTCTGATAATTGCTTTTAAAATGATGCACATTGGAGAGATGTTTAGATTTGGCTGAAATTTCTAACTTATATTTGATGATGCATTTACTCCAGAAGAGCAGAATGTTCATGCTATATTGGGTTGTTGGACTAAAATGTGAGCATTTTATTCATTTTACTGGATAATGTTTTACTGTTTAAAAATTTTTTATGTATCAGTACCGGTATTGGTAGATATTTACATGGAAAACTTTAGATATCAGCACACAGTTTTGATCTCAGTACACCCCTACTATAGAAATAAGTTTTGTTTCTCCATATTGCTATTCCAGATAGACTTAGTCCCAATTTGTACGTTTTATACTTAATGTTTATGTATCAGTATCGGCAAAAACGTACATGAAAAATATTTGCATTGGCCCACAATTCTCATATTGGTGTGTCCTTAATTCATTTGATTCAAATACTCAGACCATGATGAACAGCAGTTATTGCTAGTGTGTGGCGTGTCCCCATGTACAGCAGCTAAGTGAGCACACAACAAACAGCAAAGGAGGAGAAAAAGTAAATTTACCTCAAATTCAATTCTTATCTGTAGAAATTTACTTGGACCAGCTGGTTTTTGAACATCCTGTTTGCGACCTTTCTTGTTATCGGTAGGTGAAAAATGATCACTGCATACTCAGAGATTTTGCATGATGCTTTTACTAAATGGCACTCTTGCTAGTTTGTGGTTCATTGCCAAAAGCCACACTTTGTATGTTTGTGTTATTGGGGAATTGGTGGTAATATACTGGACTACACTGAGATTTCTTTGATCTCTTTACTGTTTATACAAAATAGAATGTTACACCTAATTTTCGTAGCTTTATTGTTATTTGAGATGCAATTCTAGCTAACTGTCCTACAGTTATATAGCCTTATCTATGCTCACAAACATCATGATGTGTGAGTAGTAATGTTTTGAAGTACAGCGCACCCATTGTGGTCCTGTTTGAAAGTGGAGTAGTACTACAAGGCAGGACGTTACATGGAGGATAATATAGTTCCAAGCTGAAGTGCTTAAAAAGATCTATCCATGCTCTTTGTTTGGTTGGTTGGTTGGTTGTTTTTTTTTTTAACTTGTTTACATAGCTATTCAGTTGATTTTTGAAGCAGATAAATTTAGATTCAAGTAAGATTTTGGCATATATTTACCAGATGATGTTGATGACAGTCTAATTCTAGTGTTCCAGCTATTTCTTTAAGGAATAGGAGTATTAAGTTATATTTTGCGTGTACTGAAGAAAAAAACATAAAGGCAATACATTTGTGTTGCATTTTGCATCTACAGGACAAAAAATTTATCATTTAGACCACCATTCTCATGGGATCATGGATCAGTTCTCTAGGCCACACCATGCTCAAAAAGCGCTTTTGCATTTGACCAGACATACTAAAACATCAGTGCAAATGGTCTTGTGTTCAGAAAAAACTCTGTTTTCTTGGGAATTACGAGAATGTAAAATGAGAAATGAACTTCAAGTTGAATTTAACCTATTAAAAATGCCTTCAGGTGGTTGTAGCTAAACTGTGTCTTTCATGTATTCTTCATAGTTCATGATTTCATATAAAATGTGTTGATTATGTGTACATCATAGCTGTTTGTATAGTCATGCTTTTTATTATCTAATTCAACTGCCTCCTAATTTTGCATTCATTTTGCATGAGCAACATCTACACCTTGTCCAGTGGCTGCTGAAATGAGCTCAGCCTGAAATGCATAGAAGCTGTGTCTGGAACATTTCTGTTTGTTGTAATTAAATATCTGAAAATACACAGTTAAAACCTTTTGCTTGATCTGGCCTATGTGCTGGTTAGAGCCACCATTATTTATCTGAATTGAGATGTAATGGCTTGACTTTTTAAAATAAATGTGAAACGTTTAAAAAAACTAAATCAGTGGTCAAGAGCAGGTATTATTTGTGTAGTGGATCAGTCTCAGCACTGCAGTAACAGTGACGTGGTGGTAGCATGTTTGTGTAATGTGCTGGTACGTGTGGATGAAACACAGAATTCCCGTATCGGTGCATCCCTACTTAAAAGTAGTTTGTGCCTTAAATAGAGGCTTTTATTTCACTTTACACTGAGTTGCCACTTTATCACACCATGCTACCTTGTATTTACACTCACTGGCCATTTTATCAGCTTCATCTTCTACGTAGATGCACTTTGTAGGTTTACAATTACTGACTGCAGTCCATCTGTTGGTACAGGTATGAATTATTGAACATTAAAGGACACAAAGTAGCTCTCTTTGCCTGTTATAAATGTACTCCTCTTGCATTTGGAGAAAGTTATACATACCTACCGATTGTAAAGGACTCTGCAACCATGGTCAAAGACATTCAGATCGAAAGATTAAACCTTTTTCAACATTTACTTTGTGTGAAGACTGTTGTAAATGGCTAATGGATTTTTATTTACATTACTTTAGCCTAACACTACCACCTAAGTGTCTTGGACATCAAGCTAGCCAAATTAAGCATTAGAGGCCCACATGACAATGGTCTAGTAATACCTCTGTTATGTGCAAAAAAGGTGAATATTCCTAATAAATGCACTTCATAAACATCGTAAACTGTGCTGTACCTCTAAAAACTCAGTCATAGTAGGTTCATAGTTTAACTTGATGTAGCTAAAGTGGTCTTAGTATTGAGAGGCTTCAGAAAGTGCCTGAAAACACAGATGCAGGCATGACTAACTTGACTTGGAATGGGTTTTAAATTAGTTATTCTAAGTGAACTTTGTTCGCAGGGGAGCGGGAAGGTTTTAAGGTGGCAGACTGTCATGCAAAATGATTTAACCCTAACCCTAACCCTTTTTTCTTCATTGAATTTTTTTGATAATTCACACCAAACCGTGTGTAATGCCATGTGTAATGTGCCGTAATGTGGCAAGAGACGGCAATATACATACACATAACGGTTGATTAAAAAAATGTATTCAAAGCCTGGGACATCTTTATATTAAAAAAAATTGGGCAGCATTTGGGCTCAGAAATTACCTACAGCTCGCTCTGCACACACTTTTGTATTTTAGCATGTGTGTGTTTTTTGTGACCCCCCCCCCAAAGTGGCCAGGAGGCTGAATTCGGCTGATTCTAAAAAAAAATTTTCATGTTTCAAAATTCAATGTTTAAAACATTGTTAATGTAAACAGTGCATGGCTACTGCAGGTTTTTAAAATATATGAATAAAATAAAAAAAAACTCTAACCTAAAACAAGTAGATATAAAACTTTACCGCATTCAAATTAGTTTCACATTCAGATCTTTTTTTTGTTTTTTTTTTTTTTTTTTCTTTCAGCTTTTGTAATTAACCAACCCTCAAGTCTTGGGATGCTGCTGTACCCTCGGCACCCCCACTTCCCACATGCCTGTTTGTTTGTTAATTTAAAATGATTAGCCAGTCAACATAAACTGCATTGCTGATTGTCCTAATCCCTACATAAACTACAAGAGATTAGTTTTCTCCTGATTACACTTGGCACTGAAATGCATCCTGTATCTTGTTGTTTTCCATATAAGCACTTTAAAAAAGACAACTGCCACTAAGTTTTTGGTAAAATGTTTTTGAATATAATTGTCCTAATCTGATGTAACTGGAGCTCCACCCAGAACTTTGAATATTGCTCCTACTTCTCTTATTTAACAAGTTGTTTATATAATGAGCGACAGTTTTATCAGGTAAGCCAGCCAGCAAAACAAAATGAACTGAAAGCTGCGTTCTTCAGTTGTGACCGCAATGTAAACGAGCTTAACTCACCTTTCTCTGTAACTTTAGATGCCTAGTACACTTTATTCTGTGATTGCAAAAAGTTTTAAAAAGTAAACACAGCATTACCTGTATATGCCTATTTTGCACTGGTGCCAAACTAACCTGATTCTAAAAATGTAAATATTGCAAGGGGAAGAGAGATCCGATCCAGATGCAGTTGCTACCTTGGAAGGGTGAAGTGACAACGTGTTGTGTCATGATTGGTTGACAGTTTGATTCGTGGTGTTATTTTCATCTGATATTGTGGCCACTCGTTAACAGACAGGAAAATAGCAGGATCTAAACCACAACAGCACCACTGCTGGATGAATTTATACCCCAGTTCATTTCCCCTTTATGATCAAATCATGATGATTGGGTATGTAAACGAAGTTTTTGGATTCTCTTCATGTAAACGTTTTGTAGCCTTACAGGCTTACCCCCCTCCACCCCCCCCCCATCAGTGAGATGTAACCTACTTAATGTAGCAATAGACATTTAGGTCTGCGTATTTTTTCCCCCAACTCCTCACTCTTTGAAGGTCCTTTCGTTTCCAAAAATACACTCGCCTGACCTATGCCCGCCGTCACCAGAGGGAGAGAAATTTGATGGGGAAATGAAAATAGGGCATATTTTCATTTTCCCTTCCTCCATCTCTGTGTTGTCCTTGGCAACAGCATTTTGTGACCATCAAAGTTGCTGTTTAACCTCAATCACGCTGTTTTACTTTACATACTTTTACTTGCTCTGGCAAGTAACCTGTATGTTCAGTGTTTTGGTCAAATCATTGTTTCTCAGTTGCACAAATAAAAAGTGTTGTGGGACCTAAAAAACGATCTAGAATGTTCATGCTGATCTTCTTTTATTGTACTTGTAGCAGTTACGCTGGCCACAGTCCTTCATTGTCCATTTCTTGAATAAGCAGCAGCTTAGATTTAAAAACCATTAAGGCTCTGTTT
This sequence comes from Colossoma macropomum, assembly GCF_904425465.1. Taxonomy (NCBI): domain Eukaryota; kingdom Metazoa; phylum Chordata; class Actinopteri; order Characiformes; family Serrasalmidae; genus Colossoma; species Colossoma macropomum. The sequence continues at coordinate 24,017,077 of NW_023494795.1, read as the reverse complement.
ATCGAAGCTTCCTAGATGCTTACGTTAACAAGATTTAGCCAATTCTTTGTTCTGATATTTTTTTATGTCTTTTTCTTTATGTTGAATTTATTGGCTAAATATCTTTGTACTTTCATAATACACTGCATTACTAAAGGTTTGTAGACACCTACTCATTCAGCATTTTTTCGGGTATTAATTACAGTTCTGGGAAGGCTTTACACTAGATGTCAGAACATTGCTGTGAGGATTTGATTGCAATCAGACAGAAGGGGGTTAAAGAGGTCTGATACTGATTTTGGATGATTAGTTCTGATCAAAATGCCATTCCAGGTCAACCCAGAGTTATTGGATAGTGCTCAATCACTCCAGAGAATGCAGTTCCACTACTCTGCAGCCTGGAGCTAGGAAGCTTTATACCCTTCTAGTCAACGTTTGGCATTGGACGTGGTGACCTAAGTCTTGATACTTTCTGGACATATAGTGCATTTTAGGGTGCTGTTCAGAATTGTTGCCAATATCCAGATCCAAAATGTCATGCATTGCTTGGATAATACCTTTTGTTTGTACAGTTTGGATTCTGTGCTTTGCGTAATATGCAGCAGATTTTTTTTGGAGTGTTGCGTTGGCAAATTTGTGTAGTTACAGCAGACCTGCAGGGTTAGAAAAATCTGTAATTATTTGTGAAGGCAAAGGGAAGTGGCAGTGGGTTCTGTTGTACTGGCAAACTGTTATTACAAGATTAAGCTATTATGGGGGAGGATGATTTTTCTGTTCCAACCAGAATTGTCATGTAGTTAAGGTGCTATTTAGACTTGCAGTCAACGCCTTCATTTTAGTGACTTCTGCCCTTAATTTTACAAATCTAATGAAGACCGTTTTACTGTTTCCAAATCGCTATATTCATTTTAGGTCACAGTGTCTGCAGGGTTTTGAAAATTACTTTTGGAAAATGTTTATTCTGACTGACTGGTCTGCTCACTGTGTTGACATGAAGTGCTCGGCAACCCATTTAAGGTTTTTGATAATGCATTAGGCGTTTGTCCCACATGAGGCTTCTATGAGACTGCAAGTGTCTCCTAGATGCTTGTGGAGTGCTATCACTGTCAGAACAGTTTAGATTCAAGGATCAAAATGTTGCTCATTCTGTGGGTTTCACGGTGCAAACTTTGCTCAGCTTGTATATTTCATATGAAATATTACTTTGGTGTTTTATTTTTCCCCCCCCTCCCCTCTCATCACTACTCAAGACAGTCTCCTTGGAAAGTTCATGGAAACCATGATTTGGTGCACGTTGTGGTCAAAGCTTCTTAATTCCCATCAATTTCAGAAAAGAGCAGCTATTATCATTTCCGTGTCCTTGGAGCAGATTTTTTTTTACTTCAGGCTGGTGAATACAGATGTGAAATGTCTGTCAGCCTTGTCTGTCTTGTGTTGAAGGAGGGCTCACTGTATTTGGCAGACGTCAGCTGAAACTAACTTTTAAAACTCAACAGCCAAACAAAGACAGCCCTTCCTTTCAGTGTTCTCTCCAAAGCCTCTCCCTAAAACGTGACTGTGTAGGCTATTGTTGATCATATACCATATTAGGAACTCTGAGTCTAGGTTTTTTTTGTCTATGGGAAAAATGACTGGAATCACTACTAATGCGCACTATGGTAAACAAAAATATTCCTCATAGATTTTGTCCTGTACACATCCCCCAACCCTCTCACCTGGTCTTATTGGGTCTTCTAAATTACGAGGTCGTTAAGCAGCTGAAATATGAATATTGCTACATGCAAACATGCTAATGCTGCTGTGTGTTGACCTGACCTCATAAGACTGACACCCTCCCTAAAATACCCCATGCAAACCAATATGCTTTGTCAAATGTGGTAGTCAAAATTTGGTCCAAATCTTTGGACAGATTAAATGAATATAAATGTACTTCACTGCATTTGTCCATAGCATTATTGATGTATGATGAGTAATAACTACATATTAAGGCCTGATACATTGGTTGGCCAATAATATAAACTGATATTGTGGTACTCTTTGAGTATGTTTTATTTTTTGAGCCTATAAATTACATTGGTCAGTATTATCCATTTTTCAAATTTGAAGCTCCTTAAATTCTGTAACCTGAATTTTTCATATCAATTCTCCTCTGAATTCCAGGTTTCTTATATGATAATAAAGGAGTCGCAGTAAACTGAGGGGGAAAAGAGGTTTTTGCTAATGCAAATATAAAGTAATGCAGTGTCTTCAAGCTATTTGTTGATGGGTTTCCCTAGATCACTGTAAAAAAGAGTGACTTTTTATTCTTCTATATAGTAATACTGTAGGAAAAAGTGTTTGCACTTTTTGTGGCTTAATGGTTGCAAGAGGTTTCTTTTTTATGTGTAATTGTGAACATTTATTGGGGTACAAAATGAAATAACATAAATCTGTCCCCATGCCCTACAATAATTGTATTTTAGCAGCTTTATTCATTTATGTCATTAAAAAAATGTGCCTCTTTCACACCTTATTTTATTCCACTGTAATCTTTTTTTTCCACTGTTATCCACTTCCGTTGGGTTTTTTGTATTAAGAGGTTTTAATCTTAATGTTCCTTTTTATACAGAAGCATAAAGGACTGGATGGATTTGTACTCATGGATGCTCCAAATGCATGTTTTACCAGTTTAGAAGATGAAGCTGTGATTGTTTCCCAAAAATGGACATGAAATCACTAATCTAACTGCGGTTACTTTATTGTTTATAATTAATTCAAACTTCTTTGTTGCTTTACCTGTATAGTAAATGGTGATAAATGTGATTTGGTGACACAACTGAACAATTTGTATTACCTTATGAATTAAGAGAAATAAAGAGTTACTCTTTCACAGTGATCTGGGGGACACGTCAATAAAGATGCAGTAAAAGCTGAAAAATTGTGAACAGGATTCAAGCCAAATTGGCAGCTAAAGCACTTTGAGTCAGGGGATTCCTGCCAAGTGTCCTTGAGCTCTGACAAGTATACTGAGGATACAGCGTCAGCATTTTGTCCTGTGCATGTCTTATGAGAGTTAAGCCTGGTTTGCTTGCCTCTGATGACACAAGACAATGGAGTTTTTATTTGTGGTCAGCAGTTTTAAACAACACTGTCACTAGTGTCCACACAGAAATAACGAATGGAAAATAATGGTTTCTGAAACTTCAAAGTCTCTCAGTAATTCAAGGCTTTCCATTATACTGCTTTGATTTCTTGCTTTTCAGTCAGTTCCACTTGTCATGACTGACAAAATAAAATCCTATCACTTGTCTTGTAAAAAAAAAAGTTATTTTTGCAAAGATGGAAGACACTCATGCTTCTCTAAATTATTCCTGTATTATGCCCCCTGAGCTGTTGACACCATACATTAAAATACAGTGCAAAAATATGTATTTCTGTGACAGCATTTCACCAGGGTAGACACACGTTAGCTCTTGTGTGTGTAGACTAGTCAAGCAAAGAGAATAATGTACATATGACATTATTAAATTGGAGTTATAAATTAGGCTGGGCATTGGCAACAGCTTCACTAATATGGTGTGTCACATCTGCCGTGATACACGATAAAAAACACCAGTTAGGCAGACATTTAGCCATTGCTAATTGTTCTCGCTGTAACTGTTGTTCCTGCTGCTTTCGGGTGGTCCTGCAGCTGTTTTAGTGCTAGTTTCTCTCTTACCTTCCTTATTAGTCTGAGAGAAATGTTGCATGGCACACCTGTCTGAGGGTGATTAGTTGTTCCATGAACTTTCCAATTACATATTATCAAACCAGCTGTACGGACAGAGATTAAGGTCTTTGCAATGGGTCTGTAGCTTTTTCCATTTATGTGTTGTTTTCATAATGTTGCCCCAGATAACTTTCGGAATCTCCTTCACCTTCACTGTAAATGCTTTCCAAACAATGGCATGGAATTTTTATAATGACACCAGGTGCAATTTGCACAAATGTTTTATATTTGCTGTGTTAATATATAGAAATTGATTTATTTTTAATGTTCTGCGTGCATGTAAATTTTAATGTAGTGTCTGAATACCTTTTTCCCCCCAATCAGTGTTTTTAAAACATATCTTGCATGTCATGCATAAAATTGTTAAGTGCAAAGTCAAGACTTTATGTTTGTAAATTTGAAGTTGATATATGTGCTGGAAGTTTGCAAAATAACTAAAACAAAAGTATCTGATTGTGTTTCACCTCAGCGAAAGTCAGATTTCAGACTGGCAGAGGAGTGAGATTTATTTATGTATTTATTTATTTACTTATTTTTGTACAGACCGCAGGGCACGTTAGCGTGTGTGAAATAATTTGTGACTTTAAAATTTGTGAACAACATGTCACAGATCACATACAGTGATATGTGTTACACAGTAACGTCATATTTAACAGTGCTACAACTCTCTTAGTTTCTCCAGAATGTGCAATGCACAGGAAGAGCTGGAGTTGTTCTGTTTTATACAAATAATAAAGAATCACTCTCTCAGGCTTGAATGCAGTATCCATTTCACTTGCTTATAAACACATTTTATAAAAATAAATTCATAAATATTTATATAGCCATCACTGTATTGATATGCACATTGCCACAAAAGTGTTCACAGTATATTGGTCATTTGAACACAACCTTAGTTTTGAACATGCTCAACCTCTAAGAACATTTTAAAACATTTGTTCCAAACCTAGAGTTTTCACATGTTAGTTCAAAACCAAAATCATATCAGTGCTATGGCAAGACTATTAAAGAGGAGACCATTAAAGTCTTGTTTTGTGGTGGTGACTGTCTGTTCTAGTGCAGACACTTGGACCTTGCATGAGAATGTGTACAGGATCCTTGGGTTATGATGGTATCAGTGAATCCTGTGGGAGAACCACCCTCCATCCCTTTGCCTTGAGGATGACCCCTTATCTCTTACACACAGATGATACTGTTTAGAAGATCCAGTCGCATATCCTTTAATACCTGTGGGGAATACCATCGATTCTTTTCTAGTAACTTATTTATTTATTTTGTTGTCTTTTTTGCCTTTGAACTTAACGCTGCCATCACTGACTACCGTGTTATACATATCTTTCTGCTAACTGTAAAGTATTACATTATGAGGCTCATCTGTTGACAAATGAATGTAAGAGATGATGAATGGAAAAAGCTTAGCACTGTGTGTTTGTCAGTTGTCTCTGACCTCCCTGACCTTGTGCTTAATCACTCATATGGATAAATCCATATTAATTACCAACATTATCATTACAGAGACCGTTGGTGGATAACCTGTCCTTGTGTTTATTAACTTCGGAATGACAAATAGATGTATGCTTTCTTTGTGCTGGTTCTGCGATGCCTTTCATTAAACTGAAAAATGTCTCAGGGGAGTACTCTGAAACAACATAGTAACCCGATACTCCCTGTTTTGTTTCTGCTCTGCAACAAACTATGATTGCCATGTCTGTTGTCTACAAAAACTCTTTGGATTGAGGCCAGGCTTCGCAGAAAACATCCCATTGTCTTGTACTGGGCTGACCTTTAAAATGTAATTAGACGGTTTATGGAATTGTATTTGCTGAATCTCACATTTTCAGGAGAGGTTGTGTAAAGGGCGCGCCTGTCGGGGTAGGCTACGTGTCTGCTGACGAAAATGTCAGGCCTCATCATCAGCAGAAGGAACAGGACAGCAGGGAGGCACAACACACTTCAACATGACTTTCCCATTCATCCACAGAGTCACAGGCTTAGAGCCATGTTTTTTGGGTCTTGTTACTACAGGGGTCGATAGTAAATCCGTGTGAATGAGGTCTGCTTCTAGTTCAGACATTTTATTTTGGGGTTTCTATTTGATATAGTTAGGAAGCATGAAAGTCTTGCGTATGACATTATAATGTGATGGTGCTTGTTCTTTTGGATTGCTCTGTTAGTGATTTTTGTCCTGGCTGGACATCAACTGAAGGCTCATGCTGAAAATGTCCTATGACACGGACATATACATATGAAAGATTCAAGGTTCTGGTTCAATTTTGTCTGGCTCTGATGTTCTGTGCTCCAGGGGAGAGCATGGCCGGGTGGATCAGACGACCTGCAGCTGGCCTGGTGTGGCTTGGCACTGTCCACGCTCATTAGTCTCACATAAGCCAGCCTGCCACTGCTGACAGGAAGCTGCCACAGGGTGCCGACACCCCTCCACCCTCCACTCTCCATCCTCCCCCTCCCCCCTACCCCCCTCCCTCTCCTAACATGAAGAGAACTGAAGAGGGACTGTAACAGTGGGTCCTTTATGCCAGCCATTTTTTGTTCAATGGACATTACTTGTGCTCACTGGTCTGGTAAAGTGTTGTCCCCCAAACACATTTAACTTTCGATCTCACTTTCTTTGCACTCATGCTACCGTGCATGCTCTCATTGTTCTGGATGCATTTTTCTTAATGGCAGCAAGATGACCTGCATATGTGATCCAGTATTCTAGTGAATGCACCAGACAGGTAAAAAGATTTGCTCTTTGTTTTCGTAGTGAGTTTCACTGTCTTTTTCTTGCAGTGCTTTCAGTTTCCATTGCTGAAGTTTCATCTTCATCCTTTTTATACTACACCGAAGATGGCATTTGTTGTTTTTAGTATTTATGATTAAACATGTTTGTTGTGATTCTGCACCAATTCCTGCATGGTTTATACTGTTCCTAGCCAAAGCGTGAGTAGGCCATGCTCTGCTTCAGTTTTCAGCTCAAGGCCAAATAAAATCTCAGTGCGCACACCCACCATATGTGGTGCACCCAGGCAGTTTGAAGATGGCAGTCTATTTGTGGGATGAATCCAGGGAAAGCCCCTGTGATGTGTTGTTGACATCTGTTTGTGAACCTCATGTGTGTGAGGGTCATATTTCAATGCTACATTAAAGATGACAACAAGAATGTGAGAGTTCAGTGAAATCGAGAGTGCCGTTTTGCTGTCTGATTTACGTAACTGAAATGGGAGTCTAAGAACCATTCAAGGTTGTCTTATTATTAACCTGTCAGAAACAGGTGTCTTCTTGAGAGGCTGCCGTTCTTACCAACTGATTTTGAGCTTAAGATAGTGACTTTGCCTAGAGAAAAGATCAGTGAAAATGTTTATTTTGATGTCCAATTTAAATGGTTTTGGATTTGGGACAGTATTGACTGTTTACACTTAATGGAAATGTTTACATATCATTTATCATTTTTTTTTTTTAAATAATTGGTGCCTGGGATAATTGAGGTTTTACTAACAAATAAGTAATCGTTAACACTATACCCTAGATTTGAACTATTTGGAGTCTTAAGAAGGACCCGTGAACTAAATTGTGAAATAAAGTACTTCTGTTTAAAATTGTGTATGTCTCCTCGGAAGGGAAGTGGAGGGGGGGATCTTTGTTGCGCCATTGACAGAGGCACCCTATTGATGCAGAGAATACGTCAAAAATTGCCCCTGTCCGTTACTTACATAACTCCCGTGTCTGCTTTAGCGCATGCTCTGGATCCCTGGAGCACTCAGACAGCTATTCATTTATTCCTTCTCCACTGCTGCCACTCATCTTGAGAGACAGTTGTTTTATCAGGCACTGTAATTAGCATTTTTTTCCACTGCCGTGTGTTGTCTATATAATGAGCTTTGTGTCTTTTTTTTTTTTCCCCAAGCGGTCATTGACTCAATTCATCATTGATATTAGAGGCTTACTATTATTTTTTTTGTATTATTTTGCTAATCCCATGGTAAAGTTAGCCTGTCTGGATCTGTCTATCCTTATATTTGTGATATGACCCTTTATCATATTCTACACTGGGGAACTTTGCCTGCTCATACATGCTTACTAAACCTGGTTCCTAGACCTAAAATGGGAGTCTAAGAGCCATTCCACAGGGTCTTATTGTTAACTTTTCTTCTTGAGAGGCTGGCATGTTTTCATCCTGGCCAACTGATTCTGAGCTCAAGATGGCGAATCAAAGTCAGACACTGCTTTTCAGCCTTTAGTAGTTTTGGATTTGGGATAACTTTGGCGATGGTAGGAAACAGATGTCTGAAGAGATCAGTCACAGAAGATTATTACACAAAAGGCTAACGTGACACATTGTTCAGCGATTGCTATGCAATGGTTTTGAGAGAAGGTTTTAGGCTAAAATATATTTCTTAATACAGTTGTTGTGGAGAGGTACATGCAGGGAGTGGCAAAATAGTTCCCAAAGAAAACATTTTTAGATTTACCAGTATGTCTTTAATCATTACATCTAAAAATGCAGAAAACACATGTAAGATCAATGATCATTTTGTATAGTAAATGAAATGGTTTTATGTGTTCAGATATTGTGACCCCTGGTTCTGATAATCTGCATTGTACACTGTAAACTTAAATTACTTAAAATTCAAGTGCAGTTTTTCTTTTTTATTTGCAGAATTGTAGAGAATTGGTCCCCTTTAGAGAACTTCTAGAGAACTGCCCTTTGATGACCCCTGTCTTACACATTTAGTTTGATACTCCTTTCATGCAGATTGTAGGAGTCTGTTGTCTAAAGGTGTATTAAAAAAATAAAAAAAAGAGGTTCATATGCATTTTTGCTGGTTGTTTATGTTTATCATGTGCAATCCATAATTCTACTGCTCTATGCTAACTGGATGATGCTGTTGTCAATAGATGAGCAGTTCTAGCACCTTTCATCGCCATTGACAAGCTGTATCTGTACCAAATGCTTAGAATTTTTGTCAGGTGTAATGAATAGTTGTACTTAAGTTCAGCTTAAGTAAGAAGAGAATTTATTTGCTAGGATGGTGCAAAAGACCTGCTGCTCAGTCACTTTCTCCAAATTTTTCTTTTCATCTAATAAGGCTCTTGTTAGTTTTATGCAGCCTACAGGCAGCAGGTTGATTTGCTTGCTCAGTGGAATAAAGAGAATAATGCTTAATTAATGTCTAGTGAACGGATCGCTTTGCATATCGTAGAAATTTGACGACCGGCATAGTGCACCACTTCATGGAAAGTGATTATTTTGTAACAAAGAGGCTTGCCACTGAAGCTAGCTGTGTATGCTAAGTGCCATTATCTTCTTGCTGTATGGATTTCTTTATTATTTAGTTCTCTTGCTCTCCACGTTTTCTCTCCCACAGTGCTGACATACAGCAGTTTTCTTTTGCTTTTATTCAACATTCTAGATCAAAGTAAAGTCTATTAAAATGACAGCTTTGATGTTGAAAACATTCCAGACACAGCATGAAAGGGAAGCCTTAATCAGTCAAAACATGGGCTTACACATGTGCACGGCCCTCCGTTGTTTTGACTGAGTATGAAATTGGACCCCACATATCTTTGTGTGTTTTGTTTTCAGTGTGTACTTCAGCAGGGGGGTTCGTGATGACAAAAGAATTGGAGTAACCTGAGATTTCGGGTTCTTCTGCGGATTTCACAAACAATGCGGTTCAGTGTTTGGCGAGTCGGAGGGGAGAAGTCTGTGGTGTAGCCTAAATATGAGGACACACTGGATATGCATTTGGGTTTTGAAAGTGTACCTCAAGGAAGTTCTGTTTCTTTCTCAATGAGTTGAAGTAAACACTACATTTGTTCAAAATAGATATCTTTAATTTTTATAGAATGTACTCTCCAAACTAGAAAACTTTTCCTCCTCTCTCCTCTGAAAAGCATTCAGCGGGAAAGTTAAGTCTTGCTGTGTCCCAGGCCTGCTGTGGGCTTCCCCTGTGAGCAGTTTTTGGCAGTACAAGATTGGACAGTAAAATGAAACATAGCCCAAATAGCTGGATAGAGCAATAGCTCTTCACTTGGTGGGTGTCTTGATATAGCAAACCCAATCCCCGAAGCAACATCTCTTCTGGCAAGGAAATGACAGCATACCATTTATTGCCAGTTGAGTTCAAAGAAATAATTCAGGTGTTTTTGGGAACCAGTATAATGTGTTGTGCCATTAGGTTTGGGCTTCATTTTCAGTGTAGACCTTTCTAGGTCAAGCTGAAGCGAATGAGACTAGTATTTGAAGAAAAATTTTTTGAATGAGGCACAATACACGGCAGCCAGTTAGAATGGAACTCATTTACTAAAGGCCCAAAAACAAAAACAGCGCTTTAAATAAATTGTTTTTGGTACATAAAACTAACACAAATGTTAGAAGTGGAGTTATGGGGGCGGGGTTAGCAAAAATAATGTAGGATATGGGCTCTTTGAATTATTCCTAAGAAATGATGTGATAAGCATGGCTGCTGTAAAGCCTTGTGCATTGAAAAAGTTCTTTTTCACTAGCTTTCAGCATCACTCGACTGTGTTCAGTCCAATGTATGGGTGTTATACCAAAGCATATTTCGCCTAATTTCTGGGCAATTTAATGACCCGTTTAAAGTGTGCAAAGGAATCCACTGCTGTAGATTGTTGTGAGACTGAAATTGATGAGTGGCTGTAAGGCTAAGTGACACATGCCTGAAAACGTCTCTATTCTTAATTGTTACTCCCTAATGAAACGGACGGGACAGTAAGTAAGAGTGTTTCAGATTAAATTTAATTTCTCTCTGTCTCTTTCTCTCCCTCTCTCTCTTTCTCCCTCTCTGTCTCTCTCTCTCTCTCTCTCCCCCTCTCTCTCTCTCTGTCTCTCTCTTTCTCTCTCTCAGGAATGGCTGATAGCGCTCCAGTTTCAGCTCATCTACGCAGGCCTGAATGAGTGAAGTGGTGAACGAGTCTGTGCATTTTCACTGGAGCGGAATGATTTAGCAGGGTGGCACCAGCCGTGCATGCCAATAAGAGGAGGAGGAGGAGGAAGAAGGGGAAGAGGATGGGTGTTAATGCCTCCAGCTATCCTCACTCGTGCTCTCCTCGCTTTGGGGGGCATTCACAGACCCAGCAGACCTTCATAGGTAAACCTATCACTTCTCTCTGCTGTTCAAGATCTTTTTCACACTTTTGTCTACTTCGGATGAGTTTTTTTTTTTTTGGTCCTTTTTTCAAGTGCGTCATGAGATTTTCTGCTACATTTGTACCAGTGATGTGCATGGGACTCTGGTACTTGGTAATTCGTTCTAGGTGTAAGTTTTCGAATAGTGAAATCACTTAGTCAAAATGTATGTTTTCTTTGGTCCATTTTGCCTTACATGACCCAGCATGTACCTCTCTAACAGTTTGAAGCTTTTTAATGTTTAATCCTGCAAGGCAAATAAAAGCAGAATCACAAAATGATTAATTAGTCTTGTTCCCAAGGACATGCTTCAGACGTCCAGTCATTTGTTTTCATTTTTGGCCAAGGCTCAGTCGATCACATTCTAACAGAGAGAAAGAGAGTCAAATTCTTCTCTCACTTGTTGCTGTTCAACATTAAATCCAGTCAGGTCACCTTAACTATTCCTGCTGGACAAAAAGTAATCAAAAGCCATCAAAATGGGCACTGAACATTTCATTTTGATTATTGTAGGCCCACTTTTCTTATTGCTCACATTATTTTAAAACTAACTTTATAACTATTTTTTAGTTGAAATTGCAGGAAATTTTAAAAAACCTCAATGTGTTGCCTTGAGAACCAAGGCTACCTGTCAGATACCTACTTGAATTTCTGAAAGGCTGATTGATGCCCACATTTTTCCTTGAGCTCACAAAGACCCTGGGCATTTGAAATTTTGAAAAGGCATTTTGAAAACCGACAGACATACAAGTCCTTAACTGAAAATAGTGTTAATGGCTCATGACCATAATTATTTGAGCATTGGAAAAGCTACAGGAGCTTGCCTGAATGGAAAGTATTAATTTAATTCAGATACTACTGGGCTCATTTTGTTTGAGTTGGTTAAAGAAGCACTTTAGTACTCTGTTTCTTTAGTGCTCAAGCCAAATAAGATGTGTTCTTCAGTTAGTCCTCTTAATAAAGAATCTCAGGATTTTTGCCCTGTGTGTAAGGCTTGTGCATAGATGGCTGTTGTACACATCTTGAAAAACTGACACAGATCCATTTTCCATACTTGTCCGAGGTTGGCTTTTATTGCATATTCTCATGTGCATGTTTTCATATCCTTAATGTCTGCAGACCAGTAAAGTAATAGTGCTTTCAAAATTATTAGCCGTGCATGACAGCTGGCCTTAGAGAAGAAATGGAACATTGGGCAGAGGCATTAAGTAAGTGTCGTTTGGGAGACATCATCAGTTTGTGTATGGAATGGCCTCGCTTGGAAGAACATTAGATGATCTCATAGTTTCCTTTATGAAGCAGGTGAGGACTTTGAAGCTAAAAGTGCTCATATTTTATTTGTGGTTTTGGATGTGTTCTTTTCTCTTCTGAATTGGACTTCTCCACATCTAAGGCTGCTTCAAGGGAGCTCTTTTTACATGATCAGCATTCCCTACTAAACATGAAAACCATGTGCATTTCACTAAATCTCTTTGGATTATACACTGATGTTTTAGGAGAGGGTATTTTCTTCACTACTGCAAATAAATGCTTTCAAAGGAATAAAAAGTCTTGAAATATTATCATGTCAATAATAAAAAGAGCAAGTATTCTTTGTGTTTCCAAATAATTTTCTTCTAGTATATCAAGTATAATTTGCTTCAAAGGGAATTAATTAAACTCAAAGAATGTGTTGAATGAACTAAATAGCAAATGAATTGTTACTTGATTTTTTGGTGAAAGGTATTTATCAGTAAGAGATACTCAATTGTTTTTATCTTCAAAATCAGTGTTATTGAACATTGTTCAGTGGTGGAATTTTTAGATTTTTCTAGAATTTTGAGGTGGATATTTGATTTATGGAAAGTTGCACCAATTTGACAGCTGTTATTGCCGAATTATTTTACGTTTGTCCTCTGACATAATTCACAGTTTTGTAGCTGCTAGGGTTTAAATGGCAGTTTAATGAAAGACGACTGTGAATTGCTCACACCAGATGGTTACACTGTGTCCACTCACTGCACTTGTTTAAAAATTATTCATGCTTTTGGGGCCTGTGTCATGCAAGTGAATCAAATACAAATGTTATGCAATAACAGTGAAGGCACACTTTCATTAACTCTTTGTAAGGAAACCTGTAGTTGGTCAGTGTTGTTGAAGTACTGATGATATCTACGATATGCTACATTGTAATGATTTTTATCATGATATCAATAAAATATTTTCATATTATAAAATGGATAGTTTTGGTCCTAAAATCTGATTGGCTGAGCCGCATTCAAAGCCGCAAGATCCACGATATACCGCTCCTATGACTGGGTCACAACAACTGAACTGTGTATTACTACGCCACAGCACGAAAAAAAACCTTGTGCTGTTAAAGATTATTCCGTTGACTCTCATGCTGCTCACGTGCAGTGTACTGACTAAGTAAGAACCCGTTTTTTGTTTAACCCTTTCAGGCACACATACAGAATTTATTTCAAAATACCAGATGTGTTGATGGGAACAAGTTACAAACCATTAAACTAAACTACATTTTGGGTGAGATTTTTTAGGTGCAGGGTCAAAGGTCATTTCTGAGGTGGTTTCTCTGAGTAACCACTGTGCACTAAGGGGGCTGACTATGTCATTTATGTTTTTCATGTAATACTCAGCTTGCTCTCTGATTTTCATTGTTTTGTTTTAATTTTTTGTGACAAAGGTAAAGTCAGTTCTTTTTCTGGCTGATGCACAGCCCAACATTGCACTCTGTGCACATCCATACTGTGTAATGTAAACCCTTCTTAGTGCTGCACTCAGCATACTGTCTTGATGTGCTTTACACTGGGAGATGAGCAGCTTCAGATTTGTGCTTCTCCCTTGATATGTATGGTTTTTAGTGTGGGAACTGTCTTGCTCTTCTGTCAGCTGACAGTCTTCAGTCTTTACAGAATGTGTACATTTACAACTGGGTCATTGCCCTGGTCACTTTCACGACCTCTGTCGTTTTTATTCTCCCTCATAATCCTTTTGACTGCTCTCACTCTCACTGCATGAAGAATCTGATGGAATGGCTTCTAGCAACAGTCTTATTACCTCCTCAGCACTCATTTTGTTTTTCCATGATGCACTATGATATACAATATAAATCAAATTAGCTCTGTGAATTATCTCTAGGTTTGAATAAACAAACAAATAAACACAATGTTTCCACTATAAGCACAATGTCTTTCACCATTTCTCCATGTGATTATGTGTTTGTCCTAAATGCACTGTGGTTACTCAGGGAAACCACCAATGTAACCATCTACTTCACCTACATTCACAGTGGTTACCAGGCAAAACCACCACATCTTAGCCTTATAAAATGAATATATTAGTTATTTTAATTGTTATTTTGCAAATTCTCATTCTATAGCATGTTATCTACAATTAAAAACTACAACCATACATACAAAACCAACCGGGATCACCTGGTAAGCAGTTTTGGACAGGCTCCTCCAGCAACCATGCAAACCCAGGTTTGCAGAAGAACTACAGTTCTTACATCACTTCCTGTGTGCTACTTTTTTAACTGTCCCAAGAACAACATTCTACATTTTCAAAAAATGTACAGGTTCCCCATTTAAACACTAATGCAAATTGAGAAATGAGAAAAAAGAAAGTGGTTTCTCACAGTAACCACTGTGCCTGAAAGGGTTGAACTGAGGGGCTGGTGGCTTATGTTCTTAACTAGAACTAGGCTGGTCAGCAAGCTAACAGGCTAAAAGATAGCTGACAACCTAAACAACTCAATCACCTACAGTATGATTAACTGTAAACGGCAATATAAAAGCCTAAAAAAAAGGCACTTGAATGGATTACACGCTTCAAATGTTCATGTTTCAGTCAGAAGTCACGTCAAACCCATTCTGAATCCCAGATGGTTCCGTACTCCCTAAATAGTGTGCTAGAATTTCTCTCCTCTACAGCCAAATAGTGCACCATTTATCGAGTATGGTTGGAGCTGAGTCTCAAATGACAATTTCTTAGCTATATTAAGCACTGTTGGGCTGCAGGACCCAGTATTTGAATTCCTACATAGTGCACCATGTAGGGAGCATGGAGCTGTTTGAGATCCAGTCCCAGCATGAGAAGAGGGGTGCCATTGGATTGGTGCTAAATAAGACTCGTGGTGGTAATCTGGTGACCAAAAAAGTGTTGATAAAGCAAAAGTTTTTGCATTAAACAGTGCTGTGTTATCATATGTTCGTTGTTAAGACAAAAATGTCAAAAAAATACAACCAAACGCTTCTCATCATGCCTAAGAACACAATCTTCCTGTGATAAAATCGCAGTAACCCACAGCCTCTTGTGGCTTATTGCTTTATTGTCCACCTCTGTCATATAGTTTATAGTTGCACTCAGAGACAGACATTTTGTCTAATCATACAACTAGTCATTTTAAAGATGCTGCAATTTAAGAGCAGGTCTGCAGTTTAGTTAGTGTCTTTTTTTTTGTGCAATACAAAAGTACTGTTTAAGGGGAATTCTGCTGATTTTTAATTCTGTGTTATTTAACTGTTGAAATGTAAACAAGTCATTCAAAATAGTTTGATGTGAAATGATGCAGTGTAGAGAAACGTGCATATTTTTATATATAATGTTGATAACTGTAAAACAGTGGTAAATAAAAATTGGCCTACCACAGCCTAAAAGTACCTTGCCAGAAGCATTTCAATCTATACTTGTTTTTGATACAGTGCATATAATTCTTTTCATTTGTATCTTTATCACACTATATAGGGACATCCTATGCACCCTCGCAGGGTTATGGCGGCGAGTCAAAGCTCTACAGCCTGGAGCATGGTGTTGAGAAACCTCAGGACAAAAAGAAGAAGAGCTCCGGCCTGGCGACCCTCAAGAGGAGGTTCATCAAGCGCCGCAAGTCCAGCCGCTCGGCAGACCATGCACGGCAGATGCGCGAGTTGCTCTCCGGCTGGGACGTGCGAGATGTTAACGCCCTAGTGGAGGAATATGAAGGCACGGCTGCTCTGAAGGAGCTCAGCGTGCAGGCCGGCCTGGCCCGGCCTGAGGCCAGAACATTGCAGCAGGACCTGGCTGCCCTGTACCAGCACAAATACTGCACAGATGTGGACCTGATCTTCCAGGACACATGCTTCCCAGCACATCGCGCCATCCTGGCAGCTCGCTGTCCGTTCTTCAAGACACTCCTGTCCTCATCTCCAGGCTATGGTGCTGAGGTGCTGCTGGATGTTGGTACGGCAGGGATGGATGCAGCCATGTTCTCCTCACTGCTGCATTACCTCTATACTGGTGAGCTGGGCGCAGAGGACACACGGCTGCAGAACATAGACGTCCTTGTGCGGCTGAGTGAGGAATTCGGGACACCCAACTCTTTGGAAGCAGATATGCGCTACTTGTGCGAGCACATGTGTTACTATGACTCTCTGCTCAGCTTTTCCTCCGAGTCTGAGCTGGTGGAGCCATTCGGTGCCAGCGGGCCTCCTCCCAGCACCAGTAGCTCAAGCCACAGCGCTCCAGAAGAGGAGCTGAGGGCCCACAAGGCAATACTTTCGGCCCGCTCACCCTTCTTCCGCAACCTGCTGCAGCGACGCATCCGTACCGGAGAGGAGATCACAGAGAGAACGCTGCAAACACCCACTCGCATCATCCTGGATGAGTCCATCATCCCAAAGAAGTACGCCTGCGTCATCCTGCACTGTATGTACACCGACGCAGTGGACCTGTCCTTAGTGCTGCGCGGGAGTCCGTCAGCAGGGAGTCTGGGGGAGGTGCAGGCTTTGGTGGCAGGAAGAGGCAGCATGAGTCGAGCCGAAGAGGCCATGGAGCTGTACCACATCGCTCTGTTTCTGGAGTTCAGTATGCTGGCTCAGGGTGCGTCTTTATCTCTCTTTTTTAGGTTTATGCTTGTTATCAGTATTTTGTTTTGCTCTCCTTTCTCACTCTGTTACTCCTCCTTTTTTCCCCCAAGTGCTTTCCCTCTCTCTCACTACCTCTCTACCATATGCCCACAGCCTTATACTAGAAAAGATACAAAAAAATCTTTACCTTACTCCCATTAATAAGACATAGTCCAGTGTTTTTCAATAGCTATTCTCTCAGGTCCACACTAGGGATATACACAGGTATTTCACTTGTATTTGTGAATATCACACTTAGCTATTCTGAAATTTGATTGCCTTAATGTTAACGTGTTGCCAAGGATTTGTTGTTAAGTACATGATTGATAAATCAGAGGTAGTGTGGCTGTACCAAGGCTACCTATTCTAAAGCCCCTTTCACACATGCATTTTCATTGATAAATTTGATGGTAATTGAATGGGAAAGGGTCAAGCCTGAACACAACATGGAGTCAAACCCATGGTAAAGTTGACATGGCAATTTACCTGTACGAAGCTGTGTACGATACTGGAGAAATGACCAAGAGGGTTCTTGTGTGAACAGAAGCCAATGCATTACTGGGTGATACAGAGATGTCTAGATTACAGCAGGCAAAGCTGAACATTTTCTGTGATTGCAGTTTTTTGACAGTTGAATTTTTAGTTTTGAGGGGAGTGTATTTTGTACATAATTCTAGAGGGAATTGGCAAAAATCTACCCTGCAGGCATGCAGGGCTTCTTCTGTGCAACAGCTTGGCCAGCAAAGCAAAATGTCTGTGTTTTACTGTTGAGTTTTCAGAGATGTATTTTTTTCATATATTTTTCATATATGATTCGGAAATGAAGGAGCTGTTGTCTATTCATGCTGAGAACGTCACCTGGGATGTCCAAGGCATGTATGAATGTGTGCATCCTGGTAAAATGCCATGTATGGCCTGCATGTGTAAATGATGCGAAGCCTGAAAATTGAAACAGTGAAAGATGCTTGTCTGACAAACTCCCATGTTAATCTGTAGAAGATGACCAGAGTCTTCAACAGCAACCAGCATTGTACTGTTAGCTGTAGTGTTCATTAGCTCATCTGAAGGGGCAGCCTCAGTTACTCATCCAACAAGTAAACCTACTGATTTCCCTTGGCTATTTTTAAACAAAACAAATCTCATAGAACTGGCTTGTAACTCACTCACATACTCAAACACTCTGTCACTTACATGTACTCCTTTGCATAGTATTCATTTTTTGCACTACACCGGCGCTGTAACCTAAAATGATAAACCTACAGCCCTATGTTAACGCTGGCCTAAGTCTGTTCCCCGCAGTTAAGAGCTCTTGCGAACGCTCGAATATTAGAATTGCATGCTTCTAGTCCAAAATGTTATTAAACTTACGGTAATTTTCTAGGTTTCCTTCATAAAAGGACAACCTGCAGTATATTACACTGGGGGGGAAAAAGTATAGCATTTAATCTTGCAATCTCCCTCCTTATTTTTCTCAAGTTTTCTCTCTCCTTCCCACCTTCATTCTGTCTTTCTCTCTGTGGTCTCACGCCTACACTTCAGGCTTTGTTTACTGCCTAATTAATTCACAAGCTGTCGGAAGGGAAGGTTTTCAGGAGGGTGGAGTGTTTGCAGTGTATTTGCTCCGTATTGTGATTAATGCTGGTGAGGTATTCCCATATGTGCTCCAAAACACTCTAACCACTCCTCTCTTTTCTATTCCTATTGCTTATTCATACATTCTGGATTTGAATTTTTCTATTTTAGAAGATGAAAGTAGTGTTACACCAGCCTCATACTGACAGATAAGTGATTATAACAGTTATGTAATTTATGGATTTTTGGAGTGGGTTCTAGAGAAGCAAGTAGGTTGACTGTTTCCAGTAGAGCTTTGCGTTGAAAACGCTGAAAGACCTCTCATTGAAATGTCACGGGTGTTGTGGAAGTCTGCCTTGGAGGATTGATCAGCCCTCTCAAATTGCTGTTCAATTTCCTCCTTCATTTTTTGCCTTCCACTGCTATTGATTGTTCCATGGTAAAGGAATTGATTCTGCGTCCCAGATCAGTGATTTCACAAAATGGACTATCGACGGAGAAATAATTCCTTTCAGTGGTAACTAGAGAAGTTATATGCAATGTGGACATCTGTATGTAGTCACAGTGATGCTTACAGCACCTACCATTACCAGAGTTAATTTGTTTTAAGAACTGTGTGAATGAAAAGGCCCACTGCAAATGTATGATGCAGTTTAATGCAGTTTAGTAAAGGATAAATGAAAATTTTGAGACAATTACAGATTTTTAAACAGCTAAAAATTCTTGGAACCACTTATTAGGAATGTGGAAATTGTGTCAATATCCAATTATTTAAGTGCACATTTGCCTAAGCATAGCCATTTATAATATGTAACACTTGGGACTAGATCCTAGGATTAGCATTACAGAGAGAGGTAGCAGTCATTTCTTTAGGGTTGCAAATGCGGTAAAATAAATACAATTTATTTT
Source organism: Colossoma macropomum (assembly GCF_904425465.1). Classification (NCBI taxonomy): domain Eukaryota; kingdom Metazoa; phylum Chordata; class Actinopteri; order Characiformes; family Serrasalmidae; genus Colossoma; species Colossoma macropomum. Next base: position 23,997,834 of record NW_023494795.1, on the reverse strand, counting down.
ACTACAGACATTTTAGCAGTGTAGTTTAGCATAATGTAAATATTCTGTACTTGTCGAGTACAATAAATACATCAATTATTAATTTGAAATATTAGTCAGATCAAAACATCTGTCCGATTCCCGTATTCTCTTTTTTTTAAAGGAATTATTTGCCGATACAATATGATTACAATATCAGTGCTATAGTCAAAAATCACACAGCCCCCAGGAGTTAAGCGTGGGCCGATCTTATGGACCAAGTGATTTATCGGTCAGGTCCAAATTGATAGTAATTTGACACAGATAGAATACAAGTTGTTTCACACACTTTTTGTCTTCAAAAAAACATATGTGATCGACATCTTATAGTCCTGAACTTCGTATAACTTTCTACATAAGCGTTGTTTTTGGAGGGTGTTTATATTCATTTCCTGCACAATACAATCGATTCTCCTTTTTAAAGTGCTGAAATTGGAGTAAGTAAGCTTGGTATTCTGAGCTTTAATGCCTCAGGATTCAGTTTGTCCATGTCAGCTGATCCACATGACCTGTTGGTAAGCTTTGATTTGTAATGGATAGCGATCAGATGCAGCTCTGTCAGCATAGCCCAGTGATGAGCTCAGGAGGTTTTCACTAGAGCCTTCCACACCAGCCTTCCTGTTGAGAGCCCCATCAGCCATGTATATAATATCTGCCAGTACTCATCCTACCATCAAGTTCTAGTTAATAACTTCATAGCTTTTCTCAGTTACTCACAGAGACCTTATCAGTCACACATGCAAGTCACTCTGCTGGGAGGTCTCCTCATAGATTCAGGAGAGTTGCCTTACTTACTGAAATTAGTCCTGCAGTCTAACATCAGTCAAGGTCACTGTGAAAGACTATAATTGTGCAATAAGTTATTGATGTAGATATGTAAGATATGAATTGTTAAGCTATCTCAGTCCACTATTAGTCCCAGAAAAGCCCAGGTGAAATGCGTCTTCAGCTCCAAACTCTGCCATTCATACAGCGAAAGGCAATTTAAGTGCTTGTGTGTTGTTGGCGTCCTGTGGGAAATAAAAGGAGGTTTTGACCTCTATGAAATGGAGCAATGACAGTCATTTAACACTAAGTCAGCAGTCATACCATGGAAGTAGGTAAGACATAACTAATATGTTGGCCAGGGAAAGACAACATTCTTATTATAAAAAACTTCACCAGTATTCTCCTGTGTCTGAATTTATTGAGTGTTTTGACAAACTTCTTGTTCTTTTCATCTTTGACTTTCAAAAAACTGATTTTGAACAGACTTTTTGCACTGTTGGTGCTGAGAGCACAACCTTGGCTGTATTTTGGTCAACTATTAATCACCTTTCCACCATACATTGTGCTATTATTATTATTATTATTATTATTATTATATTTAAGTTTTTTTTTTTAGTATTTTTTTATTTTGGCACTACAGGTTCTTTGTTGTCTGTTCAGACTTACTTGCAATTCTGGCCTACTAGATGTTTTTTTTCCATAATGTCTGACTTGAGTGACAATAGCGTTTGATCAGTCAGTGATCTGCCCTAGGGATGGGCATGTGCCTGTGCATCAAATTCGATGTCTCTCTATATATTTCTCTCTGTATATATTTGCGATAATACAATGCAGAAATACGGTTCAAACACTTGCTGAATCTGTAGAGTCGCCCTTTTCAATTCCGTTTTATAACGAGATCGTATGTGACTCCCATTCGGATTTGTAAGGCTATGAAGAGAGGTTATGAAACACATCATCTGCCTCTCACCATGTGTAATTAGTGGATTCGTCCACATTTTGTTCGAAAACTGACAAGTGGACACTCAGAAAATCACTGACCCATCATGTCGGAAACCCTTCGTTCAGTTGACATTAGGACAAAGGGCAAAGGGTTTAGAGCGACTGAAGTTACTGCAGCGGTTTTGGAAAGTAGAAACAAAGATAGTGGAAGATTTTGATATGAAACATTATGTTATGTGCAAGTATTTACCTTTGTAGGTGCATTTAAGAAGATATGCAAAAATAAAGAAAATGTGCTTAGACCCCAGAGGGTTAAAAACTCAAGTGTAAGGTGCAGGTGCTACACTGTCCTCTGGTGGAGTGTAGAGTTCAGATATCTCATAGTTCTTGTGAAAATTATATAGAACCTTAGTGACAAGCTAATTTGCCTATCAAAAATTCTAATTGTATTTTTTTTTAACTTTGCATAAATATTTAAATACCAGAACATTCTTACTCATCTCTAGTCTGCACTATTTGTAGGGCCACACATGTCCTAATTCTGTACTCTTGATACTGCAGAATCAAATTCATTGCTGGTATTAAAAAATGATGTTGGGTCACTTAGCAAAATATAGTAGATGCAGACAAAATGTATTCTCATGGTTTTGTGACCATATCATACTGTATAGCACTGCTTGGTGGAAAAGCCCTTAATTGTTGGTACTGTGCTGGACGAATCCAGTTCTGGCACTGATTCTTTTAAAACATGAGGAGGTACTTTGGCAAACATCTTAAAGAGGCCGTCATTACCCCTTTGGCTCTATCATTACTTTGGTGCAATGCAAAAGTACTGTTCTTTATTGTTGCAGAATTTCATTGAAAAAAGTAATAAAATTCAAACATAAATTTACAAAATATAGGCCGTATGCAATGGGCAGGTGAAGTGATGGGTCCTAGAGCAGGAGTAGCAACTTATTTGTTGTGGTCTTTGTTGCTACAGTAAAAATTCTGCTCACTGCATGTTTAAGGTAATGCGAGACAGTGCATTTTCTTTTTTGTTGTTCTTAAAATTGTAGCAGCACATTAAAAATTCAGTACCTCTGTTTAAGAAAGCCATCTGTACTTATGATAAAAGGAGAATTTGCACACAGAGTACTTTTCCCAGACTATAGAAATTCCTATAGTCTGGTATTCTTTTTGCTATTGGACTATGCACAGTAGATGCTGCTGACTTATATTTCATAATTCCTGCAAAGTTGGGCAATCTGAACGTGTTCAATAATCCAGAAAATATCCATTCCAAATTCTCTGTGCTTGGAGAGAATAGTAAGGTGATGGTGTTATCATCTCATTAAATTAAGAACGTCCTCTTTGTGACTGCGCTTTTAAATCTTTTTGTGCTGAAGGTTGCTGAATGATTTAAGACTTACTCACAATACCTTAGCTTGTTATGGACCATTTCATACAAGTGAATCAAAGATGAAAGGAACATAGGCCCTGCTACCAGGCTGAGAAGGTGATGCAGCACAGTCATACAAAGTGGAGTTCTGATGCATGTAGACTTTTGGACCCCACTGTGTACATATTGCGTGTGCGTTTGTGTGTGTGTGTACTACCTGCAACAGCTAACTACGTAACGTTAGTTGTGAGTGTGACAAAACTCAGCAGTCAATCTGTTGAAGCATCTAATTATGCTAATGAAAACTCCACAGCTAAAAATCCTCATGCTGAAGAACTGTATGTTTACTGTGATTGGCTGTTTCGTTCTAAATAAAGTACTAAGGGACTACAGCGTTTTCCCTTTTATTTTAGAGTTGTTACAGATTTGTTTGGTTTTAGAGAGTAACGCAAAAGTAAAGTGAAGAATAGTAAGATTTGTTTTTCCCAGATTGCCTCAGGCTCACCTAAACAGGCCTGAATTGAAAAACATCACTAGAAGCTTTGCATTTTTTCCATAAAGATTTTATTTTGAGGCACAGAAACTGTCTCTGCAAGCTAGTTTCTGGGTCTAACAGCATTTGTTCATAATTTTAATCAGCATAACTGGCTGTCTTGTTCATAGACAGGGATTAGTCAGGGATACTGACATGCCTTTAAATTATGTTTACTGTGATTGGCTGTTTTGTTCTAAATAAAGTACTAAAGGACTACAGCGTTTTCTCTTTTATTTTAGAGTTGTTACAGATTTGTTTGGTTTTAGGGAGTAATGCAAAAGTAAAGTGAAGAATAGTGAGATTTGTTTTTCCCAAAAGTAATTAGTAAAATAATCCAAGAGCAGTTTGAGAGTAGTAATTAGTAATTTGTAATGAATTACTTTTTTTTGAGTAACTACCTTAACATTTGCTCTACCCCATCTAAGGGACCATAGAGACTTTGGGGATATTTGTACCTAATGCTAGAATTTGATCATTTCTATCTGGATCTCATCACCAAAATAAAGTCTGCATGAAACTGTGGAAGAAATTAGTTTTTCTTCCTCATCATTTTTCTTTATTCTGTCATTGTGTCTTTCTCCCGCATACACCCAAAAAACACAGTACAGGCATCTTATTGCACTCTGCTTGTCTTTCTCTTGGTCTTTTTTTATCTTTGTGCCACTAAACATCCCTCCAGCATATGTGCATTTATCTCTCTCTCACACACTCTCTCTTTTTCATATTTCTCATATTTCTTCTCACTTTCTTGCTCACCATACAACAGAGCCTTAATTCTGCTTCAGCTGTAAAATGAGCTCTGCACTTCCATTTGCTGTTTTACGTGACCTTGAGTGGTGACTTCACTTCCCCTCGCTAGACCAAGTTATTGACACAAAACAAAAGCCTGTATCAGATCTTTTTTCTTTTTTTTCAGATTTGCAAATGTTGCTTTGAATGCTTAATTCTGAGAACCTTCAGCAAATTTTCTTCCTCCTTCATGCATTTTAATGTGATTTTATTGTTTGTATCCCTTGTTTTTCCCAAGGCATGTAGTAGAATGCAGTTATTTTTGTCCTGTTCTCAGTTCAGCCATACTTATGTAGCTGAGCAGAGGCTCATCTGCTGGCCGCTCACGTGTTCGTTCATCAGGCCGCTCTAGCTAGCCGCAACTTGGTGACAAAATCTAAAGTGAAGTCTCTCAGGCATCGACTCAACCCACTAATGAGAACTGTGTCTCCTGACCACAGAGGAAAATCTGCTGTGTGACATCAGACTAATGATCAGGAAGTAGCAGAGAACACTTCCCATGTTGTTTTCTGGCTTTTTCTTCAATCATGATCACCCCTCAGAGGAATTGTACACACTGAGCTTATGCTTTGTTGGGTAACACATAGCTTTGTAGTTTTACTTCGTTTCCATGATAATGGCCTAGATTTCAGACTGTTTCTGAAAGGGCAAATTTTCTTCTGTTTATTTTAGGGGTGGGTGATTATAGCGATGTGTTAAATTATGGCACAGTATACTTTTTTGAATTTATCATGTCTGTTAGGGCTGTCAGCTGGACTCAGATTTAATTGGAGTTTTCCTCATGTTTTGTTAGTTGAATATATTTAATCTCTCAGTACATACTTTGAGTCTGTAAATGACAAAACCAGCATCAGCAACAACTGCAGTAAACGGCATTTTTTTTTTAAGACAAGGTATCTTCCTAGATCCATAAATAGATTCTCAATACGTATCAAGCATCCCTAAAATCCTGCAGTGTTATAAGCCAGTTGTTCTCAGCCTGGACTCACAAAATGGTTGTTGATAAAGGGGGCATGGGGCTATTTTTGAAAAAATTTTTGATAATGACTTCCATGAAATCCCCCCAGACTAGCGATACCCTGTCATTACAAGCTTAAACAGTGAGTGAATGCCTGAGTGAAACCGTGTATCTACAGGATTATTAGCTTGCACAACAAAGCATCCATGTTTGGAGCACTGGCTTAGAGCAGTGCAGACCATTCAATGGCATGTTCTTCTGTGCATGTTACTAATTCCTGGCCTGCAATCTACCAGGAGCCACAGCCACAGCAGAGGCTTTCATAATTCTAATGGACATTTTCTACGTTTAGATTTTTTTTTTCTTCAGTGAGTTTGACAGATACATGAATTTTGAATTTTATTTTGACAGCCCTAGTGAGTAAGTACTTCTGGAACACTGATCAGCTACATATATTATAAAGACAGATTTAGATGATCTACAGAGAACCTGAAAACAATAACAAATGCATCGTACTACATAACTAGATACTCTGCATATAACAAGTAGCTGACTGGGTGTCAGGCCCTTATGCTAGGTATGCACCAACATTTTTGCTACCAAAAATGGTGATGCCACAGCCATCTGTTACTGAAAGTCCAGGAGAGGCATCACTCTGTCTGGATGGGTAGGATGGCCCTCCCTCTCCACCTATGGCTCGGCCCAGTGCTAGCCAACATGGGCATCTGTTACCTAACATAACAGCTTACAGTTAGTGCTCTCCTCCAAGCGTGTTGAGCCGTCCAGTGTCGTTGCATTAGCAGGAGTTTGAAAACATGTAGTGGCTGGCTTCACACTCAGAGGAGTGTAAAAAATGCTCTTGAGATTTTTTTTGGCTGAAAGACATAAAAAGGCCAAAACTTTTGACTGAAAAAAAGATTAAATAGACCTCAGACAGACTTCAACAAATAATTTTAAATTGAATGAAAACGTTTCCTTTATTTCCCTGTACTGGGCAGCTCAGACGTATTCAAAAAGAGCAGCAGCAGGTCAACAGTGAAAATGTCAACTGTGTGGATCTATTTCATGAGACATTACATAAGTGATATGTAATCGCTGTTTATGCCACGTATCAAGAGGAGGTTCATCACCCAAGAACTTCTCCACTGCAGGTTTGATTCACTATTTGAAAACACAACTTGACAGAAGCAAAAAGAGAAGTCACGGCTAGCGTGCCGACGCCACCTTTAGCTTTAGTTTGCTGTTGAAGCCTACAACCTGTAATAATTTTAGTATGTTTATTTTTTCAAATATTTTAATTTGTCAGCAATCTTTTGAGTTTTTAGTTTTAGTTCTTGTCCCAATGTGCCCTAAATTTTGGTTTTGGTATCAGCCAGGAATTTTAGTTTCAGTGTATCACTGCATTATCCCAATATATTTTATTTGATTCTTTGTTAAATAGTTTATTGCTGACACTGATTGTACTCGTTGTAAATGTGGGGTTCTGTTTTGCTGGGGCATTTTGTTATATTCTGAAAATGAAGCATTGTGGTACATACCACATGTATACTTAGAAAAGCAATTAGGGTATTACATTGTTTGCCATTTTAGCCACCTTTTAGTTTCTGTCTGATTTTTGATATCCATTGCGTCTTTTCTACAGCAGTAACACTGAAGGTCTCTTTTTAGGTTTCACTGCACTAGTGACTTTGTTTATGAGCGATGCCAAAAGTGATAGACAGATAAGAGAAGGAAATGAGTGTTAGGAGAATCCACTAAGTGCCACTGACATGCTGATGATATCAGCTCCGACTTCGCCCTGGAGAGATCAAGTCTTCTACTGAGCTGGGCATCCGAATGCCCTTGGCTAAGGATTTGTTTATGCTTACTCTGCCTGTCCTATGTGTGCTTATTTAAGTATGAAAACATGACCTCAGTCTGTTTACAATTTCAAAAGGTTCTAATATTTTGCTCTGAGCTCCTGCTGGTAGTGTGTCTATGCTGGCGCATGGTAAAAGCAGCAGCAGTCATACTCTTCAGCTTCCTCTCCCCATAAGAAAGGAGCCAGCCGTCCTCAGGTGCTCTTGCACCCCATCACTGAAGTGACATTTTCATTAGTTCCCAGCCGTCAGCGCTCTGCTTTAGCTCTTTTTTGGCAGCAGCCATCTCCTACTTAGAGTTCCTCCTTGAGACAGGGAGCCAGAAAGTCTTTTGACTGATTTATTTATGCTGTTGCTGTTTGTTATTTCAGCCTCTTAAATGAGGCCTTGTGCTTAAGAGTTGCACACCATGAACGTGTGTGAGACTGGAGTGTATGTTTGTGTATGAGAGAGAGAGAGAGACTTTTATTCCCAGTGCAATAGGACCTGTTTTTCTATGAAAAGCTGACACATCGCCTCCATTGGCTGTAGCAGGAAAGCTCCTCAGAGCTTTGGCAGCTAGAGATCGCAAACTATCTAAACTGACTAAACTCTGAAGGCTGTCTTAGAGGACAATCGTTAGTGCTGTCTTGTTAACTAGGCTGATGTGGTGTTTCAAATAGTGAAGAATTATAAAAAAAAAAGTATAGTTTTGCACCATCAGCTGCAAGGCACTTGTCATTCAAGTGTTTGCTGTATTATTTATTTGTGTATTTTTTGACTTAGCCATCATAAGATAAAAGCGTTCTTGAACATTAGCTGCAAATTGTAATTAGATCTCTCAAATGACCATTAGACAGGTTGTTCTCCATTTTTCACTTTTTTCAGAGAGCTGTCGAGAAGAGTGAAGTGATCTGTTTTCCTGCGGGGCGGGCTCTCGTTCCACTGCCACTGGCGCGAGATTGTTTGTTTACATTGCCAGAGAGACGCTGCTGTCGATCATTATGCATTTTACATTTTAAACATTTGAAACCATGTTGACAGATATAGTTTGCGTTTGCTATGTGATGATTCTAAAAATCAACCCAAGTATTACTCTAATTTACATTCTAGTGCAATTAGTGGATTTATACTGGTGTTTTATCCTCGCCTGAAAGAATGAAAAATTGCTCAATAGTGCTGCTTATATTGCAAAATAAGAATGTTCAAGTGACGGACAGCCTGAGCTTACCTCACCTTTGCGTTACTGCACCTGTTAGAGATTTTGTTATTTTTGTAAGACCCAGTGTTGTAGTGTTTCTGCTCTATTGGTATTTTTGTATTAGCTGTAGATGAATAGAGGATGAGTAATGGGATGACATGGCTTCATTTAATTAAGTGTGTAGCACCACCTACTGTTCGTCTCAGTGTCAATTGTGCATACGCAATTCAACAAGTCGGGGCAGATCAGTCACTCATTCAGTCAGTGACTCAGTAAGATACAGTGACTCTCAGCGGTCGACAAGAATCAACACACCATTAGGTCTCGAAGTCTGTTGACATTGTGTTGTATAAATCTGTTTTTATTGTGTAGTTTACTTTGGTTTAGTTTAAGATTTTTATACTTTTAATTTATAGAATATTTTCTCTTTTTTTTTCTCCTGTTGTCTTTTCAATTTCTCACTGATTCTTTTTTTTTAACTTTTAAATCAAAGTTTTACTCTCTTGTTGTTTTTGTCTATTACTCCTATTTATTTTTTTGCTTTTTGTGTAGCTTTTAATTTACATAAAGTTGTTGTTCTTGTTCTTCTTCTGTTATTATTATTTGTAATCGTAGTATTAAAACTTGGTTTTCAACACAGCTGCACAACAGCATTTAGCACTGTAGAGTGAAACAACGTTTAACATGCTTATGTGACGTCCCTGCAGGCTGTGAGGACATTGTGGTGGAGAGCATCTCGCTGGACTCTGTGGTGGCCATCCTTAAGTGGAGCTCACAGCCCTATGGCTCGAAGTGGGTCCATCGGCAGGCAATGCACTTCTTGTGCGAGGAGTTCAGCCAGGTCATGACATCGGATGTCCTCTACGACCTGAGCAAAGAGCACCTGCTCAGTGCCATCCAGTCTGATTATCTACAGGTGAGTACTGTTGTACACATGAGGTTATGCACACCAGTAATGTATTATGTGTTAACAAATTAGTCATGAAAGACAAAATGTTACTCAGATGCTGCATCTTGTTGTAGTATATGAATGATTATGACTCCCTTTAGTGAAGATTTATCGCAACATCTCTTTCCTTCAGGTCCAAGAAAATATCGTTATAGATATTTCTCGCATGCTATATTGAATTTCGCAGCGTATTGACACAAATCTCTGACAGCATCTTTTTCTATTTCATTTCTGCCTTCAAAAATAAATTCCAGCCTTTCTGTCAGAAGCATGAGAGCGTGATTCAGCATAATATGCGCTAGTCTCTCTTGCTGTTTTAACCTTGACCTCATTCCATCTACAAACCTTTTCCTCTGCCTCTGCAGCTCCTTCTGTTCGGGGCAGCAGTGTGTCAGTGTCAGGTTGTTTTCCTGCCTCTGCTGAATAGGGACTCTTGCCCTCAGAGTCTGCAGGTTTTTTTTTCTTTGCAGGCACATATGAGTCAGCTGTATCAGATGGCCTCTTAACTCTTCTCAGTCAGCTTTGCTGGGCAGTATGTTCTCCAGCAGAAGGAGTAGAGCCCTTAACTCTGACACTGATGTAGTCATCTAGTCCGTCTGGTGTCTGAGAGAAAACATAAACATGAGTGGACAGTTTTACGGGTCTGCTTGCCATGGCAGTGGACAGTTTGGTGATTGTTTGCCACAATGTCTTAATGCTGTAAAGGAGGAAATCATTTCAACACTTGTAGCTGAATAGAATAGAGAGAAAATAGGCAAGAAACTCCTTGCTGAAGTTATCAATTTTCTCAACGGCTAAGTTCATTTTGAATGAAATGAAAGATCACCTTTGTCCAACAGCAAAATGTTGAAAAGGCTTTTAGCAGTTGCAGTAGCTTGAATGACCTATTTTGAGTTGTGAAGTACAAAGCAGATGAAATGCTGCATTCCGTGTGCTGGACAAGGTGTAGCTGGCACTGGTCGGCGTCAGCAGTACAGACAGAGCCAAAGTGTGAACCAAATCTGTCTGCTCTTCTCTGCCTCCCACAGGCCAGCGAGCAGGACATCCTCAAGTATGTAGTGAAGTGGGGAGAAAACCAGCTCATCAAGAGGATGGCTGATCGGGGTAGGAGCAGAGTTTTTATTGTGACCACTTGGTTTTAAGGATATGCCTGTGTTTTTCTTAGTTTCCATGTATGAATCGACTAGATTGAGGAGTGAATGTAGCCATTTGAAACTTCTTATATTCTAGATCAAAAGTGTTTAATCAAATTAAAAGCAAGGAAAAGGTTTTCATGATATAGGCTCTTTAAGTTAACCCTATAATTCATATATGAAGTGTGTTGAGTATAAAGCAGGTTCCCTGATCCTGATCCCTGATTTATTTTTATGTAGATATAATTAGACATAATTGTAATCAGACATAATTGTAACCTTCTATAGCATTAATAGACACTCTAATCCAGAGCAACTGGAGACCGGAAAGTAGCATTAAGAGTCTTGCCTATGTGATCTTCATAAAGTGTATAATAGTATATATTATATTATCTAATATTTTCAAACATAGAGACCTTGTACATAGAGGAAAATGTTCTGCACTTGTGAGGAAAAAGAAAGTATGATTGGCCAATAGAGGTTTGATTAAGTAATAATAAAAAGTAATATCATTACTACTTCTGTCAGTACTACTTCTACTACTACTACTGATAATAATAATAATGATGATGATATTAATAATAATAATCATCGTCATCATCATCGTCATAGCTCCCTACATGCTTAGAAATGGGCCCACACTGCTGCGTAGTAAGATGCCAATAACCATAGAAAAGCTAGGATATTTACTCTATATGTTCAAAAGTTTGTAGACACCTGCTCATCTCAACTTTTTGAAATCAAGGGTATTAGTAAGGAATTTGTCCCTCTTTGCTGCAGTAACAGCCTCTACTCTTCTGGCAAGGCTTAAACAAGATGTTGGAACATTGTAGTAAATATTTGATTGCATTCAGCCAAGAGAGCATACGTGAGTTCAGGTGCTAATGTTAAATGATTAATTCTAGATCACAAATGCCACTCCAACTCATTCTAAACGTACTGGATGAAGCTTCACTGCAGAAAACATGGCTACATTGCTCCACAGCCCAATACTAGGGGGCTTTATACACCTCTGGCTGACGCTTGGTATTGAGCATGATGACCTTATGCTGCATTTACATTACACCTACATAATGGATCCCATTTATTTTCAACCGGAAACATCGGCTCCATCAGACATGACTGCACAGTACAAAATTGGTCTCACTTGACCGGATTTCAGAGATTGCATCAAAAAAAGTAAATGGAGCTGAACTTTATGCAGATTAATCCAGCTAATCCAACATTTACCCAGTTAGGATGCAGGTGGCATTTGCATGATTTGAGCATTCCATTCTGTTTGTAATGGTTTTCTATGGACATTGTACACAGACTAAGCTGTGTGTGCAGTTGAATGCCTGGTTCAGCAACAGGTGCACATCAAAGTATTGAGTTCACTAATTAGAACCAGTATCTGGATGTTTTTGGACATATAGTGTATCGGTGAAAAGAAATCGTATGGTACTCTGAGAGCTGTTGTATTTGCTCATAAAATCATTGTTTGATGTGTAAGTCATACAGGAGTCCTGAATAAATACTTAAAAGCTTAGATGAATAAACCAGACAAGAGAACAAAGAACTCCTTTTCATCTGTATCGGGTTGCTTTACCAAAAAATTATATAAAATGCATAGATGACCTCTACTGCAGATAGACCTGCAGGCATATAAATTGATGGAGCTTCAGAGATTGGTTTCAGAGAGCAGCCCTCCTGAAGCAGTTGGAACTGAAGTGCCTTGCTCAAGGGCACAAAAGCGGCAGATAGAGCAGGATATTGATACCAGTAATCCTCTGGAACCCTTCACTCTCCACCCTCATTCTCCAGTCTGTGCTGTTAGTTTAGAAAGTTGAGAGCTGGAAGGCACTTTTGTTTCTGTGAACTGTTCACATTCATTCTAATCTGAGTGTGTGCCTGTATATGCACATGTATTTCAGAGCCCAACTTGCTGAGTGGCACAGCACATAGCGTGAATAAGCGCGGAGTGAAGAGGAGAGATCTGGACCTGGAGGAACTGAGGGAGATTCTGTCTCCTCTTCTGCCCTGTGTCCGCACTGAGCACATTCTGCCCATCAACAGCGAGGTTCTCTCAGACACTGTGAGCGACTTACGGAACCTTTCAAGTGTTTGGAGACCCCTAGCTTTTTGCAGTGCTTTTTATACAAATGATCATGTTTTATTTGACTGTTTCCAATATTGCCCTAAATAAAAAATAATGTTTAGGTACTGTCATTTCTCTGGGCAAGAACTGTACAACTAAAGAAACAACTGACAGAATGCTACCTTTTGAATAGTGTTTGGCATGTTATCCCATTGTTCTATTTAAGCACCGAAGGTGTGTAAATCACCTCTGGGCCAGAGATGTTTCCGTATGTCCTTTTAACCATAGTTTGGAGAAGAAAAGTGAAAAAGCATTATTTAAGCAAGACCAGGGGTTGTATAACATAAACATTGTGACTCTCAAATCTTATCGTTTTAGTCTCCATGACAATTCACTTAGGAAGTCTTATCCTTCCTCCAGATAAGAATATTACAAAATTAAACAAATTTCCTAAATAGTGTCCTATCTTTAGGACAACCCCAGATTGTGTTTCAACCTTATGTTTCTACTGTTAGCTATTCTACTAAAATGCAACGTTATTGTTTCAGGCGACTGTGGCAAGCAGTGTAACTCGCTGTAAATAGCATGATGTTACATTTATTCTTACAGACTCATTACCTGTGTGTGTTAATGTTAATGAAAATGACAATACAATATTGCAACAATGTTTGTGAATAATGAGGAGACAGTTAAACACATGGCAGTGTGTTTGGAGCATTAGCATGGCTTCTATGCTGGCTTAAACTTTTTCCAACTTCTTCATCGCACTTTGTTTTGTTTTGACTTTTTTTTACAAAAGTAGCTGTCTAGTTAGCTAACTTGTGTAATCAAAATAATAAAAAATACAGCTGTGCGTAAGTGTTCTATCTTGAGAAAAGGTGCGTAAGTGTTCTATCTTGAGAAAAGATACTGTAATATAAGATCATTCCTAAATTAAGATTTAATTTGCTTCTGTAATGTGAATTAATTAATTAATTAATTAATTAATTTTTACCGTGAGTCTGTCTGATCTTAACTTAGGACTAAGCATGGAAAGTTTCTGCAATACAGCCCCTGCTCTTCATACCAAGGAACACACTTTTGAGGAACATGAGGTTGAAAGATGTTGTGCAAAATATAGTGTTAGCAAAAAGCAGTTTGTAAAAAAGCCTCATGCGTGTTGTATATAGTGATAGAACACGGTAGCACACCGGTTCTACACACTGAAATTGATAAAATGGTTTTAGGTGGGATAAAGGTGACATAAGTAACAGTTTAAAAAAAAAAAAAACTTTTGACAACTTTTCTTTGAGAGAAAACAGGATGAAAGATTCCTCTCTTTAATCTGGTGAAGGGCTAACCTTGTCTTCTCCTGCTCTATCTCCTGAAAGCTGAAGCGTGGTCTGATCAGCACGCCTCCTTCAGACATGCTGCCCACAGCTGAGGGTGGCAAGGCCAATGCCTGGCTCAGGCAGAAGAGTGCTGGAATCTACGTTCGCCCTCGTCTCTTTTCCCCCTACGTGGAGGAGGCCAAGGTAGCCTTTCCTGCCTATCCACCCCCATGTACACTCAATTATACATTATAGCAAACATATCCTCACCCACAGAAAGAAACCACGCAGTGTAGTTAGAAACCGGTTAAGCTAAGCAAACTGTGGATTTGTTTGTAAACCCACCTACCAACTTTTCCACTTAGAAGAGGAATTTGAAGCCATTTGTAAATCAGCTCTCGTCTGAAAGTTTTTGTGTCTGTGTGTTTGTGTATATTAGGCGGTTTTAGATGAGATGATGGTGGAGCAGACTGATCTGGTGAGGTTGCGCATGGTGCGCATGTCCAACGTGCCTGACACGCTCTACATGGTCAATAATGCAGTACCCCAGTGCTGTCACATGATCAACCACCAGCAGCTGGCTGGCAGCCAAACAGCCCCGCCCTCAGTTGTGGCCAATGAAATACCAGGTGGGTGGAGCTTGCTTTTAATTATTCCAGTGATGAGTGATCCCCTTTACTCCTCAGGGAGGGTGTGTGTGGCAACTCACGCACTGTAACAGTGCTTTATCTAAATATCCTTGTTTGCATTTTTTTTATTATTATAATTGATTGACTTTTCCAAATAATTGGATGTGACTAATTTGTTCGTTACTTAGATGTTTGTTTCTTTTTTTAGTATTCAGAAGCTTTGTCTTGTTTAAGCCACATAAATTGTAGCTGATAATATATGGAAAATGTTAAAAATAAATTATAGCTGGTTAGTTGACCAAGTTAATGCTGGATATCCATATCACATCGCCACAGAATGTGACAAACTGCACTGCTTTCCACGTGACCACCAAAGCTAAAATTACAGATGTGAGGAAGTCAAATATGGCCACTTTAAATAATGCATGATTTGCAATAAAAGGCTGGTATGCCACGTAGACACGACAAGTTTGATGAATCATCCCCAGTATGTAAGTATAGTGATACGAGTGTTTAAGTACTGCTTGATAGACTGCATGCCTTACACCAGGGGTTCCCAATCCCAGTCCTGTCCTAACAACCCAACTCTACGCACATTCTTGTGCTTTATTTTATCAAGCACATGAGTCAATACATTAATACTAATTAATACTAATTAATAAGTACCTTGTTGGCTGTCAGGTGTGTAGTGTAGAGGAACCACAAAAATGTAAATAGCAAAGAGTTACCAGGACGGGGATTGGGAACCCTTATTTTATACCACTGCTGAGTTCAGTTAATTTGCGTCATTATCAGTAGATAGTGTTATGTCGTTGCCGCTAGATATATTTTGAACTGCGGAAAGAAACCTACCTAAAAATGATTTGCATTTACGTTTGGCAGGTGCTCTTGTACAGAGCATTTTTTTGTGTGTGTGTGTGTGTGTGTGTGTGTGTGTGTGTGTGTGTGTGTTACATTGTGTTACAGATGTAGGTGAATGTAGTGTTAGGATTCTTGCCCAAGTTGTAGCCTGATCAAAATGTAAACAAATAATGGACCCATCAGAAAATAGCTACTTTTTTGACAAATTGTTTACCTGAAGGTTGTAGGGATCCGCCCTTTTCTCCACTTCATGGGTAAATTTCTCCTCTTCCATTTTGAAGATCATGTTCTGCCACTCGCAACTGGTGTAGAGAGCTTCTTTGATTATAATGGTAACATTTTGGTTTTGTCATTGTCACTCGTTCATGTTGCCTGTTTTTAGGACATTGTTTAATGGACATTGTAACACCATAACTTTTTATTTTTAGGGCCGCCCAGTAAAATTCTAATGTTGAGGCTTTCAGATTTCCACTTTCAGAGGTCCAGAGAGTTAATTAGGGGTTTCCAGATGGCCAGAACCTCCTGCTGTTTCCACTTGGCCAATGCACTGTTGAGAGCACTTCATAGTCAGACACATGAAAGAAATAAGGTGTACATATTTGACAGGAAAGTGAGGCTTGCTAAGTTTTATGCAGGAGTTAGACTGATAGCTGTGGATTTACCTTTGAGGCTGTCCAAGACCTCAGTCAGTGTTTCAGGTGATATTTTCATATTAAACAGGATATTTGCTGTGAAAGGATTTGCAAGATATAGTTCAAGGCTTTTTATAGATGTTTTGTGGGCTTGGCATGTGGGTGAAAACAATGGCCTTGGTAGCTGGCAAGCTTTGCGGTGGTTGTAGGTGGTGAATCTTCATTTCAGCATCAAACTAAAACACACTCTTTCAGCAAGAAACTAAAATACTTTGACTGTTTGGTAGTCATTAATACACTGTCTGTTTTTCATTTACCCAACAGTGCATTTTTGTAAAGTCATTAACAACATTTGGTTGTTATCTCAAGCAACTTGCAAATCCCTGAAAGTCTGTGAAAGTCCATTCTATGCCATGGTCGAATTCTCCTTTCTCCGCTGTTCCCCTAAATACACATTGTGCTGCATTGTGTCTAGAACTTTGGTTTTATTTTCAGACATCATTATGCGGTTTAAACAGAAGGAGCGGTTTAAACAGAAGAGCTGAAAGTTAATACGCCAATTAAAGTACTGTATCTCGCTCTGTCTTTCTTTTTTTTTCTCTCTCTCTCTCTCTCTCTCTCTCTCTCTCTCTCTTTTCTTTGTTCTCATTTCCTTCTTCTATCCTTTCTTTCTGTCTGTTTTTCTTTCTTTCTTTCTTTCTTTCTTTCTTTCTCTCCATCAGTTCCGAGGCTGGCAGTGGTGAAGGAAATGATTCGTCGGTTGCAGGAGTTGCGGCACACAGATCAGGTGCAGCGAGCGTACGCACTGAACTGCGGTGAGGGCGCTACAGTCAGCTACGAGCTGCAGATCCGCGTGCTCAGGGAGTTTGGCCTGCCTGATGGAGCTGCAGAACTGCTCCAGGTAACAAATCTCACACCCTTGTTCTCAGGAAACAGTCTGTGCTTCCCACTGAGTCCCAGGTGAAAAATCAGTAGGTTATTTGGATGCTGGGATTGAAATTCACTATGATGTATTTAAATGTATGCTATGTTATTATTGCTATTAAAGAAAATTCGTGAAGGGCACGAATACGACAGACACAGTTGTGGTTTTCTTGCCAGTTGCTACATCATGTGGAGCATCACTGAAAATGCTTTAAATTGTGGCATTACTCAACATAGAGTGCAATGTAGAGCAGTTGTGTAATAATGTACATATTGTTCGCATCTGTGCATGCAGTAAGTTGCTAAGCAAAAACCTTTCAGAACATTTTACTCCATTCATGTTTTATTAATAGGGCCCAGTTTTTCACTTGGCCTCTTGAATTGTTCACTGCAGGTTCTGCATTATATGTTCCTTTTATCATTCTTCCCTTTAGCATTTCATTCACTAGCTCAATTCTCATGTTATTGTTACTCTGCTGTGAGTGTTTTCAAGTGCAAAGCTGTGGTTCGAGTTTCCATCATTTTTCATGTGCTTAGTGTTGAGTGACCTGCACGCCCAGGCCTGAATCAAATTAAATGAAATTTGGAAAGGACATTTCCTCTTCGTGAAGTGTTCGAACACAGACAGTCTAAACCGTGTTTGTTTTAATATGGCTTGAGCACAAATGTATCCAATAAGTAATAGTTGTTTTCTGTACACTCTTTTTCAGAACCCGCACAAATTCTTCCCTGAGGAGCGTTTTGGAGATGAGAGCCCTATCCTGGCTGGGCGCCAGTCAGGTCGCTGTCGTGTCAACAGCACACCAGCGGTGGAGAGCATGTTCACAGACCTGCAGGCTCTGGTGGGTTTCCACCCACCCCTACCCCCACCTCCACCTCCATACCACCCCCCCACCACACCGGGCCATAGCCAGCAGCAACTCAGGACTGGCTGGAGGCCTCGCGTGCCCAGCCAGCCGCCCTCTCGCTCTTTTTCCTACCCTTGCAACCACTCGCTGCTCCACAGACAGCCGTCCTCTAAAATGGGCAGCCCCATTTACCCACCCGGAGCCAAGGCCCTGCCCCCAGACTGTACCAACCCACAGGGGAGGAGCCTGAACCTAGAAAAACAGGGGGTAAGTATTGGGAGTGTGGTGGCAGAGGTGCTGACAAGGAAATGTTTGACTTGATGTTTCATTCAGAGTTAAGAGACAGGGGCTTGAATTATATTTTCATACATTAACAGAATAGTGTGACCAAAAAATATAAAATTTATTTTTATATAAACATTTTATATATATAATTTTCCTTTATGTAGTTGATCAGCTAGGGCATTTTTTTGTGTCAGTTTCCATCTTTAGCTTTGTGCTGGAGATAAAAGGCTAGTGTAGGTAATATTTAATGGAAGCTTATACCCCACAGTTAGCATCATTAATGCTTTTTGCCTAAATCACACAAAACACGCATGTGCAACATGTAGCATAGATACAGAACGTTTGTTGTTCTGTTGTCTGCATTTATTCAACAGTAAGAATTGTGAAAACAAACAAGAAAAAACATTATGGGAACTGTGCTGCTCATGTTCACAAAGTGGTGCAGTCAGATAATGCAAATTACAGACAAGGACATGCACAGATAATCTATGTAGAGAATATATATATAATATAATTGCATCACATACCATTTCTTTTGTTCTCTTTAAAGCCATGCAATTAACACAAGTAAGGAACTGTAATGTGACAACAAGAATTTAAACAGTTATGCATTATACTTTGTTACAAGATAAAAGTAACACATTACTGTAAAGCATTACTTTGTACCATATTACCCCCAACACTGCGCATATATATATATATATATATATATATATATATATATATATATATATATATATATATATATATATATATATATATCTGTAAAAAACGACGGAGGTATGCTGCATAAGTGAAAGCTGAATTTTATCCACACCATATAATGTGAACTTTCTCATGCACTTGAGAAAATTTTCATTTGAACAGTTTTATGCAACCAGTTTTTTTTACTTGTGCTGATTCCTTCAGAACATGGAGCCAGTCATCAGTGAGTTCATGCCGGACATTGCCATTGGAGTGTCGGCTATGAGCCTGAAGGATCGGCGCCTCCCTGAGGTCACTATGGAAGTTGAGGCTCACAACTCGCACCCTCACGTCTCCACAGCTCCTCCGATCTCTCATTGCTACTCTGGCCGACACCCTCACTCCTCGCGCAAACGGCACGCAGCTGAGCCCAAGGCCGATGGTCCGCAGCCTGACCTATATGAGTTCTCGGGACGCCACGCGCCGCACTACAGTGGTCCAGACCTTTATATCCACAGCCGGCCCACGGGCAGCGGGCCTCTTCCACCTGTGTACGCTGGGGAACCCCCTGAGGGCCTTCGCCTGGACGTGTTGGAGCAGCCACCGCAGAGGCTGGACCTGGCCCTGGTCACTCAGGGGGCCAACGCGCAGGCCACTCAGAGGCCACAGCCAAAAGGAGAAACGGACCTTACTAGTGGCCTAGGGCCTTCCTCTGAGCCATACGATGAGTGGCCCCCAGGCCGTCGAGCTGGGGCAGAGGGGCCAGGACTGGGCCTGGGCAGCGGCAGCACAGGGGAAGAGGGAGGAATGGGGGGCCGGGACCGTAGGTCACCTAATAAACAAGAATACCTTTACCGGAAGTCTGCACTCTGACCCCTGAGAAAGACTGAGGGACCCCCCAGTCCTGTACCCCTTTGTGCTCAGTGGAGGGGCAACAGCTATGCGTGTTAATGAGGGCACTTAAAGCCTGGAGTGACTTTCTCTCAAAAGGCTCAAGACACAAACCACATATAGATTGAAAGCCTTATGTAAGAGCTTGGTTTGGTTGGGTGCTAAGAAAGAGAGGGGGATACACAGCAAATATCTAAATGCTGCAGTTCTTCTCCTCAAGCAGTGTACAAACCTCTGAAACTAAGGTTCACTTGTTCCCCCTGTAGCCCTGCCTGTACAGGAGGTGCAACTGACAATCAGGACAGAAATGAAACCCCGTCTTACATGGTCTCCCAAACTGCATAACGATGCAGAACCATCACTGTGCATTTCCATTACTCTCATCTCCATGCCTTTGAGTGAGAGCTGTGGCAGAATGAGAGAAGACTTATTTATTTATATAGACAAATGCATTTTACCATTCCTTAGGAATAAATTGAAAAATGCCCAGGCAACAAACAACACTCTCAAAGGCCTTCGCCTCGTCCATGACAAATAGTTCCCTCTTTGTTTGAAGGGAGAACGGCAGTAATAGCTTTTGTAATCCGCTGCAACAGGCTTGTACATTAGCCTGAGCAATTTAAAGACTGGGCTGGAACATAAAGAGGAAAACAAATGAAATCCCCCTGCCTCTTATAAGGCTGTGCAACAGGCATAACAATTGCAAAGAAGCTCCATTACCTGTGCAGTAGACATTTGTTTGTTGTGTCTGTCAGTGTTTTCTTTTTCCTCCTGTCCTGTCCTTTTCTTTCACTTGTCTTCTTTCTCTGCTTGGACATTCTCCATCTTTCTTTGTTTCAGGTAGTTATTCTTTCCCGTTCTATTACTGAAAGGCATTTCCACTCAGAAAGTAGGTGAATAGGTGGTGGTCTTTCATTTACCCTCCAGAGAGATCTCAACCAAACCAACCTTAGAATCTCGACATCTTTGCAGTGGACGTGCATTTGTGCTATGAGTCTCTGAGTGATGCCTGCACATCCTTCTACTCAACCAATGATCAACAATTATGATGTCAAGAACAGGTCCTGCAAAAAAAAGAAAAAAAACAAGGAAGAGGTATTATGAACTTAAGGATGCAGAGGGAATATTGCCTTTCTGGAGGACTAGACATGGCGTAAGAAGCATTACCTCACATTACCTGCATTCCACCCTCAAATGATTAATTTTCTATGTTTGGCAAGTTCACACCAAAAAAGAGCGCATCTCTGAGTGCTGCATCTGTTAATGTTATCAAACGCCCCTGCTGTTTGAACCTCACCTCAGTTTACTCTCTTCCTGTTATCCTCATGAGAAAAGGATCCTCATGAGAAAAGGATCTCTCTCAGATTCACTTGCTGATGCATTAAATATGCAGCTTTGATATTCATGTGAATACTCTTTATCCCATGTTTGATGGTACTGTAATATTATGGTCTTTTATCATACTCAAGTACAACACCTGTGGAATGTCTCAGTATCAGGGAAATGTTGCAGTGATCACATTTCATTCAAGAGCTCATCCTGAAGAGCTGTCATTACTGTTTTCTGTTGTCCATTTGTTTGGCACTGTGGATGGAGCGTTGAGTGGTTGCTATAATACCATGGAATATTTTTCATTTTAATTAATTTTTGGCTTATTTGTGAGCATTCATTGCTTCCTGGTTTGTTTTGGATTGTTTGGTCACTATGGCTCTTTGGGATTGGCCTCAGTATGTGAGGCTACATGTTTTACATTCAGTTTCATTTGCCGTTGAGTTGATCAAGGGGTGAAACTGCTCTGTACTTAAAGCCAGTGGGGTGTAATCATCTGTCATCTTGGCTGGCTTTTTAAATCACATGAACTTTGGCTTATTGAAATGTAAGCTTAGTCTTGCTTGCTACACTCTACCTCTCTTTAGCTGTCCTGCCATTCACGCTGTTGTGGTTTCGTTTATTCTCTTCCACCAGTTTCACTCCCATCAGACCTTCTTAGCCTTATGTTCCAAACACAATTTTCTGAGTAGTCAGAAATCACATCGTTCAACAGTGTCACAGTAACCAATTTCTCTTCATTCTACTATTTTATTTTTTATTTTTTTTGCATAGCATTTTGTTATACTTCTAAGAAAAGTCACAGCTTCTATGATATGGTGGAAGGGTCAGAGTGCTAAGTGATGAACAGAAGGTTAAATAAATGTGTTATTTCAGTGATGCTCCCTGTAAATATAGGGAGAAGAAACAGAGTTGTGCTTCACCTCAGTTTTCACAAGGTGGCCAGTTGTTTTGTCTGGATTTCGAGCAGTTTTACCTGCAAATGAAGGCCTAGCATAATGTTGTTGGAAATGCTTTACTCTCCCTTGATCTGAGCGAAATGCTCATCACAGGCCTTCCATCCGGGCTGCTCTCACAAACCCTCAGCGGCTAGTGCCTCCGGCCCTGACAGTGCTGCCTTCTAGACTCTGGGGGATCATATGGCCTGAGATATGATCCCTGTGTTTTAAGGCTTTGGTGTGGAGACGCTGTAAAGAATCACAGCAAAAGTAGCTGCGGTAGGGAAACACTGATCCAGTATACTGGCACAGGTACTGACCGGTCTCTGATATTAGCAAGATGTGACTGATGCACATTCAATACAGTTTTTAAATCAAGAACGTTTAAAATGATCCAGTATAGATGGCTGTTTCATGCACTTCATTTATCTTACTTATTTGTTCTTTTTCTTTTATACACTACCAGTCAAACATGAACACACCTATTCATATAGAACATTTTCCACATTTTAGAATAATAATGAAGACTTAAAAACTGTAAAATACCTCATATAGAATTACTCCAGTAGAAAATATTGGCTTTCTACGAAATAGAACTACTCAGTGACATCATGCCCTTGTGACATCATAACTGATTGGCTAAAATGCATGAACGAGGGCAGACATTCCTAATTAACTTTTAATGAGAAACACACTGTAATTAGGAGTATATAATAATTTTGATGCCAACTCTAAAGCTTACTAAAGTCCTTCATGAAAACTACATGTTTCAGAAAATATTGTTTAAAATAAAGTATTTTTTGACACATTCATACACATCAATTTGAATATATTTGTCTTAGAAACAACTCTGAAACTTCGATTGGCTGCCACATATTGTGCCTCATTCAGAAAGCAATCCAGGTTGGAACTCCTTAACATCGGCATGAATAGGTGGGGCTAAAATTCTATAGCCTGAACAGAAGGGGTGTGTGTGTGTGTGTGTGTGTGTGTGTGTGTGTGTGTGTGTGTGTGTGTGTGTGTGTGTGTGTGTGTGTGTATAAATATATAAAAACGTTAGGGTTTCAAAAAAACAATTCTGAATGGGCTGTTTTTGAAGTTAAATCTCTTTAAAAATAGACTGGGGAGTGTGTGTTTTGAAACTTTAACGTTTACCTACTACATCTCACTCACCTGTGTCAAAAAAGCAATGAAAATCTATTTGGGCTTTTTAAGAAAACAAACACACTCAGGTGTGTCCAGTTTTTTTTAATGGTAGTGTAGTTACAGCCTTGTGTCACCTTAGATATAGAACAATGATCCAAAGCCATTACACACAGAGAGATATCAAAAAAAGAGCCACTGGTGTTAGATCTGTACTATTGATCAATATCCTGAGTTCAGGTATTGGAATCAATATCGGGAGAGGAAAAAGTGAGATCGACAATCCCTAAGCTGCAGCACAGATCCTCAGAGAGCTGACGACTTAAGCAGACTGAGGGAGAGAGCAGCATGCTAATAGCACGAGAGAGAGAGACTGTTCTTTGTCCGTTGTTCGTACATCCTGACACTCAAAGTGTTTATTCCATCACAAGTTGATGAACAAATTGAGGAGGAAACCCAGTATTTTGTTTACTTTGTCAGTGCAAGTTGAGCAGCCATTCTCACATCAAAACTGTTTCAGCGTTTGTCCACATTTCTTTTCCTACAATATAAAAATGCCAAGCGACTGATATTTCCACACATAACGGTTCAATTACCTTCTGAGGTGCATTAGCATAAAAGCAGCCAGAGCTTGTGCAGTAACCATCTAAATGTTTTTGGCCCGTCATTACAAAGGCCAATTAGCAGTGTGTAAATAACAAAGCTGCTGCGGCTGCTGCTTACTTGCAGGCACACATAGCAACTGTTTGACAAATTTGCTGCTATGAATTCTCAAGGGCTTGTTGGAACCTTTTTGCAAAGACATTTAAATCATCAATTTGTTAATATTTTATTATTCTTTTTTATTTGTGTCTGCTCTTGTGAGTTACCTCTGCGTGTCTGTCTCCTACTTCATAAAACATAAACTGGGTATTTTGAGGGATGAATAGATAATTTTTACTTTTTTACTTGTTACCATTTAAAGTGATGACACTTCCTATTGACCTCACATGGTTCAGTCACACACAGAGCCAGTCAGGCCTTAGACTGAAGAGGATACAGTGGAAGTTGGTCATTTTCTGTGGTAAGGCCATTTTAAATACCATGGTGCAGGGATGATATTACTGACTATGCTGTATGTCCAAAAGTTTGTAGACACCTACTCATCCAATGTATCTTCTGAAGTCAAAGGTATTAATAGGGAATTTGTTCCCTATTAGCAGCTACTCTCATGGGATGGCTTTACACTAGATGTTGGAACACTGCAATCATATTCTCACAGCATGCAACTACCAAAGCATCAGTGAGGTCACGTACTGATGTTGGCTGTTCAGTTCTGGAGCACTCATCCATAAGATAAGAGCTCCATCACTCCAGAGAATGCAGTTCCACTGCTCTACAGATCAATGCTGGCAGATCATTGGACATGGTGAGGCTTTTGTGTGGCTGATCCAGAGCATCCCAGTGCTTTTTAGTGGAGATTATACTAGCAGTGGGTGAACCTTAAAGTAGCTAAATTCCCTAGTTAGAAGGGGTGTCTGGATACTTTTGGACATATTATATCTCTTACAAGTATAAAGAGCAACCAGCCTATTAGAGTTTCTCCAGAGCTCATTAACTTTGTTGTGCTTGAGAGCAAATTTCTTTCTTTTAACCTTAAAAGCTAATCGCAAAGACTGGGCAATCCAGCAAAAGCAATGGTGTAGTGTCTTTGAGAAGACAGCACTACATTTTGGGTTCTGCTATAAATTTGGGGGAGGGGGGGAGATTTTATATATATAAATATATATATATTGAGGTGTTGATTTGTTTGTTTAGCAAAATGCATCAAACCAGCACATTTTCAGCTGCAAGTCATTGAAAGTGCTTAGGGATAGGTTTGTATTCATATAGTAAATACCTAGGCTGGACTGAATGAAAGAATGTACAGGGAAAGGTACCAGTTGCACTACATTTTAAAGTAGTTTTCACTCTTTGATAACGGCGTGTCTTGTGTTTGCTGTGGATTTAGTGGCCCTGTTGGCTTTGCGTCTGTCCTGCTAGTTTATCCTCAGTGTCACTCTTTGCACGCAAGTTGTCTTTCCTGAAGACACAATGCACAATACACTCATTCCTAACCCTTAAAGTATTATTTTGTTTTTGCATGGCATTGAGTTATTTAGCTTCTGACTGCTGCATGGCTGGGTTCAATGAAAGGTTTGCCTATGGATGTGTGAGGGGGTAAAGGAAGTTGACTGTTTTAGTCGTGATCTCAATATTCCTGCTTTTGCTTTCTCTCTGACGGAGAAAATTGAGTGCCTTACCTGCCAGAGGCTGGGCTTTCTCCTGACCCCTTATGTCTTATGCAAGCCATTTTTACAAGCCTATGTCAACCAGTCTCTTTGTAATACTGTAGCCAATGCTTAATGTACAGTGTTCTGTTTTTGTTTTGTTTATTCAAGAGTATTTTTCAAGATTTTTTGGTACCTTTGATCAGAAGCCTCGGAAATGTTGTGTTTTGATGTATGTAAAGTGTAAAGATTTTTATATATATCTATATAACAAATATGCGACACATCTATTTGGTGTATATATACCAGGATAAAAAAAATAAGCTTTCTTTTAGATTCTTGTATGGAGTTGTGAGAAGTGTCTATTTTTCTACTCTTCTCCGTGGGGGGCGTAACAGTGATCTTAAATCTGCAATTAGATGACTAACGTCTTTAAAATAAACAGCTTTGATAGTAACCATGCAAGGCTCAGTTCATTTCTTGGACCTTACCAACTTTGATTTTTTTTTTTTTACAGGGGTGGTGATACGAACCAGGCGTCTACAACACAAATATATACTTGTTTTATTTTTTTTTTTAACTTTCCAAAACAACTTGTGAAACTGGTGAAATATGTAATGTTGATGAAGGGAAAAGTGGTACATCTGAACAATTAATCTCTTTGGGTGCTGTTTTGCCTTACAGTGCCCTTAAACAGAGCATTTCACATTAAACCAGTATGAATTACTTTAACATCTTAAAAGAAGAAATTTTTGATTCGAAAAATTTGTGGAATTCCACTTTAATTCAGTAGAGTCAGACTTTGAAATAAAGCAGTGGGAATAAACTACTTACATTTTAAAATCACAAACCTAAATCAAAAAAAAAAAGTTTAATTGAAGTATTTGCTTGTTGCAGCGAGGGCTGTTGAAGATATATTCATTGCATATTCAACCAATTATTTTATAGGCTGAGGCAAACTAAAAATGGACTTAATAGCAAACTATACACAGTGTTTCAAAGATTCTTAAATATTTATGGAAAAGGCCAATTTTATGACATTGAGTAATCCTGTTTAATCAGCCCTATGGATACAGCAGTTTCCACAGCAAGCACTGATCCTTTCAGTAAAATCATTGATAATGTAGTTTAAGTGGCAAAATGTCAATGTACCATGTGCAGTTTATTATGTAGCGTTCACCAAAAATATCATGAAACTACGTTATTTAAAATATATGATTTACAAAATGTATGCTTAAATGACATTTTGTTGATTTTAGTAAGCTACAACATTCTCTAAAGGGATCGAACTTAAATATTTGTTTTAAAAAATAAATGGACAGTGTTTTTCTTTTTTGGCTGAGTGTTAAAATAAAATAATAAAATAACAATATACCATAACTTTTGCACAGGCCACATTTTATGTTTAATTTTTCCCCCAATGTTAAATTCAACAAATATTATTTGGGCATTAAAATCTGCAGAACTGTGTTCTCTGTAAAGGATGGCAACTTCTTTTTACTTAGAAAATCAACAAAACGTAAATTGACCAGCACCTTAACTTTTGCATACAGTTGTGTGTGTATATATAGAAAGCAATAAGACTTTTCACAGCTTCGTATTATGTCTCTACTTTCAGCTCTAGTCTAATCCCTGAGGACAGCTTGCCAGAGCCAGCTCAAATGGTGCGCGACCCTGACAGGTCTGGTCACTGATCTATCACATTAATATTCTGATTACAGTAGCTTTTGGAATCTTCCTTACGGCTCTTTTCGTCCAAGAAGAGTTGCTGCTTTCTATTGAGTGTTGGAAAAGGTTCCTTAATTGTATCATACTAAATCTTTCATGAACTAGACGAATGAAACAAAGTGAAAGTATTATTTTTTATTTCTCAAAGAGACATGTACAAAGTAACAGAAGATCTACAAAGTAAACAGATAAAACAATTATAATAAAATTACTACTTGGTCACAACCATCATCAAATGGCCTGGCATACTTAAAGCCCCAATCTGAATGCGTTTAAGAGTAATTACACACGCACTGATCTGTCCAGTCAATGTCCTGGCTGAAGTAGTGACTGTGCTGAAATCTGTTCAGGACAAATCAAGCTTCCAACACCAGTGAGAAACATGCAAAAAACATCCTAACTGGGGCTTTCGCCTTTAGCATTTACCCATGCAGGTATCACAATGACTGGGTAAGGTATTCGATATGCATCATTAAGTGGTTGTGTGAGAGGGTTTTCCACGTGCTAAGAAGCAAAAGTCTTTACTGATATTGGCCCAAACACATCACATCCACAAACCTTCATTATTTACCACCGCACAAGGATTTACAGATTAAGAATGTGACTTTTCAACTTTTTAAACAGTTAATAACTGTCTTTGTATAAAATGGCTGTATTTTTAACTGCTACAAGAGAGAAGAACTCCTGAGGAATAAATGGGCATATACATATATATTCACAAGGCATATTAGAGAACTGCCGTTCCTGTACCAGTCTTATTTTCTACTGTAGTATCAAAGGTCACTATAGAAGTGGGAAACCTGATGCTGGATCATCAGAAATAAGCCCTGAAATGCACAACCACTAAAACGTGCAGCTGATCTGTGCAGCTCCAACTCCTACCCTGCTGAAAATGAAAATTCAAAGAGAAAAAAAAGAAATGAATCTTTGGGAATTACCAACCAACACATGAACCAGTCTTTACAAGCTCAAAATCAAATGATTGTAATGGCCTCTGGATTCACATCTGCATATTTTATATATTAAAAAAAAAAGTAACAGGTTTGGGGAGGTGCTGCTGAGCGTGGGCAGACGAAGGGGTCAGGAAGATTTGGGTCAACATGTAGCTGGCAGGCTATAGTACGAATTTGCTCAAGGACGGTTCAACTACAATAGTATTGTCCAGCATTGGCCCGTCGTCTTTTACGAGTCTGCTGCTGCTCAAAGAAGTGGCGGATGTCTTCTGGGGTCACCACCTGCGCAAGGAAGGAAACATATGGTAAGGTGCAATACAACAGCAAGTATCTCTGCCATTTTCAGAAGGCATTCCAAGTAAAGCAACACACCTTGCCCTCTGCTGCAAATGTCTGCAAGTAATCTTTCAACTCTGTCTTCATGTCGTTATATTCTGGGGGAGGAAAAAAAAAAGACATGGAATAGAAAATATAATAATCATGACCTTGCTTATTAGCAACAATTTAGTCTTATGAACAATCCAATATGCTTACTGTGTTCTAGGTAGATTAGCACAGAGCTAAAAATGTTTATTCTAAACAGTATTCAGTCTCACCGTGAATTATCTCCAGCTGCTGAACACGATTTAGGTTGTTCAGGGCAGACATCAAAGGGTCACGACCCTCTACCCCACCTGCCTGCTCTGTCGTTTTGCCCTTATTCTCATAGGCAAGAACAGTATCAGTCTCGTCCAGGAGGAAGGCCACTCCAGCATCCGCAAACAGATTCTGTGGTGAAGAGCCTTGTTTATGTTGAATTCAATGTGAAGTCAGCAGCAAATAATTTGCTAAAACCCCAAAAGAGCATTTTCTAATAAATCAAAAGGTGGAGAAAATCTAAAACTAGAATGATACAGATAGCCAAGACCAACACAATCACACTCACAATTTATTCTAGTAAATAGGACTGCAAATGCATCCAAAACAAAACATCCATTTAAATTATATCTCTGATTCAATTTATTGAACTTTTACCTTAATTCTCCCTTTAAACCACTCTTTCCACTGCTAGGGTGACAGTTCCATTTGGAAATAGTTTCTGTACATTTTTACTTTCTTTAATATTTTTTTCAAATGTTTAGTGTAAAAAATTATTGCAAAAACCTAAAACATTGTGATTGCTCCTTCAATATGACTCAGGTCGTAAATTTATCAAATGCACTAAACGTCTGTTCTCAGGGATGGTGTCATTTAAGCTCCACGCCCAGTCAGCAGGACACTGTAATCTACACTGGTTTATTTATTCTGAAGCCTGGTGTGTTGTACCTTGCAGTGGGTGCAGGAGCAGAGTTTGGTACGCCAGGCAGACGGCCAGAACACAGCCCCCTGCTGAGCTCTGCTCTGCCCAGAGGCCTTCATCTCCTCGAGCCTGCAGCCTGAACACGAGCCCTCAGCCGAGGTGTCCTCTAGCTCCTGAAGCTTCCGCTTACAGCCTGCTGTCCCATTCACCTCCACCTGCTGCTGTATGTGAAGAAGCACAGTGTCAGTGACAGTGGGCATGTTTCAGAAGGCAAAGAAAGACAACAACTAAAGGCAATACTTGCACCGAGTTGCCAGTTTATTAGGTACTCCTACCTAATACTATCAAGACTATCCATACCTATTGTCCATTTTATCTATTTTGTCCAAAGAAAGGCCAAATTACATGTTTCCTTAATATTCTAGGTGAAAGTCTCCTCAAACAAACTTAAAGATGACATTTTATGCAAATTTTAGTGCACAATGAGTTTAACATACTGGAAAAAAATAAAACATACACACCATATGCCACATGCCATGACACTTAAACAGGACACAATTTATGTTTTATTATCCCCCCCCCCCAATATGTTAGGGTCAGTTAATAAACAGTAATTGTGTATTAAAATGCGCAGATGTTTGTTCTCCGTAGAGGAACAAACATGCATTTAACAAGTGGCATGCAAACTTTGGAATATGACTGTAGATGTACGTTGGTTCTACAATTACAGCCACTACCAGTCAGTGACACTGCTGTACTGAAAATGCTCCACCACAAAAATAATACTTACTCAGTCGTGGTCCTGTGGGCAGGGTCCAACAGTAACAACTGCCTAGTATCCCAGGACAAACAATTTTGGGATAGCAGCTTTGAAAATCACTTGCCCAACCAGCTGACTGGCAGCCAGACAAGCTTATATTCATCAATAGGGTACTTCTGATAGTGAACAGCATACCTGATATTGTCTTTGTTCAATTTTATATGTAAACAGAAAAATTATGAATGGGGTAAAAAGGGGGGTAATAAATTATGCAAAGAAACTAACAGACAGAAATCTGTAATTGTAGAATTATAAAATGCACCCATATGGTAAGTGGACCAGATAAAATGGGCAATGAGTGCAGATACAACTTAGGCCTACCTAATAAATGGCTAGTCAGTGTAGGTGCACTTTGTAGGTAAACAGTTACAGACTGTAGCACATCTGTGGCTGCACAATTTATCAGCCCTCTTCCTTGTCCATCAATGGAAAGAGACCATCACAGGACCACCACAGACCAGATTTTATTTGGGTAGTGGATGATTTTCAGCATGGACGTGATACTGACAAACCCAAAGCAGCTGCCAGTAAGCCTCCAACAAGTCAGACTAAAGTAATAAACTCTAAATAAACAAAATATCAACATGTTTCAGGGAGAAGTCAGATAAGAGCTGAGAAGAACCTCATACGACAAGGACACATCATCCTTTGGATTCAAAGCTCAGCCATCTACAATTACAAACTAAGTTTGAAGAAGAGTACTGCCACCTTGTGGTGAGCAATGACATAATGCCTCGTTTTTCACTTAGCAAACAGTGAGTCATGATCAATTTACGCAATACATATTTATACACTGGCATCAGTGGAGCAAAACCATTAAAATATATTTGACACTTCAAACAGACATGATACCTTGTTGTCCTCTGTGCTCTCTGAAACCTCTTTTTCCGGCTTAGTTTCCTCTTCATCATGCTCCACCTCTACTTTCCCTTCTTCCTCTGCTTTACATACTTTGAGTACAGGAGGCACTGATGGAAACAATAATGTCAACTTTTCATAAAGCCAATTACCAACAAGACATACAGAATATGCAGTTGTATTTAGTCTACTGCTGCATTTAACTACTTCAATTTCTTATTTCATTATGTATTCTATGTAGGAGAACTTATTTGTGAACAGAACTAAACACCTACAAACATTTTATACTCATGAACATACATTCTTATTTAATACGTTTGCGCTTACACCTTTTATTTAAAGTTGTGATTTATGAATAATATACTCTAGATTATATGCTCTAAAATGCACTTATGTATTTTATGCATGAGAATTTATTTGCGAACTGAAACAGCACCCATAAACATTTTATACTCATTAACTCTTATTGAATACATGTTTGCGCTTTTATTTAAAGTTGTGATTTATAAATTACATAATCTAGGTCATATGCTCTAGCCGCAAGGATACAATTTCTAATTTAAGGCACATATTTTAACTGAAGAAAATAAATATACATATATTACCTGCGACATGGGCAGCATAGGTCCAGAGGAATGGAGATTTATTCATGCAGGACTCGCAGATCATTTCCTGGAGCTCCACACTTTCTGGCACCACACAACCCAAGTGCTGCAAGTGATAGCGAGAGCAAGAGCAAGAGCGAGATAAAAGCACAACATTAAATAAAAGTTGGGATTAAAAGATTATATACCGTACTTATATGATCTAGCTGCAAGATAATAAGATTAATACACTAGCCACAAGCCAACATGCTAACTAACGTGCTAACCTGCAAACCTAAACCACAATCTGGTGTAGGACTCACCCGACCGTGGAACCAGTCCTCACAGATGATGCACTGGATCATCTCATCAGGAAGCTGAAAAGAGCACGAGAGACAGTGCTTTCATTAATTCATCCCAAGTGAAGCAGTTTTAAAAAAATAAATAAATAAAAACAGACTCAACTTGTACCTCATCCTCGGGGTCTGGGTAAGGTCTGTCGCAGGTGCAATACAAGCCAAAAAAATTATGACTGTATTTGTTCCCAGAATTGGCTTTTTCTTTCTCCTGTGATAAGAGTGAGACAAGATCACAAATACAATCACAAGAACAATAGACATCATTTCATAAGAAGGACTAAGAAGCAAAAAAGAGCACTCACTGGGAATAACTTGCATTCCATCTCACCAAATTTGTCATTTCCACAGTCACAGCGGAAATTCCTACAAAGCAAAGAATCCTAGATCATGACTGATGCACAGTCCTTGTAACAGATACATTAATGCTATATTCTTATATAAAATATCACTTCTACAGCTCTTAGATAAGTAATGCTGGCCATGATATCATCTATTTGAAAAAAAATACTGTGATACTGAATTTTATCAGTACCACCCAGCGCTATATATAAACATAAAAAGCAGTAAGCATAAAATCTCTCCAGATAGACTGAGTGGTGTACCTCTTAGTATAGAGCTCAAATAGTTCATGGCCCTCATGGCACTTGTAGGAACAGGCCAGGCAAATCCCTGCAGGTTCCCCTCCCTTTGGTGTACAGGTGTTGCATGCATATAGAGCTTGTCGCTTCACGTATCCCTAAGAAAATAAAAATCAACAACATAAACTTAAGCTAAATCCTTTGAAAATTACATGAACAAAAGTTTGAAATAAATCAAAATAGATTTTGAAGTCTTTGCATCATTACTAGTTCTATGCTGCATATTCACTGCATGATACAGGTCTAGTATTAATGTGACCCATGTGCTTAGGTTAGGCAACAATTGTCATCCATAGTTATCATATAATTATTTTATGGGTTGGAATATGAGGATTTTTTCTGCTGCATTTGCGGGATTCAATGAGTGTTCCACCAATCGTTCAAAACTTCTGTCTAGTTGAACAGTCAAAATGTAGTTTGATGAAAAATTACAATTGGTGTTTCGTGCTAAAAGCAACCCTGCAGAAAGTTATTATTCTAAATCCAATCAAACAGGACTGATTATGCTCTCTTTTTAATGAAACATGCAGTTGGTTAGTATCCTTTAAGTACTAATAATATCCACAATATGCTCAGAGAAGCATAATGTTCATCACAATAACAATGAAACAGTTATATTACCCTCCTCTAAAACAGGCTGATGCCAGAGATGTTGTTTTACTCCATATGCTGAGGGAGGGCAAAACAGTACCCCCAGATTTACCACTGTTTTATAATAATTAACATAATAAATGTTGGTTTTGGGTACTAAGTAAAATAGTTGCATCTTCCTTGCAGACATCAGGACGCCTGGTTCCTGATACCACCACTGTAATAAAATCTGAGTCGGTAAGTTTTTCTATAATGAACCATTTTCACACCAATCCACTCTGATTTTTTACATCTCAGTGACTGAATTATGTGGAAATTCAGAAAAATCAGCGAAATTCCCCTTTAATAGGAAACAAAATGGCCGACTTGGGCTGTTTCTTTTCGTCCAAATGTTCATCCAAATCCATCCACGTCTGCAACAGAAGTTGAAACAGAGTTTTTACAGTGCGTTAATGTGCTCAAAGAAAAGTATCTGCTCTGTTTTGGAGAGGAGACAAAGTCTAGCCCCAGTCTGTTAGCTTAGCAACATTACGGCCATCACTGTAATCAGTGCACCGTGTGTCTGATATTAACTGAACTGTTAACTTTCTGTGCGGCTTTCGAAGGAGATGATGTTTAAAACAAAAGCCAACACTCTTTCTGGTGCTCTTGTGCTTCGCTACCGTCGTGCGACGCAGGACGAGGGTGAAGCTGGCTTCTTATTTCCCGTGCCACCTTAAATTGTGCAACAGTTACACTCTGGAGCCTCAGAATGTAACTGCTGCACCATTTAAGGTGGAACGGGAAATTCGAATAAGATTCCAACTTCAGCCTCGTCAACTCAGGCGACTTTCCGCTTGCTATCTACACGGATCTTCATTAACCTAATGTCCAAAAATATCCAGACAGCACTGCTATTCAAATGAATTCAACTTCTTTAAGGTGCCATTGCTAACACAGGTGTTCAACTGCGCAAAAACAACGTATAAGTTCATCTCCATAGAAAAGCATTGCTTGCATTGGGAGGCTCTGGAGCAGCCGCCCCTGAGACTAAGGTCACCATGTCCGACACCGAGGGTCGACTAAAAAGATGTAAAGCCCCCCAGCTTTGGGCCGTGGAACAGAGGAACTGTGTTCTCTGGAGTGATGGAGCTCCATCCAATACCTTTGGGAAGAGGTGGAGTGGAGTGATCCAGAACTAACCATCCAACATCAGTACATGACCTCACTAATGCTCTCGTGGCTGAATGCAATCAAATCTTAATCACAACAATATTCCAACATCTAGTTCAAAGTCTTCTCTGAAGAGTACAGGTTGTTACTGCAGCCAAGTAGGGGACGAAGCCCTTACTGACATCCTTGATTTCAGAAGAAACGTTGGGTGAGCGAGCAGGTGTCTACAAACTTTTGGACACGTAGTCTAGAAACGCCCACATTCCCAAATAAAGAAATGAAAAACATTCTCACTTCTGGATAAGAGCACTTTTCTGAGTCGCTGCCTCCGAGCACGGCTGAGGCTTCTTGCTCCAGCTCTTCATCCTCCTCCAACACGTCCACCAGGGAGACGGTCGCCTCCTCGTCAGCCTCGTTTGCCGCCATCCTTGAAGAAACAAGCGCAAAAATAAAAAAATAAATGGTTTCCAGTTCCTGTTTCCACTCCAACAGAGTTCACTGTGGGGCGGGGACAGAAACGACACTGAAACAAGAGACACGCCGAACGTGTACAGCTTTACTGAAACAATGTCTACTGTTAAAATGTACAGCAGCAAACTCTCCTTCCTCACTGAGCGAAACAGAAAACAACAGAAATAAAAACAAAATCAGACAACAACAACAACAAGACAGAGAGGATGACCGTTTCCGGGTTATGCAAATTAGCCCCGGTTTGGCGGGAAAGGGTGAATCAGTAAAATGATCATTTTTTAAGTCCTAAATGGATACAGACTCTTAAATATTTCTTGTTCTTTAATACGCAAAGTAAGATTAAAAACACAGTAATCAGTTACAGTTAATTAAGCAGAAATCTAAGCGAAATTAGCGCGCTGTAAGAGGTCAGAGTTCAGAGGTTACCAAAACAAAGCACCATGGCAGCCTGCGAGCTGAAAGGAGAGCTGAGATACAGAGACGGAGAGACGAAAACGATGATCGTGAAAACAGAGAATAGCCTAAAATCACTCATCAGTGGCGTCAAGAAATTAAACTCAGAAGTTTCAGAGGTTCTGACGAGCCTCGTCGAAAAAGAGAAGTGTTTAAGTGGTGATGGGAATAAAAGAGACTCTCCGGTGGACGGTAAGAGAGGCTAACGCTAAAACTAGACTGCACTTTTATTTCACAGTTTTCTCAGATCTGTAATCTGTAAAAATATATCTAATATATATAGAGCTAGTATATTTTATCAAATGCAAACATGGGCGTCCTGTTGCCTGAGGTGCCGCAATGTAGCCAAGTGCAGCACAATTTAAGGTGGAACGGGAAGTTTCGAACAAGAAGCTGGTGAATAAGCAGAGTTAAGCTTCGTAAAAATGGTTTGGTATCAACTTATTTGCACACATCTGTGTATTTTTTCCCAATTGTTTCCTAATTGTAAGGTTTAATTGAGTCCGCTAAAAGGAGTTCCCTTAAAGGAGAATTCCACCATTTTTTCAAAATTTCTGAAAAATCCAGTCTTTGGGATGTATAGAGTTATTTAGAGCGGTTCGATATGAAATATTTTATTGTAGAGAAACTTACAGACTCAAATTTTTTTACAGTGGTGGTGGTAGGAGCCAGGGATTTCAATGTCTACAACACTAACCATTTTATTTACTTTTTCAAAACCACCAGTGAACCAACACGTGTCTTCTGGGTTTTCATATATAATGTTGATGATGGTAAAATAGTCAGAAATCTGAAAAAATAAGTTTTCCTTGGGGCTGTTTTGCCTTACAACGCCCTGCATGTACCCCTCTGCCTAAATGAAGTCCCGCCTTCCCAGGTGAAGGTTAAGCCTAAGACTCCACTGAAAAACATTCCAGTGCTAAATGACCATTACCACTCCACTTTAGTCCAAGACTGTACTTAATTAATGTCTCTATGACCCAGAAGTTATTTGTTTTTTAAATAAACATGTTTTCTTCCTCTAAATTTCTTCACCCTTTAGAGGAGGAGGATGAGGATGACAGTGATGAACAAGAAGATGCCAAAGAAACAGCTGTAGTGAAATCAAACTCAGACGGACCTCCAGCAAAGCGTCTGAAGGCTTTAAAGCCTTGACATTGCATTCTCCATGTGAAATGGATATAATGGGGCGAAACACTGCAGTGCTGGTATAGCAGCATGCTGAATGATATGTGGAGGTGTAAACTTATCTAGCCTCACTTCTGCAGCTTCAGATGTAAGGATGGACCTTCAGACAGAGCATCTAGAAGGAGAGCTATGTTTTGGGTAGCTGCAGTCTTTTGGAAATTTTGGAAGCCCTTTCATTGGGGGAATATTTTCAACATCTTTTTTTGTTGGACATTTTGAAACTTATAATTATGTGTTACTGTATAATGCTAATTGTTTGAGAGAGCAATACAGTATAGAGGAATGCAGGTCTGGTTTTTATGGATATCAAGTAACACTTCCTTGTGTAAAAAAACAATGTATTTAAATTTTCTAAATAAATATCTAAATATGAAAAACTCAGTGTTTAGTCTTGCAGTTTATAAAAATCATTAGCCAGTTGTAAGATTAGGCTACAACACACAGTACTATGAGGGATGTTCTTATAGTAGTATAGCAGTTTTAAATGAACTGAAACTGTCCTTATCTTGTATCTTTCTTGTATCTTAGTACTTCCTCTCATTGTAACAATGTATGTGGTTTTATGTACCAAAAACAGACATAACTCATTTTTATATGACCATTTTCCAACCTCTCTTTATCCCTTACAAGTGAACAAATTATGTTACTGCACCTTTAAGACTGATATACGCAAATTACTGTGCCTCATTCTAAAAGA
The DNA here is from genome assembly GCF_904425465.1 of Colossoma macropomum. Taxonomy (NCBI): domain Eukaryota; kingdom Metazoa; phylum Chordata; class Actinopteri; order Characiformes; family Serrasalmidae; genus Colossoma; species Colossoma macropomum. The sequence continues at coordinate 23,960,751 of NW_023494795.1, read as the reverse complement.
AGCGAAGAGCTGAAAGATGCCTTATAACTTCAGCGTGAATGGGTCAGGCTAAACTGCCAGAAGTTGAATGGATAGATTGTGTGCAAACATTGCTTTTTGTGAAATCAAAAATATTCAAGGTTGTTTTTGCAGCTCAGTTTAGCTTAGCTTGATTTGAATAATGACATTTCCAAGTTCAGATGGAAAGCATTTCTCCAAAAACATTTATTATGTTTCCTTACTTATTTTAAATCACAGTGCATTGAGATTAAAAAGGCAGGTAAATCACTAATACCCCAACATAAATACCCATTCATTATAAAAACACATACAAGCCCTTTTAGACAAAAACAGTAAGAATGCCACTGCCTTCTTTTGTGTGGCTTACAAATGAATAAAACCATCCATATATTATGAACAATGAAATAACAATGAAAGGCAGTGTCTATACTAATAAGCAGTGCATTAAAAACTTTAACCCTGGGTCTTTGGCACAAGCCTAAGCAAGAATACAACTAACGGGCCAAAATAATGCAAGTAAAGAGCATCTTATAGAAATTAGTCAACTCCATTCCTAGATCGAGATCTAGATAGACTCCAATCCACTAATGACTTATTCAAATCTATATCAGCTAAAACAATGTATGCTGGCTATAGAACATTAATGGACAAGTCATTTTCATTCCTGAATGCTGTCGTTAAATAACAAAAAAGGTGGATTGAATGAGTCTGGTATGCACTATTTTTCAGAGTAGTAAGAAAGCCAAAATAGGTCACTGCCTTATAAGTTCTGCCGAGAGATAGAATTTTGCATGTGAAGATAAGGAGGGTGACAAGAAGTAAATAGAGATCTATAAGCTGAGAATATGTAGAAACATTGTACTGAGGACCTGGTAAGCAAATGATACTCTGTGCAACTGGCAGGAGAACTTAAAAAGCTACTCATTCCTTCTTAAAATTTTAGACTTTTTTTCAGACAGAAGTTTTAGCATGAAAGACAACAGAACTGAGCAAGAGTCTCTTTCACTTTTTGATGGCATAAGACGCATAATCATCACAGGCAAAAAAAAAAATCTAAGCACAGATCCAGGGTCAATGATCATATTGGACGTAAAATACTGAAAATGAAACTGTTCTTCAAAGGATTATTACAAATACTTATCATTTCATGAAAGGTTTAGTTACCCCTACAATATTTGTATAATTTTTGTCGATTACATTGACTGCATTCAAAATAGAATCAAGGGAAGATTTTTTCATTTAGAAGAACAATGATATCTACCTGGCAATGACTTTATTACAAAAATTGTACTACTGCTAATAATACATAGCTTTACCAGTTACTAGCAGCACTATGTGTACAAATAAGTAAGCCAATCCACCAATCAAAAGTGTAGATTTGCACCAATTATTTGTATTAGGAAGGATTCAGCCCTTTTATTCCACACTTATTGTAAGCCAAATAAGTTTATCCTGAATCTGGAGTTTAATTCCTATGAAACACATGGTGAGTTGGATCATGCGCTTTTACACTGTGGAAATGCTTTGCATGGTCAAGGTTTAATTTCTGCTCTAACATTAGACGTACAGTACTGTGCAAAAGGCAGAGATCACCCTTTCATTTATTTCAATAAAATGGGCATTACATATGAGTTATTTATTTTTCAGTGTCAGGAAAAAGCAGAACGCTTATATTAAATAGAAAATTACACAGACTCCTCAACAACTAAATACAGAACATTTCTCCTTTTCTCAGTAATGTCTTCTTGACAGCTACACATCCTTTCAGACCCATAATGCTAAGTTGTCTTCTCACAGTGGAAGGATGGACAGAAACACCTGTGGATTCTTTCAGATCTGAAGCAAGAGTGAAGCATGATTTTCTCCTCTCTCTCAAAGATGACAGCTTTAAGCACTGTTTATCTGAGGGCGGACAGTCTTGGTGGTCTACCAGGTCTTGGACAGTTGTAAGGAGTCCCATGTTCTCTGTATGCTTTAATCATTTTTGGAAATCCTGTTTTTCACTTATTTTCCTCTGACTTTCCCCTTCTTAATGAAGTGGATTATTTTATATATAATCTAATCAGAAATATCTCCTTTAGCCATTTTAGACATACATGTAAAAGAAATTTGAAGGTAGCTAAGGTGAGTTTGTGTGAATGTTTGTGTGAATGTTGGTGTCAGTTCAATGTGGAACATAATATCAGTGTTATGTTACTCCTTTTTTGGGAGGGCACAGCTGTAACTGGTTGGCTTTAAGATTGGAAGGATGGAAGGTAAAGTGGCAGATGTAAAAACTGGACAATTTAAATACTGATATACTTACTGTTGGAGGCTTTTGTGCAATTTTCTGTTAAAATATTTGTTTCTTACTTTTTTCCCTGGCACTGAAAAATTAATAACTTGGACTTAATTGCCATTCTAAGCAGAAATTAAATTAATAAAGAGTGGTCTCTGATTTGCACACAGTCTTGTATGTTTAGTTTCTGTTTTTGTTATAATGGTGAAAAGGGTTCTTTAAAATTCATGTGTGGACAGTGCTGTATTTTGTTGTACACAAATTAGAAATGCATACAAAATCCACACTGTCTGCTTTAAACTGTATACCAACAGCACATGGTCCAGTGGTAAGTTTTCCAAAAACACTGTAGCCTTAAAATCTCTTAACTGTTATAGAAGAGGCCCAACTAATACTCTTGCTATTGTCTAATGATGGGCTTAGCAATATAATGATTTTAGAAACTCTTTTTTTTTGTTTAAGTCTCTTATCAAGAACTAGACAGTCAATGATATGGAACTACAGTGAAAAGTCTTTGAAAACAAAATAGACTGATGGTGCAAGGGCCAAATAAGGATCGTGTCAAATCAGCTGCTTAAGTGAGTTACCAACTGCCTTTTGTCACTGTAGCGCCACTGTTCCTGCAGCAAGGTTTAAAAAGTACAAGCCCACCTGCTCAGGTCTTGTCAAAAACGCTACAAACATGTTTTAGTAATAAATTTCTTGGAAACAGAATGTAATTGAAATAATGCCTTTACAACATTAGGCTTACATCTTAAAAAGCATAAGTACAAACCATGGCCCCCTGTTCCGTCTTATTAAATGGTCTTGTGACAGGATTGCCTGCGATATTTACCGAGTGCACAAAAGTTGTATACACATGTATACACGTCTGGCTCCTCTACCCTTAAGGGCATGGTGACTGTGCTCCTGACCAACAAGTGGCCTCATTAGGTGTCAATCAGCTGAAGCCTGCTGATCTGATTGGACGCCTTGGCAAAGGTCTGGTGTCGGTTGCAGAGAACAGCCAGGCAGATGGGCAGGATGCAGTAGCCCACAGTCTTGGGGTCCGCCCTGGTGCATGAGTAGAGGAAAAGGAACACTTGGAGATAAGGAATAAGGAAGATGGTGGCCCAAACCCAGAAGGGCAGCAGCAGTAGCCTGGTCTTCACACTTTGTGTCCAGGAGGTTGAAGAGGAAGGGGATGAAGCAGCATCTCCGGTCGTGTGTGTCCCAGTCACCTTCTCCACATGTGCTAGTGTGAGTCGATTGTAGGTCTGATTAATCTCGAACATATAGTAGACTGCAGCGATGCTAGCCAGCAAGTACAGTCCCACACCAATCCATCCCATCCGCTGGCGGAAATTCATCATTCTCCATGCTCCTTTCTGAAAGATAAAATCAAACAAAAGAAACCTTTAAAGCAGTGGTCACCAACCCTGTTCCTGGAGATCTACCTTCCTGCAGACTTTAGCTCCAACCTTAATCAACACCACCTGATCAATCTAGTTTTTGCCTTAAGAACTCCCTGATTAGCTGAATGGGTATTAGATTTGGGTCAAAGGTGAAACCTGCAGAACAGCAGATGTCTAGGAGGAGGGTTGGTGACCGCTGCTTTAAAGTGATGCAGGGTGATGTTGGTGAAATTCAGTATTAGTATTAGTATGTTCTGATTTTTCCACTGTGTCATCAATATACAGCATTAGGAAATTTAAAGAAGCCTAAAACTAGAGTTTTAGGCTTCTTTAAATTTACTTGTCGTGTTATGCAGTATTCGTATACAGTATACATTATCACAGCATTGCAGCACTCAGCCTCAACAGTGTCACAGAATTCATGCTTTTATATTGTTTTCATGTTTTCCTTCACCAATGTTCTCTCAGTACAACACCCAGCATGCATTGCACCTAACAAACACATCACTCAACCATTGGGCCTGTGGAGCTTAACTAATCCTGCCTGCTAGTCTAGTCACTGAGCTTTAGGCTAATAAATACAACCAAGCTAGCATTAGCGTAACTCTGATGTCGGCTGTCAGATAAACTCATGAAGAAAACAGTGAGTCTGTCTTTATTCAGCACAAAATCGATCTCAGAGACAATTCAGCCAGAGAAAAGAAGCCAAGTAAGGTACCTAAATAGCCAGTTAACTACCTTGTTAACTTTAGCTTATAGTTTACCATGTTCTCCATCTGAGGGGGCATTTGACTAATCCACTCTCTCCACTGTAAAGATGATTTGAAGACAGTCACTACAGTTATATGGCTCCAAAAAGATATTTGGCTTCTTAGCTGTAAGTAAGTTACTCTGCACAAAGGAACGTCTTACAAACCTGACATAGCTTGTTTTGATTGGACCGTTTTGTTCTTTTTTCATCAAAGAGAACCTTACACAGTATTGTAACTGTTAACCCAACAAAAACCACGTTTCCAGGAAAAATACCTTACTTTTCTTCCTATTAGTTTTTTTTTTATTATTTTTGTATTTTTATGATATAATAAAATAAAAACAACAGTGGCACTGCTATTTTATTGGCATTATGTAATGTTCAATATTTATTTAAAAATTGCTAAAATATTGCAGAAAACTAAATATCAGTAACATCACAGTCAGTCCATGATATATTGATATATCGGCCACTATTGCAAGTCCCTATCGAAGCAACATTAAAGTTTCTGTTGAATTAAAACCTCTATTAAATTTTATTTTACTGATTTCAGTATGAATGAAATTAATTTTACCCAGTCACCACTGTCTAAATAACTTTCATTTCTCTAATCAAGACGTGCTCTAAAAGAGAATATACTGATTTTTCAAAAATTCTCCATAATTCAGTTGTTAAAATATAAACAAAGTCATTTAGAGTGGTTTGATGTGAAATAATTCATTTATAGAGAAACTTACCAGCTCAGATTTCTTTACAGTGGTGGTGACAGCAACCAGGGGTCCTGTTGTCTATAATACAAATATAACAATTTTATTTATTATCCAAAACCACCAGTGAACACATGTCTTCTGAGTTTATATATGTAATACTGATGATGGTAAAATAAAAAATAAAGGTCAATCTGGGGAACAATATACATTTACATATTTATACATACATACATACATACATATACACATACATACATACACACACACACACACAAACACATCATATATATATATATATATATATATATATATATATAGTTTTCTTTGTGGACTATTTTGACTTAGAACATCTTTCATGTATCCCTCCACCTTAAATGGATTTAAATACATTTTAGACCAAAAACTTTATTACACAAATACAGCTAAACAATGTCTCAGACGTCAGGCTGTATATTCATAACCAAGGCATAATATAACTTTCTGTGAGGGAGCTTTTAGAGATGAACATCTGGTTCCTATCACCATTACTGCGAACAATTCTGACTCTCTGAGTTTCTCTAGAACGAAGCATTTCACACCAAACCACTCTGAATGACTCTGTGGTTTACCAATGTTAACCATTTAATCATCACAAATTTCGGAAAATCGTTGGAGTTCCCCTTATGCGTCGTTTTTGAGAGACAACAGGAAAGAAAGAAGCCTCGTGTTTCAGTCCTATTCTTGGAGGTTTTCGGAATAAAAATACAACGTTGTGGCAAATAGAAGTATTTTTTGACAAAGGTATTCCTGCAACACATGTTAACAACAATCTGTCGTCGGTTTTTCAGAGCGATATGACAGAGAAACTTCAACAGTAGCCAGTTAGCCAGTAAAGACACCTTCAAGATCTTCTTCAGATACCACTGCGAACACAGACCGAGCCAGACAAGACAAAGATAATCCACGTCTACAGAAAGCGGTACTCACTATGGGCTCATGGTCGGTCCATTTTGAAGGTCTTAAACGTTGAGTCGATCAACAACTGATTACGGTTTGTTGTCATATGACTCACTTGACTGGAAATATCCGGGATCCAGTCAAGAGCTTGTTGGTGACTTTAATAACAGCGCAGTGTGCAGTACCGCCCTCTAGTGGTGCATCCAAGAGGCTTTGATGTGGCTTAAGCTTTCAAAAAAAAATAAAAAAAATGTGACTTAAAGGACCTATATTCTGCTTTTTTCTTGCACTTTCATTTTGCAGCTAAACTGCTGTAGGCTGAATGGGGGGATATATATGTAAGTAGATTTTTTTGTGGCGTATATATGAAATTACTATGTACTGAGTTATACATTAAGCACTGAAGTCTCCAAAATGAACATTTTCTTTTCTCAGGGCCAGCTTCCCACTAATGGTTTAAGACTAGTCTTGGACTGCATTGCAGTCAAAGTAGTGACACTGTTTTGACTGAGAAAGCTTCCTTTTTCATGTATCCTTAAGCTTAATCTGTAAATAAACAGATTATCAGTTTAAGACTAAAGAAATAGATATGACATGTTCTGCCTTTCAGTTGGTCTGCATTCACTAACTGGTATTACATTCTCAGGTCCAGTCTTCCAGACCTGGACTAAGTTTGATCTAAACTAAAAAGTATGTATTTTAATGGCAAATCACTATTGGCATCGCAGTTTTGTCCAGGATAGATGTTCCGGACACCATACGTGTATGTGAAGTAGACTGTCAAGAAAGAGTTTGACAGATGTAATGGCCCACTACTAGCAGAGTAGTTAAACCAGACACGCTAGCACAGCTAAGAGTGGACAAGAGTGTCTGCTAAGTGACTAAATGTAAATATTAAACTTTTAGGCCTGAGTTTCTCAGATGATTAAATCTACCCTTCTGAAAAATCCAGCTAAGACCAGCTGACAGCTGGTTTATAAGGTGGTCTAAGCTGGCCGTTGAAAGTGTAGGTAGTTGATAAGCGGGGTATCCAGACAGATTAAACCCTATGCTGGTCAACACGCTAAACTGGTCTACCAGCATAGCCAGCTTGAGCCAGTTTTCTTCAGCAGGGTAGACTTATACTAACAATGGTTTATCACTTAATTTAAAGCTCATTATGGTACGATACTGTTTGCAATTTGCTAATTAGTCCAAGGGCTGTCTCTAAAACCACATACTACCATACTAAATACACACAATAGTACTACTCAAAATAGTACACCAGTCTAGGTATTAAACACTAAAGAAAATAATGTGGCATGGCTTGCTGTAGTGCAGGGTGATGTGTTTTTTCTTGTCAGATTAAGAGATATATTAAGTGATGTAGTTGATTGATAATGTAAAATAGTCTGTAGTTTTGACAGTTAAACAACATAGCAAGTTAATTTCTAGAAATCTGTTTTCTGTGTGGTCAGCATTTACAGTACTCTGAAAGGTTCCTTGTGGTGCAAACAGATAAAAAAGCAAGCTCCATCAGGTTTGTAAGACATTCTTTTATCACAGAGTAGCAGTACTCAGAAAATATGGGTTCATAAACTTTGTCAGTGCAGGCTTAAATTTAGCCTGATATTGTGATACCGAGATGTATACAGACAGTCACTGTACATGTTTTTACTCTGCATACTTATCATTTTACATATGCTGCTCTCACAGTACATACCATCGACACTGCATATGTATTTTCTATTTATATTTAGTGTATTTATATAACTATATTTTTTACCACTCCACTGTAATTGTTCATATTGTAACCACAGAACCGCTTACCATGGTCACTTTCCTGCACTTTACATGTAAATAATATTGTATTTTGCAATGCTAACTCCATTTCATTGGCTCTGTGCATGTACTCTGCACAATGACAATAAAGTTTAATCTAATCTATTTTGAAAATATGGTAATGTTATATTTTATCAGTATTACCCAGCACTAGCTTGCCACTCCTTCTTATCCTCAGGTTATCCTGCATGTTTTTTATTTTTCTGAACTGTCATCTTTGTACTCATTTTAAGCCTGTCTGTAGGCTTAAATATCTCAATGTTGTTTAAAAAGCCCCGCCCAGGGGGAGGAGCCTTCGGTCCTCGTGACCAATCAGAGCTCATCACCGTACACCGTACGCTGGCAGCTGACAGACTGTGTGGCTGAAGCAGCGCTGAGCGGAGATGGTTTCGCTGAGAGGAGCAGGGACTGCCTTCATTTAGGATTACTACACCAGCATCACCTGGTTTACCATGACTTTCGGCTCATTATGTGAGTCTGTTCTGGCGCAGGAGGCAGCTAAAACAATGCGATAGTCCTTCAGAGAAAAACATCTGAAAACAGTTAGCCTAGAGGAGTCCGGAGACTGTGTTACTGCTGCGTTACTGCTTACCAATCTGCAGTTGGCGGTACTTTAGTCTGTGACCAGACTGACCAGAAATACAGGAGATATTTACCAGCACCGGCATTCTGGCTCAGCTTTTGTAAGGTAGGCTGGAGCTACTGCATGACCTCCACTCGGCTTTTCTTTTACAGCACTGAATACAGCACGTGGATGTTTTCATCATTAGCTACTAGTATTAACATTACATTAGTGTGGTAATCAGAAGAATCAGAGGTGAATAGAGAAGCCTAAACCAGTACTCAAACTGTGACCAGCTCAGAAAACAACCTGATAGAACTGCAGTACAGCTTCTTAGTGCACCCAGCATCTCTCAGCACAGGAACTGAAACTTTATTCTTCTGTTTTTGGTCTAAAATAAAATGATAAACCTCAAAAGTTCAGAGGTGTGACCAGTCTCAAAGCAGTCCAGATGTTGTCACCAACATACCATAATAAAATTCTACACAAAAATTAATTACTTCTAAATACTAATTTAATTAGTAACTAAGTTTGTCTAAAAATGATAGATTTCTCACAAATATACACTCGGGTTAAAAGTTCCCTTGACATATTAATACTTATCATTATTTTATTCAGTAATAATTTAAACAGTGTAGGTTGTATTACCATAAACTAAATGCTAGAAGATATTATAATGTTTAATTAAAATTTTCAAGTTTTTTGAAACTGAAAAGTTAATATACTGTTTTTTAAATGTATTTACAGTAATTTCTTGAGTCGTCTGTCTGAGATGCGAGAGATGTGAGGCATCATATATGTTAAAGTTATCATAAGTTTATTCTCATTATTACAGCTTTTTCAGTCGTTATGAAATCATCTACAGTTCTGTTCACCTTTCAGGGCACATCTAGCATTTTTTTCTTTTTTACAGTTTCTTTCTAGATAGTCAAAATCTGTTAATACTATCATAATATAATAATTTCATACATTGATCTGCAACATTTTTTAGACTTTTTATTGAAAACAGTATTCCCAAATGTTTAAAGTGTGATTCCAAACCTTTGAACTTGCACTTCAGAACGAGTTAAAATTATATTGATTTGAAAAAACTCTGCCGAGAATGATGGCTAGTGTGAAGTCTTCCTTTAGGTCAACGCCCACCTTTAAATCAGTAACTCTTGCAATGTTGTGCTCAGTTTTCCAGCCCCATTTGCAGAGATGCAGACGTTTGGGAGAGGAAAAAGAGTGGGATTCTGGCTCAGCGAGAAGAAAATCAAAAAGCTGAATTTCCACACCTTCGTGGACATGTGCAGGTGCGTCCAGCAGCAGAACCTTTCACTTCGGCGGCAAGCGTTCTTATCTTCTCTCAGAGATCGCAATTAAATATTTACTCCAGGCTCTCAGACAGTATTTAATTGGCAGCACAGTTCTACACCTTGGTTTAATTTGAGTAGTTTACACCATAAGACTACTGGAACAGGTCAGATAGACAGGACTGGAAAGGTGAGAACAGGGTGCTTCATCAGAGACAAGCATGTGTTGTTGGCCCATCCTAACAATAGCTTACACCACTGATTTCATCAGTATGAAGATTACATAATGAGAATGTTTAAAACTGAAATAAATAACCAGGTAAGATTTTAAAAGCAGGAGTACAAGTTCGATAGTGTCACTACTGTATTGTAGAAACTTTAATTAAATTGAATTAGTTTTATTTTAACAAGTTACACCGTCTCTGTATTCATAATTTGGGGAGACAACATTACCGTCTTGAGACTGTAAGCCTATAGTTTTTCCATCTTTCTTCAAGGATAGGACATATATTTATAAATATATGCTTACACAATATACGCATATGTAGTTATTATAACACTTTAATTTTATTCAATGCAAAAAGATACTTTGAATGAAACAATGCACAGCAAAATTTTAGTTTAAATGGGCAAAAACATGTGTACATCTTTTGACCCACCCTGTAGGTATATATGCTCTTAAATGTGAGTCAGTATCTGTACTGAAGTCAACTGATGCAAATATGTGCATAATTTCTACATGAATAAAACATTATGTCAACACAATTTCAGTTCACTTACTTTTGGTAGTAATTATGTTACTGTAATATATTTTATTTTTGTGGAAATTTGAATCAATGCATTGCTTTTTTTAGTGTACTGTTGTGCTAGCGGGCGGTTCTTTGTGTTTGCCAGGAGATCATTATCTGGGCAGTCCCTATCTAGGGGACTCCCTTTACAGACATTGTGTGCTCCAATAGCAGAGATTGCATCAGGGAGCTGTGCTTCAGCCTTGTTTGAATTACAAAGATGCTCTCCAGGACTCTTAATGAGATAGTAATATAGTCGTCATTGGTGTTTTGGCCATAAAAAGGCAGAGCGTGGACAAAGTGCGCTGGTTATCTGGGTGAGCACCAAGCTGGCAGCCCTGTTTTTTAAAAGGCTTAGAAGTTGCATTGCTCACATATCTCTAAAGACACCGCACATTCTTAAGTGTCTGTTGTAGGATCATTCTTGTGACTTGTTACTGTATTGATTCAAACAGAATGTCCTGTCCAGGCAGCCCAGCTTTGTAGTAGAGTGTAGGAAATGTCCCTTAAAGCTGTTCGTGTTCTGTTTTACTTGTACGACAAGCTCAAATGTCATGAACAGAGCGTGTGTTTTTGTGCATAAATGACACTTGAGCATTCGTGCAGACAAGGGGGGTGTTTTGGAGTAGACTTAAAGTGAAATCACTCAACACATGTACAGTGGTAACTGGTTTGTAAAGAGAATTTGTGTAAACCTGATTGGCAGGCATTCTTTCTTACTTGGCACACTGCATTTGTGTCATCTTACTTGGCACACTGCAATTGTGTCATCAGTGTTTAGTTTACAGAATTTATGGGCTTTTAAGCATGGTGCTCAATAGCAAGATTTCAAATGTGGCCCTACTGGTGCTTATTTGTATGTTCCAACTTATCAAAGCATAGAAGAACAAAATCTAGTGTTGCATATAGAAAACATTTACATTTGCGCATGTATAGTGTTCATTAGCGTGGGCTTGTGTTTGTGAGTGTGTGTGAAACAGTGATAGAGAGAATGTGGAGAATTTCAGCCCTTTTTTGCGTGAGAGAGCAGTCCTCAGCCAGAGAGGGGTCCTCACTCACAAAAGCTCTTTTTAGTTTGCCCTAGTAAGAGGATTTCCCCACTTTTCTTTCCATTACTGTTCAAAACAGGCACTCTGTTGTCAATCATGTTGTTAAAATGTACAAATTAACAAATTCCTCTGTTATTCATTCTTTAAACACTACATATTCCTTGCTTTCATAACTCAAAGCTTATATAAATTTTATAGTAATTACTGTATAATAAGTCTTAATAAGATTATAAAAGCCTAGAGTTTAAGAGGTTAGTAAGCGTTATACCTGTTATGGTATAGTGTCTCAGTGAGTCAGTTAAAGACATACATCAAACTGAATTTCACCCACTTACGCTAATGTGTTACTTACTTTCCTATTTCATACTTAATCAGATATGTTTTTAGACACTTCACAGGTTATTTACTTTTCACATGTGATGCACATTTTCATTTTTCATTTGTGATTTTCTCACATCATAATTCTCTAGTTATTCATTTAAACTTTTCACATGTGTAATTTCATAATGTAAGACATCACATTATTAACATGATGTCACGTGATCACATTCACATGATGCCACATGATCACACATCATTTACATTGTCACATGTTGTCGCATATCATTCAAAAAAAAAAATCCACATTCCTTCAAAGACTATTTTTCCTCTTTTTCTGTGTTGCAGGAAGAGAGGCATTGAGATGGTGCAGGTAAGCAAGTTTTATGTACTGTGTTGACATTGAACACGTCTGCTTATGCCAGCAGTAGTTTAAAAGTGCTGTTCATTTAGTTTGGCATACACTACAGTACAAAATATGAAGAACAAAGGTACAGAATTCACATTTTAGTGTCCTTTCTTTCTGAATTCGTTAAAAATAGCTTATGTAGGTCAACCCTAAAGTAGCAAATGATTCAAGTTTTCATTTACTATTAAATTAAAGGCCAAAGAGATACTCACAAGCTTTCTGACGGGGTAGGGATGAGTAAATTTGCTGTCAGATTGTGTCTTACAGCTCAGTGTGGAAATAGAAAAATATAATGACCTTTAGCTGGAAAGAAAACACAGAAAGGCCACATCCATGCAAAAATAGAACTTTCCATTCTCCATAGTGACCACAAAGTGGGGTGAATAAGAATCAGAACATTGGTCGACCCCAGTGTATAATGTACCAAGCTCAGAAATTACAGTCATTTTTTACTGAATATTTTGTATTTGTAATACCTCAATGTGCTCTATCACCTCTATGATATGTGTATGACCTAAACTGTGGCAGTCATAATGATTAGTTTTATTGTATAAGTTCTATGTTAATTAATCCTAGAACTGTATCTTTAGTTAGAAAGAATATCTTTAGTTAGATCGAACATCTTTTGTTTATGGTGATTCTCTATTGATGTTTTGAACATATCAATGTATGTGGGTTTTTAGAGCCGTTCCTATTGATTAAATTACTAGTTAAATAATATAGCGATTATATTAAGGGTCAATTGATTAATCAGAGCTTTTAAAAAATCTGTGAAACTTTACAAATGGCTAATCAATAACAAACCATGCAAAGCCTTTCACAAAAATACTTCCAAATACTTTTTTGGAAATCCAAAAGACTTTAAAAATGCATATAAGTTAGACTGTCTGTCCGACTACTAGGATAACGTAAAATCTGCATTATCAGATGCCGATTCATCAAAGTGGTACAGTTTAATCAGTGTTTTGTTTAATCAAGTTAAATTGCTGAATCATAACAGCCCTAGTGACATTGTACACAGAGTAGTCAAACCCTGGCCCATCGCCATGACTGACTCCACCATCCCTGGACATTCCTTGTTATGTCTGGTTTCAGTGAAGTAGATGGATTAGGTTGTAAGTGTAGGTTAAAATAAACTTTCCTCCACAATAAGCATGTTGTGATTGAATGTATTCCTTCCAAATAACTCAAAACTATTCAGCTATTCAGGTCCAGATTTTCCAAAGGCTGGGACATCACCAGCCTGCTGTGTTTGCTGAAGGCAGGCTACATGGTGTCGAATGAGATGCTGATTAGGACAGAAATGTATTCTGAGCCTTCCAGGGCAGATTAATTGAGCTATTTGTCTAGTTACATTTCACAGCAGCTTATGGTAGTTTAAATACTTTTAAAATCAGAGGGTGGATATCCACCTTCTATTCAAGTGAGCCAACTTTCACCATCCATCAGACAGATGCACTGTGAATAGTTGTCTTTATCATGACACTAGATGTTGCTAGAAACGACATCACCTGCTTTGTAGTTTTTAGTAACTGCTGTTTTCTTCTGTAGTATCATCATGGTATCAACTTTTCCAGTAAAGAGTATATTCTTAAAAATAATAGGAAAAATAGGAATAACCACTTTTGGTTCTCTAAGAGCCTGTCAGTGGATAGGTCTCCATAGAACAAAATGTCCTGTTTTCAGTAAACATTTCATATACTTATATATGTATTGAATGGAGCTGAATGTCATATCATTGTCAGAGGGTGAGCTTAAGGAGATGGCAGAGCGTTTGATTGGTGCCACGTTGTATGATTTTAAATTAAAATTAGATATGGAGGAAGCGCAAGAGCCACAAGTATTGCTGTATGTTGTGAAAATGACTGTTTAGTTTAGTACCATTTAATAGGCAAATAAAACAATGCTTACAAAATGGATCAGTGCAGTTACAGGTTATTAAGGGTAATAAAATTTTGTCTAAGATGCATTCCAGTTAGATGGGAATTCCACCATTTTTTGAATATTTATTTAAACAAGGTCATTCAAAGTGGTTTGATGAAACTTACCAACTCAGATTTCTTTAGAGTGATAGGAACCAGGGGTTGCAGCATCTACAATGCAAATGAGCAGTGAATCTAAATGTGTCTGAGTTTTCATATGTAGGCTAATGTTGATGATGGTAAAATACTGATGAATCTGAAAAAAACAGTTTTCTTCGGATACTTCTTTGCTTCACAGCACCCAGTGAGTACCTCAGTGCCGTGAATAGCTTTTAAAAAGTCATTTTTAGGCCAAACTCTTACCTTAAAACTATCATAAAAATGTCTCAGGCATCAAACAATGTTTTTGTAACCATTCCATGCAATAATTTCTGTGAGGGAGCTGAGAGGCATTAATCTCTTCAGACGTATGGTTCCTATCACCACCATGGTGGAAAATTCTGACTATGAATGAATTTGTTTGCATCTTAATGATTTAATTTTGCAGAAATTAAAACAAAATAGTGCTATTTGGCGTGATAACTGTCCCTGAACTTTAATCTTTGCTATTGAAAATTTCTTAATTAATTGTGAAATACACAATTTCCATACACAATAATACACAATGTCCACAAGTATTCAATCACCCCTACTCATCTATGGAGATGAAATGGGGATTCGCCACAGAAATTTGCATGTACATGTTCATGATAAGACAGAAAATAAGCAAGGACAGTGATGCCAAAAATATGTTCAGTCTTCTTTATTACAGTTTCTCTTGACTGGTTTTGCAAAGAGTTGTCTCATCCCTTATTAAAATATGTCCTCATATTAATATTAACTGTACTCCATTGACCCTTGTAGGTCTGCACTGTTAATTTTGGGATAGAGAACAAAATAGAGTTTGGCAACATGAAACCTGTAACAATTAAGGAGTCATCCAGTCACTTTATGTGCTTATTTTTTCACTTTGATATCTCTAATTCCTTTCAAAATCCCTCAGATTACTCTGTGCAAATATGCAAATATTAGGTTGTGACGGAACAGATTTAGTGAGACTCGTATCTATGGCTTGCCCTCGCTCAGTAGAACATCAGTCTTTAAATCATTCATCTTTCACTCCGTGATGTTTTGTTTGTGTGATTCCTTTCAGGCCCTCATTCAGATTATTTTAAAGTGCTCCAGTCCTCACAGTCTACCTCAGTGAGGCCTAAGGAATTAGGTGGTCTGAACCTGGCTAATTTTGAAGTACATTACTCAGCCTTCCAGACGTGAGTTACTATATACAAGTCTGGATGAATGATGAATCTTTGGCCCTCTAGAGAAAGCTTGGGGAATGCATTAGTCAAAGCACAATGACTTCCACTTTCTTTCCAGTCAAACTTAAGCCCTCCTTTATCAACATCTCTTACAACATTACGCAACATCCTCCAAAAATACACCAAACTCTCTGAACTCACGTCATCATGTCCCACATAACACAGCGCTGCTTTCCAGCTATGCATGCAAGATGATCAGCCACAAGTGTACATATTTGACAAATGTTCAAATGAAAATGATTTGCACTACATCTTGTCAACTCTGACTCATCCTATTTATTCAAGTAATGTTTTTTGGTCAACATGTTTGTTTTCCCTCAGGGTCTGATGTACTAAGCGTTTGTGCCAGTTACAAGCGTAAATTGGATGCATTCTGTCCACATGTTAAGTGCAAAACTGGAGTACAAGCCTAAATGTGCAGTTTATGGACTGTGTGCATGGTAAATTGCAAAACTCAAATTCAAATTATTGTGCAAAGTGTGGGTGCAAATATTACAAATGTGGCTGATTACATATTCCTCTTGATTTGCTAAAGATAAAGCAACTGGTGGCAGCCAGTTTCACGTCCACTCTCCTCTGTCTTTTAAAACTTTGTATTACGGTCATGTTTAGAGTTTAGAGACTTGCTTTAACAGTAGCAGCAGAGATTCAAACACATGCTGAAAGAATGTTTATCATTATAAAAACACTGTTTAAATGCTCAAAATCAGATGTATGGTGCATTAGAAGACACGACACAAAGTATGCTGGGATACAGCTGCAATATGTGCACGTAGTCCTTGTTTTCTTAGCCGGAGTACAGTAACTAGCTTCATTCATTAACACTGCTGTGTCTTCATCACTGACCTTTTATTTTCTGTTTTGTCTCAAGCTTTTTGATGGCTCCACTGTGTCTTTTCAACCCTAGGCTCCAGTTAGAGGGCAGGGCTGTGCTCAGTTTAAGTGATAAGCTGCAGTCTTAATAAATAGAATGCTTTGGTCATGCTGTGGGTGCTCGTACATACCTCTGATCCTCAGAGTTTACAATAGTATCTTAAAAAAGCATTTGATGAAGATATTTGTAGATGTTATTTTGCCAAATTGCTAGGTATACGTTCAGCCAATATAGCATTTTCATTTTGGTCAATCTGTAATGCAGTTTTATAACATAAATGACAAGAGGCAGGTAAGTGCATTGACGCTGTATTTTAATTGTGCTGCTACACACACACACACACACACACACATATATATATATATATATATATATATATATATATATATATATATATATATATATGGTAACATAATTGTACTTCTAATAAATAGATATAATTTATAGAAAATATATATAAAAATGCTAAATAGTCAGTTACCTCTTACTTTGAATATAGCATTTTATTTGATTTATGATATTTAAATATGCAACTGATTTTTTGTTAAGAATTGAAAATGTCATTTAGGCCCATGTAAAATTTTATTTATATTGCATCTTTGGCTAATATAAAGTACTAGAAATGTGCTAGTGTGTACTATGTGTTCATTTAGCCCACACAGTGTGAGCTTTGGGTTTAAAAAAGGCTAATAAAATAAATCTACCAGTTTGGCTGTGAAGATATAAAAATTCCACTACACACATCGTATTGAACATACATCACAAAGAGACTTGTTCACAGAAAGATTTGATGTGCTGTATGTTTAATGTGTTTGTCTTTGATTTGCATCTATCAGTCTTGTATTTTATTCTGCAGAATATTTGCTCTGGGTTTGTTTGTCATTTGTCATTTGAGCGTCATCCTTACATGAGAGTCATTATAGTCACATTTGAAGAGGACATGCTCTTGTGCTGTTTAGCTCTGCATGTCAGCTGAGATAGAAATTGTTGACCTGTTCGGATTCTGATACCAGTGAATCATATAGAATATAGGGATTTTTTTCTCTCCCAATACTGATTCTAATTGAACCACCAATTTAACCACCGTCTTATATTCGGGTCAAAATGACACGTCCATGAGACATTTATTAGAGCTAAAGTAGTGCAGACCCATGTTTTACAAAATAAAAAGTTGCATTTATTTGTAGTATAGTCCTAGATTTGATGAACCACTGCTGATGCAAATCAGATAAATAAATAGTTATTTGCCTACAAAGCTGGTGTGAAGCACACCTTCTGTACTAGGCTTTTATTCTGATGCGCTATCACATATTATTAAGAGGTGCTTTTATTTTGACTTGCTTCAAAGCTTAGTAGAGAACTACATGGGGCATTTCACGTTTGCAAAAAAAAACACTTGTTTTGTCTCCTCAAACAAACAAGTTGGCCTGTAATGTGATAATTTAATCAATCAATCAGTATCGATATTGAACCCGATCTGTAGATTAAGGTCAGTATCAGATACTGACCCAGATTGGATACCAGTACTGATCCGGTGTATTGTATCACTAAAAGAACGTCATTTGGGTGGCCTTGCATGCATGCCTATCTTGATGAGAGTGGCTATCGTTAGCGAAAATAAACTGAATGGAAATTAATGAGGGTCTATGCCATGTTCTCTATTTCAGGGACTCTGGGAACAAACCCAAAGTCAGCTGTCCTTTGTTTGGGGAAGTGAATGTGAAGGTTGCTCAGACACTCTGTGCGTTTCTTCAGTGTCATGGTTTGGAGGTGAATAGGCAGGGCTGAGAGGCTAGGTCAAGGTCCTGTGGCCTTCAGTCTAGCTCTTTACTATCTGACAGATAAGGAACTGACTCAGCTAAAACACACACATACATGGCTTTGCTCTGTTCTCTGGTGAGTGATACTGACTTGACAGACGTATAATGAATAGGCAGTAAAGGGTGTGGAAAGCAAAGAAAAGAGAGGGTGGACTTTGACCTGATTTCGCATCATACATTACTTGCCTGTGTTACACCCAGTCATAGGTTGTGTGCTGTCATAATAAAGCTCTCGTAAATACTGTAATCAATAGGCTAATCGACTGAGATATGCTCTGTTTCCTTTGCTGGGCTGTTGTTACTATGGGTCCTGTGCAGTCTGCATTTAGAACTTTAGTACTCAGCAAGGCAGATTTGTAGTCCAATTCAGAAGCCACCAGATTTCACTAATGAGCTCTCATCATTAACAAACTTCATTCATGGAAATGAATTAATGGAACCCAATTAAAGTGTAGTTATATTCAGATATGCATGATGATATGATAGTATGCTTAGATTTGACCAATAATGATATTTCAATCTGATATTTGATGATGCATTTATTGTGTTCTGTAAGAGAAGAACAATGATGCACTATGCTAAAATTTGTGTGTTTTATTAATTTTACTACATTTGGAAACCTATACAAATAAATGTTACATTCCTTCATGCAGGAAGATCTAGTTCCAATTTCTCCATTTTCTAAATGTAAATATTGGCATCAACATTGTCATCAGTAGAAACATACATAAAAATGTAAGTATGGCTGGGATGAAAAGTAATGTTGAAAAATGGATAAGTCAGGGAAATACTGTCAATTAATATCAATATTTTCATTATTTGAAACCACAGATATTTTACAGTGACATATTCAGTACATCTTAGACAGTTTCTTTTTGCATCAAAGGCTTTTTCACACCAAGTTGAGTTTTAAAAACATCAAACTATCAAAATAAAAATTTGAAAATGTACACAGTAACACTACCGGTGCCTTTTTGGCCAAAGGTCATGTTTGCTACTGTGGCTTGTTTACTCCTTTTTGCATCTTCAGCTCCTGTAAGCCAGTGATGAAAATACATCAACATATATTGCAATTATGTTTTATCTTGATCCAACTATGTGCCGGCTCTTCTCTGGTTAAGTAAAAGGCATTGAGTAGCTTGATTAACAACAATTCATACTACGATTTTTTTTTTGAGGCTATGCAGTTAAAATTGAGTGGGCTCTTGCTGTGTGAGAGGTTAAGGAGATCAGTCCATGTATACATGTAGACATTGGCTCTGTCAGTGGAGCTACGCAGCCATTTTTAGAGACACAGCAATGACTGTTTGTACAGGGCAGTTAGTTACCTACAGTCCTTCTCTCCTCAGTCTTATCATTTCTACTAACCTCTGCCCTGTTCTTATAGAACTGGCAATGTCAGCATCTGAAGGATAAGATAATCCTGCATTCTCAACTTTTTTATACCTTTTTGTGTTTGCTGAAGATACATTAAGTGTAAATACTTCATTTGTCTTACTTTTTCGCATAGTTGTGGAGGATTTTACTTTTTTTGACAATTCGTCCTTGATATCCAATAATTAGGCCTAATACGTGATCGATTGTGGACTGTATGGTTCTGTAAAGACAATGTTCAATCCCTGACATTACATAAGATGCAGCACACTTTTTGCATGGAAAAATGGTAGTTTAGCTCCGCAGTTTACGTTTTAAAAAACAGAAAATGTGAACGATGTGCAGTTATGTAATGCATAGATGAGAAATTGTTAGAAATGACACAATACCACTTACTGATACTGCTCCATTTCACAAC
Source organism: Colossoma macropomum (assembly GCF_904425465.1). Classification (NCBI taxonomy): domain Eukaryota; kingdom Metazoa; phylum Chordata; class Actinopteri; order Characiformes; family Serrasalmidae; genus Colossoma; species Colossoma macropomum. Next base: position 23,940,674 of record NW_023494795.1, on the reverse strand, counting down.
AATAGCACTTATTTTCTGTAAAGCTGCTTTGTGACAACGCCTGGTTGTAAAAAGCACTATATAATAAACTTTGACTTGACTTGACTGTCTCTCAATCTAAATTCTGTATTTGTTGTTGCTCTTCAAAGGATGAAATGTGAATGGGTCAGTCTGTACAAAATGACGTACACAGGCTCCCCCCTCCCCCCTGCCATGTCCATAGGCTCCTGCCTTCTGCCAAAAACCAACCACATACTTTTGGCCATATTGTGTAGGTGTGGGGTGTTTCAGAATAGTTTGTTCCAGAATTGGATTGGATTTATTCTATTTACCCTCGATACCTGATCTAGCATGTTCAGCTGATATCAGCCTGGTGCCAATGCATGGTATTTCTAGAACTAATTAAAGTAAAAGCCTAAAAATGTTACCAAAGCCTTTACTCTAACCTTCACCATTCATTCGACTTTGAACATTTGTATAAAATTGTTTATTTGACATCTTAATAATAGTGAAAATGAAATCGTGAAGTCATGTTATTTTGGAACAAAAGACCATATTACTACTTGTTACTAGTGCTGTATTATTTCACACAAATGGCAAAGGAGTTAAATGGGTCATACTGTATATCCATTTGGAACAGAAAGACATTTGAAAAGTATAGCTCACCGATAAACCACTCTGTCAATCTGGCATTCTTACTTCTCTAATAAAGGTGGTATTAATCATAGCATTGATTATACTTGTATGTGCAAAGCTCACTCCCAACAGTGTACATCATGGAAAAAAAGAAACTTCATGAAAGTGGCGTTTAATGCATTTTGGAATGAAAACCTTCATATTTACATATGTGCTTTTATTTAAATCCATAAACAGTTCCTTCGGACACAGTATTCCAGTAAGGCGCTGATCCATTTCCCACATCTAATATCAGTGAAGCCATTTACCATCTATTTATATTGCACAAGCCAAGTAAATTGTCATCCTCAAGGGACTTTTTTGAAAATACAGGGAAATGTTTGCTGTAAACCTTTGTGTTTACACTTTGGATGTAAAGATAACCTGTTCCTGATCCTCCAGCAAGAGAATCACATGCTGGTTCTGATTTTCAGGAAGAACTGGCTGGTTAAGTTGGGGAGGGGAATGGGGGGTTTGCAAACTGCAACAACAAATAAACCCTGGTAACATTTTGGAAGCAGTGAACATTGTTAAAAATGTTATGGAGCAGTTCTTAAGTATTACACCAACCCCCGCAGATCCACCAGGCTTCCTAAGAACATAGCTGGCATGTGTATCAGCTGAAGCACTTAAACAGAAGCTGGAGAGTCCTGACGTGTTCCAGTGTATGCTCTCTGCTAGAGGCACGTGTGTGTCTAAAGCAAACAGAAGAGTGATCTTGACGTGCTTTCCATTTACCTATTTTCTTTTGTAGCTCTTGATGCGTTTGTGCTATTAAAATATTTACAGCCATCACCCCCTCTCAGACTGCAGCCTCCTGAGAATTGTATACAGATACCCCCTCTGGCCCACAACGTGGTGGGTCTCTCGATCTAAATTCTACTTGTATTTGTTGTTGCTCTTCAAAGGATGAAATGTGAATGGGTCAGTCTGTACAAAATGACGTACACAGGCTCCCCCCTCCCCCCTGCCATGTCCATAAGCTCCTGCCTTCTGCCAAAAACCAACCACTGGATTGTTCCAAAGAAAATAGTTGCATGTCCCATGGGGCCAGTCCCAGAGGAACTATGACCACAATTTATGCTCAACTCTCACCCTCCATCTTTTAAAAGATGTGACGGTACCTAGATATAACACACCTGCTTAAAATACACAGCTCCAGGCAGAAGCCGCGTTTATTCCTCTAGGCTAGGGATCGTCAACTCCGGCACGGTTTGATGATTTTCCTGCTCGAACACACCTGATTCAGCTCCTCAGTTAATCACCAGGTTTAGTGGGTGTGTTTGAACAGGAAAAAAAACCAAAGTAGGCTGAGCTCCAGACCCCTAGAAGAGGAATTGATGTCCTCTGTTGCAGGGGATTCATTATTTGGCTTGTATAGGACCTGCTCTGTAGAAAAAATGAGCTTTGCTTGTTTCTAAACATAATCCTGTATAACTATAGACATTTTTAAATGCAGAAAAATGCACTATATCATTCCTCGTCAGGGTCAGATCATGATTTTGCAAGGCCCCTTGACACAAACGTCTTTGGAGGACCCCCACACTCCAACAGTAACACGTAATAATTTTTTTTAAGTTAAATTAAACAATGTTATGCTTGTGTTTAGGTCCACTTTGAACCACACTGGAAATGTGTTTATGAAAATGAACAAAATTACCCTTATGACTGTAATGTGCAGTATACTGTTTTATTTCCTATCGTACATTGTAACAATTTCTGTTAGATTTGATGATTTATTTTCACGACTTAAGCTTTTCTTTAAGGCCAAACCGAGTTGTAATGTAAAGACAGAAGTAAACCAACACTGTCCTCCCATTTGAATTGCGCCACCAATATACCATGAGTCAGTTATAACCGAAAACAGAAAATGGACCTGAAACAGATAACATTTCCTAATTTACTTCATTTATCTTGTCATTTTACATATATGGTCTGTTTGTTCATCTAGTATTTCCATCTGCAGTTAATTGTCCCATGTATTTGAGCCACCTCTAGTCTTGTGGTCTGAGCTCCCTCTCCCCTAAAGCTCTCCTGACAGTCAGATGACCCTGGGCACTGGCCCCAATGGCCCGATCAGTAATTCATGCCTGATTGTATTTGAGAAAGCTAATGCATCAGTGTTTCACACTCACGATAGGGAAAAAAATGAAGCTACATTACGAGCCAGCGTTTTGTGAGTGTGCATGCAGAACAGTGCAGTATGTCGTTTCATATTGTGCAATAAGTAATGCTAACTAGCAAGTGACATAGCTATTTAGCCAAATTAGACTCTTTAGAGTGTCCAAAATGTCAAAAAATACAATTGAATAGTTAAATGCAGTTATTGTAATCGTTCCAGCTGTCTATTAAGCAGGTGAAAAATGTGCTAGAATAAGTTCCATTGGTTCTCATATGGGTCAGTTTTTGTTTTTGAATGTTGGTAGAAAAATGCCTTCGGATGTTCTGTAAAGGACCATCAAGGAATGAATGGTTCTAGCACAGTCCATTATTACACTTGGCTAATGTGTCATTTAGTAGTTCACTACAGGGTACTGTGAATATTAGAACTCGCAAGTAACTGATTTAGCTGCTTTAGCTGTTTTAGTAACTGATTTAGGTAGGTTAGCTGTATCTGCTACGCTGCAGTATAGCTTGGGAATGGCTGCTGATTTCACAAAGTAGTGAAGCTACTTATTATATTAGGCAACAAGTAGCTTGTAGCTAGTAGCTAGTGGGTAAATGAGATGGCACTTTAGATGTGACCTCTGTTACGCCACTAATTTTTAAAATGGCATGTTTGTTCTTTCTGTTCAGGGACACATCATATGTTAGATGAGTTCTGTGACTGTCTTGTAGATAAGTTAAGCACCATGAAACAAATAGTTCATTTAAAAACACTTCTCTTAAAAGGAAATTCCATTGATTTTTCAGAATTTCAGCATAATTAAATGATTTAAATGTAATTCAGAGTGGTTTGAGGTGAAATACTGTTATACAGATACCTAAGGAGTGTTGTGGCAGGAATCAGACGTTCGAAGTGTTGAATGCTACTAAAAGCTACATTTACAGGACATTATTACAAGAAATGGTAACAAGCATGTTTTTTGGATTTACCACTATTTTACCATCGTCAACACGTATAGGTCCACTGGTCATTTTAGCTAGTAAATATGACAGTATAGACATTGTGACCCATGGTTTCTATCACCACTAATGTAAAAAAGGGTATTTTTCTCTGCAATGAACCATTTCACATCAAACCACTCAGAATGATTTTCAATCATTGAACAATGCAGAAATTTCTAAAAAAATTTTATTCACAATGAATAAAAAGTGAATATCAACCACACCCTCCCCCTGGTGTATCTGTTTAACTCTTATAAGTCTATAAATGTAGGGATAAGCAGGCTTTAGACTATCCATAATATGCATCAGTCTTCTAGTAAGGCATTGCAATTCCATAGAACATACGCTATTTTCTGGGAAAGGAGTTTAATATAAACTGTTACCCATGCTACAGCCCACTACAGGTCAAGATAAAAAAGTGAACAGCCAGTTCTGTTGTGAACTAGGGGGTGTAGTTTTAACAGAAAATCTATTTTCACAATTCATCACTGAGGTTTGTCATGGGAGTTTTCCTAAAGGATTACCACTGAAATATGACCTCTTGACCCCGTTGTCCTCAACCAGCTGGACCTCAGCCAACCACTGGAACAGCAGGGCCCCCTGGACGCCATCATCCACAAGCTGACTGACCACATTGTGGAAGCAGACCAGAATGTCACAGAGGCCATACGGCTTGTGCAGAGTGTCCAGGTAACTACATCCATGAAGTGTTGAGATTGAGGAGTACACAGTATGTCCAAAAGTTTGTAGACACCTTCTCACTCAGTGTTTCTTTTGAAATCAAAGGTATTAATACAGAGTTTGTCCTCCTTTGCTGCAGAACTGCCCTCAGCTTTAATTGCTTAGGCCTCTCTGAGGCACACTGTAAGGACTGGAGCACTTTAAAATAATCTGAATGATCTACTGAATCACAGCCCAATATTTGCATATTTGTAAGAGTAATCTGAGGAATTTTGAAAGGAATTAGAGATATCAGAGTGAAAAAATAAGCAGAGTGACTGAGTGACTCCTTAATTGTTACTGGTTTCATGTTGCCAAACTCTATTTTGTTCTGTATCCAAAAGTTAACAATGCAGACCTAAAAATGTCAGTGCAGTAGTATTAACATGAGGATATGATTTTAATGAGAGATGAGACAAATCTTTTCAAAACCAGCCAAGAGAAACTGTAACAAAGAAGACTGAATGCACTTTTGCCATCTTAGAAAAACACTGTCCCTGCAAATCCCCATTATTCATTTCTAGGACTATACTCACTTTCTAGGTTATTTTCCCCCTTTTTAACATCTACATCAATGAAGCACACTACATGTCCAAAAGTTTGTAGACACTTGCTCACTGTATGTTTCTTCTGAAATCAAGAGTATTAATAGTTACAGTTTCTACTTTTCTGGGAAGGCATTACACTAGATGTTGGAACATTGCTGTGAGGATTTGATTGCATTCAACCACAGTTTTGGATCACAAACTCCACTCCAACTCATCCCAAAGTCATTAAATGGAGCTCCATCACTCCAGAGAACACATTCCCACTGCTCTATAGCCCAGCTGGGGGGTTATACACCTGTAGTTTACTCTTGGTATTGGACATGGTGACCAAAGTGTCCCATTCTACTGGCATTGCTTTTATCCAAGCTGTGTGTGCATAATTGAATGCCTGTGTCAGCAGTGGCTGCACCTAAAAGTGTTAACAGCATAATTAGATTAAGTGGAAATGTCTGTTAATGACAAAAATGTCCCCTGCCTATTGCTTTAATTTTTATGTGGAAGTAAATTTTTGTTTGTTTTATGGATTACTTACTATTACTTACTATTACTTACTCCTGTGTGTTTTGCATCTTTTCAGGAATACATTGATGCCCATCCGGAAACTGTGATTTTAGACCCACTTCCTGCCATTCGTACACTGCTTGACCGTTTCAAGTCTTATAAGCTAATCCACAAATTGGAGGAGAGCATGAAGGGTATGTACTTGTGTTTATAGAGACTCATAATGTTTGACTGTTTTTTTGTGACATGCATTTATTAGCATTCTGGTAAACTTAGCACATGGGAATCACGGCTGCATGTAATTACATTAAAAACAGTCAATGTTGCAGTTCCACATTTTGCAATTACTTGAGTTTTTAAAACCCTTCAAATTATTGCCATAGTACGCTTGGAACATTACTGGAATGTATTAGCATGTGCTTCTTCAGTAGTCCTTTGAGCCCCTGATATGATCCAGTCTGAGGGGTTGTGTATTTGGTCTTTCCGCTGGGTGAGGATAAGGCTTACAGGGGGCTTATAGCCCAAAGTTGCTGAGTTGTTCATTCTTTGTGCCACTCGCGATGTGCATTCATGGACAACAGAGATGTCAGGAGGCCCGTGTGTTAGCCACATCCCCACCATATCACCAGCTGGAACAGTGGCGTAGTGCCTAAGGAATTCTACCATGTGTGCACCTGTGTGTAATGTAATGTTGGTCTTGCAGTAAAAGAGAAGGTCACTGCTTCCAGAATAAAGTACATTAACTGATTAGAGTACTGTTGGGTTTTATACGGGGAGGTGGGTCAATGTCGGTTGCATGATTATTAGGTTTTGTGTAGATTTTGAGCAATTTATTGTCTTCTCACACCTCTTTGATAGGAGGGCTTTATGTCTTCTCAGAGCAGGCTAAGCCTGTCCATGACCCCCCCACTTGATGCAGGGCCTGAGTCAAGTGAGATTTTTGTCAGCATGTTGTTAAGCTTGTCCAACGTAGCAACAGTTGCTAGAAAAGAATGCATTTGTTGGCATTGATAGGTAAATTCCGTAAGTGCTGTTTGAGCAGAGGCATGGTAGAGCTGTCTGTCTCTGGCATAGAAGTGTGTGCCAAATGTCAGTTGAGGGGTAGAGTGAGGTTAACAGCTTTGGCTGCGGCCTCTAATAGAGAAGAGAACTGTGTTTAGAATTCCAAGGCACTGACTCTTCTTTGGGCTCCCTCACCAGGCAACCACTTCCATGGCTATTAGTTTATGAAACAACACAGTGAGGGATCCTGGGAAAAAGAAGATAACACCACTAATGTACCCACTGTATCCCACAGTCTGCATTTACACTCTTTTTTAAGGCCCACTCGCTCGCCGGCTCTGTGTGCTTTTTTATGTCATTATCTGCATGGGCAATCACTGACTGATTTTGGGTTCTTAAAAACAGGCCCTTTTTCCACGAGTTGATCTGTAAGGCTCCTGCGTGATTAGATGTACGATAGGCATTGCTGCAAAAGTCCCGTATTTAGATGCAATGCAAACAATACTGTTAGTATATGATAACAGTGTTTGGTTTGACTGAACTACTGAAGATGAAGATTAATCCCTGTAAGGCTACACACATCCTTCAATCATAAGTAAATAAAAGGCTGATCTCTTCCTTCCCCGTACATCACCCCACATTTCTCATAAATAAAGCATCTCATGCTTCTAGTTATTAAACATAAGCTAGTTTAGTCATTAAGGACAGGCCAGAATCAGAGAACCGTTTGCTACTTTTTTCAAAAAAGAAGTGAAAACCTTTTAATTAGCAAAGCAGAAAAGACTTTTTCATCCGAGAGGCCATTACTAACCTCAAGCTTGTTTTCTTTTATGATTTAATTGGTTTATATAAACTGCTGCAGATCAGAATGAAGATGAAAACCTACACATACAGTTTACATCGAAATGTTACCATGGATCCAGCAGTAATATTGTCCTTTAGAGACCAGTATAACATGCCATATATTAGGTAATAATACATAATTGTGTATAGTGTGTCATTTTATCCAAACTCTGCAAATAATCATTTTCAGGTTTGTCTGTATTTGTGTCTATATGAGAAAGAAAAAAGAACAGAAGACAAGGCAAAAGAAAGAATGAAAGAAAGAAAGAAAGAAGACAAAAAAGAAAGAAAGAACAGAGGAAAAAAGAAAGAAAGAAAGAAAGAACAGAAGACAAGAAAGAACAGAAGACAAGAAAAAAGAAAGAAAGAACAGAAGACAAAAAAGAAAAAAAAGAAAGAACAGAAGACAAGAAAGAAAGAAAAGACAAGGAAAGGGCTATAAAATGTGGCTCGTATTAAGTCGTGTTTGTGAGTCAGTATGTTACACTTTGCTACTTCAAAACACGAGTGTCTTAAAGGACGTGATTGAAAAGACAGAGATAGTGTGTATCGCTAACTAGGCTAACTGCTCTAGCTAATGTTTTATAGGTCCAGAAACAAGGAACATTTATTCTTTGACAAACTAATGTTAGCACATTGTCCACTGAGGAGAAAATACCTTGTGTAAGATGACGAGTCCTCATCAGCATCCACTGCTATACCAGTTAGAAACCTTAAGGTTTAAGGTCTTAATCATAATCGAGTCAAATGATTATAAATGTGATTACTGTGCCGTCTGTCTGTCTGTCTGTCTTTCTTTGGTGGACAGATGACCGGATTTGCTCTCCTTCATTCATGGGGCTCAGCAGTGAGTGTGGCCTGGACCTGCTGGATCAGCTCCATAAGAATGGCATCACCTTCCCCTTCAGTAAGCACATCTGTTAACACAGATTTATACTGATAAAGTCTTTTCACTGGGTGATCCATTGTGATGAACATAAATAATTTGACTGACTGAAGTGGCCCATCATTACACTTTTATCATCGGGAATGGATGTTCATGAGTGACTGGATGAAAAGGGTGGTTTGAATCCTTTCTCTCTGTTTAGATCCTTTCTAACTCCATACTGTTATATTTAGTGTCATGAGACATGTTCTCAGGGGTAGTCAATAGACATGTTCTCAGGGGTGGTCAATAGACATGTTCTCAGGGGTAGTCAATAGGAGGGGGTGGTGGTGGGGAGAACAAGAATATTGTCTTTAACATGATATACAGTCCAACAAATCATGCATAATATGAACTAACAATATTAAGGGACATGAACTAAAAAGGTAAAAAATGGTCAATTTTAATATCAGGTTAACTTGATTGTTGCAATGCCTTCAGTAGCCTAACATTATATGTTAGTATAAGTTTAAGGAGAAGAAAACATACAAAAAGCATATGTGAGGGGGAAGTACTTCAGAGAAAGAAGCAAACTTTCAGTTCAGTAAGATTGCTGACATTATATCAGCCTAATGCTTAATATCAGATATAGGGAGATTCACTCGAAAGAGGCCCCAAATATTCTGTTGTAACTCCCGTTAGGATGAAGCAATCTGAACCAAAAAAATACGCTACATACCTTGACATATGTGTAATCAATTGCATTACATGCGATGCTGGAGGTGATCTCCGTTTTCTGCCAAACACATGAAGGGGTACGGGGGTATGCACCCGGAAGTTGCAAACGGAGGTTAAACGTTGCGACGGCTGTCCAGCGCCTACCTCATCGCTCCAACGAAGGGGCATCCTGGCTTGTTTGAAGCTCCATATACTGAGGAGCACATTGCATGTTGTTTCGTTCAGATTGCTTCGTCCTAGCAAGAGTTACTAAAGAATATTCGGGGCCTCTTTCGAGTGAATCTCCCTATATAAATTGTATAGGCTAAAATGGCCTTAGTTAAATTTTAAATAGGTGTTTTAATAGGTAGTAGTTTTAATATGTTTTAATAGGTTAAGACCATCAATTTATATTCTTTAATTTTTTTTAAATAGGTATTAGTTTTTATAGGTTTTAAAAGGTTAAATGTCTTCAGTGTGACAAGGAATAGTGTTCAAGAAATAAAGTGGTTTTTTTTTCAAACAGTGGCCTTAACAACACAAAGTTTTGTTCTAGATCTGATATAATGTTCCCCTTCCTGTTTTCTCAGTGCTGATACATTTTTGTGCTGTTTTCTGTTTTATTGCAGTCTGTAAAACCCAGGTAGCACATGGCACTAACTCTCATGAGGTAAGAGTACATTTGGAGAGCAGAGCATTGTTGTGTGGTTCATTTCCTTTCCTTGTTAATCAGCAAACTTGCATTATGTAATTAAGGGCATTTTCTTTTCTGTCATATGACTTAGCCAAAGTGTCACTGTTAACTCTGAACCAGTCCCTCAAAACACACTGTGACTCACATCAGCTGATTGTGATCTCCAGTGTAACGTGATCTGAAGGCTCACTGTGCTCTGTAGCACTTTGTCATGTTTATCACAGTGAGGAATGTACACTGTGCATCAAAGGTTTGGGGACACCAAGATTTCCAACAGTTTTAATGCAAGTGCGTGTTTTTAATGTTAACATTAAAATCATCAGTTGATTTTAATGTTAAGGTTTGCATTAACAAAACAGAGTAAATTTGAACAGGTTTATTCAGATTATTTAAGAAAACAGTGCCACGTGATTGACAGCATTTGTGACAGTCTTGGGAGTAATGCCAAAACCACACTTTTTTTGGTCCATGTTGTATCAGCACTCATCAGCTTACAAACCTTTCGAGTAAGTAAACCACCTTTGTGCCAGAAGAGACATTGTAAAGGAAGAGGAAACAGTTCACTAGTTAAAAAATGAATGGGAAAGCTTGTGACGTTTCACATGACGTCTGTTTACGAGGAAGAAAATCAATGGGCTTTGCTGGCTGAGCCGCAAGCAGGAAAAGTCTGCCATCGTAGTCGAGAAATGCATGTTTATGTGCATTGTTTGAGACAAACACTACAAACTATGCAATTTTTGTCAAATTTTACCAACTATTTCAAATATGCTTTGAAACGTTAGTGTGGCTTTTGGTTTGATGTTTATAGGTCTTGCCTCATGCAAAGAGTCTGGTCTTGTATGACTGGAAAGAACTGGAATGTGTCACCAAGATAGTTGCACAGTGGACAGATTTTTGTATAAGGACTATATGGAGTAAGACTAAAAAATCTATCTAGCAAAAAGATGTCGACTCAAGTAGCGAATTACGTGCCTGTGTGTGCAGGGCTCTGTACACTATATGTGTCCAGAGCCCTGCACACACAGGCACGTTTGCAGTAGTTGTGAAATGAAATTCAGTGGCTATAAACAAATCTTAACAATATGACTGACCATTGTGTGATAACAAGTAGTGTAATGTACCATCTAACACACCCATACAACCATGTCAGAGGAGCTAAAATTTTACAAACTCACGCAGGACAGCTTAAAATCATTTGCACATTAATTTTATGTTCAGTCACACATCTTTATTTTCAACCAGAAACACTTTTGCCTTGTTGTAGAACAAGAAAATGGTTCATTTTCAGTGTTGACAACCCCTTAAACGTCTGATATTATTGTTTTCAATGGAGCTCAAGTCTATTTTGGGGGAGCTAAGCTCTTCCTAGCTCCCTGTAATTTGAACACTGATGTAATGGATGCTTTTGGTAGCTTTTGTGAACAACATAACTTGAATATGAGTCCAGAGGTAAACTTATTTTCACTATTTAGTTCAGTCCAACTGCTACTTCACCATGTGTTTGTGATGGCTGCATTTAAAACAGAATTATGCAAAACGTAGATTCATTATTATGATTTGCCAGAGGTGTGGACATGAGACTAACGGACAACAAGGGCACCAATCAGGATAAAGGATGAAGAATCTGTAAAAGAACAAAACACACAGAATGTGCATTGAATTAAAATGTAGGAAGAGGAATGTAGACAAATGTTAAAGTACATTTTTTCCTCACAAATATATTCGAGCAAAAGTATAAAGTATCCTCTATTAAAATGACACAAGTACAGTTTATTAAAAAAGTTGCACTACGTAAGATTTGTTGAAAGAAGTAGCACAGAATCAGGGAAAAACACGGTATTATATGGTTAGCAACCGCTGCTGCGAGTTGTCCTATAAAATCAGAAATAAGAATTTAAAACTCGTTGGGTTTTTTAGCGGGAGTTCTTTGGATGTCATTCGTCTTTACATATTAACATCACTTGCACAGGCTCAGATAGAATGTCCAGCTTGATGTGTAGGTCTCAAATGCAAAATCAACATTATTCTAATGAAGATACAATGACAATAGTAGATAATTCACTTACATCCTTGGTCAACATGTCCTTCACCAAATTCTCTTTGAATACTCTTTCATTGTGCTCGCAATTACCAGATTCATCTGCTCAGTGAACGGGTCTGAAGCACAACCCATGTTACAAAATGCCTCCACCAAAAAGGTCTCCAAATCCCCCAAACTTAAATTAATATATGTTAAACATATCATGCACGGTTTGGATGGTTATGCTAATTCCTATGTCATGCGTTATAGAGGGAGCAGGGAGCCGTTTGAGATTCAGCCTTAGCATATGAAAAGGGACGTAGCTTGAGGCTAATGTGGAATATAGAAAGAATGGAAGTGAAGGTATTTGCATGAATCACTCATATATTTTATTAGGCTAATTATTGTATAACAAAAAGATAAAAAGTTAATGAAATGACTGCAGTATACAAAGATGGGTGACCGAACGTTCTTGTTTTCTTTCAGCTGTCCGTGACAACAATAACATACTCTAAACAAACTTCATATCTTGGTGAAATATTTTTATTTTTATCTTGATTAATAACAACTTGCTGTATTTTAGCATATTAAAGTTGTCCACAGTTGGAATTGCGTTACTGTGATTTTACAATGGGTAAGGTGTTCTAAATTCTGATTGGCTGAGCCATGTTCAGAACCAAAATGCTTGTTAGGAAATGACTAGTTCTGGTTTTAAGATCTGACTGGCTGAGACACATTTCGCGGCATAGAAAGATAGTCAGTATATAAGCACATATGCCTGCTTTCTTAGAATACTTTTTCAGTTTGCTCGCAATTATCATATAAATCCGCTCGGGAATGGGGTCCAAAGCACAACCAATGTTACAAAACATTTCCACTAAAGAGTCTCACAATCTGCAAGCCTTAAATAGTGTAGTTTTAAGTAAATGTAATGGAGTAAATGTAGCATATTACTACCCACCTTTGATTGGATATATAGTTTACAAGGGAGACCCAGGGGTACATCAGTCACTAAAGAACTTACATATAGAGCTTTATGTACAGAATAAATAGATCAAATTTAACATGCAAATATAGTTTTATAGTCATACGAAATGAAACTAATTTGAAATTAAAAATGTGTTCTAAATGTACAGTTTGAGTGCTACAGCTTTTCGTTAGATTGAATGTAATTTTCGTCAACATTCTGTTCAGCTTGTCCAGCAGTGAAAGATCACATTTGTGGGCGGAGCATAGATAGATCAGTTGAACATTGACAGTGAGAAAATGTACATTTCAAAGAGGGCAAGGTGTACTCGAACTTTTGACAGACAATGTACATAGATGATAAATATCGTATGTCAGATCTTTACTAACAGTCAAACCCTTTAAGCTGTCCTGTGCCATAATGAATCAATCCATGCAGTCGTCCCTCTTAAAGGCGTTGCCTCCCAGTGTTGACACTGTTAGATGTACAAGATTAATGTGTTACTCTTCTCTGATGGAATGATTGTGTAGGTGAGTTTTTATGACTGTGTACACAGAAATTTTACAGGGCTCATAAAGCAGAACTGAATTCTTATTGGTCTCTCCTGAAAAGCTTTAGCTTAAAGATCTATGGACAGGTCAGTTATCTCAGTGATGTGGAAAGAGGCTTCACCACACCTTAGAAAATATACAACTCAATCCCACGTCTGTAGGACATTCTTTTCATATGAGTACACCTCCATGTTGAATTCTTAATCTGTAGCTGTAATCTTTTGCTTAGTTAATGTGCAACCTGAGGATGTGTCTTAGCTCATGTAGCTGGATGTGTTACTGTGGGTCTTTGCCCTGTAGATGGCCATCATCTTCAGTGAGGAGGACCTAAAGGACATCAGGCCTCCGTGTGTCCTCCAGAGTTTCATCAACCACAATGCTGTGCTTTACAAGGTCTTTGTAGTGGGAGAGGCCTACAGTGTGGTAGAGCGGCCCTCCATTAAGAACTTCCCCTCTGGACCCACAGGTCAGTCCGCCCACTGGTCACAAACAAGAATGCATTACTCTTATAAATCATAGCAGCACTCCACAGCTTTCTGGGCCCTGATAAATAAATCTGATTGGCTTAGCCACTATCGAAGCTGTTCTAAAGTAGCTGTGATCTGATTGTCTTGACCACATTTAAATTCAATTGTAAAATACTATTTATAGAATGGATATACCTGGTTTTAAAGTCAAGTTGTCTGAGCTACAGTCAGAGCCTTTGTAAAATACTTGTTAGCCATGTTCAGAGCAAAATGCTTGTTAAAACTAATAAATTGACTTGCATCTGATTGGCTGAGCCACGTTCAGAGCCTAAATACTTGATGTGAATTAGATAGTTCAGATTCTAAAATTTTATTGGCTGAACTGCATATAAATTTATGCATAACACTATGAATGTACATCTATGACTGACTTGGCAATTAATTTCTCAGTACAGTGCCAAGTCACTTGTGCTATTAATGGAATAATCTTTAACTGTAATCCTGCTGGCATGGACCACCGAGTGTACTGATAAAGTAAGTGCCCTGTTTTATTTAAACTGGGCAGCTGACAGTCTATTTTCTTAACTAGAACTAGGCTGATCAGCTAGCTAACAGGCTAAAAGATAAAGAAACAGGCTCAACAACTCCTCCATTAATATCACAGGATTTGAATTAAAGTGTTACTACCTGATTCATTGTAGAACTGCAGTATAAAAAAGTAAACAATATGGCATTTGAATGTCATCCATGCTTTAGATGGCTGAATCTTTACTGTAATCATATAGTTCACCATTCAGTGCTATAGAGGCCAAAAGAAATAACATAGAGGGTCTCCCTCAATAGTGACATGCATTTCAAAGCATGTGCGTGCAGTACGAATGGATCACTGGGCACTAACAACCCCAGTAAAAGCATTTCATTGGGTGGCATGTATGCATTTAGACAAGATTTAAGAGGACTTAGTCTCATTTGGCTAGTTTTAGCATCTAAAGTCGTCTAGGAACATGTACATCTCCTTATAAAGATACTTTATCTGAAGTTGTTTATGAAGTACTCCTTTGTTTAAAGTAACCTGAAATCATGGGCAAAGTGAGATTGGCACTAATGGCTCTTTTGAACTACTCCACTCGATGCTAATAGCCTCTTACTTATCTGTAAACCTGTTAATTTCTCTTCCCCACTGTCAGCTCATGTTAGTGCTAATATTTAGACCCGGACTCTTGGCTTAGAGTAAAGGGAAACGGTTTGTTTTGTGTTACACACAGCATGTAGTAAGGCACGCAACTGATCTGTTTAAATGCCAGAATAGTTTGGTCAGTTGTGCCCCCCACTGGCCAGTTAAATGTTCTGCTGCCTAATGGTAGACATCATGGTAATACAATGACAATACAAATTGTATTTATAACAAATTGTGACACACAGTATTAGCAGTACAAGAATGATCGTATGCAGCATGGTATGTCTTTTATAACATTGGTGACATAAATTAGTGGCAATAACGTTATAATGGAATGAATAATGCTTTTGGAAATAAATGTCTTATTGATGGTCTGTAAATGAATGAATCAGCAAATGAATGTACTGATAAAACACAGTATTTTGAATATATGGTATTATAAGTGTTATTTAGACTGCTATAAAATTCCTATTAATAACTTCTTTTTATTCCCTCATTCAGACCAAAGAGCCATATCCTTCAACAGCCATCATGTGTCCAAGCCTGAGTCTTCATCAGACTTGACCTCTGTAAGTCTCCTGTTATTGTCTGTTGTAATCTGCTTTTTCTATCATTTGTCTTAATGACCATCCTGATAGACATGTTCTTATTGCTAATACAAAGTGTGCATTATGAGGTGCACAAGTGTTCCCCACAGTTTCAGATCCATTTGACCTGTCTTTGTTGGTTTGCATTCATTAGAGAGACAACTTGGAGGGACAGTGCAGGACGCCAAATGATGACGTCATTCAGAAGATTTCCAGGAGTTTGAGACAGACACTTGGTGTGTCTCTGTTTGGGATCGATATCATCATCAACAACCAAACAGGCCAGCATGCTGTAATTGATATCAATGCATTTCCAGGTAAGTTGTATTTCTTTAGGATACAATATATAAATTGTGTATTTTATCATATTTATGTTGTCCACCATTTTAGAAAAGCAATAAGTCACTTGAGGTTACGTGTTGCAGTGATTTTATCAGGGGTTAGGGAGTTTTACTCCGCTTCGTGTTGTACCTAATAACACACTTACCCCTGATAAAACCACTGTAATGTACAGCCACTTGTGGATTGTTGCTTTGTTGCAAATTGATAGTTTAATTTCAAAAATCTCTTTTTAGGACAAAAAAGCAACACAAAACACTGTTGCATTAGTGACAGAGGGAAAAGTGACCCTTTCTTTAATATGTGTTTTAAAATTTTTTCAGGACATCTTGCCTTTTTAGAAATATTTTTTTTTCTGTTACTTTTCGCTTAAGTAAAAAAAATCCCTGCAAAGGTGTTCCATAAATCAACTATTTATTAATACTTTAGGCATATTTTGCAGCACAGCTTTTTCCATAAACAAGCATTTGATAGATTTCTTTTCTAAACTATTGTGAAGAGCACATATTGAAGGTGGTTTAAACACTTGACAGAAATGAGTGTTGATGAGTGCATCACAACAAGGAGATAACTGTTAAAAATCACAAATATTTACATACCATATTGTTTTACTTAAGAATACACCTGGTTCATCTTTAACATGTTAGGCTATTGCAAACACACAAAGAAAGCATGCTTATTTGTATTAAAAACATTTTGAAAAGCTCGGTGTCCCCAAACATTTGATAGTCTCCTGTAATTCTCCTGTAGTGGAGTGTATTACTCTTAACAATCCAGTTGCAATTCTGCCTCTAAACCACATGGTGTCAGTATAGAGTCAGGGGGGGTAGTTTTGTATGACATAATAATATCAGAAAAAACTTACACTATATATTCAGAGTTTTTTTGGTGTTATATTTAGAAAATGTCCACCTTTCTTTCATGTTTGCATGCATATTCTTTATCTTGAAGTGTTAGACGTTCTGTCTTAAATGCAGGACTTCCTGTAATAGGAGTGAACAGGTCTGCAGTTCCCTCTGCGAGAACATTCAGTTCATTTCAGAGGGAAGCATAACATTATCTTCAGGGAAAATATTCAGATTCAGCTCCTGTAGCTACACGCACAGCACAGCTGTGTTTGTCACCTCGTGTTACATACTCAAAAGCCATCAGACCGCCTTCTCCCTTGTTGCTATGGAGATGATGTGTATGCAGAAAGGCATGAGAGTGTCTCAGTGGAGTAACCAGCAGGTCCCATGATAACACAGGAGACACATCATATTTGCTCTCACTCATCTTTATTGTGTCTATTGTTGTATTGAAGATCCATTTCTTGACGATGACGTCATGACACTAACTTTATCTCAGTATATTCCCTTAAAATGTAGACTTATGGTTCAGTAATTCAGCAATTAATCCATATTTTATATTTTTCTTGTATTTTTTACCCTGAAGTCTGCTTATAATGTTTTTTGTGGGTTTAAGTACCAAAAAATTTTGCAATTGATTTTACATCACCATTTTACAACATCTTTTTATCCTTCAGAATGAAACAGCCTATTACTGTGCCTTTAAGACTGATATATGCCCTCTATTCTAATTGACTGAACAATTGCTCTGTATTGTGCCTCATTCAAAAAGCAGTCCGCACTGATATGCATGGAACTAACTGTTAAGTTCGTCCTGAAATCCTCTGGGATATCGGGGAGAAAAGCCACACAGCTACTCCTTTCAGATGTCTGGATTCTTTGGAAGGCAGTCTTTGTGATGTCACAACCATGATGAATTCAAAATAGTTTGTTTTTGCAGCTTAGTTTCCATATGTGGTTTAGGGAGCGCATGCTAAATTTTGGAACGTATTATATATTATACATCAACAAATTCTATCTGGAAGGTAGGATCCAAATAGTGAAGGTGAATAGAGAACTGTCACCAGCTATTAGCTGTGATGTTGGTGTACCTCAGAAATCAGTTTTGGGGCCACTTTTTTCCTTCTTTACATAAATGGTTTGCCCAGTTTGTAGGGAACAGCAATAGTAGGGAGTCCAATAGTTACCACCATTACAGCTGTATAAAAATAGCAACCTATTAAGCTGGGGTAACTTAAATTTCTAGATGCTTGTCTTCTGTTTAAGATGCTGCATTGTTTGCTTACATTAAGCAGAAAACAACTGAAAATAGGTCCACTAGATCAGTGAGATGTTGTGAAATGTATGAGGAAAACGTCCTTTAGACAATCCGCTTTTTCGGTAAAGGCAGCTCATATTTGGAATGAGCTGCCAATACAAATAAGAGATTGCACCACATTTGGTTCTTTTTCAGCTGATTTAAAATAATGGCTAAAGAACAATCAAGAATGTCATCATGTAAATCGTTTCAGCAGCTGGCGTTGCACTTTATTTTATATGTTGTCTTGTATTGCTGTACATATCATTCATATTTTAGGTAATTCTGTCTTTTTGCTCATTTGCACAAAATAAGCCAAATTGGCTAAACTGGCACATTTGGGGAAATTATTATTAATGTGTTATTATTATTCTAAATCGAATAAACAATGATAAAACCTTTTATTTCAAAGAATCACCTCAGTTTTCCATGATATGGGTCCTTATTATTATTATTGTTCAGTGACTACTATGAAACTAATACTCATATTAATATTACTTATATGGTAATGTGAGTGAGCAACTGAAGTGTATATATGGCCTTGTCGACTAGGTTACGAGGGAGTTCCAGAATTCTTCGATAACCTGCTGACTCACCTCACCAGTGTCCTGCAAGGCCCTGTACCTGCCGGACCCCTGAGAGCGAATGGAGTGTCCCAGAGCTTGCCTGCAGTCTGTGGAGTGCCCTGTGGCATGCTGGCAAATGAGGTAGGCTGCTGGGTGATAGACAGCGAGGGGATGAAGAAAGGCTCCCACCAGGGTCTGAGCTGCTGCAATGCTGACCTAACCAAGAACTACCAGCAACACTGCAGGGCCACGCTAGCGGCTGAGGCTTCTTCACAGTGACCCTATGCTCCGCTCCAGTAAATTAGCCTATTTAATCACTCCTAACGAATCAATCACACCCTTCTCCAAGCTGAGCGGGTCTTGTGCCAATATATGATCAGTAATGCATAGATAATGACCAAAGATGTACTGATTTTTTTCATTGTTGTTGTTCTAAGTTTGAAAAGGTGCAATCAGCATCTTAGGTATCGATGTGATTTAGTTTGGTCTGTTTTAATGCATTTTGCACTGGACGTTCTGTATGATAAAGTGCCTTAGGGATGAGTGGTAAAGCATTTCTACACTGGTGATTATGAGGAAAGTAAGGGGACGTGTAATGTACCGCTAAGTAACCACATGACAAAACTACATGATCCTGCTGGTGGCAGGTGAAATATAACGGCACAAGGAGCACTCAGACTTTTGCTCTTTTTTCTTTCTTGCAAAATGAAAAGAGCATTTTAGGTGTTTATGAATTTTGAGGCTGTTTATTGCCTACAACTCCCAGCATTCCTGCACCTGCACAGCAATAAACAGCCATGCAAAGTGAGACACAACACAGAATGTGTAGGCGATGGAGTATATTTTGATGTCAAACATTTGCTCTATACTGTGCATGAGGACTTACACATTGTGAAAGGAGCAACAGTTGGGTGCTTGATATGAGGTAAAACTCTCAAGACTACCTTAGCAGTGGTTCTCAAACTGGACCTCAGGGACTGTCGGTTTGAGAACCACTGCATAAATTAATACTTCAGCATTTTTCCACCTCATCTCTGTCTGCTATGTTTATTCGATAGTCAGTTACCATAGACTTCTGAAGTTGTGTATCATTTTGTAGATGGCATCATGCCCATATTAGAAAGTCTGGGTCTAAGTGAACTTCGCTAAGGGAAAAATCAATCATGTTTTTGAAAATTGACACTATCACAGACAAAAAAGTTCCAAACCAGATAATACGTTTAATACATTTTGTCCTAGATGCATTTTTCCCCAGAATCTACCTGGATCAGGTCAGTCCCTGGTCAGTCGTATGCAAAAGCACCCCTGATCAAATGACATGTTTTTTGTTTTGTTTTATGCACAATTACTGTTTATTCGCTGAATTTAATATATTTGGAAAAAAAATACAATGTGGCCTGTGCAAAAGTTATGGCACATTTTATGTGTTATCATTTATTTTTTCCACCATATGTGAAACTCAGCAAATAAATAGAATTGTACAGGAGTGTATGAACTTTTGCATGCCTGTACATGCTAAAGGCAAGCTACCACTCCTGCACACTGACACGGCATTGCACGGAAGTAAGTTGAATAGTAAACTTCAACACCAATAAACAACATTAGCTACTCAGACTGTAGGCTACTATTGCTAAAGGAACTTAAATACCACATTTAATAAAGCTTACTAGTTTGTGTCGGGCATTTTGGTGAGGTTGCCCGTTTTATAATATCAGTTTAATGTGCAGCATTGTTAGCGTCGACGTAGCATTAGTCATATTTTGGCTCCATAATTACCTCATACTTCAGAAGATTCAGTGACATTAAGAGGAAAAATGTACATACAGAAAAACGTATCAGGTTTAGAACATTTTTGATTACCATAAGGCAAGATAGCAGCGATTTTCACAAATGCTGCTCCCCATAGTGAAATCAGCCTAGGCCTGGAGTTCCTAATATGGGCATGACCTGACTATAGAATGATTATGCACCTTTACAAGTCTATGGACATTACTTTCCTCGTACGTAGGAAAGCTGTTGTCTCACAGAAGCCAGTGGGCAGGTGCTTCAGCTATTATAAATGTCAACAGTTCGTCTGTCGTTAAGTGCAGAGAAACATTCTGAAATGATCGTCTGTGGAAATACAGACAGAACAACAGAGGTGCAGCAGATAGAGATAGAGTTGGAAAAAGTGGAGTTTTCCTTTAAGGGTCTTCCACATACTGTAGGAAAGTGTGATTAAGTGGAATATTCTATGTGGCAAAGGAGGAATACATAACTCACTGGCCACATCAGTCTTTTGGGTTTTTTTAATGTGTAAAGACCACAATGATACATTTCCATTGACAGTTTTACAGTGTTGTATAATTGAATTTGTATGTTGGACTTCTCTGTGCCTTTCAACTCTGTTGCTATGCTTGTACATACTGTACACACTGTATGTATTTGTGTATATGTTGTTTTTGGCACATTTTAAAGGACAGGAAAACAAGTCACGCACTATCAGCATTTTATGTCCCTTGTAAATGATGAAACAGGGATTCCAGAGAATAAATACTAAAATTTAATGACCTCAGTCTTATGGCTATATTTTGCAGTGTTGGGCTGTGACTTCATTCTGTCTTTCATTTTGAGGTCATATGGATAACCTCTGGTTTGCATAGATTCATACCCACAGCCCATCACACAGCACAGAAGTGATTGCTTGCACAATTCCATACTACAGATAACTCTCATATTTATTGGTTTTCTTAAATAAATCCCACATTGTATTTAATTACAATCAAGTCACCATATTCGATAAAAATGTTATTGCATGAGGATCAATCAGGTGCAGTACCTTTAAAAAGAATATGTACTTTTCTGTATATAAATTCAATCCTTTTATGTTAGCACTTATTTTTCTAGCATTTTCTTTGCGTTAGTTTTACATGGTGCCCACGTTTCTTCAATAAGCAAGCAAGATACTGGCGTAAAGCTGAAGCAGGGGGCTGTGCTGGGTAGAAAGTGGGAGTTGGCTCACATCCTTTTGTTGTAACAGTTGCACTATGCAGCATTGTGTTTCTGGAGCATAAGGGAAAAGGAGTGAAAGCCAAAGTGGAAAGTATCTGCAATGCTGTGGCTAAGCTAAAGGGAAGAAAGCTTCATCTGGACGGAGCACGCGCCCCTTCCTGAAGGGGAGCCAGAGGGAGAACGGTGAGGTGAGTAAGGAAAAGCTTGCTTTAGTTCAGCCGCGGCGCAACTCATGCAGTTTCTGAGCCACGTTCTCCAGCTCAGACTCTATGGCAGCCAAACTCTCGATCTCAGCATCCTACAAGAGATGAGAAAGAAAGGAGAGGACAATGAGAGCCCTTTCAGAATGCTATTTTATTCATCATGCTTAGGTGTTGTATCTTCTAAACAGGAGAAAGATGAAAAATAAAAAAGCCACATTCTATGTCTTTAATTCCCTTAAGTTCACTTATGTTTGTATGGTTTTATGTACCAAAATCAATCATAATCCAATGTTACATGGACATTTTCAAGCCTCTGTTTTTGTTACTGTGCCTTTAAGACTGATACATGTAAATTTCCTCTTGCTCTGAGCGGCTGCTCTGTATTGTGCATCATTTAGTGTTCAGAACAAAATGTTCAATTCACACTAAAGTTCTCAAGAGAAAAAATAAACTTCTTTCAGATGTCTGGATCCCTTGGAAGGCTGCAACGATACATTTCCCGCAAGCTCTGCTCCCGTAACTCTACAGAGTGTCTGCAGTAACAGCACTTCTTATCACTTCTCAAGACTGAATGAGTGATTATATGTAAATGTGGTCATGGTTGTGACATCACAAAAAAATCTAAGATCAAAATGGGCTGATTTTGAGCTTAGTTTCCAAATATAGACTGGGTGTGAACCTTTTGAAGCTTTAACAATGTTTACATAGTATATTTATACTCATTTATTGACGCCAGCCATTGAGATGTAAATATAGTTATTCAGAGTGGTTTGATGTATAATTGTTCATTGTAGATGAACTTACTGACTTGTTTTTCTTTACAGTGGTGGTGATAGGAACCAAAGGTCGTTATGTCTACAACACAGACACAGCCATTTTATTTACTGTCCAAAACCTCCAGTGAACCGACACGTATCCTCTGAGTTATCATATGTGATGTTGATGTTGATAGTGGTATAGTGATATAGTGGAACATAATAATGGAAGAAATAAGATCATTCTGCCTTACTACATTCTATATGCACCTTTCTGCCATAGAAATACATTTTAAGCCAAAATCTTCTCTCAAAACTATCATAAAACAATGTCTCAGGCATCAGGCAGGATATCTGTGACCATTACATGTAATAATCTTCTGTTATGTAGCTTTTAGATGCATTAAATTCTTCAGATGTCAGGTTTCTATCACCTCCACTGTGAACAATTCTGACTTGGTGAGTTTTCTACAATAGAGCATTTCACATCAAATAGAGCACTTGATTGAAGTCTGAATGGCTTTGTTTACATCTTAACTATTTAATTATGCAGGAATTTTGGAAAATCAGTGGACTTCCCCTTTAATGTAACTTACAAAAAGAGTTTGCTTTTCAAAATTTCTGTTGGTCCATTTTTCATGAAATGTTCACAAAGGTATTGAATTTTGAACGCAAAAAAATAGGTTTTCGTATCACACTGATGCTGGTCATTACTCAGACCCAGGCTGCTGAATAAACACAACTAATTAGGAACAGGTGATGAATTTGAGACTGCTGACATCAGCGCCTGTTCAGCGGTGCCGGCGTTAGCAACCCTCCCAGGAGAAGCTGTATAAAGCATTACCTCCGTCTTCTTGCTGGCACTCCCCTCCTCCTCCCTCCTGTCCTCTGGGTCTCTCCTCGCCATCATTTGGAGCTCCTGCTCCTCAGGGCTCTTCCACACTTCCCCTTCGCCCTGCCCCGGAACCTCCTTTGAGTGGTGTGGTGCCTCCTGCTGGTCATAAGCGCCCATCTCGGCTCGCCTGTGGGCCAGTTGCCTGGTGCGGCTCCAGTGCTTCATTCCAGCTTTGGCTTTCTCCTCCTCCCCCAGCTGCCCTGGACCTTCTCTCCTTTTCTCCACAGTCTCCTGCTCCTCCTGGCTCTCCTCCTCCTCCGCAGATTTCTTCACCTCAGAATGCTCTCCTGCCCCGGCTGTCTCATCTGCTGAGTGGACAAAGGCATTCATATCTCACTTTTATTCTTGATTCATCCATCTCTCTTTCTCTCTCTCCCTCTTCCCTTTTTATTCTTTACACACACACCTCCCTCAAAGAGGACCTGATATTATTAAACAGCATCAGCAAAGACAGCACTTCATTTAATGAGATCACGTCCTGCCAGCTGGCTGATAGTGCTTGACCCTCTAGTCTAAAGCATGCTGACCCACTCTCAGGCTGAATTAGACAAGAGCTCCTTACAGAATAACCCTATTTCAGTGGACACGACAGTGCAAAAGCACCCTGTCCAGGCCTTTAGATTCAACTTAGCTGTATATTTAACACCTTAATGCTGAGGTAAAAAAAAAGCAGCTGTCAGGATTAAAATCTACTCTTCTCCTTTAAAGTCAATCTGAAACCAAACTGGACATTTTTTACTTTTTTAGTTCATGTCCTTGGTCATTCTAAGTGCAATCCATTGTGTCGTATCATTCAAAAGACAAAATTGAAGCGTAGTAACTTTTGCCCACCATATTCCAGTGGGCAGGAACAATGGACCTCATTCACTCGTTTCACGCAGACACTGACATTCACCAGTGTTTCTGTATTTGTGATTTGTTCTTAGGTAAGAACAGAATCTACACACTCAAGAGCACAAAGGTGCGAACAATTCTATGGTTTGAGAACACATCATGAATCTGACGTAGACTTTTTCTTAGGACCTTAGGAAAAAAACTTAGGAAAAAATTGGTGAATGAGGCCCACTTACACTAATGTATTGTGCAAGCTCACTCAGAAACTCTCAATGCATCCAATTATGAAGGCAACATGGAAGTCCTTATGTAGTGATAGGAAACACAGTAGCACACACTCTCCAGGTGTTCTATTTATATTATATTCTAGTTTTATTATAGTATAAAAGTACTTGCTTTAAAGCAGGTATAAAAGTACTTTTTACTTATACTTGAAGTATAAAAGTAATTGCTTTAAAAGCGCTTTTTAAAAGTAAACGTTTTTAAAAGTAAAGGTACTGTAAGATATTTTAACAATCTAACAATTCTTCATTTAATTCCCCATGCGAACTCATGAATTGAACTGAAAAATACTCTTGGGTCACGTTTTCTTTAATTCTGAAAACTTGTCAGAAATGTGATGGAGGGAAAGTAAAGGTCTCAAAAACATTAAAATATTTTATTAAACAGAAATTAAGTACATCTACATGTACTTCATCACTTTCCACCACTGTGACTATATACAGCTGGAATCCTCGTTCTTCATGCTTGCTGACTGAGATACGTAATGTTTTGCAAATGCACCAGAGAATTGTGCCGTCCAACAAACACAGTCTTCTCTCTCGCTCTCTCTCTCTCTCTCTCTCTCTCTCTCTCTCAGACATGCACTCACAGACCTTTAGAGGATGGGGATTATGTCGTTATTGATTGTACATTCATCTAATGGTGGAGCAGATAAATCATTAGAACACACAGAATGTTATTCATGTAGTCCCCTGGGTCAGAAGGGGTAAAGACACTTGAACTGCTGTCAGCTCTCTTGAAACTATGAGCTTAATCAAGGCTTCTCCCTAAGGGCAGCTGAGGAGTCCTGCCAATGTCATCAATGGTAATGTACTTTTACTCTATCTACCTTGTATCTACACTCATTGGTCATTTTATCATAAACACCTAGCATATACAGCACCTAGAACACACTAAATACTGAAAAATATTATATTTAGTTGTTGAGACTTCTGTGTAATTTTCTGAATTTTTTCTAATTCTGAAAAACGAATCATTTGTTATTAATGGCTGTTTTGACTGGAAATTAAATAAATGAAGGGTCTCAGACTTTTGCTCAGTACTATCAGTGCACTTTATAGGTTTATGTTATACTACAGGTTTACAAATTCTGCCTGTAAGTCAGTCCCCCTCTATCTCATCTATCAGTGGAAAGGGACCGCCATAGGACCATAAGACCACCACTGACAAGATATTTGGGTGGTGGACCATTCTCAGCACAGCACTGACACTGACATTGCAGAGCCATGGTGGTATATACTGCACCTATAGGACTGTATAGTGCTTTAAAAGCTAGTCTGAATTAGAAATCATAACACCTAATTAACATAACATTTTTCATCTGTAACATGCTATATTTCAGAGTGGAACGTGGTATTAGGGTGGGTTGGTTAATATTACTTTCCCTACCTGCTGGTGCTTGGTGACATCAATGCTCAGAAGGTGTTTTAGTGGCGAGCAATAGTCATTACATTTTAATAAAAGACTACAGGAAAAGAAGAGTCATTGTTGGGACATGAACTAACGAGATAAAAAAAGTTTTTTTTTAATTTCATTTCATGCATTGGGTCCTATATTTTCTGAATCACATTTACCTTCCTCCTCTTCTAAGCTGGAACGCTTCTCATCTTCATCCTTGTTTGCTCCTTTCTTCATCACAGCTCGTTTGCGTTCCTGCTCCTCATTCATGGCATCTGAATCCTCCTCACCTTCATTCCTCCTCTCCTGACTGGAGATTTCATTGTGCTCCTGAGCCTTCTGCTCTCTCTCTTCGTTCTCTCTATCACGCTCCTCCTCTTCACCTCTCTTCTCCTCTCTCTCTTCACCTGGTCTCTCCATGGCAACCAGCATTGACCGATCTGCTAGGATGGAGCAAAGGTAAGGAAAGGGTGAGTGTGCATATGATTTCATCTGTAGACCAATAGAAAAGCATCTTGGCTTAGAAAGGAGTCCATTTTTAGACTACTTTTCCAGCACCTGCAATAGAAAAACTTACAATATTTCTATTTGAAAACACCAGCTGATGTTTACATTTTGGGAACACTTCAAATAACAGAAATGCTCCAAAATTACATTAGAGTTAAGGCATTTTTCTATTAAATTTCAGGAATATGAGCTTGCAATGATATTTAAACTCACGATCCATGTTAGAAGAGCACTTTATAGCACTACAATTACAGACTCTCATCCATCTGTTTCTCTACATAATTTGTTAGCCCCCCTTCGCCCTGTTCATCAATGGTCAGGACCTCCCCAGTACTGCAGTGCTGAGAATGATCCACCACCCAAATAAAACCTGCTTAGTGGTGGTCCTGTGGCAATCTCTACTACTGATAAATGAAAGGTAAAGGGGGCTTACAAATTAGGCAAAGGAAAAGTAAGCAGACCTGATTAAATGGATAATGAGTGTACATCACTGTCCAACATGGTACTTTTGTACAAGAGGGCAAAAGTGTTCTTTACTTTGTACAGAACAAAAATAGCTTGGAAATTATACGTACACACACAATAAAATTAAATAAATAAATGACGGATCACAAGAAGGAACCATAGAACCGAATGTATTGACTTAATTAAACCAGAAAAATAGAGAAACTATGAGATTATGAAATTGTGAAATCCTACATTAAAATTCGATAAGTCCCATCTGTCCTAAATTGTTCCCTCGGCCTAAAACACACCCACACAAGCTTTTGATAAATCTCGACCCAAGCAAATTTCCTTCCTGACCACGGCCTAGTTTATTTTTAGCCGGTGAGGAGACTGCAAAGTCACACACAAAAATGGTTCATGGGAAATTGTAAAGCCGAGCAACATCTCTGTTTGTGTTAGGTTCAGCCTCGAGGACAGGAGAAGTCTGCTGAGAGAGATGCGGCTGTGTGGATGTCCCTGTGTGCGTGACTTAGGCAGAATGCTGCGTGCTGCGTTTGTGTTTCTGTCTGTATAGTGATGTGAATCTAAACAAAACAGCTCACTCAAAAAAAAACCACTTATCAAGGTTACCAAGGTTACAGGCTGAGCTGCTTTCTGTGAGTCTTTAAAAGAATTACAGTCTGGATCGCTCTTTCATGATAATAGTTTCTTTTGACTCAAATATGGATGAATAAAATATATTAGATAACCAGAATTTTGTCTCAGTTTATTTGCTTTTGTCAGTTGTTTGAGATAACATGTTTTTTTGTTTTTTTGTGATGTTGAGGTACTAAACAGTAACAGTATAGTACATCAACATCACAAAAAACCAAAAACATGTAGTTTAACTAGCCGTTTGAGAGAGTAAATAAAATGGCTATACTCATGATTTCTGGTTCCTATCATAATAAAAGCATCCTGGCTTAAAAACGAGGCGGCAGTACAGCAGTATTTTTAGAAAACTTGGCCAGTACATGCAACAATAAAACTTACAGTATATCACTGCTGTTAAAAGAAAAACAATGGACAATGATGAATCATGACTTTGTTTACATCTCAACCATTAAAAAATAGTGGAATTCCTTCTCTTCTTTAATGTAACTTAATGTAAAGAGATTTCATCGCAAGTAAATTTGGAGCATTTCTATTGGTCTATTCATCATAAAATGTTCACAACACAATATTAAGAGCGGCTGCTTTGTTCAAATGATGTAGAAAAATAAAACAGAAGAAAACACAGATACACGGTTTTTGTGGGTTTTTTTTGGACAGCAACAATAGATTATTCATGTGGAAATGATGAACACATGGAGCGAAAGGAGAAACCAGTACAAGCTGAAATTCCTCACCTGTGGTGGCCTCCGAGTCTTCAGAGTTGTTGCTTACATAATCAACACCGTCCTTCATTCTCTTCTCAGTCCTCTCATTGGCTCCTGAGAGAGAGGCAGGGTTAGATGAATGCTTTAACAAGACAAATACCACATACGGCTTCAATTCAATTCAGTTTCATTTAAAAAGTCATTACCACAAAGCAGATCCCTAATGAACAGTGTTGAGGGCCTCAGTGGCAGGAGAAACTCCCTGATTATGATTATGATTAAATGATGATTTAAGCATTCAGATTAAACAGAGATGCTTATATCAGACAAAAGAGAGATCATTGAGAAAAACAGTGAGTAATGTTGGAAGACTACCAAAGATTATTAGAAATCGATACTGAGAACTAATTTACTGCAAAAAATACTATACTGGCAAGTAAAAACATCTTATATCAAAGCAATATTCACAATACCGTTTATTATGAGATTCCTATAAGAACATTAGAAGATTGTTATACTTATTTCTAGATGTTTGAAAAAATAATGCTTAAAACAAGCACAAAATATCTGGCAATAGAATAACACATTGTTTAGATTAAATTACTGAAAACAACTCTTAAAATTTAGTTTATTAATAAGAATTATAATATTCTTACAGAAATCTCATCATAGGAGATACATACAGTATATTGATGAGATACAAGATGACTTCACTTGCCAAGATATCTTTTTTTGCAGTGAAGCAATTGTTATACATATACAGAGTAGAAGAGATTTCATATTTTATATATCAGATGTGTCATATCACATAGGAGATACAACATATTATGTGTCAAAGCATACTGAAACATTACGGAATCTCATATCTCTGAAATGCTAGTCTGTCACCTTCCACAGCGATGTCCTGCAACTCCTGGAGGAAGTTGCGGTGGCGCAGCACAGTTACAAGCCTGTCATCTGCAAACAAACACACACACACAGATATTGTGTGAGCAGAGTAAGTGTTTCTATTGTTTTCTTGCTGCTCAGAGACGAGTTCACATCGTCCTCCCCATTCTATCCTTTGCAGATTTCAGCACTTTGCTGTAATTTCTTAAAGGTAATTGCCCTGAAATTTACTGCCTGCACTGGAGCTGTACAATTAATCACTGAATCCCAGAGAGAGAGAGAGAGAGAGAGAGAGAGAGAGAGAGAGAGAGAGAGGAAAAAGAAAGAAAGAGAGAAAGAGGGGGGAGAGAGAGAGGAAAAAGAAAGAGAGAGGGAGGGAGAGAGAGAGAGAGGGAGGGAGGGAGGGAGAGAGAGAGGGGGGAGGGAGGGAGGGAGAGAGAGTGAAAGAAAGAGAGAAAGACAGGGAGGGAGGGAGGGAGAGAGAGAGAGAGAGAGAGGAGAGAGAGAGAGAGGGAAGGGGAGAGAGAGAGGGAAGGGGAGAGAGAGAGGAAAGGGTGGAGAGAGAGAGGAAAGGGGGAGAGAGAGAGGAAAGGGGGAGAGAGAGAGGGACGGAGAGAGAAAGAAAGAGAGCGAGAGAGAGACAGAGAGAGATGAGGCAGTAGATAGAGCTGGAAGGAGAACGAATGAGAATGAGATGGACAGACAGACACACACCTCACAGACAGACTGATGTTGAATTTTTTCAAATCGCTTTTTTCCATTTTCGCTGACCTACAGTGCGCCAACTCAGCTGCTCACATTCCAGAAAATCTCTCTCTCTCTGAAAAAAGCCCTTTCTTCTCCATCTTCTGCCGCACCATGGAGTTTCATTCCTCCACAGTAAACTCTGTGTGTGTAACAATAGACATTCTGCTAATGCAGTGATTGATTTTCTCACTCAGTGTCAAGGTAAGACAGGCCAATTCTGTAATTGAATAGCGCAGCGCTGGCCGTATCTTTTCAGCATTATGCTCTCGTGACTGTTCTAGTGGTGAGGCCATTAATTTCTCAAAGCCATTAACTTTACACTCTGAGGAGTGTGCAGTCATGAGGGAAATATAAGCAATCATCGATTACATTAGGAAGGTCACAGAGACGGCATGAATAACAGCGTACACCCTCCACAACACAAGCAATGTGTTTAGATATACTGCCTATATTAAATATGCAAATGCATTTGCACTCTTAAAAATGCAGGCACCAAAAAGGGCTCTTGGAGTCATGCCATGAAAGAACCATTAAAGGAGTTCTCCACTGATGTTCCTCTTTAAATAACTCAACTGAAATCATTCAGTTGATTGTTGACAATGACGTTTACATGTAAAACAGAGCTTGCATAATCTCCACTGACAATGGAACGGGACTTCACTGGAGTAGCCACACATGAGCCCGAGGTCACCATGACCACTACCCAGTGTTGACTAGAGGGGTATAAAGCCCCCCAACACTGGGCTGTGGGGGAAGTGTTCTCTGGAGTGATGGAGCATCCATCAGACACCTTTGGGATGAGTTGGAGTAGCATTTGTGAACCAAAACTATCCATCCAACATCAGTACCTGACCTCACTAATGCTCTTGTGGATGAATGCAATCAAATCCTCATAGCAATGTTCCAACATCTAGTGTAAAGCCTTCCCAGAAGAGTAGAAACTGTTACAGCAGCAAAGGAGAACACACTTCCCATTAATACCCTTGATTTCAGAAGAAACGCTGTCTAAAAACTTTGAATATGTGGTGTATACAGCAAATCTATTTTAGCTCACCAGTCCTGAGGGTTTGCAGGCATTGCTGAGACACTGGGATGGAGCGTGGTTTGGACAGAGCATCAGCAAGAACCTCCACTATGCATTTCATCACCTATCGAATGACAGAAAGCACAATTAATAGAGAAAAATTACATAACATATCAGCATATGAGGTTCAAGGCAGTTTCTCAACTGCAACCTCAACCACTCCCACAGTTTATCACCCAAAAAATTATCTTGAAAGTGGTTCTATAATTTGGAACAAACCCCCTCAAATATAGGTCCATCATTATCTCACAAGAAACAAAGGACAGAACTGTTTTCTAACCGAACTAAATAAATGCAAACAAAAATGGCTACAGAATACGAGAGAGACATGAAATAAACACCACAATTTGTTTGCTGTTTTCTATCATGCTGTTGTTATAGACATTCCCACTCTTTAGTCTTCAGTCATTTAAATCATACTCAGTTGAACAACATGTACAGCAGCCTCAAAATGCATTTAGGCACTTTCATCATTGCTAGACTTTAACTGAGCTCTTAAGGTTACTTTATTTAAGTATATTATAAAATTATACTTGATTCAGAGAAAAACCCTTCAAACACAACATCAAAATGATGGCAGACTCTGTGTGGAGAAAGCCTGCAGAAGAACTCCAAACAGACTGCACTAAGAGTACTTTAAACCCCAGAGGTGGACCTGTCAAAATCTGGACTGGCAATAAAATTCAGGGCTGAATTTAGTTTTTTTAGGTCCATTTAGGTCCAGCCCTTGAAAAAGAGAGAGAGAGAGAGAGAGAGAGAGAGAGAGAGAGAGAGAGAGAGAGAGAGGAGAGAGGGAGAGAAAGAGGGAGAGAAAGAGAGAGAGAGTAAGAGAGAGAGGGAGAAGGAGAAGGAGTGGGAGAGAGAAAGAGGGAGAGGGAGACTGAGAGGGAGACTGAGAAAGAGAGAGAGACAGAGAGAGAGAGAGAGAGAGAGAGAGAGAGAAGAGAGAGAGATGAGGCAAAAGATGGAGAAAGAATGAGAGAAAGGGAAAGACAGACAGACAGACAGATGGATAGATAGATAGGCAGACAGACATCACTCACAGCCACTGTATGTAATAGCAAATAGTTTTAAAGTGTGGAAAGTACACAAAATAGTTATTTTTGGCTTTGCATTTTAATCACTGTGTGTGAGTGTACATGAAATTGAGCTGATTATAAATAAATGAACTGACAAATTAATGACTCACTGCAAACCAATAATCCATGTAATCCATATATCCATGTCGCACACATTCCTTAATACACTTAAATACCTCTCGTGTTCTTTCCTGAAGACTGAACTCTTTTCATTGCAGTAAAAGAAACTCTTCTATATAAAGTCACGGTCAGATTGTGTGCAGGATCATTTACACAATGTTGCACTAGCCATGCTGTCTTTCACATTCCTTTCACTGAACATCACTGCCTGGTCACATCCTTTCTTCCTCCTCCTCCTCCTCTATGAGCATCTTCATGTTCTCACAATGACAAACACATCTCTCTCATTACAGCGAGCCAGCTGCTTGAGCTAATGCCACGGCCACACTGCTGAAAAGGCACAATCGATCTACTGAGCAGAAGCCAGGCTGTCCAGCTTGCAATTTAGTATAAGTGCTAAAGTGCAGAGTAAAACATTCTTATTTCTGGTGGATTATGAGGGAGGGACTGGTGTCATGAAGGTCTTTTGTTTTGCTGAAGGTGCTTTTAGCAGATATATTAGGTAGATCTCTCTCTCTTACTCTCTCTCTCATGCAAAAATTCACTTGCTGCAAATGTAACTTGTAAATGTATCATGAATACATGAATACAATTTATTAAGCAACACAGTTATTGCCAAAAGTAAGCAAACTGGAAAACAAAATAAAATCATAAAACATAATGTAACCTAACACATGTCTTTTCTTATAAAGGCTGCATTTGCCAAATGGGATGTAAAGCTGAATTAATATCTATGTCAGGTGGAATTGATTTTTTCCTGACGTTAGTTGCTCTAACAGCAAGCAATGTTATTTCACATAAAAAGCTGACATAGTGCAATAATCATGTGCAAAGGTTTTGGCACCCCTGATAAAGTGGTATTTTGTTGATTCTCTAAATTAAAATAAGTTCCTCTACAGAGAACACACTTCATAAAACATGAGAAGTAGCCTGTGAAAAAGGTACAGCACATTTTATATACAATATATGTTTTATTTTTTCCAATATGCTCAACTCAGTAATAAATAGAAATTGTGCACTAAAGTAGAGGATGTGTTAACTTATTTTCACTTAGAAAATCAACAGTGTATGTAATTTTACCCAGGCTCCCAAAATTGTACATTCAACTATAAATAAAACCATTGTCTTTTCTAAAGAACCCTTGATTCCCTGTTTTTAAAGGTGTGAGAGCACCTAATTTGACTGTGAATAAAAGTGTGATATTTCATGGAAGCAAACAGTTCTAATGGGCTCTGTTAGATCTAGTACATGACTATACAAAATTTCATCACTGTAGACCAATCAGAATAAGTTCTCTGATATTTTTACCTCAAGATACTAAATGTAGTTGTTGGATATGAGTAAGTTAACTACATCACAGTCTAATGAAAGCCAATCTGGCAGTTTAATATAGAGGATTTTTGTGCTCTGTTCTAGGCCTCTTTTCAGCAACTCCTGAGGAAAGATAGAACATGAAGCGCTCCTGAGACCAGCTGTCACTTTACTGAAGCCATGCCGTTGAGTCACAGTCAGAAACAGAGTGTGAGCCCACACAGATCCAGAATAAGACACACTGAATGTGAGTCCTGCGCCAGACTCACTCTTTCCAAATCACATCTCCTACTGATACTGAGAGTGAGCTACTTTTAAATGTGGAAAATAAGACCATCATTTTACATTCAGTACTAGAGCAATTAAACTGTTACAGTCAAAAGCATAAATCACTGTTATTGTTATCAGTATTAAATCAAATCAGTTCTGTCTCCTGGCGACCACATAGATGTTTTTCTCCAGAACATTCAGTCTTCTCTTTAGGTCTTGAAAATTGGTGTATGAACGTGATATAACTCTATTACATATTTCAATTCAACATAATGGAGTAATATCAGAATATAGAGATGCACCGATCCAATTTTTCTCTCCTGATACCAATTCTGATACCAGAGCTCAGAATATCAGAGTACAGATGAGATATTAGCTCTCTGTTAAGGCAAAGTGTTTCATAGCAAAGTGCTCTACCATTCAAAAATGTAGAACCAGCTGTTGTATGAATAATTAATCACTTTATACACAATAACTTATGCTTTACATACAATGACAATCAGTGTAATCTTAGAAACTAGACACCAAACTGTACTTTTAGACAACTCAAAATTTAAAAGATTGAGTTATATACTGTATATGCTGCACAGTGATGATCTACTTACAGTATTTTACAATTACAGTATTGTTAAGTGATCTACCTTAAGATTTTATGTTTTGTGAAAATTGTATGATGAAGGGACCAATAGAAATCATCCAAAATAACTTAATAAATCTGTTTACAATGACTTACATTAAAAGTTAAGATGTTTGCAACTACCTGTAAAGTTGCTGTTTTGGAGATACTTTGGGGTTTTTTTTTAGACAATGAAGACACGTGGACTTTGCAGTTGCATTTGTTATTGTGGCTGCAATCAAAGGGGAATTCCACCAATTTTCCAAAATTTCTGCATAATTAAACGGTTAAGATGTGAATAAAGTCATTGAGAGTGATTTGAGAGTGATTTCTCTGTTCTAGAGAAACTTGAGTCAGAATTTCAGAATTGTTAATGAAGGTGGTGATGGTCTCTAAGAGCTCCATCACAGACATATTAGATGAAATTTTTACAAATATGCTGCCTGATGTTTGACACATGGTTTCAATGGTTTTGAGATAAGGATTTGGGCTAAAACATTTTTTTACATCTATTCATGGCAGATGGGTACATGCAGGGCGTTTTAAGGCAAAATAGTCCCCAATAATAACTTTTTTTAGATTTATTACTACTTTACTAATCAACATTACATATAAAAGCTCGGAAGACACATGTTGGTTCACTGGTGGTTTTGGATTGTAAATAAAATGGCTATATTTATGTTGTAGAGATCACAACCTCTGGTTCCTATCACCACAACTATAAAGAGATCTAAGTCTTTATGTTTCTCTACAATGAAGCACTGCACATCAAACCACTCTGAATGACTTTGTTCACATCAACACCACTGAATTATATGGAAATTTTGAAAAATTGGTGAAATTCCTCTTTAACGTTTTTTTAAGTGTATGACCTTACCTGGACATCCTCGTTATCCATGTGAGTAGTGGACACCGGTACTGAGAAAACTGGAAATGTAGAAAATGTGATTTGGTTATTCAGTCCATTCAGACTCATGGCTCTACAACATAATCTGGTTTTGATCAGGACGATAATTCAGCCTTTTACTACAAAACTATAGCCAAAATAACAGTAATGGAGGCTGTAATGCTGTATAAACCGCTTTAATTTGATTTGAAACACTACAGTCTGACTCCACATTAGATTTCTCTCTTGCTGCTGTCCTTGGTGCTGATTCCAAAAGGACACTGGACATTTCGTACATTTCGTTGTAAAATCGCGTCAAAAAACTAACGGAACGTAAAACAACTTGGTGTCAGAGTGTTTCTCTACTCACCACACTTGACCAGTACAACGAAAACGACCCATCCCCGCGATATCATTGCTGTGCTGAGAGGAGTAAAGCGCGGATCTGCTGCTGAAGCGATAAACCTCCGTATCCGAGGGCTGGACCAGCCTGTGGCTCTTCTGGGTGAGTAAAAAGTCAAATCAAGGCTGGTTTATGGCTGCATTCTGTGCTCTTGGTAATTCATTAAACGCAGAGTGCAGTGAAGGAGCTCAGCGCTGCTGCTGCACTGATGCCGCTACTAACTCACTGCAACTGCACCTGCTTTATATAAAGCCGCGGAGGGGAAGTGACATCATTACTAAGGCAAAACACACCGTTTACTTCAGCTAAACAAAGCCCTAACAGCTCAGCGAGCGAGCAGAAGATCCAAAGATTGTAGATGATGTTTCAGGATGAATTTCTGAAAAGTGTTCTTTAAGGGGCCCATATACCTTATTTTTATATTTTATTTTCCTCTTGACGTTTTGTGCACCATAAACAGTCACACCTCATTTCCACATTGCCGTTTTCTAACCTCTCTTTTGAACAGTCTGTTTTTGTTACTGTGCCTTTAAGACTGATATATGTAAATGAGCACTGTTCTGATTGGTTTCCCTGTATTTTGCCTCATTCAAAATGCAGACTGAGCTAAAATGCTCATAATCACTTCAACATGAATGGGCGGGGCTAAACTGCTGTGCACTAAATATATGTAAACGTGTTATTTTTTGTAACATCACAAAAACCATGAATTATAAAAAGGGCTGTTTTTGCAGTGCAGTTTCCATATGTGCACTGTATGGACTGGGGAGTGAATGAAGCATGTCAAAACTTTAATAATGTTTACATACTGCATTAAACTGACCTGTCCAGGGTGTATCCTGCCTTCCGCCCAATGACAGCTGGGATAGACTCCAGCACCCTACTGCATTAAACTCAAAAATCATAGAAACATGTGAACAATTCAGTTTCAATGACATGGGCCCTTAAGCTTCTCGAAAGTTTCATGTTTTTTTGTTTTAAGTTTGAATTTAGTGACTTTCTCAAGAATTGGACTAGGTGGTTCTGCATTCAGACACCAAAACAACTGCTGTAACTCTAATAAAATGAAATTTACACTTACACATCTACACTGTGAACAAAAATACATATACTGTAAAAACTGTAATTTTGTCACACTCTTCTATTTCTACATCATTTAAGCAGCTGTCCTTTACATTGTGTGAAAATTTTAATGATTAATGGACTTTTAATGATTAATTTCTTATTATTAAATTCTTACTAATTTTACAATTAACCTATGTTAAAAGTTTGGTGGGTTTTTGCCTTCTTGTGTCAAGATTTTTTAGACCACTACTTTTGCTGGCCAATGCAACATTTATTTATTTATTATTTGTTTGTTTGTTACGTAAAAATGTGAATTCAAACAACCAACAAAACTACTAGGAACACAAAACATGGAGAAAAACTTAAATATTCAAGTTTTACATTTTAATTCAAATTTACTTTAAAATTATTCATGGCTTACCTGAGATTTTAAGTTAACTCAACATTAAACAGTATGTAAACTGACATTTTAAAACAAGAAACTCAACTTTAGGGGTACCCCAAATGGCACAAAAGGCCCTCCGTAACTGGGAGCCTGTGGGTAAAAAAGCCTGGTGGGATTGTCTGATGGAAACCATCCCAGCTAGTGGAGAAACTGTGTAAAAACAAATTCTATACTGTTTCCCTAACAGAGATGCAGACCCAAAAATACCAGTTAGAAGAGCCTCTGACTAAACTAATAACTTTGAGTTGGATGAACTGTAGCATCCTCAAGCTGAGTTAACTCAAGAAAAGCTGCGTAGTGAATTACCTTAACATTTTAAGATGAGCCGATTTTTCCAGGGTTAAAGACAAACAGAACATTCGTTCTCTGGAACAGAGCTGTAGTCATTAGTTTACTAAATAGCTGACTATTGTAAGCTGCGGTTGACTGAGCAATCAAGAAAGGAGATCGGAAATCTGCAGCTCATCCAGATTGCTGCAGTCAGGGTGTTATTAAGAGTCACATGTCAGAGAGGACATATCACAATTCTGGCATCATTACACCAGCTTCCACTCTTTTTTAGGATAGATTTTAAAACAGCTACCGGGGTGTGAAGTCTTGAATTGGCTTCATCATACATTATAGGCTCTCTGTCTCTATTTGCCCTAATAGAGTCGTTCTCTTAGGTCCAGTACTGCAGATCTGCTTAAAGTACTAAAAGACAACAAGAAAAGATGTATTGAGGCAGCGTTTGATTCCATGCATCCAAAAAATGAAAATCACCCATCATCAGCTTTAAAAAGGCAACTAAGGAGATACACAAAATGTTTTTAATGAATTCAGTGTTTCTTGTTTTTAATAAATACTACTATTGCTGTTGCTGTTCTACTTGTTTATTTCTATTATTATTGTTGCTGTTTATTTTACTTATTATTACTGTTATTGACACTAGCCTTCTACTCTTTACTGTTTATATTGTTTACTATTTATATTATTACTATTATTGTTAGAATTCATCCAATTTCCTGATGTTTGTTAGCACTTTACATGAACCCTGTGACATAATATTGACATAACCATGCAAGAAAAATGTCCTGGACAACATCATGCTGGCATGAGTTAAATGTATGAAGAACTTACATGTATGAAAGGCGCTACGTCAATAAATCTAATTATTATTGCTTCATATTTTTGTCAGTGTTTCTTTTGTTTTCTTTGATTTTTTATTCCTTTACAGTACAGTGTAATTCCATTAGACGCTCACTCCATTAAATCTTGGCTGAAGCAGTGATTGATTAGGCTCCAGAGAGCTTTATGTGACAGCACTACTGCAGCTGATTTAGTGAACGCAGTAAAGATGCATTTAAATAAAAGCAGCGAAGCTGTTTGCAAAAAGCATGCAAACAAGAGAGGCAAAAAAAGGGAAGGAATCAGAGGACTTTGGTCAAATGATACTTCATCTTCAAATAACTGGACAGAACAATAAACTACTAAGCTGTTATCATCATCATAGTGTCGTTATTACACTTTTATTAGAGTTCTGCCATTTTCAAGGCCTGAAAATACTCTTTTCTCAGTCACAGATCACTATGGTTCTGAAGAAACTAGTTACATTGAAATGAAGGACACTATTAGAATACATTTAAAACTACAACACACATCTTAATGAAGTCATTGCATTGCAAAAGCAAAGTCCTGTGGTTGGAAAAATCACGTTTTGTTCCCACTCTCAGGTAAACAGTACTGAACAGGCCCTTTTATGTTCTAGTTGTGCGTCATCAGATCATTGTCACTTTCTCAGAAGCTAAGACTGCACTTATCACATTGTCTATAAAGGAGTCTGATAAATACTGCATGTGTACAGTGTACAATGCCTTCCTCTCTATACCAATATCTCCACTGCATGTCCAAATGCATCACAGACATTCAATCGCACGCACACAGTTTGTTTAATCTCAATAGAAGAGCACTGCTAATAGCAACCACACGAGCCTCACAATGCGCAACGCCAAGTGTCAGCTAGAGGGGTATAAAGCTCCCCAGCATTTGGCTGGGAGCAGTGGAACTGTGTGCTCTGGAGTGATGGAGCTCCATCCAAAATACCTTTAGGATGAGTTGGAGTGATCTAGAAGTGATCACCTAACATCAGTACATAATTTCACTAATGCTCCTGTGGCTGAATGCAATCAAATCCTCACAGCAATGTTCCAACATCTAGTGTGAAGCCTTCCCTAATAATATATCTGATTTCAGAAGAAATGCTGATGAGCAGGCGCCTACAAAATCAAAAGCACAAGATAATTACAATTAGAAATACATTCATCAACAAATGTTATATGAATAAAGGCTACTTTAAACAGCCTATTTCAGAAACATGAAATTATACACTAAATGTTATCAACATCGAACTTAGATGGCTGCCTTGCCCTTCTGAGAGAAATGTGTTTGTCTCTGTGAAAACATTATTAATCTTCAAATGCAATGAACCAGCATGGCAATAAAGTGAGTTCACCACACTGTAGGAGATGGATTGGATTGAATATTCAATTTCCTGTGCCTGTGTGCTCGGAGATGATGATAACTATTCGTGTATTATATAATCAAAGGTTAACTACCTTCTTAGACACAGTCATTTATATACAATGAACACGAGTAGGCAGTCGGGCCTTAAATAGTCTTCACAAAGTGTTACAGGTGTTCTTTTCCCAGATTCATGCACATTAAAACTGCCTACAGGGTGGCTGAATTTGTTCATGCATGACCAGCCATTATGACTATTTAACAATCAGTTTAACCTAAAAAAAATGGTTTCTTTATTTTGTTTATTTTGTCAGGGACTCCCAAAAAAAAAAATCTTAAATGAGAAAAGATGCTCTTCACCAGAGTTAGCTAACTACTAATTTCCATTTGGTAGCATATGATCAAGATACAAATAATGTTGTGTCTGATTAAATGAAAGTACTCATGACTGATTTCCTAAAATCCATTCTTTTTTAACTTCACAAGAAGAATCAGAAACGTTTTCAAATCAGCATGCAGCATATTCCCTGATTAATGGCTTTAAATGAAAATGCTGAATGTGCACTGTGGTCCAACTTCAATTCCTCACTCATAACTACATAACTAACATTAGTTTTATAAATTGTTCTAAAGTCTTAAAATGAACCTTTTATTTCTGCCTTATTTAAGTATGTATGTTTACGTGTATTTATATGTCTTGCTACTGTAACACTGCTACTTCCCTTCGGGATCAACAAAGTTCTTTCTGTCTTTCTTTCTATCGTGACTTCAAAAGTGACCTTTGTTACCTTGTTAGTTTAAGCGCCAGGTTATGCACAATTCATCATACATCATTTAAAAGACAAAATGCTTGTTGATGGGAACAGAGGTTTTGACTGGTAGTTCTATTGCAGCAGCTGTCCCTGAAGCAGTGTTTTACTCGGAAATCTATCACAGTACAGACGCAAGATGTTTGGTCTTCTGCTTCACACTGACAAAGTGACAAGTGAACTATAAAATGTTCATAAATGGTTATTAGTTTTGATGTACATTTCTACAAAAACTGTATTTTTTATTGAACCTCACCATTATGTGGAGGCTTCAACTCTTTAAATGGTTCTTCACATTCATACTTTTTTTTTCACAAAAAGCATTCCAAGGGGTTAAACATGTAATATGTTTTGCTTGCCAGTCACATATTACAGATATCATATTATAACAACTCAAAGTTATTCAGCATTGCATAACTTGCCTAAAGTCCATTTTTAAAATTAAGGAGTTTAAATTTCTCTCACAATATCACCAAAAATCAAAATCTTTTTATAGTACATATTGCAATCTGTCGAGTGATGGAAGAGCTTGTGCTTAACCTGTTGTCCTTTGGGTGCCCTCTAGAGTTTACTCCCTCTACATGCTGATTTCCCATGACAGGTCATTAGGTCGCTTACGTTGCACGTGTTCTCTGGATTCTCTCAAAGGAGCCCGAAGGAGCAAAAGTACATCAGACAATGTCATTTAGTAGAAAAACCTGGCAGGAAACAGTGAGCGGCTCATCAACAATATACGACAGAATTAGCATTAATGGGAATAACAATTTGGTGATTCAGGACTTGCTAGGCACCTACTATAGACTTGTGTAGAGCTTTTTATGTCCTTTCGTATCAATCAAGATTGAAATTTTAAACAGGTGTAATAAGACGCTAGCCACACATTTGTTCATAAGTTTGTCCGGTCTCAAATTTCCTATTTCACAACGTGCACAGATCCTAATCAAGGAGACAATAAAGTGGGTTAGCGTA
Organism: Colossoma macropomum; assembly: GCF_904425465.1. NCBI lineage: Eukaryota > Metazoa > Chordata > Actinopteri > Characiformes > Serrasalmidae > Colossoma > Colossoma macropomum. Next base: position 23,899,342 of record NW_023494795.1, on the reverse strand, counting down.
AGCAGTGCCACAGTGTTTGCCCTGTATCAAATGGCCATGCAACTGTTTGCTCTAGCAAAGGCCAGGAAAGTAATGAATGAACCCATTTCTTATTATGGAACACACCTGTATGGACATGTTTGTAATGGGAAACAGTCCTCTCTGATATAAAGGGCTTTTCCATAAATCAATCTCTGCACCTGTGAGATTACAGTGATACTAGCTGATATGATCAGTCCTGATTTCAGTCAAAGGCTCTTGTTTACTTTTAAATACAATCTTGAGTTTAATAAGTCAACACTAAACATTGCTCTTTCCCTGTCCCAGAATGCTATGGCTCTTAATGGCAGCATAAAAGCACACACGCATGTATACTTGTTCCAAAAGCTTTATTTGAGGAGACTAAAAGCAAGTCTCAGGTTTCGGCATCCAGAAAGCGATTATCTCATTAGTCTGCGCATTAGGTATCTTTCAAATGGTCTGCATTTAACCACCATCTGAAAGGCCACAATACTCTTCTTTCCAAACAGCTAACTCCTTTGACCTCGCAACCATAATGCGTTTTCGGGCTAACCTCGGGCCATTTTTGTTCAGACGAGCCTGAGCTGGCTCACGCAATTACCTTTCCTAGCTAAATCAATTAGAGCAGCATTAGTCAGGGCTAAATGTGGCCTGCACCTGCCTCTGCTCTATTTGGGCTTTGAAATGGTGGATATCCGGTTAGAAGGATGATAGATGGATCAGAAAGGGTCATCAGGTTAGCGTACATGATGTGCTCATGCTGCTGGCGCTGTTTTACCATTGCAATTTGATAAGTTTCACAAGAGTGAAAGAAGCAGTACACCGACTTTAACTTGCATATAGTTCTGCCAATTTGACTCATTACTGTCTCTCACTTGCAGTGACACAATTTGCTCGTTCTTCCTTTTGTAGGCTGTAAATATAACACTGTATTGTTGTTGGACTCTTAACTTCTGAGAGTCTGGTCAAAAAGTGGTGGAAAAAACAAGGCATTGTTGGAGGTTCATGATATAGCAGAGAAGTTCCCTGGAGCTTCATCAACAGTTTCTATATGAAGGCCATGTTGGTGGCCCACCAAAAAAGAACAGAAGCCAAAGCAGTGATCGGGGAAAAGAAAGTGGTCAAACGTGAGCCTCCTGATGAAGGCGGTCCTGGCTGAGGGGACTGGCCATTCTTGACAGCGTTGGGTTTGGTATAGATGTAGGGATGGTCCTGATTTTGAAAAGGGAAAAAGTAAACACAGGATTCAATAAAGTGCAACAAATCCATGCAATAGTGAATAACAGGTCAGATAAATAAGTGATATTAAAAAACAATGGAAGTCTTACCACAGGAGGACACATGAGCTGGATGGGGTTTGAAAAACTCTCAACCATAAATTTCTCCCCTTCAGGCTGAAACTGCACATGTAATGATAAGGACAAATAACATTCATCACATCACTACAGATTTTAGAGTATTTTAAGGAGCATGACTTTTGTCACAGCATATAAACTGTAATCAGCGTCACTAGCATTACTACTGAGGGGGCAGGAATCACACTGGGAACTATGGACCGTGATCATTATTAGCCCTCTGAAGTTTGTACTAGGCCCCTCATATAGACACTGACCACAGCACACCCATGAACCCAGAAAGCTCCATATTCATAATGCATTTTATCTTTGACAGAAGGTGGAGGGAATTGGTGATGGGCACCTTTTTCAGTGAGCCAGGTCAGTTGGCACTGCTCACCAATGAGAGTCAACTTTTTTGGCTGCCAAACAGCTCTTTATTCCACCGCACTGTCCATTTTTTGATTAGTGAAGTTAACAATATTATCTGTCATTTGTTTTGCAATAAAACTTTTGTCTACTTTCTAATAAACAAAAACTGCATTGTTATGGTTACGAAATATAAAAAATGTTTATAAGTAGTTTGACTGGATGAATTTCAAGAGGCAGGATTCACAAGACAAGCAGATGAGAAAAATGCAGGCAAAACCATCAACTAGTCATCAACAAACAAGGCCGGTCAGGGTCAAAAATCAGATTAACTAGTGAGGCACCTTGACACTCCGTCAAGAATTAACACAAAAGCAGGAAAGCAGGTGTTGGGAATAATGAGGGGACACAACCGCTTGTTTTGTCTTAACTGGGGGGGGTTACAACTATGATGTACAACTAGACTCCGATTTTTGCTCAGACCAGTCTTTCCCCTTTCTTACTAGAAGTAACTGCTGCAAAGTCATCTTTCTACAGAGGGAAACAGCATCTGATCCTCCAAGCTCTTTACCATTTTGTCTTCTCTTCTAAACCCTCCCACCTCTTCTTCACCCACTTCTCTCACCCCAGAGGATTTTGTCGCCTTCGTTGAGGAAAAGGTTAACAGAATCTGCCAGTTCTTTTCCTCTGTCTCCACTCCTCCCACTCTTCAATCAGTCCTCCCACTGCTCTTCATTTTTTAAAACTTGTTTCCTCCTCCTTCCACAGACAATATCCTACAGCTACTGACATTCAGCAATCCGACCACCTGGCTACTGGACCCCATCCCATCCACATTGCTCCAGACCATCTCTCTGGACTTGCTTCCCTTCATCTCTTCTATCAAAAAAGGCCTCTTGTGATTAGGTCATGTACCATTCTACATAGAAGCTCCATGCAGCAAGATCAGCCAAACCGACAATGGTCCTGATTCTTCTTGACCTCTCTGAAGTCTCTGACATGGTCAATGACAAGAACTTGAAATCACTTGCTCTACATGGAAGAGGTTCTGTCCTGTCTGGACAGGTGCTCCTATCAAGTAACATGGAGAGGTTCCACAGCCATTCCATGTAGTCTCTCCACTGGTGTCCCAGAAGGCTCAGCACTGGGTCCTCTTTTCTTTTTATGCTCACTCTTCCTTGGCGATGTAATATCGTCTCATGACTTCTCCTACCACTGCTAAGCTGATTACACGTAACTGATCCAATACCTCCCACCTTCTGACACTCAAGTTTGCAGTGGCATCTTGGCATGTCTAACTGACATCTCTTCATGAATGGCATCCCCCCATCTGAGGCTGAATCCCATCAAGACCATGCTGCTATACATCCCTTGGAAATACAGGTCCTGACCATGATCTTGCCATATTATCTGAGAGACTCTTTGGTCATTCAACCTGAAGATGCAAAAAGCCTTAGTGCTCTGGATGACCAGTCATTGTTCTCATACTGCAAACCTAACCCTGTCATGCAGGTTTCTCCTCTACAACACTGGAGGATTGGACCCTTTTTTTCTGGGAGGCCACCAAGGTGCTACTTCAGTCTTTGGTCATCTCAAGTCTTGACTATTACAACTTCTTCCTGGCTGGTCTTCCTATGTGGGCCATCAGGCCCTTGCAACTGATCAGAACACAGCAGCTCAGCTTGTCTTCAATCTTACTAAATTAACTTATGCCAATCCACTGCTGTGTTTCCTTCACTGGCTTTCTGACCAGCCCCTCCCTACACCGTGACAATGATCAAAATTCAATCTGTACCTTGAGCCCTTTGAGCTTCAAGTACAGCCTGGCTTGACTGGCCATCCTTTAAAACGCATAGAAGACTAGCATCAAAACTCTTCTGTCTTGGCACCCAGGTGGTAATACTTACTGAAATGTACTGTATTGCACTTATGCTATACAATGCTATACATGGTAAATTTATCTTGCATCAGCCTGTTTGAGACATAAAAATAGTGACTAAACAAGAAAATGACCGTTATTTTTAATTTATTCCTTAAATAGAATTTTCGTATTGGGGTAGGGGTCATTTTTTTGCAGTGGGGCCCATAAGATCCTAGATAAGCCACTGATCTGTGTCTAAGCATCTCTAAAAGAAAAACAATTAACCATGGAGAAATAAACCAGCAAAAAATCATGCTAAAGCAAATGTCACATCTGTAGTTTTATATCTTACGTAAGGACTTGAAATTACATTAGAAAAAGTACTTCTGGCAAAATAGCCCTTTAAACAGGTTGGAAGAGTACATGAATTAATATTAATCTCACCATATTGTTCCAAAGACCCTTAGCCAGCTCTTCATGTCCTTTCATGGTGAAGTGGAAACAGTCTGGGGTGAAGAAACTCATGTCAATCTTTCCGTTCTAACAAGGAAAAAGAGAGGTGTGAGAATGTTATGCTTATCAAAAAGAAGCATTTTTATTCTTTTTATAATAAAAACTATAAGGCAGTGTTCAGAGCTGTCGGCAGTAACCAAGCATAGGATGTTTCTTACAGGGTGCCGTGGAGGGTCAGCATACTTCAGAAATGGCTGAAGAACTACAGCAAAGTCGCTCTTAAAGAAACGGGCACTGTAGAGGAGCTGCTCCAGGGCAGTCTGGGAAAACAGAAAGAAATTCATTTAGCATATTTAGCATATACTTACACTCTGTGCATATGTCCCGCACGCATAAACAGAGTTTGAGATTAGCAATAAATTGACCAAAAATCTCATGTACACAGTGTTTTCTCCTTACAATAAGTATAGAAATAGAATAGAAAACCAGCCAAGACATGAAATTTGTTTCTTTAGTTATGTACTGGAGCTAGAAGGCTAATGTTGCTAATGGAAAGCAATGGAAACTTTTGTCCTTTTTTGTTTTCAGACAATATGAGTTATCTATATTGTCAAAAAAGAGAAACTTTGCTACAGTTTTAATCTATAAGATTTTATAGATAACAGTATGTCACACAGTGTTAGAAATCATAAAAAACAAGTCCTTTAGACATTATTAAAGAACAGTGCTTCTAACTGTTCTCAGAACAGTTAAAGTTCAAGTGTGATGCTTTAGGCATGCAGTCTGCATGGTTCTAAACTTGTTCTATACTTACAAGGTTTCATTACTTGTTAGCTACATTAGCCTTGTAGCTCCAGTGCAAAACTGAACAAGCAAACTATATTCACTAAAGTTGTCTTGACTGATAGGCTGCATTTGGGAAAAGAGGAAAGTTTTTGCTGAACCCTCTCACTTTATAACTAAGTCAGACACTTAACATAGTTAAGGCAAGCAATAACATTCATTAACCAATTCTGCTAAATTAAGCATGTTGTTTGGGGAAGAACGTACACCTGCACAGACACCACCAAGTACCCAATTCTCTGATTAGGGCTTACACACCTGGAACTGGAGGTTGACCTCAATCAGCTCTTTAAGATCAGCAGACCCTGTGGCTGGCTTAACCAGGCAGGAGCAGAAAGACCTGGGGAGCATAGAAGATGAGAGTAAGGGACAGAGACAGGCATGAGTTTCGTTTCACAAAACAAGACTAAATGATCACCACTGGATAAAATTTCAATCATCAACATGGAAAAACTTCAATATGCAGTATAATGCAGTATATACTATTAAATGTCAGCTACATTAGCATATCTTAAACTCCACTTAAGATAATGGAGCTTTGCCTCAACCATAAAGCACAGTAAGGAATAACATATTGTTATCTAGTTAACTTGTTTTATCTATTGCCATCTATTCCCACATCCTGTGTTTGCATTTATATATTATATATAAAGTACTTGTAATAGTAGTATTAATAGTACAGGGAGATTCACTCAAAAGAGGCCCCGAATATTCTGTTGTAACTCCTGTTAGGATGAGGCAATCTGAACCAAAAAAATATGCTACATATCTTGATGTATGTTTAATCTGTTGCATTACATGCGATACTGGAAGTGATCTCCGTTTTCTGCCAGACACATTTTGACGCGGCGCTCCATGTTCCTGAACATATCGGCAAGCATTAGAGAGGTTAAATGCCACAACAGCCTACCTCATCGCTCCGACGTAGGGGCATCCTGGCTTGTTTGAAGCTCCATATACTGAGGAGCACATTGCATGTTGTTTCGTTCAGATTGCTTCGCCCTAGCGAGAGTTATTACAGAATATTTGGGGCATCTTTCGAGTGAATCTCCTTGTATTATTATTTTTATTATTATTATTATTATTATTATTATTATTATTATTAGTTGTAGTATTAGTGGTATCATATAATACAATAATTGTTTATTGACATTATTAACATTCAAATTAATTAATAATAGACTCACGATTTCTATGAATTATTCAAACATTAAAAACTACTATTACTTAATACTATATTTAAGTTGGTAGATTTAAACACAAAAATAATGCAATTGCCGCATATATATACACAGCATTTCACAAAAGTGAGTACACCCCTCACATTTCTGCAAATATTTTATTATATCTTTTCATGGCACAACACTATAGAAATGAAACTTGGATATAGCTTAAAGTCGTCAGTGTACAGCTTGTATAGCAGCAAAGATTTACTGTCCTCTGAAAATAACTCTACATACAGCCATTAATGTCTAAATAGCTGGCAACACAAGTGAGTACACCTCACAGTGAACATGTCCAAATTGTGCTCAAAGTGTCAATATTTTGTGTGACCACCATTATTATCTAGCACTGCCTTAACCCTCTTGGGCATGGAATTCACCAGAGCTGCACATGTTGCTACTGAAATCCTCTTCCACTCCTCCATGATGACATCACGGAGCTGGTGGATGTTAGACAGCTGACAGCTTGCGCTCCTCCAACTTCCGCTTGAGGATGCCCCACAGGTGTTCAGTTGGGTTTAGGTTTGGAGACATACCTGGCCAGTCCATCACCTTTACCTTCAGATTCCTCAGCAAGGCAGTTGTCATCTTGGAGGTGTGTTTGGGGTCGTTATCGTGTTGGAAAACTGCCATGCGGCGCAGTTTCCGAAGGGAGGGGATCATGCTCTGCCTCAGAATGTCACAGTCACCCAGACCATGATGCTACCACCACCATGCTTGTCTTGGTACTCCTCACCAGGGCGCTGCCACACATATTGGACACCATCTGAGCGAAACAAGTTTATCTTGGTCTCGTCAGACCACAGGACATGGTTCCAGTAATCCATGTTCTTGGACTGCTTGTCTTCAGCAAACTGTTTGTGGGCTTTCTTGTGCGTCAGCTTCAGAAGAGGCTTCCTTCTGGGACGACGGCCATGCAGACCAAGTTGATGCATTGTGCGGCGTATGGTCTGAGCACTGACAGGCTGACCTCCCACTTCTACAACCTCTGCAGCAATGCTGGCAGCACTCATGCATCTATTTTCTGAAGCCAACCTCTGGATATGACGCTGAACACGTGGACTCAACTTCTTTGGTCGACCCTGACGAGGCCTGTTCCAAGTGGAAGCTGTGCTGGAAAACCACTGTATGACCTTGGTCACCGTGCTATAGCTCAGTTTCAGGGTGTTAGCAAGCTTCTCATAGCCTAGGCCATCTTTGTGGAGAGCAACAATTCTATTTCTCACATCCTTAGAGAGTTCTTTGCCATGAGGTGCCATGTTAAATATCCAGTGGCCAGTATGAGAGAATTGTACCCAAAACACCAAATTTAACAACCCGGCTCCCCATTCACACCTGGAACCTTGTATCTCTAACGAGTCACATGAAACCAGGGAGGGACAACGACACAACTGGGCACAATTTTGACATGTTCACTGTGACGTGTACTCACTTGTGTTGCCAGCTATTTTTTATGGCTGTGTGTTGAGTTATTTTCAGAGGACAGTAAATCTATACTGCTATACAAGCTGTTCACTGACAACTTTAAGCTATATCCAAGTTTCATGTCTATAGTGTTGTCCCATGAAAAGATATAATAAAATATTTGCAGAAATGTGAGGGGTGTACTAACTGTTGTGAGATACTGTGTGTATATATATATATATATATATATATATATATATATATATATACATATATATATATATATACTACACCACACACACACACACAAATTTTATACTACAACTACTTGTAATAAAAAAATAATAGTTATATAGCATACATAATAAATACATTAATACATTTTTAATTCATTACAATACATATACAATATAATTAATCAATTACTTAATTATCTCTTATGAAAGTTAATGAATAACAAGATTTGATTTGTTGAAGTAATAGTTCAAAATGTAAATGACCAATAAGCCAATAAGTAATTGATCAATAAGCCAATCTGCAAAAAACATCCAGGTAAAAAGCCCAGAGATGTGAAGTACCTCTGGAGCAAACAGCCTGGGGTCGGCTTTTGCACCTCGCGCAGCGTCTCCATGGGCAAAATCTGAACTACATTCACTATCATTCGAGGGACCTGCACAGAAATAAAGATGACTAGGTAAATGTTGTAAAGAAGTAAAACACATGCAATCTAAAAATAGCATGCCACCCCGAATGGTTCATCAGGCCTTTTTGCTCACACTGAGGACACCCAAAAAGATTCCTTATAGCTTTTAAAACACGACAGCACAAAGATATACACGCTGTTTCAAGGCTGACATATAAAAAACTATCAAAAGTGTCATTCTTAGATGAGTCTTAGATGATTTAATAATATTATCAACACAATCTGAGCAAGAAGGCCAGAGTTTTATGGCTTATCTCAAGAGAGCCTTAAAATCTTGCGTTACCTCGTTCATCAGCATCTCCAAGGACACGCTCATGTAGTGAACGAAGTTCTCCACTGAAAAGAGAGACTGGGAATATAAACAGAGGAAAATGAATTAAGATTTGCCCTACAGCTCTCCTGTGTGATAAGTCTCAGTGAAGGACATGCTCTTTAGAACATACCTCCTCAGGGAGGCCACTCACTCATGCCTACGCTTGTTAGGGTGCAGTTTGTTAAGGTTGGGAAATGAATTTAAGCATTTCAGCCTAATATTAGTCATAAAGATAATGAAATATTCTCATAGGCTCTGTCACAAAGAATAGCATTGAGCAAATCAGCATTATTTGAAGATTTTACCAGTACACTTCATTTGAAAAGAAGAAAACAGAAAAGAACTTATTATCTGAGGTAGGGCTGTCACAATCATTGCAAATGTGTCTTTTTTCCTTGTTTTATATTATCATTGATCTAATTATTAACCTCTTAAAATATTATTACAGTATTATTACATACTAAGGCATAAATAAATAAAAAATTTTAAATAAAAGATGCAATACCTGGTAGACCAACATACCTGTCACTATCAGATAAACAGTACTTAAAGCTTTCATCTTTGAGAGAGAGGAGGAGATTGAGCTCCACTCTTTCTTCACAGGACCTCAACATCACTAAATGTTTCTGAGATTACTTGGATTGTGAGAAACAAAAATGTGACCAATGTCTAAGACTGAACTTTCCTTTGAAAAACTAAAAGCAAGCCTCCTGAAAAGAACAGAATCTGTAATAAGGGTACAGGATGGACACACTAACTACTGAAAATAAAAACCTATATTTAGTTATTAAGGCTTCTATGTAATTGTCTGTTCAATATGCCTTTTCTGCTTTTTTTCCCTACCACTGAAAACAATAACTTGTAATAGCCATTTTGGCTGAAAATTAAATAAATCAAGGGTGGTTTTTTTTACTTTTTCACAGTACTGCATCATCACGTCAATAACCAATAAATGCTTACAAATTCATAAAGTAATCAATCACCTTTTTAACAGAGCAATCCAGTTTGATCGTGGAGTTGTGACCATATAATTGGAAGCAAAGAACTGTTGTGTAGTTATCTAAAGTTTCAGTGAAATATGACCTTTAGTGTCACGCTATACTTAAAACACCTCCACTTTCTATCTGCAGAAGCATGAAGACACTACCTTGTCTTTGCAGTAATCGCAGATATCATTCATGCCGATGAGAATGGTCAGCAGTTTCCAGTCCTCGTCAAAGTTAACGCCCTGTAGTTTGAGATAGTGAAAAAAGATCACAGCTTTTTACCTTCTTTATTCTCACAACACGTTACAGAAAATGAGATAACAGACGATCTTCTGGTTTCATCTGCAGTACTAAACACAGATAGGAAGTGTAGCAACAGAGATGGTGATTATTATTATCAGTAAAGAAAGTTCAGGGTTGTTTATATGGGTTTGAGTGAACTCTGACAGAATACTGTGAATTACAAGAGAGTCTGTCTATTACCTCATATGTTTTCAGGGTATCAATCAAATGTCTGGTTTGTCCAGGAAGATTACTTGAAGAGAAAAAAAGCACAAAGATAATACAGAAAATCAAATCATAAATGTATTATTTATCTAATGACAGCATAAATCAGAAAATAACACAGAGAGAATTTAGAATACGCTTCCTTCAACATCCACACTAGACACTCTACCTCAAAGTGTTAAAGGGCCCATATCATGGACAACTGAATTTTCCTCACTGTTTTTAAATAAAAGCGTTTCATGTAGCATGTAAACACTGTTAAAGTTTCAAAAGGTGTCATTTACTGCTCAGGATATACAGCCTACAAATACGAATCTGCGAAACAGCTTATTGAATTTTTGCTACACCACAACTACACAGACATATTGCTAGCAGCTAAATTGCTCACCAGTCTTTCATTCCTCTTATGACCTCAGAAACCCTCATCCATGAATAAGACAAAAATGTCCAAAAGTATACAGACATCCTATCTAATTAGTGAATTCAGCTACTTTGAGGTGTGCACATTGCTAATACAAGTGTTCAATTTTGCACACACAGCTTGCAAAACCTCCATCTGCCCATAGAACAGGACTCTCTGGAGCAACCATACGTGGACACAATGTCAAATGCTAAAAGTCAGCTGGAGGAGCATAAAGTATAAAGCCCCCCCAGTATTGGAACTGTGTTCTGTGGAGTGATGGAGCTCTATCCAATGCTTTTGGGATGAGATGAAGCGATCCAGAACTAATTATCATCAGTACTTGACCTCATTATTGTTCTTGAATGCAATTAAATCCTCACAGCAATGTTCCAACATCTAGCCTTCACAGAAGAGTAGAGGCTGTTACTGCAGCAAACAGAAGGACAAATTCCCTATTTACAGGGAATTGATTTGATTTCAGAAGAAAACACTGGATAAGCAGGTACATACAAACGTTTGGACGTTGTATAAATCTGAATTATAGCTCTAAAAGTCCGTTGAGAATAACAGTTTCCATAGTGATACGTACAAAGTGTTGTGCCCTGTCACAGCGAGGTTAAAACCAGTCTCACTGAGAGGAGCTGGGGTTCCATGGACAGTTTTGGTTGGAGCAGGACCCACTACACTGGGGTTGAACAGTCTGATGATGTCTGCAACACAAAGCAAAGCTGAGTCATTCTCATGAAATGGCCTCAAAACACGTCCATAAATATTTGAGTGTCATAAGCATCATGCATACACACAATATTCATTTAGTAAATCGGTTAGATCTCTATATGGCACAGCAAAAACTTTGGTCATTTTGTAATCTTTTTTGCCTTTTTAATCAGAAAAAAAATGAGTTAGCATTACTTTTAATTACTTTTCCTTGTAAATTAAAAACAGGTGAACCAAAACAACAAGATGTTCTGTGGTACAAGTAAAAAGAAAACCTCAGGGGCTGTCAATGTAGAGGTAGTTTGATAAAGTAGCAAAATTCAGTAATAGCTTTAAAACACTTTAAAGACTACAGATTGCGAAAAGAAAAATTGTGGAAACAAAATTATTTGCAGATTTATCTTCAAGCCTTACTGTGTTACCATAGTGAGATTAAATTTTTGTCATTTTATTTGACTGTAGTTGCCATGTTCGTGAGAATAACTATGTACCTGGAAGACACCTGTACATTTATAGACCCTTTGATATACAATATGAGTCTGTCATAAAATTCTAGAGGCAATCACGGTATTATATATTTATAATGTTATTCAAAGTAGAATAGGCGTGCGATCATAATCAAGACTTTCTATTGTATTTAGCTCAGTATTGCGACTGCACTGACTGTGTTTTGTATTCAGTTTATGATCAAGTGTCCTGGGACTGCAGATTGAAAAAGGGGCAAGTTAGCTAACTCTGGTGCACAGCATCGTTTCAGAATAAACAGGGCACACCAATGTGAAAATATTAGGCCAATACTGATATCATTTTATGGACATACTTTCCAATGGTGAATATATGTTCATACCAATACATAAAGATTTATAAAATTAAAAATTGAGATTTCGTCTATCTGAATTAGTGTTATGGAGAAATCTGACAATTATTTCTTGAGGGTTAAAAATGCAGTAAAATGAACAAAATGCAGCCTAGCATCACCTGAACTGATGATGTATTTGTACAACAAATTGAAATATCAGACAGATGTTTTAAGCAATAATCTGCTGATACCAAAATTATCCTGATACCTCTGTGCATGCCTATAAAAATTAACTATATATATTGAATAAGCCTCAAAAGTACTTACTTGCAAGTGTTATAACATCTTGGAAAGTTCCATAGCCACCAATGCTACAAGAAATATTCCACAGTCAATTAAGTGTCAGAATAAATCATGTCATTTACAAGGAATAAGCAAGATCATCATGCATACTGAGATACAGGACAATGTAATATTTACCTCCATGACACATGACGAAATTCAATAGGTATACCAAGGACTGTGGTTGCATTCGCCCCAATGGCAGTCTGTAACACAGAGTAAAAGTAAAATCACCTTTCTAAAAAACACCTTAAACAGATATACAAAAGCTCCAGGATCAAAAACTACTTTAGCACAGACAAACTTACAGAACTGCAGATGGACTTTATAGTACATCCAGGATCTACAGTGCTCAAAAGATGTCTTGAGACACTCTCTGAATACAATTTAGGTCTTGTTTTTTTTTATTTATTAGGCCAGGCAAGGAAAGTTTATTAATTTATACTGCCCCTTTTATTCACTGCAGTCATATAAAGTGCTTTACTAATGAGAGAATACAAAGATAATTCAAATTAAATCCTAAAAAATGTGCAGAACAGAAATTAAACATAATTAAAAGCAACAGATTTAAAAACAAGCAATGAAAAATTTAATTAAAAAAACATTTTAAAAGTTACATTAAGATAGTAAAGTGCAGTTACAGGAGAGAAGTGCAGTAGAGCTAAACAGTGTTTTAAAGTGAGCAGAAAGCTGCTCAAAAAGGAACATATTCAGCCCAGATTTATAAGTGTCTAGTATTGGGGCTTTCCATGTGCTTCAAATAAGCCAATATAGTGATAATATATAAAAATCACTTAAAACAAGTAAAAAAAAAATGACTTTATTGATATTTGAAATATAATTGACATACTGACTGGATCATTTCACTTGCCAAGATGGCATTATTTGCCATGTACTGGTAGCCAGTGTAAGGATTTCAGAATGGGGTGATGTGTTTCCTTCTTTTACTCCTAATGAGAACTTTGCATTTTGAATAAACTGAAGCTGTTTGACTGTCTTTTCTGGGAGTCCAATAAGGAGAACATTACAGGAATCAATCCCGCTAGAAATAAAGGTGCGGATGAGTTTCTCCAGGTCTGCTTTTATCAGAAAATCTAATCTTGTAGATGTTCTTAAAGTGCTAAAATGCTGATTTAGTAACTGCTTTGACACAACTGCTAAAACTGAGATAAGAGTCCATCAGTATACCAAGGTTACAAGCTAGTTCTCTCATTACTTTCCAAGCTAAAGTTACCTTTAAATTAAGTTTATCCATTACAGACCAAAACTCAAAACTTTCCATCACCTCAGTTCATTTTTTATGCTTGATTTTGGAAATTACAATGTGTCTAATCTTTCTCACAGACATTTTATTATCAAGAGACAATGTTTTTAGACAGATTTAGATATTTGACAATTCAGCGCTCTTTATATGGTTATATCTTTCAGAATGTTAATGAAGTTGTGTGTTAGACTGGTGGCTAGCATTGGATATCCGTGGTTTAACATCTGCATTTGGTTTAGGGTCTCAGCATTTGTTTTAAAATGGAGGGTTAGGTGAAAGATTTCTTGTTTTCTAGTGTTCAACTGGACACAAAGTACTGATTAATAATTAATAATATAGCTGAAATTATGAGCTATTGAATATGGTAAAGCACAATTTCCATAAAAACCAACAAACTAATTATTATTATTATTTTTATTATTATTTTATGTATGTATGTATGTATATACACAGCTGCTGTCAGAAGAAAACCTTGTATCTTTTCAGTTTTTGACATCATTTGAAAATGCCTGTTGCTCTTTACACTGTGTGTAAATTTCATGATGAATGGACCGAAAGAAACGGCCCAAAATGACTTGGAAGAAAGTCTGGTTCCACTGACTTAAATTAAAAGTAAAGTATGTTTTTACCTTCTTCTGTAAAAGTTACCATTTTGGAGATACAAGGTTTTGTTCAGCAGCGATATATATATATATATCCAGTCACCAACAGAACAGGGTGCAAGTACACACATTATCATTACAAAACACTGTTACAGTACACGTAACTTTACTACCCACACCTGCACACCTCATGTAAGAAAGCAGCGGACATACTTTATTTGCTATCATTTAGTGTTTCTTTTCAATCTGTCTACATAATTGTTCTGCTCCATTCAGAACTACTGTATTGTGGTAATCAATGAACACTCTTCTGTGCTGTTGTCATATGAATGGTGGGTTTGACAGATGGTTTACTGTGAAGAAACACAAATGTGATAGGATCAGAGCAAAGGAGGGCAGAGGACCACACTCACCGTCAGTGAATCCCCAAGAGCTGCGATGACTTTGATGTCTGCTGCCTTAACCAGCTCAACTACAACACAGAGGAACCAAGTCAGAGAGATTCTGTGCCAAAACATTTAGAAAATACGCTTAGGTCAATTATGGTACACTGCACATCCAAATGTTTAGGTATTAATCACTTTTCTGAAGCACTTTTTAAACATCACAGAGTGTGCTGCTGCTAGATCGACCTTGATCTGCTTATCCTGGTCACCTGCAATCCGGACCAGTTTGGCCACCATGTGACCACCTGTATGTGCCTTTGACTCACTACTACTGTGTCCAAAAAAAGCATGAAATCATGCCTCTTCACCCTCCTAATAAGACCTCAGCTGGAGGTCAAGGAGACTAGTAAATAGCCCATCATCACTTCTTCTTCTTCTACAGACTGGGCTGGTGCCGGCGGTTCCCTGCACGGAAAAAAACAGTCCTCACTCAGACGTTTTACACCCGTCGCACACTGTACTGACCTCCTTACCTGTTCATACTGACACATCCTCTTAGCAATCATGAATTAAACTCTCAATCCATACAATTTCTTGCAGGCTTTGGTTTCCTCTCCTTTTGCATTTTTGTCATTGAATATTTATTATCCAGTTACTTTTCACTGTACTCATCTGTTTTATTGCTCCATTACTGTTCTATTTTGATGGGTTCTCCTTTGTTCCTCACATATTTTTTCCTCTTGTTTTTAGGACGTTTTTTTTCCTTTCTTACTCACTCGGCACCTGGAGTCAGATTTCCATAAATCTGCTTTGTGACAATGGCAGTTATGAAAAGCGCTGCACAAATAAAAATAAACTGAGAACAAAATGAGGAATGCAATATCGAATAAACACCAGTGTTTAAAGCCTAAACTGTGCATCATTCTTTCTGGAAAAAAAAAGTGTTTTTTTTTTTTAACATTGGTAAAAAAGCTCTACATAACCCTATAGGTCAGATTCCCAGTCATTCAGAGTGGTTTGATGTGAAATGCTCCGTTGTAGAGAAACTTACCAAGTCAGAATTACTCACAGTGGTGGGCATAGGAAACAGACATTTTAAGTGTTCAATGCCTTACAAATAGGCTACCTGACACCAGAGCCATTGTTTTTTGATCATTTTGAGATGACCTTTTGGCCTACCTTTGTGCCCAAGGGTAGGCTAAAAAAAAAAAAATTATAGGACTTCCATTACAAAATAAGGCTGTGGCAGAAGGACAGCAACCCAATACTCTCTTAGATCAGCAAGCTTTACTCAAATGCAGTGTTTGCCCTTGTGGATTATGGATATTGATCCATGTATTGATTCCAGAGCAGCTTACCTGAGGTAGGTATGGAAGTAGAGGGAGTCATGTCAGGACACCAGAAAGGCGGGTGTTTAAAACTTGCTGGCCTGGTTTTCTCAGGATACTCCTGTGAAAGGTAATACAGAAAGAGAAGAACACAGCAGTACATAGGTGGAAATGCCATTCCATCTATTTACCTGAAAGGAACGTAACACATCAGCACATTATTCAAATAAATTATTTTTAAGCAATGCCACAGAAGAGCCACCCTGAAGAGCCTTTTTTAATGTTTTGTTATTTAAAAACTCAATGGAAACCACTTAACTGATTAAGGTTTAGGGAACCAAAAGTGGTTCTTTGTTGGAAATGCTTTAAAGAAACCTTTTTGGCATTTGTACTTTTAGGATGTGGGACCATCAGGTACTTAGAAAGGATTAACAAAGATCCACTTTTTTCAATTCATCAACACTGAAATAATGTTCAGATAGTTTAGTTGGTTAGCCCGTACCAGAAATAAGAGATGGCCAAAAACTCAATCCAAAGAAATACATGACCATACCTTCTTGAGGGCTTCCTCACTGTAATGCCGAAGTCCTTCTTCATATTCCCATCTCCAATCGTCCCCTTGAGATAAACAGCAAGATGCCTTGATGCCTTAGAAAATTCCCACCATTTACCCACTCATACAAGGCCCTGACCACACAAAAGGCCATGGCACTGACCGTCAGCTGACATAGGACCAAGCAACAGTAACAGAACTAAATTGTAAACAGAAGCCTCAGATATTACATCAGTGTCCATCTTCAACCTCCATTCAGCTCTCACATCCCAGGCCACTAACTCGCTGTTTTAGGCTACATAGCTGTGTGGTGGGAGCTATGCTTTTTGTGGCCTGTGTCCGCCCAGCTCTGGCCGCTTCCAGCACTTACCTTTGACAGGGCAGGAGACTAACAGGCAGGTTGCCACGGCGATCAAAAGCCACTCCATGGTGGAGCGTTTCCAAGCTGGGCTCGTACAATGGTTGTGCATGCAGGGGAGAGCGGGGCCATTATATCAGGGCCCCCTTATCTCGCCCACCCAAAACAGCTGAGTGACAAAGTTCAGGCCCACTGAGATAAAGCACGCCACAGCGACACACACAGCCGCCACTGCGCCATGGGCCATTCACAACTTCGGATAGCTTTAACGTACACCGGGTGACAAACACAAGCTCAGTCCAATCATATGCCCTGGAATGTCACAAAAATATTTTCCAAAAACAAAGCCCCAGAAAACTCAAGTTGTGTCCACATATTGAGTGTTTGTCAGATTATTTTTCAGTTTTGAGCCAGTACAGTCTCCAAAATTATAAGACTATGAAAACAGTGCACTGATGCAGAGCCCATGGATCTTTTTTATTAGTTTCTTATGAATTATAAGAATAAATTATAATTATAAATACCACGGTAAAAATGCGATGTGAATTTTTTGGCCATACTGTGTGCCGCTGTCTGTTAGGTCTGATAAATGAGTATTCTTACCGGGAGCGCTTCAAATCTTTGATGTGTTAAAAAAAACACCAGATTGTTTACAAGAACAGGACGTATTCTGGCAAGTTTCAGCATGAATTGCAAGATTCAGATTTCTTTACATCCTATACAGTTAACTTCTTTACAAAGTTTATACATCAAACGTTACTGTATTGCTATATGTTCAGACGTTTCAGCGCCAGAATCCACCCTCTAAAACAATCAAAAGTTCTCCACATGCTCAAAAAAAAATAAAAGCTCAATTTGTCTTGCATATTCTAATTTCTCCATTCTCTGTGCTACAAACCACAAAAAATAACTACTGAGAACAAAATACTTTTAACAGCAATCAGTAGCCCTAAAACAGATGACTTCATACTAAAAGGGATATACTGTGGTGAGAACAGTCCTTCATCTTTCTTTTAGAATGAAGACAAAAGCTCATAGGACACTTGCAGTTTGAAAAAGACTGAAAAACAGATTAAATCTAATTAGGTTTGGGAACTTTTCCAATAAACTCGTACTGAACCATTCAGCACTTTTCCATTAGATCATGACAGAGATCATTAAAGGTAAAAGGCAGAAACAGTGTTAAGTGATAATTCAAAAGATTAACATTTGTGACCATCAAAAACCTTCAAAACGCCACTATCTGTGCTGCTAAGCGAACACTTACTGGTCAAAGAGGCTAGATTTGTGTTTTTTCTTATGCGCCAGCTTCAGACCTCAATTACACTAGTGCACTGGCAAACAAGGTAATTATCATTTACTATTATAAATTAATTTGCAGACAGAGTGTTTGAAAAATATGATAACGAATCAAGCATGTCTGCCAACAATCCACTCCAGTCAGCAAAACATGTGATAGCAAAACATGCTAGTCCTTTTTTTGTAGTTGATAACTTGAGTTCCAGTGTGTTTTCACTTTTTATTCAGCAAAGGCGTGAGACAAGGGTAAATCGGCGTGAACCAACCTGCTCTTAAAAGAACCATTTGAAGTGGTGCAGGGGAACATAACAGAAGCAGGTCCTTGGCTTCAAGCACAGTGGCTAATGAAAGTAATAGTCCTGTACTTTACTTACAACCCCAAAGAGTGAGCACTAATTAGCACAAATAAATGAAGCTTCAGCTGGTGATACCCTGAGCCACACGCTTTAGAGACAGCAAGTTAGTCCTGTGTTTTTGCCCTCCATTTTGTTTCTGCCATTTTCCAGCCACAAAGCTCAAGTCCACTGGAGAGCAACATGAGAGTCTAGACAGTTCCTGTTTCATTGGAACACTAGGGAGAGGTTAAATCCGGTAGCTGGGTGGAGGCAGCTGCTGTAGCTGTCCTAGAGAGCAAACTCTTGAACCACCAGCCCAGGTCCCAAATGTCTGTTGGCTCAACACAACCCAGCTTTAGACCCATATTTCACTCCTGATCAGCCTCAGGGGCAGCCTGCTCTGGTTGGGCTGGAGGTCTTGGGGGTCCTGGGGGCACCCTCGGCACGGCTTGGTGCTGCCTCTGTCGATATGCAATAACAGTGCCCAAAAGTAGAGCTATAACAGTCATGAGGTAGAGATCCCACTCCGGACCCAACAACTGGTCCAGATCCACCTGAGAAACAAGCTCCTTCAGCTGTGAGGAACAAAAGAGTGGAGAAATCTTTTACAATTTTTTTCCCAAAACTGACAGGGTTCACTTTAAAGGGGAATTCATGCCAGTACATACATACACCATATGGACAAAAGTATTGGGACAGCCCTCCTAAATATCGAGTTTAGATGTTCAGGCAAAAACCAGGAGAACAACATTGTGCCAACTATAAAGTTTGGTGGAGGAGGGATAATGATATGGGGTTGTTTTTCAGGGGTCAGCCTAGGCCCTTTAGTTCCAGCGAAGGGAATATCAAGAAATTCTGGACAGTTCTACGCTTCCAACTTTGTGGGAACAATTTGGGGAAGGCCTTTTCTGTTCCAGCATGACTGTACCCCAGTGCACAAAGCAAGGCCCATAAAGGCATGGATGGCTGGGTGTGTTTGGTGTGGAAGAACTTGACCGGCCCACACAGAACCCTGACTTCAACCCCATCAAGCACCTTTGGCATGAACTAGCACAGAAATTGCGAGCCAGGCTTTCTCGTCCAACATCAGTGTCTGACCTCACAAATGCTCTTCTGGATGAATGGGCAAAAATTCCCACAGACACAACCCAAAATCTTGTAGAAAGCCTTCCTAGAAGTTTGGAAGCTGTTATAGCTGCAAATGGGAACCAACTCCATGTTAATACCTATGGATTTAGAGTGGGATGTCATAAAAGCTCCTGTGGGTGTAATGTGTAGGTGTCCCAATATTTTTGTCCATATGGTGTACATATGTGGATGTGTGTGTACATATTATATATGACTATTGCATATAACACATGAAGGACAAATCATCCCCTGACATCAAGTTATTCATATAATCTCATGCTGTGACAACATCTTAACATCATCTGAGATGTTTTTTTATTTTTATGCATTTTTGGACTCTTTATCTAGCAAACAAAATGTTCTCCAAAGCCAAAATCTAATTTGGTTCTATAAGTCTGTGAGTCGATCAGCACTTCCAATACACAAAAAAGGACCAATCAGGTTCTGCTTCTTTGTTATGTCGCCGCACTGCTCAGTGAAAAAAGGAGCACAAGTGGGGGAAAAGAAAAAAAAAAATTAAGAGAAACTTCAACATGGAGGATTTCACTGGTGAACTCACGAAGGACAACAGTACAAATTACATGCAACTTAAATCTTTTTTAATTGTTTTAAATCTTGCTGAGAAGTTTTATTTTCATTGTTAGCTACTGCGCTGACAATGAAAACAACGCTAGCTTGCTCATTTTAGTCTGCCAGCTAATGCTAACATTAGAAGGCCAGCATTAAAGGATACGTTTGGGTTTTTTTGAAAAAAGGTCATTCTAACAGTTACCCCTGTATTAAAATATTCTGTGGAACCAGCGGCTTGCAGATAGACAGAATTATAGTGCTTCGTTGAAAAAAATGAGCCAAAGCTATAGGGCTCAGAATCTGCCAACTCGATGATTTAGATGTATTTTATGAAACTGAGATGAAACAATCATTTTTAACTTTTTGTAAAAACTGAGTTGTTGCATTGTTTGAAATGTTTTGCAATAACTTGACAATTATTGGATTAATAATTGATTAATTACAATTAAACATAATTTCTAAGTTTGTATATTTGTATAACGAAGTTTACAAAACAGTGAAACATGAAAACATGTTGCTGAAACTCTGCCTGTCTCCTTGCAGTTCTTTAAAAACTCTTATTGTCTTAAATTTTACAAAGATTAAGCCTTAAAAGTAATTAGTGAACATTTGAATTTGAATGGGGTCCTAATTACAACATAAATATTAATTTAATTCATTCATACAGCTTTTTTCCTCTTCTTTCTCCCAAAATAAAACATCTTGGCTCATTAGAGTCACATTTCTGACATAAAACAAAACCTCATACTGCCTTTAGACTGACTGGCTACAATTACTTGCTGAGACAGCTCATTACAGTAGCTGGGTGCTGAGAAACCTAAAAGGACACTTACCTATTGGGTTCTATCTAAAACTGACCTCTGCACTGAACAAAATATTTAGCACTGACGTTTGTATTTAAACAGCAATGCTTTTTTGAATAAGAAAAAGATGATTTGTCCTAAAACAAGAAATATCAAAAAGAAATTAATTAAAATAAATGTCAGAAAAATGCCATAAAAGGCAATTAATTTCACTTCCTGATAATGTAGACACTATCTTTTAAAACAAATTATGTGTAACCCGTTTGTGTTCCTTGGAATCATCAGACCTTATAATTCCAAGCAGAAAGTGAGTTTTTAGGATTAGAAGATTCTGTCTGCATTTGACCTGTTCCAAAAAAACTCATTTACATATTTGATAGAATTTTGATACTGTACATTTAGAATACAGTTAGGGTGTCTGTCATTTTCATGTATGACACAGACTTGTTCCACATATCAGTTTCGCTATCTAGAATGCAAAATCTTTAAAGCTCAATCTCAAAACTGCTCAGAATGCAGACAGAACCTTATAATTTCAAGCGGAGGAAATGACTCTGACACTGCACAGAACGCGTGTGTGTGTCTTACATTAAGCTCTTGCAGGTACTGCAGTGTGTAGACGAGGCCCAGTTTGCACAGAGCCAGGAACACAGGTACCTGCGCATCAGGACTGGCCTCTGCAGCCATGTCATAGAAACGCTTAGCCAGGTGGATGTCCTGCCAAAGGAAACAGTCAGCAGTAAGCACATTTGTACTTATGTGTGAACACCCAGAAATCAGATTACGATGTGGTTATTACCCGTTCCTCTATAATAAGCTGGCCCTATTTGTATTACAGTGCTTTCTTTATTAATGAGGAATTCCACCAATTATTTCAAAATGTCTGCATATTTAAATGGCTAAAATGCAAAAAGGTTATTCAGACTGGTGTAAAGTGAAATGCTCCGTTCTAGAGAATATGGAGAGATACATGCAGAGTGCTGTGAGGCGACCTAATCCCCAAAGAAAAGAAAAAAAAAATTCTGACTTATCACTATTTTACCGTTATCAACTTTACAAGTAGAAAGAACACACACACACACACACACACCACACACACACACACAAAATTAAATAGAGAGGAGTACAAAAAGCCAGACACAAACAGAGCAGCCATTTGCATGGTGTACATCCTGCCCTTAGTTCCTACCAGCACCACTGTAAAGAAATCTCAGTTGGTAAGTTTCTCTACAGTGAACCACTTCACATCAAGCCACTCAGAATAACTTTGTTTACATCCCTGAATTATGTGGAAATTTACAATAATTGCCGGAATGATCAATGTGGATAAATATTTGACTAGGGGAATCTGCATGTACCTGTTTAATGCCAAGGCCTTTCTCATGCATGTAGCCCAAATTGAACATGGCCTGGGCGCTGTGCTGCTGCTCTGAGGCCAGTCTGTAGTGGATGACAGCAGTCTCGTAGTCCACGTCAGTGCCATAGCCATAGAAATGATAATCACCGAGCTTAATTCTCGCTACTGTGTAACCTGTGCACAGCCAAGAACCACACAAATACCACAATGTTAAACAGTGACACACAAAGCAAAAATAAAGAGCTTTAGTGAGGCAGGGATTTGATCAACCACATATAATACATTCTGTGCTTGAAGCTGTTGCAAAAGCATAAAGGAAAGAAAACAATAAAAGTTGAGCTAAGGAGACATATCCAACCTTGGGCCGCTGCCCTAGTCCAGTGAAGGAGAGCTCGAGGGTAGGTTTCATTTTCACTGAAGATCCGGGACTGTCCTGCAACATGCATACAAGTACATCAGGGCTTTATCCACACACAGTGTGCTACTTTAGCTAATAAGAGATGAGCACTCATAACACAGGCCAAATGTTTCCATAATTTTTGCTTTAGCACAAGCAGTTTCTTGAGAATATGCTGTGAATCCATGTTTAAAACTGTTAAAAAGAGCAGCTTTGAAGTGAAAACTGAATAGGAGGAGACAGGATGCAGTAACGGCTAGCTACATCAGGTTTCACTTCATTACTGCACCCTGGCCTGAAAAAAATAAACAAAACTTCTAACAACAAAGTCAACACATTTGGGACTCTGCTGACCCCTGGTGGTACCATATCAACTCACTCTGGTCAAGGATGAAGGCCACGTTGCTCTGTGCGACCTCATAGCCCTGTTCTGCCAGCAACAGATACTGCACCAGTGCAGAGTCCATGTCACCCTCCTTAAAGCTGCCATAGGCCCCCATGAGCCTCTCTGACCAACGGCCTCGCTCACACACATTCTTAAAGAGCTAAATACAATAAATCAACATGGTGTTAACTTTCAAACCAGGAAAATAGAGAGAAAAAGCCATAATTATTTGAGTCAGTGGATAAGTCCTTACCTCCACTGCAGTGTGGCAGGAGCGCATCACTCCTGTTCCAGTGGCATGCATCTGGGCCAGGTTATAGAAGGCCAGAATATGACCAGCCTGGGAGGCCAGGTTGAAGAACTTCAGAGCCTGCTTATAGTCACGCTTCACTCCAATTCCATCTGCGAGTCAGACAGACGTACACACAGAGAAAAGAAATGAATCATAAAAAGGATTCATCCATTTGTTTTTCATTCCAACTCCCACTGCTAAGAAATGACTCAGCAGACAAGCTCAGCTGTCACCAAGTTTGTATCAGAATGTGGATTCATGTTCCTCATAGTAACAATCACCTAGACAACGAATAAGATAATTATAAAGGGTAAAGTTGATGCAAGGGTAAAGACCACAAAATATATAATGAAGCACAAGAAATGCAGGCAATTTCTGAAAAACAAATAAACATAGGATTCAAAGTGAAAGTAAAGCAGAAGTGGGTGAGATACCAATCTCACACTTTTACAGACAGGCACACACATACTCACTGTAGTACATGGTTCCCAGCTGTAGTTGTCCATCCACCCAGCCTTGTTCCGCAGCTTTCTGAAAGTACTTGAGTGCCAGATCATAGTTCTGCAATAACAAACACCAAAACGCACTATAATCCTTAACTTCACCGAATCCACAATAGATAAATACGATTATGTATTTGGGTACAGGAGTCGTAGACTATTCACTTTACGAGCACATGAAAAACAGCCTAACACAGTAAGGAATGTAAGCTGCACTTGGTAATGAAATACAGAGAGGTATCAAACAATATAACTCACCACAGGAACACCCCTGCCATACAGGTAGGCCATGCCAAGTCCACTCTGACCAACTGGGTTTCCCTAAGATTTCACCGTGTACAATTTTTAATTAGTTTGAGTACAGTCATAAACAGACAACAAAACACAGATGCTAATAACTCTCTTGGTACGCACTTGTTCTGAAGCCTTTTTGAAATAATGCAGAGCGGTCTCATTGTTCTGGGGCAAAAACTCACTGCCTTCCGAGTACATCTGAAATACAGATTGAAAATACTGACAACAGTGGCGAAAGACAAAACATTACATAACGACTGTAAGACAGGTCATGTTACCTTTCCAAGGAAGGCCATAGCATGTGTGTTGCCTGCATTGGCAGCCTGATTGAAGTATTCATAGGCACGCTAAAGACAAAATGGTAAGAGATATCAATATCATTGTGATATTAAAACAGGATAAACTACTGGGAGCTTTAAAAAGAATTAAAAGTATTACCTGATGATTCTGCTCCACCCCTCTGCCTCCATGTAAGTGCAACTGTCCTAAACCCACCTTAGAGAAGGAAAACAACAAAAAAAAAGCACAAAAGATAACTAATCTGAATACTATAAATAGACAGCACTGATAAACAGGTTCAGAGACAAAGTATATGCATGATAATAAACTAGCCACTTTATCTGAAAATTATGCTAGGGGAGGGCTAATAACACAAAGAGATGATATAGTCACATCCCTTAATCAAACTACACGCTGTGCTGATTTTCTAAGTGAAAAAAGCTATCATCTTCTACAGGGAACAACCTTATACAGAAATTTCCTGCAAAATTTAGGGCACAATTTCTGGTTACTTGCTGGGTTTAACACCAAAAAATACATAACATAAATTATAAGATGTGCCATAAAATGTGACCTCTGCAAAAGTCCCCCCCCCCAGCATATTAAATTCTGCAGATAGATAGCAATTGTGCATTAAAATGTGCAGAAGTGTGTTCTCCGTTGAGGCTGAATACTACTGCAATAAAACGTTTGCAATTTATTCATTTTACTGCATTTGTAATTCTACATAAGTGTTACATTTATCTGTAACGCTAAGCCATGTGGATTTAATCTCAATTTCTACGCTTTTAAGTGTTTATGTATCGGCATCGGCAGAACGTAAATCATTTGTGTATCAGATATCGGCATCGGCTCAGCATTCCTGTATCTGTGTATCCTTAGTAATTACATCATCAGATTTAGACAGCATCGCAAACAGATGGCAACTCTATATTTCAAGGTGAACTATAGAGTTGAGAGTTGGGACAGAGACAGTACCTGGGCTTGCACGTCTCCTTTCTCAGCCAAAAACTGGTAGTACTGGATCAAGTCCTCCTCCAGCATGGCACTGGGGGAACCAGGGTTTTCCAATTCATCCAGCAATCGAATCCTCTGCACTGCACTGCCCCCAGTCAGGGACACATCACTGGCCACTGCCACACAAATTCCATTTTTAACTGCCAAACAGTGTGATTTATATTGCAACATAATCCATCAGCGAATTCAAGCAAGTCCAAGTCTGAGCCAAAAGGTTCTTACCATGATTAGCCACCAGTCTGTAGTGAGTGAGGGCAGACTCACAGCTCTGAGGGACTCCAACACCTCCCCAGTATCTGTAACCCTGCACACAAACATCACACCATGCATTTAACAACCTTGATTTGTTCTTGGCTGTTCTGTAGCAGTCATGAAACTACAGAACCAACACTAGCAAACAGTATATTATTAAAGGTACATGTGTCACCCATAATTTTTGTTTCAAGGACTGGGAAGATTTACAAGCTTCAAATACTCTACAGTCACCTTCACAACATTTGGAATTATATTTTATAATTACTTATAACTTTAAAGCTGTTTGTTACTGCAGTTTACAATGTATGCAATGGACAGCAACAATGTATTAAGAGATAAGCTGAAGCCCAGCTGCTCAGGCAACATATGCTGCTGTGACACAATGTGCAATTGCTGCCCTCTTATTCAAATACAGCTTTTATGAGTCACTTTGTACAGCGTTTATGGGTTACATATCTAAACACTCATAGTGTAATGAAGCAGTGAGTGCAACATGCAGGCTGAGCTACAGACAGTGAAGGACTGATGAGCTTTTGGAGCATCTAAACACAAGGAGGTCCACGATGGAAGCAGCTTGGCAGGTACCCCGGTGCAGTCTGTCCTCCAAAGAACACTAATGTAGTTCAGTGTTTTTTTTTTCCCCAAAGATGGTACATTCTCGAACATCAGGGTTACTGAGTGCAGGAGAAGCCTGTAGCCCTTTAACGGTCACCAAGAGTTCTTTGGGACTTCTTTAAAGACACTTTGGTGTGCTCATTTAATCCTACCTCTAGGGAGACTAGGACCTGTGCTCAGAGTCCTCAGACTCAGAGTCCTTCTTTAGAAATTGACTTGTTAACCTTTTCAAGTCTTACGAGCTTCATCAAGCTTTCTTCAGAGGTCCACTGAAATCTCTTTTGATCAAGCCATTTTGCACTTTTTTTTGACAGACTCTCAAAATCCACACATGAACTGCCTGGAACATCTGATTCCAATTACCTTTATTTCAAGAGTTAGACTAGTTAACACACTTTTTCTTTTAACGTCCTTGCTTGTTTAAACAGATGAGGCAACAGAAAGAAAGGTAAAAATGTGTGTTGGCTAAACTAATAATTGTCCTTATTTATAATTTAAATGAAGAGCAAAGCACATGAGCAGCTATTCAAGCAAAAACCCAGCAAATTAAAGATTCACAAACTCAGGATTCACTGTACACACACACACACACACACACACACACACACACACACACACACAAATACCCAACAATAATGCTGAGACTGTTGCCTTTCTGTTATAGTTTATAGAGAAAAAAAAACAAAAAAACACTGGCCTTCTTTATATCTCTGACCTAGCTTAAGGCAACTACTGACCTTCAAGCCATGGCCAGCAGAAGTTACAATCATGCACTCATCTACACACTATACATCTAGACTATTCTCTGGTAGACACTGCCTGGTACGTCTGAAAAGATAAGAAGACACATAACTTTCTTACCAAAATCATGTGTGCAACCAGATTTCCTCCCAGAGCTCCAAAAGTGTAATACACTAACGCCTGTATTCAAAAAGACACAAAGAGGGTTTGTTATTGAATTGATTGTATGTTAACATCTAAAACATATTCAAGTAAGTATGTATGAAAATGAAAAGCACTACAGAAGTACCTTTGCTTGACTGGAGTTCACACCTAATCCTGCTGCATATAAGAAACCAAGTGCCTGATAGAAGCAAAGATTAAAAACAACATAGTTACCCTTTAATCTTTAAGTGCAGAATGTTTAGTCACATATTCTTGGTGTTATAACTCAGCAGTGACAAAATCATGGTGTCAACATAGCTTAATAGGAGCCATCAAACTTTGAGATCACTGTTTTCTATGAGATAATGTTTATTAACATGCTTCAGACATAAAAAGGAGTTACAGTCTGTGCTTTGGGCGATCCTTCGAGTGCCAGCTTCTCAAAAAGCTCCTTGGCGTGTGGCACATTCTGGGCTAAGTAGTCTCCAAACAGCATGGCATACGCCACCTTCTCCATGGCCTTGGTGTGACCCATGCCTGCCACCTTCAGCAGCTTTTCATACAACCTAAAAGGCAAAGAGAAGTTTAAAGCTTAACATTTACAAAGCTCTAAAAAAAAAGAAAATAATAAAAAAAAACAAAACAAACAAAAAAAAAAATCAAAGGCGCACTTTGTGGTGTAGGACTTGTATGCATACATTGAACATAACCCCTACAGTTATAGAAATGAAGACAAATGAGAACAAGCTTTACCCTGCTGTTAATTACACCTGTATCAAATATGTTTAGAAACATGTAAATGTGTAAAGAACCATCAAGAGGGAACAGTGACAGCACACCTGGTCCTGTCAATTAGCCTCATATTCCTATTTGTGAATATGAGTATGATTCACAAAACCATAACCAAACTGGATTTTGTTTTCATAAATAAGCAAGCCAATCAGTATTTATAAAAGTGTTTTTATTGTGGCAGTTGTACATGGTTTTTTGATATGAAGAAAGCTGCAATTGTGCTATCCGCAATGTTTTGGCATCGCTGTCTTTGTGAAGAGGTGTGAATTGTTTTTACAGCAAGGGGTTTTCACCTCTTCCCTTTCAGACCTCATTTCTCGCTAGTAGTTCAATATTTCACAGTTAATGTCACAGTTAATCTAATAACAGAGTTATTGGGAAAAATATTTTATTTGATTACATTAATAAAAAAATCAGAGTTAACTTCCATGCCACCAGCTGAAAGGCAACTAGGGGCCTGCAGACAGAGGATGCTCAAAAGTCCAGGTTTTGTGCTTCATACACAAACATCAACAGTCTTGAAAAACAAGCAGTTTCTGAAGAGCAGATCTGCCACAAATTCTACCTTTTTGATGCTGACAACATAACGTTTTTGAGACCAGGTCACAGCAGTGCAGAATCAAATCTGCGATGATTTTTTTCCTACTGAGCATTGCTCCATCCCAGCCTGTGAGTTTACACTTAACAATAAATAATAAATAAATAATTATAATAATAAATAAATATTAAGAACAAAGCATCTGCAATTCAGGCACCAACAACTCAGTCTCTATAGAAGGTCTGATAACACCACCATATATACTCAGCAAAAGTGTAGTGTGCTTATTATTATTATTATTATTATTATTATTATTATATTATAACTTATTGTTATCTTGCCCACCCCTACTCGTGGCCTCTCTTGTTAGCATCATGTAGCCTTGAAACCTCACTTCAAATAAATGGTGATAGCCAGACCTCTTTTTTAACTGACAAACACATCATGCAAGCTTTCAGTTTCAGGATAAATTAAGTATATTAATGTCCCAATGACAAAAGCAT
The DNA here is from genome assembly GCF_904425465.1 of Colossoma macropomum. NCBI lineage: Eukaryota > Metazoa > Chordata > Actinopteri > Characiformes > Serrasalmidae > Colossoma > Colossoma macropomum. Next base: position 23,870,350 of record NW_023494795.1, on the reverse strand, counting down.
TGAGAGGGCCTAGAGAACACTCACTCTTTTTTCTGGCTCTTTCTGCTTGTACTGTTGATCAGCTTCAGGGTGGCCTGGTACTGCTCCTCCGCCTCCTCTGCTTGTCTTCTCTGTTCTGCCTGCTCTTCCGCTGTCAAGGAGATAGGAAACAGCACTTACTCATACATTCTCATCATTGTGTAATATTATGAGCGGCAAGAAACAAAGTTATATCCAATTTTAAAAATTCTAAATTTAACATAAGCTACTGCTGATACATGACATGTCCAAGGTACAGACTTTATTTGTTGTTTCAGGTACAAAGATTAAAATCATGGCCTTGTGCACCAGAGCACCAAGCTATTTTTATATAAAAACACCCACACATTCATCTAAATGCTTTTATACAGACTCAAGCAGCCCGAATCAGTTTTCCTCAGTGATCAGATTCAGGACCTACAACAAGCATTAGTACTAAACGAATTATGTTAACTCACTTTCACAGAAGCCCCATTTTTTGTCGTGCTCATAATCATAGGTGGTGGCGCACCACAGTCTCCCATCTCCTCTTCCCTCTGTGGTGCAGTCAGAGTACTCTTTCCCCAAGAAGAGGAAAGGAAAGAGGCAGGGCTCCCCAGAGGCTGTGCCCCCAATCACCACAGGAACTACACCAACATGCAGAAACCAATGGGGGACAGACACATTACTCCAAACGTTTACAGGAAACCAATCAAAAACTGACATGCATGATTGAGTTCCTTTTTTGACAGTGACAAAAAATGTTATTTGAGGAAAGGTACAAAAAAAAAAACCACCCACCATTATTCCAAACTAGCTCAGAGGACAGAGTATACAAGATATAAAGCTGTAGAAAGGGAGGAACATTGGAAATATATAAACATCCACATTCACTGAGAAACTAGGCTCTTCCTACACTATCAAAAGGTAAAGAGGAAGTTTTATGTACATGCCTACTGAAAAATAACCTCACAATTCTGAAGACTAGGTAACCAGGGATGTAACGATGCATATATTTTCAGAGTCAATATCAATTCTGAGGTCAAGTTACATTTCGATTTTCATGTTGAAATGTCTTGATTATACTGAGTACTAACTGACTACTACACAGATTGGTTTGGCTGAGAAAAATCAAAAGCTTAAAATACTGTAAATTAGAATGCCCTTATGCAAAATAATGATCTTTGAAAACAGTGCAACTGAGTTACAATACATAAAACATCTTAGTCTTAGATGCTCCACCCACTTAAACATGGTGTAATATCTATCATATCATGTATTATTTGCCCAACAGAAAGTAAACTTTTGTGATCAGTTGTAATGTGTGCATGGTGGCACATATGTCAGAGCAAGATGTAGTTCTGGATTACTGAAAAAGCACTAGTATAAGTATTGAAAAATGTAAGTGTTCAAATTATTCAAGAGTTTTCTTCAAAGAATTTAGTTGCTAATAAACTAAATATCCTGATGTTTTCCAATGCATACCACTTTTCAACCCCATGGATGTGCTTTTGTTACACACCCCTACACATCATACCAAAGCAAAAGTTTGTGCATATCGACGACACAATCCTTTACAATTGTTTCCCACAATCGTCTGAAACAAAACTTGAAGAACAGCCACCATTGATTTAATACAGTGTTCCAAATTCAACCTACCCTCCTTAATTTTAGCATCTGTTGGAGGGGGTTGGTTGGGAAGGTCCTCCTTTTCAATCCCCTCAGCCTCATTTTCCACTGCCCGATCCTTCATGTCCTCCTCAATCCGATGCTCATCAGTCGTTGGAGGGGCTTCCTGCGGGGAAACAGCATGTCCTGCCACCACTCTGGAGCCAACAGGAACCTCATCCTCTTCTGTGCTCTGGTCATGAAAATACTAGACAAAGGGAACATGCTTTGATAAACTGAACTGTTCAGTAATAAAGCCAATAACATCAGAGATAAATGGTTAAACACTTAGGTTATCAATCATTATCTCTGAAGGCAACTATGCATAATCTCCACCCCATTTAATGGGCAGACAATGTGGACATGGCTAAATTTAAAACCACAAAAATGAAATCTGATGACACAGACAAAAAATATTAAGCAAAGAAAAATGTTGTCCAACATTACAGTACAGCCTCTTCATAAGCCTATTCATATAGACCGTTTGATTACCTGAGAAGGACCAGCGTCTGGGACTTCATTGGTTTCTGGTTCCACGTCTGTAATGACAATTTCATGTTTCATTTAATAATTTAGAGGAACAAAAAGCAGTACAATACACTATGCAGTGTTTCCCATCTTGCTAACTAAGCTGTTTAGACCTCCTGAAAGAAAAAACATTAGGATTACTGCCAGCCACCATTACTATGAAAGGTTTACTTGACAACGCATCTGTCGCTGTCTGAGTCTAAGAAAGATAATTTGTTATGACAGGCAAGAGCAATAAGTTATATTTTAAACGTAAACCGAGCTAGATAGCTAACATGTGACGTTACACTCTCATTTCCACTTACCAGCTGCCACTTCCAGAGTGACAAGTACCACCACGACTAGGAGCACCCATGTCTTTCCAGAAAAACGCATCTTGCCTTTAAGCCCCATTAAACCAGCACGTATAACCTACGACAGTGTGAACGATTAAGACGCTTTCTGTTTAGGTTAGCTAGCACATCACCCTGCTACGTCAACTTAAGTACCTGTCGTTAGCCATACAAACAGACAACTGTAGCCACCACAGCGACTCTTTTTGCATAACCAAGCTAGCAAGGTTAGCTAGCAAAACAGGTAAATGAATAATTTCTACGATAACGCAACGCTGTTGGGTATGGAAGGGTCCACACAGTCAACATTCAGAAGACTACAACAGAGAGGAAAGCAGCACCTGAAGAGCTAACTGGCTAATGCAGTATGAATGTATCCGAGCTGGTTAGCAAGACACGATTAGCTATTAGCGAGCGTAGCTGAGAAAACATTACAGCTAACGCACAACGTTAGTTTGTTGGCTGAGACAGGCTAGCAGTAGAGCTGCTAAAGCTAGGTTGAGCAAAAGTGTCCAAGGCTAGTTTCAAAGCAGTGCGACTAGGAAACTGCTGCTAGTCACGACCCCAAATTTAGCCTCAAAACGGTATCTGACTAACTTCTTTAAACTCGGGAACTGATAGTAGTAGACGCTCGTTTATATGGAGAAGCGACGTGAATGAGTCGTTCTTTCAAATCGGTTCTTTTGAAAAAAATCAAAAGAACCGATACACGAGTTGAACTGAAACGAACATCCGATAACGTTCCAGTAAGTCTTAAACAATTTATGATTAAAAATCACAAGAAACATAAATATTTCTACTTATAATATACACGTATATAAAAGAACAACCCCCTTGATGTATGTTTGTCTGTCTACCTGTGTACACTGTGTACCTGTGTACACTGTGGCCACCTCTTTTTGATGTATGTCTGTGGTTTGTAAGTAAAAGTACCAACACAGCTGCACATTAAGTACACCGAATGTCGTTTTAAATGGAGATAAGGATAAAGCAGACATCTTTGTTGACATCACCGACTGAATCGCATATGGAAGAGAATAAAGTTGACGTGACTTGTGAATCACTGAATCGTTGAATCGAACGTTCGATTCATTGAAACTGACAGTGCGAAGGAATCGGCTCGGTAAAGTGAATCACCTCTTTCAGGATGCAAGTCCGCTGATCGTGTACGTCTCCTGTCTAAACAGCCAATCAGCGAAATGCAACGACAGACAATAGCCAATAGGAGACCTCCACGGGACCGGCTGTCCAATCACATGCGCACACACATCCGATTTCTGGGGCCTGAACTGTGCGAGCGGAACAGCTGCGTCCACGACAGCCTTCAAAACAGCTGACAGCTGACACTCTCAACCAAAAACTTACCTTATTAATGTAAATACGGAGTTTTGTATAAAACCGACATCCCTTATTAAATACTTAAATCTGGTTTCATATTGGTTCAGTGTCTGAAATTTTAACTCCAAGGATCAAACAATTGCATAAAAGCAACATACTGCATGTCAGCTCTTAAAGGGGAACTCCACCAGTTTTTCAAAATCAAGTCTTAGAGATGTAAACAAAGTCATTCGGAGTGGTTTGATGCGAAGTGATGTAGAGAAACTGACCAATTCATATGTCTTTACAGTGGATGTCTACAACGGAGTCATTTTATTTACTATATAAATCGACTAGTGAACCTAAACAAGTCTTCTCTTCTTTTTATATGTAATGTTGATAATGGTAAAAAAAGTGGCAAGTCTAGAAAAGTGTAACCATGTATTAGCTTTCTGTGATGTAGCTTTTAGAGGCATTACAGTATTGTCTGGTTCCTATCACCACCACTGAGAACAATTCTGACTTGGTAAGTTTCTCCAGAACAAAGCCTTTCACACCAAACCACTTTAACACATTAACTTAAGAAGCACGTTCTTCAGTAGCTCTGACACTGCACAACAATTAACTGGTAAACAAGAAAAGCATCACACTCTTTCTGTATATTTTTTTATTTATGTACAATATAAAAGTGACAAGCAAGGTTGTGTCAATATAAATACAATTAAGAGTTATATATTTTCAGTAATCTATGTGTAGCAGTTTCACACATAGAAACAACGTACAGATGCTGTTGCAGCAACATGTAAAGACTTTGTTTCCATTCTGGGAGAAGGCATACATATTGGTCAACTTGCAAATGAGCAAGTATTTCATATGCACACAGGAGATCCGGCATACAGCTTTTCACTGTATTATTGCTAGGAGGTTGATACAGGGTAGAGGGACAATTTGGTTCAACAGATTCGGGCCCCGTAACCAAATGTATGTTTAATGGCATCAAAGTAGTATCTCTGCCAGCCCTCCTTCATTCTCTCTTCCTCACTGGTGGGAACACCTTTAGCTTCTAGGGTCAATTCTGTCTCACCTCCCCGGTCAATGAAGTTCAGTGTGACAACTGAGTAGTGTCCTAGAACAGAACGGCATGCACTTAAATAAAGACCGCCACTTTAGGGTAAGAAAGTCTAGGGGCCTCATTTAAAAAACATTAGTATTTGATCTTAAAATGACTGTATGTGAAAATTCCCATTGAAGAAGCGAGTTATAAACAGTAAAACTGACGCTAAAACGTACGTAGACAAACATAAGTTTCCAACCTGACTTAAAAACAGTAGCCATGTGCTACAAGCACTAGGCTACATACTTTGTGAACAATGTGTTTTTAAAAATCAATCGTAAGAAAATTATGAGAATTTGTTTTAAGAACAAATTTAAAATGAAATTCAAGTATGTTTTATAAATGAAGTCCCAAAGTCATAGCCTTTTGAATAAAGAATTGCTTTGATTATTTTGTTTGCTAAACTATATATATATATATGCATATATCAAATCTTGTATCATTTCAAACGTAATCAGTTATTTCAAGTCATTTCAAATTTCTACGCAAATACACAGTAAACTGCACTGAAATGTGTTGATCCATTCATTGAGCTTAAGGACCATTTAAAAAGAGTACACATAATAAAGAGAACCTACCAGCAGGCCACGTTGCAAATCTCCACCTCATCACAATCTTCTCGTCTGGGACCTAAAAGTGTAAAAAGTGCACAGACTGTTAACCATCATTCCTGGTTGTCTTGTTAAAGCAGAAGTCTACGCTGAGTTTTTTTCCTTACCAGCTCAGCAAACTCTCCATACACATTTCCCTCTAGCAGCCGAAACTTGCCTCCTCGGTCTGCTTCTACAAGGGCAGCGAGGTGCGTGAATGCCTGAACCATCTAAACAATGAACAGAAAAACAGAGTAATATTTCCCATAAAATATATTAATTATCAGACTATCAATGGAGCATCAATCCAACATTAAATGAAGACAAATGAGTCATCCTGTGGTTTACATTATTAATGAAATCAAGAAAAGATCATCATCTTCATACATCCGATACTCACACCTTCTTGAGTTTATAGAACACTCTGCCTTTTGAGTAATACAAATATAGCAATTTACCATAGAAAGAACTTCGGACAGAGCTTTTCCATTTGATACTGTGAACTGTGAACCTTGTAAGAAGGTTGATGTTCAAGTTAAGATTGCTACAAAATTCCTACATTCAAAAAAAAAGCTGAACAAAAGCAGTTTAACCTCTTGGTTAACGAAAACTCTGTAAAGCTCTTCTGGTGAGGTCAAGAAGGTCTCTTTCAAATTGAACTTGACTGTGGGGATTTTCACTCCAGAGCTGGAAGCATTGGTTGTAGACAAAGAGTCAATCTATGTTTCAAGAAAACAAAAACAATTAAATAACACATACACTTTCAGTGTCAAACAGGGCTTGATTTCTCTAAAGAATGGAACAATCATCATTCTACGATGGAGTGCCTGAGACTTTGAGCACTTCCTGTAAAAAAGAAGTCCTATTGCTGCAAAGCTTTTGGTGGTACAGGACCCAGAACACTAATGGTATATGTACCAATCCTGGAATGCACTTACCTGAGTTTTATCTATTTTGACTTTTTTCTGTACATGCTGTTGCTCTTTATCAACACCATCAGCAGTCGGTAGGATCATACCTTGTGCGAATTCTATAAAAACAAGCAACGTGATTAAAGATCTGTAAAAAAATGTAAAATAAAGTGCTAAAATAAAGTGAACTGTTTATTATTTTTGTATCATCACCTTTTTTCAGGTGAGAAACATAGCTTGCCAAAGCCAATTTAATTTCCTTCTCTCCCTCCTTCTTCATGAAGGCGGTCAAAGGTGTGGGTGGCTGGTCTTTACATGCTGTAATGCAGATCTAGGCAAACATGAACAAATAAACAAGATTTTTAAATGGATACATCATACTTTGTCTTTATGACTCAGTACACTGTAATCGGTAGTCACTTACATCCAGGTCATCCATGTCATTTTCATCTGAGAGGTTTACTACTTCTATGTTTCCCTTGTACTTAATTCCATTTTTTGAGGTTCCTAAAGGGGACAAAATCATGATGGTACACATTGGGTATGAATAAAGCAGGTAAGCAGATACAAAAGTGCTATAAAAACAGCAGTCATGCAGCAAAATAACATCACTCCAGGGAAAAATGGCAGACCAGGAAAATATTACCAGTCCATGAGGCTTTAATGTTCCATTCATAGAAGAAGATGAGTTTCCCCTTGCGGTTGTTAATGGAAGCCTCTCCTTCGATCGCGCTGACATCTGTGATTTGGCAGACACCATCCTCACCCTCAACACGAACCCTCAGCAGAAGCTCATTCAGTACTTCCTGTGACCAGTTTGTGGCATCACGCTCTGTCCTGTGATGTATGCAACAAAAAAAATATATCAAGAATATAGTATAAAGTAGGGCAATTAATAAAATTTAATTTTCAAATACTCATTTTGTCTTGTGTTTTAAATCCTCTCTTTTACAGCAGTGCTTAATAATCGACTAACTACATAGACATACAAACTCTGCATACCAACATAGATTTTAAAGAATTAAATAGATGAGCTTGTACTGAAGAAGGAGGCCAGTTTGTTGATTTGGCCAGTCGGGCCTGCAAATATGTGTTAATACCACCCTTACTAACCGGTTTTCTGACTGTATGTAACACTGTTAACGTCCAGGGAAAATGCAAGTGAGCTATAGGGTAAGGCTCTGGAATGCTTACGTTACTCAGAAACTTAATTTTGAATCAGGATTACAGTATTTCTCATTGTAATTCTGCAGATTATAATTGTTTAAATTCATTGCCCAAGCTCAGCAGAGTTGCAGTTTGCTTCTTTTACAAAGTGGTAGGACATCCAGCCATCTGCTACTTCTGTCTTCCTATGACAGTTTCTATAAATAGTAATTACCCCTCCAAGAACAGGGCATTCCAGAGACTTCTAGCCAACGTGGAAAAAAATGCCATACAGGGAATATAGTTAGTGAAGCACTCTGCCTTCACGTTATGACACACGCGTGTCTGAAACACCCTGGTCACCTAAAAACTAAGTAGGTTTGTTGGCCAGAATTTCCACTTTTACTGCTGGGGTATTTAAATTGCAGGTACCCTCTGGATTTTTCTCTAGAGAGGAGGCAATATCTTATGTAAGTTAATACAGAGATATTTCATTCCCATGCTACTGAATATACTAATACTAGACAACAAACAGGTCTGTTTCAGTTATTTCATGTCAGTCAAATGTTACCACGCCAGCATTTGCCAGTTAGCTTAACAATTACTTCTTTATAACTGTGTAGTTGAGTAGGTTGACAAGGGAGTGAAACATTTGCTTATTTATTACATTTTGTTAGCTGCCGAACCTAATTGTTTGTCCATGCTGACACATAATCTAGCTAGTTTATGTAAGTTAAGTTAAACCTACCAGTGCCAGTTGTTAACATTAGTAGCATCTGCTCTTTGCTCCACGATCCAGCGTGGGTCTCCCTGTCCCCACTTCGCCATGACGGACCACCGGCTGAATCAGACCAGCAACAGACACCAGGGTGGGTGTAAAAAAAAATAAAACCCTAAATAGCAAACGTTAGCTTTCTAGCTAGCCACCCCTTAGCAACGGCCCCTTAGCAACTAACTTTAGCTAGGTTAGTTATGTAAGTTAGCCAGGCTAGCTAAACGAGCGAGTACGTTCGCTGAACAAGCAACACAACGCGAGTTTTAAGCTAGCAAGTACAACTTGTAGCTAGAATAGTTCACTTGTGAACTCTCCGTCTGAAAAAAGCTCGTCTTTTAACGTAGGATGTGTGTGGAGTTCTGTCCCCGGGCGGAAGGTCGTCCCTTCTGCCCAGTCGGGGTACTTTTTATGCGGTTGAGTGCGGAAAGTGCTAGAAGCGGAACTGAGGAGAGAACATTCTCCGCCAGAAAAGAGCAAAATAAGTGTGGTGGAGATATTTATTTACGTCCTTCTGCTCTTACTTAACCTCATACTGCCCAAACCTGAAGCTTTTTCGACTTGACATGTATAATTAGCAACTAGCACAAATGTTCTCTTAACATCTCGGAAAAGAGGGCTTTTTATCCGCGTACTTAGATTTGATATCACGAAACATCCTCTCTGTATTTTTAACCTAATTAGTTTTACACGGCTTGTTCATTTTGCAGCAGCTACACAGCATTGTTTATATGTGGTTTTTATTATTATTAATATTATTATTTTGGCAAAACCTCAGTGTCTTTACTGTTTACAGTAACGTTATTGATGAAAAGTATTGTTTATTGAGAAAACATTATTTGGTCTTTTGGAAAGCTACATGCACACATGCAAATATGATAAATCTTATACGTTTAATGGATATGTTTTATATTCACACGTGTAAATTCTCAGGCAAAAGGCCCATTATTTGCTGCCTTTGAAAAGGAGATGGAACATTATATTGAATCAGTACAGCCCTCTTTAAAAAAAGCTATGAAAACTCAAAGCATGTAGCTATGTAAGTTACTTGAATATTTTTGTGTAGTTGTGTATATAACCCTAGCAAATGTGTACAGTTATATGTATATTTTTGCACAGTAAGTCCAGCAGGTGGAGCTGCAGCTAGACTATTTGTTATGTAGAGCATATTCAAGTTTCAATTTAAATTCAGCTTATTAATTACTCATGTAATATCAAATAATTTCCATCTGCTAGTAAAAATATAAGATTATCTCAACACACATTGCTGTGTCTTGTGCTTTTGTCAGCTGTGACGGATCTGTGATCAGATCAGAGATTAGGATACCTGTTTTGTTTGTTTTTTCACATACAGTAGCTGTAAAGTTGCTGCTGTATACATGGACGAGCAAATTAAATACTGCTTTATATAGCCAGCAAATAATGCTTATAATTATAGTAAAGATCTCAAAAAGATCATCATACTCCTAAATCTGAATAGTTAGTTTAAAGTATTAATTATCCTTTTTAATTTCTAATGAAGGTTCACAAACTTTGAGTCTTGAGGGAAAAGATTGTTTGGAACATTCTGATAGCTTAAACACCTGCAATCTGGTTTCAGATTCTTGTTTTGTTGTACATGCATAAATCACACTGTGCTACAGCATCATGGAGCATGTGCATCTAGACACTGATGAGATAATAGCAGTGCTCTGTGTACTAAATGTACAAGACATTAGGCAACCTGGGTTTATTTCACTCTCCACACTACCCCCAGCTTCTCTCAATCCAGCAGTCATAAGAAACCAACAGAGGGCTTCGAATAAATTATTTAACAGACTGACAAGTAAGCACCAAATGTACTCAGCCAGCTCAGCTGCTAAGGAAAGCTTCAACTTGGAAACTGAACCACGTTTATGTTGGTTTAGTGCTAGGCGACATGTCATCTGTACCAGTATTGGACCATGATCCTGACATACTGTAATATTGCTTTTCAGCTTTACCTCTATAATTAACAATATGTTTGATTGATAAGGAGCACTGTATTCATGAAATCATCTACAATTAGTAGTATTTATGGTGCCAAGCAGTTTTGTATATTTCACTCATGCTATCCTGGACCTGAAAGTTAACTGTGATGTTCGACATTTGTGAATGCTTCAGATTGAGAAAGCAATTCACAATACATAAAAACTAAATAAACAGTAAGTTTCCTTTATGGAAATGTGCTTTCTGTCTAGTTATTGTTTACTGTGTACAGTTGTAATTAGATAATTAGAGTATATAATGTACAGTATAGAATAAATCAAAATCTTTGAAATATTGAACAAAACACCTGAAAATACCACTGATGTCTAATTATAAGATCAAAATCTACCAAATATTATAATAAACATTATAAATGGTATTACTGAATATAAAATAACACCATTTATTAATATAACAAATTATTCCAGACTTTTGAATGGTAATGTTCTATGTAATGTACGATGTTCTGTTTACATAGAGTACTAGAACTCAGTCTGAACTCGGTTCATTAACTTATTAATGCTGACTTAAACATCATCTGATACTGTGATCTGCTTGGAAAATATAATGATATTATCATCCAGCATTATGTTGGCTTAACTACATATCAACTAGGCCTGTACTCATATCTTAAAGGGGAATTCCACCCTTTTTTTTTCAAAAGTTTTATATAATTAAATCAAGATAAACAAAGTCATTCAGTGTTTTTACGAGAAACAGTTCATTGTAGAGAAACTTACCAACTTACTGATTTCTTTACAACACAAAAATAGACATCTTATTTTACTATCCAAAACAACCAGTGAACCTACAAACCCACTTGCAAAAAAGTTGGGATGGCACTTAATAAACATAAAAGAAGGTTTTCTGTACAAGTCTTCAGCTATACAACCATTTAAGGCCTTTGTTGTCATATTTTGAGCTCAATAACATACATTTTTTAAATGAAAAACAGTTCTGGACTGCAGACAGGCCAGTCTAGCACCCACACTCTCTGATTACTCAGCCATGCTGTTGTAACGTGCAGAATGTGACTTGGTGTTGTCATGTTGAAATAAGCTTGGATGTCCCTGGATAAGATGTCATCTAGAAGGCAGCATATGTTGCTCCAAAATGCATTCAGCATTAATGTTGCTTTCATTGTTGTGCAGGTTACGCACTAATATCCCAAAGCATTTCACATCAAACCATTCTGAATGAGTTTATGTGTTAATGTTTTAATCATGCAGAAATTGTGAAATCAGTGGTATTCCCCTTTAAAATGTAGGTGTGGTGTGACAGTAATTAAAAATCATGTTTTCTGTTACAGAAGAACCAATTTTAGATGTCTATTATACAGAAAGCATCAATATGTTTACTGTATTGTTGGGTATATTGATATTGTTGGGTATGTTGTACTGTTGGATGTGTCTACGTTGTTTGGTGTATCTGTTTAATGTAATATCTGTATCCAGTATGTTGTGTATGGTGGTTCTTTGTACAGAGTAAAATAAAGTGATGGAGCAAAATGCACTACATGTTTACACTATACATTTGCATGTAAAGCAGAATTCAGTGTGCTAGAAGTAAACATTGTATAAGCCGAGTTCTGAGTCAGCTCCTACCAAAACCATCTGAAATGATGCTGTAGTATAGCCTGTGTAACAGCGGTGTGAGAGTCAGGGTGCTGTTGCTAAGGTACTGTCAGGAAGACTTTTTCTGCCGCATTGGTCTTATTCTCTGACAGAGCAGGCTGAATTCCCTGCTATCATGCATGACTTTGTTCTTTCTTGGCATCTGCCATCAAACATGGCCAACCACTGAGCCCAGCCCATTGGAGAACTGCAGGGTGTCCCGCAATGTCCCAATAACCTGGCAAGAGGGCAGAGGTAGAGAATCAAGCATTTGAAATGTTCAGCAAGTTCTGATTAGTTTGCTCACTGCTTTATGCATGTAAGTGTATGTATATATCTAAAGGATTACTCCAACTGTTTTCAACTTAAAGGGGAATTCCACTGATTTTTCATGGTTGAGATGATGGAGAGATGTGAAATGCTCTGTTCTAGAGAAACTTACACAGCACTTAGCGTTTTTCACAGTGGAGGTGGTAGAAACCAGACACGAGTTTAATGCCTTGAAAAGTTAAATCTCAGAAAGTTGTCACATTAAATAGTTACAAATACACTACCTGATGCCTGGGATATTGTAGCTATAATAATATATAATAGCTAGATAAAATAGCTATATTCGTACTGTAAAGAAATCTGAGTCACTAAGCTTCTATACAGTGCACTACTTCACATCAAACCACTCTGAATGATTTTACTGACATTTACTCAATGATTTAATTATACAAAAATTTGACTACTTGCCAGAACACTATACATTTTGACCAATAAAACTACAAGCCTGTCTCACGTTGGGCACAGAACTAACTGCATCCAATCAGATTTTGTCAGAATTCATTAACTGTAATCACTGCTGTAGCTAGTCTGATGGTTTGTTAACTATGCTGATCCACCTAGCGCAGGGGTGTCCAGTCTTATCCGCAAAGGGCCCGTGTGGCTGCAGGTTTTTATTTCTGCAAAGCAGAAGCACACCTGAACAACTGTTGAAGACTGAGGCTCACTGATTTAACAAGTGGAATTTCCCAACAATTTCCTCTATGAAATAAAACAAGTGAAATTTTCTAATGATTTCCTCTGTAAAATAAAGTCTGAAATAAAATATGTCAAATAAGCTAGTGTTATACCAAGAGGCTATGACTACTGAAGCTAAATAGCACCTAATGTCACCACAACAGCAGTGTTCCTAATAATGCACTTTTTTTTAAACAAATATTTCATTTTTTAAGCACCTGGCTGATTTTGGGCACTGAAGCATGCTTGTTAATTGCATACAACAATCAAAAATTCATTGGATTGCTGGACAGAATAGCCAGTGCTAATTTTTATACATTAATTTTGGTGTGTTTCATAAAAGAACAGAAAATTAGAAAAAAAAACTTATGACAGAAGCCAAAAAATTGCTAAAGCATCTGCTTTTATTATAAAGATGTTTTGGGTTTTCTGATCTTTTACTAAGAACAGGGAAAAGTGTTGAAATCGTTGGCTGTGGTAATCAACTGTAGGTTGCACAAAAATGGAAATCAGGCTAGAAAAACATTGCAGTGTTCTTTTAAAGAACAGGGAGAAAAAAGAAAAGCAGAGATGGAAAACTGTCTGTGGGGCTGACTGCAGTAGACACCTCCATACTATATGTTCCTGAATTATTAATAACCCTAGAACAGAAAGTTTCTGGAAAGTGTGCAGTAAGCAGCCTCAGAAGCAGACTAGGCTTGGCACAGTCACTGCCCGTCGCCTCTGTAGAATGCATATCTGATGACGTCGCTGACGAAGTCCACAAGTTGGATAGTTTCAGTCATATAGAATTAAATGAATAACTTTTGCTCCAATGACTTACGAAAATTTCAGTAGTTTTGTTGAAAGAATGAAATATTCCATCTAGCATGCAGTTGTATACGATAAACACTCCCTGGTCAAATGAAATGTTGTTGATACTATAAGTGAAAATCATTTCAGGGATAACAGGGAACTTAGTAAATCAACTAAATGTAATTTGACCAGCACCACTAAACTTTTATATTTCAGCAACTGTATATCAGGTTCTATAACATGGGTCTTGTCCTGGGGGAGAGGGTCAAAGATTATGTCTGTCTGTCTGTCTATCTATCTATCTATCTGTCTATCTATCTATCTGTCTATCTATCTATCTATCTTCTATATACATACACGTATACACTGTTAGAAATAAAGGTTCTGTGCAGGTACATTTTTCATTCATCAAGGTATAAACAGTGTACCTGCACCCTCAAAGGTACAACAGTGGTTTTGAGGTCCAGTTGTGTACCCTAAATAAGTTTTTCCCAGGTGAAAAGTACGCATTTGCACCTTTTCATAACCTCACGTTTGAAAATAGAGCAATAAAATAAAAAGCCTGGAGACTAGATGGGATGTGTGGAGTCAACACAACTTAGAAAATATAATTTCCCTTACTAAAGGTACTGAGATGTCCCCTGAGGGTACCACCCCAGTGACAGTTTTATACCTTTTTCTTAGTATATATATATATATACACACAAATGAGATTTCAAATTTAATTTCTAAATATGTATTTTATAACATTGTATTTAAATGCATTACTAAAATACTTCAAAATTTTTAAATGGGAAAAATAGGAATGTAATGTGAAAGCATGTAATATGCAGAATATAGTATAGTATATTTTGGTGAAATATCCTTAACAGGTAAATATATATATATTTTTTTGCATTTTTATTTATGTTTATATTGTTAATTTTTGTGAATAGTTGATATAGTATATATTTTTTATCTTAGTTTTTTTTTATCTTTACTATAATACATATTGTCTATGCAGCAATAAGTTACAAACTCTTACCTTGTTAAGTAATTAATGAGGTTAATTACTTTGCTAATTCTCTTCTTGTTACTTCTTTTCTTGAGTGCCTTGCTATCATCCAAGGAGACAGGAGGGGAAAACTTTTCAACAGCAGAAATATCTTTTTATTCTTCAAAAGGCAGCAATTTAACATTTTAAAATGCTGTCATGACGACTGTGCAGTGTCAGCACTTAAAAGAAATCAGCCTTCGCACCACTGTGCCAATAAACGTGTCTCTGATGCTTTTTTTTTGTTGTGGATGACACATTTCTCAAGCAGAGTAAACACAATGACACATTCTCTCTTATTTCAGTTTTTATTCTGACATACTGACCTGCTACAGTAGCATTGCATAGAATATGACTGATGCAAAAAAGATGCTTCATTATTTACAGAACAGAAAGCTACAAACCAAGCTACAGACCAGACCGAGCACAAAGTCTGAAAACAATGCAATTTAGGGTGCAAAGTCATCAGTCCATTTTAAGAAAATTGTCTTTATATAAAGTTAAACATACTGGTATCATTTGCAAATAGGTCAGACAGCGCTTTACATTTATATTGCACTTGGGACAAAAGTGACATTTGAGGTTTTTCCATCTTACAATTTCATTAGGATAATTCTTTAAACTTCACTAAAATGGCCAAACTATAAACATGACAAAGGGTTAAAGCTTGTCATTCTATGCTCTAATTAAAGGTTACTCACCGAAACATAGACTCTTTCACTCAACTGGTGTATTTATATACTCTTTTAAAAGAACGTTTTGTGCAACCGGTGCTTTACTATGAATCATCAAAAGGCAGTTCAATAGTTAAGCTCTGTACATTAAAACACATGTGCTATGCCTCTACAATGACACTGATTGAGTACCATTCCATCTGTTTCAGTGGATTCATCAGGCAGCTGTTTGTTGGTAATACCAAATTAAAACCTGAACATGATCTTAACCCATTCATTAAAACAGAGAAGAGAATCTTGAGCAAAATGGGGAAATAACTGTCTAAAAATGCCTAATAACATTTCAGTGACTGTACACCAATAAGGCTAGAATGTTGTTTTTTTTTTCAATGCAGTCAGTCATTTCAGTGTGAAAACAGTGTAAGGAGCTGCCAGATTAACTGCCTGGTCCAAAGGAAGATTATCTGAATAAAATTCACTCTAAAAGGATCCCCACAGTCATTCAAATGAGCACAGTTTCAAACTTTACAAATACCTTCAATAATAATAATGATAATAATAATAATAATAATAATAATAATCTCTTCAAAATCTGAATGAACTATTTACACACATTATGTAATTATTACTCAGAAGAGGTGAAGTAGACGCCCTGCTACAAAACAAATAAATCGTCCTACAGAAATTTTTTTCCACTCTTAAATAAATGCAATAAATTATCTCACAATCTTTGGTCATCAACAGACCAAAAACTTCAAATAAAATTCACACTTACATGGAAAGAAAAACAAAAACATATACAAATTATGTTTATATATATATATATATATGCTCACAACAAACAGACAAACAAAAATAATTAAAAAAAAACCAAAAAAAAACCTTAAGCTTACAAAGCTATACACTTTGATACACAGCTCTCACAATCAAAAATACACCACTTAGATAAACGCTGCTGGGTGCAATTACATAAGTCTCGGGTTTATAGTTTTCTTTAACACCATCTCAGAGCATGCTACCGCAAACTCCGAGTGTAAACTTCATTAGGGGTCAGATTTCCTTGTGGCTCTGCCTGTCTTGTGAGGGGGGGTGGGGAGTATGTTTGTGAGCTTGAGTTAAAGGAAGAGAGAAGGGAGGAGGGAAAAAAAAGTTGCTGTTTATGCTGAAAGACTAGTGTTAGTAAAAGAACCATATCTATTGCTGCTGGCTGCCAAGTCAATTTTTGCAAATCTAAAATGTTGAATTTTCAGTGACAATACAAATGAGTCCCAAATTACAGCTGCTTGAACACTAAGCTTATAACTCCATTATTAATTCATATTCACCAACTATTACTATGAAACTACATCATTTGCATGTTGATTATGACAGTGAACAATTCAATTACGGACCCACATACATACTTCAAGTGTACTGGGTTAAGAGCATTATTATTTCTTTTTTGGTGAGCCTTAAAAAGTTAAAACATTGAGACATTTCTTGAGAGATATGACTCGCTAGTGTTAGTGAGAGTCCTGAGCAGGGAAGGCGTTTTACTCTGAGTTGCTTGCAACTCCTCCCCTAACTAACTCTGATTGGGTGGGAGGAGAATAGAGCCCTTGGGGCCCCTTTTTGGGGGGTGGGGTTTGGCACTGACACACTCAAATGTGCACACGCGCACACACACACATACCAGCTGTTGTTGTGAAACTCTCAATGTGGCCTTTTCCACAAGCAAGAGCCTCCGCGTGACAGGAGCTTCGAGCTTTAACCCCCTCCTAATCTCTCTCTCTCTCTCTCTCTCTCTCTGTTTCTCTCTCTCACTCTCTCTCTCTCAAAACCCCCCCTTCTACTCCTTCCCCTCCCCCTCTATCATTTCTTCTCTCAATACAAACATCATGCTTATGCCACAGGACTCTTCCATGCTCCAAGATCAGTAAAGACCTGACCATGTCATGCACTTTTATGCAGGGATGCACCGATCACACCAATCTAAAACCAGTCAGTCTATAATCTACACATTTCACTGTGTGGAATTATTCGGGATAGTTCTATGTGCAAGAAAACAAAGCTGGAATTATATTTCACTTCAGAAAATAAAAAAAATAACTACTGTCAAGTAAAATGACAAAGTAGTAATCAATTTTTAATGATTGTGACAAAAGAAAACACTATCAAATACAGATTGATCAAAACAGGCCGGTCCATTTAATAAGGTCAGTGTCTAGCATCGGTGGTGATCGGTGCATCCTTACTTTTACGCAGGGCAGATCTGCAGGGTCTGGCAACCATGCTACTAAACAACTAGTGTACCTCATACTGCCCCATACTTCATGTGAAGCAATAAACACGATGAGGGTGAAGGATTTGGATAGAGCCCCATGTCTGAGGATATTACGGTTGGACATTCTGGCTTGGTCAGCTTGACCACAAGATCCACAGACGTCCACAATTGTTTTTGCAGAGAATTTGCAAGGGGTGGGAGCAGATGTGTACGACATCCGAGGAAATGGCTTCTTTAGAATCCTACTGAAGCGTGAAAACAATCAGCATAGAAGAAGATAGAAATAGTGGGGTTAGAGAAACAGGTTCAGGCAAGTCCACGTGTGGGTCCACAGTGTGCACTTCCACCAGCGCCAGTCTTCGTCCTCCATTGTAGGCACTAAGTTCATGTGAAGGGTTCAACAGTGTCTGCAATCTGACAATCACGTATGATGTAAAAATTACTTCCCCAAAAAAATTAAAATAAAATAACAAAATAAAACCCTTCAAGGACCACATGAGGTTATTCATTCCCCTCTAGGATCCAGAAAATGAAAGCAAATGCAGGACAAATTCTGAATGGAAATATTCCTTTTTAGTTGCTTTGGGCTGAATATTTCTGAGGTCTTTCATGGGCTGACATCACAGATCATTGCCAGTCTTTTTTAAAATTTACTGTAAAACAACCACTGAAAGACAAGTTCCATGACTATTGTTGTACAGGGAGAGAGCTTGCTCTTGGTTTTTGAGAGGTAGTGTGAGTGTTGAGTGTGCATGTTATGATCCACCACAATTAATGACAGTAAATTTAATGCTTGAGAAATACTCACGGGATCAGTTCATAAAAATAAAAATAATAAAAGTATCATCAAAAAGCTAGAATGTATCCACCTAGTTTTCACATAGTTGTCTGTTTTCTTCAAAATTCATAAACGTGAGTGACTATCCAGTATAAATAAGTCTCAATGGTAATACTTTGTCTCAAAGTCCCTGCATATACATCTTAGTTTGCTTAAATACAAAAGATGGCTGCCTAAGCTTGACCACCTGAAAAGTCAGAATAATGTGCATTCATCCTACAGTGAGTATGTGTCATGCCAGTCTTTTTTCCTCTTATAAATATATCAGTTCTTTGTATAAAAATAAATAAAAAAAAAACTGTATTTGTTTTTTTAATTAAACATTTCATTATTCACATCCCCTTCAAAACACTGGGATGTCTATCTGAGAAAGGATTGTGTGTGTTGAGTGGTTCAGGAGCGCACAAGGATCTCCATGATGTGGTCCAGGTCACTGAGGTCAGAAAGGCAAAGCTGCAGGGTGTTGGAGGTGCAGCTAGAAAAGTTCTTGAGACCTTCATCTCCTATCCCAGAGGCCACACCATTGCCTCGCGGGGCAGGGAACGCTAGGACAGAGATGTCGGATGAATCATACATAGATGTATCAATGTCCTCAAAGATGTCATCCAGCGCTAGGTCCGTCAGATAGCTGGTGGAATTTGTGATCTCGAATGAACCAAACAGTGAATCAGATGGCCTCTCGTCTACCTCATCTGAGAGGGATGAATAAAGTGGTTTGCTTTCAGCACAGTCTAACTGGGCCTCATCGTCCTCACTTGTTGCTAGGGAATCAGATGGGGACAGTGATCCACTGAGAAGGGGAGGACAGTCTAAAGACACAGGTGGCAGTTCAGGGATGTGGCGTGGCGTGGAGGCATGAAGGAGCGTAGGGGCAGGTGGCGCTGGAGGTAAGCAGTTTCCCCCCTCCAGCCTCATCTCCTGCTGGATTTGCCTGAGGGTGTTGGCCAGCAGGACAGAACGGTGAAGGCTGGGCTCAGCGCGACGTTGGCAGCTCTGAAGTTTGTCCAGGCACAGATCCAGCACCAGCTGCCTCTGCTGGGGGTATGGTAGGCCCAGCGCAGGATCCTCGCAGTCACTTAGCTTGCGCTTCACCCCACGGCCCAGCATGTACCTTCAATGGAAGAGAGAGAAATGCTGTGAGGCATACTGGACACTGCAACAATGGTGTTACAAACCAATTAAAACACACAACATTTAGGCCCGTGGTGGAAGCCAGTCTTAAACCATGTCATACAGTTGATTCAGCACTTTGTTTTTAATATTTTGCAAGGCAAAACATTAATATTCCTAACACTGTTTTTTTCTTCCATATTGTGCAAAACCTTGGTCCTGTATCATTATTTAACCTATTTAGGCTTATAAATTATTGGCACAAAAAGGTTAGCTTCTCAAGCTAATGAGCAATGTCTAATCAATTATTTATTTGTGGGCAGAACATGTAGTTCTCTATCTGACCATTACATGTCATCTGTCTCAGCTAAAGCATGGGCAATCTGTTCCATAGGCTTACAATACAAGCTCAAGTTCATGATCCATCTTTGAAACCTAGCTTGGTCTATACTATTCCAATTCTAAGACAAAAATTTCACCAATATCGGTCACACATAACACATGACTAAAAAGAAGCGTGAACCACTGGTCCCATAAAACCCAGCTTCATGGACACTTCTTGGATAGTGGAAGTGTGCTTGTATGCCCGTGCCTGCAGTAGGCTCAAAAAAGCATGGTCTTCTCCAGGGCTCCCTTCTCGCAGTGCTTTAACAATTCTAAAACAGACCTATTGTCAACATATATTTTGGGCTGTCATGATATTTCATCTGAAAAAAGAAAAACCTTATTATTAAAACAAAGTGTACTATGTTCTTAAAAATTGACAAAGATTAGCTGGTAGTTTGCATGATAAAGCATATTTTCAATTGTCCCTCTAGCATGCATATATATCTTTCTCACACACTTTTTACCCTCACCCTAGTTTATACTTTCCGATACAGTATTCTGGATTCTTTAAAAATGCTGTACATGTTAATTTAAGTCCATATTTATTGTCTGGCCTTTTTATTTATTATTTTAAATCCTGATTAGTCGATTAATCATCGAAATGATCAGGTGATAACTCAATTACTAATATGACGAGATCTTGATTGTAGGGGAAAACCTGAATATATTTCCACGCACTGTTGAAGTAAATAAGGAATTTTTTTTAAGTACGTTTTGAAAAGTGTAGTTTTAATCAACATGACACCATCGGCCGGTCGCTTTGCCTATGGAGATCTTGTATAGAGGGGGTGTAAATGGTAGAGGCTGTCCATCCCTCTCTGCACTCGCTCTAGTGTGGGTGGCTCAGCCTCCTCCATCCATCCATCACGCTGTTGCACGCAGGAAGACATCCCCCGCAGCTCTGGCCGCAGACTGCTCCATTTTACTGCAGAGAGCCCAGGAAGCCTAGTGGAGACCTTTCCTTTGTGTTCAGCAGAAAGACTGATACGTTTCACAATGTATGTACTCTGGGATTGTTATAAGAAATGGCCCGATTCTGAGCTCATCTGGTATAAATGAGATTTCTATAAAACCCAAACTCAATTCTGTTCACTTGACAGGTACAAAGAACTAAACTGTTTTCCCTGAATGACCATTTGAAATGCATCAAAAGGTCTGTGCACCAACACTCCAATCAAGCTTTGATACCAGTATACTTTGACTGTCCAAAGAAAACCTGTTAACTTTATGGCAACTTTTATTCTGAGGTACAAGTCTTCGATATGATGGCAACGATATACAGAGACTGTTAGTTTAAGTGGAATTTCTGTCTGAACATAGTCTGTACATTTGTTTTGCAGTTTTCAATTGTGTCATGGCAAGGCTAGTTGTTATATAATCACCCACACCAGCAGTGTACGGCTGGATCATTCCCGTTCAGTTCTATAGGTGCTTCTCCGACCAGCTCCCACACACACAAACAAGTTACAAGGCTTAGAAAGGACACTTATATTTCTGTACATTTCGCAGCTGAATTCCAGGAAGAACACATAGCAAACTTGGAGAAGGGGCTGCACAGTCTGCAGCTTGTCTCTGTCAGCAACAGCAAGCTATAAATGGAACAGCAGCACACTGAACACCCAGTCTACTGCAAAACAACACATTCCAACGGTTTTACAGTGGAAAGAAGAGCTCATGAAAACATGAAAAAAATATTTCTGTGGTGTTACATACAAAAGCGTGATCTGATTTTCCAGCCATTCCTTAGTTTTAGGATTAAGCCCCTGGATTTTGCCTTGTTCCAAATAAACCTGTGACTCTAACGCAGGTGTGGATGTCGCTTGGTCCCTCAAGGTAGCAAATGTGAAACCGTGATTTAAATTGGCCCTCTGTCATTAGACTGGCCTCTTTGGTCCGCTTGCCATGGCAACGGTGACGGATGAGAGGCTGAGGCTTGAGTGGCACGCAGAGTCTACTCCTCTCTCTCTCTCTCTCTCTCTCTCTCTCTCTCTCTCTCTCTCTCTCTCTCTCTCTCTCTCTCAAAAAATAAATTAATTAAAACCCTGACAGGACCATCAAAGTGGGGAGAACACAAAGTAAGATGAACAGTCTGCAGTGCCATAGAGTATGCTCACTACAACTCAAATTCATATTAACTGTCCTCAACAGCTCAGATATTTGGTGTGTTTTTTTTTTTCAGACAACAGCACTTAGATTGATATTTTGGCATCAACTAGTTGCTGAAGAAAAAGAAAACAATCTGGACTTTCTAAAGCACTGATTCTTTGGCATTAGTTGGTTTACAAACAAGGCACTTTCACAAACATTCCCTTAACCAATACTATTTTCATGTGCATAACCAATTAAAAATGCTGTAAATGAGTAGCCCACTCTAAACTCATTTTCTACAGGCTGCTATAACACTGACACACCTTTCTGGAAGTGTAACAGTAATACAGTATCCAGCCATATTTAAATGGTATGGGATTATGACGGACTGATCTTCAGTTCATATCAACCAGTGAGAAATCTTTAACAATCAGTACATCAACAGCAGTCAACAGTGCTAACTAGGCCAGTGGTGCTAGATGTAATTCTAGCATTAGTTTAGCTAGGAGGCTAACAGATCTACACACCATAGAATAGGTTCAATTCCAGCTATCTGATGCTCCACTACAGGATAAAGACTCAAACTTCAGGATCACACTTAAGTCAATTAACTGCTGCAGGTAGCCAGAATCAAACCTGTTTTGTGGTCTGTGGGGTTGCTAGCCTGCTAGCTATGCTAGTTAGCTAGCATCAGCCACACTCTACCATTCTAGTCAATACTGGTAAACACTATTAGCAATCAGTGTTAGATTGATGGTTTAACATTAGAGTGACTGATTGAAGACCTTGCCAATTTATTTTTTGGTTAATAATGTTATTGTGGGAGCTAATGTCAGGTTTTAGGTTTTGCCCTGTTCTATCATTAAGTCTGTTCAAGTTGTTTTTATCTCGTTAATAAAAGATCTTTTCCTGCTTAGTGTGCTGTGGTCCCCCCTCATGGGTGGGCTGGCTGACTGGCAGAAGAAAAAATGAAAAATCAAACTGCCAAGCAATCAAAAAATAGTAAAACAAACATTTTCTTGTTTTTGTTTTCTTGCAATTTTTTATTTATTTATTTATTTATTTTCACAAATCATTGTTTTTTCCTTCCTGCATTCACCCTCAGTAAGAGAGTAAACTGTGGTAATATCTGGGGACGGTTTGATATAGGTGTGGGCGATATGGCACAAATACAGCATCACAACACTTGAAGACATTTTCACAACACTTAATACACAACACTTAATTTATGAGGTCTGTCCTCAAGCTTTAAGTGGGGAAATCTAACCAAATAACACAGAGCTTATAAACTGACTAGATAAGTTAGACCAATCAGCAACCAAACCTCCATGTGTTGTGACATCACAACCACAATTTACAGGCAGTCTGGCGCACTACATTCAGTGCTCAAGCCAGTAAAAGTGGATATTCTGGTCTTCTTGGCCAAATAAATTGCAATTGCAATATTAGTCCAAAAAACTGAAATTAGATATTTATCCCAAATCGTCCACCCTAATTTATCACGATAATGATAAATATCATCTTATTGCCCACCTCCAGTTTGACATCATTTAACCAAAAAAAAGGATTCAGTCCATCCCAAACCATACACAACATCCAAACAGAGTAAACGGAAAACAGGACCGGAGGATGCAGATAAGCTATGGAGTAGGAGTAACCTTAGGATCTTGCCAGGCACAAGAATACTACTAGTCAAAATATGTGCACAGAATGTATTATGTGCTTTAATATACATTCTGTATATTAGTCTATAGTGTAGAAAAAAGCTAAAAGTAAATATAGCAAGATTGCCATGACACATCACTGCAGCACAAAGCATACCCACCCCATTACAATGCCAAGCAGGAAACTTCAGACTGGATCTTCAGGTAGGGGTGGGAGGTGTATTAGTGTAAAAGTCAATACTGGTATGCTGTTGTTACCACTATGATACCATAATGAACCAAAAAATGGTAAATTACATACACCATAATTATTTCATTATTATATAACAATATCAATTTAAGCTTATATGGTCCACCCCCCATTTCAACATGTTCAATTTATTGCAGTTTACAGACAAAAACCTAGTTTCATGTTCAGCAGTATGTCAAAATGAACAACTAGCTTTACACAAAGATATACCAGCTTCAATCCAGACAAAGGTACGTGCAGCTTCTTCACAGACTTAAATAACTTTTCCTACTGTGATCAAACAAGCAAGCCAGACAACAAAAAGGGCCCAAAGTCCACAGTCTTACTCTCAGATGCACCTTAACCCTTAAAGCTACATTAAGTAAAACTGTGTTCGCAAGGCTGGTCTCCTAGCTTTTCACATCGTAGGAAAAGGAAGGGCCTTCACTGTCACACCCAGGCGTTTTCCCAGCTGAAGCCAAGCCCAGCCAGAGTCTTTCACTAATCACTGTGAAACATTCCATACCTGCCACTGGTTTTTCATTAGTTTATTAAACTTAGTTTTCTATTAATTTTCATTAGGATACATCAATGTTAGACATAAAAAATTTACCAAAGAGGTTAAGATGCACAACAGTGCAACCAAATACTGCAAATGCACAGAAGGGAGGGAGAGACACCAAGCCAGAGAAAAACAAACAAGGAAGAGATGCGAAGACTGATGAAGAATATTTAAAAAAGAATGAGCTGTAGTGAATACAACTGCAAAAAAGCAAGGAAGGTCACCTGTCTGTCTCCTAAAACCTAAATCCAAGTAAACTCAAACTGAAGATAATTTATTACAGTTTTACGCAAAATGACAGTGAAATCATCTCAATACTGACAGACAATTGTTTAAAAGCAAGAATCATCACAACTGTACAGATGCTTAGATTGGACAAATGATTCAAACCGATAGCTGAGTACATATTTACTCTATTCTAGAATGATTAGGTGATAGGCTGCTACGTTAAAATGACTACATTTTATTCATTTTACTGCCTTTGTAAACCTACATAAATAAATGACACTTTTCTTCCAAGTGGATCTAGCCCCAGTTTCTACATTTCACACAGGCATCAGCATTAGCATAAACAGATACGTAATACGCTGGATTATAAGATATTAGCTCAAAATTCCCACATCGGTGCATCTCTGTGCAGAATAAAACAGAATCAAAACAAGCTATGGCAGATTTGTAAGACATTCTTTTAGAACACATCACCAGTGATGAAGGGATTCGTTTTGCACTGCTAACTTAAATATTATCTGATATCATAAAAGTTGGAAAAGACTGTAATATTGAATTTTATCAATAGCAGGGAATATACAGAGGCTGAGGTAACAGCTAAGAGGAAGCAAGCACGGAACAGACAGTCCAAGAGTAAGTCCGAGTTAAGGAGGGAAAAGAAAAGAGCGCCGGGGATAGACTGGGTGGAAGTGAAGGAGTGGGCGGAGGAGAGTCTGGCAAAACCTGACTAATGAACCAATAGGCAGGCAGGGCAGCTGAGCGGAATGTCTTAATTTGGGCAATGCCAATATACACTGAGATACTGAGTCACAGCACTGAGACAGGAGGTTAGTCACCTAACCTGAAGACGGGTTCTGTCAGCCCCTAGTCTGATCTAGAAGATGCTGAAATTCCCGGCTTGGTCCACAAAGGTCTGTCATAAATATCTGACTTGCAAATTATTCGTTAATCAAGTACGTCTATAGGTAAACCGTACAGGACACACTGCTTTATTACCTTATTCTTTAATGTTAACAGCAAAACATATAAACCTCAACATGAGCCAGGCTGCTGAGGTTACAGCCCACAAACTTACTGCTCAAGGAGTGAAGTATGCTTTGGGAAACTTAACTAGAACTGAAGAAACTCATAAAAACCTAACAAGCAGATCAAAAAGGCATTAAATGACACCAATCCAAAGATCTGCAGAGTTCTCTGCGGTGCCTTATACATACACAGAAAAGTCGTGGTCACGTTTTTAAAGCCCCCGTTAGCGACTGGAGGTGGTCAAATTGATCCTATTACGCAACAGATCCTCGCATTGGTGGACTACAACCACTAACATTAGTGCTGGTCGCAAACACGAGAAACATCAGCGATTAAGGGTTAATATTCCGCTCATATTATACTCACACGGACCCTCACTGTTTTGTTAACAACGTCCAGCATCGACCAAGTTTTCTGTCGACAACGGAGAAGAGTGACCGAAAGAGAAGTCGACTGGCTAGCCAAGCTAACGTTATATTAGCAAGCGAGCTAACCCCAAGCTAGCTAACTAGCTATGTTCCATAAAGCGGGGCGCGAGAACCTTAACTAGCTACATGTACTGTCTTTAAGCGGCAGTTTCAAAGCGAGCGATACGCTACATAAAAGTTAGCTTTGTGTAAGTATAAAGAACTGTTTTTACCTCGACGAGGAAAGGGCATCTTCTTCGCCGGGCTCAACTTCCTTCTTCAGTACAGTTACAGCGGGGTCCACATCCAGCCGACACATCGAGGCAGTGTGAAGCCCTCTCTTTCTTTTCATGGACGTTTCCAATGGTAAAATGTCCCTTTGACCCATACCATAATGTTTCGCTAAACCCACGTTTGCCCAACAGCGTAGGTGTTGTGTTTTCGCGTGATAGTGAACCAAACTCCCAGCTAACAGACACTGAAGTAAGTTAGACGCTGCTAGTCGCTGAACGAATTTAAGCTACCTCAGCTCGCTAACCAGCTCGCTACAGAGGTGGGCGAAAGTAAAAAGTAATCTGCCTGAGGTCTTCGAGTGGTCGCTACATTCTCTCGGATGATCAGAAAACGGTCCCGTTGTTGTTGGTTTAGCTCGTTTGCTAATTCGCATAGCCGATTTTTAATCCGGAGTTTATTCGCAGCGGAAAAACGGTCACTGAGCTCGTCAACATCGAACCGCGAGCGAACGAAACTCTCGCTGGAGTGAAGAAGCTGCGCGAACAGAGCTCAGCTGATTGACGGTCGTCAGGTGGGAGAGATTTCATTGGTCCAATCAAATCTCAGGCCCGCCTGGTAACTGGATATAATTGGCTGAGCCCCTTTCTTTCTCCCCGCCTCTTCGCGGCTACAGAGTGCACCGATTGGCCGAATCAGATCGCTGGCTCGCGTAGTAACTGCACAGGATTGGCTGAGCTCTTTCTCCGCCCGCCTCTTCTTGTCTCGCTCTTATTCGCTCCCTCACTGCACCCACAGACTGAAAACGTGACTCTCTGAAATACTGTAAGATACGGCGAAAACAGCACGGACAGACACATCGTGTGC
Source organism: Colossoma macropomum (assembly GCF_904425465.1). Lineage (NCBI taxonomy): Eukaryota > Metazoa > Chordata > Actinopteri > Characiformes > Serrasalmidae > Colossoma > Colossoma macropomum. The sequence continues at coordinate 23,842,948 of NW_023494795.1, read as the reverse complement.
TTTCCTAAATGCTGCCCAGTTATACTTGCTTGTATAACGTTAGTTTGATCTGTTAACGGTTTCAAAAATAAATTTTGATATCCACGTGGAACATGGACAAAATATATAGAATATACATATTTGCAGGAAGAATGGAATATAAATCACACATGCTAATGGTAAAGGTGCATGAGTTGCATTTTTGTTATTTTATATAATATACTAACGCTTGACACAACACTTAATTCAGTGCTGTCGGTCTACAACCCCTTTACTTCATGGCCCCTACTGGGGATTTAAGCCGTGACGTATAGAGTCACGACTGAGAATGACGTCAGCGACATGCTAAGAGAACAGTACACTTTCAGCTTTTCACTACAGCCTACTGTAAGGAGCTGATTACTTTTACTAGCTTCTGGATCCTTCCATGAATTCTACATGTATGTACATTTTGAGTGAATTTTTCACTCCACCACACACCTTCAAAACTGTGAAGGAAGCACTCACCTCACACTTTCCCTTGAGCTTTTGCCCAGAATAATTTTTCCACAGTAATTTTACATCTCAGCATCCCACTTCTGTCACTTAGTAAAGACAGAATCAATAGCTACACAGTCAAATGTAACTTATGGCTTGAAAACTACTTAATTTACTCCTGCTTTGCTGTACTTTTATCTGCTCAAATACAGTGCATTGCATAAGCAATTAAATAATGACGTTTTTTTTAATTATTATTATTCTCAAAATGTTAAAAGGTTGAAAAGAAGAGTATGATGCTTACGTTTACAGCAAACGTAACAATCCCGACTGCATCCTATAATAAAGCGGCATTTTGGCCTAGAGCTTCAAATGTTATTTATCATGTTATGCAGAATTCTGTAGAACAGCATCATAACCCACCACTTCATTGGTTTGCCACAATTTTATAGCGTTTTCGTTCATCAGTGTTCTCTCACTGAAATACCCACCGTGCATTACATAACTACATCATACAACCACAGGCCATATACCTAACCAAGTCCTGCTTCATTCTATGGTCATCATGTCCCTATTAGGAATTCCAGGTCTAAAGTAATTTTCTCTATGATAAAAATATATAGCATTTTTGAAAAATGTTGCACAGGCTGCTATCATGCCCTGAGCTTAACAAAAATGGTTCCAAACTCAATGCGTTTTGTCCTACGTACATTTTTCTTTAAAGATGCCATAGAATGGAAGACTGTATTTACATTGGTATAGTTGAATAAGGAGAGTTTGGTTCATGGAACTGACATACCGTAAACCTCAAACACTGCTCTTCTCCTTCTTCAAATGCAAATCCTATGTAAAAGAGGGCGGTAAAATGGGCCAATTCCAAAATCCTAAACTGTTATGTAAAATCTTGATTCATTTTCTATATTTACCCCCTCAAATTTTACATACACCAGTCCACGCTATAGTCCAGTGAAACAACAACAATGGAGCAACAGCCATGAAAATAGCATACAATGTGCAGAAATTGTACCGTTCCAGGTTGTAAAGGGGATGTCTGCACTTTTCATACCTTTCCCAAGGAACCATACTGTCAGTGGGCATGGCATGTTCCTCTTTAAACAAGGCTGAAGTTGGCTTCCTATTCGCCAGCTTTGAACGTTCCATTCCACCTTAAAAGCCACATTTTGTACATGAGGCAAAATGTAACTGTGGTAACATCTAAGGTAGAACGGAAAAGTTGCAAAATAATTGGTGAATAGGAAGCTAACTTAAGCTCTCACATCTTTAGCCATTTTTAACAGGATTCTGGACAACTTTAATTCAATGACGTTAAGTTTATCACGCTGGACAGTTTCTCAAAGCTTGGACAATATCGAGCAGGTATTGCTTAGCCTTTGTCACTGAAGAGAGGGGCAGTTTCAACCTTATTAGCATCACAACTTCAACAGCAGCTTGTAAATAGCTAGTCATGCTGTGTGATTTTATCCATGTTTTGACTGTTAAAGCCAGATCATCAAATTGAGTTTTATAGTGAGCTAACAACTTCACTAACTTTACGTGTTGTTATCGAGATCCAAAGCAAGTTGCTAGTATAAGTAATGTTAGCTACTAGCAAGCTCCAAGTAACTAGCATAGCAAACGTAATAGCGTGATGACCAAGCTTATTTAAACGGAGGTTAATTTTATTTTCCTGCCTGTGTCTATTTCGACATGTTGCTTCTGCGAGACCCGTCGTGGTGCCTCGCTGTAAACCAGCAAATCAGAGCCGAGCTCATCAAATTATTCATTATCCAAATCATAAGGTTGTAAATGGGCAGTGGTGAGTAATGTTAGTTTATTTGAGCTCAAGCCAGTTCCGTCATCAGTTGGGAGCGAATTGGGCCTGGGCGATAGGGCGATGTAACTGAATATCGTCGATGATGGACAAGTTGATGCTGTTTTGGTAAAAGAAGAGAGAATTAGAGAGGACTAATTCACCATTAAACAGCTTTAAAAGTAAGTCGGGAAACTGGGGCACACATTTAAGAAGTGTGTGGGCTCCTGCATCAGTAGCCAGTTTCAGAGAGAGAGAGAGAGAGATTTGTTAAGGAACTGCATGTGTTATTTCTCTCTGCTACACACTGTAATGCTAGCTATACCACACAGATTCACCCCAATTTACTTTATGTGAACATAACCGGAAAGAATGCCAACATGCTCAAAGTGACTCACTGCAGTGAAAAGCGAAGTTAACTCTAACCTGAAGAGACAGTTCCTCTGGTCTTCGTCTACGGCTGGTGTGCAGTATTTTCTGTACAGATTAAGTGGGGTTGGAGATTGTTTACCTAAAAACATGGTTATAATTATTTTTAGATATCGCCCAGGCATAGAGCGAATTAGTATTCACAGCTAGAAAGTAAGATAGCTAATCCCCACTTTGGCCACTTTATAGTTTAATATTTACATACAATGAACAAAAGAGGATTAAATTGTTAAGCATACTTATTTATAAAGCAATTAATAGTCAGCTAAAATTTCAGGATCATGACAGGCCTATTAACTACCACATTTAACAAAGCATAGATTTGTGAGGGGTATTTTGGTGAAGTTGCCAAACAATTGCTAGTTGTCACGTCAATTCATTGCGCAGCAGTGTTAGCTGACACAGAGTAATAGTTGTGTTTCAACTCCTTAATGACCTTATAATTTAGAGTATCCAGTGACATTCAGGAAAAAAAAAATTGTAGGACACAAATCGAGTTTGGAACCTTTTTTGTTTACCACATGCTTTTGATATCAGCGATTTTCAAAAAGTCATTTTTTGTCAGAGAAAGACCCAGAGAACCTAATATGGAAATGACTAGAACGACAATACAACTTCTGGTGTCAACTAGTCCTGCTAGCCTATCTACTGAGTTAAAGGCCAATAAATACAACCAAGTTCACATTAGTGTATCTATTTCCTCAGTTGTCCAACAAAACCGTAAAGAAAATAGTGATTATATCTTAATTCAGCACAAATGGATACTAGAGACACATTTGTACCCTTTTAGGCAGAAAAAGGAGCTACGCTGGAGTAAGAGATCTAGATTATAAGATAGCTACCTTGCTAACTTTAGCTTTTAGCTAGTTGTCCCCCTCATTTGACTTCAACTTTTTTCTATCTTTTGAGTAACCTATTCTTTCCACTGTAATGGTATGTTGAAGAGAGTTACTACAGTTATGCAGCTGTAGCACAATTGGGCCTCCTAGCAGTAAGATTAGCTATATGGCTTGCTGCTGCATTAAAAACAGCCTCCCCTAAAAAGCCACCACAAAGCAGTTGCAGTTTCACAAGACTTTCTTCCACCTTCAAGACACATCACCAGTAGGGGGTTTTCCTAGTCTTTAAACCAGAAGATCTCACTCTAGAGTCTACTGCAGAACTGCTGTAGGATGTGAGTAAGCATGTTTACAACATGTGAGCAATAGTTTAGCACTGTTTCATTTTGGCCTGAGTGCCCCTTTAAAGAGGATCGGTTCTCTTTGATGTGACACCAGCACCGAGAAAATTTCGGAATGTTTTCTTGGTGAACAGTGACTATTCTTCTCCTCGCTATTCTTTCCACCACTAACACTATAGAAAATGAGTGGATGAAACTGTCTTCTGATTTTTGTGAGATGGGAACATACTATAGGAATATGGGGAACTTTGAGTAAATAAACAAATAATGTAGCTACTAAATAGAAGTTATTCAGCTACTATTTTGTAGAAAACTACATTCAGTTGTTGATGGACATAGATCCTTGTCCATTTTCTGAATAACCATTATTAATACAAATTTAAGCATATGTAAGAAAAGCACACAGGAAAAATACATTAAGTTGTACCTTTTATTAAAAATGTTATAAAAATGCTACAATGCACATATAAAATGTTTATACTCTACTCTAGATTTAGATCATACTTAAAAATGAAACTGTGATGTAAGGTAGAGGGCAATGACTTCCCCTCAAATGAATGTACTGCCCACACGAAAACAGTTCTGAATGCAAGATTTCCTTTCAGACATGACCAAATAATTTCTGTAACAGGAAGACAACTGTTCACCCTAGTCCTCTTTACGACGCAATTAAAAATACAATTTAAATACTGTACTGTAAAAGTGTGCTCACTTTGTGCATAGTAAGTGTATTGCTACACTCAATGCATAGGATCAGAGAAACAGTGTAGTTCATCATGAGGGGCCTAAAAGGCTACGTTATGACAGCAGGCTGCACCTCGCACATCAGATTAGTTTTATCCTTTACCCGATTAGATGCACGTCAGACAGACAGACTACTGGAATGCGACTGCCTGCTTCTGAGTTTGTATAAAAAAGTGGTCTAAACTGGATGAGATTTCATGCCATTATTTTATGACCTCTAAAGATCAGATGTGCATCAAATAAATGCGAAAACGATTATTTGCCTGTCTTAATGCAGCCCAAATGACTCAAAACCAGGTTTATTAAAGCCTTTATACGTGTCAAAGATTAACCAAAAATTAAACTAATGACAAGTGCATCCCAGATAAACGTAGCAATCACAAGTCATGTTACTGGTTTTCCAACTGTTAAAATTTAGCAGGTGCTAAAGGTTTGGGTAAATCAGGCCCATGGAGTCTGATAGTTGAAAAGCCTCTCCTGCCCTGAGTTTGACCAAAGCCAACACTCAACATGTAAATTTGCAGCAAATAAATAAAATAAATTATAAAGTCATAATATAGAATGGGCTGGCCCCCATCATTCTTCATTTGCTGATAAGACAAATATACGAATACTTTGACTTCTAATAGCAAAACAAAACCTGCAGTTGAGCTGACCGACAGTCTATTGCCAAAATACTGAGGGAAAAAAAACCGCTGGGTGCCAAAATGCACCTAAAAGTACAACAGAAATAAAAGTCATGCATCACGGTATCCTTACTGCCATTTCTGAATCCTGAAATGAATAAAAGTTCTTCACCTTCATCCATTCCAGTAAGTGGAAGACCACTAAGAAACATAAGACGCTGATATCTGATCTGTCAATTTAAAAACAAAAGATCAAAACTGATAGAGTGTACAGTAACAGTTAACAAGCAGTATCTATAGTAAAATATATATATATATATATATTTATACATATTTTAGACAATTTCATTGTTTTATGAAAATATCTTTTACACTTTTGTATACACCTTGTTCTGCTCTCCAATGATGTAGTGTTAATGAATGTAAGAAATAAATATAAAAGCATGTCTGGACAGACAAATACAGAAAGAAAACATTAAAAAACATACAAAGGGTATGCAAATAAGATAACTATGGTCAGCTCATAAAATCAAGGCCATCCTTTACAAGACACAGACTCCTTTCCCTGAAAGGACCGCAGATTTAACTTGCTTTCCATAAGGGGCAGAAAAGCAGGTAACATTTAAGAGAAGTATACAAGTCTCTGGACAGGTTCTTGTCTAAGAACCGACAATGATCTCCATGATGTGGTCCAGTTCATTGAGATCAGAGCGACAGTTTGAGGGTGAGCCTATGGAAGGGGGCCCATGAGAAGGGGCCAAACTGTCCAGCAGGTCATAGGGACCCATCTTAGGAGCGCTCTGAATACCTGTGAGCATGGTATCAAGGTCATAGTAAGAGGCATCTACATCTGAGAACAGCTCTTCAAGAGCGGAGTCCGGACCTGGGGCACTGTTCTTGATCTCAAAGGTCCCAAAAACCTGCCCCATGGTCTTTGGATCCTCCCTGGAACTCTCCTCTTCATCATCTACTTCATCATCATCGTCGTTGTCGTCGTCATCGTCATCATCATCATCTCCTGGGCCAAGCCTAGAGCTTTCGCAGGCCTCCTCATCTCTTTCTACTTCTACAAGCTCATCCCGTTCCCAGCAATGCCGAGCGCTCTCTGAGAGACAAACATCAGAGGCCGTGTCACTGACTGTGACAGAACACAAGGTTTCGTCTGTCACCACCTCTTCTTCGCGGCATCCTTCATAGCTGAGGACCGAGAAGAGCTTTGGCTCAGCATCCTGCTCCCGCGACCGACAGAGCACCTCGGTTGCCACCAGGCGTTCAGATGGGCTTTGGCTGCCACCACAGAAGGTCTCTGTGACCACCTGCCAAGTGCCGTCATGAGTCATCTCCTCCTGGATCTGCCGCACCGTGTTTGCAATGAGGACCGAACGGCAAAGGTTCGGCTCCACCAACATGTGGCACAGCTGCAGCTTGATGAGGGACATGTCCAGGAGTGACTGTCGCTGCAGACTATAGGACGATGACACCTGAGCACCAGCCAGGCTTTCGTCCGACATCTCATCTCCGTCGTCGGAAAACTTGCGCTTGGTGCCTTTGGAGAACATGTCGATCCTACAGAAGAGAGATCAAATTAGGAGAGACTCATCAGCAAATAAACAGATTTCTAGATAATATTTACTGTAACTGCATGCTTGATCAAATGTCAGTCACCATACATAAACAAGAATAGTATACAATGATAGACTATATGAGCCTTCAAGGTGAAGATTTAGCTCAACACAATAAAGCTGCATTCAAGCAGTAAAACTGTAAATTACTGGTTTGCCAGCAAAACTGCACTCAAACAGCAGGCTACGTCAGAAGGGGGAACCTGAGGGATCTGGTTGTTAAATGAGATGTGGTGTTTGTCACTTTCACAAGTCACCATTCCCTCCTTTCACACAGGAACAAAACTAAAGGGCAACTCTCATACTAATAGTAAATACATAGTCTATATAAGTGTCCGCTGCTTTGTACCATTGCCTGAGTAATTGTAACATTTTAGTAGGGATGCACAGACATGGGAATTGTGGGCTGATGCCAATATCCAATGTGTTTCATGTACATACAATGGAGTCCAAAAGTCTGGGACTGCACTGAAAATCTGGATTTTTTTTTATTTAAACCTGAAAACAAACAGCAGGAAGTTTTGAAATTTTGAAAGCTTTAAAACAAACAAAAGTTATGACCATTAACATGATGAAGAAACATTGAAGAAGTCACTTTTCAAATTTAAACAAATTTGTGACACTGACCATGCTAGTTTGGGTGCATGCTGTCATTAAAGCCAAAAGAGGGAGATACCAAATATTAAGAAAATCTGAAATTTATGCTAAAATTCAAATATTCTTCTTTTTACTCATATTGTTATGCTGATAATATAACTTGCAATGAAAAAATGCTGTATTAAACTAGAAAACAATTCAAAACAAAAGCATTTTCAATAGACTTTTGGCCCCACAGTATACATTAGTGATAAACTATATGGACAAAAGTATATGGACATCTACACATTACAACTACAGGAACTTTTATGACATTCTATTCTAAATACACAGGCATTAATATGGAGTTGGTCCACCTTTGCAGCTATAACAACTTCCACTCTTCTGGGAGGCTTTCTACAAGATTTTGGGGTGTGTCCGTGGGAATTTTTGCCCAATCGTCCAGAAGAGCATTGACACTGATGACATTGATGTTGGACGAAAGAGCCTGGCTCACAATCTCTGTTTTAGTTCATCCCAAAGGTGTTTGATGGGGTTGAGGTCAGGGCTCAAGTTCTCCCACACCAAACTCACCCAGCCATCCATGTCTTTATGGACCTAGCTTTGTGCACTGGGGCCCAGTCATGCTGGAACAGAAAAGGGTCTTGCCCAAACTGTTCCCACAAAGTTGGAAGCATACAATTGTCCAAAATGTCTTGGTCTGCTGAAGCATTAAAATTTCCTTCACTGGAACTAAGGGGTCTAGGCCAACCCCTGAAAAACAACCCCACAGCATCATCCCTCCTCTACCAAACTTTACACTTGGCACAATGCAGTCAGGCAGGTAACGTTCTCCTGGAATTTGCCAAACCCAAACTCGTCCATCAGACTGCCAGTCAGAGAAGCTAAATGCGTCACTCCACAGAACACGTTTCCACTGCTCCAGAGTCAAGTGGTGGCGTGCTGCAAGACTATGTGCTTAATTTTATCCATCTATTTGCAATAGATGTGGCTGAAACACCTGAACTCAATAATTAGGAGGGGTGTCCCAATACTTTTGTCCATATAGTGTATCTCGTGATGATATCTCTTGACAATACCAGAACCAATGCATGAACATTTCTACAGGATAGAAATTGGGAGAAAAATCCACCTGGATTAGCATCACAGAGAAATTCAACATTTATTATCTTCTATGTCTACATTTTAGCTTTGTTTATGATGCATCAATTGTCACACATTTACAGTAAATTTGATTTGATTTTCATAGTTTCCTCACATGGTCACTCAAACATACTTAAGTAGTATTTACTGTCTGACCAAATGGTAACTATAAATGGCACCCCAAATAAACAATCTCACAACTGATGTAAATCAAAAGGGTTTACAGTGATTGATTTATCACATTCAAATTAAAAATTTGGCTAATCAATTTTCAGAAAAGACATACTGGCCAGATTAATATTTGGTTCCAATAACACACCACTACTACTACTACTACTACTACTACTACTAATAATAATAATAATAATAATAATTATGATATCAGTAATAATAACAATGATAATAGTAAAATCTCATATATTTTATATTATTATTTTATATATTATTCCAAAAAGACTAGCTGTACATTAGATGAATTAGACTGATGCTATCTACCCACCCTCTGTATATTTTGTATTGCACCTTATTACACAGAAAATCTAAATAAATCCAGCAAATGTCACGGACAAGGTTTGATACCAGAGCAACGGTAACGCTAAAATTAAAGCAGCCCTTTCCTTTCAACTGAAGCAAAAAACCACAGAGATGTGATGAATGCAATTTGCTATTGTAACACCAAGTCTTCTTCCGTCGTGCATGATGTACACAAACAGCAAGACTCCACACTTCAACTGAATGGGATCCAGACACCACTGAGGAACTAATGAGAGCTGTAATAAAGACTAAGTGTGGACAAACACATACGAAGTCTCCATGTCTCCATGGCCAGCAAACCAGGATTACAGGAGCCTAAAAGTGACAAACATGCAGCCAGAACACAGAAAACACATGACACCAACCAATATGTCAAAAGAGATCATCTGGCATCAGTCCATGATGGCCTATGAGTTTGTGTTGGGGGGAAGGTAATGAGCCCTCCATCAGTTATTTAGATCAAGCACTCATGGGTGACTATGAGATGTGAAAACCCTATGCGATTATAGCTGAGCAACAATAATGAAGTACATTTATAGTTATTTATCAAATTACACAAGATGTAAAAACGACAAACCAACAGATCCATTAATTGCAGGCATTTTAAAAAAGCAAAGCATTAAAAAATGCAAAGTCATTTCATGTTAAGAGTCTTGACTTAACATAATGGAAATGATTTGCCTAACCTTTATCAGTATCACACACACACACACACACACACACACACACACACACACACACACACAGACATACGAAAGTTCTAACCCAAAAGACCACGTGTTAACCAGATACTGACGGGGTTAGGATGAGGGCACAGGGGGTTTTGCCTACCTGCAGCATGAGTGACATCCCAGCACTGTAGAGACAGAGACCAGAGTGCAAGCTGACATACATTAACAATATGACTAATACAAAATCCTGTGCTAAAGTACAGCCTAAGCCACAACCAATACTGAAAATGCAGCACTGCATTCAGTTATTGTAAAAGAAACAAAATAATACTATGGCTAAAGCTAAGTCTTTATCTATAGGGCAACCTATAATCCATTTCAATTTACAACCAATACTACACATGAGCACTTGCATTCGGTTATCTCAAACAATTACAATAATAGGCCCATATCCTACATGTTTCTGATATTTTTCCTGATGTTCAATTATAATGTCTTGTGTTTTTTTGTACACCAAAAACAGTCATAATTCATTTTTACATGTCCATTTTCCAACCTCTAAGTCACTTAAAAGAATACAGACTGTTTTCTGTTACTGTCTTCAGGGCTCATCTATGTAAATGGGCTGTGTTCTGACTGGTTGGCCTGTACTGTGCCCCATTCCAAAAGCAGCCCAGGCTGAAACACTCCTTATAACTTCAGCATGAACCAGTGGGGTTAACCTACTGTAGGCCAAATACATGGAAATATGCTGACTTTCATGACATCACAAAAACAATTCATTCAAACAAGCTCTTTTTGAAGTTTCATTTCCATATATGGACTGGGGACTGAACGATATGTTTGGAAAATCAAGCTCTTACTTAAAAAACAAAGGAAGGAAAACTCAATTTTCTACGATAAGTGGTCCTTTAAGTATAGAGCCATAAAAGGTGAAGAAAAAAAATACCAGTGATTATGTGTATTACATTTAAAACTAATAAAGAGTCCACATAGGCAGAGCATAAGACTAGGTATATGTGGCAAGCATGTCTGCCTGGGAGATTTAACTAAGAACCACGCTGGGTTGCCAAGTAATTGACCACTTAATATGCCACAGTGTATGTCTTGAGCTTTCCAAGTAACTATGTCAGACTTCACGCAGTGGAGAAAGCGAGGATTTCATCAGCATTTTGTCCTCCCTCTCCTCTGGTTCTAGTGTACTCATTCCCAAAGGCTCCACCCCGGGCAGACCGGCAGGCCAGCGATGGAAAGTCCGATTCAGTTCACCGAACCGATTCTTCAGAACCGCGCATTTGAAAGAATCGAACGGTTGATTCAATGATTCACTGGTTCAACCCTCAAGTCAACGTATTCTCATTTACTCCACATGCAGTAAAAATGAATTCAGTGAATAAGTCTGACGGTCACCGCTAAAGCTAGGCAAAAGGACTATATTTAGCTGTTACCATGATAAATTACATCATAATATGCTTTTCTGAGTATATCCTGGATACTGTCAGTACTTAATCACTTTCCAACCGCATGTTTAAACAGAGCATACTTTGTCCTGTGTAACTGGATTTCGTGTGAAATTGTATTAATAGTTTTTATGGTAATTTTAAAATGTGGCACTATTTAGTCCTATCTTACCAGATGTCAGGAAAAAATTAATATCATGGCATATCATGTATCATTAAAACTCGAAGTGTCGTGATATGACATCTGGTCATATCGCCCACCTCTAGTCAGACGTAACACAAAAGGGAGCTAAGTATGGTGTACAGAGAGAAAAATGAAAGCGAAGTCAAAAGGGTATTCGTGATAAATACTAGAGACGCATCAGAAGAATCAGTCTTATGAATCGTTTCGACTGAATTGGTCAAAAGAATCGGTTCGTTCACAAATCGGTACAACGCTCCGACTCGCCTCGCCTCGCCTCCCCTCCCCCACCGCCCTGACGTGGACAACAACCAGCTAGCTAGGGTTAGCTTCACTGCCGGGAAAAATGGCTGTAGTTACTTGTGAAACAAGCGGTAAAAACTGGCCACAGTCATACTAACACGAATTAAGACCGCGCTACACGTTCACGCTTATCCTCCGGCAAATTTAAGCCTTCAGTTTGCTCACTGACAGCACATTTTATCTGTTATACTCGCCGAAAAAGTGACACTGCTACTGCTCCACCTAGCCAAATAAGGCTAGCGCTAACACGGAGACGACAAAGGTTGGAAGCCATTTTGAGTTTCTCAACCAGCTCGGCTCGGCTTTTCCGTCATCTTGTCTGGATCTGTTTTCACCAACATACGTTTACAATGTTTAAAGAATTTAATGTACACAAAGCATGTAGATAGGTTTAGCTGTACTTCGAGGCAGATATGGCGCACCGCGGCGATTAAGCGGGATAGCTAACGCGAACCGTGCTAATCTGCCACTTCCGCAAACATGCCTCTTTTCGAAATCGACCGCGCATTTAAACCATCGAGTATCGAGATAAAGCGCAAAACCGGACTGGAGCTGCGTGCCAGCTGGACGCCTTTACGCGTCTCGGAGCAAACAAACTCACCTCGTGTTACTTCTGTTCTTTGGTGATGAGCGACATAAGCGTGTTTGGAGGCCGGGTGTAGTATTAAAGGTGCAGCTCCTCGGCCGCTGGGAGCCAGATTGCAGTGAGTGAATGTGCTCAGTTCAGTGTGCTGGCTCTGCAGCCAGGCGGCCAGCTGCGCCGGTGAAGGGGCGAGGGGGCGGACGCTGCAGTTTGATGGACAGACAGCAGGCCAGGGCTTCATCTGGGCAACCCCGAACAAAAGCGTTGGGGGAAAATGGTTTTAGACCTTATTTTATATAATTTTTTAGAAAATAATAACCTGATAATATTTTCAAAAGCTTAATCTAGACAAACCTCACTTAAATTTGAATTGAGAATAACACACTCACCGTGCACTTTATTAGGTACACCTACCTTGACACTCTTTGTCCATTTTATCAGCTCCACATACCATATAGGTGCACTTTGTAGTTCTACAATTACAGACTGTAGTCCATCTGTTTCTTTGTTTACTTTGTTAGACCTCTTTTACTATGTTCTTCAATTGTCAGGACCCCCACAGAACCACCTCAGAGCAGGTATTATTTGGGTGGTGTATCATTCTCAGGACTGCAGTGACACTGACACAGTGGTGGCGTGTAAGTGTGTGTTGCACTGGTAAAAGTGGATCAGACACAGCAGTGCTGCTGGGGTTTTTAAACACTGCGTCCACTCACTGTCCACTCTATTTGACATATCTACTGTGTTGGTCCTCCTTGTAGATGTAAAGTCAGTAGAGACAGTAGCTCATCTGCTGCTGCACAGTTTGTGTTGGTCATCCTCTAGTCCATCAGTGGTCATACGAAGCCAGAGGACGCTGTTGGCTGGATATTTTTGATTGGTGGACTATCCTCAGTCCAGCAGTGACACTGAGATGTTTAAAAACTCCAACTGCTTGTTTGATTAAAAAGAGCATTTTTGGGCCTGTTTAGTTGGATTTAGTGCAGCACAGTGTGGAAAATACTGAATACATATAATTGGATTTGTGATAGTATTTTTAAAAAGTAGCACTACTTTGTTCCAACTTATCAGATGTTAAAAAAACATACTGACATAAAGTGCATTGTGAAAACATATCATGTATAATGATATTACATTAATATAAACCTCATTTCCAAAAAAAATTGTTACAGTATGTAAAACACAAAGACAGAAAATCCATTTTGACCTGTATTTAAATGAAAATAGTACAAAGACATTGTGGAGCAGCTTATGCTGGATTTTAGATGACGTCCTTTTCAGGGATGTCCAGGCTTACTTCACCAAGGCCAAGTTGCGTTCTGCATGTGTTACAACAGCATGGTTGTGTAATCAAAGAGCGTAGGTACTACACTGCCCCGCAAGCAGTCCAGACTTGTGTCCTATTGAAAACGCATTAAGAAGTGATGTCTGTGTTAACGGCCTAGCTATGGAAATCTCCACCGCAACTGCGGAAAGGGGTGTGTAACTGTCTTTGCTCACCTGATGACATATCTTCAGAAAAATGGAAAAATCAACTAAATTAACTTGTGTCTTTAAAAAGAATCATTGAAGGAATAGTGTTATCTAGTGTAAATAAATAGTACTTTGACACAAGACACAAGATTCTGCCATAGCAGCGCAGCAGGTTACTGCAGCAGGACACAGTGAGTTAAATTTGTGCATGTGCAGAACAGCACTGGTAGCTGTTCCTGCCACCATTTTTGCTTAAAATCCCTGTTGTGTTTTTGTACTGATTTCAATTTAAGGGTTCTTAACTGAATTTACCATTCACTGTTTTCTGTTTTATTAGCATTTCATATATTGTCCTAACGTTTCTGGAATTGAGGTTTGTAGGATGTCTGTTCTCCACAATGCACATTTTTTGCATTGCAGTATCACAATGTAACATGAGGTGTTACACTCTTAATAAATATGCCTGATTAACTGGATTTAGTGCAGTGCAGTATGTGAAACAATCAGAAATCATTGTACTTGTAGTTTATGAAAGTTTTTTTTTTTAAACATGGCACTGTTCCAACGTATCAGACCTCTAAAACTAGAAAACTAAATATCTGATATATATATGTATATATGATATTTAGTTTTCTAGTTTTCAAAAATATAGCATTGTTATACACAGTATGTATGATGACATTTAGTTTTTCTGAGGTTTGATAACAGACATAAAAGAGCCACATGTAAAAAGTACCGTCAAAAAGTATGAGTAAAATGATTTTCCTCATACTGCAAGGCACTAAATCCAATTAAACAGGACTAATTACACTCTCTTTGTAATGAAACATGCAGTTGGTGATTTATTATGGTGATTTTGTAATTTATCACAATAATGATAAAAATCGTCATATTTCTCACCTCTACATCATAGCCTTCAGAGCAGATTAATCAATGTATTACAACCCCTTTTCCAAAAAAGCTGGAATGCTGTGCAAAATATAAATAAAAACAAAATTTAATGTTGTGCAAATCATTTAAACCCTATATTTAATTGAAAATAGTACAAAGACAACAAATCAAATATTGAAATGGAGAAATGTTATTGTTTTTTGAAAAATATATACCCATTTTGAATTTGATGCCAACAACACATTCCAAAAAAGTAGAGACGGGGCAGGTTTACCACTGTGCTGCATCACCTCTTCTTTTAACAACAGTCTGTAAGCGTTTGGGAACTGAGGAGACCAACTGCTGTAGTTTTGAAAGTGAAATGTGAACCATTTTTGCTTAACATAAGATTTCAGCTGCTCAACAGTTTGGGGTCTCCTTTGTCATATTTTTTATTTTATAATGTGCCAAATGCAGGCAGGCCAGTTTAGTGCCCGGACTCTTTTAATACAGAGCCGTGCTGTTGTAATACATGCAGAATGTGGTTTGACATTGTCTTGCTGAAATAATCAAGGCCTTCACTGTAAAAGACGTCATCTGGGTGGCAGCATATGTTGTCAAAACCTGTATATATCATTCAGCATTAATGGCGCCTTCACAGATGTGCACGTCACCCATGCCATGTGCACTAATGCACCGCTATACCATCATGAATACTGGCTATTGAACTGTGCACAGATAACAAGCTGAGTGGTCTTTAGTACGGAGGATGCATTGTCAATGATTTCCAAAAAGAAATTAAAATTTTGATTTGTCGGTCCACGGGACACTTTTCAACTTCCCCTCAGTCCATTTTAAATGAGCTCGGGCCCAGAGAAGGTGGCAGTGTTCCTGGATCTTGTTTATATATGATTTCTTTTTTGTGTTTAAAAGTTTTAATTTGCATTTGTGGATGCAGCGCTGTTATCATAGACAGTGGCTTTCAGAAGTGTTTCTGAGCCCATGCAGTGATTTCCACTACAGAATCATGTTTGTTTTTAATGCAGTGCCATCTGAAGGCCCAAAGATCATGGCCAGCAAATACTGGTTTTTGGCCTTGTCCCTTGCATAAAGAGATTTCTCCAGATTCTTTGAATCTTTCAATTTTATTATGTACCATAAATGATAAATGATGATGAAAAGCAAAAGTTCTTTGCTGTTTTATGTTGAGAAATGTTATTCTTAAATTGTTGCTAAATTGTTAGCAACAATTAAATTAAATTGTTAATTTGATCGTCAGTCTTTCACAGAGTGGTGAAGCCTTCTACATCTTTATTTCTGAAAGCCTCTCTGAGATGCTCATTTTATACCAAATCATGTTATTCACCTGTTGCCAGTTAACCACAAGGTGTTTTTTAAGCATTACACAACTTTACCAGCCTTTTGTTGCCCCTGTCCCTGACTTTTTTTGGAACATGCTGCTGGCATTAAATTCAAAATGGGCTTTTAAAAAACAATAAAATTTCTTGGTTTCAACATTTGATATGTTGTCTTTGAAGCATTGTCAATGAAATATAGGGTTTAAATGATTTGCATATCATTGCAGTTTGTTTATATTTACATTTTTCACAGCGTCCCAACTTTTTTGGAAATGGGGTTGTATTTTCACAGCTCTGTTATCAATGGGACCTGTCCAGGGTGTATCCTGCCTTCCGCCCAATGACAGCTGGGATAGGCTCCAGCTCCCCCCGCAACCCAGGAGGGTGAGTGGCTTAGAAATGTGTGTTATCAGTGGGGTAGGAGCAGTGGCTATAATACCTGGGAGATAAATGTGTAAGTGATAGTGTGCCTTGCTCTGGAGTTTCAGACTGCCAATCTCTGCCATTACTTGATAGATAGACTAAACTATGAGAATGTGTTGCAGTGTGACGAAACGCATTGCACTGGTTGCTGTTCAGAGACTCTGTAGTGGCAGTAACCACATGATGATTCATGAATTAATGCTGGGAAAACGTGAGTCATTGGCACACACTGCTTTGACTTTGTGCAGTCTGACCAGTTAACGGCTGATTTTGTGCAGTCCTACCAGTACACCGGTGATTTGCTTCATTGGTATGTGGAAAAGGAGGTGGAGGAGGAGTTTAGGCCTATAAACTGAGTTCACCAACATGGATTATAGGTTCAAAGACGTGTACAGTTCTGGTAGATAAAGAGTAACCTGGGTGAGCGTGATCTCACTGAGCTAAACTCTGCCAGTAAAAAATGTATTTCCAGAACATTAACATGTTAATTCTTTGTAATATCCATTTGAATGTGTAGTCTCTGTTGTGTCTATGGTCAGTTGCTTTATCCTGCACGTAGGGTGCAGTGTTTCGTATTGCTTTAAAGGGCACTGGCAACAATGTGCTTTCCACTATACCTCCATCTAGTGGACTTACTGAAGCCTTGCTTGGGTAAGTCAGCATTTTCCACACAGGCCACAGAGAAACAGCTACAGGGATTCGTATCAAAATTCTAAACACTTACTTATTTTGATTGGCTAATATTGCAACATCAAACTTAAAGATATACCATGTAAGATTTTTAGCACTTATATCGTTATAGATTTTGATAGAGCATTCATTCCCTACCAGCCCTCCCAAAATCTAGCTTTTGTACACTTTATAATACAAGTATTCAGGTTATAAGTTGAATGAATATTAAAAATACCAACTAAAAAATGTAAACAGTAATATTTCCATTTCTAAGGTAAATGTAGTTGAATATTTTTTTACAAACTAAATGAACAAATTAATTACAATACTATGCAATACACACAATATTATGGCCTTGTAATGATAACTGGTCTCATATCGAATTTATAAAACTTTTCTAACTGGTAGGTAATATAAATATAGGTAATGTAAATGTTTTGAATGAATGTGAATTACTGCCCTATAGTTTTATTTTATGTGTTGATTAAATAAATAGTACACTAGCATATTATGCATCTTGCTTGTTTTTTTATGGTCGCAGGCCTACAGCAGAGCTCACTGGCAAAATCTTGCTCAGCTCAACACATTTTTGTAACCTTTCTTATATAGATTTCTGAAATTATGTAACGAACCTGCCCTACACAAGAAAATGAAAGTTACAATAAAAAGTAAACTTTGTGTTCTGTTCTCAGAAAGAGTGGATGAAACCAGTAAGCTCTATCACTTATTATACCATGTTCCTTTTTTTTATCAGAGTAGGATTTGTAACTGCTCTAATTGAACACACTTTAACCAGATGATCTATTTATAGATATTAAAGCAAAGTGTCTTAGATTAAGGTTGTAATTAAAATGCGCAGGAGAGTAGATCACTTGTAGACACTATGATTTAGTACCACATTTGATTTTTTCATAAGCCCTCCAATTCATTTAAAAAAAAGAAAGAAATTTAGTTCATGAAATCAAATGTTGCCATGCATGGTTTCATGATGTGACTGTAGCCAAAAATCATCCTAAATAAATAAGGGATTCCAAACTCATGGAAGAGGGCAGCAGTGCACAGTTTAGTCAAAGAACCTTTTAAAATTGGTTTTATATTCTTCTCAGTCCCGAGACTGGACACTTTAAAACAAACACTGTTTTATTAAGAAACATGTTCTCTGCTGCTTACTAAATAACATAATATGTGTATTATTATTTTTTTTGTTAACAGGGAAACACATAATATTCAGTGTCCAGTATGCTGGACATTTGGAGTTAAGTGCATGAAACATGAGAGTTTTGAAAAATTAACATATTTATTATCATCAAGACACAAAGCAATCACTGAACTTTTCCTGTGTTTACTGTTTGTACAGTTGCATGAAAAAAGTTTCTGAAGTCTTTGAACCACCTTGACTTCTGCATGAATTGCTTCTACATCATAATAATAACAAACAGGTTTTAAATAACGAAGAATATGCTAATTTACATATCTAATATGAACAAATGGTTTAAACAATCAAGGTAATTGATGAAAAATGTCAGAAAACATTATATACGCTATAATGCAAGACAGAAATAACATTTGTTTTTCAGAAATAATAATTTTATGTTGAGAAGAATGTTAATTTTTCAAAATCTGCCTAATTGTCCAGTATACTAGACAGTGGAATCCACTGAAATCACTAAACAATATTATCCTCAAATGTTTAGAACATCATTTACCGTCAATCCTAAATAAACATAAGATTCTACCTTTAACAAAATAAACAAAAATCTTCAATGATTGTATTTTGTAAGGCATACGTCTGTTATACTAATCAACGCATAATTTACTACACTGAGTCCAACTTTCCAGATTACTGGACGTTAAACTTTGTGTCCAAATTGCTGCCATATTTGTTTTTATTTATGACAAGAAAAAAATGTAAAACATTCTATTAAATGACCAACCGACACAAAGACTGAGCTCTGTGGAAACACATTAACCTGAGTGTGGTGACATGCCTGCTTCTATAGAACTATAATACCTGAGAAAAATGGCCAGTATACTGGACATTTAGAATGAGAAGGATATAGCATCAAAATGTTTCACTATTGTTACTCGTCAAAGAACCCTTTTCCAGTACTATAGAGAACCCTTCTTGCTTGTTTTTGCTTGCTACTTCTTTTGCTCACCAACAGAGGGTGCTAACACCTCTACACAGTTTTCTTGTCCTGGTTGTTAAAAATGTCAGAAAGATCATAAATATTATTAAAAGTGTTGAAAATATTAGCAGCAGGTATTGAAGCACCAAAACATGTTACAACTAAGAAATATGAGAAAAGCCTGGTGGAAACCCAGGTGTGTGTGAAAACTCAGCCACACCAGACTCAAAATAACAGCCTGACAAGATAAGATTGGGTCCAAACCAAAGGTCAAAAACAGTTATATACAGACAGGATCATGCTTTACAAATATGTTTATGCTTCATATGGTGTAATTGACTTCAGCGAGAGCTCAGAGCTTCATTTTACTTTTACTTTCACTCTTGTGTTTTCAAAGGAGTATGCACAGCTCTTGTTTCACTTATAAGAACCAGGAAATCCTTTTGAGAACACGACAGTCGGCAAACAGACGGAGCTTCAGTGAGAAACTCTAAAGAGAGAGAAACATTTTTGTATGTTTTGGGAGTAAAATGGCGGAGTCTAAGCTCAGAGATCTGGATCAATACAGCTGCTCAATATGTCTGGATCTAATGAAGAATCCAGTGACTATACCCTGTGGACACAGTTACTGTATGTCCTGCATTAGCAGCTACTGGGATATGGATAAGAGGAATAACTGCCCTCAGTGCAGGCAGAACTTCGGTTCAAGGCCTGTTCTTAACAAAAACACAATGCTTGCTGACATAATGGAGAAGCTGAAGGACACAAAGCCCCAGGCCGCTTCACTTGCTCAACCTGAAGCTGAAGCCGGAGACGTAGAATGTGATTTCTGCACTGGAAGAAAGGTCAGAGCTGTTAAATCATGCCTGGAGTGTCGAGCTTCCTACTGTGAAATACATCTCCAACCTCACTACGACTTTCCTGTCCTTATGAGACACAAGCTGGTAAACGCTACCTTCATGCCAGTATGTCAGAAACATGACAAGCTGCTGGAAGTGTTCTGTCAAACTGACCAGAAGTGCATCTGTGTGCTGTGTCTAATGGATGAACATAAAGGCCATGACACTGTTTCCTGTGCAAAAGAACGGGATGAGAAACAAGTAATGCTTTCTTCTTTTCTTCTCTGCATTCGTATGTATATATATTTGTTGGTTCGAATTAGTTTTTAATAAAAGGATGTAACTAAACTAAGTTGTCATCTTGTTAGAAACAGCCTTGTACCTTGTACCTACAATCAATGGCCATTTTACACCTACTGTTATAGGTGCACTTTGTAGTAATGTTGCAATCAAGACTACTAAAGGTCAGTGTGAGTCAAGACCGAGTTCTGGACACATTGAGTCTAAGTCAAGACCAAGACTTTGTAGTAGCTGAGTCAGAGTCAAGACTGAGACCAGGAGGCATGAGACGTGACCAAGATCAGTTTAAGATTTTTTTCAGAATGTAGAAATATAAAAACCCTGATATTAGTTTTTTTGTCCATTGTACACAAATTATCATTGATTCCATAATATATATTTATAAATAATGTATTTTATATTTTGTAAAACCTAACATTAAACAGCATATGGCCCAAAAATATGAATAATTGTCATTATATGATAGTCCACCTTTGCATTGTAATGTTTGGAAGTAAATGATGGTGAGGTTATTCTCTGTCCCTTCTTCCCTGTAACCTGTTCAGTATCACCACCTTAAGTCACCAGATTATAAACCAAACAACACACATACAACAGGCAGTGAGCAGATTTGATTTAAATATGGACTGTTTTATAATTAGTTTGAAGATATTGTTGATAATGCACAATTTATCCACCCCCCTCCAACCCATTCATCAATGGAAAGGGAAGGGACCACCATAACAGCCCTGCTGACCAGTGGTCTTGAGCTTTCTGGGTTCAAAATATGCCTGCCTACCAAAACTATCTATTGGTCTACTGGTCTGAAACTGACCAGTGATGAGAAGTCAGAGGAAGGGCATACAATTCTGGTAAGAGAGCCTGTGTTCAGCACTGTTTGGTGATTTCCCACCTGCTTCAACTCATCTGTGAATTGTCAGGATTAGTGGGTATATTGGAGTAGCGGAATTACCAAACTATGCTGGCCACCAGACCTCCAGGACCAGACTTGAAGACCCCTTGGCTAGAGAAAATCAACAAAACATGTCATTTGACCAGGGGTGTCCAGACTGTTGCAACTGTATCAGGTGTATCAACAAGGTAGGTGTGTCTATTAAATTGGGCACTAAGTGTAAATGTGAATGGTTTGTCCACAGGTAAAACTGGAGGTTGATAAGAGCAAATTTGAGGAGAAATGCAAAGAAAAAGAGAAGGAGCTTTATACGCTGCAAAAAGCCATTGAGTCTCATGTGGTAAGTAATGCAACTTTAAATGGCTGTTCAGTTTAAATACTAAATGGTTTATCAGTGATATTTAAAGTGTATTTGGGTGAAGTGCTTTAAATGGCACGTCTGATTCTAAACAGCAATCTGCACATCGGGCAGTGGAGGACACTGAGAAAGCCTTTAGTGAGTCAGTCACTTTTATTAAGAAAAGACGCTCTGAGATCATAGAGAGGATCAGAGCTCAAGAGAAAGCTGACTTGGATCGACTTGGAGATCTTCGTAAACAGCTGGAGCTCGAGATAGCTACGCTGAGGGGACAAGGAAATGTCCTGGACAAGCTTCTACAGACAGAGGATAACATCCACTTCCTTCAGGTCTGTAACCAACCAGGTCTGTCAATATAACTGGTAACACTTTACTGTCGGTCAGGTTCATAAGGCTACAAGACAACTGCATACGCCTTTCATGACAACTGACATAAACCTACATAAACATTATGAAGGCCTATTCCTATAAGCAGCAGTTGTCATAAAGACCGCTTTTTAGTGTCAAGTTGACAAAGTGACATTGTATCCATGTCACAGTTCTTCTCTTGTTTCTTATAGTGTCCATTTGTGAAATTTCCATTTCAAACCTCATTTTTTTGTTTGTGGGGGGTGGGTGGGGGGGTGGGAGGTGAAAAAGAAAAAAACTGAAAAAAAATTCTTGGTTTTATTTAATCACCAACAACTTAAAACATTGTATACAGCTTGCATTAAGTTTAAATAGAATAAAAATTTAGTGATTTACAAGTTATAGTGGTAATTGTGAAATGCAAAATGAGTTTTGTTACATTAATAACATTATGAGAGCTCAACAGTCTGCAACAGAAGGTTGGGGTTGGGGGGGATATCATCGTCTGTGAACGTTTATATCGTGATTTTGTTCTCAGTTTCAGAATCATTACACCCCTGTAATGAACATTTTAGTCCTAAAAATATTTCTAACCCAAGTCATTGGGGTTAAGATGACACAAAACGGCCTGAAATCATCCTACATCAATGTAGTTTTTCAATCAGAGTTGGGGAAAAAGAGAGAAAGGAAAGATGAACCAGGTGTTTTGAGTGCCTGAACATTCATCTAAATGGTTGCACAAACTGCTCATTTTGCTTAAAAGGCAAATAAAATATGCATAAATAATTTTATTACCATTAGGATTAATGACATCTTACATACAGCAAAATGACTCTCATTTTACTTAAAGTCCATGTCTTCTTATTTTCATGATTTTGTTCTATTATTTGTAGTTTTTTTATGTTTTTACTATGAACTGACAGAGAAAAAAAGATGTTGGTCTTTTCTGTTGAGAGATTTTTGAAATCACTTTTTTTTCTGCCATTTTCTTCAGTCCGATTAGAGCTGGGCGGGACTAAATTTGGCACACGTAACATCAGATCTACCAAAGTACTAGTTTGCAATATGCATGCGCCAGCTTCTCGCGTTCCTCTCCCTCACATAAAGACACTGATCTCCCGCTGCTCCGAATCCCAGACAAAACTCCTAGCAAGGAGGTTATTTAAGCTTTTATACATTTGTTAACAGTGCTTGTTGTGAAGGTTTATTACACTGTGGTTTGTAGCATAGATAGACATTGCTTTCCTGTTGTAGAATCCTACTACAAGTGATTAACTTTATTTACGAGAGTGCGCTAGCTAGTGGTCCAACTACCTACCTGACATCAAGGCTCACAGTGGTTCTCTTCAGTTGTACTTTACAGGAATGACACACAATAAGGCACACAAGAAATTTCTCCACAGCGTTTGCAAATGTGACAATGCCAACTCATAATGGGAGCTTGTGTGACCCCCGTTTCAGGAGCCCAGCAGTTAGCTATAGGTTACGGGTATAACTTTTGTGCTGAACATGTCCGTAATCTACCCTTCATAAAATGAAAATATGAGTTCTCCAGCATTAGCTGCAAAATCTAATGACCTCTCTGAAATTTTGCACGTTTTACTCACCATTCCGAGAGCGGCAGAGAAGAGTAAAGTGCTCTATTTTTCTGTGGGTAAAGCTCAAACATGTAGGGCTCTACAGGGCCACTGCCACTGGAGCTGGGTTGTTTACTTTCTCTGGAAGATGTTACCGTCAATAATTTTTCATTCTGACACACCCACTCAGTTATGAGCAGGTAGCAGCTTGGAATTTTTGGAGCAATTAATTTGCCTGTGAGGGAGGAAAAACCTTCAGAATAAACTTGACTGGCAAGGTAACTCAGTATGGATCACTCTGGATAGAGAACGAATTATACTTGGGATTTATTGACATAACAGAAGTCATTTAAGCATTATAGGAAGTATTGAAAGAAGATCGCAATCAGCAATAGAGTCAACATGGACACAAGGTGGAGTAGAGTACAGGATTGCTGGTAGTAGCTGAGTGAGCACTGAGGTCTGAAATCACAGAAAGCCCCAATATGCACTTTAGCATAGGCTACCCAGCTATGTGAACGTGTGCTACATAACAGCATAATCCAGGTAATTAGAGGCAATTAACACAACAAATCCAGCATACACAAGGCAAATTACTGATATTCAGAGATCTAAAGCTCAAAACTCAGGGGGGATTTTAGCAGAAATCATTAGCATTACTAGTGTTTAACCACATGGTAGGTTTACAGTTACATAGGTCAAGAAAACCATCATTAAGACTGATGTTAACAGTATAAACAGACTTATATTAACAAGGATCTAAGATTGAACTTACTATTTAGGTAGGAATGCACAACAGTGCAGCTTATGCAACCTACATTCTCTTTCTGGCATGAAGAGGCAATTAATTACATGTCCATGCGCAGTGCAACTCCAAGTCACATCATCAGGTGGAGCTAGTGAGTTTTATTCCACTACTGGTAAAATGTAATAATTGTGTGTAAATTTTGTGATGAATCGGCCAAAAGAAATGGCCCAAAATGACTTGGAAAAAAGTCTGGTTCCATTAAATTACATTAAAAGTATAGTAGGTTTTTTCCTTATCCTGTAAAGATAACTTATATATATATATATATCACAATAACTATGATACAGTAGATTTTCATTTCAGTGTTACCACAGAATGTCAAAGCATCTTTTTAGAAGTGCTTTGTTTGATTTTGCAACCAGCCTCACTTGCTCAAGTGACCATTAATACACTGAGCTTCAGTTTACCCCAGAAAGTGTTACGACAACATCTAATGTCAGCAAAAACCTGTGTCACTTAACATAGGTGTTATGTCAACTTGACATTGAAGCTGACAAAAGCAGCCATTATGACAGCTGCCAATTATTGGAATAAGTCAGGTAGCCTTATGAACCTGACCTACAGAAAGGTGTGACCGAAAATGTGATTTATAAGGAAAATACAGGTAATAATCAAATTTTGGTAACACTTTATGATTACAAGCACCTAAAAAGTGCAACTTGTTATAGTTTGTTAATACTAGTTAATAATTATATAATTGTTAATGAAATGTTAACAATGTACTACAATTTTAATTAACAATTATTTACATACAAATAATTAAATGACTGTAAATGTTTTCCATAAATGTAACATAATTCCGTTGGTAAATAATTCAAGAATTATTTGTGTCACTCAGTAAATGGTTAATAATTGATATGGTAGCGTTTATTAATGCATATGCAGCTATACTGTAATAACCAACGGTCATTTGCAAACTGTTACACAGTGAGTAAGGTACTGTTTATTAGGGCCTGTTACCCAATTTCTCTCTCCTCTGACAGAATTTTGAGAACATGCCCAATCCCGCTGGAGTCCAGGACAGTCCGAGTCAGTCACTGGAGCTAGATGCCTCTTTTGGGAATGTGAGCAAAAGAGTGTCTGACTTTAAAGAGAGACTGGAGGAGGTCTCCAAACAGGAAGCAGACAAAATTTTAGAAAGTGGTAAGAAAACAGTTGCTATAATCATGTCCCTAAGCCTTTTTGACAGTAAATAAGTCTTTAAGAACTGGTTCCTTACACTTGTTCTCTACTAGTTTCAGATTTATTGATAAAGAGCTCTCCAGACCAGATCAAGATTGGGGACAGAGTTCGTGTGAAATCTTCAGTGAAAACGCCAAGATTTAACTGGGGCTCCCACGTCACGCACAAGAGTGTAGGCGAGGTCAAAGGTAGAGTTTTCACTTTCCGCTTTTCAGCAGTTCATATGCTAACAGAGTTTAATTCTAAAGTACATCTAAATATGAACATCTCAACAGATCTATATGTTAGCTCATCGGGTCAACTACACTCATAGAGTTCACTCTGTCTGGGTGGACTTCATGTGCTCACAATAACCCCCCCCAGAGAGTGAGGTTAAGTGCTTTCACTAATCAAACTGTATTTTTATTTTGGATTTCAATTTTAAAACTGATTCTGTTCACAGCTGTGCATGGTGAAACTCTAATCGTCAGCTTTCCAGGGCATGAAAACTGGAAGGGAGACCTCTCTGAGATGGAGCTAGTGACTGGTGGCATCAAACCAGGTATTCATGACCAAAACACCTGCACAGGCATGTTTCAAGATGTTTAAATATGTAAATGATATTGTATAGACATAGGGGACATTAAACAGAACATAGCATTTCCATTTTGCAGTTTTTTTTTGGTAGAAGTATTAATTGAATATATTATGATGAAAGGACCAATAGAAATGGTCCAGAATGATTTGGAATTAAATGTTCTTACATTAACCCTGAATTAAAAATTAAGAACAGTTTTCTCTTTTTTCCACAAAGTTATTATTTTAGAGATGCTTTCAAACTAAAAAGATGTATGAAATATGTATAAAAAGTCTCTCTTAATCACTTAAAATTTGAACTTTGAAACTTTGCATAGTAAATAAAAGCCATTGTGCTGTTAGTGGAATGCAGTTTACTGTTACTTGCATGGCAACAGAAGCCTGTGGTTAAAATATACAGCCTGATGTTTCTTCTTTGATCGTTAGTAATAGGACATTAAATTATGTATTGTTTTTTAAATAAATGATTTATTGATATATTTCCACTGTTTTATATAAGCAGTAAGCCGTATAAGTGAACATATTTACCCATAATAAACATATTTAACCATAATAAACTCCAGCCTTTTGTGCATTAAAGTTTTAATAAATACATTGACTTTCTTTGTATCATAGAAGCCTCAACTCAGAAGCGCAGTATCAAGGTTGGAGACCGAGTCCGGGTGAAGCCTTCAGTTGACACTCCAAAACACAAATGGGGAAGGGTTAGTCACCAGAGTGTGGGTGTTGTGAAAGGTAAGGCCTGCTGTTAAGATATTAAAGATGCAAACCCCTGCTTGACCTACTGTACACAGTATACTGCACTTTAATCATGGGGCACCAAGCTGTGGTATTTACATTACTAAACTTGCTAAGTTTCTTTGAACAGCTCTTGATGGGGAAGCCATGACTGTGGACTTTACGGAGCATCCTGGCTGGAAAGGCATAGTCTCCGAGATGGAAGTAGTGTCTGCTGATGATGTCTCAGGTGATACAGGCTACTAAATATGATTGGACAAATAGAGTCCATACCTACACACTGTCTGTTTAGATTGCATTTAACAAATGCCGACAACCTCATAACCTCCAAAGTGACATGCTTTTGTAAATTTCTTTAAGGCACGTAATGAAATTTGCCTTTCACCATCTTCATTTTCTTCATGTCTAAGGCGTATTGACTGGAAACAACAGTTTCCATATTGGTGACAAAGTGAGAGTGAAATCCACAGTTGTGACTCCTAAACACCAATGGGGAGGTGTCACTCACAAAAGTGTTGGTGTAGTTACAGGTGAGAATCTGTTTAATTCTCCCATTTTCATTTTCACATGAATGAGGTAAAGTTTCCTTCGTCCATTTTGTTCTAAATGGAGTAACAATGACACACAGCCACACCTGCAGTTTTTAAATATACAGCTGCTCTGGTCACAATCTGAAATTAAATTAGAACTTCAATAGTTGTGTTATTCTGCTATTTTATGATCTGGAACAAAACATATGTGTCCATTTCCACATTAGTAAGAAATCTCAGTAATCACTACCTCAAGTTCAGTGGTGATCTGTGACTATTAGAGCAGGGCAGTGGTGTAGGTTCCATTTCAACTTTGGGGAGGATCCACTGCTCATACCACCTGACCCATAATAAGTGTTTAGCATTAAGGATATGTTACGTCAGGAAAGTGCTGTTAAATGATTATTTAATATGCAATTTTTTTTACCTTGAAAACATACAATTATTCTATTTAAATAAATGTGCTGAACTATAATTCTCTCTGTCATCTAGAAATATTGACATTTTTTTGCACCAATTATATTGCACCTTCATTACATTGTTGTAACTGGCTTTTTTACTTACTCTTAACTTCATAAACATTAGTTTTGATCAGTCTCAGCACATCATATACTTGTAACCAACTGATGTTCTGACAAATTGTGGTACCTTGTCAAAATGTCCTACCATGCTCATATTTTTTGGTAGCTCCGTACATAAAACTGTAGATAGGATATTTTGATGACCTTAATCACCTTATCAGGAAATGCTGCAAGCACTGAAATGTATGTTTAAGATATTTTGATTGCCTAAATCACCATATCAGAAAATGTTACCAGAAATAATAGAATAAGTAGGATACTTTGATAGCCTAAATCACTTTAATGGGGCTAAGTAGTAATGTAAAGCTAACACTGTACTAAATTTACATTAAACAAACACAATATAACATTTAAAAAAGTTATAATGCTATACTAATGATATGCACATGCTTGGTTGGACCACTCAATATGTAGGACAGTTTGTTAGAATACCTGGCAAGCTTAGTTGGACATATGTCACTGTCAAGCAGAAATAACAGTACATTTTTAAATGTACAACTTTTTATCTGGTTTTAACAAAATAAATAAATCTGCTAGACTTACATAACTAGCTGGATACCACTAACAAACTGGTCTACAGCATTAGTATTTTTAATCCAGAGGAGAGATACAGACTGTAGTAGATAACAAGCTGATAGTATCTTACATTATCACAGGTCATCTGCTTAGTTGACTTCATTTTTAAACATCCTTGACAGTCTTGAACATTAGAAAAGTGGAGCTAGCTAGGTCTGCTGCTGTAAAGGAGCGTAAAAGATGCTAATTCCCATGAGTCTGTGTGCAGGGACGTAAAGATGTGATGGAAAATGTGGGTTGAACCAAAAACCCTCTCCGTTTAAACCATAGTTGTTGAAATTTAACTACCAAAAGTTATCACAACACACTGTTAAAAAGTGTTGAGGCCAAAATATCCAAACACTGAAGAAGACTCCCCTCAGCCCCCCACTGACCCTCTTAAATCTACGCTTGTGGTAGTATATTTCAGGCCATAAATGTCAATAAACGTACTATTAGTTAGTTCCCAGAAATCATTAGGCCTTCTCTAAGGCCTTGAGGGTTTCCCACTCCTCGATTTATATTGGATAAAATCATTTGCATTCAAGCACACATCTGTAAACCATAGCCTTGTTTACGTCTCTTGTAAACATCTTGTATGTTGTATAGCTTCTTTTAAAATGTGTGATTGACAGTTATTTTTGTCTGTCTGGCTGAACTTTCTTTCAGGATTAGTAAAGTGTGAGTCAGTTTTATTTTATTATGTGTGTAGTAATTTGCTGATGCTCTTGGTATTGCTATTTACTCATATTTTCTTGCCCTTCATAGATATTAAGGAAGACACTGTGATTGTGGATTTCCCTGAATGTAAAGGCTGGAAGGGCATCATCTCAGAAATGGAGTTACTGTCCAGCAAAGACACTGAAGGTGAATTCTTCATTTATCAGTTTATATCAGAAGGTGTGTGTGTTAATTGTTGAAAGAAAATGTTTTATGATGACTCAGGTGTCCTTTATGACAGACAAAACATACACAATTAGAGTTAAAAGCCATGTAAGAAATTTAGAAGATTTTGACAAAGATAAGATTCTGACATAGCTTTTTACATATCAAACTATCTCTCTAACCATGTTACAGAATGCTTCAGGGTTGGAGACCGAGTCAGGGTGAAAGCCTCTGTTAGTACTCCGAAAAATGGATGGGGAAGTGCCTCTCACAAGAGTGTTGGTGTGGTTACAGGCAAGAATGATCATTTATATTACTGGAAAAATGTGACATCATTTATTAAGTAATATATGTCACAACTGTGGGGGGAAATAGGTGAAGACCTTTCACAGAGTGATGGTGGATGAGCAACTATATTACTGTGACAGCACAAAAAAATCCTATAAAGAGCATCTTGCCCCTCTATAGGGGTAATCAGGAAAGAAGCTCCATGGGGAATCTTTCATTTATTGTCACCTGATTTTAACTTTAAAGTGCAACATGAAATTGTCAATTTATGTCTTAATTAAACTACATTGCAACAAGCTATCACAATAAATTAGAGACAGGACAATTGATATATATATATATATAATGTTCTAGCCAACCATGCTAATAATGACTATTAACAGAATTCACCCTCCTTTCCTTCTGCAGCTGTTAAAGGTAAAATTATAGCTGTAGATTTTCCTGAGCATAAGTCATGGAATGGTATAGTTTCTGAAATGGAACTGGTTCCCAGTGCTGACTCAGGTAAGAATCACTGTTATATTGACACCATGATGTGCTTTTATTATTTTATCCAATAATACTGTAACTGTAATGTTAAAGTATTATTGGATAAAATCACAGTAAGCAAAAAAAATACAAAACAAACAAACAATACTATAAAATTAAATAAAGTCAGGCCATACTGAGATCAGTGGGTAGTTTGTTTAATAGTGTGATTTACGGTTTATCCCTATTAAAGTGATTTTTTTCTTATCAAGAATACTGTAAGTTCAAGCCTGGGGATAGAGTCCGAGTGAAAGCTTCAGTAAGAACTCCAAAATACAACTGGGGATCGGTCAGTCATGAAAGTGTGGGCACAATCAAAGGCAAGTCTTATTATATAGAATTCTATTTGATATGTCAAGGTTGTTTTTTTTTTCCATAAAGAAAATGGTAATATTTTACTTGAACACTGCTACATAATACTGACATAATACTGACATGTCGTAGTAGATGCCAGGAGTTGTCATCACAGCTTATATCCAGTAATATAACAGCATCATGTTACCAGTAATTATCATGACAGATGTCAAAACATTTGATGCTATGGCAGTTTACTAGAATACACTTAACAAAAAATAGAATGACATCATGTCATGACATAAAACATTGTGGCATCTGTCATAATAATTCCCCATGTCATGAAAAACATTTGGCACATGCATTAAGCTTAACTCACATGTGTAGACGTTTGCACATGCACAGTGTTCATACCACTAAACTTGAATTAAAAGCTGACACTGGCCTGTGAAGTGAAGGGGCTAAACATGCTGTGTTTAAGCTGGAGAAGAAGACGCTACCCTGTGGAAAGAGTTTAGCTAGCTGACGTGGACCAAAGAAAAGACCACTCGATTATTTTCTTTAGGTACTGTTTACATTTAGAATGGTGGCCATTGAGAATCATTTTTGGTCTGAGAATTACTGTAACATTACTTTGTCAGTTATCTATCCAGCAGAGCTGAACAACAAATTCAGCAGCACAGAGGAAGCATTCACAGGAGCATGTTTATAAATGTTCTTTATCAAGAAAGCGGTCTTGGTTATTCAGAAGCAAAAACTTTCGTAGCCAGTTCATTTACAACCCAGTCAATTTAACATTAGTTGTAGCCATCGTCTTCTACATGAGGTAAATTATTTTTGCTCAGTGAAAGCTATGTGACGTCAACTCTGAGACTGGACATCTAAATACTTTCAGACAGACTAGCCACACTCAATCAGACTTCTCAGTCAGGTCTGCAGCACATTGAGTATATATATTGTGTTTTGTAGTAAGAGCAAAGTAAAATAATATCCAGATCTCTCTTTGGCCATTTGAGCTACTAAATGCACCTATGAAACATTGATTTGCTGAAGCTGCTGTTAGTACAATGTCAAATTTTTTAGCATCAACTTTTAACATTTAAGTTTCTACAAGTGAGAAGTTGACGCTCAGAGAATCTTGTGCCAGGTTATACCTGCATTAATGTTACATGTTTACATGTTTATAGTATGTTTATGTCAATGTTATAAAGCAGAGTTCATATAAATTATTGAGCTTTGTTTACATGTTGATGTTGAAAAAAACACTCATGACCAACAGCAACATGCAGCCACATAAATGTTGCCATGGTGACAGCTAATGGGTGAGAATGGATGGTTATCATCGGAGACTTTCCGCAGTGTTGATTGTTTATTTAAGGTAGAAAAAGTCAGGAGGATTTTCTGTACTTAATGTTAATGTTTTGTTGTATAATACTGAGTGAGTCTGCTATAGGTGACAGCAAAAGTTGGGAAAATTGAAGTCTTGGCTGACCGCTTCAGTACGCTGCTGTTGCCACTAGTGGGGGCAGTATATGTAGCAAAGGCATGAACAAGTTTCCCTGTGTTGCTCTGAGATAGAAAAGGCCAAACTTTTGCAATATTTCTCAGATGATAGAAAGCTACTTTAGTGACTGCGTTTACATGCGGGATAAAACAGTAAAACTTGTTTTAATGTTTCAAAATCATTTCTTAAATATTGTTTCCTAAAAATATTTTTTTCAATTTATTTTGTTTTGTGTAGCCCTTAAAGTGGTGGTGGACTTTCCAGAGCAGTCTGACTGGGCTGGTAATCCATCAGAAATGGAGCTGTGTTCATAGAAAACAGAAAAAAGGAGTCCAGGATTACAGAGTGAATCTACTGTCATATTATCAAATGATTACAAGTGAATCTGTGTATTAGCTGTAAGCTAAAATGAGCTTTCTGTCAGAGTGCTGTTTGCAATGTGCCTCAGCCAGAGAATGTTATTAGAAAAACCAGCAAGTCTAACAGCTGCACACATCACCAACTGATTGTATGTATAACATTGTTTAATAATGTTACAGTTTTATCTACATTTATGTACATGTACATTTACATATGAATCAAATTCATTTGAAACATTTAGGAATGTGTGTATCTTAACTTTAACATACAATAAACTACTTTTATAATGTATATTTTTGTATGGAGTCTCCAAAATGAAGAACTACAGTGTCAGTATACATACAGTATATATAGTTTATAAAGCTGATTTAGCTTATAAAGTTTAGCCATCAGAATTTGAAAATGTGTTTATCCTTTGGAGTTTTATGACTTATCAGAAATAAAAAAAGACAAATAAATAAATAAATAAAGAAATACATAAATTATGTTTTTGTATTTTATTCAAACAGGACCTTCAATGAAATTTCACTCAAATTCGTTTCATAAGAAATATGCCACATATTTACAGAATGGGAGTTGCGGGACATCAGAGGATCCCAGACCACCAATTAGCTACAAGGAGACATCAATATGAAAGAAATCTTATGGTTGGAAAGGTTTAGAAACATTTTAAAATGATGCTGTTAAGAATCATTTAATCACCTCTTTTCTGTCTCTCAAATATGACATGAGACCCCTTCAATGTCCCTGCCACCCCCCTGCTTGTGTTAGCATAAGACTTGCAGAGTGTCTTTAACACCCAACACTTGGTCTTTATTAACTATTAGCTAGAAGGGTATAAAGCCCCCCCAAAGGTATTGATCAAGCACCCTGGAGTGATGGTGCTTCATTCAATACCTTTGGGATGAGTTGGAGTGGCGTTTGTGATCTAGAGCTACTCATCCATCATCAGTACCTGACCTCACTACTGCTCTTGTGGCTGAATGCAGTCAAATCCTCACAGCAATGTTCCAACATCTAGTGTAAAGCTTTTCCACAAGAGTACACTGTAAAAAAGACAAAGTTGGCAAATGAAGACAATTTAAGTCTAGTCCATATAAATGTGATATTTTTCATTACATTACTATATAGTTATACATGTAAATGTTTTTGTACAGAATGGGTCTGGGGGACATCAGAGGATTCCAGACCACTGATTAGCTACAAGGAGACTCCAATATGACAGGAAATTTAAGGCTGGGAAGGAACAGAAACATTTTAAAATGATGTAGTTCAGAATCGTTTAATTACTTATTTTCAACAAACTGCCCTTCGCCTGCTTGTTGAGCAGACTGTCTTTAACACCCAACAGTTGGTCTTTTTCAACTGTTAGCTAGGGGAGTACAAACCCATTGCTGCAAATTCAGGAGGGGAGAGGTGGTACATTTCCCTTCCACTTTTTTTAAATTGTGCAAAATAATCTTGCAGGAAGGTTGTTGAAAAAAGTAGATAGCTGAGTTGCAAAATAGCTGTCAGATATCAATTATTATATACACTTACCAAGCACTTTATTAGGAACACCTGTACACCTATTCATTTATACAATTATCTAATCAGTCAGTCATGTGGCAGCAATGCAGTGCATTAAATCATGCAGTCACAGATTATGTTCCCATCAGTCATCAGAATATGGGAAAAAATGTGATCTCAGTGATTTTGACCATGACATGCATGTTGGTGCTAGATGGGCTGGTTTGAGCATTTCTAAAACTGCTGATCTCCTGGGATTTTCATGCACAACAGTTTGTAGAGTTTACTAAGAATGGTGCAATAAAGAAAAACATCCAGGTGGCAGTTCTGCATATGGAAATGCCTTCTTAATGAGAGAGTGCTGGGTTGAACTAACAGAAAGGCTACAGTAACTTAGATAACCACTCTGTACAATTGTGGTGAGCAAAAAAGCATCTCAGAATGCACAACACATCGAACCTTGAGGCGGATGGGCTGCAACAACAGACGACCACATTACTCGAGACCCAAAGTGAAAGAAATGCGGAGGGGTATCTGAGTGCAGACAGGACTCTACATAATCAGTTATTTTCATGTGAACGGATTCTTTTCCTGCCCTAAATTTGATATACAGCAAAACTGTCAAATGTGTATTACTGTGCTCATGCTTATTTGATTTCAGAAGAAAAGAAGCGTTAGAATTCAAGTTCCCTTTTATAAGCTCGAAAGAAGTGAAGCAAGTTATCAGGTGAACTGATCATTTTCCTCATGGTGGCAGAACAGAGTTCTCTCTCTTTGTCTGATTTATTTGCTTCAGCACTTAAAACAAGCACATCACACACCATGAGGCTCAGGTTGACCTTTTAATCGCCAGCTTCATATTTGTATTTGCTGTTTCACCTTAAATGGTGCAGCAGTTACATTCCAGCAACTGTGGCAACATTTTCGAATAAGAACTTCAGCTTCGTACATTTACCATCATTTTGCTGTCTTTTCTGTGAACATTGTTCACCTTGGTTTCTGTTGCCGGGACTTGTATGAGTGTCTTGACTTGAGACTTTGCTTGGGACTCGAGTGTCAAGGCTTAGGACTTACTTGTGTGTATCACTGTGGCTCATGCTCTGCTGAGACGACACTGTGTGGAAAGAGCCTTTAAGGAAGCCTGCATTATCACCCTGACGGAGACCTGGCTTGATGGGGGAAGCCTCTGATGCTGAGGTCAGTCTTGCTAATATCTTCTGAATTGACCGAACTTGTGTTTATGTAAATAACAGATGGTGCATCAGTGTAAAAATGCACAATATGCACTCCAAATCTGGAAATGCTGACTCTTTCCCTCCATCCTTTTTACTCCCAAGAGAATTCCCTACTATTGTTGTAAGCTGTGTCTATATGTTACACAAAGCACTGACAACAGAGCAGCGGCAGAGCTAGCAACTGAGGTGGCTAACAACATGCTAGCCAAATACCTTGAAGCTCCAGTGTTTATCTTGGGTGATTTTAACCGTTGTAGATTGAATACTCCTCTGCCCTCTTTAATATATGGATATCCCAACAAGACTAGAAAACACTCTAAATTTGTGTTATGGAAATATTTCCCAGGCATATAGGGCACAAAAACTCAAATAAAAATCCCAAAATAGGTTTTGTTGTTTAGTTTAGTTATAGTCAGTAACAACAAAAGGAAAAAGAACTAATCTGCCCTGAAATTGTTTCCAGCACTATTTACTGTACTATGATAGTTTGTTGACTTATAACTGTTATTAATTGTTTTTCCACTTCTTACTTATCATCATAGTTATCATAACGGGCATTTTGCTTAAATATTTATAGTAACATGCAGATAGATAGATTATTTCTGTTATTAGTTATTTATGTGTTTTGACATATAAACCATGGGGTATCAAAATAATAAATGCAATTCTAGACATCTGAATTGAAGTAACCTATAGCCATCTGATGTCCACCATCACAACCCCTCCCCCCACACACATTTGTTGGACAAAATTTGCACCCTTGACAGTTCCATGACTTCAACAAACATGAAGCGAGAATGGGTGTATTTCAGCTTCAGTCTTAACTTAAGAGGAATGGTAGGACTAAAGAGAGAACTATGGAGTCAAATTGGGGTCTTTAATAGTGACGAGAAAATAAAACTATCAAAAAATGTGGTCTCAGTCAGTTGCAAAAATTATTAGATATTGCAAACAAACAAGAGAAATTGTGCTACCTTTCTTCTCTTGCAACACTTTTTTTAAGATAGATCTTTTGTGTAATTATTTTTTCTTTATGTTTTGCGTTTTATGCTCCTGCTTTTTTTCTGCAGTACTTTCCCAGTTACTCTTTTTTGTTTAGGCATCAGTTTTGACCTCTTCTTGATTTGGGGGGCGTGGGAAGAGGAGAGAGGTGTGGCCAAGATAGAAAGGCATGCCATGGACGTTTCATGTCATCAGCTGGAGCCGCCGCTGCACAGCACATCTCTGTTTCTGTTTTTCCCCAGAATTGTTATTTCAGCTGAATACAGCTATACCAAGGTACAATAATACAGATTATAATTGGAACCCTTCCTTAACATCAGTAGCAAAAATATTTTCAAAGGAACGCTGCATGTTGTGTAAACAGCTTTTCTCATGGTGAACAGTAAAATGTGTTTAGGATAGAACTGTACTATTCTCCTACTAATATTGTGGGGGCAGTTGTCCTTAAATGTAGATTATTCAAATAGATGAGTTGATCACAGTTCTGCTTTACTTCTGTTTCACTGTGAAATATAAATTTGAGCTAAATTTGATTTCAGCTAAAACATTTATCCCTCACTTACTGTCCTGAATTATATTCACAAACTTCATTTGCAAAAAAGTTGGGACGGTATATGAAATACTAACAAAAACAGACATTAATCATTTAGCGCTGACAGTTGATGCTGTGGTGATTTTTTA
The DNA here is from genome assembly GCF_904425465.1 of Colossoma macropomum. Taxonomy (NCBI): domain Eukaryota; kingdom Metazoa; phylum Chordata; class Actinopteri; order Characiformes; family Serrasalmidae; genus Colossoma; species Colossoma macropomum. The sequence continues at coordinate 23,806,114 of NW_023494795.1, read as the reverse complement.
AAAGAGGCATCTTATAGTCTGTGTTTTAAATTTGGTTCGTTCTTTCAAACTGCATCCTAAGTAGGCGTTATAAGGTTCTATCTGTATCAGCAAATCATTATTTGTGATGTTGGTGAGAAAACTAATTCAAAGTCATGTTTTAACTATGTCTCCAAGCTCAGCAGTAAGCTGTTTGAATGGCTTAGTAGTTTGGTTATATATTTAAGTTAAATTAGTTTTTAGACTTGTCAGACCGATGTCAGAAGAAATGATTGTGATAAAAGCTAAAGTGAAAGTGTAGTAACACTGTCGATTGACCAAATGATTTGAAATGTGTCAAACTAGAAGTGGTTACTTAGCCAGCAACGTCCAGGGTATTGCTGGCTATAGCACCTTGCTAAAGTCATCTCTGTAGACCAGAGAACTATCTAACTAAAAGCTGGGTTCAAGGAATAGCATTCATTGATCAGCCAAACTGATCATCTCTGGAGGTTATCAGTTTGCTAGGACATAAAATACTAAAGATGATAGGACTTGAGTTATGAACTTAGTTCTTCAAAATTATTTGAAGTGCCAGTCATTCTACTGAACCTTCTCTTCTGACTTAGATGATCAAAAATAAAACCAATCAGAACTCCAGTGCACGTAAAAGTATATTTCATGTCAGAAATGCTAAGTGTAACTTAGCAGTGCCACAGAGCAGAGGCAAGAACAGCACAGAGAGAGGGAGATAACACTCTGTCCCTGAGTGTCTGGCTTTTTCTGCAGGGTCGATTCAGAAATGTAAACAAAAAAAACATGCGTGGGTCAATACCAGAGAGAGCCAATAACAAAGCCAAAGGGACATCCAGAAAATAGTACAGGCAAAAACACAAGTCAAAACCAAAGGGTCAAAACACAGAACAAATCCAATAAATCGCACAGGCAAAAACATGGTCAAAAGTATGAACAATAAGGTCAAACACAATGTAAGCAATGACAGGAAAAATGCTTGGTACACTATGTGAACGAGGGCAATACTTCACAAAGTACTGGCTGCAACAGTCTTTTTAGGATTCTGTGAATGAGGAACAGATGAAGCTGATCAGAATAGGCCCTTTTCACATCCCCCTATTTCTTCTGCTGGAAGTAGTTGTTGATGAGTAGAGCATGTACCGGTTACTCAAGCAAAAACAAACTTATCTCAGTTTCAGTGCTTTGTCAGCTGACAATGAGCAGAGAAAAAAATGAGTTTGTGTGATTAACAAAAGAATAAACTTTGTCATATGGAGGAAAAGTGGAACTTGTAATACCCAGCGTTTACGCACTTCTATTTCTTGTAAAAAGGACCTGTTCTGGTGAGGCCGCTCTCTGCAAAAGTTCATGATTAGTAGATGATGTCACATGGTCCCCCAGAACTCTGGGAGTTCATATGAGCAACAGTCTGCACTACAGAACCAGAAGGTGGCGAGACACATGTACACACATACAATAGCAAAATACATGTATCCTTTCATAATACTCCTACTTATATACATGTTGTGTACAAAGTATAATAAATTTACATTATCCCTGATTTATACTGATAGTACAATAGATTCATACTGCTGGATTCATATAAAATTACCCTGTTAGGATGTTTATTGCTTGATACTTCTTTATGTTTAGATATATTTGGATATGTATTTTAATTAACATGCTGATATTGATGTAGCTCATGAACGCTGTGTGAAACAGGGTACTACAGGATACTACACTGAATCAGTTGCCTTTATACCTAGTATGATGCATTTTAGATGTTTATGACAAGACAGTTTGTATCTGGTTGGGGCAGCTGGAACCTGACTGAGTCATGTGGGTTCTTAAACTCCATTGCTGTGTTCTTAGAAGCTGCAGTTAAAAGTAGACCTGTTGTTTAAACTCACCTCAACTGCTGTGTCATCAACAATGTAAATATAAGACACTGCGTTGTACAGGCCCAGTGACACACACAGACACAGATTTTGTAATTTGCTTTGTTATATTAGTCATATTCATAGATCTTTGTATTCTTAATGAGTGTTGAGGTTTAAGGATGTTCATATAGCATTTTTAGCAGTTTTGGGGCATAATAACAATAAATAAACATATTTAACATTTTATTATTCAACACAGATTTTTTCTGTTTCAAATCGTGACTTAAATAGTACTTAATTAAAATGATGAAGTTCTGTCTAGTTTCAGTGATCAACACTCCAGGGAGCAGATGCTACAAAGTGACTGCAGGGTGTCTGGGTCTGTTGAGTGTTCTCCTGCTGGCTGCTATCTCAGTGCTGTGTCTCAAGTTTACTGAGATACAGACCAAATACGACAATGACAATAGAGAGAGACCTGTTACAGACCAAATACATCAATATGACAATACAGAGAGACTAGTTACAGATTAGTAATGAGGATCTTAGGCAGGATAAAGACCAGCTAAATGACAAAATGAAGCAAATAACTGATGAAAAGAAGAAAATACAGACCTGCTACAACATCGCAAAACAACAACAGGACCAGTTACAGAAGGAGAAAGAAAGATGGACTTTAAAGATTAACTGATTGTGGTGAGTAAATACCGGTGCTTAGAGTGACCAATGAGATCCTCTATAAACCATGCTAAAGTAGCATGCTATCCTATACCAGTGCCAATGGTGCAACTGATGATAACAGCTGTTCCTTTAGGGTAGATGTGAAAACAATGTACAATGTAATCCTCGTTTATGAATTAAAAATATGTTACTGCAACACAAGGCTGTAACTTTGGTTTAGACACTGGAGAGGGTGAACAGGACCATCAGTGGGTAGCAACTTTTTGATGCCGCCAGACGTGAGGTCCTTATGTCAGATGTCAAGCATCAAAGGGGTGGAAAGTGTTGGGCTGTAGAGCAGTGAAACTGTTTTATTTTCCTGAACATAAATTTTGGTTGGCTGAAGCTTCTGAAATGGAACTGGCCCAGTGCTGACTCTGGTAAGTATGGCTATTATGGTGACACCATCATAATACAGGTTATAGTGCTACTGAGCATCTGTCAGCTTTTCAAAATGCATGAACTAAATTAAACTTTTTAGCTCACACTGGGAAGTGTGTAATAGTGCACTTAAGTGTTCACCCCATTAAAGCTCTGTAAATTCAAGCTTGGAGACAGAGTTTATCTTTAACAGTTATTTCAGCTGACACTGCTGTTCAACTCATCTCCAACCTATCTCCTATAATCTGCATAGAAAAGCATTGATATTAGAATGGGACTCTCTGGAGAAGCTGCACACGAGTCACCATGCCTGATGCCCAGCGTCAGTGGAACAGTGGAACTGCATTCTCTGGAGTGACAGACCTATGGGATGAGCGGGAATGGTGTAAATTATATAGTTACATGATTAATTGCATAGTTTTTCACGTGAGGAATTACATTTACATTCAGTTTACATTCTACCTTGAGTTTGCAATTTCAACCTTTTCTAATAGTTATGATGTCAGAAATGACAAAACTGTGGCAAATTTATAGATTTTGTTTTGTTCATTTATAACATAACTACATGACATAACAAACGGCAACATGCAGCCACACAAATGTTGCCATGGTGAAAGCACATGGGTGAAAATGGATGGTTATCATTGGAGACAGTGTTGATTGTTTATTTAAAGTGGAAAAAGTCAGGAGGATTTTCTGTACTCTGTTAAAGTTTTGTTGTACAATACTGAGTGAGTCTGGACTTTAACATTGAGACGTCTGCTATGTGTGACGGCAAAAGTTGGGAAAATTGAACTCTAGGCTGACTGCTGCAGTGCGCTGCTGTTGGCACTGGTGGAGGAATCACTGTTCCATTGAAAACAATTGAATATCACCATCATGTAAACACAGTGTTAAACTACTCATATTCAAATATGTCTAACAAGTTTTGTGTAAAAAAACAAATGATGGACAGATACAGCCTTGATACACTCTTGTTCTTTTTCTAATAATTTAAAATGTAACTATTTTTTAGGATCAATTTCAAGATAAAATATTTTGAATAAATTTAATGCTATGTTTAGGTAAAGTATATAAAAAGTATTTTAAAGTACTTGAGTTTTACTGTTTCAAAATCATTTCTGAAACATTGTTTCCTAAAAAAATGTTTTTTGTTTTTCAATTTATTTTGTTTTGTGTAGCCCTTAAAGTGGTGGTGGACTTTCCAGAGCAGTCTGACTGGGCTGGTAATCCATCAGAAATGGAGCTGTGTTTAAAGAAAACAGAAAAAGGAGTCCAGGATTACAGAGTGAATCTACTGTCATGTTGTCTAATAACTACAGGTGAATCTGTGTATTAGCTGTAAGCTAAAATCAGCTTTCTGTCAGAGTGCTGTTTGCAACGTACCTCAGCCAGAGAATGTTATTAGAAGAACCAGCAAGTCTAAAAGCTGCACACATCACCAACTGATTTATATATGAATCAAATTCATTTGAAACATTTAGGAATGTGAGTATCTTAACTTTCACATACAATAAACTACTTTTATAAATGTACATTTTTCTATGGAGTCTCCAAAATGAAGGACTACAGTGTCAGTATACATACAGTATATATAGTTTATAAAGCTGATTTATCTTATAAGGTTTAGCCATCAGCACTTGAAAATGTGTTTATCCTTGGAGTTTTATGACTTATCAGTTTGCTACAGATATGGCAAGAAATGATTAAATGAATGAATGAATGAATGAATGAATAAATAAAAAAAATGTTTTATCAAAACAGTGAACTTCAATTAAATTCTTATATGAATATGCCACATGTAAGATGCTATTACAGAACAGGAGTTGGTGGACATCAGAGGATCCCAGGCCATCAGTGAACTATAAGGAGACCTCAATATGAATTAAAAATTTTTACAGTTGGGAAGGTTCAGAAACATTTTAAAGTGATGCTGTTAAGAATCATTTAATTACCTCTTTTCAATCTCTCAAATATGACCTGAGATCCCTTGGATGTCCCTGCCATCCCCTGCTTGTGTTAAAAAAAATAACACTCACAGACTGTCTTTCAGACCCAACAGTTGATCATAGTAATCAACTATTACCTAGAAGTGTATAAAGCGCTCCAACAGTGTTCTCTGTACCTTTGGTATGTGTTGGAGTGGCATTTGTGATCTAGAGCTAATCATCCAACATCAGCACCTGACCTCACTACTGCTCTTGTGGCTGAATGCAGTCAAATCCTCACAGCAATGTTTCAACATCTAGTATAAAGCTTTGGCAAATAAAGACATCTTAAGTCTAGTCAATATATCTAATATTTATCATTACATGATTTTACAATTATTACAATGTTTTTTGTAACTAAAGAAACACATACATACAGTACACAGCAAAAGAACTGTCAGCTATCAATTACTATATAGTAACAACAAAGGGAAAAAAGCTCTGCCCTAGACTTGTTTTCAAAAGTACTGTACTATGGTTGAAACAGTTATGAAAAATCCTTCCTTTTTCTTTTTAATTATGATCATATTTATCATTATGGGGAATTTTGCTAAAATATTTTTATAGCAACATAGAGATAGAAAAAATGTAATTGAAATGGGTATCAAAACTAAACTCAGATACTAATTATGATATTATTCCTGTCAATAATATTATATGATTTTTTTTCCATGTTTCAATATTCAAACATATGAAGTGAGGATGGAGGTGTTACAGCTTCCGTCTTTAATGCACAGAGAACAGAGTAGACTTTGTGGTCATAAACCACTAAAAAAAGTAAAAAAGAGGAACAAGAGAAAGTGAACAAGACTATATACATACACACACACACACACACACACATACATATATATATATATATATATATATATATAAAAAACGATAAACATGTAGCTTCATGATCTGACCCCAAAGTTGTTTTTTAAGATTAAATGGCTAAAGTGTCTTGCCTGGTAGCAGCTGTAACAGCTGTACCATTATGTTATTATCCAGATAATAAAGGGAACCGGCTCACAGAAGCATCTTCTTGTGTTCTCTCTACTTAAAGTCTCTTTGCACATTGTTGGTTCTACCTTATGAAATCACAGTTTGTAACGTGTTGCAAGACCAGACAGCAAAAATTTGTAAAAGAGGATCTGAGTATTCAAGGCAAGTGAAAATCTTACTGTGAAATATAAGACATTAACATTAATGGTTTAAGTGAAAACGGTTACCTCACTCACTCTCTTGAAATACATATGCATATACAGGGAAATTCACTGGAAAGAAGCCATGAAAATTCTGTTGTAACTCCCATGAGGATGAAGATATCTGAACCAAAAAATATGCTACATACCTTGACGTATGTGTAATCGATTGCATTACATGCGGTGCTGGAAGTGATCTCTGTTTTTTGCCAGACACATGAAGGGCTACGGGGGTTTATTAGCTATGTTATCTATCCACTAGATATGTTACAAAAGAACCACTGTAAATCTTTTTTACTGTTTCTATTTAAATACAGGTCAAAGTGAATTTTACAATCACTGCTTTCTGTTTTTATTCACATTTTAAGTGCTGTCAAAATTGTTTTGAAATATAGGTTTGTGACTCGGCACTGTAAACAACAAATTTCTTTTGTGGTATAGCACTTATTAATTCTCCCAGTTTAGTATTTGAACAACTGTTACATTTAGAATTTCTTAAAATTAAGATTTTTTTTTCTGTTTTCAGTAATAAACACTTCACAGAGAAAGTATGACTATAGATTTCCCGGAGCATAAATCTTGGACAGCTGCAGTTTCTGAAATGGAACTGGCACCATAAAACTGGTTATGATGCTACTGGACTGCAATCAAGTTTTGAAAGGTCTTTGAGATCACTGAGGAGTTTGTTATATCATACCTTAGTTATAAATCATTTACAACATTTACAACATTGAATGTATACACCAATTTGTTATTTTTCTCCAAATTCTATCATAATATATCCAAAATACCATCTCCTCTAGTTAAGAACACAAATAGTATTGATTGAATGTTTAAAATGTGCTCTATTGACAGACGTTTTCCTTTGTTCCAGCAGGTTAAGAGTGAGAGATAATTATCTAAACAAAATATGAGAAGTTATTCAAGATGTATATGCCATGGTGCATCAGTGAGGGTTAACTAATTTTATCCTAGTCTCAAATGGGGTGCAGCTTTCTAGTCTGCTCATCAGCCACAAAGGAACTCCAAAAAGAAGGGCAATCTGAAGCTGGGTGGTCCAGAAGTGTCAGAATGTCTGATTTATTTACAGATTGAATAGTTACAGAATTTAAATGTTACGGGATGGCAGAGAGGCGGAACCAAGTGCAGAGAGGAAAACCTGTGAGAAGGGGTCTTAAATGAATTAATGAAGTAATGGATTGATTCTGCACGTTGGGGTTGAGGTGGCTCAGAGCCAGGCTCTAACCGCCGATGTACTGAATGGCGGCATGAGGAATTATCACTGCAGGAAAGGGCTGACAAAAGGGGACGCTGAAAACAATGTGCTCAAACAAAGGCTGAGATAGAAAAGTAAAATAAAAGATAACCAGAAAACAAAAGACACTGAGGAAGATCATTTTATGTTTCACCTGGTTGTTTCGGCTTAGAGCCGTTTCTTGTTTAAGCCTTCTTTTTGTCTTTTCAGTAGTTTTAGGGCAATTTATTCTTTTTTTTAGCCCTCTTTTTTTTCTTTCTGTTGTTTTGGGGCAATTCCTTTTTTTCAGCCCTCTTTTCTTTTCTTTTCTTTTTCCTTTCCTTTTTTGTCTAAATACCCACCTGGGCTAAGTACCATACCGGTCACCCCTCTACAAAGGTGTGACAAAGTGCTGCTGTTTGCCAGGTCCTAAGTAGAGGGGTCCACAGGTGTGCCAGTTTGGGTCTAATCAGCCCAAGGGCTTCTGGGAATTGGAGTTCCCTGAACTGGTGGCACCTCGCCACCGTCGCCCTCTGCTGCCAGCCGACGGCACAGAAAAGCCTGAGCATGCAATGATTAATCACAAGGAGGAATTACACCAATTTTTCAAATGCATGTAAATTTCAATTGAGATGTAAAATGGACAGAGTTTCCCCTTCAATTATGAGTATGAAGATGATTAGCTGGTGAAGGCTCTTTTCAATCAACCTGAAGTCTAACATTTATCTTACAGATATTATTAATACTAAAATAATTTAGGCTTACCTAATTTAGCCTGAGAAATTACTTATTAACATATCCTTTTATTTCATCATATTGTTTGTAATTGTGTTATCATTTCACTTAAACCACTGTAGTTTCTCTTTCCATGGCTTAACTTCCTATGTAATGATAAAAATGTAACTATAATTAAAAGTGAACATAAATAAAGATTATTATTATTTTTATTATTATTATTATTATTATTATTATTATTATTATTATTATTATTATTATTATCATTATTATTATTATTGTTGTTGTTGTTGTCGTTGCTGCTGGTGTTGTAAAGGGCCTTAAAAGCCTCAAAAGAAAGAAGATAGAAATCAGTCTGTGTATGCCTGTTTCATGAATTCGACAAACATGCAGTGAAGATGGAGGTGTTTCAGCTTCAGCCTTTACTTCAGAGGAATGATAGGGCTGCACAGAGAGCAAAGTGAACTTTATAACCAAAAACAGCCAGAATACACAAATAACACGAGGATCAAGAAGAACAAGAGGAAGTAAGAACAAGATCAGGGAGAAAAAGAACACTTTTGCTCCTCTAAAAAATCTTTCAAAGGATGGTTCTTTAAGGACTATTTATGTAGATGAAATGTGTGAGTGCAAAGAACCTTTTGAAAGTTCAGAACCTCTTCACATAATATAGGCTAAAAAAAGATTTTATACCAATTAAAGGTTCTGGTAACACTTTATAATATTGTTTAATAGGTAACTATGTAGGGACTAAGCATGGATGAATGAATAGTGCTGTATTAACGCTTAAGGAACTACTACTATCAAGGAGCACTATGTAATTACTCTGTAGGCAAAGTGAACTAATGATTAGAATAGTTTACTATTAATTACTTTCATATCTCCTAGCGAGCTACTTAGTAACTATAGTTTCTTTATAAGCACTGCTAATGAATTACTGATCACTTCAACCTTTACTGCATTTTCTTCTTTTCTATACCTTTGCTTTAGTGGCCTAATATGTATTTTTGGTAGGTTATAAGGTTAAAAGTGGCTGGCCAAAACATATAGCTACAAGCTATAATCTTGTCTGCTGCTTAACTAAATTTTTACAAATATTTAAGTATGTCCATTACTCCATGCGAAAAACTGAAAGAAGCTGGCTCTGACTGAAAGACAACAGTTTTTAAGGGGAAACATGAAAATTGTTCCACTGAAAGCATCTGGAAATAGCATCCAACTTTAAAGCATAAACTACCTTCAGTGCCAGTGTAGCGTTATACAGTAGCAGTGAAATGCCGATATAAAAGTATTTTCTCTCTGTATCTTTCATTGCACAAACTCATATGTTTCTGCTCATGGTCAGGTGAGAAGCCATTTAAAAAGTGACCTAAAGTTGTTTTTTCTTCTTTTTTCTTTAGCTCACTGCTAAAAAAACTGAAAGTTTGAATTATTCGAAGAAATAATGGATAGTGTAACAGTTGCTAAGCAGTGACGGGAAAAGAAAAGGAAGAATGTTTAGGAAAGACGTGGAGAGCATCAGCATTATGATTGGCTATGTTTGGCAAAATAATTCTTTTTTTTTGCTGTGCCGCCATTAAAGTTTCCACCACGAGTCAAAACAAATGTTAAGATTTTCCTATAATTGCTCATGGGGGCCACCTGGTGGGTCGGGCCCGCAGCTAGCAGAGTAAAGTAATGAAGTTGTACTGTTGGACTAGTTTGTAACTTAAGACCCAGCAAATCTAATGTTAAGCTAGTAAAATGTTAAGCATTTTAAAGTAGTTTATTGCTATAGCTTATAAACAGCTTTGTCCACCATTATTTTTGGGTTTGAAAAGGGAAATGAACCAGGTTGTGTTGATTTCTGGGCAAGTTCTGCTGCTGAAGTCTACGCTGGTGTTCGCTCGAACTCTTGCCTATCCGATAATTCACACTTCACTTCAGCTAATAAAGTAGTAGAACAGCCCTTAAGATACATAGAGTTTTGTCAGCTTTTTTTTTAATCTAAAGTGCATTAAAGAAAATGGCTTTACTGAGAACCGTTGAATATATCACAAAACCTGTTTAAATCACATTTGGCTAAACTGTGTAAACCACTCTAATCCAGAGTGGTTTACACAGGCCCATGGGTTTTATAGGCATGGGCCACAGGTCTGAGCCACTAGGGGCACATGTGAGCAATTATGACAAAATCTAAATAGCTGCCTTGAGTCACAGTGAGAACTTTCAAGCGGCACAGTAGAAAAAAAAAAATCAAGTCTATTCAAAATGCTGTTGTTCTCCACGTCATTCCTGCTCAATGTCACTTAAACAGAAAACAAATAAATTACAAATAATTTTACTTCACATTAGGCCACATTAGCATGCATTATCTTTGAATTCTGTCAGTTCCACGTCACAAAACCACATATTGTGTAGCTTGCACTTAGACCAACAAACAAAACCAGCATATATGGACTGTTCTACCAAATTAGTTCAAGCTATGGTAAATAAAAAAAAAGGCATTTTAGAGCAGGATGGCCACATGGTGAGCAGTTAGATCTGACTGTTTTGAAATGAATGAGTCCTAAAGTCTGACAATCAGTGTGTAAGCTTAACAACTGTCACTACTGAAATATATTTTCTGCAATTAGGCAAATGTCTTTGTTTTTTAACTCAAAATCTTATGAGCTTATGTGTAGAGCACTTTTCAAAGCTGTGTTTGGTAGTCATGTACTGGCTAAATTGTCACTACTGAAACAGTCACTAATGACACATTTGGTAATGTTTCAGTTTTGTTATGATTGTTTTGTTTGTGACAAAATGAAATGTTCAATAATTTGTTTTAATAAAATGAACATAACTACAGCATAGGGTCACTCAAAGCAAAAGGAATCTAGTCGAAAGTCCAAGTCAGTTAAAAGTCCAAACTGCATTTTCAACTCTGAACCAATTTTATAGAGTGATACAAAATAGATGGCCAGAAATACAAAAGCTGAAAGTAGTGATCTTAACCTTGACACTGAAGCTCTGGGGCATGTGTCAGAAAAAACAACAAACTGCAAGGGTTTGAATAGTTTTGCACTAATAATAAGCTCTGATCTTGATTAAGAGTTCATATATGAATCATCACACCTTGACTATCACAGGATGGGTCATCACTAGGAAAATTTGAATAAAATTATGAGTGTATTTATTCAAGTCTGTCGTAAATACCAGCTGGAATTTATTCTCAAAACATTTTTTTATCATGTAGCACAGCTAAATTACATGATTATGTTCCTAAATACGTTTACTGCATTAGAAACTAACATGTTTTCAAATAACTAGGGGCAGATGTGGACTGTTTAGCCCAAAATCTAGCTACAGTATTCTCCATGGCAGATTTATAGCTGCTGTCTTTTTGCCCTGCAGCTGTCACTCATGTATAATGGTTTTAAAAGAGTAATGAACGCTTTACAGAATTTAGAAAGCTTCAGAAAGCTTTGATTTGCCAGCACTAGTTGAAAGCACAAAGGGAACATGGAATGAGATAAGGTGAGCAAGTCTGCCACAGCAGGCCCTTTTAAAGGGTTGGTGGAGTAAGTGCAGCTGTGGAGCAGATCAGAGAGTGTGGATCCAAAGAGTGAAGGGGAAACATGATACACAAAAACACAAACACCACAAGAGCAACTTTTAGCCATACAGTGTATCTATAAATATGGTAAATAAGTGGAAAAATAAAACCATGGCTCCACTCACATGTATTTATTAATCCCACAAACTTGATGAATTCTGTTCATGAATTCTGTTCATAGAATATATATATATATATATATATATATATATATATATATATATATATATATATTCCACTTATATTTATAGATACACTGCATGGCCAAAACTATGTGGACAGCTGACCATTACATCTAGATGAGCTTGTTGAATATGGTGTTGCCCCTCCCTGCTGTTACAGGCTCCACTCTTCTGTGAAGAAATCCAAAAGATTTTGTGTCTGTATACAGCGCCCTCAACAGTTATTGGCACCCCTCGTTAAGATGTGTTAAAAGCCTTAAAATAAATTCAATTTTAATTTTATTTCAGAAGCATAATCTCACACTGAAAATTGTAGAAAAATGTAACCTTTAACTCAAGTGAAAAAAAAAAAATCCCTGACTAAGAAATCATTATTTTTCATAAAATCACCTGTTCCACAATTATTGGCACCCCTAACAATTCCTAGAAAATAAATGTAATTGAAGCATTTCTGTCATTTCTACTGTAGTTTCTAAAGTTGATCAGAGTATCTAGGAACCTTTAATTAGCAATTCATCACTTCCTGTTTCCCTGGGGTATAAATAGGACATGACACAGAGGCCTATTTCTCTTATCCACTCTTCAACATGGGAAAGACAAGAGAACACACCATTCAAGTAAGGCAGATGTGTGTCGACCTTCATAAGTCAGGCAATGGCTACAAGAAAATAGCCACTCGCCTACACCTGCCCATATCTATAGTCAGAGGAATCGTCAAGAAGTTTAAAACAACTGGAACAGTGGCAAACAAGCCTGGATGAGGACACAAGTTTATCTTGCCACCATGCACAGTGAGGAGGATGGTAAAAGAAGTAAAGTTCTCCAAAGCTCACTGTTAGAGAATTGCATCAAGAGTAGCATCTTGGGGTCACAAAGTCTCCAGAACAACCATCAGGCACTATCTACATGCCAACAAGCTGTTTGGGAGGCATGCATGGAAAAAGCCTTTTCTCACCTACAAGCATAAACGTAAACGTCTGGAGTTTGCTAAGCGGTACTGGGACTTCAACTGGGACCGTGTGCTTTAGTCGGATGAGACCAAGATAGAGCTTTTTGGCAACAAACACTCTAAGTGGGTCTAGCGTAACACAAAAGATGAGTATGCGGAAAAGCTCCTCATGTCCCACTGTGAAGTACGGGGGAGGATCGGTGATGCTGTGGGCCTGTTTCTCTTCCAAAGGCCCCGGGAACCTTGTTAGGGTGCATGGCATCATGAACTCTTTGAAATACTTGGACATTTTAAATCAAAATCTGGTGGCCTCTGCCCGAAAGCTGAAGATGGGTCATCACTGGATCTTTCAGCAAGATAATGACCCTAAACATGTGGCCAAATCTACACAAAAATGGTTCACCAGACACAAAATCAAGCTCCTCACATGGCCATCTCAGTCCCCAGACCTCAACCCAATTGAAAACCTGTGGGGTGAGCTGAAGAGGAGAGTGCATAGGACTCTGGATGATTTAGAGAGATTGTGCAAAGAGGAATGGTGGAAGATCCCTCTCTCTGTATTCTTCCATCTTGTGAAATGTTATAGGAGAAGATTAAGTGCTGTCTTGTTGGCAAAAGGGGGTTGTACAAAGTATTAACATCAGTGGTGCCAATAATTGTGGCACAGATGATTTCATGTAAAAGAATTATTTCTTAATGTGGGATTTTTTTTCCCACTGAATAAATGCACTTGAATTAAAGGTTGGATTTTTCTTTTTTTGCATTGTTGTCCTATATTATTAAAAAAAAAGAAGAATTTATTAGAAGCCTAAGAACACATCTTAACGATGGGTTCCAATAATTGTTGAGGGCGCTGTGTATATATATATATATATATATATCGTATGCAGTAACATTTGTTCTTTGCATCTGCAGCTATTAATGATGAAAGTATGACTGTAGATTTTCCTGAGCACACTTCTTTGGTTGCTGCAGTTTCTGAAATGGAACTGGCTCTGAGTGCAGATTCAGATAATAGTGACCGTGACATTATGATAATGAATAGACTGGTTATAGGATTACTGGGCAGTCAGATTGTAAAAAAAAATAACAGGTAATGGACTTTTTATTATTGGCTTACATATACTATATCCTATTAAAGAGTACTAATGTGCTGCAAACCACTGTGCTCTGCATTTATTCTGCTTTCATTATACCTTAAAGTAAATATACTGTGCTTGTCTTTAAAGGTCCTCAGAAAGACTCAAGATCAAAATAAACACTTAAGATTGTTGGGCAGATTGTGTAATAGTGCTCTTCTCACTATGAATATGATTTTTCTGTTTGACATAGAGCTCTGTAAGTTCAAGCCTGGAGACAGAGTTTGAGTCTCAGGCTTAGCAGGAACTCCAAAAAACAGCTGGAGATACATCAGCCATAAATGTGTGGGCACGTGTTTATTTACTTCACATACATCTTCTGCCTTAAATGTTAGATTTTTTCATTAATGCTATTAAAATAGTTTTACATGGTATATGAAAAGTGCTTAAACAACAAACAAATGATTCATCAATAGATCAAAAGGAAGATAGTAATCTGCTTTTCAGTGACGTGAGAAGGAGATTGTTCTCAATCTGCTAAAATATAACATTTTTTTATGTAAAATCCTCCTGAAGCTCATAGATCTCTTTCTCTCCTGCGCACCTCCAGAAGCCTGACTGCCACATTTTTAGAAACAGAAGTACAGTAGGAGTGTTACAGTCCCCTAGGGCACTTTAAAGTCTTCTAATGCTGAAGTACCAGTGAAGTGTTAGGTAAAGCAGTCCAAAAACTCATATCTTGGGTACGGCAGTTATACTTTAGGGTTACTGTCCAGATTATATGTATATTTCAGGACTTTTCCTTTTTCCCAGAGAAAGCGCAGGTCACATGTTTCTGCTCTAGTGTTCTCTCTTCTAAAACAGAGGGTGACTGCATTTCTGCAACTTGCCAGGTCAACACCCTGAAATCACACATTTTGCAACAGACAGCAAGGCCAGCAAGCGAAATTAGTAAAAAGAGGATGTAAGAGTTCAAAGTAAGTGTAACCTGTAACTACTTCAGCGTAATCCTTTACGCAATTCCAAAGTTTTCCTGCTGTCATGGTGGATTTGGATGTCCTCATCAGCTAATCAGGTTAAGAAAGTGTTTAAAAAATCATATCCCAAATCTGGGAAAGGGTTAGACCAATGACATTGCAAAATATATATATTGTTGCAAGTATTTCCAAAATGGCAAATTAACAGGAGACGGCAAAAACATTCTTTACTTTTAATGTAAGTTAATGCGAAGAGGCTTTATTAAAAGTCATTCTGGAGCATTTCTATTGGTCCTATCATGATGACATTTTTGAACAATGCAAAGGGCATCTGGCTTGTTCAAATGATAGAGAAAAATAAAATTTGACAAAAATGGAGATGCATGTTTTTCTTTGGACAGCGATGATATATTGTTTATTGTTGGCTGGTAACTCTATCTCTCTTATCAATTATCATCATGCAAAAAATTGTGGGAAATGTAATATATTTACCATTACTTTGGTAGGCCAGATTGTTTTTCACCTTTGTCTTCTGAGTTAATGTGCTAACAGAGAACATACTTTCTGTTGATATGTCACAAATAGTGAACTTGGGTAACTTGGAACTTGCCTGAGTTTAACACTGACATTTACAGCTTTGTCAGCTTTTTGTGCAAACTCTTGTGGTAACCTCAGAAATGTATGAATTTACAAGGACTAAACGACCTCCAACAAGTAAGTACACTACATCATAATTCATATGTATTCACTACGTGGCCACATTCTTCCAATGCTAGTTAGATTTGTTATACCGTGTTAGTTTTCTTTTACAGATAATTCCCTTAGGGGGAGGTAACTGTAAGTAATTTTACACCGTTCTGTTTCACAAAACTCTCAGCATATGTGCATCACACATCTATATGCACATGTACACTGATGCCCCATCACAGGTACTGACGTCATGGTGACGATCATCCATAGTAAGGACTGGTAGAGCAACGTCCAGCATTTGAAAGCTGTCTTGAGATCCCTGAGATGAGTGAGACAAACATAACCCTAAGAATGGCACAGATGGTGGAGATAGTGTATCAGGGCTTTCACTTGGATCATGAGGACCTGCATCCCCAAATTGACAAGACTGCTGCAATCATGGCCTGCCCAAGGCCCAAAACCAAAAAGGAGGTAACACAGTACCTGGGACTGGCCTATGATCATATGATCATGGTTAAAGACGCACTATGTAAGAGCTTTTGTTAAAATTAAAAGAAGCAGCATCACTGAGTCAGAAGAAAAAAAAAAACACACTAAAATATAGTGGCATACTCTGCTGCAAGTCACCCTATAAAGACAAAGAAAATGACTTAAAAGTGGTGTCTAGACTGAGTTTTTTGGACCATATCATACATCTTTTCATATTAACATCACACACACAGACTCAAAAATGTCTTAAATGTAAAAGTCACATCCTTGGAGGACATGTCCTTCACCAGGTTTTGACTGAATGCACTCACAAACATCATTCTTCTGCTCTGGGAAGGGGTCTGAAGCACAACCACACACCTAGGGGCAATTTAGTATGTCCAATTGGCCTGACTGCACGTCTTTGGACTGAGGGAGGAAACCCACACAGACACGGTGAGAACATGCAAACTCCCCACAGAAAGGACCCTGGTCCAAATCCCCAAAACTTACATAGAGCAGGTTTAACTACTAGGACATCACTAGCCTGCGCAGTGAACTCACTAAAAAGGGACCTTTAGATCCTGTCAAGTGGACAAAGCAGTGCCAATAGGAAAATCGGTTAAAAAAGAAGTTCACAAATTTTTCGAAATATCTGCAAAATTAAATTGTGTAAAAGATAAAAGAAAAGATGTAAACAAAATCATTCAAAATGGTTTGATGTGAAAGTGCTCCATTGTCTTCACATTATCTAGAGTGGTGAGGATAGGAACCAGGGGTCATGGTGTTTACACAAATATAACCATTTTAATTACTATCCAAAACCACCAGTGAAACTACATGTCATCTTTTTTATATGTCATGTTAATCATGGAAATATAGTGGTAAATCAGAAAGAAAAAAGTTTTCTTCGTGTACTGTTTTGCATGCACTCCTTTTCCATGAATGGATTTAAAAAAATGACATTTCAGGCCAAAACCTTCTCTCAGAATGAACATAAAACAATGTCTTAGGCATCAGGCAAAGTATTCAGACATCTGGTTCTTATCAACACCACTGTAACTAATTCTGTCTCTGTCCATTTCTTTAACTGAGCATTTTAAGTCAAACCACTCTGAATGAGTTTGTTTACACCTTAACAATTAAATTATACAGAAATTAAATTATACAGAAATCCCCCTACCTGTGGTTGAATTCAGCTTTCTGTAAGGGCTGCTGTTGCATTCTTCTGTCATCTCTCTCCTTTATATCTTACAGAATGTCACTTTGGACATTTTCCCTGGTGGAGGGGAAGGGACAGCCCTGTGTCTCACAAGCAGGGGTGCAGTTTTCATCATACAAGTGGGGGGCACCAACACTGAGAGGCTGTAGCCTACATGCAATGCTACCTATAGATGATACCACGTTTTCTTTTCTAATGCCAATATTAAACCAATAGCATCGGCTGATACAGATAATGGGCCTCACTTACCAATACCAAGTTATTTCTTAAATGTGTTCTTGTGGAAGGTTCTAAGAAAAAGTTTATGTCAGATTCATGACGTGTTCTTAAACCGCAGAACTGTTCACACCTTTGTGCTCTTAAATGTGTATAGATTATGATCTTGCTTAAGAATAAATCCCAAATAAGAAAACATTGGTGAACATCAGAATGTTTGTGAAAACTGCGTATGTGGGTTTTAAGAAGAAACTGTTTCTTAAGAACAGTTGGTGAATGAGACCCAGTGAATGAGCCTCTGATGTTTCTTCTGCTGCAGACTGACAGGGGCTCCTTATTGGTACAGTTGATTGTACTCATGGTGTGTTTTTACATTGCAATCAATGAAATATAATTGATGTGTGAAACATCATGGAAAATATTGTCTCCCCAAATTTGCCTCCTTTTTTCCCCATAACATTTTCCAATTAAACTTTCAAACCAGTAAAAAAGTATAGAAACAAAGAAACTCCAGTGATAGTATGATCCAAACAGTTTTATAGTTTTAAAGTAACAACGTCTGTGGTTAAAAAAGCTTTTAAAACATTTTTTATCATGTCCTAATCCTCAAAGCAAGGAAAGTATAGGTCTTTTCATGTTTGCTTTCTTCTATGCTCTAACCTATGTTGTCTTTTTGTCGTGTCAGCTGTATTGTCTTACAGTTGTGTGCCTTTTGGTGTTTTATCTGTATTGTTTTATCTTTCCTGACCCCAGACCCTCTTTCCCTTCTTCCCCAACCTTTTGATTGTCACCTACTTCCCCTCCCTCTTTGCTTCCTGCCCCAACCCCCAGTATCTCTACTTAAACCATATCAGACCATGTATTCATCAGACTGGACTACTGATCAGACTGGACTAGAATGGACTGGTGGCCAGACTAGACTGTTGACACACTGATGACCAAGCTGTGCCCGTGGCATGATTGTCTGCATGCACATGAATAAGACTAGACTCCTGATACTGCTGATTGACTGTTGATCAACCATGCTGTACCCATACTCTGTGTGTGAAAATAAACTCCAGTCAACGCCAAAGCTCCAGTCTCCTGACTTTTCCTGCCAAATTTCTAACACTATCTAGTAATATGGTAGATTATATAGATAGAGTATCATTAAAAATTTGTTTTGTGCCATACTGCTAACAAAAAACATGATGACCATGTGTTTTACAAAATATGAGGAACATGATACATCTTTTACTGTCAGTTACACTCTGTGTGTCTTGGAAACCAAAGGTAGAAGTATAACAGATAGTTATAGATCAGTCCCCTAACTGTTTGTTCTCTAGAAAGAGAAGTACAACTGTACTAGTACATCTCACTTCCCTAAAGCACAAGCTCACAGCTTATGATCTGACCTCAAAGAAGTATTGTTTTGATTGCTTTTTATTAATCAAACATTCCAAGTATCCACATCTTGACGTACAACAGCCTTTATTTAGTTTGTCAGGTCAGCACTTTGAAGCATGCTGTAAAATCAGCAAGTTAAATTATGACGAGGATGTAAAAGCTTATAGGAGAATTCCACCATTTTTCAAAATTGACCAGACTAGACTGGTGACACACTGATGACCAAGCTGTGCCCGTGGCATGATTGTCTGTGTGCCATAGAGATGTAAAGAAAATAATTCAGATCGGTTTGACATGAAATATTTCATTGTAGAGATTGTAACAACTCTGATTTATTTACAGTAGTGGTGATAAGAACCAGTGGACATAATGTCTACATAAATATACATCACAAAACAATTTCTCATTCATCTTCTCAAAAAGCCTAACTGTCATAAACATGAGAAAAGAATGAACAGTATGATTATGCATCATTTCCCTTGCACTACCTCAAAAGCTCACAAAGAGACCTCAATATAGACTATATGGCTAAAAGTATGAGGACACTTGATCATCACAACCATATGAGCTTGCTGTACATCCTATCCCATTCCATTGGCTCACAATGCACGTAACAATTGATCTCCAGTTCATTGTTCAGTGGAGTTGAGGTCAAGGCTCCGTTTAGGCCACTGGAGTTCCTTCACAATAAACTCATCAAATCATGTCTTTATGGATCTCGCTTTGAGCACAGGGGCACAAAGGGCCCTCCCCCAACTGTTGTCACAAAGTTGGAAGCATATAATTGTTTAAAAAGTCTTTGTATGATGTAGCATTAACATTATCCGTGACTGGAAATAAGGGGTCCAGGGATGCAACAGAGCACAGGTGATTTGTATGCTACGTGCACTTCAGCACTCGGCAACCCACTATGTGAGTTTATGTGGTCGGCTACTTTAGGGTTTATTTCACAATAGCAGCATTTACAGTTAATTAAGACAGATATTTCACAAACTGACATGTGGCAGCAGTGGCAAACCTCTGACAGTGTCACACTTAAAGTCACTGAGCTCTTCAATCTGATCCTATTGTACTGCCAGTGTTTGTCTATGGAGATTGCACGGCTATGTGCTTGATTTTATGCAACACCTGGATTTAATAATTTGTAGGGGTATCCACAAACGTTTGGCCATATAGTATACTTTTAGACAAAACAGTACCCACAGCAGCTATACCCTAGGGTTACTGCCAAGTTAACAAATCAATTCTGGGCATTTCCTTTCCTTTGTTCCCCAGAGACTGCACAGGTTTGAAGTTCTTTCCTGTGTGACTGATCACTTTTAGGTGAGAAGGTGGACTTGGGTACTTCTAAAGTATGTTTTTTAAATAACATTGTTAACGTTTAATATTTCGTCACTGTTCTGAAGGTCATTGATCCTACCCTCATTCATCTCGAGAAGACTGACTGTCACAGTGTATAAAGAAGGAGGCAGTGTAGCAGGACTACGCATCACCTCTCTAAAGCACAGCCTCAAAGGTTTACAAAGTGACCCCGTTATATTTTTCAGACAAAACAGTCCAAGTGCCCACATCTCTGGGTACAACAGCTGTACTTTAGGGTCGACATCAAGGTATAATTCAGGCCATTTTTTTCTTTCTACCAGAGATTGCACAAGTCTGGAGTTCTCTTTCCTCAAAAAACTCTTAGTTTGCAAGACAATATATTGAAACCAAGTCTTGCAAGATCAGCAAACAAAATTAATAAAAGAGGACATACACGTTCAAAACAATAGTACCATGCTCAGAGTGACTCAGAATTTTATTTCAAACCGCTACGTTGCTTGAGTCTCATGTAGAGTCAAACATTCCAAACTGATATGAATCAAAACAGCTGAACTGATTTGCACTTCAATACAAGATAACAATCATCAGAGGAGAGCAAAATGGAGATGACTGAGAAAATTTATGCATATTCAAAAATCATTGATGATTCAAGTGTCGACGAGAACCCAAATGAAGAGATTTATGAGATTGAAGACAACTTCAAGACTCGCAGGACCAAAAGCAGTATGGGACCTGAGAACTTAGGTACAGTATATTCATGAGCACATGCACACACATTACCTCTTTTTTCTCATCCTACTATCTTTCCACAGAGCTGTATTACGGTATATTTTGTGTCACACCTTAAGAACAGAACAGAATTTGTCATTTTTCTGTTAAAAATCTAAACACATGGCCTGTAGTAAAGAAGATTAGAATCTGGTTGTGTTGAAGCAGGGGTGTCCAGTCTTATCTTCAAAGGGCTGGTGTGGCTGCAAGTTTTAATTCCAACAAGGCAGGAGTGCACCTGATCAGCAAATGAATTGAGAACAACTGATTAAACAAGTAAAATCAGGTGCGCTTCTACCTAATTGAAATGAAAACCTCCAGATAAGACTGGACACCCCAAGGTAACACAAAGTACAGTGGACTCCAAAAGTCTGAGACCACTGGTGAAAATGCTTCTATTTTGCATTCCTTTCTAATTTAATACAATGGTTATCATCACAAATGATATTATCAGCATAACACTTTGAGTGCAAGGTAGAATCTTTAAATGCTTCATGAATTTAAGAATTTCTTAGTATTTGGTACAGCCCATTTTTGCTTTAATGACAGTGTGTGCTCAAGCTGGCACAGACTCAGAGGATCAGTGGATCAAATCCACTTGAGAGTTATCTGAAAATGTGTTTTAATTAAAAGACTAGGAAAAAAGGCCCTTAAAAAGGCCTTAACAGGGTCAATTTCACAAATGTTTCTCAGTTTGAATAGTGATCCTGGAATAGTGCAAAATGTTGAATATTCCTTCTTCATTTTCATTTTCATAATTTTTCTTTCTTTTAATTTTTTGAGGTTCCAAAACATTGTTGTTTCTATTAAAAAGTGTTGTTTGATGTGGTCTTAAATTTTTGGATTCCACTGTATATTGGCCTTAACTGGACATGGTGAAGTGTTATACGTAACTCATTATGTCTCTCTTTTAACACACCTGTTTTATGAGCATAATTACTGCTGTGCCTATGCATAATTCAGACCCTGATTAAGCCAGTACATAAATGTTTCTCAATGGAAATGATTAATGATTTAAACAGAAACATTAACCCCCCAGTTATCCTTCTGAAATGAATTTAGTTCTGCTCTGTTCAGAACAGATGAGACAAATTCTCTATGGGAAGCTGAGTAATTAATAACATCTCAGTTGCCAGCTCTATGATGCATCTTATAGACTTACTCTGTATAGTTTCAGTGTTCAACACTGCACGAAGCAGATGCTACAAAGTGATGCCACAAAGCAGATGCTACAAAGTGACTGGAGTGAGCCTGGGCCTGTTGTGCGTTGTCCTGCTGCCTACCATCATAGTGCTGCATGCCAGGTTGATTGCAGAGAAAGACAGGTTACAGGCCAGTTACAACAATGTGACGAGAGAGAGAGACCAGTTACAGGCCAGTTACAACAGCCTGATGCTAGAGAGACCCCAGTTTCAGACTAGTTACAATCTAACGATAGAAAGAGACCAGTTACAGGACAAAATAAAGCTATTAACTCAAGAAAAGGAAAAATGGGAGACCAGTTACAACACCACAATAATCCAGTTGGACCAGTTACAAAGGGAGAAAGATGGACTTCATAAGAGGGTCACTGACTGTGGTGAGTAAATACCAGTTTTTAAAGTGACAAATGAACTAAATGAGTGTCTCTTACTAATGCGTTCTCTTCTTTTAACACAAAATACACAGTGAAGTATTTTATAAAATGGTTTAACCAATAATACTTAAAAAAAACTTTTGTTTTGTTTTGTCTTTTGTTAAAAACATAAGTTGCATGATAGAATTTCGCTTTTCCACAGGAAAGGTCCTTCATTATGGAAGTCCTAATTCTGCAGTAGCAATGCACTAAATACCTAATAAAAGAAACTAATTTTACATCATTTTATCACAAACATTCAGAGAGTGCACTTGTAAGTCATTAATACTGGATTCATTTTATTGTTAAAAAAGTGAGATGAGGTAGCTTGAAAATACCAGGCATGATCATGTGCTATATGCAGTCAGTGAACATCTTTCAAAAAATGCAAAGATGCAAAAAGAAATAAAACACAAGTGGATCTTAAAAGTGCTTTTCCAAGATGTAAATTTCTTCTTCTGCTTAAGGGAATGAAGTTGGGCACTAAGCTTCCTGGAAAGGTAATGCAATCAGTATGAAATGCACTAGAGTAGTTGTACGTATGTCAAGTCCACAGTGTGGCTGATCTTGCTTTACAGAGTTACTCCAACACTGCTAAAAGGCCAGTTTGTGTAGAGTGTGCCAGTTTGATACCAGGCTGGTTGGGATCCTGGAGCTTGATCTGAGTGAGAAAGAGGGAAAACTGATTATAGATTGTATGTTTTAGAATTTCCAAGAATAAAAAATGAGTGATAACGGTCAGCAACTCCTGTCTAACGTGGATTTATTCAGGATGGGTGAGCCTAGAATCTAGTTATGATTTCCTCTACGTTCTCTCAGTCATCTTTTATTCTGTCAGCCAAGCACCCAGGAAATCATTCTCCCCCAAGCACAGCACAGTACAGCAGCAGCTCACGGTCATTATTCAGGCAACCCATATTTATAGTATTAATTTTTTATGGGCCAATCAGAACTATAAGAAAGATAACAATAAGGAGAGCCACACTTCATGAGTGTGAAGATGGTTTTATTTTCACATATTTGGAATTCTTCGAAAGTTTTCGAATGGTAGATGAGAAACATCAAATGTGTCATCATTAGCAACTTAGACAATCAACTTCCATTTGATTTTCATCTAAAACTGCTGTAGAACACCTTGATTTCTATGGACAGTCATAACTGCAAAGAGAGCTTAGATACATCCACAAACTGCACTGCAAGCAGCACCCATCAGGGTGCATGCACTTTTCACATGGAACATTTAAATCATAAATGATGGGCAATGTTTTTAGAATGGCACTGATTTATAACTGATGCAGAGTCTGAAAAG
Organism: Colossoma macropomum; assembly: GCF_904425465.1. Taxonomy (NCBI): domain Eukaryota; kingdom Metazoa; phylum Chordata; class Actinopteri; order Characiformes; family Serrasalmidae; genus Colossoma; species Colossoma macropomum. Next base: position 23,782,258 of record NW_023494795.1, on the reverse strand, counting down.
GAGATTTTCAAATTTCCTACAAAGCTCCTTTCTTTCTCCTAGGACCTCTCCTAGGACCAATGCCACTGGACGACCCTACAGGGATTGGTTTTTGAACTTAAATTTTTCACTACTTATGAGTTTTTATGTCTATAATTTAAAGGTGAATGTCTTACTTATCAGTTGCTGATGCTTCTGAAAGAGAGATACTATAATGTACTTTTTTTAAAGTGGGTACTTTTATATATAATTGTGTACTTTAAAATAGTTTTAAAGGTACACCACATTCACTTTCCCAGAGGAAAGGGGCACTAGTAAGTAGTAAAATAAAATAAATAGGCTGGAGTCAAAACATGGTGAATGGAGTCAATGCAACTTGAAAAATATAACTGCAATGGAATACAGCTATGTTCCCTAAGAATAGGTATTAAAGAGGTGCTCTTGAGGGAACCACCCCAGTGACAATGTTTTCACCCAAAAAAGTTTTTTGAGTGTAATATAATAATATCAAGTAATTTTTGTCATAGCTTATTAGATGATGAATTAGCCATCATGATAATCTAAAATACTATATTTCTTTCTTTTAATGAAATCAATACTTCCTATATCCATGTTATAGGATGCTTCAGGGTTGGAGACCGAATAAAGGTGAAAGCCTCGGTTACTTCTCCAAAGTATGGATGGGGAGATGCCTCTCACAAGAGTGTTGGTGTGGTTACAGGCAAGAACATTTACAGTCATTTATACAGTTATTAATACACTTGGAAAAAATGTAACCTTAACTCACAGTAACTCACATGTATTAAGTAATCATATATGAATTACACAAAAAACAGTGGTGTTTTGTTTCTCTGCAGCTCTTATGGGTGATCGTTTGAAAGTAGATTTTCCTGATCATAAGTCTTGGCTGGCCGCAGTTTCTGAAACGGAACTGGCTTCCAGTACAGACCCAGGTAAGATCTGCTATTATGATGACACCATAATAGTACATCTACTGGTTATGGCAGTGGCTGTCAAACCAGCCCTAACCAATTAAAAAAGGTCAAAGCAAAACTAAAGTGTAATAAACTAGAGATTAAGTTTCAGTTTCGGTTTCCATTTCCCAAACGCTTTAGCCAGTGTTCTGTCGAACCGTGCATCTTGTTGAAATGTCCAATCACAGCACATATTTATAGGTTGCATAGTAGGCAGCCTCTCTACATTATTCACCACTATCATTGTAATATTTAATTTGATGTGTTTTCATCATCATAAACACAAAAAGGTGATAATAGGGGACAGTGGAGACTGTGTCCTCAGTGTCTGGGATTTTTAAAAAAACTCTATGCTGCCTATAACAGTTGAGATTATAGAAACGGACGGTAAAAACAGAAGTTAGGACACCATTGGGGTAGTCCTAAAGTTAGGACATTTCATGATTTAGGATGTTTCGGTAATACCGTTTTCTGATCTGGAGTTAGGATAAGATAATGAACTTAAGAGCTGTTGTTCTGCAATAGCTATTGTTCTAAATTCAGTCTTAACTGGAGTTGTTACGGTGACTACACAGATAAGATTTCAGAGTTGAAATGTTTCTGTAATACAGCCCCTGGAGGATAACCGCTTAGAGAAAATTGGGCGCAGGTGAGTGTAGAATCAGTGGCATGATACAACTACACTGGTTTCAGCAATGAAAAATGGGTCACACTATAATGCATTTTGTTAGTGATTGTAATTATAATTTAGTAATTAATATTTCGGTTTATCAAGGTGTTTACACACGTAAAAATAAGAGAGAAAAAAATAATAGGTAATACAAAAATAAAAGGAACAATTATAGGTATAAAATTAATGGACATAATAATCAATACAAAAACAAGTACTCACCAAAAGGGTATAGTCTGAAGCTATAGCTTATTTTGACTACCCTTTATAAATCATACGCAATCATGAAGGAACAGTACAGAATGTAGAGTGAATTTTGATTCAAGATATCTTTAGTTTTATATAATATTACAGTAGTGTTAGACATTTTAGTTTTTACATTATGTGCTGTTTCCAACATCATTTATGATCAATTATCACACCCAGAAATCTGTTTCCATAGACCATTTCTATTTCAACATCATCAATCATAATTTTAACTTTATTCTTGGTTTGTCAATTTCTAAATATTATAAACTTTGTTTTACTTAAATTTAGGGATAACTTGTTAATATCAAACCATTTCGTTAAAACTTTCAATTCCCTTCCCACTGTATTCAGTAGCTGTTCTAAACTTTTCCCAGAGCAATATAAATTAGTATCATCAGCAAATAAAACAAATTTAGACACTTTACAGAGATCATTTATATACAGTGTAAACAATATGGGTCCTAACAATGAACCTTGTGGAACTCCACAAGTGACTTTCAATAGTTTAGACTTGATATTATTTATTTGTACATATTAATATCTATTATCAATGTAACTCTTAAAAAAATAGTTTTTCTAAAATCTTTGAGAACTGGGAGAGCAGAGAAACTGGTCTATAATTAATTGAGTTAGAGTAGGTGCACTAGAGGTTTGTATGGACTAAGAGAGGACTTTAATTGGTATAGGTAGAGAGGAACATTCTGAGTAAGATCTGTCTTAATACATACTAAAGTGAGTATCAGTGTGTTCATATAAAGTATGGTGAGTTTAGAAAAGCAAGGATGGAGAGACAGGTTGAACACATCTGAAAGCTCCGAGCATCTTAGTAGGCCAAAGATAGCAAGGATAAAGACACCTTCTAGGAAAGGAAAAATGATCGTAGAGCGGTACTGCATGGAGTGTCAGCAGGCAATGTAACAAGTTATCTGAAGTTGTAGGTAAATGCTGTGGAGGAAGACAGGGTTTGTTTTTTCTGGAAAGAGAAGTGTCAGCCAAGGGTGATATACAGAGACATGAGGAGATCCAGTGATAAGTTCGATGAAGATGTTTACTGCGTCTTCTAGGGGTCATTCATTACTGGGGAAAACAAGCTACCCGTTCTGTCTCCTCCCGGGTCCAGCACAACCTCCCTTCTCACCAAGAAGAAAAGACGGTTGTTCCCCCAACATACTTCATTGAATTATATCCATCATATGGCATTACAAATAGTGTTTCTCACTCACACACAGTTCCCCAAAATGTTCACACATTTTCAAAGAAAGACAAGCTTCTCTGTTCTCTGTTGCCTACAGGTGGTTGGTGAAGGGTGCAGAGTCGTCTCTTATTTTCAAACCAAGCTAATTAGATAATGAATGACTGTTGAAAGAGGATTTTTGCTTATTTGTGTAACTTTTCTTCTCTGATAACAGAGTGAGGTATCTCACCACACTTCCCTTCTTAAATTACGCACAGGAAAAAGCATGTCGAGAATGTTGTATTGAATGTTGAATGTTAAATATTGAATGTTGAATATTGATTATATAGGAGACAATGCTATAGATCCAAGCCTGGTTTACGTAGCGGGCATTCATTACTTATATAAAAAATCAGTATAAATCAGTAAATCAGCAATTCCTCTCTCCATGTTAAAGGATACTTCAGGGTTGGAGACCGAGTCAGGGTGAAAGCCTCTGTTAGTGCTCCAAAATATAAGTGGGGAGATGCCTCTCACAGGAGTGTTGGTGTGGTTACAGGCAAGAACATTTTCAGACATTTATGTTCATTTACAGAATTGAAAAATGTAACCAACTTACAGTTCTTCATTAAGTAATCATACCAATTACACTAAATCTGTATCAGCTGTATGTAGTAAATAATGCTTCTCTCTATCTTCAGCTGTTGATGGTGAAAATATGACTGTAGATTTTCCTGAACATAAATCCTGGAAGGCTGCAGTTTCTGAAGTGGAGCTGGCTCCCAGTGCTGACTCAGGTAAGTTTGACGATTAAAGTGACACCATAATAGTGAAGGAACTGGTTGTAGGATGAAAGGACTTCAGACAAAAATTTAAATTATGATCTGGCCAAAAATCAAATTTACACAATTATACCTTTACTTCAAAAGTCTAGTAGCCAAGATGTGTTTGCTGCCTGAAGTTTACTTATTTATTACATTAAAATAAAATATGTAAATGATTACATTAAAAACGCCAACATATTGGTAAGTAATTTCAAATAAACTTGCTTAGATAGATAGATAGATGGATGGATGGATGGATGGATGCAGATAGATAGATAGACAGATGCAGCCAGGGCTTTTCTAGACTGAAGGTTTTTAACCTATGCTAGGCCTACAGAAATATATTTCACATAGAAAATAATAATTTAATAATGCCGCCCAAAACCTGTTTGCTGTACAAAAAAGGAAATATATGGGTAAGATTTCTTTGTTTTTTTAGTGAAATACATCCTTCTACTTTCTAAAATTAAAGAAACGTTCTGGGCAAGTCATTAGAAACTATTTTAACTTTTCGTTTTTAGCCGTTGAGCGCCATTTACTCCCATTCATTGAGGACTCACTTGTGAGCGGCCTCTGCTGTTTAGCAGTCCTGTTTTTGATATAATGGGGGGAATAGGAAGTGGCCAGGCTTCTCATAAACTGGCTCTAGCTGGGCTACTGTGTCCACTACCCCCGCCTGCTGTGTGCCTACTTCTGTTAGCTGGATCACATGGCCTATTCTGGAAAAAATGCTGAAAGTTGCTGCTACTGACATCGTGAACGACTGTAATATTTACTAAACTCTGGCAGAGTCTGATGCTCAGAGCTGTATGTGTGAGTAAACGAGGTGCATGTATGAGACAAATGACTTGAGAAATCCGGACGTAAAACAACATTTGGCTGTGTTTTTGCCAAGCCAGAGCAGCTGCTGTGTGCTTATGTGTACACTCCACAGATTTACCTCCATATTGATCAGTTCTGTGTATTGTGCACAATAAAGATATTTTACACTTACTTAACTTGTTAAACATGATCCATATTAGTAATACATGATATAAAATACTAAATACAGTAACTAATCAAAAATATTCTTGCCATCTACCTAGTCAAGCTGAGTATTTTTTACTTGTGACACAGAACATGGATTTTACCAAAATAAAATATTTTGAAATGGAATTGTATAAATTTTAGGACGTATATGTTAGTTAGGTTAGATAAAGTTAGTATTGGTATCAGTACTCGGTATCAACATATATTTAAGGAACAGGTATCGGTATTGGTATGAGAAGAGTAAAAGCGATATTGGTGCATCTTTAGCGAGCGGTACAGATTTAAAGAAGGTAAAAAACTGTATAGTAAAGAGAGAGAGAATATGTGACATTATCTATGAAAAAAAAACTAATGTGGTTACCTGAGGTACATGAAGTGAACTGTGTGAACTGGCTGTAGGGTTATGCATAGCAATAGTGTTAATAGTCAGATAGTGACACTGGCCTTTATACAGCTTCTCGTGGGAGTGGATATCGAACAAGAGGAAGGCAATTAAGTCCTGGGTCTAAATAACATAGATAATTGAATGTAAAAAAATGAAGCATGTAAAGCATGGATACCTCAGAGGTCTAAGAACCAATGTGTGCACTCAGGGGTGCTTTAACCTGCTTGTGAGACTTGTGAGCCCTATGGTTGTGGTTAAAATCCATGAAATCAGTATAATTCAACACAACATACCTGAGTTCCCTCCTGACTGATGTGGGCAAATTACACCAGTTTTAGTAAGCATGGAAAGAGGTAGTCACATGGCTAAGAATCAGCAGAACCAATGCCTAACGTAACCATGCATCAAACGGCACATAGCATCCAAAAATTCAAAACCATTTTTTTCAATGAATGTGCACTCACCACCACCGCCAGTCAGAGACATCCAGCATCCAGCACTGCCATTCATCATCTCTCCATTATTGCAGTAACTTAAACCCAGAACCAGACCAGTCGGTTAAGATTCTAAATTTACACTGAGAATGTAGTCAATCTAAAGTGCTAATCATCTTTTTTTATCTCAGCTATAGTTACTACCCTAGTCACATTTAACCTCATACTTTTTAGCTGGAAAACAGTGGGTTGTGAAAAGTAAGGCCTGCTTCACATGTAATACTTCTGTGTGGATGTAACATGGAATCTAAAACTAATATTTAGTTTGATAATATTCATGTATTAAATCAAATGAAAGAATTTGCATTTTTAAAAAGTTGTTTTTTGGTTTTCTGTTTCATTTAATTTCATTTCATCTTTTATCTCAGTTTATTTTGTTGTGTGTCCTGCAGTACATGGAATCTCTAATTACCATGCTGCTTCAGTGCTGTGTCTGCGACGCTCTGCTGCTCTGCGTCACTCACGCCATGCATGCTATATGTGAAGTAGGCCTAAGTTACATTACAACCATATGAGTACAGTAAGAAAGAATATAAAATATAAACTTATCCTGAACTTGAGATGAACATGATTTCATATGTGCTATATCTGCGCTCTGTCCAATCCACTGTGTGATACTGCAACATTTCTCCACTGAAGTGTGGTGCAGCTTACTCGATAAAACCATTAACATCAGCAAAACAACCAAGGTTTGTTTGCAAAGGGGCAAATATGCCCCTTTTCCTGATTTAAACACAGCAGAACTGTTAGCATTATTAGCATGGAACAATTAATAAACTCAGCATTCCATTCCCTCTTCTCCTTTTCTAAGCTCATATTTTCCTATAAGTATCTAGTTGTAACTTCTAAGTCAAATTCAGCCCAGGCAAACAGGTGCATTAAATCGCCCCTGCACACAATTTTGGCATTATATACTTACTACATGCATGGAATGTAATCATACTTTTCTGGCAAACTTATGTTTTCTGTTTCTTTTTTTTCCTCCTGATGCCAAAAATGCACATTTTACATAATTAAAGGACAGTTTGACTGGAAATGAAGAATATGAAAGGTGGTTTCTGATTTTTGCACAGTACTGGCTATTTATTTGTTTATTTATTTAATTCACAATCCTCAAAAATCCTCTTGAGGAAAAAAAGTAAAAGTAGACCCTTTCAGCTCACAAGTACTTCTTAAAGCTTATCATCTAGTAACTACATGCAACACAAGCAATGTGAGTGAGTTATTGTTAATTATTAAGTGTGAAAAATTGAAGTGTGGACCCACTGACAGGTCTGTGAAACTTAAAGGGTCAATGTCTTCATTTATCAGTATTTATTTCTTTAGAAGTTGTGTCTATTCATTCTTAAATGATTCCTATGACTTAGTCTTTACCACATGACACAGACAAATTGATAAACAAACTTTGTACATTATGAGTAACACTTTAACTGCTAGGATAACAAATGAACTCTTGCGCTTATCTAAAATATTGTGATTTTGTATTTCCTCTCTCCATATTATAGAAAACTTCAGGGTTGGAGACCGGGTCAGGGTGAAAGCCTCTGTTAGTACTCCAAAATATAAGTGGGGAAGTGCCTCTCACAAGAGTGTTGGTGTGGTTACAGGCAAGAACACTTTACAGTCATTTATGCTATTGGAAAAATGTTACTGTGACTTGAAGTTCTTCAATTATATCAATTACACTAAAGTTGTATGAACTCTACAGAGTAATAAGTGTCTTTTTTCTCCTTCTGCAGCTATTAGTGGTGAAACTATGACTGTAGATTTTCCTGAGCATAAATCTTGGAAGGCTGAAATTTCTGAAATGGAACTGGCTCCCAGTGAAGACTCAGGTAAGACTGACAATTATGGTCATGAAAATGAGTAAACTGATTATAGGATTATTACGCTTCAGTCAGATATTAAATATAATTGATTTTATTCCCTTTCCCTGTAGTCAATAAGCCTAGATGTGTTTGGTGTCTGAAGTTTCCTTTTTTAGTTTTGCACATTAGTTATGAAGTTAACATGTAATGCTTATATAGTCACAAGTTGACATTGTGCCTAAATAATAATAAAATAATCAGACACTTCAGGACACATCATGTTATTTTAAATAGACTTGCTTATCTGGTTTCTGACACTGTATGACAGTCTATATACTATGCACTACATTTGTATCTAGAGAAATGGACATACATATATATATATATATATATATATATATATATATATATATATATACGTATGTATATTGCATAAATGTTATAAAATGACAATTACCAATAAGTACACCAAAAAGACCACATATTTTTATTTGAAGTCCATTAGACTACACACAAACCAAAGATGAAGTCATTTTACTGCAGCATTTCAAATTAACTGCTAGCCAAAGTTACCAAAACAGTTAGCAGTTAACAATTAGTTCTTTGTGTGTGTGTTCACAAGCCACATAAGCAAGCTATTTGAGAATGACCATATACCTCAACATGTTTTTTAAGCAAGTGTGTGATAATTTAGACATGCAGTGTGCACTAAAGAAACGGATTTCAGACATCAAACATGTTTTGGCTGATTTGAATTTCTGGCCAACCACTGGTATGAAAAACATAGAATTAAACTAAAGGCTTTATGGTGTTATAAAGCTTAAAATTACAAGGCATCTGATTACTCAAATTTTCTTGAGTTGACTCAACTTGAGGGTTCACCCAATGCAAACTCTTAGTTAGGTCAAGCTTTCCCGCAGTTCTTCAGTTCTGCATCTGAGTTCAGTAAATAATATAGATTTTTAAAATATTATTTCACACTAGCTTGGACTTCCCTCAGTCAATTCAATTAGATAATTGGGTGAACTCTAGTGTTCTCAAGTTGAGTTACTTCAAGAAAATCTATGTAATCGTTTACCTTATTATGTCATATTGAGCTGACCTCTCATGTTTTCAGTGTAGGTCGCATTTAAATGAGATTAGATGAGACCTAATTGCTCTTACTACACTTAATAACTTAGGCCATCGTTCTCCTTTCGCCCTGACAATTTCAACTGATGATTTATGTAACTTCTAGCTTTCATTAAAAGCATTAGCAGTCTACCAAATTGCCAATACTGTAATAATAACATTTGTATATGTACTTTGTATATGTATGTACTTGTGCATGTATGCGATTTATTTATTTTTTATTTCACAATCTTTTTTAAGCCTATTAAAGAGAACAAAAAATGAAAGTTACCCATTTAAGATCCTCTTTATGTCACATTCTAAGGCTTATTATTCAGTAACTACATGGAAACCAATGCAAAGTGATTAATTAATTCTTGAAAGGTCATCTGTCTTTATAACGTATCACAAACAGACAAGCAGGTTAATAATTCATGTAAAAAAGCTATTGTAAGTAACATTTAGTAACAACTGCTAAGATAACATATATATTTAAAATATAGTGATATTTGTTTTCTTACTGGAAACAAATGTATTTATTCTCTCCATAATAAAGGAACTTTCAGGGTTGGAGACCAGGTCAGGGTGAAAGCCTCTGTTAGTACTCCAAAATACAAATGGGGAAGTGCATCTCACCGGAGTGTTGGTGTGGTTACAGGCAAGAACATTTATAGTTGTTTGTACCGGTGACAGTTCTTTATTATCATAACATCATAACAATTACAATAGATATGTATCAACACAATATAGTTAAAAGTGTCTTTTTTCTCCATCCTCAGCTATTAGTGGTGAAAGTATGACTGTAGATTTTCCTGAGCATAAATCTTGGAAGGCTGAAATTTCTGAAATGGAACTGGCTCCCAGTGAAGACTCAGGTAAGACTGACTATTATGAATAATGAACAGACTGCTTATGGGATTATTATAGGATATTAAAATAATGATTTAGCCAAAAATTTCACACAATTATTTTCTTACCCCAAATGTACTTGATCAGCTATGATGTGTTTGGTGTCTCAATTTTATTGAATTTTGCACTATCTATGAGGCTAACAACTAATGCATGCTCATAGTCACCTCTTAGCAAACTGCTTGCCTGAATGATGGCGTACTTGCCTCAAACCACATCATGCTGGAAAGTTTAAATGAACTTACTTATCTGGTTTCTGACACTGTGTAAAAGTCTACAAATAAGTCTTCTGACATTGGCCTGAGAAGGGGCCAAGTCTACTGAGAACAGGCACAAACACCAGCGCAGGTGAACAGCAGAGCTCAGTCATAGTGCCAAAAGTTAACTCTTAAATAGACTTTCCAAGAGTCCCGTCATTATCTCTCAGCATGGGTCAGTGGCCCAAGCTCCTCACTCTCCATGCTGGACAGAGTCAGTCTTTATAGTGTTTATGCTCCTCCTCTAATCAGCTGCACTGTCATAAATAAATGTATGTCAGAAACCACATAAACAAGTATATTTACGATAACAGCTCAACATGATTTCAGGCAAGAGGAAAGTGTGTGAAGATTCAGACAAGATATCAGACTACTGAACAAAAAAGTTTTAAAATCTTTTAAACTCTAAAATCTTTTTCGAGGAAACCCGAAAACAGTCCTACAGTAAAATGGGCTGAGCCCTGGAACTTTGCATGCCCATAATATCCCTGTATCTGACAAACTTTCGGTGGAGCTCTTATCTCTTCATGTAGTACATCCAAGGGCATAGCACCAAAATTTGGGCCCCAAAAATGTATTTATCACATTGTATTTCTTTATGAGGTTAGTTGGTATACATTTAAGAGTAAAACAGCCAATAATCAGTAAGATAAGTTGCACTTTCACAGCAAAATATGGTATCTTGGCAAGTGAAAGTGAAATATCTTAAATCTAGTCAATATATCTAATATTTCTAATTCTGAGTTTGTTGTAAGCTTATTTTAAGATTATTTCACTTATTTGTAGATATTTTAACTTGCTTTGAGTAATTTTGGGAAGTACGATTATCTCACTATAGTGGCAGCTAATTATGCTGGTTTCAAGCATGTTTCTTAAAACAAGCAAGAATATCTGCCAAATATAGTGAGAAAATCTGACTTACTATAATGACCTAAATCAAGAAAAATTTAGACAACAGAGTTAAGAAAATCTTACAGTAAGGTTACAACAATCTCAAAATGAAAGATATTAAATATATTAAATAGAGTTAAGATCATTTATCTTGCCCGGTTTCCATGTTTTGCAGTGTTGAATAATCAATCTTGCTGTAGTTTAAAAAGGATTGGACTTTTTTTCGGAGTTGGATACATCTACAGGTTGAGAAATTGAGGAATACAAAACTGAGCTATGATCAGTTTTATGTGATCTTTTCACTATCATAAACTTATTGTAAGCAGCAATATATGGCTAATGCCGCTATGCTTGTTTTAAAGCACTGAAGAGGTACTGAGGAGACTTTTTGTCTACACCCATGTTGTAGTAAAGCCTTTCATTTAATGAAGAGTGCCATTATTTTGCTCTTTTGTTTTACTGAAGAGATATATATGAAAATAAATAGCATAAGGAGCTGTCAGTAGCATTATTCATATCCATTTCATTTGTTCAGACTCTCACTACCTGTGAAGTTTCTTAAAATTCACACTTAGACTAAACCATTTGGCTCTTCAGCTTGCTAATGTTAGTGTGCCTTTAGGCTTTCCTTTACCTTACATTAACCTAAAGTTAGCTAGCTAACCAGCAACTGGGTAAAACCCAACAGCCCTCTTTATTGACCATCATTTGCTAATAAACACATATAGTAGACAGGTATTTTCACTCTGTAGCTACTTACCGTTTGAGTCTGTTTATTCTGAATAAGGCCTAATGTTTTTATGCTTTTAGCCAAAATCTTGTCATTTTAATGAAATCCATATTTCTTCTCTCCACGTAAAAGAAACCTTCAGGATTGGAGACCGGGTCAGGGTGAAAGCCTCTGTAAGTTCTCCAAAATATTACTGGGGAAGAGCTTCTAACCGGAGTGTTGGTGTGGTTACAGGCAAGAACATTTACAGTCATTTATACAGTCACAATTTAAAACATTACTGTAACTCAGATGTTAAGTAATGATATCAATGGCATTAAAACTGTGTCAACTCTTTGCAGTAAATAGTCTTTTTTTCTCCTTCTGCAGCTCTTGCTGGTGAAAGTATGACTGTAGATTTTCCTGAGCATAAATCTTGGAAGGCAGCAGTTTCTGAAATGGAGCTGGCTCCCAGTGCTGATCCAAGTAAGGCTGACTGTTATGGTGACACTGTGATAATGAATTGATTGCTTATGGGATTATTGGGCTTCAGTCAGATATAAAAGCCAAACTTTAAAATCTATCATAGAAGATACTGGCAGCCAGCGTGGTTCTTTCAAACAGGCGTAATATAAGCTCTCTGTTTTGTTCTTGTTAGGATCTCTGGTGCATTTTATATGAGTTGTAGAGGATGGATTCTTTTCCTAAGAAGCTCAGCAAAAAGAGTAGTACAGTGATCAACTCTGCTTGTAAAACACACAAACAAATTTCTCTGCGTCGCTCTGAGATAGAAATGGCCAAACTTTAGCAATATTTCTCAAACAAAAAAAGCTGCTTTAGGGACTGCATTTACTTGCAGGATAAAACAGAGCCTAGGATATCTATTCATATATATATATATATATATATATATATATATATATATATGAGAAAGATGTCATTACTGGTCCAGCTGGCTTATCAGGAAGGTTATAGGAGCTTATTTTAAAAGACTGAGCTATGCTCTGTCTTATCAAGGCTATTTTATTTTGAAAATGAATTGCAAACTCTTTGGAAATTTTAGAAGATAAATCACTGTGAGACACACAAGCATAAAAGTTAGGGTTAATTAGTCGGTCTATGGTGGACAAAAGAACCTTGGTATGATATTTGTGGTTATTAAGTACTTTGGAGAGGTATGACTGGATATTTTCATGGCATTATAGTAGGTGGAGATCTGCTCGTTGAGAATATCATAAAGTACTTGCAGTGCTCTGATTTATGCCGGTTTCATTTAAGCTGGCACATTTCCTCATTCATCCACAGATTTTTTTTTTTCTAGTTTTTCTTCCATTTGGCTGGTGCGAGCATTATCAAAAGGTTCAGACATTTTTAAGCATGAATGGACTGAGGTTTGCCAGTCACCACGTTCAAATTGTTTTTGGATATAATATAATATATATAACTCGAGATGGGCCAAAAAGGGAGGCCCATCTCGAGTTGGCATGCACGGTTGTGAAAGCACCATTAATACTGAGGGGTACATATGCATTTTGAAGCCAAATATGATGCCATCTAGACAATGTCTTTTTCATTGACTTCCCTGCTTGTTTCAACAAGGTGCATTCTGCATGTCACAATAGCATGGCTTCATAGTAAGACAGTGCTAGATTGGACTTTCTGCAGTCTGGGCAATTTATCTTCCTGTCTTCCATTTAAAATGTATAGCACATTATAAGGGGCAATATACAACAATGGACACCCCCGACTGCTGAACAGAAATGGAGAAAAAGAATGGGCCTTTTTACAGTTTTAAGCTGAATACAGGTTAAAAACAGTTTGCTCTCTGTTTTTATTTATATTTTTCATACTGTCCCAACATACACTGCATAAACAATAATAGTAGGTACCTTGAAAACTGTTGTCTTTACTGTTGTCTGTGTTTATAGTTAACAGTACATCATACAGTATTACAAACTACATTAGCAGTAGATTGAAATTACTCTGTTTCAGAATTAATATAAACCTCAACATGATTTAAAACAAGAGAGAAACTGCTTTGTATGGCTTCAGTAACCACATAGAAAACAAGGCAGGGCTAAAAACAGCAAAACGTTATTATAAGTTACATTAAACTGCATAAACAGCAAATTAACTCATGATTATCTGAAATATTGTGATATTTCCTTCATGAAATTAGTATTTCTTCTTTTCATGATAAAGGAAATTTCAGGATTGGAGATGAGGTGAGGGTGAAAGCTTCTGTTAGTTCTCCAAAATATGACTGGGGAGATGCATCTAACAAGAGTGTTGGTGTGGTTACAGGCAAGAACATTTACTTTCATTTCTACAATCATTTAAAAAGTAACCATGTCATGTTGGTACTAAATCTATGTCAACTCTATATATCATATTGTGTCTTTTGTCTCCTTCTCCAGCTATTAGTGGTGAAAGCATGATGGTAGATTTCCCAGAGCATAAATCTTGGAAGGCTGCAGTTTCTGAAATGGAACTGGCTCCCAGTTTTGACTCAGGTAAGAATGACTACTGCAGTAACACCATGAAAATGAACTAACTAGTCTTGTTATAAGATTACTTGACTTCAAGCAGATATTAAAGCAATGACCAAAAAGGATTTATTGAAGAAAAGAATAAAATAAAAATTAGTGCATGACTCCCTTTCAGTTGCTCAAGTGCTCTCTCTGGCTGGACATCTTCTGTCTCAGTAAGCCGAGCAGCTACACCACATCAGCTGTTGAGCTGTTGCTGGTAAATGGTCTTACTTTCACCCTCCGTGACCCGAGCTACACCAAGTAACTCCTTATGTCTCCAAGATTAAATCCATTTATTTCAATTATTTGGGCCATCAATTGATAGTTCTTAAGCCAGTGACATATGAGCATAAAATTTATCTTGTATTGTACCTCTTGAATCTTCAGGACAATGATCTCATTATCATATTACTTGCTTTACTTAACTATGCACTGTTAGTGGAACTCAGGAGAGATGAACTCAGGAGAGATGAACACTTCACTATCACCTTATTCTTGTGAAGATAAACAATGATCATAGGCAAAAATGAAAAGCAATCCGTACGAATGCAGTATATATTAAAAGTACATTTACAATAAAATTAAAGATATTTAGGACCATCAGTCAGTGAAGACGTGTTAAGTGTCTGAAGTTTACCTGTTTAGTTTTTCACTTTAGTTACATGATTAAGAAGTAATGAATGCTTACTGAGCCACCAGTTAGCACTATGAAAAGTGCATGTCTCAGTGATCACCTGCTTGACCTAAAACATTAACAGTTAACTGTTTGGCATACAGTCGCAGAAACCACACAGGTTTATTTAATAGTATTTTAAATTACATTCAGTTTGCTCAGGTCTTGGTGCTGTAACTCAATATCTCCTTGCATTGTATCGATACATCTTGGATTTTTTTTTGGTCAAAAGTAAGATAACCTATCATTAAACACATCTTACCTGCATCAGTTTTAAATACATTCAGTGTAAATTCTGCCTCGATACTGTAAACACATTGCTTGATTCTCTGAACTATTCAGAACATTTGTCAAGTGTTTTTGCTGATTTTGCAATGTTAATTTCATTAAATTATTTCTAATTTACCTGCTAGATTTAATTAAAACTGCTTTACAAAATTTCTACTACTGTAATAAAAACACTTATCTTTAGCATTACATTATGTGTACAGACAGGCAGGGCTAAAAGCCATGTAGGGCAATTATTATAAATAACATTTTGGGAGAACTGCTTAGCTAATAAAATGAATTCTCCTGATAATCTGAAATATTGCAATATTTGTATCTTCTTACTTCTAAATATGTTATAGGAAATTTCAGGGTTGGAGACCGGGTCAGGGTGAAAGCTTCTGTTAGTACTCCAAAATATGGATGGGGAAGTGCCTCTCACAGAAGTGTTGGTGTGGTTACAGGCAAGAGCATTTGCAGTCATTTACACAATTTGAAAAATGTAACTGTAACTTAAAGCACTCTTCATTAAATAATTATGTCAATTACACAAAATGTGTAAATTCGTATTTGGTAAATAATCACTTTCTCTCTCCATTTGCAGCTATTAATGGAGAAAGTATGACTGTAAGTTTTCCTGAGCATAAGGTTTGGACAGCTGCAGTTTCTGAAATGGAACTGGCTCCCAGTGCTGACTCAGGTGAGCTTGACTATTATGGTGAAAACATAATAACGAACAGACTCATTATAGCATTATTGATCTTTAAAAATGGACATATGTACACTACATAAACAGCAGCTACCCTGCAGGCTGAATTTAGGCCTGTACTTTGCATGGGTGGCTATAAGTGTCCATTACCTGTTTGGTATGTTAGCATCATAATGAGGAGGGCCTCCATGAAGCCAGTGCTAGGTTCCATGATGCCACCCAGTGCTCTGGTGAGCAGCTAAAAAAAACAACATCAGGTTCCACAACACAACTTAGTGCTACAAACAGCTGCAACAGGCCTCCATAAGGCACAACAGCTGTGTTAAACTGCAGCTGCTGGGTTATAAACCTTAGCAATACAAGAAAGAGGTCATACATTCTGGGTATCCTGTTGAAGTGCCATTCTGTCCAGCAACATTGTTTTATGGTTAGTTGCATCCAAACCAGTGCCAAGAGTGGTGATAAGGCACATCGTTTCTGGGTACCTGGAATGCTTTAACGATGGGAATTAGTTTGCCCATAGGAGAAGAAAAGACCAGTACAGTTCAGTAGTAAACTTGGAGTCAATGCAAATATGGTGTTGGGCTGTGCTTATTAAGAACAGACTAATAACAATCTTCCATTGCAAATCTGTGTAACTGTATGAGGCCTTCATTGACATATTTTTCTCTTCATAATGTTTTCAATGGAACACCGAAACTGTCACTATCAGATGAATAGTACACAAAGCTTTAATCCTTGAGATATAGAACAAAATCTTTTCACAGTGAGAGGAAAACTCATTGCTATGGGTCTGAAATGATATGTAAATAAAATGTAAAGTGGGCTCTGACTTTCACACACTGCAATTTATTTATTTACTTATTTAAATTACTTCAAATTTATGTTAAATCCTTTTGAAGAGGAGAAACAGTAAAGGTTAACCCCTTAAGCTCCTTTTTCATATCCACATCCTAATTATTCAGTAATAACATGCAAACCAAAACATAGTGACTGAGCTAATATAAAGTTGTACAAATGAAAAAACAACAAATGATTATCTGAAATATTGTGATATTTGTTTTCTTAATAACATCTGTATTTCCTCTATCCATGTTATAGCAAACTTCAGGGTTGGAGACCGGGTGAGGGTGAAAGCTTCTGTTAGTACTCCAAAATACCAGTGGGGAAGTGCCTCTCACAGCAGTGTTGGTGTGGTTACAGGCAAGAACATTTACAATCATTTACACTATTTGAAAAATGTAACTGTGACTATAAGCTCTTCATTAAATAATTATATCAATTACACTGCTTGTGTGATAACTGTATTTGGTAATCACTAACACTAAATTTGTATCAACTCTATATATTAAATAGTGTTTTTTTGCCTTCTGCAGCTGTTGATGGTGAAAGTATGACTGTAGATTTTCCTGAGCATAAATCTTGGAAGGCTGCAGTTTCTGAAATGGAACTGGCTCCCAGTGATAACTCACGTAAGATCTACTATTATGGTGACAACAATAAATTAACTTGTTTTTAGACTTCTGTCAGATATTAATGTAATAATTGAGCCAAAAATCCAGTTTACACATCGTTTAGTGTTTACCCTGCTCCCAACACACCTGACTTAACTAATCAGCTCATTAACAGCGGATTATGGAGGTACAGTGACTGTGATAAAGCTGGGAAAGCATTAACATGCGCAGGACAGTGGGCGTCCAGGACCAGGGTTGAGAAACACTGTGCTAGGGGTTAATTTTTTTATTTATCAATCATTTTTTTAGTTTCATCAGATGGTGTATCTATTTATTCCTGTAAGACAGATGTTTCTAGCTCTGCTCCTTGATGATGTCATGAATGAGTGGAAAAGTTGGATCAGCTGTGTTGGGAGCAGTGGTAAAATGTGCAGGACCAGGGCTGGGAACTTGTGCCATATGATAAGACTATGGTAGCTCAGGTGGCCTTTGTCACAGACAAGCAGGGTAAAAGCTATGTAGGAAAGTTATTAATAACATTTTACAAATTGAACTCTCATGATTATCTGAAACACTGTGATATTTGAGTCTTTCCTGAAATCAGTCCTTCTTCTGACCATGTTATAGAAAACTTCAGGGTTGGAGACCGGGTCAGAGTGAAAGCCTCTGTTAGTACTCCAAAATATGGATGGGGAAGTGCCTCTCATAGTAGTGTTGGTGTGGTTACAGGCAAGAACATTTACAATCATTTACACAGTTATTTATATACTGTAGTTGAAAAAATGTAACTGGGACTCAAAGCTCTTCATTAAAAAGTCAGTTCCAAAAAATCTGTATCAACTGTATATGGTAAACCATGCCCTTTTCCTCACTGTCTTCAGCTGTTCATAGTGAAAGTATGAATGTAGATTTTCCTGACCATAAATCTTGGATGGCTGCTATTTCTGAAATGGAACTGGCTCCCAGTATTGACTCAGGTAAGACAGACTATTATGGCGACACTATGGTAATAAAAGTACTCATTATAGAATTGTTGGGCTTCAGTCAGTAATTAAATCTAAATTAAATTGATCCAGTCAAATTTATACAGTTATCCCTTATACCCCAAATGTAGCCCCAAATCAGGTGATATATGTGTACTTTACTTATTTCGTTTTTCACTTTAGTTGTAT
Organism: Colossoma macropomum; assembly: GCF_904425465.1. Lineage (NCBI taxonomy): Eukaryota > Metazoa > Chordata > Actinopteri > Characiformes > Serrasalmidae > Colossoma > Colossoma macropomum. Next base: position 23,763,990 of record NW_023494795.1, on the reverse strand, counting down.
GGCTGGCAAGTAATGAACACATTTTAGCACTGTGCTATCCACATGCTTCAATTATCACAAACTTAATCAAAACTCAAAACAGGTTAAATTGGGTAGTAAGTTCAAGTAGATTTGCTTATTTGGTGTCTGACACTGGCCCTGAATGTAGTTGATCAACCAAGATGAGTTTGCATAATTATTCAGTAACTACATGGAAAACAGCACAAAATAATTTAGTTATTATTAAGTCATAAGAGTGAAGAATAGAAGCCTGGACTCGCCAACAGGTCAATGACTTCATTTTTAAGTTTTGCTTTCTATTAATTTTTGTAAGATCATTTCTATGATGATTCAGATGGTCTTTACAATACAAAAGCTGTTATAAATAATTATCATAAGCTATTATACATAATCCTGCGACCTAGAAGGATAAGCTTCTTAGAAAATGTGTGTGTTAGTATTATAAACAACATTTTGACTGCTTAGTAAAAAAGTGAACTCTCATGAATATTTGAAACAATATAATATTTATTTTCTTAATGAAATCTGTATTTAATCTCTCCATGATAAAGAAACCTTCAGAGTTGGAGACCGAGTGAGGGTGAAAGCTTCTGTTAGTTCTCCAAAATATGACTGGGGACGTGCCTCTCACAGCAGTGTTGGTGTGGTTACAGGCAAGAACATTTACAGTCATTTACGGTCATTTACATAGTTGGAAAAATGTAACAGTGACTCATTAAATAAAGATATTAATATTAAACGCTATATAGCCTTCTCATTCCAAATGTCCATCTATACTGGACATTTTTCCCCAGGTATTTTATGTCTATAGAAGCAGGTACAACACTACACTATTTTTTATGTTTTTTTTTTTCTGAAGAAGCCAGTCTTTCTATGGGTTGGGCCTTTTATTAGAAGATTTTCTTTTTTATCTTGTCATAAAAAATCACTGTTTCTAAATTGTCACAGCATTTATTTCAGAAATGTTTTTTTTAGTAAGTTCAATGGTCTTCAATGTCCAGTGTAACTGTACATACAGTAAACAGTAAAGGAAAGGTTTACTGCTTGCTTTGTTATATTGGTGATAATGAATAACATTGGTAATAATGTAAATAAATAAATAAATAAATGCATCATGTTATTTAGTATGCAGTAGTGACCCTGTTCCATAATACAACATTGTTTGTTTTTAAAGTGTCCAGTCTCCAGACTGAGGACCGTAAAGAGTGTTTTTTTTCTCTGCTTACGTAGCTGTTGATGGTGAAAGAATGACTGTAGATTTTCCTGAGCATAAATCTTGGAAAGCTGCAGTTTCTGAAATGGAACTGGCTCCCAGTGTTGACTCAGGTAAGACTGACTATTACTGTGATACCATGATTGAATAGACTAGTTATGGGATTTTTTAACTTTAGCCAGATATTAAAGCCATGATCCAGTCAAATGTATACAGTTATCCCGTGTACCCCAAATGTAGCCCCAAATCAGCCAATATATATTTTGTTTACTTATTTAGCTTTTCACTTTAGCTGTATGGCTGGCAAGTAATGAACACTTCTTAGAATTGTGCTATCCGCATGCTTCAATTATCACAAACTTGTCTCAAAACAGGTTAAGTTGGTTAGTAAGTTTAAGTAGATTTGCTTATCTGGTGTATGAAACTGTATGACAGCCTTTAGATGTATTTGTATGTATAAATGCATTGCATGAACAGTAGAAGATATGTTGAAGCCTGAATGTAGTATGCATTTCTGTCCCTTTTTATAGTTAACAGTCTGCCACACAGTGTGTAACAATGATAGTCAGACTTTGTTTAGAAGACTAAAATCGTAGTGAAAAGCCAGTCCAGTTAAAGAAAAGAAAAAACAATCAGTCTGATTTCAACCAAACAGAGACAAAATCCAAGTATGAGAAAACTGGAACACAAGCAGAAGGTCAAAAGCAAAATACATGCTACAGAAACAATCAGATGGCTCAGTATTGAAAGGGATGGCTCAAACAAGACCTTGCAAGGACCATAACAAAAGGCCAAAATTGCTTACATTAACTTATCAGTGTCAACCTCTAGAGACATTACATTCACAGCCTTCAAACTGTAACTTGGTAGCATTAAAGTCAAGAGCAACAACAACAATGATCCAGTTTTGATTTTCTTTACTAATTTAGACTTCAAAAAATCCTTATTTTTCTTTTAATGGTGGAAACATTTTCTGATAAGGACATTAAGATTATCAAACTGTCCTGCCTGTAGTTCTTCTATCTGGCAGCTTCTTGTTCAACTTTTCTCATTCCACCTTTAATTATTACTTCTTCTGTCTATAATACCTAAATCAGCCTATCTAAATCTTAGTACCTTAATCTAAATCGGTACTTCTTCTAACTGTGTGTTATAGAAACCTTCAGGGTTGGAGATCGGGTCAGAGTGAAAGCCTCTGTTAGTTCTCCAAAATACGGATGGGGAGATGCCTCTCGTAGGAGTGTTGGTGTGGTTACAGGCAAGAACATTTACAATCATTTATGCAACTGGAAAAGTAACTGACTTAAAGCTTTTCATTAAGTTATAATATCAGTTACATTAAATGTGGAGCAACTGTACATGGTTAATAATGATTTTTTCTCTCCATCTTCAGCTATTAGTGGTGAAAGTATGACTGTAGATTTTCCTGAACACAAATCTTGGAAGGCTGCAGTTTCTGAAATGGAACTGGCTCCCAGTGCTGACTCAGGTAGGACTGACTATTATCTCAGCATGGCTAATTTTCATAACTTACTGTACGTTGATCGGGCATAACATTATGACCACCTCCTTGTTTCTGCGCTCATTGTCCATTTTATCAGCTCCACTTATTATATAGGTGCATTTTGTAGTTCTACAATTACAGACTGTAGTCCATCTGTTTCTCTGCATACTTTGTTAGCCCACTTTTACCCTGTTCTTCAGTGGTCAGGACCCCCCTGGACCCTCACAGAGCAGGTACTATTTGGGTAGTGGATCATTCTCAGCACTGCAGTAACACTGATGTGGTGGTGGTGTGTTAGTGTGTTGCGCTGGTCTGAGTGGATCAGACACAGCAGTGCTGCTGGAGTTTTTAAACATCTCAGTGTCACTGCTGGACTGAGAATAGTCCACCAACCAAAAATATCCAGCCAACAGCGTCCTGTGGGCAGCGTCCTGTGACCACTGATGAAGGACTAGAGGATGACCAACACAAACTGTACAGCAGCAGATGAGCTATTGTCTCTGACTTTACATCTACAAGGTGGGCTGACATGGTAGGAGTGTTTAATAGAGTGGACAGTGAGTGGACACAGTGTTTAAAAACTCCAGCAGCTCTGCTGTGTCTGATCCACTCGTACCAGCACAACACACACTAACACACTACCACATCAGTGTTACTGCAGTGCTGAGAATGATCCACCACCCAAATAGTACCTGCTCTGTGGGGGTCCATGGGGGTCCTGACCACTGAAGAACAGGGTAAAAGTGGGCTAACAAAGTATGCAGAGAAACAGATGGACTACAGTCTGTAATTGTAGAACTACAAAATGCACCTATATAATAAGTGGAGCTGATAAAATGGACAATGAGAGTAGAAACAAGGATGCCTGATCAGTGTATGTCATACAATGTCAGAAACCAAAGAAGCAAGTGTATATTTAACAGTACTTAATAAACCTTTAGGGACTGAAGACACAAACTGATCCAGTTTTGAACGCAGAATTTTTTGCCATTCTTCTGTTTTACAAGTTTTCAGTGGTTCAACCATATGGGTCCTTCATTGCTGTATTTTGCAAACGTTTTCAGTGAGAGACAGGACTGGACTGCAGGAAGGCCAGTCTAGCACTCACACTCTAATTATACATCCATGCTGTTGTAACATGTTAAGAATGTGACTTCTTGTTGTCATGTTGAAATAAGCATGGATGGATACAAAGACTTACCCACAAATACCCCTCCCCATGCCATGACAGACTCTGGCTTTTGAAGTTTATGCTGCTAACAATCAGGATGTCCTTTTCCTCTTTGGCTTGTTGCAAACAACATCCATTAGTTCCATAAACAATCTGAAAGGTGGACTCATCAGACCACCATACATCTTTAAACTGTGCAAGTAGGGATGGGTATTAGGATTTTCTTGATACAGATGTTGATACTGGTTATCATTACTGATACTTATCGATGGTCTTATTGGCACTGCTCTCCATAATTTGGTGCAAAAAACAAAGATATCAAAAAATGTGAAAAAAAAAAATCAAAATGCAAAGATGTGAAAAGGCTGTGGTCATCTCTCTACAGTTGAAAATATTAACAACCACAAACAGTACAAAATTGGTTATGCCTGGTTGTCAGCAGCTCAGACTAAGTTCAAACATAGGCTAAACATTAGCAATGTATGCTATATTAGCTACCAAATTCTAATCCAGTACAGATTCACCTTAATATAACTACTTCCCCCTGATAAGCTGATTTAGACTTCAAAATATCCTAATTGTTCTTTTAATGCTGGAAACATTTTCTGATTAGGACATTTAAACTATCAAACTATCCTACCTGTAGTTTAACACAAAGCTGAAGTTGAGCTTTCTATCCGGCAGCTCCTTATTTGAATGTTCCCGTTCCACCTTAAACGGTGTAGCAGTTATTATTATAATTCCTGAGGCGCCAGCACATAACCATTTAAGGTGGAACGGGAACATTCTAACAAGAAGCTGGTGGATAAGAAGCTGACTTCAGCTTCGTAGTTTTAATACTGGTAGCATTTTTGAAAGTTATTTGAAATAAACTTTTCTTATCAGGGTTCTAACAGAGCTTTAATCAGGCTTAAATTTTGTTTTGAACCTGAATGCAGTCCAAGAGTTTCCTGTCAGAGTCAGTCTAACCCACATTTAGAGGTTTTTAACACGAAATCAACTGAACTTGCCAAAATTTTGTCTTAACTTGAACTGGCCCATCATCACTTAAAGTGCTGAATAAAACATCACATTTTTAATGATAGTAGCCTTCATTACATCACAGATAAGTTAAAAAAGTGAATGATCAAAACAGTCAGCTGTCCAAAATTTCATTTAAATTCAGTGATAATTGGTTTAAACATTATGCAATGCTTTCAAACAACAGATTGTTGAGTCTGGATAATCATACGCTGTTCTCATGCTGTGCATTGCTAGTATAATGATATGTTAGCCATCACCTCTTTATTACTAAGATTCTTTCTGTACAGAGAACAAATTACATTGAACATATAAACTGTATTTAAATGTATTAAACTTATTTTAATTTATGTAAATAATCCAGTTTTTAAATTTAATTTGATCTAATTCTCTATTAGTTTAAGAATAACTCAGCTCATTAAAAATCTTTTAAAATGATGAATGGAGGAGGGAAGAATAAAGTAAGGAGGAAAGCTAAAGCTGGGGGAAATACAGTGTAACATCTTGTAAAAGGGAAAGATGGGCTGTGAGAACCCAAATGTGAAATCTAAACTCGACTCAAGCCTGACACATTTCAGAAATGATGTCTGAACCCGACTCTAGCTTCTGACACTGTATAAAAGTCTACAACTAAGTTAAGAGGTCAATTTCTATTAATTCTCGGAAGATGTGATGATGGTGGCTAAGTTGGCCTTTACAAAATATGAAACACGGACAAGCAGGGCTAAAAAGCCATGCAACAAAATTCTAGATGTAACATTTTGGGATAACTGCTTAAATAACTTAATGAATTCTCCTGATGATCCAAAATATTGTGATATTTGTTTCTTTACTGAAATCAGTACTTCTAACTGTGTGTTATAGAAACCTTCAGGGTTGGAGATCGGGTCAGAGTGAAAGCCTCTGTTAGTTCTCCAAAATACGGATGGGGAGATGCCTCTCGTAGGAGTGTTGGTGTGGTTAAAGGCAAGAACATTTATAGTCGTTTTCACAAGTGGAAAAGTAACTGACTTAAAGCTCTTCTTTAAGTTATAATATCAATTACACTAGATGTGGAACAAATGTATATGGTCAATAATTACCTTTTTCTCTCCATCTTCAGCTATTAGTGGTGAAAGTATGACTGTAGATTTTCCTGAACATAAATCTTGGTTGGCTGCAGTTTCTGAAATGGAACTGGCTCCCAGTTCTGACTCAGGTAAGACTGAGTATTATCTCAGCATGGCTAATTTTCATAATTTACTGTACATCATACAGTGTTAGAGACCACACAATGATTAATGCTTTTAGGCATGCAGAATGCACTGGGTGGCTATTAGCTTTATTATTTGTTAGCTCTTCTCTTGTGTTATGTTAGAAAATCTCTGGTAGAACAGCATTTAGAGCCTAGTGACGCCCCCGGGCTTTTATTTCTAAAGTTGGTTCCTTCAATAGGTGTCTATTAATTTCTGTAAGATCATTTCTATGATTACTCAGGTGGTCTTTACGAAATATCACATACAAACAAGCATGTTTATAATCAATGTAAATAAGCAATTCTGAATAACATTTCAACTGCTAAGATAACATTGAATTCTCATGAATATCTGAAATATTGTGACATTTGTTTCTTTAATAAAATCTGTATTTTTTTTCCCCATGATAAAGAAACCTTCAGGGTTGGAGACCGGGTCAGGGTGAAAGCCTCTGTTAGTACTCCAAAATACCAGTGGGGAAAAGCCTCTAACAGGAGTGTTGGTGTAGTTACAGGCAAGAACATTTACACTCATTTATACAGTCTTTTCGAAAAATGTAACCGTGACTCACAGTTTTTCAAGTAATAATATCAATTACTTTAAATAAATAATAACTGTGTGATGGGATCAGTTAGTCTGCCCCATCAACAGGTCAAAAGGTTGCAATGACAAATATCACCAGGTAATCCGAGTGTTGCTAACTGTGTATGGTAAATTGTGTCTTTTTTCTCTCCATCTTCAGCTCTTGATGGTGAAAGTTTGACTGTAGATTTTCCTGAGCATAAATCTTGGAAGGCTGCAGTTTCTGAAATGGAACTGGCTCCCAGTTCTGACTCAAGTAAGACTTACTATAATGGTTGTACCATAATAATTAATTGACTGGGTATAGTAGATTATTGGTTAGAAATGAATGCAATGACCTGGTGAAAAATGTTATTTTTTTAATCAGTTATCAGATTACCCTGAATATAGCCAGTTAACATCCTTTGCATGAACTGTAGTAGCAGCAGCTATCATGAAGACTAAATTTTGCCCAGAATTTTGTAATTTTTTTATAGTTATCTGAATGTCATACAGCATCAGAAAGAACACAAGCAAGTTTCTTTGAGAACTGCTAAAGAGCTCAACATAATTAATACGCAAAAAGCAAGTGTGTGGATCTTGGCTGATCTTGTTTTGTGCACAGGGTCACAGTCAAGCTAGAACAGTAAATGTTCTTCCCCAAACTGCTGCCACAAAGGTGGAAGCATATGATTGTCTAAAAAGTATTTGTATGCTGTAGAATTAACATTACATTTCACTGGAACTAAGAGGCTAAACGAAAAGCCTTGAAAACAGCCCCATACCATTATCTCTCCTCCACCAAACTTAACTGTTGGCGCTATTACCACTGACTCGTGGCATGCTATGACAATGCTATGTTTAAAGTCACTGAGCTCTTCTGTACGACCCATTCTACTGTCAACATTTGTCTTTGGAGCCTACAAGACTATGTGCTAAATTGTACACATTAGCAATGGGTGTGGCTGAAACATCTTTGATGATTAGTGATTAGTAAGGATGTCCACATACTTTTGGCCTTATGGGGTAAGTAACATTAGACTGCTTGAACAACAAATGAACTCTCATGTTTATCTGAAATATTAGAATGTTTATTTCCTTTGTAAAATCTGTATTTCCTTTTATTCATGTTATAGGAAACTTCAGGATTGGAGACGAGGTCAGGGTTAAAGCTTCTGTTAGTTCTCCAAAATACCTGTGGGGAAGTGCCTCTAACAAAAGTGTTGGTGTGGTTACAGGCAAGAACATTTACTATCATTGATAGAGTCGTTTATATAGTTATTTACCCTGTGACTCACAGATCTTCATTAAGTAACCATGTTAATCACACTTCATCTGTATCAGCTCTATGTAGTACACAGTGTCTTTTTTTCTCCATCTTCAGCTATTAGTGGTGAAAGTATGACTGTAGATTTTCCTGAACACAAATCTTGGAAGGCCGCAGTTTCTGAAATGGAACTGGCTCCAAGTTTTGACTCAGGTAAGGCTGACTATTATGGTGATACCCAGTGTCTTTATTTTTTTGTTACTTCCTTAAATTATTTCCTGAATCACAGACTAAATGTGGGTTTCCGATGCATCCTCACCTTGAAATACATCAGGGGTCTACTGACCTTTTTTACTCCCAGGATTGAGGGAATTATATTATGGTGACACTATGAAAATGAACAAAATAGTTATAAGATTACTGGACTTCAGGTAGATATTAAAGGCATGATGTGTCCAAAAAATCAAATTTACACAATTATCCACCTCAAGAATATTTTTAGGCAAAGAAAAATAATGGGTTACATGCTTAAAAAAGGATTAATTGATTCAAATGAAAGAAATGAATAACATGAATAAAGCTTAAACAAATCAGAGCATGAGTCTCTTAGTTGCTGAGTGTTCTCTTTGGCTAGTCATCTTCTACCTTAGTGACACAAGCAGCTCCATCACATCAACTTTTGAGCTGCTGCTGGGAAACAACCTTACTTTCATCCACCATGACCTGAGCTACACCAAGCTTGACTCGCTGTCTCCAAGGTTAACCCCTTTTAAGCGAATTTTTCAAAGCATCAGATCGGGATGCATCAATACCGTTTTATTCAGGTCGAGTATGAGTACTTGTTTTTTTAGTACTTGCTGATACAGAGTCCGATACCATAACGGATTACCTACTTAGAATTAAGTAGTTCTAAGTGTAACTGACTGCAGTGTACCATAACAGTTACATCATTGAAATCTAGCTGATTTTAAATGAAGTGCATTAGCTAGCTATGCTACATTAGTTACCTTGGATTGAGTAGTGTTTCAGTGAAGAAGTGCAGCTTTTGTTCCATGTCAGAAAAGCACCTCTGTACAGCTATAAGTAAAGTATATCTCACAATTATGTTCTCACGCTCCTCATCTGTCTCTTTAACAACAGCTTTTGTAGCTTAATGACAGGTGGAATCACATCTGAAGCTAAAGAATCTGAGGAGCATAACACTTGAGGGGTGTTATGTCTTGTTGAAGTCCTTTGATTGGCTGGTTGAGCTGTAGTTGAAGATGAATGACTCACACTGTACCTTTGAATAGACCATTGTGTATGGACAAAATCTATGATTTAAATGCTCACACTGTATAAAAACGTTACACTACATGAAACGCAGCCCATACACACAGCTCTGTCTATGAACAATTGTCAATAAAGCTGTTTCATTTAAAATAACACACTGCACACCAAGTAATGACCAAACAAGCTGAGAAACGGTACTACAGCAGCTCGGCTGAGCACACGATGCACTGAAATATACATGGTAGGACAATATGTCTCTCTACAGCCTATATTACAAAGACAGTTTTAAAAAAATCACCATATTAATGTTTATACCTTGCATTTCTATTCAGTCAAACAGAGTGAAGTTGGTATATACAGACTTTGTGCTTTACTAAACTATTCACTGTGTATCGATCAGCAAAGACATGTTAGGTGTCTGAAGTTTGCTTATTTAGTTTTGCACTTTAGCTATTAGGCTAATAACTAATGGATAATTACACTCACCTGTTAGCATCATGCAAGTTGCATGTCTGCATGATCGCTTGCCTTAAAACATACTGTTGGTAATTTCATGTATACTTGCTATTCTATGAAAATGCTACAAACATCTATCAAAATGGGCAAAAGTACACTGCATAAATGATAATAACAGCAATCTTCAGGCATGAATTTTGTCCATACTTTTTGTCGCTAAGCCTACAAGCAAGTTTATTTGAGATTACTTAACAACTCAATTTCACGCAAAAAAAAGTGCATGATGCTTTAGGCACGCAGGTTGTACAGGCGGCTCTTGCCGTTCATTATTTGTTAGCTATGTTGGCCTTGCAATGCCACTGCAAAACTAATGAATAAAATATCAGGCACCAAACATGTCTTTGATATAATAAAGGAAAGGAGAAAATTACGTAAATGTTTGTTTAAAAAAACAAACAATGAATTAAACTATAGGCTTTATGTCATATTGAAATGAGATCAGATGAGACCAGCAGCAGATTAGTATGCTTTTAGCTTGCTCAGGTCATGGTGCTGTAACCCAATGTCAAATTCATTTAATTTGTCTCTCTGCCTTTCATTCATATATTTTGTTTTTATGAAGCTCAAAAGTTAGCTTATACTTTGTTAAATACTTCTTACCTGCATCTGTTTCAAACACATTTATTGTATACATTCAGTGAAAACACTGCCCCGATACCACAAACATATTACTATTCAGACCTTTTGACTTCAGAAAAAATGTTTGCTGAAATGATGTTTTTGACCTGTTAATTTCCACTGATGGTTTATGGTGTACCTGCTAGCTTACATTAAAAATATTATTGGTTTACCAAATTAGACCACTCAAAAAAAAAGCACTTTGGCTGAAGAGTATTGTTAAAACCAACAGTTTACCCTTAAACTCCATTTTATTGTCCACATCCTGAGGAATATTTCTCAGTAACTACATGGAAAAAATACAAAGTAATTGAGTTATTCTTAAGTTATAAAAGTGAAGAATGGAAGTGCAGACCTGACAACCAATCCATTAAAGTTAAGGAGTCAGTGAATTTATTTATGAATTTTGGTGTCTTCAGAAGGTGTGTCTGTTAGTTCTCTTAAGAGTAGTTAATAGTGGCTAAAGTGGCTTTACAACAAATGGCACAGACAAGCAGGGCTAGAAGCCGTCTAGGACAATTATTATAAATATCATTCTGGAATAACTGCTTAGATAACAAAATGTATTCTTCTGATATTCTTCTAATAGTCAGAAATATTGTGATGTTAGTTTATTTACTGAAATCAGTCCTTCTTCTTACCATGTTATAGAAAACTTCAGGGTTGGAGACCGGGTCAGAGTGAAAGCCTCTGTTAGTACTCCAAAATACGGATGGGGAAGTGCCTCTCATAGTAGTGTTGGTGTGGTTACAGGCAAGAACATTTACAATAATTTTCACAACTGGGAAAATGTAACTGTGACTCAAAGCTCATTAAGTCATTACATCAATTTCACTACATGTGTGACAACTGTATATGGTAAATAATTACTTTTTTTCTCCATCTTCAGCTATTAATGGTGAAAGAATGACTGTAGATTTTCCTGAGCGTAAATCTTGGACGACTGCAGTTTTCGAAATGGAACTGGCTCCCAGCACGGACTCAGGTGAGTTTCAAGTTGACTGTTATGGTGACAGCATAACAATGAACAGACTCATTATAGGATTTTTAAGCTTCAGTCAGATACCCTGATGTTCATATTTTAGGCGTCGCAGTTTGGCAGTGAAAGCTATGGTTTCCTCCCACAGTCCAAAGCCATGCAGTCAGGCCGAGTGGAGATGCTAAATTGCCCCTAGGTGTGAATAAGTGTGTAAGTGTATAAGTTAAGTCAAAGCAGGAGGAATTATTAAACTGCCCAAATGAAAACTAGGAGTAGGACTATTATCTTTCATCATCCTTCACATGATGAAAGACGAAATACAATAACAACACATTTATCTACCTTATGGTCTCACGAAACAGTATCTCAGAACAAAGCACCATGACAACACTGGAGAGAAAAACAGAGAAAAATCTGTTACATTCAAGATTGTTCTTGTTTGAAAATCCACCTTTTTGACATGCTGCAATTTATAAGATTTAAGCATTGAAATCCCTGTAACATCTGATCCTTAATACTCATTAATTCTTGTTCTAGTTGGAAGATGTTTGGGGTGATACCAGTATTATCACTCCCAGATGCTCATTCTTTGATAACTGGACATAAAGTTCATATTGTGCAGCTGGTGTTTCATTCAACTTTGAAAATCATGCCAGTGTTTTACATGTAATTAGAGATGAAATATAGCACATTTTGTATATTTTGCATACAATTTAAGAAAAGAATAAATTACATGGAGAGTTGGGATGTAACAGAATACAAGTATTGGGAATACATATTCAGTATACGTATATATTATATACCGAAATTAAGTATCTGTATTTAGTCCAGGTTACATTTTGTAAATACAATATTCAGAATACAGTTACTGTTTACATTTTTAGAAGAATATTTTTTGAATACTTATCCACTAAATAAAAACATACAATATCCAAAAAAAAAACACCATCAATGCATGTTTATGATCTATTTTGAAATCAATGCACATGTAGCGAACATGCTTGTTAGATGAATTCTAAAGAGGATCTCAATTAACAGCTTCTTTACAAACAATGAAGTTCCGGCTAAAGCCTGAGTAGACTGATAAATCAATATGATGAACCAATTATTAATCTCAATGTTACAGAGCTCTTTTAAATGAATGATCAAACTAACCTCATTAGTGGCCTCACTTCTCAGGAGAATGTGGGAGCAGCAGTGGAGAGAAAAAGAGTTTTTCATGAAACCTATTAACAAAATAATAAGTTAATTAAATGATGAATTAAGTAAAATAAGTTAAGTTAAAAAAAACCTAGTTACATATGTGTACGACATGATATTATTATTACAGAAACAACAGATGACATCAGGATATGTATCTTTCAAAAGAAAATAAGAATGTTTGCAAATCAAAAAGAAGCTGCTAGTGTTCCTAGAACAACAGACTGACCAACCCAGTGTCCAGATCTTACCATCATTTAATGTGTGAGGGATAACTGGGATCGAGAGAAGCAATAAATGCAACCGGATTCTAAGACTGAACTTGTAGATGTGGAAAAAATATCCCTGTAGAATTCTTTGTAACACTAAAAGCAAGTTTTCTGAAAAGAATGGCAGCTGTAATATTATATTTAGCTCTTTGTGTTTTATTTTTCTGTGTACAAAATGATCATTTTTACTGGATATTAAATAAATGAAAAATGCTGTCTGACTTTTGCACTGTACTACTGTACTTGTTTGTTTGCTTGCTTGCTTTCATTTGTTTGCTTCACCATTTTCTGAAATCCTCTTGAAAAAAAGACAAATAGTACAAGTTCCTTTTTATATCCATCCTAAGGCTTTTCATTCAGTAACTTTTTGTAAATCAACACAATCACTGTACATTTTTTTAATTAAAAAAAATAAATATTTTGATATTTCTTGCCCTAATGAAATCTGTATTTATTCTACCCATATTATAGCAAACTTCAGGGTTGGAGACCGGGTCAGGGTGAAAGCCTCTGTTACTACTCCAAAATACAAGTGGGGAAGTGCCTCTCACAGCAGTGTTGGTGTGGTTACAGGCAAGAACATTTACAATCATTTACACTATTTGAAAAATGTAACTGTAATTCACAGTTTTTTTAATTATATAATCATATTAATTACACTAAATCTATAAACAGAAATTAATTAATTTTTTTTTGCTTGTTTGCTTGCTTGCTTGTTTGCCTTCTTCAGCTATTAATGGTGAAAGTATGACTGTACATTTTCCTGAGCATAGGTCTTGGATGGCCAGCGTTTCTGAAATGGAACTTGCTCCCAGTGCTGACGTAGGTAAGACTGACCATTAAAGGACCATTATTGGACTTGCAAGTCAGAAAAGACAGATTGTTATGGTGACTACTTGATAATGATAGAATGATTATCTTTAAGCGGACAATTCCATCATTTATCAATTATTTTTGTCATTAATTGTATTTATTCCCAAAAGATACGATTATGGTGGTTAAGGTGGCCTTTTATACAACAACAAACAAGGCTAAAAGCCATGTAACAAAGTCATCAGTTAGATTTTACAAAAATGATTTCTTGTAATGATCTGAAATATTGTGATATTTATGTCTTTACTGAAATCAGTGCTTCTTTTAATCCTGTTATAGAAAGCTTCAGGGTTGGAGACCGGGTCAGAGTGAAAGCCTCTGTTAGTCCTCCAAAATATGGATGGGGAAGTGCCTCTCATAGAAGCGTTGGTGTGGTTACAGGCAAGAGCATTTACAGTTGTTTACAGTCATTTATATAACTGTAAAACTGTAAAGACTGTGTTCTTCATTGAGTAATTACAGTGGCCAGTTTGTGAAGTAAATTGTGTCGTCTGTCTCCCTCTGCAGCTATTAATGGTGACAGTATGACTGTAGATTATCCTGAGCATAAAAATTGGAAGGCTGCAGTTTCTGAAATGGAACTGGCTCCCAGTGCTGACTTAGGTAAGACTGACCATAATAGTAACATCATGATAATGAAAGGATTGGGTATCATATCATTGGACTTAAAGGTCAGATATCAATGTAATGATTTAGCCAAAAATTTAGTTTTAACAACAAGTGACACAGACAAGCAGGGCTAAACCCACGTCAGAAAGTTATAGAAGTAACAATTTGGGAGAACTGCTTAGATAACAATCTAATCATCTCCTGATTAGCTGAAATACTGTGATATTTTTGTCTTTACTGAATTCAGTACTTCTTCTAACCATGTTAAAGGAAACTTCAGGGTTGGAGACCGGGTCAGGGTGAAAGCCTCTATTAGTTCTCCAAAATATGACTGGGGACGTGCCTCTCACAGCAGTGTTGGTGTGGTTACAGGTAAGAACATTTAACATTTATTTAAATCATTTAAATTTTTGGAAAAATGTAACTGTAATTCAAAGCTCTTATAAAGTAATCATATCAATTACAAATAAGTAACTAAAGTAAGTATTTATTCATAAAGCACGTTTAAGCCCAAAGTGCTGCACAAATGGGATACGTTTAAAACACATATAAAAGACAACATAATGTTTATAACAAAACAAGATCCAGTGCAATCAATTCACAGAATCAAAGGCTAACCCATAAAAATAGGTTTTTAATCTAGACCTAAAAGCATCAGTAGAGGGTGCAGACCTAATGTCCAGATAGACTGTTCCACAGGCTGTGGCACAGATAGTAACAACTGATCTGATAACCTCAAGGACCTGGAGAAAGAATATGGTTGGAGGAGATCCCTTAATTAGGATGGCAGATCCATTTAGTGACTTAAAAACAAATAAAAGAACTTTGAATTGGATCCTGTAGTTTACAAGAAGCCAGTGTAGGGATGCCAAGATGGGGGTCATGTGGTTCCTCATTTTGTGCCTGTGAGAAGGGAAGCTGCTGCATTTTGGACTAACTGTAAACAAGCTACAGAGGACTTACAAACACCCATGTACAGGCTGATGTAGTACTCTAAGTTAGATGATATGAGAGCATGCATAACCTTCTCCATGTCTGACAGTCAATTTGTTTATCAAACTTGAGGTCAGGGTCAAATATTACCCGAAGGTTTTTTACTTGAAGTTTCACATACTCCAACAGTCCACCAAGATTATTAATTAAACGATTGGGATGCCAGGGACAGCCAAAGAGGATCACTTCAGTTTTACTTTCATTTAGTTGGAGAAAACTGCCTTCCAACCAACTCTTAATTTCAAATAGACATTCATTCATTCAGCCGCTTGAGTAAACATGGGTCTTTAGGCCACAAGGGGAGATACAGCTGTGTTATCGGCATAACAATGGAGTTGCATATCATACTTTCTAATGATTTTTCCCAATGGAAGCATGTATAATGAAAACAGCAATGGTCCTAAAATGCACCCTTGAGGAACTCCACAACTGATGGTAGAAGAAGAGCAATGGAAATTACTAACGTGTACTGTAAAAGTCCTATCACAAAGATAGGACTTAAACCAACTCAGCAGTGTCCCACTGAGGCCTACCATGTGCTCAAGATGCTGAATGAGTAAGTTGTGGTCGACAGTTTCAAAAGCAGCTGTAAGGTCCAGCAAAACCAGAACAGCACACTTTCCTGTATCAACAGCAAAGCAGGTCATTGGTCACCTTTAAGAGTGCTGACTCTGTGCTGTGGAAGGGTTTAAAACCAGGCTGAAAACGGTCAAAAATGTAATTTTCGGCACATGGGCCCATAGTTGTGTAAGCACAACTTTCTCTTGTACCTTATTGAGTAGAGTTAAAGTAGAGTTCAAATCTAGAGGGGGGTCAATGGCAGAGTGTGTCAAATTGACTTTGATTTTCTCAATTTTGCCAAAAAAAACTGCTGAAAATCCTCACAAATTCTAGAGGACTCTCTGGGCAGGGTAATGAACTGGTGGATTCAGAGCAGAATTGCTAGTATTAAAAAATACTCTGGATTCATTGCAGTGTCTAGATATAATATCAACAAAATCGCTTTGTCTGACCTTTTTAGCTGCATTTTGGAAGGTAGACAGACAGCCCTTAATTCATATCAATTACACTAAATAACAAGTACCAAAGATATATAGTAAACATTGTTTTTTTTCTCCATCTTCAGCTGTTGATGGTGAAAGTATGACTGTAGATTTTCCTGAGCATAAAAATTGGAAGGCTGCAGTTTCTGAAATGGAACTGGCTCCCAGTACGGACTCAGGTAAGACTGACCATTATGGTCACACCATAATAATGAATGGGCTAATTATAGCAGTACTGAAGCCTGAATTTTATCTGTGATGCTGACCATTTGTACAGATAACCATATGTCATACAGTGTCAGAAACCACACAAATAAGTATAGTTGAGATTAGTTAACAACTGAACTTGATCTGAGGCAAGAGGCAAGTGTATTATGTTTTAGGCATGCAGTTTGCACAGGTTATTAGCATTCAATAAACTAAAAGCAAAAGCAAAGGTTAACCCCTTTAAACTCCTTTTCATGTCCACATCTTAAGGCTTTTTTATTCAGTAACTACATGAAAACCAGTTCAAAGTGTTTGAGTTATTAAGTTAGTGATAAATGGAAGTCTGCACTCACTGACAGGTCTGTGAATTTGAGGAGTCAAAGCCTTTATTTATCAATCTTCAGAATGTGTGTCTTAATGTAAGATCATTTCTGTAATTATTCAAGTGGTCTGAATTCCATGTAAAGAAGTTATTATAGGTATTTGTTTCCTCTCTCCACATTATAGGAAACTTCAGGATTGGAGACCGAGTCAGAGTGAAGGCCTCTGTTAGTATTCCCAAATACAAGTGGGGAAGTGCCTCTCACAGCAGTGTTGGTGTGGTTACAGGCAAGAACATTTACAATCATTGATACAGTAATTTACGCAATTGAAAAAAACTGTGATTCACTGTTCTTCAATAAGCACTCATATCATTTACACTAAATCTGTATCCTCACCTCTATTTTGTTTTTTATTACTAAACCCCTTGAGGGGAAAAACCTAAAGCACAGAAGAACTAAAGAAACTAAAAGAAAGAACAAAAAGAAACTCTCTCCCAGAGAGGATGGAACAATTTAAAAAGCAAGGCAGAATTCTCACAGAAGAGTGAGGTGGCTTTAACTTTAAAGCCACACCTAGGAAGGCGTAGACGAACGAGAGAAGTAACGCTTTGGCGCTGCCTGCTGTTCAAATGCAGTGTGACATATTTGGATCATTTTACTGAACTGGTTCAAATTTAAAGTTAAAAACCCATTTCAGACTTTTAACTGAATTGGACTTCAGACTAAAACCTTTTGCTTTGACTGACCCCATACCTTAATTATATTTATTTTCATGAGTATTCCATTTTGTCACTACAATACAATAACAAAGCTTCTAAAACATTACCAGATGTTTCTGTAGTGACTGTTTCGATAGTGACAATTTTAGCTACTTTTGAGCTCAAAATTTCATTAAATTTCATTAAAACTCAAAAAAAAGTATTGCAGTTTTGATAGTAACCATTTTTAATGTTACACACTGATTTACAGATTTTGGGACACATTTACTTCAAAACTGTGGAATTTAACTGTTTACCATGTGGTCATGAGGGACAGGGATGCAGTCTCACTTCCTGCTTTAAAATGCCACCTATGGAGTAAAACTCTCCATGTTTGGTAGTGACATGACAACATGACACAGCATTTCTTGACTTTTTTATTTAAAAATTAAACTAATGAGAAATTTAAATCTTTCAACTTGATGTAAGATACAAGCATTCTTTTCACACGTTGAAATGTATGGGTTTGGGACAGCCACCTCCAAATAGAAAGTACCCTATAAATAATGAATTTGTATATATTTAGCTTTTTAAGTATCTCAATTAATGCCTTGGGTTTAACTACATCATAACATAATCCTGGTAAATATTTTAGGTCTGATTTATTATTTGTTTTTTAAATGGTTTTTTAACTGTGGGACCACTGTTTGAACAAATTTTGTAGAACATAGTAAATAATGTCTTTATTCTCCGTCTGCAGCTCTTGATGGTGAAAGTATGACTGTAGATTTTCCTGAGCATAAATCTTGGAAGGCTGCAGTTTCTGAAATGGAACTGGCTCCCAGTGAAGACTCAGGTAAGACTGTATATAATGGTAACACCATAATAATGAGTGTACTGGATTATGGTGTTTTTGGAATTTAGTCAGATGTCGCCTCACCCTGGATGCAGCTGTTCAGCTAAGAGGCACATTCATAGCAAAAAGCTTTTCAACAGGATGGCCAGTTTAGACCCAGTGATTTTATGTTAAACTCCTAGAAAAACAAAGGCAGGTAACATTATAAGAGAATAATATTTGCTACTGCAACTATTTGGCCAGTATAGTGTCAGAAGGGACTCTTCACCTCTGAAGAAATCTAGCTTACTAAATTAAAAACACACAACACTGTCAAAAATATTTAGCTTAAATAAGAAATGATAAAAGTTACTAAACAGTAGTAAACATTAATTAGTAATTTTTGATAGTTAACTCATCGTATCATTGCATAGAAATTATCAAAGTGATCATAGCTCCATGAAGACTAACAAAATAATAGCATTATTAACCAGTGAACCACATTTTTAAACACAGTTTCACTCTGGAAAAACTGAAAATGATTTTATCCTGTTTTCCTTTATGTTGATTTCCTTTAAAATATTCAGTTACAGTAATGTTATAGTAATTCACACAGAGCACAACGTATAACAAAAACATACCATTAAACATTAATAAGAAAAATGATGTATGTGCTTTTAAATGTTGTCCTAATGTAGAAATCCAATGTTAGCTGCTTTCTTGGGCAATAGGAACACGACTAGTCTCAGACTGTAATTGATTGGTAACTGTCATGATGGCAGATTTTCACCGTAATAGCTTTCACACAAAGTAGCAGAACTCTTCTGCTGTGTCTGCCTCACTGATCATAGCAGACTGTCATACTTTATTTAACTGGGATGGCTAGAAGGGTGGCCAAGCTTCATGGGAGCTTCACCTGGCCACCCTTTGGCTACACCCCTACTAACAAGCACTGAACGTTTTTAAGCACCTGTTAGCATTGTGCAAACTGCATTTGAAATAGTCTTGCTTATCTGGTTTCTGACACTGTATAACAGTCTATGACTACATCTGTATCTATAAAAATAGAAAAATACAATGCATAAACAGTAGCAGCTATGTGGAATCCTGAATTGTGTCTATCCTTTTGTCCATTTCTATAGTGAACAATATGTCATACAGTGCCAGAAACCAAATACGAAAGTTACATAACAACACAACATAATTTAAAGCAAAATGTAGGGAATGTAGTGTGCACTAAAGAAGCAAACCCCTGATATCAAACATGTCTTGCTTTAAGGCCATTTTATGTCCACATCAAGGGCTTATTTTTCAGGAACCAATACAAAGTGAATTTTTAAGTCATGAAATTGAAGAATGGAATTAAGTGGTCAATAGATTTGTTTATCAATTTTGGATTCTTCAAAAAGAATTAATGTCTATTAATTCTTGTAAAATACGATAACGGTGGCTCAGGTGATCCTTACAAAAAATGACACATAGACAAACAGGGCTAAAAGAATAATGTAGAAAATGATTATAAATAACATTTTGACTTATAGATTACAAGATAATGAATAAGTGAAATAATGAAATGAATGCTTCCTCTAACCTTGTTAAAGAAAACTTCAGGGTTGGAGTCAGGGTGAAAGCCTCTGTAAGTTCTCAAAAATACATAAAAGACATAGACAAAATGATAAAAAAATCCTTGTACATTATGAGTAACACTTTAACTGTTAAGATAACAAATTAACTCTTGTGATTATTTAAAATATTGTGATTTTGTATTTCTTCTCTCCATATTATAGAAAGCTTCAGGGTTGGAGACCGGGTCAGGGTGAAAGCCTCTGTTAGTTCTCCAAAATATAAGTGGGGAAGTGCCTCTCACCGGAGTGTTGGTGTGGTTACAGGCAAGAACATTTACAGTCATTTATACAATTAGAAAAATGAGTCCTTCAGTAAATAATTATATAAATTACACTAAATCTGTATGATCTCTGTGTAATAAAGAGTGTTTTTGTCTCCTTCTGCAGCTGTTAATGGTGAAACTATGACTATAGATTTCCCCGAGCATAAATCTTGGAAGGCTGCAGTTTCTGAAATGGAACTGGCTCCCAGTACTGACTCAAGTAAGATTGACTACTATGGTGACATCATGATAATGAATGTGTTTATGTGAATATCTGTGTTTACTATATATATATTCATATGTAAAACATTATCCTGTTCCTGTCTTTCAAGATCATTAGAAAGTTTACATTATTATACATGCAACATAAATCTTTAGATCATATGAAGACCATTGAACAGTTTGGCATTAAGAGAAGAGGCACTCCACTGTGAAAATCTTATCATGAATATGATTTTTCTGTTTAATCCAGTGAGTTTAGCAACATCTTGGACGCCGAGCCCGAGTGAAAGCCTAAATACAACCTCCAAAATATAACTGGAAATCTGTCATTCATAAAAGTATGGGCATGATCAAAGGCAAGTATTATTTTACTCCTTAAAAATTTACTTCTACTGTCAAATACAAAGAATCTTCAGAATGGTAAACTATTGCTATGACAGGATGTTATCTAGTTTCTGACCCTGTGTAACAGTCTATGACTACATCTGTATCTATAAAAATAGACAAAATACAATGCATAAACAGTAGCAGCTATGTGGAATCCTGAGTTTTGTCTATCCATTTGTCTATTTTTATAGTTAACAGTAAGTCATACAGTGCCAGAAACCAAATATGAAAGTCTGTTTGCGAATTACTTTACAGCACAACATAATTAAAAGTAAAAAACAAAGTGTCTGAGGAATTTAGGAATGCAGTGTGCACTAAAGAAGCAAACTCCAGATATCACGTCCACATCAAAGGCTTATTTTTCAAAACCAGTGCAACATTAATTTTTAAGTTATGAAAGTAAAGAAAGGAATTCTGGATGTTTTTAAATTGTTTCCACAAAAATAAACAAATAAAAGATAGATTAGCCAAAATGCTTTACCAGTTGCCTATTAACATTACTTAGCAGAGCTAGTGGCACCAGAGACCCTCCTCTATGAGATATGTCTGGCTTACAACTTACGAGTTGTGATATGATTGGCTAAGCTGGGTGCCAGGGCTAAACAACAAAGAACTGCAAACTCCTATTATGTTATGTTAGATAAAACAATGTAGAATATTGTTAAATTTTACATAATAAGAATAGCAACAGTTCATAATGAGTATTGTCCTCTCCATCATCCCTACTGAAAATGTTTAACTCCATGATTCAAGATATCACTGAAATGTTAAGATCATGTCTTGAGCGCTTTGTTAAAGTAATCATTTTTAAAATATTTTTATCATGTTCTGATTACATAAGCACAGTGGAGCCGCTGAATGAATAACATTTCATAGTTCTGGTGTTACGCTCCTCTATATCACCTACGTAAAAATACACTCCTAAAAGGATGGTTCTTCAAGAGTACCTTAGTAAAGAAAGTGTTTCTATAAATAACCACAAACACACAAAAGAACCCTGATTGCATGATTAAAGGGTTCTGTGCATCATGAAAGGGTTCTTTAGATGGTTTTATATAGAACCTTTTTGAAAAATGGTTCTAGATAGCACCAAAAAGGGTTCTACTTTTGTTACAAGTCAAAGAACCCCTTTTTGGTACTTTATAGAACCCTTTTTGCTATGAGTGTAGGTATTAACCCCTTAAAATCACAGGCTTATTACATACTAAGGCTTATGATTCAGTAGCTATAGAGACTTCCGTGCAAACTGGCTGAGATATTCTTAGGTTATAAAAGTGTGTAATGAAACTTTGGGCAAGGAGGAGTGTTTTACATGGGCTTTTTTACCCCTAAAGCAGGCGTCAGCAGCTTGTGGCTTCGGAGCTGCTCTTGTACTGCCCTGTTGTGGCTCCACAGCAGAATTAGATTTTTAGGTAAAAATAAAATAATCCTCCTTGGAAGTAAAATAAAGCTCTGCTGATCGTTCTAATACAGTTTTAACAATAAATGTTCCTAAATGCTGGAGTTAAGGTAGCCTATATCTGCTAATTCTCCCTTTAACCCTGACGCAGACTGCTGGTCACCATAGCAATGACAACAATCGCGCCTAGCTAGCAGTTTTTGAAACGGCAAAGAGAAAGATTTAAGACGAATGTTGATAATTTGAAGATGAATGGACTCATTTGTGTTTATAAGCACTCAGCTGGTTTCCAAAGTCAAATGAGAAGCTGGCGAATGAGAGGCTGACTTCAGCCTTGTGGAAAGTCAAACGTTGGGAGACATTTTACAAGTAACTATTCCACCTTTGTGGAAAAGTTTCCTGCCGGAGATGTGAGAAAAGCGGCTATAGCTGAGCTAAAGCTTAAAGCAGAGCAAAGTAAAACTTATATTACATTTTTAGCCTGTACTAGTACATTAGCACATACTGGGACATATTCACAGCCAAGATGGTAAAATGGACATAAAATGTTGTGGCCCCCAAGGTGGTTTGATTTTTGTTGAAAGGACAAAAAGGCTGTTCTTAACATTTGAGTTGACAACCTCAGCGCTAGAGAATGCAACAGTCACAAACAACAACTTTGGAGTTCTCTCTCTCCTTAAAGTCTCTTCTCTGCAATTTCCCTGGTAGCACAACTGAGGCTTTGCTGGATTAGAGCAGCAGCAGTGCCTCTCCGAAGTCTAGCACCCTGCTATCAGAGTATAATGTAAATTTGGAGATTAAATGTCATGGTGGGATAAAGAAGAATGAATAAGAAAAACGATTGCTGATTTAAACTGAAATTAAAACTGGCCAAGTGATGCCTCGATCACGTTGTTTCATCAACCTAATTTCAAAACGTGGGAAAAGTGTTTTTTTTTTTTGTGGAAAAGATTTATTGGACTATTTTTCCTTTTTTCCTTTTTCATGTTCCTTTGTTCAATTTCATTTCTTTTTAGCTGTGAGAGTGATGGCGGAGTTCCCTGAGCATTCTGGCTGGACTAGGCATCCCTCAGAAATGGAATCTCCACAAGAAAAGGAATTTATTGTGCTATTCAAAATAATTACAAGTGAATCTTTTGAACTGTGCCTTAACTGTAATCTAAATTACTAATCTAAATTAGTAAAATCACTGATTAGTAAAATCACTGATTGTATGCATCACATTGTTTATTGATGTTAAGCAGTTTATGTAAACACATGCTTAAATGTGAATCAAATGAATTTGAAACATCTGAGTAAGCTATGTGTGCATATTAATTTCTATTCATTATTAATAGTTATTTGTATGGAAAATCCTGATGCTTTACAATAAAATGCCTAAAGATGTCTCTCTTTTGCCAAGTTGAAATATCCTAACAACAGCAGCCTAGTAACATGCTCTTATGAGTATTTGAGGATAAGTGTTTGGGTGGAGGGCGGCACGGTGGTGCAGTGGGTAGCGCTGTCGCCTCACAGCAAGAATGGCCTGGGTTTGATTCCCGGCTGGGTGACCGGGGTCATTTCTGTGTGGAGTTTGCATGTTCTCCCCGTGTCTGTGTGGGTTTCCTCCGGGTACTCCGGTTTCCTCCCACAGTCCAAAGACATGCAGTCAGGCTGATTGGGCTAAATTGCCCCTAGGTGTCAGTGTGTGTGTGTGATTGTGTATGTCTGTCTGTCTGCCCTGCGATGGACTGGCGACCTGTCCAGGGTGTATCCTGCCTTCCGCCCAATGACAGCTGGGATAGGCTCCAGCACCCCACCGCGACCCAGAAGGATAATCGGTTTAGATGATGTATGTATGTATGTATGTATGTATGTATGTATGTTTGGGTGGAGCAAACACACACAGACCAAGCAAAATCATCCAGCATCAGTCACTGAATGTAGATGATGCAAAAAGAAAGCACTCTAGGACAGCAAGTGCAAAAGCAGAGTGGTTTAAGAAATAATGCAGGTCTTTGAATCAAAGTACTGCTTCAGAGCTATAAGGGGACACTAATACAGATATGTGTCTGTTAGTTTGAACATCAGTAATACACTTGTTCAAAACACATATGGGAAATGCAACAGAAAGACTTTCCAAACACTAAACCTGCTAGAAAAAGCCAACATAACACTAAACAGTCCAGAGCATCCATTACATTGCATTGGACATTTCAGCACTGGTGTGACACTTAAAGCGAGACAACCTTGCCATGCATGTAGCAAAAGGATTGAGAGTAAACAGTCTCTTCAGAAGAATGGCTGCAACAGAGGTGGGTCTAGTCAGGTGAACAAAGGAAGTCTGTTCAGGCTTTGAGGAGCACAGAACACTAAAGACTCAAGCAGCCAAAATACTCAAATAGGGAGTGGAGCCATGTTCTGTCAACATAAGCATTTTGTGGCTTAAACACATGCTGGACACAATAGACAAGGGCAGTATGTCTTCACACAAAATCAGTTACACCTTCTAGTATAAAAGAACACAAGGAAAAGTAATATCGTCCTACGCCCTTACCTTATAGAGTACGGCAGCATATTCCAACTGATCTGTATGAGTACCAAGGCTTACACTATTTTGTAGTTTATGATTATTACTCACATTATTTGGAAATTCTACACCTACTTATCACATCTGCAGAGTAAGTAGTAGTTAAATTAAAAGCAATGTTTGCACGGTTTTGTATCCCAAACATAGTAGTATCACACAATGTCCCTTAATTATATATATGACATATTAAAAACAATCGCACAAAGGACCTACTACTCGCATTATTATGCTACACAGCCATGGCATCTACACTGGCAGATGTGAGTCTGTCAGAGGTTTTAATAGAGCAAAAATTGGTGCACCGCTTTGCCACCCTGATCCTAAGTGGTCCAACTGTAACAGGGAAGCTGAAAAGCAGCACACTTTTTACTTAAAGTGGAAACACAAAAACTTGATTTGCGACTGGCATGCCCTGTCCTGGAGAAGCTCGAGAAACGTGGACATGAATGCGCAACACCCCGTTCCTATGTAGTGCGTTCTCCTGATGGGGAACAGAAGATAAGAATCGGCATCACCTGCAGCTGATTCCAACTTTTACGAGCGCAGATGACAATACAACAGCAAAGGAGTCAAATTGTGATACTGACTCAAAACAAGCTAATAGATCATCTCAGACTTTCCAGACTTCTGAAGAACTAAGGGTAACCAGATCAGGTTAAGTGATTAACTATTAATTGGAGCTCAGAAAAGTAGTTCAGAGATTTTTAATATTGAAAGGGAACAATGCCTGAGAGGATTTTTTTTACTACTAATAAAAATTAGGACTTTAAATTTGTGATGTTGTGTGAACATTCTGATGTTTCACTGTTATATTGCTGAAACTGAGATACCTAAGCTTTGTAATAGTAAAGTATTTATTAGAGCTTAAGGTGTTTTTAGAATCTGTTTATTGTTGACTTGTTTGGAGTAAAAGTTCTTTTAACTGCATAAAAGCGCTGGAGTCAAAGACAGTGGTTGTAGTTTTACGCTGCAAGCCAATCATATTAGACTACAGTTATGTAGAATGTGAACTTCAGGGTTGGAATATAACAAGTATTAGGAAAATGTATTCAGAATACAGTAATTAAGTATGTGTATTCTGTGCAAGGCAGTATTTAGGATATAGTTACCTTTTATAATTTTAAGAGAATATTTTTAAAACACCTGTCTTTAAACACCATCAGTGCTTGTTTATTAACTATTTTAAAATCAGAGCAGAGTGTGTAAAGTTTTACTCTAAAGAAGAACTCAAAAAATGGCTTCTTAGAGAAAGAAACTTACAGAGTCACAATTGTAACGTACTCATAAAATACATGCACGTAAGGAGAAACAGTACTCAAACAACATTTTTTTAATCTATCTAAATAGCTGCTTGTATTGTAGCCATTGTAGTTCCTATCACCACCACCGTAAAATGAGAGTTGGTATATGAGAACCTTGATAAGTCAGAATGAGTTTACAGCAGAGTTGATAGTAAATAGCCTCCTGATTACATCAACAGAAGTGATAGTAAATAGGCATCTGATTACCTGAAATGGTTACTGATAATCTGCCTGATACCTGAGACATTGTTTTATAATATTGCAGCAAGCTTAGAAAACAAAATTCCCAAAAAAATAAGCATTCAAAGCAAAAGTAACCCTTGATGGTTGCTTCAATGGGAACTGAACTCTGAAGGCTATTTGAGTTTAATTATTGTAGCATCGGGAAGCAGGAGACCATTCCCTGTTCTAACAACAGTTGAGACAATTCAAACTGGTGAGTCATGAGCCATTTTTGCTTGCAAAGACTGAGACTTTGGGGGATGCTACTTTTATATTCATTCATGACACACTTAGCTGTTAACAATTCACTTGCTTATTATTATTATTATTATTGAATGTTTCAAAATCATGTAACTTGAGTATTTTATCAACTTTTCACTCTTAATTTGTCCCGGTCCCAATTTTTTAAAGTGGGTTGCAAGACAAACATGTGAATCGAGAAGGTAGGTGGTTCAATTTTAGTCTTTACTACTTCTTTACTGGGAAGAAGCACTGGAGTGAGAGCAGGCAGGACTGCAGAGAGAGAGTTCTAAAAACAGTCAAAAGCAATATGTGAGGAATGAGAGGCCGAGAGGAACAAGAGGAAGTGAGATCAATCGAAAGGAACAAGCTTAGCCACAAAAACTAGTAAAAGAGGAAAAGTTATGAATACTTAGTGATTTTACTAATAACTGTTATTACACTACAAAAAGGCTTTACTGAAAGTCACCCCTGACTGTCAATTTAGCAATGTTCTGTCTTGTGTTTCTGTCAGTCAGTGAACTCCATTCCCACATCCTACATTTTTCAGTAAGGAGTACTGAAAATCCCTACTTAAGTACAAGTACTGTTACTGTAGTGAAAATGTACTCAAGTACAAGTAAAAGTATTAGTAAATAAAACTGCTTAAGTAAAAGTAAATCAGTAGTCTATTAAAAGGCTTGTTGAGGTTTTACTGTTTAATGAAGTTTGTTTAAGAGAAAAAACTTTTTCAAAATTATGAGTAGATTGCTTACTTAATAATGTAATTTTAGTGAGAGCCCTGCTGCCCATCAGCTCCCTGGATTCTAGCTTACGTTAACAGGTGTTAACCTCTACAGACAGTAAACACATTTACAGCTTTCAAACTGTGTATTTTCACTGATATCTGATATCAGAACACTTCTACCATCAAAATCAGCAGCAACATCAGC
The DNA here is from genome assembly GCF_904425465.1 of Colossoma macropomum. NCBI lineage: Eukaryota > Metazoa > Chordata > Actinopteri > Characiformes > Serrasalmidae > Colossoma > Colossoma macropomum. The sequence goes on along the minus strand of NW_023494795.1, from coordinate 23,736,424 downwards.
AACTTACCCAGCCTTGATTTTACTGTAATATATTTCACTGATAATCATGCTGATCACTTCATACAGAATCAGACATTATTACTGCATTTGCATTTCACAGCTACACAGCCTCTCACAGTCAAAGACAAACACCAAGGCAGATATTTGGATCAGGCTAGTCATCCTAAACCATGACAGGGCAACAGAATCACTGTCACACTGTTTATGAAGAGCCTATATTACAATAGATTTCTTTGCAACACCCGTCAGTTAAAGAATATACTGATTTCTCCCAGGTTCATCATTCATTCTCTTGCACTGATTTGTTTCTTACAAGCAACTCCATCATACCACATACTGTATATCAAAATCAACAATCCATCCAATCGTAATCTCTGATCATGACCCTATTCCTTTTCATTTTAGTGACATACAAAAAACTGCAACAAGGCCAAGATGGTAATTTAATACATCGCTCATCAAACACAAAGAATTTGATATCTACTTTGAAAGAGAGTAGACATCCTTTATGGAAACCAATGATCTGCAAGAAACTTCTCCCATATTATCAAGTGAATTATCAAAATCAGTGATGAGAGGAAACATCATATCATATTCAGTACATAAGAAAAAAAAGGATAGCAGGAAAAGCAAAACAGCCTAGAACAATATTCAAAGCAACTCCAGAGCTCATATGCAGAAAATCCCACTGAAAAACCTCTTAAAAAACAAAACTAAAGCCCAGCTAGATACTCTAATCAATCAAAAAACACAATTTTTACTTTCACAACTTAAACAAAATCACTTAGAGCATAATGACATATCAGGAAAATTCTTAGCAAACCAATTAAAACAAAACAAAGAAAAACACACTATAACCACTATACAAGAGTCAGGGATTCAGGGAACAATACCCAAAACCCAAAAGTAATAAATGAAACTTTTAAAATTAGTGCAAGACCTTATAATCAAGCAATACAGTTACAAACACTCTGATATTGATGCCTTTCTTGATGATCACCATTCGTTGGTTGAACAATGACCAACGATACTCTTTAGAAGCACCATTAACTGAGGAAGAATTTAAGAAAGCAGTTCAATCAATGCCAAACAATAAATCACCAGATGTGGATGGATTCCCTGCTGAATTCTATAAACAATTCTGGCCAACCATTTCCCCCCTGTTTGTAAAGATGGTCAATGAAATAAAAAGAACTTCCTCTATTCCATCCCAAATGAATACAGCACTAATTTCAGTATTACTTGAACCAAATAAAGATTCAACATTATGCTCAAGTTACTGTCCAGGATCACTAATGAACACAGACGTAAAGATTATAAGTAGGGCACTTTCAACAAGACTGGAAAAAGTTATCTCCAGTCTCATCCGTCTGGATTAAACAGGTTTCATAAAAGGGAGACAGTCATCACATAACACACGTCATCTCATCAACCTTATTAACTTTACAATGAAAAGTAATAGTAAAACAATTATCTTTAGATGCGAAATAAGCTTTTGATAAAGTAAACTAGGGCTAAACTAAAATTTGGCTGGGGTACATCACTTATACTCTGGATTAAAATATTATATTCATTACCCGTAGCCTCCATTATAACTAATTACATGACCTCATCAAGCATGGTACCTGACAAGGATGTCCACTCTTGCCACTGTTATTCACAATCTTTATAGAACCACAAGCAGCAGCAATACGTTTCAACCCCCAGTATTGTTCATAATATAAGCCTCTATGCAGATGATGTGCTACTATTTCTCCAACATCCCACTTTATCAATAAAGGAAACCACTAAATTGATTAATAGTTTTTCACATATATCAGATTACTCTGTTCATTGCAACAAATTGAGAGCATTACCAATGAGTGGAACTGGATTGCTGCACTCTAAAACTAACCTTTACGAATTATTACAGGAAGTATTACGTATCAAAGTATAAAGGTAACCACCAAGCCGTTAGAGGCTTCCAATTCCACCTTAACAGTATACCACTATTAAAAACAATAGAAGATGATCTAAATTGCTGGATGAATTTCTCTTATAGGACATATGGCAACAATTAAAATGACAGTTTTACCAAAAGTCCACTATCTATGTTGCCAACTGAACCAACTAAAAAATGGTTCCACAATTTAAACATGGTAACATCAAAATTCTACTGGAGAAACATGAAACCTAGGATACAACTCACAACTTTACAAAAAGACAAAAATAAGGGGGACTAAGTGCACAGAATTTTCAGTTTTATTATTTAAAAATTACAGTAAAGATCATTACTGTAACCCCTTGCTTGATGTGGAACAGTCATACTGCAATGAAATATCCATTGCAGATTTACCTTTTCTTAGTAAATCCATAAAATATCATGAATGTTTTAAAAGCATGACAATCTCAACGACATTAAAAGCTTGGTGAAAGATTATTAAATTAACAATTTTTCAAATGACACATAACATATACACACCATATGCCACAATCCAGACTATACAATTAGCAAATGACCCCTTATATATAAGAAGTGGAAAGAAAAAAGCATAACACATTTACAACACCTCTTTATGAATAACACTTCAAAAGCTTCCAAGAATTAACCAAAACATTGGACTTAGAGGAAAATCAATATTTAAAATATTATCAATTAAAAAGTACACTTAAAACCAAAATGAATACATTTCAGACCAAATCATCAGCCCTAAGAAAGTTTTAAGTTGTATGCTGTCATAGGTACTTTAATTTCAACTACCTCAATACCAACGAATAAATGGGAAAAGAATTTAGATATTAGCACTGATACACAATTCTGGACACAAATCTGTAAAAATATATTCATTATGAGTAAAAACACAAACATACAATTAATTCAATATAAAATCATTCATAGGACACACATTACGCAATACAAATTGTTCAAAATGGGACTTGGCAATTCAAGCATATGTACACAATGACTATTTTCATGCTTTCTGGATTTGCACACCAGTCCACCGATTCTGGGAAAATATAACCTCAAAATTGTCTTTATTTGGGGAGCAGCTTTCTAATGTCACCCTCCCTTGGCCTCCTAGGAGACCTCATTAGGTAGAATCATTAGTCAAAGATACATTTCCATTACTTATAGCATTAACTATAACAAAAAAAAAATACTGCTTAATTGGAAAGACATAAAAAATATTTCTATAACACAGTGGACCAATCTATTAACAGAACACTTAGCTTGTGAAGTTTCCTGATAACTTAAAAACTTTTATTTAAAAGCACACACACACACACACACACACACACACACAAACACACACACACACACACACACACACACATTTTCTAAGCAGCTTGTCCTTCTGTTTTTTTTAAAAGCAACATTATTATTATTATTATTATTATTATTATTATTATTATTATTTTCTTCCTCCCTTCTTCTTCTTTTCATCTCTGTGTATATGCATTTAAGAATATATATGCTTGGGCCTTGTTTATGTATTTGAGTGTGTGTGTGTGTATACGTATATACACATATTATAAGCACACTTTGTACATTTATCGGGTGGATAATATGACACAAACGATCAGTATGTGATACTGTGCAGGGGCATGAGATGCTGCGGGGTCCTTAGGGGGCTTCCCCTCTAGACCTATTTATATATATATATATATATATATATATATATATATATATATATATATTTAGTTTTTTTTTCACCTGTTTGACATGTCTTGTTTTTCACTTTATTTGTTTGCCTTATGTACTGTCTGTCTGTTGTCAGTTTTTTTTTTGGTTTGGCTTGTCCTGTCTTTTAACTTATTTGTCTGTCTCATGTACTATCTGTCTTAAAAACAAAACAAAACAAAAAATACATGTAAAAATACACGTAACAGATTTCAAACCACTTCTACTCAGAAAAACATGAATGCTTACAGAAAACTGCTGTTTGCATGGCACACATGCTAGTATTGACATTAGCAAATCCAGGGACCTGAATTGGGAGAAAAGCACACCCTCCATAGCCAATAGAGCACAGAAAACAATGGGCTTCACACACCAAGCATTCATAAGAAGACATTTTGGTAACACTTTCTATGAATGTAACGTTTGCTAAGCATCTATAAACACATTTATAACATGTTATAATGCCTTCATACGGCATTATAAACATGATTATAAACATTTATAAAAATGAATTACACTGAATTACACTTTATAGCCATGTTTATTATACATTATTTATTACACAGAATTGTTAATATAATGCCTTATAAGTAGTGTTGATAACGTTATACTGTCAGTACCAAAGAAGTCAGTCCCAGCTTAGAGACTGCAAAGTAAAGACAAATACCAAGCTAATGGTGGTGTACATTGACTTTCCCACATTGGGTAAAGCACTGATGGCAGCACTAGTTTAAACTCTGACATTTAAAGTCTGTAATGTGCTTTATTATGCATGTTTTAGTGTTTCAGTAAATCCTTCAGTAAATACTTCAACTTGAAGCCTCACTCTCAACACTGGAGGAGGCTTTAGTGCAGTATGCTTCATTTTACTTAGAGTGGACAAATACAACTTATGAGCTCTTATAATTTATGAACAGCACTTATAATGTATTATGTTAACAATTCATAATGCATAATAAGCATGGCTATAACGTATAATGCATTTTTATAAATATTTATAGCCATGTTTATAATGCTTTATGAATTCATTATAACATGTTATGAATGTGTTTATAGATGCTTACAAAGGTGACATTCATAGAAAGTGTTACCGACATTTTTTTTTAAAAACCCACTTATGCTGTTTTCACAAAAATTCTGACATTCACTAATGTTTTCTTATTTGGTATTCATTCTTAGGTAAGAACAGAATCTACACACACTCAAGAGCGCAAGGGTGCAAACAATTCTGCGCTTTAAGAACACGTCATGAATCTGACACAGACCTTTTCTTAGGACCTTTCTTAAGAACAAATTTAAGAAAAAACTTAGATATTGGTGAATGAAGCCCACTGTTCTTCCAGAGACAGCTGAAGAAATTCAGCCTGCCACTGATCCAGTTCTACACAGCAATCATCGAGTCAACCCTCACATCATCCGTAACCATCTGGTTTGGTTCCTCCACCTCACAAGGACGAGCCAAACTCCAGTGCATAATCAGCACAGCAGAGAGGATCATTGGTTGTAGTCTGCCAACGCTTCAGGAAATCTACAGCAGCACGGTGACAAAGCATGCAGGCGAAATTACAGCTGACCACTCTCATCCTGGACATCACCTCTTCCAGCCACTTCTCTTCGTAGAAGATTCAGGGCCATCAAAACCAGCACAACCCGACATGCTAACAACTTCTTCCCCAGAGCCATGGCGCTAATTAGCCACAGTGGACACCTTACACTTTGAATGTTAACTAAACCAACAAACCTGCTTACTGTATTACAAGAACTCCTCTGTAACATAACGCTATTTGCACAACTGTACAGATGTTAAATTTCATATCATTCTGTAATATTCTGTATATAATAGTTTATAGTATTTCACAGACCTTCATATGTATAGGTATTCTTATCTGTGTATGTACAGATATTCTCTCTCTTTAGCTCCTCTATGGCTCTTTACTATTCATTATTATTTATTCTATTTATTGTATTTTTGATTTAATGTTCCCTTAGCTAAATACTTGTTAACAGTCTGTTTGCTTGTCTGGTCTGTTTAGTTTGTGACATGTCACACATGTATGCACTCACCAAGACAAATTCCTTGTCTGTGTAACACACTTAATATAAAGTAATTCTGATTCAGATTTTGTTTCTGAAGAAAAGGAAAACATAACTGTTGACCCCTAATGTGGATATTAGGAAGGTCATAGATCTCTCCCCTGTTTGCCAGAACACTGACCCTTACACTGCCAGAAAGAGAAGTACAGTAGGGTGCATCTCACTTCCCTAAAGCACAACCTCAAAAACTCATTAACTGTTAGATAAAACATTCTGATATTTTGGGGTACAACAGCTGCACCCTAGCGCTACTGGCCAAGTGACTAGTGCAATTCTAGGATTGTTTTTTCCAGAGAATGCACCAATCACATGCTTCCGGTTCTTGCTCCTTAAAGGCTCTCTGTGGTTTGTAAGGTCAATGCCCAGAGATCACACATTTTGCAAATACAGCAAATAAACTGAATAAAAGTGGATGCAAGCAATAGTAACACACAGTCACACTGAGAGCTTTATTTCACTCAGCTACACTGTGTGGGTGCTGTGTAGAGTTAGACCAGTCAACAAACAGATATCTGAACGGATTCACACTTCACTGTGAGAGAGGTTGCTGAGAAGAGCAGAATGGATATGACTGATAATATTAATGCAAATTCAAGACTTGTTACAGAAGAGAAACCTGATGCAAGTGTTGTGGACAACCCACATGAAGGCAGCAAGACCAACAGGACCAACATCATCATGGAACCTGAGAGGCCAGGTGCTGTATATTCACACACACATTCCCTCTCTTTTCCTCATTCTTCTGTATTTCCAAAGCATTATAGAACTATAGTAGAACTATTTGACAATATTTTACATTTCCTTTTCAATCAGTAAAGTACTGTATCAAGATCTGCAGCACACACCAACACACACTAAGAATGCAGTATAAAGTCTGTGGTGATCAAGCATCTGACAAACTGATACATTTGAAAATTCTTAAATTTATGAATTTCTTTATAGTTTCAGTAATCACCACTGCATGGAGCAGATCCGACAAAATGACCGGAGTGTGTCTGGGCCTGATGTGTGTTCTCCTGCTGCCTGCCATCACAGCGATGCATGTCACGTTGGAGACAGATCAGTCACAGACCAGTAAGAACTGTTCTCAGTTCTTAAACCTTTTTTGTTTTAGTGAAATTGTATGGTACCATTTCTGTGGAAAGCAGAGAAGTTTTTTTAAGAACAGTGTGAAAAATACTAAATGAACTGCACCATGTAAAAACATAACTTAAAGTTTAATGGTATTTTCATTGCTATTACCTTTAATTAGCTACTTAACCCACAACGATGGAAAAAAAACCCCAAAAAATATAGCATTCTTTTGTGCATATCCATGTGGTTTTCTTGGCAAAGGGCATACAGGGTATAGAAAGAAAATTTTGTCAGGTTTAGCCCCATCAGTTGAGAGAAAATAAAAGGGGTGGGAGTGACGTACTCCTTTCTTCTATCCTGACTAGCTTTTTAAATGAACTTATATTCCTTTAACAACCCTGGTAGAAAATAAAAAGGTTAATTTCTTCAGACATCAGCCGATGTGGCTCTCACAACACATGAAACATAACTTCTGTAATGACTGGGTAGGTCATGTGGTTTCAGGCAAGAACATTTACAGTCATTTATACAACTGGAAAAAATGTAACTGTGACTGACAGTTCTTTGTTAAGTAATCAAATAATAATTACACTATACTTGTAACAACTGTACATGGTTGAACAGTGACATTTTCTCTGCAGCTCTGGATGTTGCAAGTTTGACTGTAGATTTTCCTGAGCATAACTCTTGGAAGGCTGCAGTTTCTGAAATGGAACTGGCTCCCAGCGAAGACTCAGGTAAGTTTGAATATTACAGTGACACCACAAGAAAGAATGCACTGGTTATGGCAGTGATTCTGAAACCAGCCTTAGGGCCACTCAAGGCAGTGGACATGGTTTTGCTTTAACCTTCTTTACATCTTGAAATGTAGCTGCTTTAAGATGCAACCATTGCTAATACAGGCATTCATTTGCACATACACAGTTTGTATATTTTTAATGGAAAAGCACTGTCAGTAGAATAGTTCACCATGTAACAACCCCTAATGACCCCTTACTGACTGGACAATGAACCATTACAATTATGTTTTGTTAACAAATTCTGCTAAGATATTAGAAGTGAAGGTTACATGCTGCAAGAAGTATGTGTTAATGTAGCCTGCCAAGGCATTCTGACACAGCATCTGTGAATCTGTTCACATGCGACACTGTACCATTTCAAATAACAATAGGTATGAATGGACACACAAAATGGGGAATATCTGTTGAAAATATGCTAAAATATGTAATCTCAGCAGATTAATGGTGTTTCCTTAATGAAATCAGTATTTTCTCTAACCATGTTATAGGATACTTCAGGATTGGGGTCAGGGCGAAAGCCTCTGTTAGTTCTCCAAAACGTGGGTGGGGTGATGTCTCTTACAAGAGTGTTTAATTAAGTAAATTACCTACTTTATATGTGCTGTGTGTTCTCCAATTTGTGAATGTCATTAAATATTTTGATGAAGTTACTTAGCTATTAAAAAGGCATGCCTAGTTTGGAATATAAAAGTGAAATGTTGCAATATTTTGCCCCTTCAGCTTTACATTCCTATTTTTTGATGCAATGTGACTTACTCTTCAAATTGCACACTCATGAATGGATTTCCCAGCCTAAAAAGCTGTTTAGACATATTAATCAATACTAGTCTACCAGACACGGCTGCATACTATTGTTCTCAGTCTGGTTAATTTTCTGTGCCATGTGGAATGTTCTTAATCTCAGTTCGATTTTTTATTGTTTTTTTATATCATTCCAACTAGAAAACAGACCCACATTATCCCCAATAGTAACAGCAGCAAAAGTCTACTGTTTCTTTTTATGACTCATTTAAAAGCATGAGTACATTCAAAACACCATACATTTTTTCTGTATTTAGCAAATCTGTTAAAGGAAACAGCTTTAGCAAATGTTTTGCATAAACCACAATAATATTTTACCATACCAAAAAACATCAGAGCTCTGCTTTAGCTAAGATGGAGTTCATTTAATACTGAAACATGATGGTCGTGTTTTTTAATGCAAATGGAGGAACCGTGTAATGAAGAAAATGGTCAGGAGTTACAAAGCAGACTATTGTAAATAGCAGGATGAATTCAGGTCAGTATAGGCTTCTTTGTTTTATCATGTAAACATATGAGGGCCCTTTAGGGGTCCTGCCCAAAAAGCCAAATTTGTTCTCTGAGAAATTGACCCCAGGCCAAATCTATCCCATAACTCCAGCACTCTGGGAAACTGAATAATTAATAACTTCTCAGTAGCCAGCCCTATGACGCATCATACAGATTTATATTTTATTCTGTTATGAACAGTTTAAGGTTTGAGAGAAGAGACACAATATTTTACATTTCCTTTTCAATCAGTAAAGTACTGTACCAAGATCTGCAGCACACACCAACACACACTAAGAATGCAGTATAAAGTCTGTGGTGATCAAGCATCCCTGCCAGTATCCCTTCAACAGATCTGGTTTTGTCACAAAATTAATTAGTGGTTTACCAAATTACTACTACAGTAATGATACACTAATCATTTGGATTACATTATATCAGCTGATGCTACTATTGCTATTTAATTGTTTCTTTGTGGGAAAAAAATAAATCCAGTGACATTATGTTTCCTTGCAACAGTTTTGCATTCACTCATAAAATTATTGTGAGGTAATGCAATTATTTTTTTCTAACTATGGCCACTTGGGGGCTCCACAACCCAATACTCATTATTAAGTAACTACATGGAAAACAATGCAAAGTAATTGACTTATTTTTAAGGGAAGAAACAGAACTACAACAACAAAACAACTACAACAAACAAAAGCTTGTGCAAAATAAAGCAGCAGAAATATTAACACACAGAAGAAAATCAAATCAAATCATTAGCATCACTCCACTAGCTGCTTCTGGCTTTAGAGTTGACTACAAACTACTATTGCTATTTTTAAATCTCTTGGTGGTATAGTATGTCTAAATGGCTTATGAACTGTATTCCAAATCATGTGTTAAGATCATTCAGTGCTAGACTTCTGCAATCAAATTCTAACAATAAATATCCATCAGGCTGCCTCTATCACTAACTTGACTCTTCTAACCATGTTATAGGACACTTCAGGGTTGGAGACCGGGTCAGGGTGAAAGCCTCTGTTAGTACTCCACAGCATGGATGGGGAGATGTATTTCACACAAGTGTTGGTGTGGTTAGAGGCAAGAACATTTACAGTTCATTTACATTTACAGTACTGTAAACAAGTAACTGTGACAGTTCTTCATGAATTATCATGTAAACTAAATACATAACATTTGTACATGGTCATTTTTTTCTCTGCACCTGCAGCCGTCAATAGTATAAGACTGATTGTGGATTTTCCTAACCATAAATCTTGGACAGCCGCAGTTTCTGAAATGGAACTGGCTCCCAATGTTGGTAAGCTTGATACAGTTTCTCTAGATGATTAAAAGGTCTAAAAAGGTTAATAAGTCCTAAAATATCATCAAATGCCTGAAAAATGTCTTATTATTTAATATAAGAGGTGTTAAAGTTAAAGATGACGCCTGAGAGCCAGGTAGAAAAAATTCACTCAGGTCAAGACTTTTCACAAATTCGTATTACTAAAGCAATCTTAATTTAGGAAATTTATTTTACAGCATCTTAAGTTAGGAAACCTTATCTTACTCGAAAATCAACTGTCATGTCTGTTACCTAGCAACCAACCATACATGCACAGCTAAAACGTAATTAAAATAATCAAGTTAGTTAGCTAACCAGACAGCTAAAGTTAGCTATTATTACTGATGTAAAAAATGTTAAACAGAACTAAAGCGCAATAAACTTGAAGTTAAGAATATTGTGTCACCACTTTGTGCTGTTTATCAGAGCAAAGCTGCTCCCCAGTTTCAGTTTCAGTTTTCCAAATTAGATCCGTTTCCTCATTATTCACCAACAACGCTGAAATATTTTATCTGACAAGTTTTCATCAACATTAACACACAAAGGTAATAAGAGGTGATGGTGGAGATTGTGTGTGCTGTGTCTGGGATGTTTTAAAGGCTCTTAGAAAAAAAATAAGCCAAGACACTGTTTTCAGTGTGGATAAATGTAACATCATTATGATAGTTATAGTGAACTACGCTGCTTGACACTGAATAAAACGATAGAAACAGGCAGTTGAAACAGAAGTTAAGACACCTCTGGGGTTGTTGTAAAGTTAGGACAGAATTATGCCTCGTTAGAATGTTTCTGTAGTACTGTTTTTTGTATCTGGAGTTAGGATAAAATTATGAACTTAAGAACTGTTATTCCTTAATAGCTACTGTCCTAAATTCAGTATTAATTGAAGTTGTCATGGTGATTAAGCAGATAAGATTTCAGACTTGAAAATAGTTATTAATATATGCTATATTTGTGCTTTGTGAGCATTGCTGTACAGTAGAAATTTTATTTTCCCATTTGTTGAGGTTTTAAAAAGTATTAAAAATACTGAATTTCATTTAAAAAAAATTGCACAGCAACTCTGCTTTGACTAATACGGTGACGCCATGTTAATGAATGGGGTGGTTTGGATTATCCCTGATGGCAAGAGGGTATTGGACCACTGTTGGCCTGCTGATGGCAAAGCTGGCGGTCCACTGGCATTTTGCTCAGTGTTTTCTGGGTGGCCCACTAGTGGGTAAGTGTAGTATTAGGTAAAATTCCACTTATTATTGCTGATTTTCCACTCACAGTCCAATTTCCTTATTTTTCCTTCCTTCCTTTCTTTAGGTATACTTTGTAAATTAATTTAGTAACTAATTTTAATCTAGCACAGTGTCAGCAATAACGTTTTCTATAAAATCATTTTATATCAGGCCTAGTCATTTTTTTTCTCCCAGGTGTTTGTAGTATTTGTCTTAGTTTATTTTCCAAGATAAAAGGCTCCTTTGTTTGAGGAGATTAAAAACTAGTTAGAGCTTGTATGCAGGACAATTATCTGGGTGGTCCTAGGGTGGACCAGCAGTGGCAAACCGTCAGCGGGGTTGCCGACCTTGTCAAGCCAGTGGACTGATATATGCTTGCTATCTGGGATCAGACTTCAGTCAGATATTAAAGTGATAATCTAATTTTCACAATTGTCTCCTTAACCTGAATGTGGTCGATCAGCCAAAACATGTTTGCTGTCTGAAGTTCACTTATGTTTGCACTTTAGCTATAAGTAGAACAAGCACTGGATCTGTTAGCATCATGCAGACGGCATGCCTAAATCTTTGCATACTTGCAAACCACGTCACATTGGTATATACTGTATATGATTATAGACTGTATACAGTCTATAATTAGACTGAGGGGAAACAAGTATTCAGACAGTCGTTTTATGTAATTTAATTTACTTCTTGTGGATAGACAACTGTAGTCGTGACGTCATTTTGTAGTCGGTGCCATGCTCTTGTGCCCATTTTAGGAACTCCGGGTCTAAGCTCCATTTCTCTATGGCCAGAATGAATAGGGTTTTCAAAAAACCGCCTCTATCGCACCCTGTGTTAAATAAACATGTTCAGAACCGTTTTGTCTGTGAACATTCTTCTCTTGAATACCACTGGATCCTCTGAATTACGAGGTCGTTAAAGAATTGACATATGATTATTGCTACATGTGAGCTAAAGCTACTGCACACTGAATTCACATCATTAGACTGACAGTCTCCTTAAGCAGGTTTCGGCATTTCCATGTACAGACTGAGGGCAGATGAAAAGAAGTAAGAACAAAATCAGCAGGTTTCTCTGCAGTTCTCTGTTCTTCAGCTGATGCTCACTGACACACAATAGATCTTTCCTTTTAACTTGATTTGAAAAGATCTACAAATGTACCTGCACTCAGGCTAATCCAGTACAGACTCAGCTTAATATCACTGCTCACCCTTGATAAACTGATTTAGGCCATCAGAATATCCTAACTGTTACTTTAATGCTGGTAACATTTTTCTACAGACACTTTGTCGGGACATTGTTCGACTTTTCCCGTTCTGCCTTAAATGGTGTAGCAGTCACGTTCTGAACTGCTGCGCCATTTAAGGTGGAACGGGAAAATTCGAACAAGCAGCCGGCGAAAAAGAAGCTGACTTCAGCTTCATAGAGGGTTTATTTTTGCTGTTTCACTGAACTAACAGGTCGGTATTTTGTCTTGTTTGCTAATGTTTGTGATAGCTAGTCACAGCTGCTGCACCATTTAAGGTGAAACGGGAACATTAACACGGGTATATATTTTTGACAAGGAGTTTTAGCCTATCAAAATATCCCGCCTAGAGGTTTTACTTACGGCTATACCTTTAATTATGAGCTACAGTAGAACATTTTGATAAGGTAGCACAACTTGTCAGAGCACCGCCACAGCCCGCCTTAATTTTGTGTATCTTAGTGACATCAAATTGATGCGCAGTAGCTTTAGCTCTCATGTAGCAATATTAGTATTATAGCTTTTTACGACCTCGTAATTCGGAGGATCCAGTGGTATTCTGGAGAAAAATGTTCACAGGACAAAACGTATCAGGTTCTGAACATTTTAATTTAACACAAAGTGCGATAGAGGCGATTTTTCAAAAACCCTATTCATTCTAGCTATAGAGAAATGGGGCTCAGACCCGAAGTTCCTAATATGGGCTTAACATAGACTGCAGAATGATGCACGACTACTCTGGTCTATGTATCCACTTCAAATTTACATATATAAAGTCTAATGCAGGGGTGTCCAATCTTATATGCAAAGGGCCAGTGTGGCTGCAAGTTTTCACTCCAAACGTGCTGAAGCACACCTGATTCTACTTGTTTAATTAGTTGGTCTTAGTCTTCAAACATTTCATTAGGTGCCCTCCTGCTTTGTTTGAGTGAAAATCTGCAGCCACACTGGCCCTCTGCGGATAAGATTGGAGACCCCTGGTCTAATTACTTTGTACTTATATAGAGAGAAAATATGTATTTATAAACATAAACAAAGACATGCTTAAAAAATGATATGAAAAAATTATTCAGGCACTATTTTTAAATATACATGTAAAGACTAACAATAAAAAATACTGGATATTAATCAAGAAAACTAAGAATGTAAATGCTCTCAGGCAAATTGCACCTGGTGTCCTTATCAAAAATATTGCCTTTGGTTTGGAAGATTTCACACAACATGTAGCAATCATAGTGAAGTTTCTTAGAGTTCTCAGGGACAACATTATTAAATGGTTACACAGGGAACAACAAGCACTGAACTGCACCACACTCATCTCTGTTCCTACACTCTACGTAAAACTCCTCTGTTCATTGGCACATGAGCATTTAAACAAATCACTCTTTTGGAAACGAATTTTGAACAGATGAAACAAAAATAGAAACTTGTTGGCAATAATTCAGCTCATGGGCATTGCTAGGCTAGTTTTGGAGGGAGGGGGGCTTTAGCCCCACAAATGTTACTTAGCCCCCCTTTCCCAAATAAATGCATCTTACTAGCTCTAATCATATATAGTTTATTCTCATTCATTCTTCTTTATTCAACCATGACACTGCATCTCCAAATTCACAATATGCTGTGATAGCAGGGCGCGACCTGCTGCTGCTGCTCTAACGCAGTGCTGCCTCTGCTGTACTATCAGAGATTTACTAATGTAACATGAAAAGCAGAACCCCCAGCTCAGCCAATCAGACCTTGTAAGTTGTAAGCCAATCATATCAGACCAGTATTGTTAGTCACCGAAGCTGAAGACAAGATTTTGGCTAAAAGCACAATAAAATAACATTTGACCTTATTCAAAATCTATATTATACAGAGTGAAACAGTAAGTAGTCACAGAGTGAAGAAACCCACCTACAATCTGGCTTTATGACAAATTATGGTCAGTATAGCTGTCAGTAGGGTTTTTACTCGGTTGCTTGTTAGCTAGCTAACTTTGGGTTTAGGTGAAGCAAAGAAAAGTTGTTAGGCTAACACTAACAATAACAACTGAAAAGCCAATTAGTTTAAGAATTTGAAGAAACATCAGTTCATAGTGAGAGTGTGAGAGTGTGAGAGAGTGAATGAGTGACAAAGACAGTTAAGTAAAAAAGTCATATAGTGTTGATCATAATGCAATTTTTACATCCCTCTAATCCTCAACCTGCAGATAGTCATCAAATGGAAAATGAATAGAGCAATGTATCAGGACACGTTAGAGGAAAATTTAATCTCATAAGCCAAACAATTTGTGTTTCAACAAGACCATAACCTCAAAAATACAGCCAAAATAACTCGACTGGTTGTCAAAAATGGTGAAGGTGCTTGCATGGCCTAACTAATCTGATTTAATTCCCATAGAACATTTATGGAAGATTTTAAAATTTCCAACAGAGGGACCCTCGTGGTCTTGGGGACCTGAAGACAGTTTGCCAAGAGCAGTAGGGCCAAAATTCAACCATTATACTGCAGAAAGTGAATAACTTCTTACCATAGATGTCTTGAAGCTGAAGTTGCCCACAGCAGCTTTGCAACAAATTACTAAAATTTTTATTACTTTGTGATGTCTGAATGTTTTTTTTTTCCATTTCAGTTTTTTAAAATATATTTAGGCACAAAGTCCAAAAACAAATTTGGAGTCGATACACACACTGGAAGTATATTTCATAACAAAGACAATTGTCGGAATATTTGTTTTCCTCACTGTATATATTCATAATACAGAACAAAAGTACATTGCATAAACAGTAGCTGTGTTGAAAACTGAATTCTGGATTTGCTTTCGTCCTTTTTTATAGTTAATGGTATGTTATTCAAGGTCAGAAACCATATAAACAAATTTCTTTGAGATTTTATAGGAACGTAAGATGATTTAACGCAAGAGGCAATGTGTGATGCTTTAGGCATGCAGTTTGAACAGGTGGTTATTAGCTTTCAATACTTTTAGCTACATTAGCCTTGCAGTTCCTTTACTAAACCCAAAAAGCAAACTTTACACAATAAACATGTCTTGGCTGATCAACTACATTTAGGATGAATGTCTATTTCAAATAAGCAAGATAACAAAGTAACTCATTATTGTCTGAAAAATATTAAGCAAGTTAATAAATGAATTGTTGTTATTATCTGAAAAATGTTAATATTTGTCTCCTTAATAAATCAACACTTCTTCTGACCATGTTATAGAGACATTCAGAGTCGGAGACCGGGTCAGGGTGAAAGCCTCTGTTAGTACTCCAAAATACAAGTGGGGAAGTGCCTCTCACAAAAGTGTTGGCGTGGTTACAGGCAAGAACATTTATGGTCACTTATACAGTAAATGACTCAAATAAGGTTTTTGTATCCAGTCAGCCACATAATTATTGGCACCCTTGATAAAGATTGTGTAAATTTAGTCTGAGAAAAAATAAAAAATGTATTTCTTTACAAAACGACATGTCATAATTATTGGCACCCCAAGCAATTTTTATGAATTCTCATACATATTGCACTTTTTAGAAGTCCACTCAATAGGTGCAGCACTAGGGAGGTGCTAGGGAGTTTAATAATCCCTGAAAATTGCTTAGCGACCCCATCAGCACCCCCTGAAACATGCTAAATAGCTTTTTCATATAAATTATATAAATGTAATTAGCTTCCCAGTTTATAAATCTAGGGTGCTAGGGGGTTTAACATCCCCTGAAAATTGCTCAGCGACCCCATCAGCACCCCCTGAAACACGTTAATTAGCCTTTTCATATAAATTATATAAATGTAATTAGCTTACCAGTTCATAAATCTGTCCAACCTTCCATGTGATATTCATACATGAGTAATTTATGTACAAGGTACACATACACACATACACTACCCTTTGTTTACAAGTTGCATTAGCTGTTTCTGTGGTCTAAACATTTGTAACAGCTCTTTCATTTACACGAACACGGACAAATGCAGTGAGAGACTGAAGTAAATATGGTACCCTTCCTCCAGTCATGAAATCCAA
Source organism: Colossoma macropomum (assembly GCF_904425465.1). NCBI lineage: Eukaryota > Metazoa > Chordata > Actinopteri > Characiformes > Serrasalmidae > Colossoma > Colossoma macropomum. The sequence continues at coordinate 23,719,688 of NW_023494795.1, read as the reverse complement.
TTACTGTGGATGCATTTGGGACACATGGAAATGCCAGGTGTGAAGGGCTGCACCTCTAGCTGTCCATTTATAATCAGATTACTCAAGATGGATGTTAATACCAAGTGTAAAAAGGGCCTTAGTTGTTCATCAAAAGGGAGAAGCTTAGAGAATCCACAAATGAAATTAAAAGGTGAAATAAAGGGTGTTGGTGCCAAAAAATATGGATCTGACTCCACATGGTTACTTAAAACAAATGATATTTTACAACTGTAGTTTTGGAGCTGACTGAATAAAATGGTGCTAAGCCTGTATCAACTGTACATGTTTGTTTCTAAATTGTTTGTTTCTAAATTGTTTATTTTTTTTCTGCAGAGGTTGATGGTGAAAGTTTGACTGTTGATTTTCCTGAGCATAAATCTTGGAGGGCTGCAGTTTCTGAAATGGAACTGGCTCCCAGTGCTGACTCAGGTATGACCGACTGTTATGGTGACTCTATGATAATGAATAGGCTGGTTCAGTCCAACTGCGCAAATATAAATTATATTAAAATGATCTTATTAATAGCATTTAATATGTATAAACACTGGTACTGAAAAATATTGTTTTTTTGCATTTAGTCATGCTTAACTATTACTTTATTGGAAATAAATGAATATAGAATTCTAAGATTATTAGACAGCTTTTGTTTTCTAGCCTTCTGGAAGTCTATATTCACCATAGATCTTTAGATCATTTGAAGTCTGAGTAATAGTGCACTGTAGTTTTCACCATCATGAATAAGATTTTTGTTGAAATCTTTAGGTTTAACCTAGGAGGAAGTTTGAGTGAATATGGAGGCACAAGTGAAACATTATGATTATAATGATCATACTTTTTCTGTTCATGCCAGAATTCTGTAAATTCAAGCCTGGAGATAAAGTACGAGTGAAAGCCTCAGTAGAAACCCCAAAATATGAATGGGGATCCGCCAGTCATAAGAGTGTGGGCACGATCAAAGGCATGTTTTATTTTATTCCATATAAATATATAACTGTTTGAAATAAAGTGTATTTCTTCAGAATGCTAAACTCTTTCTATCACAGTATGCTTTTAGGTTGTACATGTAAACCACATCAATGTTACATCCTAGCACTGTAGTGTACAATGTTAATAAGCAAGTTTTTGCCACAGATATTGAGCATAAAATCAGTAGTTATCATTCTGACCATACTAGCCAAAGTTACCTGTATGTGTGAACCTAAGAGGAAGGAAACTGGAAAGCACTGACATGCAGAAACTCATCACTACCCACAATGTTCATACACAGAAATAAAATAGGCCCAGGCAAGTTATGAATTTATATGATCAAGTCTTGTCATAACATAGGAACAACAGCGCTCATAAAGCTTTAGTCATGTATCATAATAAAACACAACATAGTTTTTAAAACTGGGATAAATGTGTCTTGCAGAAAATGTTGGACTTTTTCATTAATACATTTTTCCTTTTAATTTCTAATTAGTTCTGAAAATGGTGGTGGACTTCCCTGAGCATTCTGGTTGGACTGCAGATCCCTCAGAAATGGAACTGGCTCCATAACAAGCAAATAAAGAAGACCAGATTAGAGAGTGAATCTCCACAACAAAAAATATTACCTAATTCAAAATTATTTGCAAGTGAATCAATCAAACTGTGCATGAACTGTAATCTGAATGCTGTCAGTAAAATCATTATATCCTTAATAATATCATTATCTGATTTTGTGCCTCACATTATTTAATGATGTTAAGCAGTTTTGTGTCAACAAATATGCTTGAACATTAATCAATCATATTTGTCTGTTTTACCATCACTTATAATCAATGGGACAGTCCTGATTCTTTACAATAAAACTGTTTTTTACATGCCTCTTTTGCCAAAAATAATTATTCTTCCTAACTATGAGCCTCAACACATGTTGACTTAAATGTTTACATTAAAAAATGTTGGTATTTACGTATCTGGCTCTTGCTTTCACATTGCAAAAAATGATATATTGGCAAGTGAATTCATCTTAAATCTAAAGATATCTAAAAATTGCTCATTTTGAGATTGTTGTATGCTTATAAGATTATTTAACTTATTACTTATTTCTTTATTTTGTTTGTTTTAAGTGATTTGAAGCGATTTAGTCAATTACTTCACTATATTAGCAGATAATTTTGCTTCTTTGAAACATGTTCTTACAACAAGCAAAATGAGCCTTTACAGTGAAATCATTTGACTTACTAAAATCAACTTACTGAAACAAGTTAAACTTATTAAAACAAGTAAGAAATGTCTGTGAATAAGTTAAATATGAATAAGTTAAATCATATAACTTAAACAATAAGAACATAAGAAGTATGAGTTATATTGACTAGATTTAGGATCATTTTTCTTGTCAAGATACATTTTTTGCACTGCAGATCTTGGTGTAGGTTTTCCTTGAGTTTTCAGTATTCAGTGGAGGAGCTACAACTTACTTCTAATTAAAAAATAAAACCTTACTTAATACGAAACAGACAACAGTTAGACACCAAGAATGAGAGAAGAGGTACAATCTTTTATTAAAGGTTAAGTCTTCACAAACACAAGCATTAATCTGAGTTGCCTCGGCTGCAACTAAATCACAAGACATACATCAGTTTTTGTACACCTCTGGGGAAAGGAGGGGTTCACCTCTCTCTTTCTTTGCCCTTTTCATTTTATTCATCTCTGCATAATTTGGGAACTATTAATTCTTAAAATCATATTTGGCTACCAATAGGTGCTGATTTACATATTAATTTTTTGACCATGTCCAGCTTTGTCTGAAAAAGGACTACATCTTATTTTGGGTATTTTCCAGAACTTTAGCTTAAGAAGTGCCTCTTATTTCCTGATCAAGTGATGGGCTCATAAACTATATTCTATATATAGAACTGTTTATTTATTGGCTGAATTTATATTGGTCAACTGTTTTCACAATGCCTCGCTAAAGCTGAGCTACATCATATTCTGTTCTAACAACTTGCTGAGGCTAGAGTTATTTCCTTTAATTGCCCTAATTGTCCACCACTTCTTATTACATGGAGTATAAAAGCTCACAAAGAGTTCATCACCCTGCCTTGCAGAGTTGCATAAAGAGTTCACCATTCTATTTCATAGGGTTGCGAGAGTTTTTCTTTATAAAAGGTACAAAAGTTAAGAAAATATACAAAAATCCTCATAAAAGACCCTGACTGCAGCTCTAAATTTGGAAGCTGAGAAACTGAAACTCATGAACCAAATCACTAAACCAATTCTGCAAAAAAAGAACAATATTAATCAGTTCAGTATTCTGAATCATATTTTCTGCAAAACACTAAACAGTTCTGAAATACTTCACATAATATTCACAAAAGCTAACTCTTGCATTCATTTGGAAAACAATGGCATTCAGACTGCCTTACATATTTAGCAATTAACCAGGGAAAGAACAAAGCCAGCACAGGCATCACTTCCAGTCCATATACCCATTTCAAATTTACACGCATTGTCATTTGATGTGGTAGCTGCTTACTAATTTGAATAAAAAAGTATGTATTTAAAGCATAGGCAAAGATGAAAACAAAAATGATGTCAAAAAGATACTACAAATTAATATTAGTACTTTGTTGCAAGTCGTTGTTGGCAATTGCATCAACACATCTATCATAAGAAGTTATTAAGAGTTATTAAGAGTCCCTCTTGTCTGGACTTGCAATTTCAAAATCCTCCATAAATGTTATGTGGGACTCAAGCCAAGAGAAAAGCTAGGTACCTCACTATTTTGTTTAGAAACCAGTCTTAAGTAAGTTTGCATGTGTTTGAGGTCACTCTCTTGTTGAAACATCAGTCTTCTTCCCAGATTCAACTTCTTGGCTGACAAGATTAAATTCTCCTCTGATATGTTTTGGTACACTGCTCCATTCATGTTTCCTTCGATGACGTGCAATGCCTCAAAACCGTTTACAGAAAAGCACATTGTGATGCTCCCACCTCCGTATTTCCCTGTGGTGACTGTGTCCTTAGGATCATACTCACAATGAATTATGAATCATTGCTAAAGAGTTCTATTTTTGTTTCATCTGAAACACGATGATTGCAGTACAGTTCATTGCTTATTGCTTTGTGTGTAGCTGTTGTTCCTTCTGCTTTCAAGTTGTCATGCAACTGTTTTTGTGTGATCACAGGCTTCTCTTCTTTACCTAAAGGCACACTTTGAAACACTGCATGCAGCACCTGTCTAGGAGGTTTGAAATTTCCACTAACATATTAATAACATATTATTGAACCAACTGACAGAGATGTCTAGGGTCTTTGCTATGACTCTGTAGCTTATTTCCTGGTTTGGATCTGTCCCTTGCATTTATCTGTTTATCGGAAGTTGTTACTGCCAAGTGTGGCACAATCAGGTATACGTTTAGGGAGCTATTACTTTTTTACATGAGTGATACAGGTTTAGAAGAAATCTTTATCTTAAATAAATAGAATGATCATTTAAAATCTGCATTTTGTGTTTACTTATGTTGTCTTTATCTCATATTAAAATTAGTTGGATGGTCTGAAACATTTAAATGTGACAAATTAGCAAAATAGAAAAAGTCGAGTGAGGGGCAAATATTTTTTCACAGCACTGTCTGGTCTGGTCTCGTATGGCTGGAAATAACTGCCCGGTGGCATTGCAACGATGGCCACTGAGTGACTTTCCTATAAGGACACTTCGTGTCAAGTGCCTAAAGAATGCCTTAATTGCATTAAACACAGTTATATCTGCTGTTTGCTGTATTTAGGTTTCAGTGTAAACAAAATGAGAGTGTTTGTGAAATGACTGGAATTTTCCTCCTTAAAATGACCGTTTGGCAAAACACAGCACAGTCAGTGTTGTGGGTACTGTGTCACTGAGCACTGTCTCCACATCTGTGTCACATATAATTGAGCTATCAGTGTCCTAATGTTCCCACCTCCAGGGTCCCAGCCTGAATTAGTACTGGTTAGGAGCATGAAAAGACCCTATTCACTAACCACTTCATGGGTGAAAAAGCAAGAAGTTAAAAACTGGGCAAAAAAACCCCAACAGTCACATGACACAGGTGTCAAATGTCAACAAAAACGTGTACCGAAAAAAGGATCGGCGTGGGTTCACCGCTATCATAAGGCTGGACTTTACTGATTGATCCGAGAGATGTTTAAAATCCCTTTAATCCCAAATTTTGCATGCGCCTACTTGCTATGGCAATGTGGCCCAGTGAAAAGTGATCCACACTTAAAGTCCCTGAAAGCACATCTACTAGAGAACACTGCACCACCACAACAGTGTATATTAGTGTCTGTAAAAGCAATTTAGGAACTGTTTTGTAAAGTGTTACCATTTTGCTTTGTGGACTTCAATAAAGTATTTTTTACATTTCTTTGTGTTTTTGTATATTTTCATTTCAATTTAGCTATTTATTCACATAAAATTGGTGGACTTTCTAGAACACTCTAGCTGGAAAAGTGATCCCTCAGAAATGAAACTGGCTCCCCAGAAATGAGAAAAGATTACAGAATGAATCTACACAAGAAAAAAAATGCTTTATTAAAAAATTTTTCAAAAAAGTTTGAAAGAATCTTTCAAACTATTAGATGCATAGAAAAAGTTAGCTTTCTGACAGTGTGCTGTTCACAGGATGTTTTAGTCAAAAAATGTTATTAGTAAAACCAATGAGTATAATAATTGCAGGTATCACCACCTGTATGCAATATATTGTTTCATGATAAACAGTTTTATGTGCTTGTAGATAAATCAAATGAATTCAAAATCTCCAAGTAAGGTGTGTTACATTTATGCATAATCATCTATTTTATTTCCTGTCCGTATCTTAATTCTTTTAAATAAGATGCCTTTAAATGCCTTATTTGCCAACTATAAATATCCTACTTAAATATGAGTCAAATGCTTCTGTATAATAAAAATTCATTATTTATGCCTCTGACTCTTGCTTTCATATCTCAGAATAGGAAAATGTGGTCTCAAAATTTTCCTTGAGTTTTCAGGTTGCAGTTTTAAATAATTCTCCAAAATGGCTACATTATATTTCCAACACACATTAAAATGAAAGCTGCTGCATTTTGGACTAACTGTAAACAAGCTACTGAGGACTTACAAACACCCATGTACAGGCTGATGTAGTAGTAAGATGATATGAGAGCATGCATAACCTTCTCCATGTCTTAAAATTGACAGAGTCAATTTGTTTATCAAACTTGAGGTCAGGGTCAAATATTACCCCAAGGTTTTTTATATACTCCAACAGGTCCACCAAGATTATTCATTAAAAGATTGGGATGCCTGGGAGAGCGAGAGAGGAACACTTCAGTTTTATCTTCATTTAGTTGGAGAAAACATGCCTTCAAACCAACCCTTAATTTCAAATAGACCTTCATTCATTTGCTTGAGTAAACATGGGTCTTTTGGCCACAAGGGGATATACAGCTGTGTTATCGGCATAACAATGGAGTTGAATATCATACTTTCCAATGATCTTTCCCAATGAAAGCATGTATAATGAAAACAGCAGTGGACCTAAAATGCACCCCTGAGGAACTCTTCCACTGATGGTAGAAGTAGAGCAATGGAAATTATTAACATGTACTATAAAAGTCCTATCACAAAGATAGTTGTGTTGCAGTACACTCCATTCAGAAACAGTCCCTGAGAGCTGCTTCGGCTTCAGGAGACCATTTCCTGAAGGAGTGTGTGGTTACAGGTTGTCTTTGAACACGGGGTTTGTACTGAGGCTGCAGGTACACCAGGTTGTGGTCAGATTTTCCCAGAGGGGGCAGGGGTGTGGCCGTGTATGCATCCTTCACATTGGTGTAAAGGAGATCAATTGTCTTGTTTTTCCTAGTGGGGCAGTCTATATACTGGTAAAAAGCAGTGTGCAGTGTGAGTCCAGTGTAATGTAGTTAAAATCACCAGAGATAGCAATGAAGGCCTCAGCGTGCTGGGTCTGAAGTCTCGTGATGGTTGCGTGTATGACTTCACACGCCGTCTCAGAATCCGCGCGAGGAGGAACACAAACAACAATGGCGTGGGATAGTATCCTGGGCATGTAATAGGGATGGAGACTAACCGCCAGCAGTTCAATATCCTGACAGATTATCTCCTTCACAGTCACATGTCCTGGGTTACACCATCTGATGTTCACAAAAAGCATGAGTCTCCCACCTTTGCTTTTGCCACTCAGTTTAGCGAAAAAGAAAAAGTAAGGAAAAGTGCAAAAACAGTACACAAAAGACAGAGCTACTGGAAAGGCTGCCACTCACAGCGGCACCGGAAGCACTTTCCTGGACTTAACCTAATAGACCTAATTAAAAATTACTGCATCAGAGAGAATTGCTTGCTTTTAAATAGACATAGTCTAGAACACAATTTCTGCATCCAAACATACATAAATTTGCTTTACACTTTTGGAGGCACATAACAACATCATGGGCCACTACAATCATTTGACCAACTCAAGTCATCTAACTCTTGCAATTGTCTGTAATCCAAACCAGCCTTGTTTTGCAGTATTATAATTCTGTGTGACTGCAAAGTAGTGAACATGAACTTAAAGCTAGAACACTATCATTCACAAAGTAATCTCGTGTTCCAATATGCCAAGCACATGCTTGGCCACAATTTACATGTAAGAGAACTTCTAACTAATCAGATGACATAGTTTTTGTTGCCATTTTCAACCAATTTGATCTTCAAGTTAATCAATAAACACTGACAAATAAACTTTACTAAGAGTTCTCTTGTGGCTGTGCTTCAGCATGAACTAAATGTTTCCACAGAGCTACAGAATTGACTCACTAATCAGCAGTTTACATGTAGACCGTATCATAGATATAGTCTCTTTTTGTTTCTACTATAGAGATGTTTCATTTTTTTGGGAATTGCTATTACACACTAAAGTTAGTTGTACTTCTACAAAACCCACACGATGTTTTAGGATGTTCCCCTAAAAATGGTGATGTTTGGTTACACACTGGTAACCAGATGTACCAAACTGCATATGTGCTAATGTTCACTGTAGAATCCTTGTGTAGCAGAGCGCACGTATCTTGAGAAATAGCTCGTCCTCTCCATGCTCTATCAGCAGACACTCATTGGATGAGGAATCCAAACACTTTGTTTTGAAAACAAAAATCTACCATGTAGATCAAATAGTATTTAGAACATGACATTGTGGTTAACTTTGGGGACAGGTGAACTTAAACCATGAGTCCATCTCAACACACAGAATAAGAGATAACTCAATTTCCTCATTTTAACTGCTTCTTATAACATTTTAGTCCTTTATTTCAAGACAAGAAAAAACGTCCAACAAAGGACATTTTAACAACATGAGTTTTGTAATGATTTGTATTGTAACGTTATACGTTGGTATGCCTTAAGAACTACAGATCCCATGAAAATGTCAACCAATTCAGACCACACGTTGTTGTAGTTTTGATGCGCAACATAGCTTTTGTTGGTGTGTTGGAGTTAAATGTTCCTGGTAAGGGGACATTTTTTTTATATTCACTTCCCTAAAAAACATAAAAGGGTAAGTAATTATTGGTACACAGCTCAAGCGCTAGAGAGTGGGTCATGTGAGAAAATGGGATTTCTCATTCATTTTACCAGAGGTGTTTACAAAATCTTTATAATTAACTTGTTCGTGACCCAACCATGAGGTCATCATTTTGTGGAACCTTTAGGTCTTCTCTATCAACTCATACTAGTCGATCGGAAAAATCTTTTGATTTTGGATGGTTTCATTGGCCATTTTGCGGGTGTACAATAAGGAACTACATTTCTTTGTAGCCTGAAGCCGCTAACTGTCTTGCATCATTTCCTTCTTGCAGATGCTACCTGGCAATAAAAAATAAAAAAGAATAAGAATTGCGTGCATATCAGTGCAGAGGTCGAGTTCGAAACACAAGAGATTAGTCTTTTCATTTACCACCGATTTTGACCGTATTCATGAAGAGTATATGGATGCGGATGGTACAATATTTATTTATATATTTGACAATTGGGCCTCTTGTTATTTGGGTTCTAACCTAATTATTGTCAGCCACGTAAAAGGTTTTCTAATTCTACTTATTTCCTTCTGTTTAGAAATGCCAGGAAGCACCAAAAAGGTGTGCCTGGGGTGCAGTGCCCAAATAAGTGTCCAGCACAAAGTCTGTCCAGTTTGCAAGGAGTCACAACCATATAAGGCCAAGCTTCAGGAAAAGAGAAGACTGTTCAACGAAAATAAACCCGGGTGGACCACGTCTATTAAAAAGAATAACAACAGGACTGTTGTCCTTAATAGCAGCCATGTGTTGGTAAGGTCAGGTCAGGCTAAGGGTACTAATAACAACTAAGCTAACAACTAAGTTTTTCTAATTGTTGTTTTGTTTTTCAGTGACATGCTGAGTTTTCTGGCCTTAAAATACTAAGTCTCTTTTGAAGAATGCAGTGTCCTTGGATTTTGTGCAGTATGGACAGTTTTTTGGTTATAAACCAATAGGCAAGCAATATGTTTTTGATATGAGAGTCACCCTTGAAACATGTTGTATACATTACTTAAACATGCTGTTTTACTAAAATGTAATCAATAGCAAGCTATAATGAAATTAATATTTAAAGCAAACTTTTTTAATCTGTGCATAATATGTAATTTCTTATTTTTTATTTCAGCTTGACCAACTTGCTGCTCTTGATTTCTTCCCCATATTACTTTTGGAGAACACTTTTGTGGTGGCAGATGCTATGCTAGGTGTTTTTTTACTTCTAAACAATTACCACAGTGTTGTTAGTTTACATGGTAAAATAAAACATAGTTCCCAGTTTTAAAGGAATCAACAGTATTCCTGAAACAAATCCTACAAATCACATGTATATTAGAACCTTACTAATCTGAAGCTCTGTAGTCTGGAAACACTGGTAACCCAAAGGAATATGAAACCACAAGTACCATGCTAGGAACAGAGTTGCTTACCCCTGTTAGCTTCTTTTATGCTTTCTTACCACTAATCCAAAAATTTATTATTATAAATGAAAGATAATCATGTTTTCTGATCATAATGAAGATGACCATCTCCCATTACAATTAACACATTTAGGGGGAAAGCCAGAGTATGAAACCTAAATGATAAAGATGTTTAAAAGGCCACATATGAAAAACATTTTGTCTACAGGCAGGAGCATGCAACTGGATACCATGGTTCGTCATAGCATTTATATTAATAGACGAGTATAGGGATTTTCTAGCTGTAGTCTGTGTTGTAAACACAGAGTAGAGTGTTGATGGGTGAAGGATTGTGGTAAGGATACATTACATGTATTTATATAGACAGTTTTGTGACATTTACAACTGATGGGAGAAGACATGTTGTCTTGTTGTTCTCACTGTTGTAAATATTATCTGTTCCTGATAGGAGAAGCATACCAGTAGTCTTAGGCCCAGTTCTGTCTACTTTGGACATACCCTCAGTTTCCTGGCCCCAAGCACTTCTCTACTTTGGATAGAACAGGAACTTTAATGTTCATTCTGAGAAAAATGAAGGATAGTCATCTGTTGTCTTAATTAATCAGAATTATAGAATGGATTGGTCTTCCTGTTGAAACAGCATTCTCCATCTTCCCCCTCTACATATGCAACCAATAGAAAAACCCTCACCACTAGACTAGTTGACATAGAATGGTAGAAAATTAGTGCTGTTTTTCAATCCTAACATAACACATCTGTAATGTAGAAATCAATAATATTGTAATTATTTGCCTGTTATCACTCACCAACATTTGCAAGTCCCTTTCTTTGTGGCATCACTAATTAGTCATAGGTTAAATGGCATTGAGAACAATTTGGGGGAAATGTATTTGAATTTTCTTGTGTGTGTTTTTTGTCTTGTCTTATAAGTTCATTTTCAAAGTGAGGAGGAGGCCACTAGGGTCCTGGAAACCAGTGGCCTAGAGAGTTGTCCAGAGACAACTGGGTCGCAGATTGCCACTCCTGAAATCTCTTGCCTGCAAACCGCCAGTCCGGAAACCAATGCCCCACAGACCTTCAGTTTGGTAACCAGTGGTCTACAGACCGCCAGTCTGGAAACCGCTTGCCTGCAAACCGCCGGTCCAAAAACTGATGGTCTGCAAACAGCCAGTGCAGTACAGACCACCAGTCCAGAAATCACTGGCTTGCAAGCAGCCTGTCCAGAAACTGATGGCCCCCAGGAACCGCTGGCCTGCAAGCAGCTAGTTCAGAAGTTGATGGTCCACAGACCACCAGTACGGAATCCAGTGGTCTGCAAACTGCCCTTTCGGAAACCTCTGGTATGCAAATCACCAGTCTGGAAACCAGTCTGCAGTCTGTTGGTTTGGAAACTGCCAGCTCAGAGACCGACGGATCAAGACCTCCCAGCACAGAAACCACTAAACTGCACAACGCTGGCCCAAAAGCTGCGAAGATGAAAACCCCCACCCTGGAAATCATAGGCCCCAAGATCACCAGACCTAAAAAGGAGGCTGAATTGTTTCAGCCGTTCGCTCTCCAGCTCCTTACAGTAAATTCCCAAACTGTCATTACTACTGAGCAAGCTTTTCAGTTGGCAGCTGTGACAGAAGAACACCTAAACAACCTGGAATCAGCCAAAAATGAACTGAATACTATTCACCAAATGTGTAGTCTCATCTTCAGAGTCTGATCAAATTGGACTGAGCCATAAAACTGCCGCAATATCAAGTTTAGCTCAGTTTAGTCAATTTTTGCTAGATCGATATTAATTTTGTTTTGTTCCAGCCAGTCTGTAAAGCATTTTTCAGCCCATTTTGTTTGGCGGATGGTATTCTGCACTTTGATGTATTTTTATTTCGTTAAGAATCAGTGTTAACTTTAACGGGTTTGGATTCATAAACGTTCTTGTGAAAACCAAATGTTTAGGTTATTTGATCTTTAGAAATATCTCTATAAAAAATTTGATAACAGCTTTATTTTTCTATGCAACATTAATGGACATGTATGTCAGTTATGTGGTCTCACATTCTCTGTTCAATGAAATTTATAAAAAAAATACTTTGCATTTGGTTCATTCTAAATCTGAATTTGCCGCTGTTCAATATGCAGTTGCCTTTTTTTAGTTGCCATTTTAGCTGTCCTGCCTGCACACCAGCAATGCTTGCGGTCTCAGTTGTCAGAAACTACAAACATTACCGTTTTAAATATAGCAAGGTATTCAAAAATATACACATTCACACTGTTTACATCAATGAATGGCAAAATAGACAATTTTGTATTGCACATCAAGTAACCTTTCACTGTACGTCATCATAAACTGTTAATTATGTTTTTGTTTTTTTTTTTCCTGAGGAGCAGGCGATCTTTGACGGTGTCTTAATCGCTAATCATGAAGATGTGACTAGATTTGTGGATCACATACACAGCAAAACCAAACAGGTACTTGCAGTTTTGCACTTCTATCTGAATATTTAAAGTAAACAACATTATAATTCATTGTCTGTCAGTACTGCTATTATTGTTATTGTTAAAACCAGACTAAAAAATGTCATTTTTAGTCACATGTGCCCGCAGTCGTGCAAGCACAACTTTCTCCAGTACCTTAGTGAGAAATGGTAGTTTTGAAATTAGACAAAAATGAGTGATGAAAATTGAGTATATCAGAGTTAAGGTTGTGCTTTTTAAGTAAAAGTATGCTTGAAACAAGCAGTAACAGTGCCAGAAGATACGTATTTGTTAGGAGTAACACACAGTGGGGATGATATCACTGGGAGAGGTTGTAGTCTTCATGTGAAAAACCACTGATCTCAAAAATGAAGGAGAGATGGGCTCAAAGAGACTAAAACAGTCAGAAAGAGAGATGGGCTCAAAGATACTAAAACTGTTGGTGAACCCCAAATTTAGAGGGGGTTATTGGCAGAGTGTGTCAGATTGACTTTTTCACAATTTTGTCTGCTGAAAATCCTCACAATTTCTAGAGGACTCTCTGGGCAGGGTAATGAACTGGTGGATTCAGAGCAGAACTGATAGTATTAAACAATACTATGGATTCATTGCAGTGTCTAGATATAATATCAGTAAAATCTCTTTCTCTGGCCTTTTTAGCTGCTTTTTGGAAGGCAGACAGACAGCCCTTAATTCATATCAATTACACTAAATAACAAGTCACAAATATATATAGTACATAATTTATTTTTTTTCTCCATCTTCAGCTATTAATGGTAAAAGTATGATTGTAGATTGTCTTGAACATAAATCTTGGAAGGCCACAGTTTCTGAAATAGAACAGCAGTCCTGAAGCCTGGATTTTATCTGTGCTGCTGACCGTTTGTACAGATAACCATATGTCATACAGTGTCAGAAACCACACAAATAAGTATAGTTGAGATTAGTTAACAACTGAACTTGATCTGAGGCAAGAGGCAAATGCCTATTAGCATTCAATAAACTAAAAGCAAAAGCAAAGGCTAATCCCTTAAACTCCTTTTCATGTCCACATCTTAAGGCTTTTTATACAGTAACTACATGAAAACCAGTTCAAAGTGTTTGAGTTATTAAGTTAGTGATAAATGGAAGTCTGCACTCACTGACAGGTCTGTGAAGTTGAGGAGTCAAAGCCTTTATTTATCAGTTTTGGTGTCTTCAGAATGTGTGTCTTAATGTAAGATCATTTCTGTAATTATTCAAGTGGTCTGAATTCCATGTAAAGAAGTTATTATAGGTATTTGTTTCCTCTCTCCACATTATAGGAAACTTCAGGATTGGAGACCGAGTCAGAGTGAAGGCCTCTGTTAGTATTCCCAAATACAAGTGGGGAAGTGCCTCTCACAGCAGTGTTGGTGTGGTTACAGACAAGAACATTTACAATCATTGATACAGTAATTTATGCAATTTAAAAAAAAATAAAAACTGTTCTTCATTAAGCACTCATATAATTTACACTAAATCTGTATCCTCACCTCTATTTTGTCACGGCTGAACACAAATGCAGACCAGGACCCAGTAGAGATACTTTCATCAGAAGTGTTTTTTATTACTAAACCTAAAGCAACAGAAGAACTAAAGAAACTAAAAGAAAGAACAAAAAGAAACTCTCCCAGAGAGGATGGAACAATTTAAAAAGCAAGGCAGAATTCTCACAGAAGTCTCAGCACACAGGAGGCTTCAAGACAGTGTCCAAGTTCATGAGGGCTAACAAAGCCAGCAGGATGAGACACGTGAACCACATGAGTTAATAAAGCCAGAGGTGGGTTTAACTTTAAAGCCACACCTAGGAAGGTGTAGATGTACGAGAGCAGTAATGCTTTGGCGCTGCCTGCTGTTCAAATGCAGTGTGATATATATTGATCATTTTACTGAATTGGTTCAAATTTAGAGTTAAAAACCCATTTAAGACTTTTAATGACTGAATTGAACTTTAGAATAAAACCTTTTGACTGACCCCATACCTTAATTATGTTAATTTTATTAAAATAAATACATGAGTATTCCATTTTGTCACTACCAATACAATAACAAAGCCTCTAAAACTTTACCAAATGTTTCTGTAGTGGCTGTTTCGGTAGTGACAATTTCAGCATATTTTGAGCATAACTGAAAAACACTTTTCAGTACATGACAAGCACGCACTGCTTTGCACACTTGTACACACATAAAATCATGATATATTTCATTAAACCTCAAAAAACGTATTGCAGAAAATGTTTTGATAGTAACCCTTTTAAAGGTTACACACTGATTTACAGATTTTGGGACACATTTACTTCAAAACTGTGGAATTTAACTGTTTACCATGTGGTCATGAGGGACAGGGATGCAGTCTCGCTTCCTGCTTTAAAATGCCACCTATGGAGTAAAACTCTCCATGTTTGGTAGTGACATGACAACATGACACAGCATTTCTTGACTTTTTTATTTAAAAATTAAACTAATGATACATCTAAATCTTTCAACTTGATGTAAGATACAAGCACCTCCAAATAGAAAGTACCCTATAAATAATGAATTTGTATATATTTAGCTTTTTAAGTATCTCAATTAATGCCTTGGGTTTAACTACATCATAACATAATCCTGGTAAATATTTTAGGTCTGATTTATTATTTGTTTTTTAAATAAGTTTTTTAACCGTGGGACCACTGTTTGAACAAATTTTGTAGAACATAGTAAATAATGTCTTTATTGTCCTTCTGCTGCTATTAATGGTGAAAGAATGATGGTAGATTTTCTTGGGCATAAATCTTGGAAGGCAGCAGTTTCTGAAATGGAACTGGCTCCCAGTGAAGACTCAGGTAAAACTATATATAATGGTGACACCATAATAATGAGTGTACTGGATTATGGTGTTTTTGGAATTTAGTCAGATATTACACAATTGAATGCAGTTGATCAGCTAAGACATGTTTTGTGTCTGACATTTACTTATTTAATTTTGCACTTTAGCCATAAGGCCAAGAGGCACATTCATAGCAAAAAGCTTTTCAACAGGATGGCCAGTTTAGACCCAGTGATTTTATGTTAAACCCCTAGAAAAACAAAGGCAGGTAACATTATAAGAGAATAATATTTGCTACTGCTACAGGGAGGCTGAAAAGCAGCATAATTTTTACTTAAACTGCAAACACTGTGTCAAGAACTTGATTTGCGGCTGGTACGCCCTCTCCTGGAGAATCTTCACAAAACACAGTGAACATAAATGTGCAACACCCCGTTCCTATGTGGTGCATTCCCCTGATGTGGAACAGATAATGAGAAATCGGCATCACCTGCAGCTGATTCCAGCTTTTGCGAGTGCAGATGACAATACAACAGCAAAGGAGGAGTCAAATTGTAATACTGACTCAAAAGCTAATAGTTTATCTAAAACTTTTCAGACTTCTGAAGGACTGAGGGCAACCAGAACAGGTAAAGTGATTAAGCCCATTGAGACCTGTGAACCACGTTCTGGAGTTTAAAAAAGTAGTTCAGAGATTTTTGAATTGAAAAGGGAACAATGCCTGTGAGGATTTTTTTTTATTACTAATAAAAATGAATGCTGTAAATTTGTGATATGTGAGCATTCTGAAATTTTGCTGTTATATTGCTGAAACTGAGATACCTAAGCTTTGTAATGGAAAAGTATTTTTAGAGCTTAAGGTGTTTTTAGAATCTGTTTATTGTTGATTTGTTTGGAGTAAAAGTTCTTTCAACTGCATAAAAGCGCTGGTGTCAAGGACAGTGGTTGTAGTTTTACGCTGCAAGCCAGTCATATTAGACTACAGTTATGTAGTATGTGAACTTCAGGGTTGGAATGTAACAAGTATTAGGAATATGTATTCAGAATACAGTAAGTAAGTATGTGTATTCTGTGCAGGGCAGTATTTAGGATACAGGTACCTTTTATAATTTTAAGATAATATTTTTAAAATACCCATTTTTAAAAGAAACACCATCAGTGCTTGCTTATTAAGGAACTATTAACTATTTTAAATCAGTGCACAGCATGTAAAGTTGTACTCAAGAACTCAAAAAATGGCTTCTTTAC
Organism: Colossoma macropomum; assembly: GCF_904425465.1. NCBI lineage: Eukaryota > Metazoa > Chordata > Actinopteri > Characiformes > Serrasalmidae > Colossoma > Colossoma macropomum. The sequence continues at coordinate 23,703,167 of NW_023494795.1, read as the reverse complement.
ATAGGCTGCAGTTTCTAAAGCCTGAGTAGACTGACAAATCAAAGTGATGAGCCAGTTATTAATCTCAGTGTTACTCAAACTCCTTTGGGGGCTAATTGAACTGAAATGTGTTAGTAGTATGTATGTTCATGAAGGATAAGCTTGACATCAGTGTTGTACTGGACTTGTGACAAGTTACATACAGACCATTAATGGAACATCACATAGCTATCCACATTATAGTAAAATTTGCAAGAATTTGTAATTGGGATATGGTAGGTTGTTTACTTATAGTTTATGAGAAGGTAGTGAGATAATGGGAGCAGCAGTAGAATTATGGGAGCAGCAGTGGACTGAAGCAGGCGATGAAAGCCAAAATCATGTTAAGAGTTTTGTAACTTCATTTTAAATAAGTGAATTTTTCATAAAACCTTAACAGAAGAATTACTTGAAGAAAACTGCCATCCAGTAACAGCAAGGAACAGTCAACTGTCAATTCAATTAAAATTACAACAGCAGAGTTTTTCCCATGTCTTATGAATATGTGTTCTAAATGTATTCTAAATAATTCTGGATATGTTAATTATTTATGTATTGTAATGAAGTGTGTTTATTACTCCATCACTTCTTTTTCACACTTTAATTATTAAACTCCTATTCTCTTTATAAATAGTACCTTTATATAAGTAAAATGAATAGGTTTAAGGACTGAGGTCTGAAGTGGTGATTAAACTGTATTGTATATGTTAATTCTGGTTATCAAAGTATTATTGAATATAAAGTCTACAATGAAAACCAGTGTTGGCAAGATATGGAATATGAATGTTTTTTCTTGGTTGAAGGAAGGTGAGCCCCTATGTAAGGTAGTTAATTTTATTAAAAAAAAAACAAAAAAACATTATAGCTTTCTGCTCTTGACTCTAATATAAAAAATCCCCATTATTATTTGTAATGCAGAAAGTGCACTAAATGTAAGCATGATTGAGGCATACCAGTCATGACTCTCCATTTCTGCATGTTTAAACTTTCCCAAAGACCACATAATGAGCCAAAGTATTGCTGAAACAATGTCATATGGATGGCACAAGGCAGACATTGATCTTTAAGGCTGAAATGAGAGATGTTAAGTATGTTGACGAAACACTGCATTCCAGCATAAGAACCTCATTTCAACTTTGAAACATGGTGGTGGCAGTATCGTGGCCTGGCACTGTTTTGCTGCTAATGGACAAAGGCAGCTTGCTATCATTTATTGTTACTTGGAATTCTGGATTGTACAAGAAAGTTTACAGGAGAATGTTGGGGCATCCATCCCTAAACTGAACCTCACAAAAGCTTGGTCATGCAGAAAGACAACAACTCTCAAATCACCAGCAAGTCTACAAAGAATGGTTAAAGCAGAAGAAGTGTTGCTTTTTGGAAGGGCTTAGTCAAAGTCCAGACTTTAATCCAGTAACAGTGTTGAGGCAGATCCTAAGGTGTGGGGTACATGCAAGAAATCCCACCAATATAACAGAGTTGAAGCAGTTCTGTAAGGAGGAGTGGACCAAGATTCCTCCAAATCAATGTGCAGGGCTGATCAACAGTTATAGGAACTGTCACATTTACAAAATTCACATGAATAACGGGATCACACACTTTCAAGCACTGTATATTCCTCTGACGGTATGTAGTTGCACAGGAGAAAATTACATCACTTGCGCCCAGAAAGACAAATAAAATCTTAGAAGCCAGTACATTAAAAGAATCTTAGCGTTATTAATATTTGTATATAACTGACATACCTACATAGTTTTGTAAATGAAAAACTGTGTGTATTTGTAATAGCTGAGTGCAATCATTGTTTAAAAATATTTTTTTTTATTAAAATAAATCAATCAATAGAAAAATTCTCAAAGCAGTAATTCATTTTGTCGATCCCCACCAAATTAGGTGCACTTCAATCAATCAATCAATTAATCAATCAATCAATCAATCAATCAACCAACCTTTATTTAACTTCAGAGAACATTGAGGGTGACCCTCATTTGCAATGTTGCTGAGTTGATACAGTAAAAAGGGATTGATAATTTGTAAGAACATGTCAAATAATAAAAGTTAATCTAACGATAAAATTACTCAAATCAGGTAAGTATAAAATGAAACATTAATAATAAAAAATACATAAAAAAACACGATAATATAAAACATATACATATAAAATGTAACTAAGGTTAATAAAATCAAAAGAAGATAAATAAAACAAAAGGAAGATAAGATCAAAAAAGGAAACTAAAGTTAATTGAAATGACTGAAATAATAATCACAATTAAAACAAGAATAAGAATATATATAATGATAAATAAACAAATGAATAAATGGAAATGGAGCTGATCTCTTTTACTGCTTCAAACATCAACTTTACACTCAGTTTAGTAAGTAAATATGACAGGTCAGTGTCATGAGTATTATGGGATTCTTTCAACAACACTTTGAACAGTAAGTTCTGGAAGCAACAACTTGGCCTGTTTAGAAAAGATAGAAAATAGAAAAGGGTTCATTTCCTCAATAACAGAGATAAAATATAAAGAAAAGCTTCATTTAAATCCTCTGATCTGTCATTTTCTGATGTCTATGTCAGAAAATGGCTAGAACCTGGAATTTCCCTGGCCAAGACTGAATCAGTCAGATTACGGGAAGAAAAGTGTGTATCTTTTTGCAACACGTGCAATGCAAATGTGGATTTCCCCCTGAATTTTGGATCACATGGAACATCAAATGTTATCCAAACCTGATTGGATATGACTCTGCTAATATGACAAAGCTGTGTTTCTGGTGATATTAGCATTATCACAGCTCTGGAAATTGTTTAAACAAAGGCTGCTTATAGAGCAAACTAGAAGGTTCCTGTGTTAACTCTTATAACCCTATGATAATATGGTGTAATTGTTTTGGTAATTTGGTATTTTTAGGAGTGCTAAGCTTCCGCTGGCTCCCCCTTAATTCAAATGCTGTAAAAAGGTCTTGCATGATATTGATTTACTTTTCCAACCAAAAAAAATCTTTAACTTGACAACACCATAATAACACGCACTAGTTTGGATGAAAAAAAAAATGCATGTGTAGTGATTAAACCAGGAGACAAAAGTAAAGCAGTCATAGGTTAGGGAGAAAACAAGTTAAAGCCTCTGGCTTTACACCAATTTAACAATCATTGACATTTTTCTTCTCTAATTACAAATCTACTCTAGCATATGAACAGGTATCTGGATGATGTTCTTGAAGGTAAATGAGGGAAAAGATTGTTGGAAAATACTGTAGTTTGACCTTTTATGTTGTACAGTGTTTCATGATCTGACTCAAGATCTTTGTCCCATAAATTTCATGTTTGAACTGAACTGTTTGACTTTGTAACTTGAATATTGTATGAATTTTTGTATTTATTAATTTATTACAAATTTTTAATTTATTTTATGAGTGTCCTAATTTTTTTTGTGTGTGTTGCAGACATCAAAGACAAACATGGGAATCGAGAATGCAGGTGATTTAGCTTCAGTCTTCACTACATCTCTACTGGGTAGAAACACTGGAGTGAGAGCAGGCAGGACTGCAGAGAAAGAGGAGTTCTAAAAACAGTCAAAAGCAATACGTGAGGAACGAGAGGCCGAGAGGAACAAGAGGAAGCGAGACCAATCAAAAGGAATGAACTCTGTTCCAAAAACACAGTTCTGTTTAAACTATTACTACTACTCAAACATGGATACCTGCAGAAAACTGCTGTTTGCATAACACACCACTGAGCAAAAACAAACAATACGACGTGCCAATTTGTGGCAGACTGTGACATCAGTACTTGGCCTTCAGTTCAGGCCATAGATATCTACAATAATGCTAATTTCTGCTAGCATGTTAGTATTAGCGCAAAGCTAAAGGAAGTCACACAAAATTTTTTTGATTTGTTTTTTTTAGATTCAACGTGGACATTTGAAACATGTAAAAGGCATTCCATGTTTTATTTGAAGAATTGTAATGGTTCATATTAACATATCGCTGTTTTCAGAACAAAACCCCATATCTCTAAAATCATAACTTTACAGGAGAAGGAAAAAACATACTTTACTTTTAATGTAAGTCAATGGAAACAGACTTTTTTACGTCATTTTAAGTTATTTTGGGCCATTTCTCTTGGTCCATTCTTCATTAAAATTACACACAAGGTAAAGGGTAACAGGCATTTCCAAAAACTGAAAAAATTATGTCAAAAACTGAAAAACAACAAAATTGGAGATACAACATTCTTCCGACAAAATATTTTAACTTGTAGCAGTTTCACAGTGACTTATATAGAACCCTGCCATAGAGCTGCTGTTGTTTTCCCTTTGAAATGCACTGGTCAGGCTAGTGCTTGCACTTCCAGAAGGCCTAATTTGACCTTTTTACTCACAAAAATGGTTCCAATCTATTGTAAGTTCAAATGTGATTGTTCATTGTGCATGCTGCCATTCAATTAGGTTGAATCAAACATTATTGCTTTCTTAATTAAAGTTGAGCCATAGCAATGCAAAAGTGTGTAGTACTTTAGTACTGTAGTAAAACGTCTGTATAGTACCACAATTATAACATTACTCCAGTTCTTTAAAATTGTTCGTATTTAAGATCCAATTTCGGAATTATATGGTGCTTAGCCATGCTGGTATCAACATTAGCATATCCAGGGACCTGAAGTGGGAGAGGAACATGCTGTTCATAGCCAGGAGAGCACAGCAGAGAATATTCTTCGTAAGACAGCTAAAGACATTTAACCTGCCACAGATGATCCAGTTCTAAACAGCAATTATAGAACCAATCTTCACATTATCCATTACAATCTGGTTTGGTTCCTCCCCCTCACAAGAACAAGCCAAACTCCAGTGCATAATCAAGACTGTGAAGAGGATCATTGGATGTAGTTTGCCCACACTTCAGGACATCTACAACAGCAGGGTGACAAAGCATGACTCCTCTTATCCTGGACATCACCTCTTCTAGCCACTTCTCTTTTGTAGAAGATTCAGGGCCATGAAAACCAGCACAACCAGACATGCTAACAGCTTTTTCCCCAGAGCCATAATGCTCATTAGCCGCAGTGGACACTTCACACTTTGAACTTAAACTAAACCATCCAATCTCCTTACTGTATTACAAGAACTCCTCTGTAACAAAATGCTATTTGCACAACTGTACAGATGTTAAATTCCCACAAATATTCATATCATTCATATTCTGCATATGATGGTTAAAGTATTTCACCAGACCTTCATATGTATAGATATTATTATCTGCATATGTACAGATATTTACTCTTCTCTTTAGCTCCTCCATGGCTTTTCATTATTCATTATACTTTATTCTATTTATTGTATTTTCGATTTAATGTTTCCTTAGCTAAATACGTGTTAACAGTCTGTTTGCTTGTCTGGTCTGTTTATTATGTCAGCAAGACAAATTCCTTGTCTATGTAACACACTGGGCGAAATAAAGTAATTCTGATTCAGATTTTGTTTCAGCAGAAAAAAAAAAAACATATCTGTTGGCCCGTAATGTGGATGTTGGGAAGGTCACAGATCTCTCCTGTTTGCCAGAACGCTGACTGTCACAATGAAGGCCAGAAAAAGAAATAAAGTAGGGTGCATCTCACTTCCCTAAAGCACAACCACAAAGACTTATTAACTGACCTTAAAGTACCAATGTATTTTTAGATAAAACATTCTGATACTTTGGGGTACAACAGCTGCACCGCACACTGTTAGAAATAAAGGTTCTGTGCAGGTACATTTTTCATTCATCAAGGTACAAACAATGCAAATGTCCCCTTAAAGGTACAACAGTGGGTTTAAGGTCCAGTTGTGTACCTTTAATAAGGTTGTCCCAGGGAAAAGTACATATATAATTTCAATGGATTATGGTATAATTATGTTTCTTGACCAAAGGTACTGAGATGTACCTTTGAGGGTACCACCCCAGTGACAAGTGGGGCACTTTTGACAGTTTACTACCTCTTTTTCTGAGTGTTGGGATACTGGCCAGGTGACTTGTGCAATTCTAGAAATTTTTTTTTTCAGAGATGTCATCACTCACACGCTTCCAGTTCTTGCTCCTTAATGCCTTTCTGTTCTTTGTAAGGTCAATGCCCTGAAACCACATATTTTGCAAGATCAACAAATAAAACGAATAAAAGTGGATGTAAGCAATAGTAACACACAGTCACACTGAGAGCTTTATTTCACTCAGCTACATTCAAGACAGCAAGACTTACCGGACCAAAGTCATCATGGAACGTGAGAGGCCAGGTGCAGTATATTCACACACACACAACCTCTTTCTTTTTCTCATTCTTCTGTATTTCCACAGCATTATGTCACTGTAGCTGCACTCCTAAAATTAGTATTAATTAATAACACACTTTCTTGTTTGTTCTTCTTTGCTATAATTTGTATATAATTTGTATATAATTTGAGTTTAAAAAAAAATTAGCATTAATGATGTAATCAGAAACATTTACCCCCACATACGCCTCTGACATTATTATTTCTTATTATTAGACATTTTTAGCTTAATTCTTTATTGATTCTCAATAACACAATTTTCCTCATTTTGACCACCACGAAGATGAGATGTATTATATTAGCTTCATGCTAACTGTAGTGTATATTTACTGTTCCACCATCCTTAATACTATCAGACACAATAAACTGAAGCCTGTAAGAAATATTTGAGCAATTTCACTTTTATGAGGAAATTTTACTATGAATTATCGATGTACACAAATATGCAAATAGCTCCCCTATGTAAAGAATCTTCAGATTGCTAAGAATGAGGGAGAGTTAGTTAGTGAGTTAGAAGCCCAGCCCATGAGCTGCTTCACATGCTTGTTTGAAATTAACGCAAACGCCAGGATGAATTTAGGTCAGGATAGACTTCGTTGTTTTATCACATAAACATATGAGGGCCTTGCCCAAAGATCCAACTTTGTTCTGTGAAAATCTATTTAATAACCTCTGTGCTATGGGAAACTGAATAATTCATAACTTCTCAATAGCCAGCCCTATGATGCATCATACAGACCCATCATACAGTAAAGTACTGTATCAATATCTGCAGCACACACCTACATATGTTTAGAATGCATTATAAATTCTGTGGTGTTGGCCTTATTACTTCTTCCAATTGATCAAGCATCTGAAAAACTGATACATTTGAAAATTCTTACATTTATGAATTTCTTTATAGTTTCAGTAATCACAACTGCATGGGGCAGATGCTACAAAGTGACCGGAGTGTGTCTGGGCCTGATGTGTGTTCTCCTGCTGCCTGCCATCACAGCGATGCATGTCACGTTGGAGAAAGATCAGCCACAGACCAGTGACAACAGCAAGATGACTGAGAAAGACCAGTTAGAGCAGTTAAAGACCAGTTATGAGAAACTGAAGATAGAGAGAGACCAGTTACAAGCCAGTTACAATGAACTAATCATAAAAAGAGACCAGTTACAGACCAGTTACAATGACCTTGTGACAGAGAGAGATCAGTTACAGGACAAAGTGAAGGAAATAACTGAAGAGAAGGACAAACTGGAAGTCCATTTCATCCTCACAAGAATCCTGTTGAACCAGCTAAAGAAGGAGAAAGAAGAACTTCAAAAGAGCCCCACTGATCCTGGTGAGTAAATACCAGTTTTTAAAGAGACAAATGGCTCTCCAAAAATCATAATGGAAGAAAAAATTGTAAATAAACTACATTTCAGAATATGATTTTTTCATTAATGTAGAACAATATTTATAACTCCTAATCCTGGACTAGCAATGCCCTGAAATATATATATATATATATATATATATATATATATATATATATATATATATATATATATATATATATATATATATCTCCTCACCTCCTCACCTCAACACCTCGATTCCTCACAATGACAAGAGTAAAAATGATAATTTAAGTTATATTTTGACAGAACTCCTTAGACAGCAAATTAACTCTCACGATTATTAGAAATACTGTGATATTTGTTTCTTTACTGAAATCTGTATTTCCTCTGTCCATGTTATAGGACATTTCAAGGTTGGAGACCGGGTCAGGGTGAAAGCCTCTGTTACTACTCCACAATACAAGTGGGGAAGTGCATCTCACAAGAGTGTTGGTGTGGTTACAGGCAAGAACATTTACTTTCATTTGCACAGTCATGTATGCAACTGTTAACTATCAATTGTGACTTGCAGTCCTATTGAATATTCATATATCCATCACACTAAATCTGTCTTGCTCTGTAGCGGTTGATGACGAAAGTATGATGGTGGATTTTCCTGAGCATAAATCTTGGAAGGCTGCAGTTTCTGAAATGGAACTGGCTCCCAGTACTGATTCAGGTAAGACTGACTATTATGGTGACACCCGGTGGTGGAACTCTATTTTTGTTACTCCCTTAAATTGTTTCACAGACTAAATGTGGGTTTCTGCTGCATCCTCACCTTGAAATACATCAGGGGTCTACTGACCTTTTTTACTCCAAGGATTGAGGGAAAATGGTCAGATTAAATTAGTTTAAAATTAGCTCCTGTAATCATATGAAATGTTGTGATATTTTTTTCCTTACAATGAAAACAATATTGCTTCTCTGGTACAGGATGCATCAGGGTTGGAGACCGGGTCAGAGTGAAAGCTTCTGTAAGTTCTCCAAAACATGGATGGGGAGATGTCTCTCACAAGAGTGTTGGTGTGGTTACAGGCAAGAACATTTACAGTCAATTAAACTGTAAAAAATACATTTTTATATTAAGTAATCATATGTTAATTAAAACTAAACTTGTAACAACTGTACATGGTTGAACAGTGACATTTTTCCCCACTACCTCTGCAGCTCTGGAAGGTGAAAGTTTGACTGTAGAATTTCCTGAGCAAAAATCTTGGAAAGGTTTAGTTTCTGAAATGGAACTGACTTCCAGTGCTGACTCAGGTAAGTTTGAATATTACAGTGACACTACAAGAAAGCATGCACTGGTTATGGCAATGGTTCACAAACCAGCCCTTGGTGCCAATCAAGACAGTGCACATTTTTTGCTTTAGCCTTTACTACACTTTGAAATTTAGCTGCTTTCAGGTGCAACCATTGCTATTTGAGCATTTCATTGCAATTGAGCACACAGCTTGTATATTCTCCATGGAAAAGCACTGTCATTAGAATGGCTCACCATGCCCAGTGCCAAAAACATGTATACTTGTTGTCATCCTTAACATTAAAGTCACTGTAACAACTCCTAACGACTTCATACAGGCTGGGCGATAAACCATCACGATCATGATTTATTAAAACGTTCTGCTAAAATATTAGAAGTGAAGGTTAAATCAGAGAACTTATAGGGAGGAGATTTAACACTCTGTAATGTCTTCTGAGTTTCTCAAACACTAGAGGGCGCTCCTGAGTGAGTCCAAAATCAATGGGTTAAGGTGGAGCAGTTGAGCAAAATCATAGTTAATAAATGATTAAACATTTCAAGATAAAAAGAATACATTCATTTCCTAAACACAGAACAGCATAAAACATTTAGGAGTTTAAAACAGCACCTTATGTACATCAATGACATCAGTGAGACTGAACAACCAATGAGCTGCTCCGCTCACCAACCAATCAGCACTCAGTAACAGTAATGCTAGCACAAAATCCATTTGTTTTATTTTTATATTTTATTATATATAAGTTTTATTTGCTTTTTTAGTGAAATACATTCTTCTACTTTCTAAAATTTGAAGGAAGGTTCAGGGCAATTTATTAGAAACTATTTTAACTCTTCCGTTTTAGCCTTTTAGCTCCTTTCACCCCCATTCACTGAAGACTTGCTTGCGGGTGCACTCTGGCGTTTTGCGGTCATGTTTTTATTTAATGGGGGAAATAGAAAGAGGCCAGGCTCCTCATAAACCATCTCTGGTTACATGCTGCAAGAAGTGGGCATGTGTTAGTGTAACCTACCAACAAATTCTGACACAGCATGTCATTCTGTTCACATGCGACACTGTACCATTTTCAATAACAATAGGTATGAATGGACACAGACTGGGAAATGGCTGCTGAGAATATGCAAGAATATGTTATCTCAGCAGATTAATGGTGTTTCCTTAATGAAATCAATATTTTCTCTAACCATGTTCTAGGATACTTCAGGGTTGGAGACCGGGTCAGGGTGAAAGCCTCTGTAAGTTCTCCAAAATATGAGTGGGGAGATGCCTCTCACAAGAGTGTTGGTGTAGTTACAGGCAAGAACATTTACAGACATTTATACAGTCATTTACACTGAGACTTATGCAACTGGAAAAATGTAACTGTTACTCACAGTTCTTCATAAAGTAATCACATCAGTTGCATGTGTAACAAATCTAAATGGTAAACAGTGCCCTTTTCTCTGCCTCTTCAGCTATTGATGGTGAAAAAATGACTGTGGATTTTCCTGAGCATAAATCTTGGAAGGCTGCAGTTTCTGAAATGGAACTGGCTCCCAGTGCTGACTCAGGTAAGACTGACTTTTATCATGACATCATAAAATTGAATGAACTGCTTGTAGGATTATTGGGCTTCAGAAATCAAATTTACACTGTAATGCCCTTACCGTGAATGCATAGTGAATCAGCCAAGATGTGTTTGGTGTGTGAAGTTTACTAGTTTTGCACTTGAGCCACATGGCTAGCATGTAATGAAAGCTTATTTTCACCTGGAGTTGAGAAGGTGACTTGAAAAATGTATTCTGGTACAGATTACTGTTTGTTAAAAATGTCATTTGTAACACAATCCAAAAGAAAACAATTACCTTTGCTTTCAGATTACTTGTGTGACACTCCAGAACTGATCAGTTGCTCACAGATGGAATTAGAAAAAGAGGCTTTACTGATTGAAACACCATCCACACTCATAGTCAAAATACAGGCAGTGGTCAGATCCAAAACAATCCAAAAAGACAAACATAACCCAAAGGCAGACAAAATCCAACAGGGCAAAGACAAAAGGCAGGGTAGAAAATCCAGAAAAACAAGTAGCAAATACAAGAAAAACCACTCAGCAGCTCACAAGAAAGTAATACCTCACAAAGACCTAACTAAAGCCCAGGCTTTAAATACTAACTATCATAGGTCACATAAACAAGGAAGACAGGTGAAACATATCAATACTCTGGTCAAGCAGAACGCTGATAGGTTGTGGAGCTAGAGTCAGCAGTCACGTGATCCCCAAGGGAGTTCTGGGAGTTGGAGTTTTCAGGTAGATCGGATCCAGATGGATGTGTTGACAACTTGTCTATTGACTTGTAATTTAATTAAATACCAGAGAAAATCAGTTTTAGCAGGATGACCTCCTAACACAAGATAAACAGAAATACATTCAGAAATATATTCTGTGCTTAATGTGTGAATGTGTACATCAATTTAGACCTTTCAGTCAATACGAGTCTGACAGATATGGCTGTGTACTATTGTTCTCAGTCTGGTTCCTTTTCTGTGCCATGTGGAATGTTCTTAATCTCAGTTAGATTTTTAATGTTACTTACATCATTCCAACTATAATACAGACCTACATCATCCCCAACAGTAACAGCAGGAAAAGTCTACTGTTTCTTTCTATGACTCATTTAAAAGCATGAGTACATTCAAAACACCATACAAAATTCATTTCTGTACTTAGGAAATCTGTTAAAGGAAACCGCTTTAGCAAGATTTTTGCATAAAGCACAATATTATTCTACCAAACCAAAAAACACTGGAGTTCTCCTTTAGTAACAATCAACAATCTTCAATTTTACATCCACATGATGTATCTGGGCTTGCCCAGTCCATTTTCCTAAACAGGCTACAGTGGCTTTTCCAAATTCAAATTGAGTAATAGCTGCAGGTATAATTAAAATGTGGTGTATTACAGGATACTTCAGGATTGGAGACCGGGTCAGGGTGAAAGCCTCTGTTAGTTCTCCAAAATATGAGTGGGGAAGTGCTTCTCACAAGAGTGTTGGTGTGGTAACAGGCAAGAACATTTACAGACATTTGCACAGTGATTTATGCAGTGATTTACACAACTGGAAAAAGTTAACTGTTATTCACAGTTCTTCATAAAGTAATCACATCAGTTGCATGTGTAACAAATCTAAATGGTAAACAGTGCCCTTTTCTCTGCCTCTTCAGCTATTAATGGTGAAAAAATGACTGTGGATTTTCCTGAGCATAAATCTTGGAAGGCTGCAGTTTCTGATATGGAACTGGCTCCCAGTGCTGACTCAGGTAAGACTGACTATTAATGAACAAGTAATGAACGCTTATAGTCACCTGCTGCAAACTACGTTCCTAATTCATTACGCACTTGTCTCAAATTACATCACATTGGTAGCTAATTTCAAATGCACTTGTTTATCTGGTGTCTGATGCTCTATGACAGTCTATAACTATATGCGTGTCCGGTGTTGGGAGGGTTTCTTAAAAATTGATTGATTACGAGTTTGTAACCTAAATAAAAGAATTAGTAATGTATTCTGCTTCCTTTACTTTAAGATTACTTCTCTTTTTAAAGTCATCTAATTAATACAAGACAATTTCAGCAGGACGAGACATTCCAGGTGTGACACTTAAAAACAGGGCTGAAGCATCCTTTTGTTTTTATGCAGCAAAAATCCATAAAATTTTACCAATAAATATCCATCAGACTGCCTCTTTCACTGACTTGACTCTTCTAACCATGTTATAGGATACTTCAGGGTTGGAGACCGGGTCAGGGTGAATGCCTCTGTAAGTTCTCCAAAATATGGATGGGGAGATGTATCTCACACAAGTGTTGGTGTGGTTACAGGTAAGAACATTTAAAGTCATTTATACAGTCATTTATATAGCTGTAAACAAGGAACTGTGACAGATTATCATGAATTATCATGTCAACTAAATACATAATATGTGCACATGGTCATTTTTTCTCTGCACCTGCAGCCGTTGATGGTGAAAAAATGACTGTGGATTTTCCTGAGCATAAATCTTGGACAGCCGCAGCTTCTGAAATGGAACTGGTTCCCAAAGCTGGTAAGCTTGATAGAGTTTTCACAGAAGATTACAAGGTCTTCTCATAAAATGTCTCAAAAATATCTTATTATTTATACAAGAGGTGTTAGTTGAAGATGATGCCTGAAGATTCACTGGGTAAATCAAACTAATTCAGATATCTAAATCCTTTATATATATATATATATATATATATACATATATATATATATATATATATATATATATATATATATATATATATATATATATATATGCTATATTTGTGCTTTGTGAGCATTGCTGTAAAGTGGAAATTTTATTTTCCCATTTGTTGAATTTTAGTAAAGTATTAAAAGTACTGAAACTGATTTTAAATATTGTGCAGCAACCCTGCTTTGACTAATAGGGTGACATCATGATAATCAATGGGGTCAGATATCAATCTGATGATGATTTTCACAATTGTCCTCTTAACCTGAATGTGGTTGATCAGCCAAAGCATGTTTGCTGTCTGAAGTTTACTTATGTTTGCACTTTACCTGTAAGGCGCACAAGCAGTGGTACTGTTAGCATCAGGCAGACTGTATGCCTAAATTATTGCATACTTGCAAACCACATCACATTGGTATATGCTGTATATAACTATAGACTGTATGAAGTATTCAGACAATTGTTTTTTGTTATTTAATTTACCTCTAGTGCATATATCCACATTACACATAATGTCTCTTGACTTTGTACATATATACAAACAAAAATATGTATTCATAAACATTTGGTATGGAAAAAAGGCACTATTCAGGCACTATTTTAAAATATACATATATGTAAAGGTATGTGGTTTGAACAGGTGGCTATTACATTCCAATACTTGTTAGCTACATTAGCCTTGAAACTCCAGTACTAAACCAAAAAAAGCTAACTTTGGACAACAAACATGTCTTGGCTGATCAACTACATTTAGGGAAAATGTCTATTTGACATTTATCTATTTGAAATACACACAATAACAAATGAACTCATTATTTTCTGAAAAATATTAAGCAAGTTAATATATGAACTGTTGTTTTTATTTGAAAAATGTTATTATTTGTCTCTTTAATTAAATCAACACTTCTTCTGACCATGTTATAGAGACATTCAGAGTCGGAGACCGGGTCAGGGTGAAAGCCTCGGTTAGTACTCCAAAATACAAGTGGGGAAGTGTCTCTCACAAGAGTGTTGGCGTGGTTACAGGCAAGAACATTTACAGTCACTTATACAGTAAATGACTCAAATTAGGTTACCATATCCAGTCATCCACATAATTATTGGCACCCTTGGTAAAGATGAGTAAAAAAAAAGATCATGAAAAAATCTGAAAAAAATTGTGGTTAATTAGCTCAGTCTCACCCTGAAAATACAAAACACACGTCACAATTATTGGCACCCCAAGCAATTCTTATGAATTCTTACTTAAATTGCACTTTTTTAAGAGTCCACCTAACAGCAGCAGCACTTTGCAGGCACTAGGGGGTTCTCAAGCACGCCCAGAAAATCGCTCAGTACCCCCATTAGCACCCCCTGAAACATATGGATTGACTCTTAAGGGGTGATCAATGACTTCCGGTTTTAGTGTAGTATAAATATGAGGTGCCACAGAGGCCCCGTTTACACTTGGTATTAACATGTGTCCTGGATGAACCAATCATAAGTGGACAGTGCTAAGTACAGATGTGAATGGCGTATAATGTGTCCTGGAGACACAATGTGATCTGATTACTCAAGCCACCTTTAGAGGTGGTCAGGGATGCATATGACTACATAACAAATACAGTGTGAACACTAAAGAGTCTTGATGTGTGACAGAGACAAAAGCAACTACTGTAGCTTCCTTTTTCGCCTCCTCTACCCTATGTTTACAAGTTGCATTAGCTGTTCATGTGGTCTAAAAATTTTTAAATGCCCTTTCATTACACAAACACGGACTTGTGGTACATTTTTGTCTGACAACAAATGTGTCTGTGGATGCATTCCAGACACACGAAATGCCAGGTGTGAAGGGCTGCACCTCTAGCTGTCCATTTATGATCAGATTACTCGAGACGGATGTTAATACAAAGTGTGAACAGGACCATAGTCAGTCATCCACAGGGAGAAGCTTAGAGGATCCACAAATTAAATAAGATAAAAGATTGTTGACCTTCATAAACCTAGAAATGGCTACAAAAAAGCTACATGTCTGAAATGCCTATATGCTTGATTAGGGCAATGAGTCAAGAGTGGTCTCAGACTCCTTGCTTTGTGTTAATCAATATCATCACGTATTATAGGAGACAACTCAATACTCTCAGTAAAGGGAGGTGGCACAAAGTACTAAATGCATAGTCGCTATTAATTATGATGCATGATTTTGTTAAAAGTATGTATTTTTGATAAGGGTTTTTGTTTTCTCTAAATTAAAGGTTAGGTTTTTTCTCATATTTTTATTGTTAATGTAACGGAACAATAGGCTCCAGCACCCCCGTGACTCAGAAGGATAAGCAGTTTAGAAGATGTGTGTGTGTGTGTGTAACGGGACAGACTTAGTCAGATGCTCGTGGTTAAAAGGTGAAAAAGAGGCTTTACTTGTTTGACCACAATCAAAGTAAGGCAAAGTTCAGATCCAGAATGAGCTAACTGGAAATAATCACACAATCAAATGCACAGATGAAATACATCAATAGTCAGGTGAAGCTGATAGGCGGAACTGGGTGGCCTAGACATCACATGATCACCCAGGGGGTTCTGAGAATTGGAGTCCTGAAAGTCATGGGTGGAGAATAAGTGACAGTAAGATTGAGCTAATTAACCATAAAGACCTTTTTTCCTCATCTTAACCAAGGGTGCCAAAGATTATGGATCTGACTCTACATGGTTACTCAAAACAAATTATATTTTACAACTGTAGTTTTGGAGCTGAATAAATGGTGCTAAGTCTGTATCAACTGTACATGGTAAATTGTTTTTTTTCTCTTTCTGTAGAGGTTGATGGTGAAAGTTTGACTGTTGATTTTCCTGAGCATAAATCTTGGAATGGTATAGTATCTGAAATGGAGCTGGCTCCCAGTGCTGACTCAGGTAAGACTGACTGTTATGCTGACTCTATGATATTAAATAGACTGGTTCAGTTAGACTGTATAAATAGTATAAATTGCAATAGTATTTAATATGTTGAAACACTGGTACTGAAAAGTTATGTTTTTATGTCTTGCTTAACTGTTAACCTATTGGCATGAATATAGAAATGAATATAGAATTCTAAGATTATTAGACAGCTTTTGTTTTCTAGCCTTCTGGAAGTCTATATTCACCATAGATCTTTAGATCATTTGAAGTCTGAGTAATAGTGCACTGTAGTTTTCACCATCATGAATAAGATTTTTGTTGAATCGAGAACTCTGTAGATTTAAGCTTGGAGACAGTCTGAATGAATATGGAGTATATTATAATGATTATAATTTTTCTTTTTCCGCCAGAATTCTGTAAATTCAAGCCTGGAGATAAAGTACGAGTGAAAGCCTCAGTAGAAACTCCAAAATATGAATGGGGATCCGCCAGTCATAAGAGTGTGGGCACGATCAAAGGCAAGTTTTATTTTATTCCATATAAATATATAACTGTTTGAAATAAAGTGTATTTCTTCAGAATGCTAAACTCTTTCTATCATAGTATGCTTTTAGGTTGTACATGTAAACCACATCTATGTTACATCCTAGCACTGTAGTGTACAATATAAATAAGCAAGTTTTTACCACAGATATTGAGCATAAAATCAGTAGTTATCATTCTGACCATACTAGCCAAAGTTACCTGTATGTCTAAACCTAAGAGGAAGGAAACTGGAAAGCACTGACATGCAGAAACTCATCACTACCCACAATGTTCATACACAAAAATAAAATAGGCCCAGGCAAGTTATGAATTTATATGATCAAGTCTTGTCATAACATAGGAACAACAGCGCTCATAAAGCTTTACTCATGTATCATAATAAAACACAACATAGTTTTTAAAACTGGGATAAATGTGTCTTGCGGAAAATGTTGGACTTTTTCATTAATACATTTTTCTTTTAATTTCTAATTAGTTCTGAAAATGGTGGTGGACTTCCCTGAGCATTCTGGTTGGACTGCAGATCCCTCAGAAATGGAACTGGCTCCATAACAAGCAAATAAAGAAGACCAGATTACAGAGTGAATCTCCACAACAAAAAATATTACCTAATTCAAAATTATTTGCAAGTGAATCAATCAAACTGTGCATGAACTGTAATCTGAATGCTGTCAGTAAAATCATTATATCCTTAATAATATCATTATCTGATTTTGTGCCTCACGAATGCTTGAACATTAATCAATCGTATTTGAGTAAGATTTGTCTGTTTTACCATCTCACTTATAATCAATGGGACAGTCCTGATTCTTTACAATAAAACATTTTACATGCCTCTTTTGCCAAAAATAATTATTCTTCCTAACTATGAGCCTCAACACATGTTGACTTAAATGTTTGCATTAAAAAATGTTGGTATTTATGTATCTGGCTCTTGCTTTCACATTGCTATATTGATATATTGGCAAGTGAATTCATCTTAAATCTAGTCAAGATATCTAAAAATTGCTCATTTTGAGATTGTTGTATGCTTATAAGATCATTTAACTTATTACATATTTCTTTATTTTGTTTGTTTTAAGTGATTTGAAGCGATTTAGTCAATTACTTCACTATATTAGCAGATAATTTTGCTTTTTTGAAGCATGTTTCTTACAACAAGCAAAAGGAGCCTTTACAGTGAAATCATTTGACTTACTAAAATCAACTTACTGAAACAAGTTAAACTTATTAAAACAAGTAAGAAATGTCTGTGAATAAGTTAAATCTTATAATAAGTTTACAACAAACAGAAAATAAAAAGTATGAGATATATTGTCTAGATTTAAGACAATTTTTCTTGCCAAGATACATTTTTTGCACTGCAGATCTTGGTGTAGGTTTTCCTTGAGTTTTCAGTATTCAGTGGAGGAGCGACAACTTACTTCTAATTAAAAAATAAAACCTTACTTAACACGAAACAGACAACAGTTAGACACCAAGAATGAGAGAAGAGGTACAATCTTTTATTAAAGGTTAAGTCTTCACAAACACAAGCATTAATCTGAGTTGCCTCGGCTGCAACTAAATCACACCAAGACATACATCAGTTTTTGTACACCTCTGGGCAAAGGAGGGGTTCACCTCTCTCTTTCTTTGCCCTTTTCATTTTATTCATCTCTGCATAATTTGGGAACTATTAATTCTTAAAATCATATTTGGCTACCAATAGGTGCTGATTTACATATTAATTTTTTGACCATGTCCAGCTTTGTCTGAAAAAGGACTACATCATATTTTGGGTATTTTCCAGAACTTTAGCTTAAGAAGTGCCTCTTATTTCCTGATCAAGTGATGGGCTCATAAACTATATTCTATATATAGAACTGTTTATTTATTGGCTGAATTTATATTGGTCAACTGTTTTCACAATGCCTCGCTAAAGCTGAGCTACATGATACTCTTTTCTAACAACTTGCTGAGGCTAGAGTTATTTCCTTCAATTGGCCTAATTGTCCACCACTTCTTACTACATGGAGTATAAAAGCTCACAAAACTCTTTAAAGAACAGTAAAGAAAAAGAAAAACGCATTCATCTGAAAAAAAAAATGGCATTCAGACCGCTTTACATATTTATTGATTAACCAGGGAAAGAACATAGTCGGCACAAAGCTAGATGGAGACCACGACTGAGCCCAGACCACACACACTGAGGCATCACAGAAAAATGAGGCATAACCAGGAAGCATCACTAAACAATACAAAAGCTCTTTATTGTCAACCTCACAAGATTGAATGCTGGGTGGTTAGCATAACACATGATGGCTTGGACAAACAGACACTGCATTCCTTTACTTACTTCACATACTTCCAGTGCACATACCCATTTCAAATTTACACACATTATGTCATTTGAAGTGGTAGCTACTTACTTATATGAACAAAAAGTATGTATTTAAAAGCATAGACAAAGATGAAAAAAAAATGATGGCAAAAAGATACTACAAATTAATGTTAGTATCTTGTTTCAAGTCATTGTTGGCAAATGCATCAACACATCTACCATAGGAAGTTATTCAGATGGTCCCTCTTTTGGACTTGCAATTTCAAAATCCTCCATAAATGTTATGTGGGACTCAAGCCAGGAGAAAAGCTAGGCACCTCACTATTTTTTTTAGAAACCAGTCTTACGTTAAGTTTGCATGTGTTTGAGGTCACTCTCTTGTTGAAACATCAGTCTTCTTCCCAGATTCAACTTCTTGCTGGACAAGATTAAATTGTCCTCTACTTTATCCTGGTACACTGCTCCATTCATGTTTCCTTGACGTGCAATGCCTCAAAACTGTTTACAGAAAAGCACATTGTGATGCTCCCACCTCCGTATTTCCCTGTGGTGACTGTGTCCTTAGGATCATACTCACAATGGATTATCAATCATTGCTAAAGAGTTCTATTTTTGTTTCATCTGAAACACGATGATTGCAGTACAGTTCATTGCTTATTATTTGTGTGTAGCTGTTGTTCCTTCTGCTTTCAAGTTGTCATGCAACTGTTTTTGTGTGATCACAGGCTTCTCTTCTTTATCTAAAGGCACACTTTAAAACACTGCATGGAGCACCTGTCTAGGAGGTTTGAAATTTCCACTTACATATTATTGAACCAACTGTACTGACAGAGATGTCTAAGGTCTTTGCTATGACTCTATAGCTTTTTTAGCTCATAGTTTTTTCACTTTCATCATGATTGCTGTCTGTTACAGTTGGATTGGTGTGTCATTTCTTTGGTTCATATTTCCTAGTTTGGATCTGTTCCTTACATTGATCTGTTTATTGGAAGTTGTTACTGCCAAGGGTGTCACAATCAGGTATACGTTTAGGGAGCTATTGCTTTTTTACATGAGTGATACAGGTTTTAGTTGGATGGTCTGAAACATTTAAATGTGACAAATCAGCAAAATAGAAGAAATTGGGTGAGGGGCAAATATTTTTTTCACAGCACTGTCTGGTCTGGTCTCGTATGGCTGGAAATAACTGCCCGGTGACATTGCAACGATGGCCACTGAGTGACTTTCCTATAAGGACTTTGATCACATTTAGCTTATTGCCAGCAATGTTTTTATGCTAGTCGTGTCAACTGCCTAAAGAATGCCTTAATTGCATTGAACACAGTTATATCTGCTGTGTGCTGTATTTAGGTGTTTGTGAAATGACTGGAATTTTCCTCCTTAAAATGACCGTTTGGCAAAACACAGCACAGTCAGTATTGTGGGTACTGTGTCACTGAGCACTGTCTCCACATCTGTGTCACATATAATTGAGCTATCAGTGTCCTAATGTTCCCACCTCCAGGGTCCCAGCCAGTGCCTGAATTAGTACTGGTTAGGAGCATGAAAAGTCCCTATTCACTGGCCACTTCATGGGTGAAAAAGCAAGAAGTTAAAAACTGGGCAAAAAAAACAACAACAGTCACATGACACAGGTGTCAAATGTTAACTTGACATAAAAGCTGACAAAAGCAGTATTTATGAAAGATGACGCATATTATAATTTGCTTTTATAAACATTCACAAAAGTTTGCCAGTTGTCATGACAAGCTTATGTATCATGTAGTCGTACCAATACTGCCCTACAGCAATGAACTACTGAATAAAATTGTTTGTTACATTCATAAAAACTCTTCTGAGAAATATGGTGTGAGTCAAGAGGAAAATCTCTCCTTTTTAATCTTTTTGCTGTTTTATTGAATTTATCTCTGTATCTTACATTGTTAAACCATGACAAAATGCACTGAAAGCAACAAAACACGTACCGAAAAGGTTTGGAGTGAGTTCACCTCTGTCACAAGGCTGGACTTGATTGATTAATCCAAGAGATGTTTAAAATCCCTTCATCCCAAATTTTGCATGCTCCTACTTGCCATGCAATGTGGCCCAGTGAAAAGTGATCCAAAATTGTGAGATAAACAATACAGTAAGCAATTATGGCAGCAAGGATGGCTACAGTGGCCATAAAAAGCACTGTCCTACTACAACAGACACATCAGTTTCCCACAGTGGCTAAAACATTAAGTTTAAAGTGAGTTAATTTCACTTGCATTAGAATTTTATTTACACTGGGTAACATCACTATTCCTTCAATGAACTGACTGTTAGCAAAATCTGTCCTTCTACAGTTCAGTAACAATTTTTTCCACCATTTCTTAGATTAACCATTCTGACTAATTTACTGCCACCACCGTTCTCACTACAGGTTTGTTTTGAGGATTTTTGGCATAGCTTGTCCTTCACTTGACTGCCTGAGGAAATCATAATTTTACAAATGAACAATTTAGTACCTTTTTATTCAAAGACTGTTTTATTCAGTTTTCTGTTGTTTTTCCATTTTTCTGAAAATATATTATCATGCAAGTAAAGGCACTGAAGCACTTCAATTTCTATGGTCACAGCATTAGTGCAGATTTATTTCTGATTGCTGTAGCCAAGTCTACAAACATTGACGCTTAAAGTCCCTGAAAGCACATCTACTGGAGAACACTGCACCACCACAACAGTGTATATTAGTGTCTGTAAAGCAATTTAGGAACTGCTTTGTAAAGAGTTACCATTTTGCTTTGCGGACCTCAGTAAAGTATTTTTTTACATTTCTTTCTCTTTTTGTATATTTTCATTTCTATTTAGCGATTTATTCACATAAAAATTGGTGGACTTTCCAAAACACTGTAGTTGGAAAAGTGATCTCTCAGAAATGAAACTGGTTCCACAGAAATGAGAAAGATTTGAATGAATCTGCACAAGAAAAAAAAATGCTTTGTTAAAAAATCTTTCAAAAAAACTTTTAAAGAATCTTTCTAACTGTATTAGATGCATAGAGAAAGTTAGCTTTCTGACAGAATGCTGTTCACAGGATGTTTTAGTCAGAAAATGTTATTAGTAAAACCAATGAGTATAATAATTGCAGATATCACCATCTATATGTGCTATGTTCTTTCATGATAAGCAGTTTTATGCAGTTGTGTGCTTGTAGATAAATCAAATGAATTTGAAACCTCCAAGTACAGTGTGTGTTACATGTATGCATAATCATCTACTTTATTTCCTGTATGGATCTTAATTCTTTCAAATAAGATGCCTTTAAATGCCTTATTGCCAATTATAAATATCCTACTTAAATATGAGTCAAATGCTTCTGTATAATAAAAATGCATTATTTATGCCTCTGACTCTTGCTTTTATATCTCAGAATATGAAGATGTGGTCCTAGATTTTTTCTTGAGTTTTTAATATTACTTGGTGTCACTTCAACTAAATGTTAAATAATTCTCTGAAATGGCTACATTATATTCCCAACACACATTAAAATGAACGCATAATTAGTTTTTTAACTGCAGTTATTATTTTTTGTTTTTAAAGAAAACATTTTAAAACCATTCATTTTTTCATGGCATAAGAGAATACTACATCTTTATTGTGGGTCTCTGAATCCGCCAAGAAAGAGGATGCTGTTAGTGGGGTTGTGTCTGATGAAAAACATCAGGGGTGGTCTGCGATGAAGTACTCCTGTCGCAACATGCAGAAACTAAAGATGGCAGCTGTGGCTACTGCAGCCTCTGTGCCCTCCTCATTCACCTCCACAAAGGCTTTGTGGGCCACTGCCGACAAATACAGCACCACCGTTCTCACTGCAGGTTTGCTTTGAGGACCTTGGCATAGCTTGTCCTTCACTTGACTGGCTGAGGAAATTTTAATTTTACAAATGGACAATTCAGTGCAATTTTTTTCAAAGACTGCTTTATTCAGTTTTCTGTTGTTTTTCCATTTTTCTGAAAATATATTATCATGCAAGCAAAGGCACTGAAGCACTTCAATTTCTATGGTCACAGCATTAGTGCAGATTTACTTCTGATTGCTGTAGCCAAGTCTACAAACATTGACGCTTAAAGTCCCTGAAAGCACATCTACTGGAGAACACTGCACCACCACAACAGTGTATATTAGTGTCTGTAAAGCAATTTAGGAACTGCTTTGTAAAGAGTTACCATTTTGCTTTGCAGACCTCAATAAAGTATTTTTTACATTTCTTTGTGTTTTTGTTTATTGTCATTTCTATTTAGCGATTTATTCACACAAACATCGGTGGTCTTTCCAGAACACTCTAGTTGGAAAAGTGATTCCTCAAAAATGAAACTGGCTCCACAGAAATGAGGAAAGATTACAGAATGAATCTACACAAGAAAGAAAAATGCTTTATTAAAAAAAATGAATCTATCAAACTGTGTATTAGGTGTATAGAGAAATTTAGCTTTCTGACAGGGTGCTGTTCACAAAATGTTTTAGTCAGAGAATGTTATTAGTAAAACCAATGAGTATAATTGCAGATATCACCATATATATGCGCTATGTTGTTTCATGATAAGCAGTTTTATGCAGTTGTGTGCTTGTAGGTAAATCAAATGAATTTGAAACCTCCAAGTAAGGTGTGTGTTACATTCATACGTAATCATTTACTTTATTTCCTGTATGGATGATCTTAAATTTTTAAAATATGATGAACTTATATGCCTTATTTGCCAAGTGCAAATATCATACTTGCAAACGAGTCAAATGCTTCTGTATAATAAAAGACTAAAACAATTTTTATTTATGCCTCTGACTCTTGCTTTCATATCTCAGAATATGAAGATGTGGTCCTAAATTTTCTCTTGAGTTTTTAATATTATTTGGTGTCACTTCAACTAAATGTTAAATAATTCTCTGAAATGGCTACATTATATTCCCAACACACATTAAAATGAACGCATAATTAGTTTTTTAACTGCAGTTATTATTTTTTATGTTTTTAATGAAAACATTTTAAAACCATTCATTTTTCATGGCATAAGAGAATACTACATCTTTATTGTGGGCCTCTGAATCTGCCAAGAAAGAGGATGCTGTTAGTGGGGTTATGTCTGATGAAAAACAGGAAGGGGTGGTCTGCAATGAAGTACTCCTCACGCAACATGCAGAAAGCATGATGCCAGCTGTGGCTGCTGCGGCCTCTGTGCCTTCCTCATTCACCTCCACAAAGGCTTTGTGGGCCACTGCCGACAAATACAGGCCCCCGTCACTGCTCATCCCTGTCAGATCTGCAGCAGCGGCCTGGAACAAAGAGCTCATGCCCATCTTGGTCAACACCTCCTCTAGAGAGCTCTCCTCCTCCAGTTTAAATTTTGGCAGATGGACGATGATGTCTGTTCCCGTATCCATGTTTTCTCGGTTGGTCCACTCGCGCAGCTTGTCTAGTGTCAGCTCACTCTCCAGCTGTTAAGTAACACGTAGACACTGTCATCACTGTCATATGACAGTTTCCTTTGTTCAGTAGTACAGGAGTTAATGGGCAGTACTTGTTCCCACACAAAGACACATCTGCACAGTTGTAGTTTCATTTTAAAGTGATATGAATTTAGGTGCATGTTTGAAAACAATGCATTAAAATGCATGGAAACTTAAACTGATTGGTGAGAGAAATCTTTTATAAAGAAAAAAATAACAGCCTTTGAAATGTGTAGTTATTGCAGTATGTTTCTGTATTAAATATTGCCATGTAATAATATTGTCACACTTCCTGGTCCTCAGACTCTCATACCTTCATGGACTCCACTTCCCAGAATCCTTCTGTCAGTCATGAGACTCTTCCAGCCAATCACAAACCACCCAGCAGATGGCAGTTGCCTGAATACTAATCACCACCACCTGTTTTGTTCTGTATATACACCAGTCTGTTTGAACCTTGTCTTTGCAAAGTATTGCCATTGTTTTGTCAGTGCATACCGAGCTGTCTTGTTTTTCTGATTGCTGTTCTGTGTTTGACCCTGCTTTGTTTCTCCTGTTTCCAATTCTCGATCCTGTTTTTTGGCTTACTCTTTTCGTGTATGACCCTCGCTTGTTTATTCGACTCTGATCTCGTTCACTCCCATGTATGGTAGTCTGGTTGCTGACCTGGTCTGGTGTTAACCCTGCTCATTTCCCTCTGAATAAACCTTACGGTTTATCTTTTATTTGCGTGTGTCTGATCTGTGAAACCAGCATTACAAACACGCTCACAATTTGACTGTATCTGGGTGAATGTGATTGGGGTGGCATTTAGCTCTTGTAACACCTTTTAGCATTTTTTAGCTTTTTTAACATTGAAAACACTGAAAAGCCATTTTGCAAGGCTTCTAAATGAGGAACAGAGTTGTTTTTTTTGTATAGAATTAGAAAATACATGTAATGTGGTTAACTAATGGTTAACTAACTAACTAGTTAATGGAAACTGATTTACTTAAAATGTGCTTTTAATTAATAATTTATTTTCAACCTATAGAAAATATAGAACATAGAACATTTACTTTTTTCTATATAGAACATAGAACATTTACATTTAGGAAATCTGGAAGATGCAAATTCCTGTTGAATATGTGACTTATGGAATATTCCGGATATTTTATTGCAGTGAATGTGTTCTATCCACAAGTCTGTGTATGTAGACTTCCATGCAACGTTTTATTCAGTCAGAGGGGAAACAAACTTTTGTTTTTCCAGCCAAATTCTGGTCAACAATTGTGAACAGCAGTCTACACTGAACATTATGATAAAAGATAATCCTTTCAGAGCAAGATATATCTGTGCACGTTTTCACAATTGCCCCCTCTACCTGCCGCACCACAACAACAGGCTGCGATTTGTCGTTTTGCACATATTCTTGAAAATGTAAGCAATTCTTGGCCATGTTTTTGCAGTGAAATGCACAAGAATCTCTACTAATAGGCAGAAGTTTGGCTTATGAGACTATCCAGAAGCTAATTACTGGCAGTAAACAGCCATTAACATACAAGTTCTTGCAAGTCCCATACATGCTAACAGTGGTAGTCAATAGTGAGAAGTATGATCTAATCTACTGGATGTAAAACAGTCTTCTTTTAAAGGCCTCTTTTTTATATCTACATGGCATGTGTGAATTAGAAGGTAACGAAAGAGTGGGTGTTTGTGCTGACCTTCTGGAGTGAGTCAGAGCCATCCTCAGCCTCCTGTGGAAGAAGCACCAGCATACTGAGCTCTTCCTGCACATATGGCAACTCCAGCACCTGCAGTTTGTACTCAGGGACGTACGCGAAGGGGAACTTGTGCATCTGGCACATCATCTGCACCGGTTTCCTCTCATTCTATTAAACATACACAAAGACAAGTATTGACAACTGCTATACTGTACCAAATAGCACAGTGAAAGGTTGTCCTGTGTTTTTTCCAGACTGAATTAGTTATTACACCTGCATATTAACAGTTAATTAAGTTCAATGATTTTCCTACTGATGCAATAATGTGTGTAGTTCTTTTCTGATAGCTTTTCATTATTTAACATGACAATTTAGCTTTGTTTATGCAGCTGTGGACAGGGTCAGCATTATTATATCTCTCTGTATTATCTGAATCCCACCTGATTTATCTTAAAGGGCACCTCTTTGGTATCTTCAGCATTAAATTTCTGCAGCCAGTTGCCTTTAAAATAGATAGCATTGACTAGGGCAAGTCGAGTCATTGCAGTGACCATGCCTGGCTTCAGAAGATCTTTGATTTTACCTGAGAAAGGAAAGAGAAGTTGTATTAATTTACAAGTGTGGTCTGACGCAGATATCTTTGTTATGCTGGGTTATGTATTTTAATTAGTGATGCACCACAATGAAAATCATTGAGTGAAACCGGAAAATATTCAGGACACACTGTGACAAAAACTCAAACTGAAAACTGAGAAAATTTGACAATAAACCGTTCATGTTCAATAAACTTACTAAAATGATCTATGTAGGCTACAGCATATGGAGTGAAATCCCACATCTTCACCAACAGAGAGCAGCTTTGGCAATACATGTGTTATGGTTTACACTGTCACTTGTGATTTTTTTTTCTTGTCAAAAACTGTAGCTAAGCCATGCTATCTGGGACTTACCTTTTAGCCCCTGTTGCTTTGATGCATTCTGCATATTGAGCAGTTTTAAAGTGGTATCTAGACTTTAATGGAGAAGTTCTGGGGTGTTGTAACCCCTCTTGATGCAATGTATAATATAGTAATGTATAGTGATTATAAATCACGTGTCTAATGTCCCTTGTAGAAACCATGACATAGATCCACACGGCCATCATACTCACTGTTTATCTGCTGTCATTTTATATGTCTGAACAAGACTGTGCTGACCAGCATACAAAAGCAAAAGAATCAATTTTAATTACACTTTCTCTTTATCATTACGATTCAAATTATTTATTATGTCTTAGACTTTGATACTTTGTTTTATCCCTATTTAATCTTTGTTTTTTCAGTCAAAACTTTTGGTGCATCCCTAGATATTTGTCCAAAAAAGATTCTGTTCTCACTCTCTGTCTGCTCTTCTACCCAATGGTTGATAAGCTTCCGTGACTCATCTGATTCTCCAATGAAGTCTACTGCCTGCAGGTCAGCTTGGTACAGCTGCTGAGTAGACTCCACAAACTCCTGCAACAAATAACAACACAGCCAGGTTACACACATTTCACAAGCACACAGGGTATTACAGCACCTGCTGTATATTACAGCTTCTCTTATCTTTTAGACTTCCTATCGATACAACAGTATAAAGGCAATTTTACGGCAGAAGAGACATGGCACACGTAGTAAGCCTAAACTGCTAAACTGCTGTTATTTCACATTGCATGCAACTCAAACATTGCGTTCATGAAGCAAAAAGTGTTTTTTTTTTTATTCGGTGCTAGTGCAATGCTGTTGTTCTTAAACTGTAGGCCTAGATTACACAATATAGGAAGAAAACTGAATTTTGTATTGTTTCTAGCTAGAAAAAAAAAAAAAAAAAAACACAAGTGTATTGGAGTGCTTCACATGTGATTTACCAGGGCAACATCATGTGATACACATGGGTAGTGTGGACTATAAAACTGACTACTATAGGAGGCATGGCCCACATTTGGTGTAAAATGGGCTTAACACTCACCATTTATTTTGCATCAATGCTGTGTTGGGACATTATTATTTGAATACAAGGTCAAGGGTGAAACTTGTGGTTAGACTGTGGATTAACTCTTCTTACCTACTGAATAGCTTAGCTAAATGTGCAGAACAGAGCAAAATTAAAATGAAAGGACAGGTGAGGTAGCTCACAGGTAAGAATTTGAAGTTCTTCTCTCCATAGAGCCTGTTGGCTAGCCTGAGGATGTAGGAGGCTTTGGGGCTGTTTATTGCAGAGTTGAGGTTCTTGAAATGACTGTGAACATCAGGGAGTGAACTGAAGGACATGACCTGCAAAAAGTTATAAACCAGTGTGTTCCTTTTAGTATGTATGTTGTAATTTCTTCAAACTTATAAGCTATACATCTGAACAGTTGGAACAGTTACAATGCTTTGATGAGCTTACCATGACAACGCAAACTTTGCTTCAGTCTAAAGTCAAGTCATAAACATGCTGTGAGTGGATCTGCATAGTTTTTATTGCACTCAAACAGTGATCTCTAACTGCAAATCACAGACTTTGAAAGGCAATCATTAGACAGTTTAGGCACTGTGGAGCTCTGCAGTGGATGTCTAGTCAAAATCAGAACATTGGACATCATGCAAACCCTTCATTGCAGTGGTATAGAGGGGTATTGCCCTGAGGTGTGTGGTCAAGTATGAAAAGATGGCAAATATTAACAAGAAATACCTGTTGGACTGTCTTTTTCCTGTGTTATGTTAATAAAAAACACTGCACTTTCATCCAGTCTTCCTCATTTCTGAGACTGTCTAATAAAAAAATATGATTTGCATGATTTGCCGAACTGCACACAGGATGTTCATCATCAGAACTTTAAAGGTTGTAGGGACGGCTAGCTGTGATGTTGTACGTTGTCCATTAAGGTCAACGCCCACTTAAATGAAGAACAGTTTAATCTGTCTCTGGGAGCAAGCAACTTAAAATGGACATCATCCTATTGCAGACACTCGTACCTTAGCCATTTCTTTAGCAGTGGTCCCTCTTGCTCCTAAGTAGACCATACTGAGTGCTGCGCTGATGCTCAGTGGTGAAAAGAACATGTTCCCTAATGGGTTACTGTCACTCAAGATCCGGTACAGGTCCAGGGCGAAGGTGCCATTAGCCTTAATCAGACTATCCATGGTGGATATCGATGAATGCCCAATCTGATGAAGAACAAAAACTTCCATTATTTGATCACGTGACATGAAAGTAGGCGTGAGAAATAGGACCATATTCATTGCTGACCAGTTATGTCATATTACATCACAATATACTTTTATGAACATGCATATTGCAACTGTTGTCAGTACTTAAAGATGCACTCTGGCCTCTTTCACAGTTTTGAGAGTGAGTTTTTTTTGTTAAAAACTAGGAAAACCTCCTTCTGATGATGTATTTTGAAGGTGGGAGGAACCTTAAAAAACTACACGGACACATGAGGGTGGGCTGTTTGAATTCCTTTTTGTTAGTCAGTGAATACAGAAGGAAGCCAGATAACCAACAGTGCTGCTAGGAAGCTGAATATCATGTCTGTAGCCTTCATATCTTTATCGCTCTTGGTGGGTTTCCCAACGGTTTTATAATTTACTTTGTCTAATGCACGCTGGGTATTGTAGTGAAACATTAATTGAAAAAGGAATGTTATTTTAAAGAACACTTGCAAACTGCATGTTTCATAACATGAGAGAGCATAATTAGCCCTGTTTTAGTGGATTTTCACTCATATACGAAACCAAAAGTATCCTTTCTACAACAAAATCCAAGTTTACTTTGCTTCAGCAGCACTGCAACGTTAAGACAGCGCTCAAGTGCACAGACTTTCATATAATCCAAACATGTAACCCATAACCTCAGTGCTCTTCGTCACTGAGAGATGTATAAACTGTTTATTCCTTCATGTAATTGCAAATGAAGGCCTATATCTAATCTGTTAGATTTTCTAGAAGAAGGCTGCCTGTTAGTGCTGTCCAGCTTGAAATGACTCCCACTCATTACTGAGTTGCAGGATATCTGCCTTCCAACAACTTTCACTTTTAATATGACGTACTGCAATAACCACGTCCCACAAATGAAAGATCAGCAACGCTAAGCCTTTTCTCCGTTTTAATGCAGCTCAAAGTGCGGCAAAAACAGTTGCTTCCACATTTCGTTTACGCAATGCAGTGTAAGCACATTGTTTATCAGCGGAACAGTGCAGAGTAGTGCAGTCCTGTGATACAGTCCCGTGATAAAGTCCTGCCGAGAAGACGACTTAACTCTGCAGAAGCACAGTGACAACTAGTCTGACATAACTAGCCTGTAGAGCCAAGCAAGGCAGGCTTTAGAAATACTCACATACGGAGGTTCTTCCCTGTGAGACCTGCTCTTCCTGGTGGGTGGTGCACGGCGACGCACTGGCAGCGTGAACGCGCACTTTATACCAACAGCGGCGGTGAACGCCCAGAGACGTCACACCAAACCCTCTCAGTCAGCGATGAGGATCTTTCAGCCTGATGATGATCTGTCCTACTGACTAACACATTCACCCGCTCGTTATAGCCACGAGGAAACCAGGATTCGCGTGCACTCGCTACCCATCTAGAATGAGAAAGATGTTCATGTGATGAGTTAACTGAAACCCTGATTGTGCACAGGAAGGGAAAATATAAGCCCCCTCCTCGCCGCCGCCCCTTATGATTCACAGTAGCCATTGCTGTTGTGCTGTAACTCTCCGAGGCAGGGGTGTCCAGTTATATCCGTGTTGCAGGTTTTCATTTCAGCAATGCTGGATCACACATGATCAGTCAATTAATCAAACAGGCAGAGTCAGGCTCTGCTCCTGCTTGTTTGGTATGAAAACCTTTGCGGATAAGATTGGCCAAGACTGGATGTAGGGCTGGGAATTATGACAATATTTATCATTATTGTGATAATTACATCACAATAAGTCACAATAAGCTGCTCTGAGTGTATCGTGGATATCATCAGCGCTTAAATAACTTTATATTTGATTACAAAAAGAGCATCATCAGTCCTGTTTTTTCAACTTATCAAATGTTCGAAAAATAGTTATATTGTGGCACGTTGTGTATCATGAACATTTCCTTGAAGTACTGTGGTTGATTAAATAAATGAAGAATTCAGCAGCAAGCAAATACAATGAAAGAGTCCATGTTAAAAAAAACAATAAATAAATACAGAAGTCTGCAAAGGTTTTAGGGACCAAAGAAAAGTCTCACTGTCTTTCAGTAACCACTTATTTATTCAAAAAAACACCACTATTACAAAAAATACAAATAATATTAATATAATAATAAGTGTTTTTATGTAGTGTATGTGGCAGGGGCGTCCAGGAGACATCTGGGAGAAAAACACATCGTTTTTTTTTAACTACTTTTTTGAAAACAAGAAATTCTTGTTACTTTTTACTGTATTACTGCCAAGATAAATGGCTTTAAATAACATCCGTAGGTGCCTGCTTATGCACAGTACTGTACACAACATATAGATACATAAGTGAAATGACAAACATAGGAGAAAAGAATATATAAATAAATAATTTTCACATTAATGATGAAATTATTATTGAATGAATCATACGAAAGACCAAAATTGTACGAGTTTACTTTTCAGTGTTCAGAAAACACAGAAGAATAAACATATGCAAACTCTTACTTTCTGCAGCTGGTTAGAGATCATTTCCCTGTAAAATATGTCTTTATGTTTTCCTGTAAAATATCTTTATGTTTGGCACTAAAATGTTAATTAAAATGTATATTGTGTTTTAAAAATACAGAAATGTATGAGAGAGAGAGAGAGAGAGAGAGAGAGAGAGAGAGAGAGAGAGAGAGGGTGAGGCTTATCTTCTGTGTACTTTAAGGGTTTGGTTGTTGCCCCCTCAGTGCTGAACTATGATTGGACCTGCTGATCTTGTTTCATCAGCTGGACTTTATCCAGACAGGGTGAGACATATATCAGCAGTGAATGCAATTTTCAAGGTTGCTTAAGCCCATTTCATGAAGCAGTGCAAGCAAATGCACTAAAAGAGTAGCTCAAAATGTTAAATACCATTTTGTGAGTGCAGCCTTTGCCATGTAGTTGTAGTAGGAGAAGAGGATGTATGACTATAGAAGTGAAAAAAAAAAAATAAAAAAAACTTGGGCTGGAATCCTGAGACCCCAGTCAAACCCTACCCACCCACCCTTGTTAAACAGAGACACACTGCGAGATAAGACTGAGGAACTGAGAGCAGATTGCTGGTGGGGAGTGAAAACTTGGACAAAATGTATAGTACAGATGGAAATTTATAGTATGTTAGACTTGAAGGAGGAGCCTTATATATATATATATATATATATATATATATATATATATATATATATATATATATATATATATATACACTTTTATGTGAAGAAAAAATGCCAGCAATGTTTTTGTCTTAGTGATTTACTTTAGTTCAGGTATTTGTCAGCTAAAGGGAAATAGGAAGCACTGTACTTGAACCTTGCTATGTAACATAAACATGTCATAGTGGATGTCATATGCTGTCATGTTTTGTCCTTGATTATGTCCAGAAAAATAACAGTGTCATGTTACCATTAAAATTAATTGTCATGACATTTAGCATATTGTTTCATATTGGCCAACTACAGTACACAGCAAAATTAACATGTGGCATAGGCTGTCATGTCATTTACAATGAGAATGTAACATGGCACTGTTATATTACGAAACACGAAATGATAAATTATGACAGTATATAACTACTACGACGTATTCATGCCACGGTCATGTCAATGTTATGAAGCAGGGTTAAGGTAAAGCAGGTAAAGCATTACCGGAAGCACACTGAAAGATTTGCATTTGGCTCTTTTGGCAAATGTGTTTCACATGTATGCATAGATAATGCAAAACTGCAAGCTTTGATACATCAGTGTGCAACATTGGTAAGATTTCGCAGTAAGATTTCAACAATAGTGAACATGCTCAAACACATAATTTATTAAGAGAAGACACATAAAACACTGGGGTCATGGTGTATGTCTTCAGTAACAACGTCCAAGCCTTAGAAAAACCCTGTTCGCTCTCTACCACATATCATAATCAGGGAAAGTCTACAATAGCAGCGAGCTAAATAAAATAAGAGCACCGGCTGAAGGACAGCAAGCCAAGCCAACAGATCCATTTACAAGCCAGATTAAGGCCAAAATAAATGCATCACATTAAGAGGGTTTTACTGTTTCAACACCTTACACACTGCACTTTACATATTTGGCCTGCGTCTGTGAGGTATTAACTAAACTCTCACTGCTGCTCCAGTCACAGCTGAAGGCTGTAAATATTGTGTGTTCCCTCAGAGGACCTCAGTGGAAGCTGAAGAGCATTAGCAGACTTTAACATAACATAATATAAGAGCCAGTCCATGTTTCAAAGCTAATAAGCTCATATCCTGTTCATAAGAACCTAGTATTTTGGTTGCAGCCTTCAGTATTAGTCTGTGAAAGTTACAGGCATTTGTTATGGGCACGTGTCTGAATCTATTATTGTCATTTGCTGTCTTTCTTTTCAAAATTTTAATAGTTATTTCTATTTGAATAATAATTAATTATACAGTGAATTACATATTTCATTACATTTACATTTGCTTCACATTAAGAATAATCACTACCGGAACACACACACACACACACACACACACACACACACATTCTAAGCTGCTTATCCTTCTGGGTTGTGGGGGGTGCTGGAGCCTATCTCAGCGGTCATTGGGCAGAAAACACCCTGGACAGGTCACAGACTACAGAAACGCATTTTCTGAAATTAAGTAAACTTTTTTGTATTTTTCTAAAAATATTATGATTTATGTGTGTTTAACTGCTCAAAGCCGCTCAAATACTGGCCTGCGTTTTTGAGCTCTGCTCAAAATGATCTAAAATTGTCACTATCGAAACAGTTACTACTGTGGAAAAGTAATGTTGACCATGTAATACAATAAACATAATTTAGGCATAACATGATTCAAAGTAAAAGGATTTTAGTCTACAGTCCAAGTCAGTTAAAAGTCCAAAAAGTTAAAAATGGGTTTTGAACTATTCAAACCAGTTCAGTGGAATTATCCATACATGGAGTCATGAAAAAAATTGCATCTCAATTCTTGTTGTTTTTTTCCTTTTTTTAATTTAAAAACTCCAGCTGTCCTTCTGCAGTTATTTGGAAAAAATCTTGCTACATTGACTTCCTTTATAGGTTCAGAAGGTTTTTGCCTCTTCTGTAAAGTCACCATTTCGAAGATTTGAGTTTATTCGAGCAGACGATCTGTACCTCAATACAAGCATATTGTTTGTATTCTGTGAATGCATTTGACCAAAGTGACTGTGATGTGGGCTGCTAACTGTAAGCCCTTCTGTTGCAGGCTCCCACTGCCTTGATCCACTCAGAACACATGGTGCTGAAATTCCACATGCCCGACAATAACAAGTTATACTCCTCCCCCCCGCTGTCTCCCATGCCCACATCAACACACTCGCCTGATTGTGTTTTCTCATTCACTGGACACTCACTTCAGTACCCACCTCAGAGAGACTTGCACATTCTGAACACACACTGCACTCTGACTGTGAGATCACAGTGCCAGGCTGTGGACTGAGAGGGGAAGAGTGGAGCATAGAGAAGAAGAGGAGAGAAAGTGACAGTTTAAAGGCAACTTTTCACAGAGATGGGAGGAAAAGAGAAGAAAATTGTAAACATTGCCAACCCGCCTACATATAAAGTGTGAGTGGAAACTGCTAATTTTCTATTCTATTTTTGCTTACTGTGTGTGTGCAATGAGTAAGAATCCATGCTTGACAATGGACAGCCAATACCACATAAACATTGATGAGCATTTTATTGGCATGAGAATGTTACAGTCAAGGTATTTTGAAGAGGTTTGTGTGAGTGGAAAAGTAGGTCCTTGTAATTTTACACTGCACCGTTCTGCATTCAGCAGCTGTGAGAGTGATGATAATGAAACAAGAGAACAAGAGGTCTAACATTAAAGACTCTCTCTCTCTCTCTCTCTCTCTCTCTCTCTCTCTCTCTCTCTCTGCATTCCACACTCTTGGAAAAATCTGTACTTTTCATGATACATATGCTGTCACTTGCGTAGCACTCTCAGGGGAATATACATTTATAATCCTGTTATATATTTTACATTGATTTGACTCCCTCCATCCTGCCTTGACATCAGCCTTTTTATGTTATTTGTTTGTTTGGGAAAATACCTTTAAAACTCATTAAAGGTATACAATTGACCTTCAATTCTTTTCACAGTAGTAATGCAATCCCTACCTGTTTTGGAGCTCCCTCTGTTGAACTATGCATGTTATTTCTTCCACAACTTCCTTTTTAGAAATGTTATATATATTTGAAAATGTGCATTATTTGCAAAATCGCTGGCAAACTGGATTTTTGTCTTTGTAGACGAACTAACAAATCAACATTCATAGAAGTGTTTTTATTAAGTTTAAATGCTATGTTTTTATGATGTCAGTACACAAAGCTGCAGTGCTGCCCATTTATCTCAGCATGCCCATCTTTGTGGAGAGGTGAGGGCTGTTTTCACAGTGGGGGGTTCTCACTCCTCCTCTTTAAAACTCGTTGCTCGCTAGGAGCTCAACATTTTGCAGAGAGCCAACAGTGTCCTACTTAATCTCATAACAGAGTTACAGGGAAAGATATTTAATTTGAATTGATCAAAATAAATTAATTAAAAATTTCTGTCTTCTTCCATTCCACCTGCGGAGAGGCCTGAAGAAAGACGCTGTAGACCTTGTTGTACCTTTGAGGGTGTGTTTATGATGTTTGTATTTTTTTTTACTTAAATAGCACCAATTTTTCTGACCATCTACTTCAGAAAAGTGAATTTTAAGCCATAGCCATCAACAGTGCTAATCTATTTGTTGGGCAAATGGAGCACTGCAGTGTTTCCTTATTATCAGGAAGTGAACTCAATCAGGAGAGTTAGCTGCTGGAAAAGATTAACATCAGATGTGCAGGGACAGGATCTGTCCTGAACATCGAGGAAGGTGCTGTATTTTTCACATGCATAAAATAATTTTGGGACATACCGTATGTCACTATTTAATGCAGTATCCTTGCCTTGGGTTTTGAACTAACATTATTGTTTATAAAAAAAAAAAATTAAATTGTTCTTAATGTACAACTTTTACGCATGTGGAATGGTGCTGTTGGGCCTCAGGCTAAGATTTCAGAGCACAGGGCTATAGATAGAGTGTGCTTTGAAGCGATCTGTCATGTCTCCACGGCTCAAACCTTTGCCCAGCCATATGCTAGCAAATGCAAACTGCCAGTCAAAATTAATGAAGATGAAATGGCGCTATAATTCCTTGCATGCTTTAGCCACATACTGTAAAGATCCTGCTGAGCTGCTCGCTGAACTTGAGGCTAATTATCACCGCTAATCATATATGCTATGTCATCTAACATCCTCCATAATGATTTAGTGAGATGCAAGTATGTTATGTTATTCAACATTATTCATGTCCCAAAATAACATCAAAGTAAAACATTATTATATGTCTCACACTTAGGCCCGGTTGAATGTTGACATTTAATCTTTGGTTGATACAAATCCCTTTGACTGATGTTCAGAATGAATAAGTAGATCAAATATTATTTAATACTGGCTATGACATCCTCACAGATTATGGCAGGATCTAATCACTTCTAAAATTACAGTAGTTTGTAAACACATCTGTAATCATGATCATTTTTACATTGGATGTAAAAATAAACACTGTAATGCTGTGGTCAGGACTAGTGTGTTTATATGTCTGTATAGGCCAACTGGACAATTTCCTAGAGTGGCATGTAAGCAAAGGGTACACACAGATTGGCTAAGGAATCTGTCATTCTTTGCTTAGTCTGCCCCTAATTCTACCCCTACCCTTTTCTAACACCTGCTCCTAAAATTTAAAAGACAAATCATAGCTAACTGTAACTATGAATACACAAAACTCAGAACTTTACTGAAAGCACATAAGTAAAAGTCACATTACCACCATCATGTTTCACTGTTGGTATGATGTTCTTATGGTGGAATGCAGTGTTAGCTTTACGTCAGATGTAATGGGACCCGCGTCTTCCAAAAAGTTCCACCTTTGATGCATCAGTCAATAGAATATTATCCCAAAGGTCTTGGGGGTCATTTAGATGTTTTTTGGCAAATGTGAGATGAACCTTTGTGTTGTTTTTGGTCAGAAGTGGTTTGTGCCTTGCACCTCTCCCACGGATGCCATTTTTGCCCAGTGTCTTTCTTATTGTGGAATCATGTACATTGACCTTAACTGAAGCAAGTGAGTCCTGCAGTTCTTTAGATGTTCGCCTTGGTTCTTTTGTGACCTCCTGGATGAGTCATCGATGCGGTGAAATTTTGGTAGGCCAGCCACCCCTAGGAAGGTCCCAGATCCTCAGCAATAGCTTTGTAACCCATTCCATACTAGCAGATTTTATTGACTTTGTTTCGTAGTCGTATTTGAATCTCTTTAGAACAGGGCATCCTGTGAGACCTTCTAGCCTGTTTCACATTGCCAGACAGGTTGTATTTAGGTGATGCTCATATTCAGCAGGTCTGGCAGTAATTATGCCAGGGTGTAGATGGTGAAGTTAAACCCAATAGTCAATTGAATTTGCTTAACTGCTTGATTTAGGAGCTAAGGGGGCAATTAGTTTTTCACATAGGGCCATGTAAGGCTGAACAGCATTTTTCCTTTAACAAATGAAATCATTATTTATAAACAGCATTTTGTGATTACTTGGGTCTAATATTAGTTTAATTTGTCTAATATTAAAAGTTGTTTGATTATCTGAAACATTCAAGTGTGACAAATATGCAAAAAATAGAAGAAATTGGGGCAAATACTTTTTCACAGCCATGTACCTTCCTGCAGAACCTAGTTCAAATCAAAGTTTGTCAAACTTGCTCCAGCTAATCAGCCTGTTTCCAAGTCCCTGATCGGCTGGATAAGAGTTTAGAGTTAAGGGAGAGTTAGCTTGGCTTTTTTGACTAATCTTTAGGCTTTGGTCTCATAGTCTCTATCCTTTTAGCTGTAGATAGATCACATTCTGTATGTATTGCACCATATTCAAGATGGTTAATCATATTCAAGATGGTTAAACACACATACACTTCCCTTTCTGCGCACAGCACTGTGGTGTGTTTGAGGCCAGTATGTACACAGAGCCCACATTAGTATTTATGTTACATAATAGAGAATGTGCTGAAAGAGAGACAGTTTATCTTTCATTACTGTGGCATGAGCACTTCAAAGCCTTTTAATTAAGGCCCTGAAACACAGCACTGATGAAGATGAAACGATGGTCATTAATACAACACACAGTCACACACAAACACACACACTGTCCTGCAGTGACCAACACATATCCAGAAGGTTGCAAGACTTTGCAATAAGAAAAACAAACGTTTTTTGGCCGAAATGTAGGCATCAATCAGTAACATATCTTGTATCTCATAGAAAAAGAGAAGGAAAATGTTATGTAAAAAGATTCCATTTAATTTAATTTAGGACCATTTCTGTTGGTCCATTCTTCATAAAATTTTGACACAGTTTAAATGGCAGCTGGCATTTTCAAATGTAGATGGGAGGCTTTGACAATATGCATCATCATTCTCTGAATTAAAAAAATTCAAAGCACTTTCTCATTTCAGTGTCATACAGTTATTTGTGTTCTATATTTAATGTTCATTTTAAATTAATTTACTTTTAAATAGATTTTAGCACTCTGCCTCATCAGCTAATTAGCAAAGCCATTAAAAATTCATGAACTGAATTCAGAGCATTAGATGAGGGTAAACACTAATCTCCACAGCACTTTGGCCCAGAAGGTCCCCAGTTTGACATGCCTGCTTTAAATTAAACATAGCTGTTGTTCAAAAAAATAAAACATTTTTTTTTCAGTTTTCCGAAATGGTAACTTTACAGGAAAAAGTCTTTACTTTTAATGTAAGATAATGCAATGAGATTTTATTCCAAGCAGTTCTGGAGCCGTTATATTGGTCTATTCATTCTGAATTTGTAATTTCATTTAAGGGGAAATGGCTGCCGTGGTCAAATGATGTAGAAAAATGGAAAAAAAAAATAGGTGATGCTTGTTTGTGGACAGGTGATTTGTCCAAGGTTTTTCCTGCCTTCCGCCCAATGACTGCTGGGATAGTTTCCAGCACCCCCACTACCCAGAAGGATAAGCAGCTTAGATAATGTGTGTGTGTGTGTGTATTTTGTTTATGTGTGTTTTTGTTTGTTTTTTGGATAATGACAAAATATCATAATTTTGAATACAATTACAATTACAATAACCAGTTTGCATTGTTTTCCATATAGTTACTGGTTATAAGCCTAAGGATGTAATAAGCCTATTATTTGAGTGGTTAAAGTTTAAAGAACCTCCATATAAAGGTTCTAAACCAATGGAAATTTGGACCATACACCCAAAGCAATAATGTGTCTTTTCAGTAATAACAGGAGGCTCTCACTTTAACTATTTCATGATTCACTTTTTTCTCTTGCTCACAGGCGCCAGACCTGATTCAGGATTATGTGGGTTAAAAATAAAGCAGGGCTCGGTGAATGCTTTGTGGGTGGAGTCCCTGAGCACCAAAGACTCTACTCCATTCTTTGCTGTAGACCTTTACAGTGGGACGCAGCATTGTTTGTGCCGTATCGTGCCTCAGCTGGGACCTCTTTCATGCTTAATTGGCATGGAACTGTATGACGTGTATTGAGCTTTAGGAGGGGTCTGGATGCCTGTAGATGGTCTGGAATGCTATTGGAATATGGGTTGTGCTGTGTATGTTGAGTAACACTACACTGGACCTGAAATGAAGGTTATTGATAGGGAGTTTGTTCCCCTTTGCTGCAGTAACAGCCTCTACTCTTCTGAGAAATCTTTACACTAGATATTGGAACATTGCTGTGAGGATTTGATTGCACTCAGACACAAGAGCTTTAGCGAGGTCAGGTACTGATGTTGGATGATTAGCTCTGGCTCACTACAACTCATCCCAAAGATATTGGGCGGAGCTCCATCACTCCAGAGAACACAGTTCCACTGCTCCACAGCCCAATGCTGGGGGGCTTCATACCCCTCTATCTGAACACACTTCTGCACAATGTAATACACAATTACTGTTTGTTTGCTGAACTTTATACATTGGAGGGGAAATGAAATAACATAAAATGTGGCTTGTGAAAAAGTTATGGCATATTTTGCATTTTATGTTTTATTTTTGCCTGCAAATAAATAGAAATTGTGCACTTAATTTTGCATATTTAAGTTTGCTTTCTATAGAGGGTGTGTTAACGTTTTTTAAACTTGAAAACGAATAAACCATGTAATTTGACTGAGGTTGTTTCCAAAGTTTTTTCCTAAAGACCTAAAACTTATCTTAACCTAACAGTTTCTTTCTCTTTCTCTTTCTTCATCTCTCTCTCTCGCTGTGTGTGTGTACAGGTTGGACAGGTGTGCTGGAGGAAGAGACATTAAGTGTGGATGTTCTGATGCAGTGAGCTCATCACTTCATCCTGCCTGTGTGAAGAGTAGAGCAGCAGATGAGGAAGCGTTTAGAGGCTCAGGGTCGAGTGCGAGCCGGCTGGATTTCTTCAGACACCTCGAAAGAGTGGAAACACTTCGCTGCTACTGGGAGCTCAAACACGTTCAGGTATCATTTTCTCACACACACACACACACACACACAAACACACACACACACACACACACACACACACACACACACACACAAGATCAGGCACTCACACATTCTCCACTGTAAAAACTGAGAGGTCAGCTTAGCTTAAAGTGATATAATAACTGATTATATGGCTTTTCTTGAGTTAACTCAACCCAAACTTAGCTGAGTCAAAAATTCTCCCAGCTACTGTTTCTAGGTTTGCATCTCAGTTAGATAAACAAAACTGAACTTGTGTTACTCAATTTCTCCCCTAGCTTTCACTCCTTCTATCACATAGCCCCATTTGGCATATTTTCCTCTTAGGCTTCTGGATATGTAAAGCTGTAGT
The DNA here is from genome assembly GCF_904425465.1 of Colossoma macropomum. NCBI lineage: Eukaryota > Metazoa > Chordata > Actinopteri > Characiformes > Serrasalmidae > Colossoma > Colossoma macropomum. The sequence goes on along the minus strand of NW_023494795.1, from coordinate 23,661,951 downwards.
ATGCCTGAGATTCAAACTCACAGCCTCCTGATGTTGGGATGAATTATTAGACAGTTGCACCGCATGAGATGATGCCATGCTTTGTGAGTTTGAGCCCCAGCAATGCCATAGCCATCCGTAAGTACATACCCAAGAGGAAAAATGTCTAGCAGGATTCTGTGATGGAAAGAGTCCTGGCTGGTGGGGAAGTTCAGTATAAAAAACAAATGTATATTTATTTAACTAACTGAGATGCAGAACTAAAAATTAAGAGAAATTCTGACTCAACTAAGAAGTTTGAGTTGTGTGAACTCTGGTGTCCTCAAGTTGAGTCAACTCAAGAAAAGCCAGGTAATCAGTTACTATATCATTTTCAGTTGTGCTGACCTCCCATTTTTAACAGTGTCCCTGAGTGCACAGCATAAAGCACACATACACATTTAAACCCAGGATGAACCAGCCCAGTTTATTCTTTCAGCATCATTAAACAATGACATGTTAAATTCTAATTATAATCTGTAAATACTGACTTCTCACAAGTGAATTTAGTTCTTACATGTAAAAGTTAAACGTTCTGTTTTTACACAAACCAATTCAATTTTCTCTAAGAAATCATTTTGAACAGGCATTAAGTAGACACGTCAAATTTTTTGGTACCACATTTTTGTTCCTCCCCATAAAACACCTTTAGTAAAGTAATTACTACTTTAGTAAAATAGTTACCAGTAAGATTTTATGTCAAACATACTAAAAGTCAGTTCTAGTAAAAGTTATCTTTAAATTCGATTTTAGTACTAATAACAAGTAGTAACATTTTTTGTCTGTTAAAAAATGGATTAAAAGCTAAAACACTTTTTGCCTAGATGCCTGTTTGTATTCATGGTGGCTGGCTGAGCATTTTTGGATGTGATGTCTAAAGTGCACCACTAGAGGGAGCTGTTCTGCTATAGTTATAGTTCTCCTTTCTTTGCATTGGTGTATTTTCTTAGCCTGGACTATCAGATTATACTTTATAGTGCAGGCCTTTCAAGTCAGTTACTACTTTCTAACCTTATCATAAAATATGATTCATATTTATTTATTTTAAAAGCACTCCAAAAAGATCCTACTGATGTACATTGATTCAAACTCTCTTTAAGCTGTTGCAGTGCTGGTGTATTTTAGTACAGTATTTTGCACAGAAGAGTTATTTACTAGAAGTTTTAAATAAAACCTTTTCACACATTGCTGTTTTATAAGTGATAATTTCAAAGGAAAATTGTGTCCATAAACATAACTCAGTCTTGATAAAAGTGCACTGCAAAGCACTTCATGTCACCATCCACTCCAAAGTCCCCCAACTGTGCTAGTTTTGATTTACCACCAGAACTCTACCAATATAAACCAGAACTCTACCAATATAAACTGCAGCAATTGTGTTAGTGCAACACATTTTACTAAATTGAGTCTTTTTTAAAACATGTTCTTTTTACATTTTGTTAGTTTTAAATTCTTTATTGGTCAAAGTAAAAAAAGGAGAAGAATGGTATGTTTGAATTTGCCATGTGACCATGCGTACACCCAATCAGCATCTATCACTTAGGCCCAATCCCATTTCTTATTTTTACCCCTACCCCTTGTTTTCAAATATCATCTTGCCCCTTGGAACTGAGTTACAAGGGGTAGTGGTTGAAATCTTCTCCCAGAAAATGGGACAACCCTCAAATTAAAAAAGACCATTACTTCATTAACAGGCTACTGGCAGTGCTCTGTGAATATAGGGCATCGTGTGCCGTTTTGGGGTGCAACAATTATTTATTATTGCCCACCCCTAAAACCTTTGTTTGCTACAGTAACCAGTCAGCAGAAGATTCAGCACTTTATAAAGCAGTGATAATGTAAAGCTCTCAGTTTATTATATAACAATATTATAACATCCCGAGAATCATTAGTGTATCACATACATCAGCATACTAGTAACTAAATGTGTAATCATTCAGATTTATGCAAAGCTGGATACTGTGGTCGAAATGTTATGTAACAATTTTTAAGAAGGCACTGTAAAGAAAATGCATCTTAATTAAAGGTGTGAAAATGTTACAGAGGTGTTTTTTAATTCAGAATAAAAAGGTCCAATACACTATTCACAGTGCATTATACCTGTGTGTTAAGCCACTAATGCAACCAATCACAGAATGCCAAGATAATGTAACTAATCCAGACAATTTTTCTGTTGTACATGTTTGTATATAACTAACATGTTGAGGTTTCCTGACATTCTTATACAATGATTAGTTTTAAAACATTTCATTGTGATCGAAAGCAATCAAATCCTCACAGCAATGTTCCAACATCTAGTATAAAACTTTTTCAAAAAGAGTAAAGGCTGCTACTGCAGCAAAGAGGGGCTAAAGTCCCTACTAATACAGCTGATTTCAGAAGAAACACTGGATGAGCAGGTATCTACAAACACAGTCTACATGATTCAATAAACGTAAATTGTGTGATAATTCATGTCATACTTTTGTTTTGTTTTATTTACAGTTGCTCAATAATGGATGTCTGATGTGATCTGATAAGTTCATGTGAATGTGTAACTTTTTTTTGTAATGGACCTTACTTTGAGCATAGTAACACATTTGGATATTCATGGTCTATTTATAGTCAAACAGTTAAACTGTAGTATCCCAACAAGCATTGATAAATCCTTTTCAAGAATGAAGGACAATGTATTGACCATATGCTAAAGGTGATGCAATTGATACAATACAATACCATCTTTTTTCAATTATTTATTTTTTTGGCCAGAATAAAATTGTGGAGATTTATTTATTTAAGTATTTATTTATTTTTTTGGATAATCATGTTTTAAAATAGCTCAAGAAATAGCCCCTACTGTTCCCACAATAGTGGAATAACTACTGTGGATATAGTAGTGGAGGGAAAATAGTTGATTTCTAGGTGCATCTCGACTATCTCTGAATCAGTTCTCAAAATGTCATAATCATAGTTTTATATACTCTCTGTACTGTAAAATCAACCCATTGCACCCAGAGATTTTATAAAGTAGTATACTTTGGTGCAGCCCAGCTGGGAGGAAGAAAGAAAATGTTTAACCTTTGTTTAACAGCCAGTTCAGGAGACTGACAAGCAGCTAATATTCAGAACCAAGTTTGTTTATTTACTTAAGGGTTAAATGTGCAACATATGAAAAAATATGCTTTTGGTTTTTTATAGTGCGACTTACTATCTGAAGAAAATTCTCAGAATCTTCTGTACAGCTTAAGTCATTTGAGCATGTTTCTCCACAACAGGGATGAACGAACATGCAAGTTGCTTTTGTGCGTGTCAATTCTACAGCGAAGAAACAGCCATGAGTCCACTCCAGAATAGAATAGAAAGTAGCTCTATACTGCAGCCCACCATGTGCAAGAACAAATACAGACATAAAAAATTTAGTTATTAGATGCTGAAAGAGCAGTTAACAAATATATGGCATTTTCAGCAACATTCAAATTCAACTGAACTAATAGCACTCTAAGTAATAGCACAAATACAGAAGCAAATCATTAAGCGGGCAATTGAAATCAAAAACAGAGATGCATCAATAATCGTGTTTATAATTGCATCTTATCCTGAATCAAAATTATAAATGAATTTTGAGGTGGCTAGAGATTCCCACCCCTAGCCCAGTCACACTAGTGCATTCAGCAAATATAGAATTCTGAATCATTTGAAAATAATCTAATCGTAATAAAGGTCAGGATTGCACGATGCATTGAATCCTTTTTTTTAAAGAATCGTCATTGCAGTGAATCATTGTGAGGTTGGAGATTTATACATTGCATGAAACTGTTTGTATGCACGTGTGAATGCATGACTGTGTCTGTGAGTTGGGAGGAATGATTGAGCACATTAAGTGCTGTGTCTAACGTTAAAGGATACACTGGGTTGTGTTGAGCACTTTGCATTGCCCCGGGGCCAAATTTCCACCTGTCCCGCACTCGTCTCCCTGAGTGACAGGCCTTGCGCTCCTTACGGAGAGGAGAGGAGGTGCGGGGGCAGGAGAGGGGGTGTCCACTCCAGCCTGTCTTTCGTAATCTATGGCTTGGTCACACTACTGATGTCAACAACTAGACCTCTGTTGGGTGAGAGCGAGGAAAAAAGGGCGAGTGAGCTAGACCAAGATAAACGGGAGAGAGAGAGAGAGAGGGGGAATTAAAGGTCTCATTAAAGAAGACGTTGGAGGCGGAGGGAGGCTCGGACTGACCCGCTGCATTTGCGACTCTGGTTGCCATGGAGAACTTCTTACGGGATAAGGACGTTTGGATTGTGGGTAGTGTGTGTTTAGTCGCGTCCTTCTTATGGAGGCAATTCTGGAGTTTATTCACCCACAAGCGGAAAAGGGATAAATCTACAGGAAGCACATCAGTTCACACAGAGGTAACAGTCCTACACACTATGTTTAACCCCTTTAATGTTCAGGCTTCTACTCCTCACACCTATAACGTGAGAATAACATAAATGCATGTATGCATTGTTTCCCATGTACTTACTGAATAACAAGCATTAAACTGTAATAAGCCCAGGGGTGAAGTGCTTTTATAGTACTTAATTACATAGCCAAAAGCATCTTTGTAATGGTTACGCCTGTACTTGTGAGAATGTTATTCATGCTGTGGCAAGCAATGATGGGAACCTGCTTCTACTTCAATTTTTATTGTTTAAAAGAGGTGGAAATGAAGTGCTGGTTGTGTGTGGTACTTGTTCTGGCTTGCTGTTGACCTGGGGTCCTGGAAATGCACAGGGAAAATCAGACCTCGTACAGCAGTTCAGACCCATCATATAGTGTGTCTGATTGATCACGTAACAGACCTCATGGCATGTGATCTTTCAGCTGTGCTACCAGCATTGCCAACTATGTTTTCTCAGTGATATAGGTCGAATGATTCAAACATTCAGATATGTTAACACGTGGTCTGGGTCAGTAGGTTTATCAGGAAGGTCCTACTGTGCTAAAGATTTTCACCATCAAACTACTGTAAACTTTAATGGTCAATATCTGTTTTTTTGAAAGAAAAAGTTAACTGCATGTAAATAAACCATACATATATGATATTTTGACACTGCTGTTGTTAATTTACAAAAATAGAATGTGAATTCACAAAAAACACCTGATCACCTTCATTTCACAGACAAGAACATTTATTTTAATGGTTGTTATTATTATTGTGGTAAAGTACTGTATGTCAGCGTAACTAGTTGAACTGGTAAAGTTGTTAAATTACAGTGAAAGGCAGTATTTCTAAGAAATGAATTGACTGTAATTTTACAGATTTGTACCATCATTGAGAAAACATATTTTTACTGTGGGTTTTGTATGGCACCTCTGCTGCAGTATATTTTACCCTCTTTTTACTTTTTTTCCTTTATATTGTAATTATCTGTCATGACATCAAATATTATGACATCTGTCTTGACGATTACCAGGAATGATAACATAACCCAGTTATATTAGTTGATTTTTATCTACTGTGACAACTCATGACAGCATATTACACCTGCCAGGACATGTTTATGGCATGGTTATGTCAATGTTATGTAAGTAAAGTGTTACCAAATCCTGTTATTCGTGAAATCATTACATGTCTTTTTTAAAGATTTTGCCAACCCTTTGTGGTAAATCTTGATGAAACCACTTTAATGTCCTGAGATCTTGGGCACAAACTGAACAAAAATGTTAAAATAAGACACACAATCACAACACAGCAAGGCTGTTTCTTAAAGGCATAATTATATGAAGAACATCTCAAGATGATCTCCAAGGTGCATAAAAGTATTTGGGCACCGATCTCAAACTTAAATCAATAAAGGCCAATATTTCCCAATGCCAGATTATATAAACTCTTAGTCTTATGAGGTACTTGGGTAATATCACATTAATTCAGAGAAATACAGGGTCTGCTATGACTAAATTGTGGGAAAAAACATCTAAACTTTAGAACTAGAGTGTTACACTCTGCAAAATTTAGCACTCCACTTAATTTAACAAGTAATCAAGGCCTCCAAATCCCAGTCCTGGTGACCTCACACTTTGCACATTTTTGTACTTTGTCTTTATCTAGCACACCTCATTACAAATACTTTTGGCACTCATGCAAAACAATTTCATTATAACAGATGTCCTAATTATATTATTAAAAAGGTTCATATTGGAGAAGCCTCAATGCTGTCAAAACTGCTTAAAATAATCTAGAACCCACTGAGAAATCTTTCTGAATTTTATGAATCTGAATAAACATGCATTTAGTCATTAGTATACCAATGTATAAACTGAGGTGATTAGAGTGCTACTACATATTAACTTGAGAACTTCAAACTATTACTACTTCATAAAGTGCTAAATCCTCACAAGAATGGTATAATAAATTTCAGTGAAAATCACCTCCCCTGTTACTAAAATGTACAGTTACTGATGTTCTGCAGTGCGTTAATTTGAAAATGCTGTCTCGGTGTAAGTGTGCTTGTCTCCACGTCTCAGACTGTATTCTATTCTGAATGAGCGTAAATGTGTTAGTTAAGTATCAGGTATCACAGTTTGACTGTGTTTCTGTATTGAGGTACAGTTTTGGCTTCTGGTTCCTGGTGTCTCTCAGCGTTTCTTTTCCTTTGCTGTGTTCAAAGATCAAATGATGAGAGAATTTAGATTTGACTTAAATACACTGTGTTTCTTTCCTATTTGTGTAAGCCATGTATACCATCAAATATATGGTATTAAATGCATTACAGATACTGTAAATTATAAGCATGGAGGAAGTGGCCTACAGGAAAGTCCAGTGCAGGTATAATGAGGTCACCAGGAAGGCCAAATTCAGGAGCAGCTGACCAAGGATTCTACCTTTCAGTCATTTGAATGTAGCCAAATCTATCTGACAAGCTCTCCAGGTCTTTGAAGCCTCTAAGTGGCTTTTTATTGCCATTTTCACCAACATTTATCAGCAGCTTAGTGGATCCTAAAAACCTATGGCAGTTACAATGCTATTCAAAAAATAGGAATCTAAAACTAAAATAAAACCAAGTACATACATGACAATATAAATTGATTTTAATTTCAGGCTGTTAAACAATTGAAATAATTAATTGCAATTAATCACATTCTTTTGTTAATTATTAATTGTGATTACTGCACTAGTCTTATTTGCTTAAATGTGACCCTAATAGATATTTATTTAAAACACAGTGCATTTTGGTATAGCTATATGAGTGAGAGCAACAGAGGCTGCATGTTCCAACCCCTCCATGTTTGTAGCCTCTCGCTCTTGTGTTATATTATTTACGTCTCCTTTTGATGAGAACTCAAGCTTTCCAATTTGCTGTTGCTTTTCTAATATCTCTTCCACAAGCACTGCCTAGTGTAGTAAAGGCATCCTCTGGTGCTAAAGTTACTTACATAACTTGCCACATCAGCGGAGAGTTTTGCCACATAAGCGGTGTGTTTTGGTTGTAAATAATACTTGTAAATGATACAGACTCAGTGTACTGCTGTGAAAAATAAATTCATGGAACTGCAGTAGCTGGAGCCATAATGGAACTTGCCATTTAAAAGCTGTATTTGTAGAGAGGAATACAGCTGTGATCAAGGCCACAGCATGCGGAAAAAAAAAGAAAAAAGTTCAAGGTTCAAGGTGGAACTAAGGATGGTTCAAAGAGTCGAACTAGGAAACTGTGTTTATGACATTACAAAAAAATTGTCATGTAAATAATTCATTGTGTTAATGCATTATTAGTGTGTTAACTTAGACCATTGATGTATATTAGCATTATATAGCTTTAAGGGTTTTAAATACAGCAGTTGGTAAAAAAATAAAGAGATTTTAGATGTGTTTAGAATAATACATGATTCTGAAATGACTGTGAAAGCTGTACAGCATTGAGAATTAAATTATAAGAGACATATAAAAGACATTAGAGAATACCTCATGTTTTAAAAGTAGACATAAAATCTCGAAGCACAATGAATATAAAGAAATAATTACAGTGTATGTGGGTGTGGAATAAAACAATAAAACTAAAACACATTTTGTCTGGTGTCTAGTTCATATTATTTAGCATATTTAAATCTCGTGTATTGAGTCTCATTGAATATTAATCTAAAATGAACATTTGCTGCATTGTAACATGGTTGTATCAGTAAATAGTTCACATTGCAAGTCCACATTCTATCTTAAAATTACCATAATATTCACCATACAGTAGCTACTGTGCAGCCATATTGCTATTGGCCATTTGTTTACCACGAATGTGCCAGGCCCCTGCTTTCATCACCAGAAGCGTGTTTGCCAGAGTTTCCCAGGGACTCCCCCACGTCAGCTCCTACGTACCCAGCCTGAAGCCCCACAGCCTGCCAAGCCCAGTCTGCCTCAGGCATGGGGGAGGAGCCAGTGTCAGTGCTCAGATTCCTTACATAAGATAAATTGAGACGGGGGAGAAGGAGTGAGAGAGAAAGGAAAGGAGGGTGAGGGCTGGGGAGAGATTTAGTTCCCCCCTGTAACCCCCTGCATTAAAATAGCCTCATGCACTTGTACCCTCTGTACACATTCGCTTGGACATTAACCCACAGGAACAAAAACAAGCAAATACTCAAAGCCTCTCACTCAGATATGTACGTGCATGCAGAAACAATATCTGCTTTATAGATGTGGTAAAAAACAGATTTTGAACCAAAGTGTGAATGAACAGCATATTTATAGTGACATATTCTATTACACTGACTGCATTCCGGCCTCCAGCTTTGGTTACTGATAGGCCCATAGCTGTTTTATAGATCCTGATTACACATAAATGCACATTTGCACACATGCATCCTCCATCAATCCAGAGATACCGCATTTGCAGTTCTCGACACACATCACATACAGCCATGTGCTAATACATGTATAAAGCCTGTATTTGTTTGGATGACTGTTTGAGTGACAGTTACTCGCTACAAGTAGTTAAACAGCTATTTGGTCAACTTTATGGGCTGTCATCACCCAGTGGTCGGTCTCTGTTTATGTATTGGGCAGGATAACACAAGTAGTGTGCATGCTATGTTAGCACTGCCTTTATTTTAATGAGCACATATTTTAATAGCACATATCAGACATAGTAGACGTATTAACTGTTTCGCATTTCATAACAGTTTGGTTAACTGATTTCTTTCAGAGGGCACAGTTACTGAATGTGATTGAACAGAACGAATACATGAACATACTCAGTTCTTTGCATATTTGCTGCCCTCCAGTGGTGAATATATAGGACACAGATAGGTATTAGTACACTAAAAAAGGGCAATGCCCTCAAGTTAAGATAAATCAAAGCTAGTGAAGTAAGTTGTCTTAAAGAGAATTCTGCTGTTTCTGCATAATGTATAATATTAAGATGTAAACCAAGACATTCAGAATGGTTTGAGGTCAAATGGAATGTTCTAGAGAAGGTGTCCAATCTTATCCACAGAGGGCCTGTGTGCCTGCAGGTTTTCAAAGAAAAACAAAGCAGGAGATCACCTGATGAAATGTTTGAAGACTAAGACCAACAGATTAAACAAGTAGAAACATGTGTGCTCCAGCTTGTTTGGAGTGAAAACCTGCAGCCACACCGGCCCTTTGCAGATGAGATTGGACACCCCTGCTCTAGAGAAAAGTGCCAAGCCACAGTGGTGGTGATGGGAACCAGACGTCTGAAGGGTCTGCTGCTCTGAAAGTTCCCTCATAGTGTTATTACATGAAATGGTTATGAATGTTGCCCGCTGTCTAATTGTATTATGATTTTGAGAGAGAGTTTTCACCATTCATGGTGGGGAGGTGTATGAAGGGCAAAAGAGGCTAACTTTTAGAAGACACAAGTAGTTTTCACAGACCTATCACCACCACTGTAAAGAAATCAGATTGTGGAAGTTTTTCTACAGTTAAGCATATCACATCAAACCACTCTGAATGATTTTGTTAAGATCTCAGTGATTGAATAAATGCTGTAAATTAAAAAACAAAAAAACAAAAAACTTTTCTTATAGTATATAAAATAGTGCTTAGGAGTTTATAGTTAATAGCAGTATAGAACGTAGTACATTTTATAGTATATTCAGTTATTAATATTAAGATTTGTTTTACTTTTACTACTATTAATTACCATGAAACTGATACATAAGTTATGTAGTTAGGAGAGTGAGGAATTGAAGTGTAAGCCTAAAGGTGTACCCTTTGAATCCCAGTAAGGGTTTGAGAAAAATCATGTTATCTATTAAAAGTATTGGTGGAGTGGGATGTGAGAGATAAACTGGGCAGGTTATACATTCTGTCTGTGTGTTCATTTGCGTGTGTGTGGGCGGGTTCATTTCTTTAGTTCCTATTTGTCCATCACTAACAGACCAATCCCTTATTTGCATTTGTATAACCAGTTTTTCCAATTATTCTTCTTCACTGTTCATCCTTTAACCATTTTGCTGTACTGTTGCAAAACTACATGCTTGCAGGAGTGGAAACGTACAGACAAACTATAAGTTAAAGTGGGGTAATATCTTACTATTTTGCTAAAGTGTGGAATCAAAAAAGTAACTACATTTAAATATAGTCCTCATGTACATAACCCTAAAAAGTAAATGTTTTACTAGCTAAAGTTAGAGAATAAAGAAGAATAAAGAAATCAATAAAAATATGCCGATCATCAGCTGATCACACTCTAAATTCAAAAACTATAGAACTGACTCTTGTAATTATCAGGAAAAAACAAGTTGATATGAATTCATTCATTTTTAGATGTATTTAACAGATTTGCATTTAAAGAATGTAATCATCCCCAGTGTTAAATCAGCCAAGAGAATAAATAAAGTTTTTCCAGTTCTCATGAGAATTTGTCTGAGCCAAATAAGAAAAGGACCATCCAGATACCAGTTACCACTATACAATAATGATGATTTCTAAGGCCTAATAAAAGGGTTATGTGTACTTTGTGTTTTTGAATTACATTTACCTTTTAAGTGTTTGTTAGACAGTTAGCTTTTCCATGTTCTGAGCTGAAGGAGGGAACACCAACAAGTTAAACTGGTCTGGAGGGACGGTGCTCAACAGCAGCTTCTATCCTGATGTCATCAGGATGTTATCTGATAAGATGCGGAGCTTAATTACTGGTCTATGTATTGTTTTATTGCATTCCACACACCTTACTGAGAGCGTGTTGACTCCACTAAGGTTATCAGACATATGTAGCACCTCAACATTCCATCAGACTCAAAAAACTCTGTAATCATGACAAAGCATGCTGTGTCTGCTCTGCGTCATAAAGCATACATGTTTGCTAGAAATCCACTTATTCATGACCATACATTTATACCTGTAAAGCAACATGTGATGTATTCTTTCATACAAAAACATCTTCATAAGTGAGTAGACAGCTGTACTTCCTGATTTAATCACACACATATTTGTTTTTATGCAATATAGGGACATACACTATATCCAAAAGTGTCCAGACACATTTACTAATTAGTGAACATTACTTCTTTAAGGTGCTCCCATTATTGGCACTGGGGTTCCATTGTGCATACGCAGCTTCTAAAATTTAAATAAAAAACTTGGTCCAATGATGCTCTGGAGCAGCTGCACATGATCAAAAGGTCAACATGTCCAATTGGCTATTGAACTGTGGAGCAGCGGAATCAGGTTCTCGAGTGACGCTGCACCATCCAGTACCTTTAGGATAAGTTGGAGTGGTATTTGTGTGCCACAACTTATCATCTAACTTGAGTACCCAACCTCAATAAAGCTCTTGTGGCTGAATGCAATCAAATCCGCACAGCAATGTTCCAATATCAAGTGTAAACACTTCTTAGAAGAATAGAAGCTTTTATTGCAGCAAAGGGGGACAAACAATTTATTAATATAAGCAAAATACTTATAACAAGCACTTTACAAAATCAGGACCATATACTTAGTCCTCAAATTTGTAGGCTCCCCCTGTTTTTCTCTGGTTTTCCTACAATATTTTGTCTAGAAAAACTAGGAAAACAAATCTATATGCGCACATAAATAACACAAACACTCAGTCGTTTTTCATATGTTCTTGCTGTTCGAAAGAGGGAGCTGACTCACATTATCAGGTTCGCATTGCGGACATGTCACCGATCCCCTAGACGCATTCTGCCCATTCAAAGACAACGTCAACCAGTCGGCCAGAGGCTATTAATGACCCAGCCAATCACATTGCGAGTACAGGCACTAACTGGTCCAGGAGATCTGGGCTATTATAAGATCATTGTGTGCTTGTGGTATGTTATCGGGCTCTTTGCTCTCATCCTTAATGCTTACAGGCTATTGGGTTACACTGTGGCATGTGTTATCTGCACTGTGTCTAATTTGGGCACAGCAGAGGAAAGTGCATTACATACAGTAAAGTTTGGAATCAGGGGTGTTAATAATGTAAAACCAATTTTATTGTGGAAATACATATATATGTATATATGTGTATATGTGTATATGTGTGTGTGTGTATATATATAGATAGATATAGATATAGATATATACAAACCCAGTAGGTAAAATGTAAATAAAGACAAAGCAATAGTCTGCAAAACCATTTTGACTTGATTTGTTTGAAAACAATAAAAAGACAAGATATTTTATGTTAATGAAAGCTATGAAAGTTATATTTTCCCATTCTTGCTTGATATAATGCTTCAGCTGTTCAATGACCCAAGCTCTCCATTTTCATATACGGTGTTTCATTATGTGCCCCACGTTTTAAATGGTAGACAGGTCTGGACTGCAGGCAGGACAATCCTGCATCTACATTTTTTTTACACTGTTGGAAATGAAGGTTCTGTGCAGGTACATTTTTCATTCATCAAGGTACAAACAATGTAAATGGTCCCTCAAAGGTACGTCAGTGGTTTTAAGGTCCAATTGTCCACCTTAAATAAGTTTTTCCAGGTGAAAAGTACATATTTGTACCTTTTCATAACCTATAAAATAAAAGCCTGGATACAGTCGGGGTGTGTGGATTCAGTACAATTCAGAGAATATAATTTCAATGAATTATGGTAAAATTATGTTCCCTGACTAAAGGTACTGAAATGTACCCTTGAGGGTACCACCCCAGAGAAAAGAGGGGTACTGCCTCAGTGACAGTTTTGTATCTTTTTCTGAGAGTGTATAATGAAGCCATGCTGTTGTAATACATAAAGAATGTGACTTGGCATTGTCTTGCTGAAACAAGCAGGGATGTCCCTAAAAAAGACATAGTCTAGATGGCAGCATATGTTGCTCCAAAATGTGTATGTACCCCTCAACATTAATGGTGCCTTCAGAGATGTGCAAATTACCCACGCCATTGGCACGTCACCATACCATGACAGACGCTGGCTTTTGAACTTTGTGTTGGTGACGACTGGGACGGTGCTTTTCCTCTTTGGCTCAGAGAACACAATGTCCATTATTTCCAAAAACAATTTCAGAGACTCATCAGATCACATTTCCACTGTGCATCAGTCCATCTCAGATGAGTGTCAGCTCAGAGAAGTCGATGGCATTTATGGATGTTGTTGATATATGGCTTCAGTTTGCACAGTATTCTCTGAAATTACATTTGTAGATGCAGCAACAATGGGTATTCCAGAGCCCATGTGGTTATATATATTTTTAGTTAAAGTAATGGAAAGAGTGGTTGCTTCCGAAGTCCGGACATTTCTTAGTGATAATGCACTCTATGGGCCACTTCAATCTGGTTTTGTTGCTCACCACAGTACTGAGACAGCTCTTCTGCGTGTAGTTAATGATCTCTGGTCTGCTGATAGTGGTTCTCTCAGTATTCTCCTTCTCCTCGATGTAAGTGCAGCATTCGACACTGTTAATCATTATGTTCTCATTTCTCGTATTTTATCTTTTCTCTTCTCATTTGGTATCACTGACACAGCCTTACAGTGGTTCAGGTCGTATTTTACAGACAGACAGCAGTTCATCACACTAGGTCAACACAAGTCCTCCACCTCTCCTGTTACATGTGGTGTCCCTCAGGGCTCAGTTCTTGGACCCCTACTTTTCTTAATCTACATCTCACCCCTTTGCCAGATCATTTGTAGCCATGGCCTTAACTTTCACTGTTATGCTGACGATATTCAGTTATATCTCAGTAATCACACCCCCTCAGATTCCCCTCCCAATACACAAACCGACTGTATTTCTGATTTAAAGCTCTGGATGCACGATAACTTTCTCATGCTAAACACTGATAAAACTGAAGTCTTACTGGTTGGCCCTAAATCTTTACTATCAAAATCATCAAATTTTTCTGTTAGTATTGGTGGTCTGCTTGTTAAGCTTGCACATGTTGTTAGAAATCTTGGTATTTTACTCGACCCATCACTTAATTTTGAGCTACATATCAAGTTCCTCACAAAGACTGCATTCTTTCACTTTTGTAATGTTGCTCGTCTTCACCCGTTCTTGACTGATAACGATGCACAAACTTTGGTTAATGCCTTCATTATGTCCCGTATTGATTACTGTAACTCCCTCTTTGCTGGTCTCCCTGTAAAGTCTGTATAAAAGCTACAGTACATTCAGAATTCTGTGGCAAGACTTCTCACCCATACTAAGCGTTCAGCTCACATCAGCCCCGTTCTCTCTCAGCAACACTGGCTATCGGTCCTGTCCCATATAAAGTTTAAAATTTTACTACTCACTTTCAAAGCCCTGCATAACCTTGTTCCCGCCCAACCTCAGAGAACTCCTGATCTCTTACACTCCCTCTCGCTCTCTCAGGTCTTCTTGTAATAACTTACTTGCTGTCCCACGCACCAGACCTTCCACTATGGTAGAAAGATCCTTCAGTGCCATGACCCCCAAACTCCGGAACTCTCTTCCTCAATCCCTCCATGACTGCTCTTCTTTCTCTACCTTCAAATCTGAGTTGAAGACTCCTCATTTTCATGAGCATTTTTCTTCCTCCTTCACTGCTTAGTCTTATTTTTTTTTATTGTTTCCCCTTTGTTATGTGAAGTGACCTTGGGATTGTGAAAGGCGCTATATAAATGTAACTTATTATGATTATGATTATGGTTATGATGATTATTATTATTATTATTGGTATTATTATTGTTGTTGTTATTATTATTAGATTCTTACAGAAGCATGTCGATGCTATCAAAATCTCACAGGTCAGTCACACGTATAATAGAAAACACATTATTCATAGTAATATGCATTAGCAGATTTCAAATATTTATTAAGTTTATATTTAATAAATGATCAGAAATATGAACTGAGTTGTAAATAACTGAGAAAGCTGTAGAGCATTGAACATGATATAATAAATTTAATATCTGGAATACTGTGTTTTAAAAGTGATAAGCAAATAGCAAGAAATTAGGTAATGACAGCATATTATTTATCATTTAATAGCTTTTTGCAGTTTCCAAAAATATTAAATAAAATATATAATACATTTTGGTTTCTAATTTCTAATTTGAATCTACAATAAATTCATAACATTATCAAGTTAGGATCAAGTGATCCTAAACTTTTGATTAGCAGTGTACACCAGTTAAATTATGATTCATTTTCACACTTTCAATACAATAAATCAATTCAATGTATCACAAAGCACATGCTTGCCTTCTCTTTTTAAAGCTGTTTCCAGTAGGCTAATTTTAAGTAGTATTAAGGATGTACATCCTCTATGACTTTGAGCCAATGCTGTTCTGTACAGATCATACTATCTAAATACCATGTTCCGTATCCTGCCAGTTTAATTGCATCTACCACACACCTGCTCTGGTTGACTCAGACTTTCACACATGCTTGTGTGTCTAAAGAAGGAAATACTTCCTGTTAGGAATGAGGAGGACATCCTACTGTGACACATTACTACACACCCATTAAACAACACACACGTATGCACGTACTCTCAGATGACCAAGTCCATTCAGAAATACAGGAATTATTCATCACTGATAAATGTCAGCTAGAACTCTTTAGCACAACAGATATGTACAAATCTTTGTATGTGTTGGTATGTGTATTTATTTTTGTAAATTTTCAGGGAAAAAGAACCTGAATTTGTAGAAAAAACATAGAAAACCATAGAAAATTACAAAGGTAGGACCAACAAAATGGTCCTGATTTTGTAAAGTGCTTTTTTAGAAAAAATACTGTAGTGTGCAGAAGTCAGAGACCACTCTTCATTTGTTGAATACTCAGTCAAAACAACTATTAGGTACACTGTTCATTTTTAAAGAGACATTACTGAGAGGATTAGATATATGATAATCTACATGCATAAGCAAGAAGAAAGTCAAAGGAAAATACGTGAAAAAACATAAGTGTCTAAAACTGTTGTTCAAAGCAATATTAGAAGATATAGATAAACTCCTAACAACCGTGCAAGACCTGGTAGACAACCAAATCTGTTGCAACCACATAAACATACATAAAGCTTTTATCTTTAAGAGATCTTAAAGTCTCAAATTTAAAGCTATGGGTCTGAAAAGATGGGTGGCTGTCAAAAGTCCTTACTAAGAAAAGTAAATGGGCAAAAGAAGGATGATTTGGAACTTAAACAAAGAAGCTGCTGGTGCACTCAAAACAATGGACTGACCATCCCAGAGTCCAGACCTCAACATGACTGAATGTGTTTGGGATTATTTGGATTGTGCAATGCAAAAAATGCAATCAACTTTGGTGAATATATATTATTGCAGAGAGAAACTGAAGGCAAGTCTTAGGGAAAGAGTGGAAGCTGTAAAAAGGCAAGTTGTGGACACATTAAACACTTAAACAATACTTACAAATGTAAATTAGGTTGTTTGAGGTTTCTGTGTAATTTTCTGTTAATCTGTTAAATATACGTTTTGATGATTGAAATATATGCTTTTTTTCCTTTTCCTCACTGATACTGAGAAATAAAAAAACTTGTACTTAATTAGTTTTGCCAGGAAATGAATCAAAGGTCTCTGATTTTTGCCCAATACTGTATACAAAGTACCTACACATAATTATATACAGTACATATTATTTATTTGTATGACCTTGTCCTGGCACTCACTCTTGGATACCACTCTTCAACCTTCTTCTTCATCTGTCACTGTTTTTTTTAACTGTCCTGGCCATCTCTAGTTTCAATATCCTCACACCTGGCTTATGGCTTCACAGTGGGATCATGTAGAAATGCCTCTTCCCTCTCAAAGCCATCACAGTGACCGCTCACACGCTGACCAATCAGCACCAATCCATCAACTGCAGTATAAAAGTTCATAAGGTGGGCTGGAGAGCAGACTGAGAGCAGACTAGCTCAAGGGGGCTAATAAGCATGTCCTAGTTCAGAACAGACTAGTTTTGACTCTCTTAAGAACAGACAGCTGTTACTTCCAATTAGTCTACTGGAGTTTTTTGTTGAGGACTTCTGTGAGCGCCTTTGGGTCCAAAGACCAAAGATGAGTTCCAGTCTGGTGACATCTCTTGCCAGGGTTTATGACCCGAAACCCCTACATGCTCAGAAACACTCCAGTAATGGACGAGCAGAAATCAAAAAAGCTTCTGTGACTACATCCTCATCTTTCGCAATGATTGAGAGACAAGTTGATGCACTGACCGGTCAGATGGACAAGCTGCTCACCTTGCAGGACGCAGCCATTAGCCGACTGGACGTGATTAGCCGAGAGAAAGCAGCACAAACAGAGGAGAAGAACTTGGAGCACCTGTTGAATGCCATGCATGTTGACATGAAGATCATGAAGAAACAAGCAGACCAACAGGCGAGGAGGTTGGACACTCTGGAGCGGCTACTCAGTGGAATACAGCATGCTGTCAGTTTTATTGCTGAGGCACTCAAGCACTCTCCACTGAGTGACCTCCTAAAGAGCACTCACACACAAGCTGGTGAGAGGGTAAGTGACCCAAATGGACAGACGAATGGACAGGTGAATGGATGGGTAGATGTGGTGAACAGAATAATCGAAGTTCATACACTTGTTACGCACTTAGGCTGGGACATTCATGCTTCATGATGAATATAATCTCAGCAAAGCCTGAAGAGACAGCTGCTACTGAGCAGATTAACTGTCCCAGTGTGTCTCTAAAGTTACTTTCCCAAGATAACTCACACTTGTGTATAAATGCGTGTGCAGTTATTGATGTCTGTGAACGTGTGTTCTGTAATTTTTTGTGATTTTTTGTTATTTTTGTCACTTTTGTCTTTAGCTCTCTGTCACCTGTCTGTCTCTTTCATAGGAGGTGTTTTTGGATATGTCTTGCTTGCCTTTTCAGGTTTAATAGCAAATAGCATTAAGATCTTCTTTTGGCCTTGCTGGGAGTTTATTCTTCTGCTAATAGATCTAAGAATACACATACACATTCTGCTTGGGTCATCTAAAATTCTGCAAACAGATCTTGTAATTTGATCTTGTCACTTGTCTATCAGTCAATGATTCTATTATTTTTTTCTGTTCAGCAAACAATAAAATCGTATTGGGGTCTTTACAAAATGGTGAAACCTGGCTATATTAGGATATAACATATAACACTGTGCAAAAGTCAGAGACTTTTATTTAATTTTATTTAATTTCCAAAATGTCCATTAAGCACAGGTTATTCATTTCTAAGGAGTTAAGCAGTAATTTCTGAGGAGATTAGATATCAAATAATCCACTTGCATTAGAAACAAAACTGTAGTTCAAAAAGTATTTAAATAAAAAAAAAGAGAAAACTGGACTCCTAACAACCATGTAAGACCAGGTAGACCACTAAAACTACCACCATCAGATAAACAGTACTTAAAGCTTTCATGTTTGAGAGAGGAGAAAATCAAGTTCCACTCTTGATTTAGATCTGAAAAAATCAACATCCTTCCACTGTGAAAAGATAAGTCAATGCTGTGGGTTTGAAAGGATGTGTAGTTGTCAAGAAGCCCTTACTGAGAAAATCAAACAAAGAAGCTGATGGCATTCTCAGAGCGATGGACTGATCACCCCAGAGTCCAGACCTCAACATCACCAAATGTGGAAAAATATCCCTGCAGATTTCTACGTAAAGCTGATGGCAAGTCTCTTGATCAGAATGGAAGCTATAATAAAAACAGTGGACATAATAAATACTGGAAAATAATATTCTACTTACTGCTAGAGGCATTTGCATAATTTTATGTTAAATATATGTTTTCTCCTTTTTTTCTGAAGCTGAAAAGCAAACAACTTGATGGCCATTTTACTGGAAATGAAGTAAATGAAGGGTGGCTGCTGGATTTTTGCACAGTACTGTATGCTGTTAACAACCTGCAGATGTTGTACAAATGTGCTGATTGTGTTATATTAATAAAAAACGTGAATTTTTGTGGTATTACTATTGATTACTGTTCCATTCCCTTTTCCACCGGTCTGTCCAGTTCAAAGAGAAGGATGGTGTAGAGAAGCCAAAAGTGTGCTTAAAGGGCCTGAAATCTCAGAAGAAGAAGAAACCTCCAGATGTAGCAGGTAATGAAACATTACCAGTATCCCTACTTGAGTGCTATTTCACATATCTGTGGTGATTTGTGGGCTGTTGTAAAACATTTGACATACAGTTATTCTATCTTGAATAGCATTTTGTGCCAGTGGGTGTTCTATTTCAGCTTATGTAGCTTAGACAGTAGTTTTGCATATAGCTGACTTATGAAATCTCAAAGTCCAGACAATTATCAGACATATTATGGTGGAAAGCAGTACCCTCGAGATTGATGACCATATGGAAGTTGATGCTTAAAACTATGATCTTTGCCTGCATTGTTTCTGTTCAGATGCAGTCCAGGCTGACTTGGAGGAAGTGCAGAAGCTCAACCAGCAGAATGCTGAGCTTTCTCATGGCAACACTGAGAGCGTGGCCAGTGCAGCAGAACTCCTGGACTTGATCAGAGATGAACAAGAACCACAAGTGGAGAAGGAGAGAGAAAAAGAGAAGGAAGTACTAAAGGCAGTGGAAGAAAAAGAGGAAGATAAAGATTTTCTTGCTGAGTTTAAGTTGGACAAGAGAGTAGAAGCGCAGAGGGAGATTAGCAAAGAAGAAGAGAAGGAGAAAATAGAAAAAACAGAGGAATTGAGTGTGCCAGAAGTGCCCCCTTTGCTCACCCCACCCTGTGAAATTAGCGAAAGCAGTGCCGTCTACCAGGAAAGGTACTACGTTTTTAAGTCTTTTTTTATTAAACTTGATCCATAAATCGACTGATGCTGTAAGTCAACCAAATCAGCAAGCCACAGCAAACCTGTAGAACACCTTTTTTATATACCATATCTCCATCTCTGATGTACTCTATCTCTATTTTTTGATCTTTGTGTGTGTGTGTGTGTGTGTGTGTGTAGCTCCGAAGAGAATGTAGATTTGACTGGCAGTGCCAAGAGGCGAGTCACTGATGAGAATTTGGAGAAAGATGACCTCAAAAAAAGCAGAGTGGAGGAGAGATCAGAGGAGGTGGAGAAAAGCGAGGAAGAAGAGAAGCCAGAAGTAGACTCTGCAGAAGTGGGACCAGAAGAACCAGAAGAGGAGATAAAAGAAGGAGAGCCAACAGCTGAGGAGTATACAATTGGTAGGGGAATTGCTTCAGTATGATAGTATTGTCCATAGATTTACATAAAACTACATTGTTGAGTTATCTAGAAGCACTCTTTTCTGCTCTGTCCTTCAGATTGCTCGCCTCCACCTCCTGCACCTTTTGAACACCGTGTGGTGACATCTAAAACCCATCAGATAGCTACATACTACACCATCAACAGAGATGAAGTGCTTGGAGGGTGAGTTACAGAATGACATCCAGAAAATATAGATGGATGGCTGGCTGGCTGGATGGAGCCAAGGCATTATGGTAGACCCTAGTGATGACTACTCAAAGATAAAAGAGGGAATTTTCAAGTTATAACAAACAGAAGTTAACAATTAATAAAACAAACCTGCATCCTGCACATTCACAAAACACTAGGCCACAAATGTAAAAAAAAAGAAGAAAAAAAAAACACTATGGTAATGCTTACTTTTGCTAGCACCCCTACAGGATTCTAGTAGTATGTTAGCAATAAGCTGTTTTCACCATCCTAGAGTAAATATGGACATTCAAAGCTTGTAAAAGACATTCTATGTTATATTAGTACCTTGTAAAAGACAAGTTAACAGGTATTTTATCTTGTAATAGTTTTACAGTGACTCCTTCAGTAAACAGCCCTGGTATAGAGCTGCTGCTATTTTTTTTACATCTACCTGCAAGGCTGCCACTCAGGCTTGCTGTCAGTGACGTATCTAAGACTTCCAGGGGTTTATTTCTAACAAAGTCGGTCCCACCCATTGTAAATCAAAGTGTGCTTAGTTAATTACACTGTCAGTTCCTAATTATGTTAGTGGTGAATCTGACACATTAGATCTTTAGTTTAGCTCTTGAAGTCATAACCAATAGAAGAGCTCACTTGGCTATATCTAGATCCTATGCAGAAAAAAGTCTTAAATCAACAACAAGCAAAAATAATGCCAGCTTTAGTTATAATCAACATACAAAAACAAAACAAAAAGTGATCTAGAAGTATCCATAACTGTTTTTGGTGCCATAACTGTTTTCATGACTTTTATGATTGTCTCATATGTTACTTGTTCCCTCTGAGTAACCTCTCATGGTACTGCAGACTCATATACCTCATATTTTGCAACGCACTGCCATGCATTTTGTAGTCATTTTTCTCTGAAGAAATCTAGATTAATTTATTTAGTGTTTCTATTAATTTAAACCCACAAGTTAAGGACTGTATACGGACAGTACTTATAGCACTGAAGAGCATGTTGACTTATACATGAAAATAGCAGTACAGGACAGATAAGGGGCAGAGAGAGAGTGAGAGAAAGAGAAGAGAGATTGAGCAAGAGAGTGAGAGAGAGGGAGAGCAAACAGAGCGTCAGTTCTCTTGGGTCAGGTGATATATTTTTGCTGCAGTGAAAGTAAATCCCAAAAGGAAGAGTGGAGCTCCAGGACCTAACCCACCACCACTATTAACTCCTTCCTGTGTCCACATAAGAGATGGTTATGGTGTGCTTTACTCTTGATAGACTTTATATTAAGCAGGAA
The DNA here is from genome assembly GCF_904425465.1 of Colossoma macropomum. Classification (NCBI taxonomy): domain Eukaryota; kingdom Metazoa; phylum Chordata; class Actinopteri; order Characiformes; family Serrasalmidae; genus Colossoma; species Colossoma macropomum. Next base: position 23,639,895 of record NW_023494795.1, on the reverse strand, counting down.
ATCCAAGTAACAAAAGCATTATGAAAAAATAGAGCTGAACAGAGTCTGTATCTGTCATTTTAAAAACTCCTAAATGAATTTCCTTTGGGTTTTTATTTACTATTTTATCACAGTTTGAAAATGTTAGCAGATCTTTAAACATTTAATGATGAATAGACCAGTTGAAATGGTCCAAAATGGCATTTTGCATTGTACTAACATACATTAAAATTAAGAATTGTGGAGGTTTTGTTATGACAGTGAAGCTATACTCGTGATGTACATACAGTCGGTATGAATAAATTATTTAGGTACAAGCAGATTATTTGAGGACATTGTTATAATCATATTTGACTTATTTTGGTGTGATATGCGTTTGGTTCTGTCAGTGGGCGCTTTGGAATGGTGCATAAGTGTGTGGAAAAGTCCTCTGGTCTTACACTGGCAGCTAAGATCATCAAAACCAGAAGTCAGAAAGAGAAGGTAAATCGTGTTCAGACAGCATGATTTTATCATGATATTTTTATTTTGTTACGTGTCCCTGCTGGTAATTTGCATTCAGCATTACATAAACGTTTTATATCCTAAATACACACAGCTCTACCTCTTCTAAATGAGGTTAAATATCTAAATCTGATTTGCAATATCTGTCTTGACAGGAGGTGGTAAAAAGTGAGATTGAGGTTATGAACCAGCTGAACCATGCTAACCTGATCCAGCTCTATGCAGCTTATGAATCTCGATATGACATCACTCTTATCATGGAGTAGTAAGTAAAACAAACACACACACACACACACACACACACACACACACAATATATATATGTGTGTATATATATATATATACACATATGTGTGTATCAAATTCTCATAGCAATGTTCCAACATGTGACGCAAGCCCTTCCCAGAAGCGTAGAGGCTATTACTGCAGCAAAGGGGGAACAAACTCCCTGTTAATACCCTTGATTTCTGAACACTGATCATTCTGAACAATGATTTAAAAAGAAATGTTGCATGAGTAGATGTCTACAAACTTTTCAATATCCAATGTATGCAAACATAAACCGATGATTATGTAAATACAATACATGTCTATTTTCTGTGGAGGCTTATTTACATCTGTGTGTATACATGTGTGCAATCTCAGCGTTGAAGGAGGAGAGTTGTTTGACCGAATCATTGATGAAAACTACAAACTGACTGAGCTGGACACAGTGCTGTTCATCAGACAGATCACTGAAGGCCTGCAGTACATGCACAAAATGTACATACTGCACCTCGACCTGAAGGTACACTCACCAGCCAACATCCACTAATCAGTCATAAATAAAGAAGCTAAGAAAAGTTTATCATAACAAATATGGATCTTTGCTTTTTTTTCTCAGCCAGAGAACATACTCTGTGTGAGTCGCGAAACAAATAAAATAAAAATCATTGACTTTGGCTTGGCAAGGAGGTCAGTATGTTGGTGAATTTTTTCATTTGAAAATGTAAACCCACCATCTCCACTCCCTCTGACTCTCCTTTTAAGCTCTCATTCTTTCTGTTCAGATACAAGCCCAGGGAGAAGCTGCGAGTGAACTTTGGCACACCTGAGTTTCTGGCTCCTGAAGTCATCAACTATGAATTTGTCTCCTTCCCAACAGATATGTGGAGCTTAGGAGTCATTACATACATGCTGTGAGTCCCAGTGCTTGTCCTTTTGATTTACTCCTAGCATTTAACCAGATTTAAAACTTATTTAAAAAATAAATGAGATGCTTTCATAAATATTCTTTGGTAAAAATTTGGAAGGTCACTTGAGTTTGCGATTTAACTCAAGTAAGCGTTTTTTGGACTTTTTTCATCATCACCACATACAATCACAAGGGTTTAGTTGTGTGTATTATTGTAGTTAACATCTTAAACTCAGAATTATTATTCAGCATGGAGTCTTTAGATGTATTGTTCACTAACTACTATGAAATATCCAGTGGCTACTATAAAACTAGCGTATAAATTATGTAGTTATGTGAGTGAGGAATTAAAGCTTGGTCCCACATATGGGACCCTTAGCCTGTTAAATACCCAGGGTTCATACACTTTTCAAACAGTGAAATTTCCTAATTTTTAAGCCAAATTCAATAAGTTAACAGTAACAAAGGCATATCTTTAGTTTGTTAAACAAGTTAGTTAACTGAAGTTCAATTTGAAAGGGGTTGGTTACATGGAGAGGGAAGGCAATGTATTTATTAAGCTACCAGTGTTTCTCATTGATTTTACTCCTGTCCAAATCTGCAATGTTAGTAACCTTTTACGTGATTTTAAGAGTATTTAAGAGAGGGACATAGCAAGAGTGCTGACCGAGTGCTGTGACCAGCAGTGAAGAAACCAGTTACGCAGGTCTTGACGTCAGAAGCTGTGCGTTTTTCCTTTTTCTTTAAGTTGTTAATTTGGCTTCTCCAGAATTTGACTGTGAAAACATCTTCCACAAAGTTTGCAATGCACACATCCTGAATGTCAGTCCACAGCTATAGCCAAGATTCATGTTAGTAAATAGTAACTCTTCTGCATTTTAAATGTCATGAGAAGATGAACTGCATGGAGGAAAATTCAATGACTTTTCCAGCACTTTTTCCATGACTTTTCCAGGCCTGTAAAACTAAATTTCTTTATTCCATGGCTTTTCCAGGATTTTTATGACTGTACAAACCCTGCTTATTATATCCTGTAGCTTATTATTTGGTATTTTATGGAAAGCAATTCAAACTGTCTGAGATCTTAGGTTAGCAGTGAGGAATGGAAGACTGGACCTGTCAGCTGGTCCTGAGAGTTTAAGAGATTAATTATTCAGTAATGAACTATCTCACTCCTCAGTAGTAAGCCAACTAAGAGGATCTATTTATCCCTTTTTTGGAAAAACACAACTGGTAACCAAACAAAAGATACCTTATAGAGTGAAAAACAAAGTAGATAATCATACCAACACATTTCATTCTTAGTTGTGTCAAATCGTGTTTATTGATTAAATATGTTAATTTTACATTTATAGGCTGAGCAGTCTGTCTCCTTTTTTGGGTGATGACGATAATGAGACACTGAATAACATCCTGGAGTGCAAGTGGAGCTTTGAAGAGGCAGAGTTTGCAGATATCTCTGACGAGGCCAAAGACTTCATCACACGCCTGCTTGTTAAGAGCAAGAGGTACGGTGTGTATGTATGTAAGCCATTATAGAAATGAATGAGTTATTAACTATTTTTCATTATTGCATATAAAATAATATGATTGAGGTGGCTGGGGCCCTCCATATGAAATGTGGCATATGTTCAGAAACAGTCCTGACTAAGACACTAAATTAAATTAAAATCTTTTGAAAAACGGTCTGTATAGAACCATCTACAACATATACTCCATCAATCCAAAGAACAATTTCATGATGCAAAGAACCCCTTAAGCATCCTAATGATTCTTTGAGTGTTCATGATTCTATATAGAACCATTATCGTTACTAAATACCTCTTGAGGAACCATCTTTTTTATTAATATATTAGATGCTGCACCTCTAATAAGAGCAATGGTTCATTTGACATGAGTGTTTATGTCCTGTAGTTGGAGGATGAGTGCATCACAGTCATTGAAACATCCCTGGCTTTCGGACCGGGCACTTCACTACCGTCTACACCAGAAAGTGAGTAATTCCTTGCTAACAAATGCATTACTTCATAGCATGGGCTATGCTGATGAATGTGTTTTTGCTGCAGAAGAACAAGTGCCACTCTACCCGTGCTCCTGTACCAGAGAGCTGAACAGGTAACACTCCACCCCTTAATCCCCCAAACACACCTTGCCATACTCCTTATTATCTATGCAGAGCAGACACATTCTTTTGACTTCTCTTTAGTATTGTATTACACCTCGCCCACACTTGTGGCATTTGTGGCATTTTTGTGGCTTTTTTTTTCTTTTTTATAGAAGGTGTCTTTTACCCTCCTGGAGTCATGATGTCAAACTGGACCAACAACTTCATATCTGAATGGCCACCCAGCTGCTATGCAACCATGAATACCTATTACACAACTACTACATATGCAGACTACAGTACTAGTGCAACATAAAACATGCTTAACACCTATGAGTCAGCACATCAGCTCAATCCAGGCTATACTATGTATATAATATAGAGCCTAGAACCCTAAATATTGGGCAAAAATTCCTTCTGCAGCTATGTATTATTACTTGATAAACAAGAAATGTATAGCTTTTTGAGTGCTCCACTTCATCTGCCATATGCTTCATTTGCAATACGCACAATTCTATTGCAATACATAAGTTATCATTTATTTATCAAGTCTTATTAATGTTACACTGAATATTCTATTTATTTTGTTGATTCATAAGAGCATATAAAAAGTCGAACATGTTGTTTTTACTATATCAGTATATGGCTTTTGAAAATAAACACAGAACAATGTACTGTAATTTTCACTTGAATATCTTTTTATCGCCAAAATCCCACCAGTTAAACTATGCGCTGCTGCCAGTTCAGTTATTCTTGGCTGAAAGCCATCTAATCAAGAGGTTTGTCCATACCAGTCAAAAGTTTGGACCTGAAAATGCATTTTTCATCAAAGACATTTTGATATAAATGCACACATTTCAAAAACAAATATAAATAGCAAATAAGCAGGAGGAAAAAGAATCTAAAATAGAACATATTTAATAATTTTGATAAGTTGAATGCTCTGCATGATTCCGTATGTGTTATTTTATATGTTTGATGTTTTTACTATTATTCTTAAATCTGGAAAATAGTGGAAAGACAAGGAAAACGCATCTACTAACACATGTCCAAACTTTTGACTGACACTGTATGCCAAAACAAATTGGTTTTAATGGCTTTCTCAACCGAGAGAGTCATCTAACGCTCCTTGTCTTGTAAATATGTTTGGATCATTTTCACATGTCAGAAATCCAGCACACAAGTTTGCTTTTCTACGTGATAGATATACATAAGTTCAAGTGTAGATAAGGACAAGGCCTTTTTATATCTGTTTACATCCTATTTTCTTCAATATCGAACACACTGTCTACATATCCACTGGTCTAAGTCCCATGTGGATGCTGATCTGAGAATTTCTCTACTTCAATATAATATTCAAATGTGAATATTAGAGTAAAGTGTGTTAGATTAGGCTTTAATCTGAACTCTTGTGGGGGTAGATCTCCAGGCACAGATCTCCTGAGATAAAATAATAATCTATTTTTCAACATAATCTTTATCCACTACATCTGTACTGCTGATTACTATAGACAATGATTTTGATGCATTTCCCTGTTTTTAGAAAAGAACCAAAACCCATTGGCTTGCAGCTTACTTTCTCTGAATAATCATTTAATACATTTAACTATAGCATGAATTTGAAACCACAACTTATATGAGACTACAGATTTGTGTGAGAAAGACTTATTGGTCTTGTTAAGTGAATTCTAAGACTTCCTGTTACATTTAGTTTGTATTATGTAGTGGGTAACACTGTTGCCCTCCACATGGCAGACCAGGGCTCCATTCTTTACCTCTATAGAAATAAAACTCCTTGGGCAAGACTCCTAATGCTACATTAGCCTACCTCTGTAACATAATGCGAGTGGCTCAGGATGAGAGAGTCTGTCAAATGCCATAAATGTATTCACTAAGGTTTCTGGTGTACATGTAAGATCAAAGTCATCTAATATATAAGTTATGCATAATATGAGTTTTGCATAAAAGTGTGTTTTAGTTCTGGCAAACCCAACAAAATTATTGCCTGTACACTACAGATGTGGCAGATGGAGATTAAGTTGAAAATCGCTGGAGTATTCATTTAATGTAATCTGAGACTGGAATGCTGCTGCAAGCTCTTTGACCTAAAACCGCTTTCACACTCTCACCTTCCATGAAGGCAAACCCATCAACAGAACACTACCTATGTTTTAAATGTTAGTTAGAGCTATTCATTCTTTCTGGTCTGTATCCAAAATGTACTTGAAAAGCAAAGTTTTGTAAATGTACATCTCTGAGACTATTGCTATATTACAGTATTAAGACACCTGTTGAGTTTACTCAACATGTTTTTGTTTTTTGTCATAACCATACAGACGAGTTATGTTTTGTTCTTACAATGTTCTATGTAGTTCATTTCTTTTTCTGACTATAGCTTTTTTTTGTCACACACTTCTTTTATTCTGTTTGGTTTGATGTATTGTGGAATACAACAAATTAATGTACGCTAACTAAATAAACAGAAAAAAAAACAATAACAAAGGAGTCTTTTGGGAGTATGTTGTTTTCATGAATTAAAAGTAATGCAACAGCCGAAATAAATTCGTGATAAGTGCTTAGTAAAGTTATTTTGTCACTTAGTGTTTAGTTTCAGTAAATAAATTGAGATGCACCACTAATCCTTCATTCAAAATTTTATTTGCTAATAGCCTAAAAACCTATGCATTGTTTTGATTTTTTGCATGTTATGGAAAGTGTATAAAATGTGTGCATATTTAGATTTTTGAAACTGATATACATATCTATAGCCTTAATTGTTGTTATTTTGTTATTTATCCATTTTAACATTTCCTCACCCAGGCCTAAACACTATTTCAGTTAACTCCCTTTTTTCAGGTTCCAAATATTCATTTGGATGTTGTTGGTTCGGCCACAAGTCATAATTTTATTTATTTATTTATTTATTTTTGCTGTTGTTTGCTTTTTAGTTTTATTTGGTGCACTTTACACGTGTTTCCATGCAACATATGTAGTAAATAGGTAATAAATAGGTCTCCTTTCAGGACTGTCAGGTTAAGGTTAAAACACTATTTAAGAGCAAACAAGCTATGTCATGTTTGTAGCAGCAGTACTCAATATCAGTCATTAACTTTATTAATGATAACTTATTAACTGCATGAATGCAAGCTTAATTATCACTTAATACTGACATATCTGGAGTATGATATTTAGTTTTATGAACACCGTCCAGCCTAAGCGCAACTCGTTTTGGCTTAGAAAACGCTGACGTTATTGCAAGCATTTGTCCGAACTTACACATTGCTGGCGAATCCGCGAGCCACGAACGAGAACGGCGAGTCAAACTGCCTGAACCTGCCTGAGGAGCTACCAGAGAAAGGGATACATCACGTTTGTACGCATAGATCTGTGTAATTGCATTTCTACATTAGTGAATTGGCACCAACAGCAAAATAAGAAATATTGTAAATCCGTTGCTATGTTAAAGCTTTTCAATTTTATTTAAATCCCAATGGTATTCTTTTTTGTTCCTGATTTTCTTTCTTCTTTCCTTTTTATTTTTTTATTTTGTTTATTCTGGGATGTGAAGACTGTAATGCATATATGGTTATATGCTTGAAATTAAAAAAATATATAATAATAATAAATTTAAAAAAAAACAAGAAAGGGGTTCGTTCTCCTCTGTATGTCTGTGTCCTGTAGTCGGCGCTGTGTGATTTGGACGAGATAAAGTAACATCATAGTTCTCTCTTCCGCCATATTTTTGTCTCCGCGTCACCGTAGTGCGTCACCGGCATCCTCCTCGCTGATTGGCCGCTTGCAGCGGTTGTCTGATGTGTCCCTCGCGCAGCTGTGAAGTTTTAGCACGCGCATCTGTTGACGGCGAAAGAAGCTTAGATCCCAGCAGAGCAGCACCGAAACCCCGCCGGTAGAGACCATGGCTGAAACCGCCGCCAAACCTGCAGCCTGTACCGCCAACGGCGAAGCGACGAAGACCAGAAAGGTCGCCATCATCACCGGCATCACTGGGCAGGTGAGCAGTGTTGGTTTAGCCCCAGTCACACCGTCAGGAAACCAGGAAATGAGGCAGTGTTATCATCACCATCTCTGACTCCTGACATGATTTGTAACTGCCTTTATGAATAACAAAACTCCTAACCTATTTCTGGATGTGAATGAATTCGTGTTTTTTGGTAACCTAGCTAGCTAGTCCACACCACCGCCCCCAGTCAGTTCACCATCTTCTCTTTCTGGAAGTTTTACAGTAATTTTTTAACATTATAACTTTACGGTGGATTGTCTCGTGGATCTTTCCTCTGTTTGACTTTGTAAACGTGAACAGTTTTTATCGTATTTGTATTGTAGTGTACGGTGCAGGATGCGCCCCCTTTCTGATTCCTTTGAGCCTTCATTGTTCATCTCAGTGCTACTTCGTCATATCAGGAAAACATTTTCCTGACTTAACTGGATCCTTAAAGGGCCTGGACCCATATTTCTATGGGGAAGCTCTTTGACTGCCTGTTATAAAAGCTCTAGAATGAAATGAAACTGGATTCAATAGAAATTGAATTGAAGCTGGTCATGTCTGCATCAGCGCACAGTGCAACCGTTAAAAAGGAAACATTCCAAAAATACTCGTCCTTATGCTGTATAATCAACGGTCGTGTTTGACTCGGGGAAGATTCGGCTCGGTTCGCCGGTTCAGTTTATGCTCTCTGTGTGCGGTGTCTTGCTGTAATCTCTTGAATATTTCTTCACGATCTGCCACTTTGAACCAGAGCTCATCAGCCTGACGTGGAGATTCGAGAGCAGGAAGGAAAGCAGTTTACCAGTTTATCTCGTTTGAATGTCCGGTTTCTCTGGAGCAGATCTGGGTGTGTAACTGTAAGCATATAGCGTTTACAATGGTGCCTTTACAGTACAAGTTAAGTAAAACGACTTTTGTCATTTATAAAGCAAAAAGTGTATCATACTAGATTTGAATTGGTGGCTTTACATTCTACTCTGACACTGTGATGTTTTGTTGTTAAAATGTTTTAAAATTAATTATATCTTTCATTCACTTACACACTTTTGTGAGGAAAAGTGTCATTTCTAGTCATCCACCCAATTCTTGATTTTAATATCACTCCATTCTGCTGTTCATAGCATCCACATTGCTTTGCTGTTGCTTGTTGCACGTTTTTGGCTTTAGCATTTTATGCAAGACCAACAGAGGATACCAAAACAGGACAAACAGGGACTAAAAAACGCTCATTCATATTTGCGTCATTATTTCATTTTTAGGCTCCTGTACCCACTAAACCTGTTTGACTTGACCAGACCGCCTGGCTGTGTCCTCATTGTCTACTGAGGTGTGGTTGTGCTAACGATATGGAAGCAACATTTAGAGGGGGTTACTCAACTCTTTGTTGCACAATGGTGAATTAGGTGCACCTTGCTCTTCATAGTAACTGAAAGCCTTTTAGTAGTTCTCATACATCAGAGAACAGAAAGTTGGGAGTGCCAGTTTTAGCCTTCAAGTGGCCCTAAGCACTCTTCTGTTTAGGGAGGGGACTTACTGGAGAGATGAAACACCATCATTTTAAGAAATATTCCCTCATTTGGTGTTTTAAGCTTTTTCATTAAACCTTTTTTTTATTCTTAGCCTGCTTCATTTCAAAGCCTTCTTAAGACCATTTGCCACTGCAATAAAGCAGTACTAACCACAGGTTTAGGAGCGGAGATTGGTGTAATGTTGACTCAGCTCCTCTCTGTGTTTGACTAAGTACTTTGAACCTCTAAAATCCTTACATTTTATAAACTGTGTACTTGTGCACCTGATTAATAAGCCACCATTTTAATAGGTCATCTATCACTGCAGATTTGACAGCAGAGAATAGGAGTGGTCAAAGTAGGCCACCAATCAGATTATATTCTCCAGAAATTCAGAATTATGACTTGTGCCGTTTTAATGGCTCATGAAATTGGGAAAGATTCTATACGGTATAATATTGCAATATTATGGCTTTTAGAATAGTATGGTAACACGGAATTATTAATATGTAATAATAATAATTCTGTGTTGCTTCCCTAATAAGGCTGACCTGAAATTAACGTATGTAAATTTAGCAAATAGAACAGTTTTTTTGGAGATATAATATGCTATCAAAAGTAATAAATCACAATATATCAAAGTACTTAATATATCACAAATCTTTAGTTAACTCTATTGTGGCTCAGGTATCCTGATAAGATCATATCATGAGACCTGTAGCGATTCCTACCTCCTAGACAGCAATCCTTCCTTTGGTGCTCTGGTCAGATTGATGTGTAGGCTACTCTATGACCCAGTATCCCGTGCTTTAAAGGAGTGGTTCTCCACCTTGGTCGTGGAGTACTCCTGTCCTGCAGATAACCTAATCAACTAATTAAGAAGTCTTTCCCAAATTGAAGTAGGTTTGTTACAGGGGGAAGACCTTTAAGCACCCAAAGTTTGCATACACCAGCCCACAATCTAGTCCAGCGAAATGACCATAGAGCAACAGCAATAAAAATGGCTATGTGCAGAAATCTACCATCCCAGGCTATGAAGGCACTTTTTTCAAGGATATGAATTGTCAGTGGGCATGGTTGATGTTCATCTTTAAACAGGGCTAAAGTTGGCTTCCTGATCATCTGCTTCTTAATCGAATATTCTGTTCCACCTTAAATGCTACTGTTTGTGTAGGAGCTAGCATGTTACTGCTGGAACATTTAAGGTGGAATGGAAAATTTGCAAAACAAGCTGGCAAATAGGAAGCTGCCTTTAGCTCCCACATCTTTAGCCATCTTTAATGGGATCCTGGATAACTTTAATTCAAAGTTGCTGGTTTGCTCTGCATATTTCACTCTGGACGGGTTTCTCACAGGCTTCGTTTAGCCTTTGTTACTGAAAAGAGGGGCAGTTTCAACTTAATTTGCATCATGACCCTAACAGCAACCTGTAAATAGCTAGTCATGCTGTGTGATTTTATACATTTTTTTGACTGTTGAAGCCAAATCATCTTAAATTGTGAGTTTCGAAGTGAGCTAACAACTTTACTTTGTGTTGTTGTTGAGATCGAATGCATAGCTAACTAAGTAGTGTGATGATCTAGCTTATTTACACAGAGGTTAATTTTATTTTTCTGTGTCTGTTTTGACATGTCACTTCTATGTGTGTTGTAATGGTGCCTTTCTATAAACAAGCAAATTAATTTGTGAGCACACCAAAAAAGGGATGTGATGATGTAAAGTACCCCTTTACACATCACAATATAAAGTTTGATTGTAAACACTTACCTGTACTTACCTGAAGACTGATTATCCTTGCTTTAGGGAGCAAAGAGAACTGAATGGGTTCACCTGTGATTTACTTACCTGGGTGAGTCCATCCTCTGTAGAGGAGGAGGGAAGGACAAAAAAGAAGAGCAAGAAGAGTAAATTGGTTAAGAAGTGTACACTGTGTTGGAAATATGTATTAGTGACATCATGAATGTAAAGGTGATTAGTAAGGAAGCACATGAATTATTTACTGTCGCATGTAAATATATATTTAGATATATGAAGCACTTGTTTTTAACCCAGGCCAGTAATGGTATATTCTAGGGGAGGAGCACCCCAAATATAAGCAGCATTACTGAGGGGTACAGGAAAATCCCTTCTTTCAGCTTGGTGGAAGATGGTGACCTATATGACTTTGCAGTCATTGGCTAGTCTCATAGCTGTAGAGACCATTTTTGTTTTGTCTTCATCTTGTTTTCTGTAAATATGTAAATAATCCTGAGTGTTGGTGTGTAAATAAAGGTGACGGGGAGAAGAACTCTTGAACCAGCTGTATTCATTCCAGTTACTTGGACCTCTTGCCTGACGCTACCCATAAGGTGCGTTCCCTGCCACAGCGTACTGCCGGGTCGAGGGACGCACTTTATCACAAAGGAAAACAGCTTGTTTTGTTCTAGGGCCAAATCATAGGGTTGTTAATGGGCGTGTAAAACCGCATCTGGGCATTTCACAACCCGACCAAAGACACATGCTATTTATGTTGGCATCAGAGAAAAATTTAAAATAAAGGATAAATACATTCTATAGCACCTTTTTAAAAAGGTGTAGGACAGGGGGGCTCTAGGACAAGGGTTAAGAACCACTGAAGAAAACTATATCAGTTTGTGCCCAACATGTTAGCATGGTTCTGGTTTAGTCTCATCACCATGTTCACAATCTGTAGCACCAATAAAGTAACAGTCCACTCCATACAGCTGACACTTTTACACTGGACCTAATAGCAGCCTGTAGATGCTAGTCAATTGAACAAGGCTTCTGTCATTGTATGTAACATCCCGCTCTCCTGCTAGGCCACCCCCCAGCCACCAGAGGGAGACAGAGAACTGAGCCAGGCTGATTAGGGCTGGCTGTTGTCAGCTGTTCACCACCTTATTTAAGGACAGTTCACATGCAGCTCTCAGCTCAGTCCTAAGTTCACATGGCCATGTGCAAGTGCTCTTGACTAAGCCGGTAACCTCCTAAAGTATTTTTTGTTTTTCATTCTTGTGATGTTTTAAGTTAGGTTTCCACGGGTTAACCTTGGGTTTCCATGTTGTCAGTCTCTCTTCAGTGGCGTGCCAGTTTGCACTCTGGCTCTTCAGCACGGAAGTCAGTGGTTCGATTCAACCTCTGACTTTGAGCTCTCTAGAGCTTTCCGTTTCTCCTTTGAGTTAATTATTGTCTCGAGTCCTCTGTTCACCCCGAGAGCCTATACTGCTCTGCACTTGAGTCCACTCCTGTGCTTGGTCGGTGGCTTACCACATAGCGATTCCCACGCGGGGTAAGCCAGCCACAATGGTACATTGTATATGAAACATGATGTTTAAATGGCAATATAATACACACACACACACACACACACATCATCTAAACCGCTTTTCCTTCTGGGTCGCGGTGGGGTGCTGGAGACTATCCCAGCTGTCATTGGGCGGAAAGCAGGATACACCCTGGACAGGTCGCCAGTCCATCGCAGTGCAGACAGACAGACAGACATACACATCCACACACACATTCACACCTAGGGACAGTTTAGCATGCCCAATTAGCCTGACTGCATGTCTTTGGAATAATATAATACATATAATACATATTACATATAATAAAACATTACAATAATAATATTGCAAAGAGAAAGAACAGTTATAATAAGCATCTTTCACATGTAGTAAAGCTCACAATGCTTTACAGAAATAAAAGGCAAAAAAGAGATTATAAAAGAAATGCAAAATCACAAAAGAATGCAATATTAGAAAAATAAGAAACATAGGAATACAATAAACAATAAAATCATTACGACATATAATACTTTATTATAAAAAAGGCTGACAACAAATTAACATTGTCTAAGGAAATGAGTTCTATTGGTTGTAGTTATGCTTTTCAATTTTGCACTGTTTGTGAACAAACAGTGTTTTTAATCAGTATTTTTTATTTCATTACCATTAAAATGATTTGACTTAATAATTTAGTTCTTAGATTTTGACGCTTCGTTGTAGGCCAATTTAATTTTTTTCCCACATGCATCCGTAGTCCATACAGTCCATACATGGCAACTAAGCTGAAAAACAGTCTGTTTTTAATTCATTGTTTTTGTGATGTCATGGAAATAAACATATTTACATACATCTTCTTATTTAGCCTACAAGAGTTTGGTCTCGCTCATTCACATTTAGGTCATAGTAAGTGTTTCAGCCTGGGCTACTTTTGCGATGAGGCACAATTCTGGGTGCTCAATTCGTACAGAAGTCATTTATGCATATCAGTCTTAAAAGCACAATAACAAAAACTTATTTAATTCTAAGAGATAAAGAGAGATTGGACAGTAGTCATGTAAAAATAAATGGTGTGGAAAGAGAGTTTAGAATCTGCACATTTCATAAAATTTCTCTGACATGAAAGAATTATACAGTGTTTTTATCAGCAAGTGTCTGAAGGTTAAGTCATGAATATTTCAAATGTACATTGATATTTAATCATATTTTATGTACTGATTTTTTGCTGTCACCTATGTATGCACTTATATTTAACATATTAGAATAAAATTTAGAGTTTTAGAATTATATCTGTGTTGACAGATAGTTGTATCAAAAAATGATTGGAATCGGACAGAAATTTAAAGTTCTGCATTTTTTAAATATTGCTGCGTTTCTTACTACCTACAAATAGCTATTATATCTTTCCATAATGCTGATTCAGGTGAATTTAGTCTCTTTCTACATTTTAGACTTATTGATCAGTCAATGTTGGTTTTGATAGTGTTTAAAGGAAAAAGGCCAAGGGACCGTCCCTTGATGGCAAGTGAAGTTCACAGTTCAAACAGCAGAGGGCATTATTAGCTTGAATCATAATCGAACCAGGTTGTTGGAGCAGATGGTGAATAACCATAGATATAAATATAAAATAAGTTTATGTGTACGTAACATGTATGTAAATATATATATATAAATATATGTGTGTGTGTGTGTGTTTTATAAAAACATGTTTTGTGTGTCTTTGTCCAGCCAGAACACTTGTTACAAATAAAAGGGAGGAAGAGTGAGGCTGTGTAAGAGCATGCATATAATTGACTCATTTTCTCACACAGGGAAATAAACATGTATTACAAACTTTCACACTTTGATTACAGAACCAGGTCATTTGCAGCAGTTTTGTTGGATTTGTTTTCATTCTTTCTTTACCACTCTTGTTTTTACCGTGTAAACTCATCAAAGCCCCTTTAGACTGGCAGAGTAATGCTGTCTTGATTAGCAATCTTTGTGTTTGTGGTGAACTAATGTTACAGGATTTTGCAAAATTTTCCCAATGCTTTAAAGACGATTAAATTGATAGTGATGATAGTGTGTCCTACAGGATGTTGATGACGATGATGATGATTATGCAGCTAGAGGTGTTTCCAAATAAGTCAGCGTAGCTAAGATTATTTTTTAGTCATCTGAGCAGATTCGGAGAAACCAAATTTTAAGTACATCACACCCTTACTTCTTATCAATGGAATAGTCATTGCACTGCAAGAAAAGGAAATAACCTCTAGAGTTCACTGTGAATTAACTCTGACTTCGGAGCATATTAGAAACTATAAGAGAATGGTGCCATTCAGAGAGGTGTGTGTATATGTATGTGTGTGCATGTGTAAACGTGTGCGCTGTGATTGGAATGCCATATCTGTCTGGGTTTCCTGTCTGAAAGTGTAATCTGAGGGAAACAGACCACATTTCCCAACAGTCCCAGTGTGCAGATAAGCTCCATTTATCAGAGAGGATTATGAGTCCACACTGTAGTTTGCCAGTGGCCATCATACACCCACACAGCCGTGCACTCGCAGACACTTTAGAATGCCCGACTGATAGCCTGTTCCTCTGTCTCGTGACGTCACTACTTGACCGTGCTGCAATTTTCCTTTCTTTTTTGTAATTTAATGTTTATTTGAATTTAACGTAAGGAATAAACAAGGATACACTCAAGAATAGCAGGTACCATGTAAAGTCCTCCTGTGCCCTCCGCCTTACGGCATCGTTTTCTTGATTTGGGACAGTCAAAATGCCCACTTCATGCTGTAGAGTTTGATGCAGCAACAATTAACGGAAAAACAAAGGTGAAAAGTTTATTTAGGGATGCACTGATTTCGATACTGGTATTGGAGATTGGCCCTATTGTGTGCTCATTTACTCTGTGCTCATTTGCTCATACTCATAAAAATTCATGGATACCAACATTCAATACCAGCTGATACCATGTGACATAAATCTAATTAGTATACGCGCTAATGAACAAACGTCTCAAGGTGGAAGCGTCGGAGGGTCTGTTCTCACAGAGGATTGTTACTTTCTCTGTGGAGGTTCCAAAATCACACAATGTGATTTATTGTAAATAAATATATTTAGAGGACATTGGACTACAGCACAACCAGTCAAATAAAAGACTTCAACATAACCTAAAACTCCACAAGTGAGCTCCTTGAATTAGCCTTGGATGGGATTCTTCCTGTCACTGTGCTACAGAGATTGTTGTTGAAAGAAACAGATGAACAAAACTATGAAATGTACATACAGCTGTAGAGGAGCACTTTTCTGAGGTAGAAAGAAACTTGCTCTCCTTCACTGTAGTGATGCTCAATTCAAGCTAGCTAATGCACTCCATTTAAAATCTAAAAGCTAGATTTTGATGATTTAGTTGTTGAGGTACATTGCACTGATTTACATTAACAACTACTTAATTCTAAATAAGTAATTCATTATGGTATTGGACTCTGTGTTGGCAAGTGCTAAAAAACGTGCTCGTATGCGGCCTAAAAAAATAGTATCGGTGCATCCCTAGTTTTAATGTAACACTGTGTCAGATAACTGATGTGCCTATCTTAAATTGCTTCAGTGTCTGGCAAATGACATCAATAACATTAACAATTACTATGGGGGTGCTGTTAAGACTAATTATACTGTTCAACACATTTGTCACACTTAACGCTGCAGTACATTCACACAGTTCACTGGCTGATCTATCTAATGTTAGCAAAGTATGACACCGTTTTTATTTTATTTATATATAATGTCACATTCTCTCTCCTGTTCACGTACAGCTTTTTCTCTTACTTGTTTTTGCCTTGTTTATCCATCCAGTCACAAAGCAGGGAGCCTGCTTTTAATGCCATTAGACTTTTGCCAGTACATGTGATGGATTTTATACCATGTTTGTAAACATTAGCTTTATGTATTTAGCTGTCAGTCTTATCCATAGCTAAATACATAATAGCATAGAGTTATGCCCATGTTGTGTTACTGGTAGCTTATAGCAGTTATGTTGCTACCTAAACAGGGAAATGAACCCTGGTCTTCAGTGTGTGGCACACTGTGTTATTCACTATGCTGTTAAATGCAGGGGACTAACTGTGAATCAAAACTGATTGTTTTTGTTTTTTGAACACTGTTTTTCATTCTTTAATCTTTTAATTATTCACCATCACTCTTGTGTGTAGACAGAGCAGAAAATGATTACTCTAGCTGTGAATATGTGAATGAAACAGATTAATAGGGTGCTGCACATGCTTGGAATGATGTGTGCAGTACGTGGAGCACTTGAATTTAAGTGTGCATTGAAATGTGTGCAGGAAACAGAAACGTGTCTGTGGACACACCTCTGTCTTACAAAGTGGTCCAAGCAAGACACACACACACACACACACACACACACACACACACACACACACACACACACACACACACACACTTTCTGGAATGCCAGAGCTCCTCTCTCATTTTTCCCAGAGGTCTTTGGGGCTGTGCCTGTATCACCCCAGCAGGAAGCAGGGGGCGGAATGCCATGGCCAGAGCGGAATGTTCCAGAGTTCTAGAATGCTAGAATGTGCGGTTGGGAAGTCTGAGAAGGAAAAAGGAGGGAATGAATGAGAGAGAGAGAGAGAGAGAGAGAGAGAGTAAGAGAGAGAGAGCACAAGTGAGGGTGATAGAGAGCATGTGCTTATTTATCTTATTGATGCAATGCTCTGTTTTCCATAAAGCGCACGCTCAAAACACAACCACCTACATAGTGCAAGGTTATATTACCGATATTGATATTTTCCAAATATATCATGGTATCAGATGTTATTTAAGTTAGCATTAATAAAGTTAGCGACTCCCTGACTTCTTGAGAACTTTTATTCTAAGCTAATAGAATGTCTTATGAACCTGACATAGTTTGTTATGAGTGGACTTTTTTGTTCCACTTATTCTGAAGGGAACCAGACAGAAGGCACATTTCCAGGAAGGAAACTTCTGTTTTACCTCATGTTTATGAATTCTAAACTATTCTTTCAAAAAAATCTAATGTAGTTAGATAAACGGCATGCATTGCAGTTAACAGTTAGGTCCTGGATATTAAAAGTGAAGCACACAAGATAAAATTAAAAAGCTAAAAAGAAGAAAACGTCTTGTGATGCTGCTGTTTATGGGCATTATATCTTGGATTCAGCGCTCGCTCAAAATTATCACTAAAATCGAAAAACAATACCATAGTATGTCTCTATCATGGTATACTGGTACAGACATTATATTGTCCAGCTCCACACCCACCTACTCATCACTCAGGCTTTCTTGCTCTCACTTTCTTGCATGCATATACACATGGTATATGTGAAAACAGACCTTGTTTTTTAATGGAAACCTTCTTTTACAGATTATTTTATACCCAGTTAGTACAGCATCCGTATATAGACAACCAGTATAGTCAATTAGGGTAATATTGCACTCACTGCCCGGCACAGGCCCGGATTTGCCCATGTTTGGATTTCCAGTCTACGACTTGGAACTCACATTCATTAGATGCGTGTTACCGCACTGGTCAAGTGTGGGAGTTTATTGCTGTGCTCTCAGGGTCCTAGTGAAATTTAGAAAGAAATGGTCATTGTATTGCTTAAACTCTTGGGTCATTTCGTTTGGCCCAGAAAGTATAAGAGTGTATTTGTGTGTTTTTCACATGAATGAATGTGTGGTCTGTGTGGTTACAGGATGGCTCGTACTT
Organism: Colossoma macropomum; assembly: GCF_904425465.1. NCBI lineage: Eukaryota > Metazoa > Chordata > Actinopteri > Characiformes > Serrasalmidae > Colossoma > Colossoma macropomum. The sequence continues at coordinate 23,621,602 of NW_023494795.1, read as the reverse complement.
GGCAGAGTTTCTGCTGGAGAAAGGCTACGAGGTAAGAGAAGAAACACCTGTTCATTAAGAAACACTGGGCATTCAAACCCCTCTAAGTCCAGGATACATGCACACGCACATACACACTCAAGGAGCACATACTCGCAAACTCCCTTTCCCTAAGCACTGTTCTTGCTCGTTGCACATTGTGTAAACATTTACAGCAAATTGAAGTTTATTTGGTTAGAATGAAAAGAAACACAGTGAACACTGCTTTAATGAAGAATAGGGTATGGTCATTTTCTATTGATTTCATGGTCTCTTTGTTTCTGTGGTGAATGTTACTCCCTTTTTCTCCCTCTCTGTTTGTGTTTGTGTGGACAGGTTCACGGTATCCTCCGCAGGTCCAGTTCCTTTAACACTGGCCGAATTGAGCACCTTTACCATAACCCTCAGACACACACTGAAGGAAGTGAGTTAGCCTCGTACATTTGTTATCCATTGTTACATGTACATCAACATTTGGTAGCACTGTCTTTGTTGAGTTCCAGTTCATATGTCTTTTGGGTCCTAAATAGCACTTATATTGGTATTAATTGGCATATTGGAGATTTTAAGGTCAATGGCATGCGTTTCTTTTTTCTTTCTTTTTTTTTTTTCATGTTCTGATATTATTTAAAATGTACACCTCCGAGCTGTCACGTCCCTAGTTTAAATTGGTTTTGAATCATAGACAGCAGATGTGTTTAGGAAGTAGGACATGATCAGTGCAATAAGTCCTGTGGGGGTTCTGACCTTTGAAGAACAGAGTAAAGGAGGCTAACAAAGAGCAACAGATGGACTCCAGTCTGTAATTGTAGAATTACAAAGTGCACCTATATGGAAAGTGGAGCTGATAAAATGGACAATGAGTATAGAAACAATGAGGTGGTTTTAATGCAATGGCAGATTGGTGTAGATATCTCAATTAAATTAAAATTAAACATTATAAGACGTGTCTGAAACCACCAGATAAGTGTTATTAAAGGCCCAAAAAGTGGAACTCCTCTCTAATGTAACTTGTTGTTTAAGATAAAACAAACTTACTTTCATAGATACACAGGCTATTTTATGAAATAACTGGACACTAATTAATACCATACATTGACAGGAAGTCGCTCTTCAGCAGGATGTAAGTTATTTGTTTCATCAAGTATTTTTTTTTCCTAACTAGACATATGATCTTGTCTCTCTGGTTTTCATGATTGTAATTTGCTAATTATGTGACACAGTTTATGAATCTGCTTTATAAAAATGGCATTGAACATGAAAACCAGACTTGATACTTCTCAACTGTACAGATGATTTACTGGGATGTTTCTGATGGTCAGTGGGATAGCTTACCTTCAGTTGGATCTTTGAGCTGCCCTTGGTAGTGATAGGACCCATTGTATATGCTTGCATGATTTCTGCTTTTTTCTTGTTAGAGATTCTGTTTTGGGAGTGGATGTATGTTGCGTGTATGTGTGCGTATGAGGGAGAGGGAGAGTGAGAGATTAAGTAGTACATCAATTATTATTAAAACTGCAGAGGTAGATTGATTAATTTAATTGAATTTCCACAGTGCAGTATTAGCAAGTTTAGAACATGTTTGGTTGCAGCAGTGCTCAATTTATTGACAGTACCCAGCATTAGGGATGTTAGGGCTGGATGATATGGCAAATATAACATCACAATACTTGTGATACATGATATGTATTGTGATATTCAGTTTTGGCAAGTGTGAGAAGACAACACATAAAAACTATTATCGTAAACTGTTTATACAAAGATTTTTATTCATTGTCTCGCGCATTGTGCTGCAGAAAAATTGTAAAGCAGTGTCTGTTGTCAGGCAGCATATTCATAACTTTTCCATGTAATAACTTGCTTTTAGAAGAATTAAATGATTCAGATGTCTGGTTCCTATCACTTCTGCTGTGAACAATTCTGACTCTAAGTTTCTCTAAAATGCTTCATTTTAGAGAAACTTACCATCAAACTGCTATGAATTGCAAAAGTTTTGAAAATTTGGTTTGAATGCTGCTGATTTTGATGTTCAGAGGAGCAATTTATCGTGATCACAGTAAATATTATTGCATAGGCCACCCCTATTTAGAGGTTTAAGATAGACTTCAAATAATATTCAGTTTAAACCATTACTGACATGAAGCAGCACACTTGTTCGGCTTTTAGTTTTCCATGAATGGAGCCAACTGTAATGTATATGATGAAACTCTTAATGATTTCCTCTATAAAATGCCTTAAATCTTTCTTTCTTTCTTCTTTTTCATTTTTTTTTCATTTATTCTTTAATTAATATCTTCATGGTGAACATACACTTTCCTACTGATCAAATTCTATCAAACCACAGTTGCTATTAATGTTGCTATGGAATACGTTAGTTACATGTTGTGCAATCTGCATGCATGCATATGCGTGTGTTGGTGTGTGTGTATGTATGTATGTGTGTATTGTAGACATGAAGTTGCACTATGGAGACCTGACGGACAGCACTTGCCTGGTAAAAATTATCAATGAAGTGAAACCCACAGAAATCTACAACCTGGGAGCACAGAGCCACGTCAAGGTAAAACCCACATCCTTTCAGAAGTTTTTCATTTTATGTTGCCATTGTTTGTGTTTGTGGGTGTGATTGACTGATTTCTCTTTCTCAGTTAACCGTTATGGTCTTACATCAGCCAGGATACACACATACAGACACACAAGTTGCTTTTTAATGACTGTAATTTGTGTCTGTGTGTGTGAGGTCAGCCAGTGATCTGGTCTAGTAGTTAGAAGGAGATGTAGCTAAGTGTGCTTCTTTTTTATTCTCTGTTCTCTCATAGAGACTACTAAGGTCTAGTCATTCGGGAGGTGGTCAGAAAGAGGTTTTTCAGTGGGTTGGCCATTAGATGAATTGACTTTGTGTCTGTCTGAGAGAGTGAACCTGTGTGGCCACTTTTATGAACTCTGAGTAATGAGTACAAAGGCTGTTGAGAGTCAAGAGGGTAAAATTAAAACGAAGAAAAAAATGAGTAATAGAATGAGGGATCTAAAGAGAAAGTGGTGAGTTATGACAAACGTTGAAAGCTTTTCCTAGACGCACTGTACTAGTCACTCATCAATCCTTTGGGTTCACTCTCACTGGCTAGAGAAAAATCATCCTGGTAAATGTTCCCATTTGAGAAAGAAATGTAACAGTAAAAAGTGAGTTATTTGTTTTAGCTTTGAACAACACAAATGTTTAAATATATTTAATGAAAGCACATGTCTGTAACAGCAGAAACTGAAAACTGCTCTGTCTGATGACTAATCTGAATCATCATACGGATGTGACCTGCGAAATGATGTGTGAGCAGCTTAGAATAAGAGGAATGGATGTTAGTACATCAGTAATGTTGATTTTGAATATAATTATGTGAAAATCATACTAGTTAAAATGTAAAAATGTGACTAAAGTGCTAGAACAAATGTACATTCTCTTCTTTTGTCATGCTGTTAACACCAGTAACAAATAAACAGTGGCACTTTTCCAAAAATTAATAATTCATCACTTAGTGCCTGTGACATCTGTATATGCACATATGGAGTACATTGTTAGATGGCAGATGAATAGTATTAAATGAGCGTATTACCTAAAAAATTAGTTTCAGTGGGGTGGAATTGAATGGGGTGAAACAGAGCTGACTTGAATAATTCACATGAGATAAAACTGATAGAAAATGAGGTGTGGCAGCACATTCATTTAAATGTAAATGAGTTTCTTTTTATGCCCTATCAGTACCTTGTCTGCAACCTGTTGCATGATGAAACAAGCAATAGACAGTTCTCTTATCAGTGTGATCACGGGGCTGTGCACCTTTATACAACTATAAACTAATCCTAGACCCAGATCAGGTCCGTTTAATGTACTGGAAATTGTTTTTTAGTGGAGAATCACTAATATAACTAGTACATCAGATACTCTTTTCTCTGTTCAGCTAGCTAAGACTGTAAGCTTCAGCTTTGGAGGTGATACTTCTGAGTATAACAGTAGTAAAATGCTGCATGTGAAATAGAGGAGCATTATGGGTGGCCCCATGCCATTTTATTGTGTAGTAAGTTTAATGGTAAGTGGTCTTCTTTGCAATCCAGCATGCCAGTGGCAACGCTTTACCACACATTTCTTCAGTATCTGTTTCTCCACAAATCGGAGAATACCATGCCTTCTCAGATAGCTGGCATTGTTCTGCACTATGGGGAGATATTAATAAACATGGTTTATACATGGAATATCCAGTGTCCTCAGAATGTATGTGGTCATTTGTGCCATATTTAAAAATGTATTGAGTTCATTGTGTTAGGAAACAACATGTCAAACCAAGTTAAACAGACCCTTCCAAGACTGTTATTTTCTTTTTGGCAAAGTATTCTTTCAAAAGACAGCCGGTCTTCTTTCAGATCATTATTGTTTGAGCAGTTTCTTTGCAGATTTCTGCAGATTTGCATCCAAAATGCCTTTGTACATTTCTGAATTAAGGATGATATCAATAAACACGAACGCAACACGAAAATTAAAATAAGAAAAAAAATTACAGAGACTTTGAAAATTCAGTTCAGACAGAGAGTTTTACAGTACCCTTGGTGCAGTCCGGTTGGAGTTCTTCTACAGGCTTGCTCCACACAAAGAGTCTGCTATCAGTTTGATGTTGTGGTAAAAGTGTTTTAAAATATGTGTGTATACAGTTTCCTGTTGTTGCATATAGGGGTCAGCAGTGTGCTACTGTGTGTGAGGTCATAGTTTTCAGTAGATGAAAGAGGATATTAACAGATCTATTTTACTTCTGTGCTTACCTGCTTTTATTGACTCATTCTTTGCCTCATTACTTTGTGTTTTTTTTATTTTTATTTAGAGTGGGTTTAGGTTTTTCAAATTATGTGAATGAAGATCCTTAATGCTCTTGGCATTCTTGCCTGTACTGCAACCCAATGAGGGACATAAGCTCAATAGCTCCTATATTCTAGTGTTGAATTCAAATAGTGCACACAGTAAACAACTGTGACTGTGATTAGGTATAAAATCCTGTTAAGTGTGCCAGTGGCTTAACCATGATATGAGTTGGTCTGTTCAAGGCTAATCAGATAACACATTCTATACACACACACATCATACATAAGGAGGAAAACTGGAAATTAATACAATACTACTACTACTACTACTACTACTAATAATAATAATAATAATAGAAAATAACAGGTTTTGACATACTATGCAAATATTGCTGAAGTTTCATAATGAACCATTAGTTCCCAGGTCTCTAAGGTCCATATATGAAAACTAAGCTGCAAAAACAGCCCATTTGGAATGTATTGTTTTTGTGGTGTCACAAATACCAACACACTGACATGAAACCTACAGACTAGAGCATGAACTGCTTTTCGAATGAGGCACAATACAGGGCAGCCAATTAGAACAGAGGTTCTTTGTGTGTCAGTCTTAAAGGCACATGAACAAGAAGTTTTTTTTTTTTTTTCATTCTAAGGGAAAATGAGAAGTTGGAAATTGATCATATAAAAATGGATTATGATCATATTGGGTATATAGACTCAACACAAACTTAATAAGTGGACTTCTGCATTCATTGGAACTAATTACCATCTTGTGGCAATTGATGCCTGTATGCATGCCTTAAGTTTGGTCTCTTACACACACACACACGCACGCACACACACACACACACACGCATGTACATGCTGCTTTAAAATGTCTGTGTGTAAATCAAGCTTACACAGTCACCTACTGGCCTGGCTGATGTCACCGCAAACAAACGAGGCTTTATTCAAGGAAATTACGGCACATCACCGCAACCAGATTAAAAACACATGATTTATTGTGTATGACACTGAAAGAACAACAAGAACCAATTTAATTAGCTGTGATAGACATGAATCACGTACCTCAGTGGTTGGAGCCGAGATGAGCTTTGTTCATGTTTTACGGAGGCCTGACAGCATTACTTTTGTGATTTATTCTGGTTCGCTCTGTTACCTTTTTATCAGATATATTCCACATTCAGTATGCCTTTATAATGACATGTGTAAGTTGTGGAGCTTTTTTTTTTTTAAAGCTGCTTGTTCCTGCATGTGCTCCTGGGGGGAGGAATGCCTCTTTCAGCTCCAAAAGAAAATTGTATGTCTAGTGATCTTGTTGTGTTGTGTGGTTTTTTTTTTTTTATTTTTTTTATTTTATTTTATTTTTTTTGCTCGTCAGACTAAATATTTCCTACAATTCGGCAGTTGCACTGGTTTTACATTTCTTTAGTTATAACACTCGACTACGTAGTAAAATGTCATGGTCTGAATGAAATTTTATTTTGGTCTTGGATAAACATGAGCATAATGTTTGTGAAAGCATTTAGGATGATTTCAACCACTAAAGAGCTGGTGGTAGTGGAATGCACCAAAATTGAGAATAGATGGTTTCTCATGACAGAAACACCCCTCCAGATTTTTATCACTTGTGACAGATTTATGGGCCGAGGTTGATTGTATTGCTTGCATACTGCAGTGGTTAAAGATGTCTAATGATGTTGAAAGATAATGGTCCGTCAGTACCAAGCTTGTCTGGAACTGCTGAGAGTGATTGACAGTATAGAGTCTTTCAAGACTACAGCATACTTTACAGGTGTATGCACACTTTTCTCTCTCTTTCTCTGTCTCTCTTTTTATGTGACTCTCTCTCTCTCTCTCTTTTAAATCTCTGACTCTGTCTCTGACTATCTGACTCTTTATCACGCTCCCACACACACACATGCACACTTTTGATTGAGGATTTCTGAGTAGCTATTTTGTAGAAGAGAGTAATGTCTGTCTCGTTCCTTTGGGTGGGAGTAAATTGACACATTCCTGTCTCGTGTCCATTCCCTCAGGCAGCTTTTGCTTTCTGGAGAAAAAATCTCCCTCTATGTCTGTTATAGCACTTTGAGTGCTAATAAAACATACATATGTAAAGAGAGTATTTGAAAAAGTTAGGACAGATGTGCAGACTGATGTTTCAGACTATAGTATGAGATTTCAGGTAAATTTGTTATATGTTGAACAGGCCAAACAGCAGGATCAATCAGACAAGAAGGCAAAAGAAATTACTGAGTGAGAGCACAACTGTCTTTATCCAATGACCGGCTGATGTAGGTCCTATGAGAATACCAGGCTAACCTGGTTCCACTTGGCTCTAGGCTTTCATCACACTGAATTGAGGCTACATCATCAAATACACGCACACATATTCACAGGTATAAAAGGTAATTTACAACATAATTTTGGCAACAAATTTTTGATACACATTCTACCATTGGATATCCTGCTTAATATAATGTTGCACTGCAGAAAGGGCATAGCATGCTGTGGTAAGCAATAAGTAATCATGAAAATAAGTAAGTCAACACTGCACAAGTATACTGAACTCTACACAAGCAAATGTTTTATCAAAAAATCAAAAGGTATCTGTAGTAAATTAGTGTTGGTTGGTGCTCAGCAGTTGCTGCATTGTTTCTCAGATGTTCCATGGTGCACGTCTCAGCACAGTGCTGCAGGTTGTCAGTGTGTTGTCATTGTTTGGTATGTGCATAACTGTTCTGACATATAGTTACCCACATAATAGCTCCACGCTGTCTTTCAAACTTCTAACAGCACCTGTCAGCTGAGATGACACAACATACATGTGTGTGCATGGGTGTTTCAGGGGGAGAGGTGTGCTGGTTCACGGGGAGGGATACTCACATGTGGAAGTTGTTAGCTGCTGTCAACACCAAGTTAACCTAGAGAGAGAGAGAGAGAGAGAGAGAGAGAGAGATCGATATCGATATCGATCAGAATCAGAAGGTGGTCTCTTGTCTTATGACCATACACAAATTTAAGTTACACAATTATGAAAGATTACACAAGATGGCACAAGATTACTGTCAGTAAAGAAAGTGATCTTGTGCCATCTCTGGTCTGAAATATTTATATATAATAATGTCAGTCAATACCAATACCAGTCCTTTTTTCTACTAAACTACTAGTCTTCACAATGAGTTATTTGTAATCGAAGCATTTTACTTAAGAGGAACATCTAAAAACAGGCAATCATGCTCAAACTTCTCATGTACTCTACTATTCCACAGGAAGAAATATCCAGTCTTATACATTATTACGTAGTTAATTATTTGTAAGTCCTTCCTGCTTAGTTGTTGTTGCTGTGTTGCTCAAATTTTCAGCTTAGGCTACTGGCAAATGACTGCAGCACTTATACTAATAGACTAAAATGTTAAGTAGCACAAGTGAAATTTTAGACACACACAAAGCAGCACATCTGAAAACATTTTATTATTCAAAAGTAAACTGGCTTGACAGGATGTTCACTGGAGACATATATGTTTGATAACAAAGTATATATGTAGGCCATTTAAAAAAAAAAAATCCTATTGTTACTATTAAAATGGTGGGTTTTCATGTCTATTGAGGAGGTTTGAGCTAGGAAAAGTTTTTTTCAGATAAGCAAAAGCTGACTTTGAAGCTGGAACTAGTCAGAGCAACATTAGGTGCTGAGGAGGACGTCATCTTGTTCACAAGGTCTTTCTGCAAAGAATGTTTTAGGAAGTAGCACTTGGACGATTGTGAGTGGTTGAGAAGTTATTTTGCAAAAGGTCAGTTAGCAGTCAGTTGCAGTCAACACACCAGCATATTATACATCATACAACACACTCACAATATGTGGTATAACTTCATGAAACTTCAGAATATCGTAATACTTTTGTTTTTCTGTGGTTTGAGAAGTTGGAACATCAAAAAAGCCCCACTAGTGCCACACTTCATCAAAAACCATGAGTACAATGGTTTTTGTTCAATGTTTCACATACCGTGCAGCACTAAATCTAATTAAACAGGCCTAGTTTTGCTCTTTTTGTAATGAAGCATGTAGTTTGTCAGTCTTTAAATACTGATGATATCCATGATGTACTCAGAAAAAATGTATCACTATATTCATCACAATAATGATAAATATTGTCATGTTGTCCCTTACTCCCAGCCTCGACCTAATTCACACCAACAGGTACAGTGTCATACGACACATTTTCAACAAAACCCACACCATCGTTGTACTTCAGAGTTTTATTTCAAAAATCATGAGAATATTGATTGAATCATGAATAAATTTAATAGAATTAAAAGTAATAATAGGTATGATAAATTCTCATTTTAGACTATTACATGTGCTTGCATAAGCTTGGATGTAGTGTAATTGGTTTGGCACACACTGGGGGCAGGCTCTGACCGCAACCCAAAATGATTCGGGCTGTTGCCATGTTTATGTGTATGTTTATGCTGGAGAGAGAGAATGAATGATGAGGTGAGATGTCAAGCCAGAGAGAGAATTTTCTGTCATATGGAGCATAGATTTAATTGGCTGATGAATTCCATTCCTGACGTGTTGAAGCCTTGAGAAGTGGAGGAGTATTGATAGAGGGAGGGAGAAGGGTGAAAAGATAAGGAGCAAGAGAGAAGCAGATGTAGAAGAAGGAGAAAAGTGTGTAAGTGTTTGCCGTGGGGCACAGGGGCTTTCCCCGTGCTCAACATAAATCTCACCACTGACAGCTCCAAGTTACCATGGATATGCTCAGTAAATGCTATCTTTCTATTTTTCTCAACATGACTCCTGATCCCCATACACACAGGACACATAATAAATTAAGACACCTACAAATCCCTGCAACAGCCACGAGCTGTTCTGAGTGAACAGCTTGGACTATCTTGGTTTTAATTACATGTACTATCCATGGGTAATGGAATACTCAGTTAACCCTTTCAGATGCCAGTATTTCATTGCTGAAATCGTCATTTGGTTATTTGTTATGCTACGTAACAGAAAGTCAGAGAGAATATATACAGGCTGACAGCTATTATTTTTTTAACAGGGCTGTGTGTGTATAATATATATATATATATATATATTACTATGTCAGATTTTATCAGCTCATCTGAAGAGGCAGCCTCAGTTACTCAAGCCTTCTCCAACAGAAAAAAAAAACATTTTTAACTCACATTTTAAGATAATAAAACATGTTTTCAAACCTATGTATGCTGCTAAATGTTGACTACTAGTGCCAGTGTACCAGTTCACCCTCTTACTGTTTTATGGGTAAGATATTTTAATATCAGCGGAAGTCCTTTTTTCCTGTCTTCTTTCTTGTGGTTAAATGAAAATCGGCTAATTAACTCAGATTTTATGAATATTTATATTTTAAAATGAGTGATAATGCCCATCCCCACTATGCAGCGTAAAGCTTCGTTTTCTTTTTATACGGCTGAATCTCCTGTTCAAAGTTTAAAGAATTTGATTAATGGACTTAATTTGCTGGGCCTCACTGTGAGGAGAAGGTTTGCTGCTAACAGAAGCCAAGCTTACTGATTTGGGCTAAAGTGTTATTGTGTAACACGTTAGATTTTGTTAGAGATAACTGGACTTTTGATAGAGATAAATCTTCTGAATTCAACACTGTAAAGACTTACTTTTGTGTTGTGAACATGTGAATTTCTACCACCTGATGTTGAAATATTACTCATTATGGTAATTTATTTTTGTACTTATTTTGGTATGCGGTTGCTGTATCATTGCTCTAATGGCAATTTTTGGTACTAGTGTATGTATTTCACAGTCCAAAAGTAGCTTAAGCTTACGTGTTTTGTAAGGCCTTTAGAGTCGTTTCATGCTAATGTTCTCCGCAATCTCCCACAGCGGTGACGACCACTGTAGGCTACTAATTGCCAGGCAATGCAACTGAGTGGGACTATAAACAACTTGCTCCATAGATGGCATCAGTTCAGGATGATGTCAGGTTTTTGTGGGTGAACTGATTCATACCTCTCCCCCTTTCTCATTGTTGCTCTCTTTTTATTCTCTCTCTCTCTCTCTCTCTCTCTCTCTCTCTCTCTCTCTCTCTCTCTCTCTATTTTTTTTCTGTTGTCTGTCCACCCACACAGGTCTCAAATACCATAGATCTTCTGCTTGTCTTATGTTAGACTCTGAATATATTTTCCATGTGATGATAATTAACTGTTGGTCTTTGTGGATGGATTTCTCTTGTTGTGATTGGACAGCATGACGTGCATACCTGCTATGTCTGATTCTTCCTCCCATTACGTAGTCATGCTTTTTTGATGTAACGCTGTGTGTAGGTGTGATTTTAAAAGGAGTGTGTCAGTGTTGAGAAACCGAGTCATCGGTATTAGCTCATGTCAGGTTTCTCTCGTTTCGTCACTGTATTTCTCACATGGCAGTGGATCCTGGATTAGCCCACTCTCATGCTTACGTGTGCTGGTATGATTTATGTCGTTCATCAAATGAGAATTTATTGGAAGTTATCGGAATAACACCCCCCCCACCCCCCAGTCTATACACACTACACTACAAAAACTAGTATATTTACAAGCAAAAATCTTAAAGTTAGTCAATATTATCTAATATTCCTCATTTTGAGATTGCTGTAAAAAATGCTTTTTTCTAAGCTTTTGTTTTACTTATATTTTGACTTATTTTTCACTTACTAATAAATTAATTTCACTGTATTGGTAGAAAATTTTCCGGAAGTATAATGAGAAACTTACATATGTCTGAAAATAAATTAAATAATCTTATAAGCTAACAGTCTCCACATGTGAAATACTGGACAGTATACCACAATACTGAGTCACTATTTATTTGCGGTATAAATAGGTAGGCAGATATATATGCAAATATGCATAGGTTCATTGACAGTAGTGGGACATACAACTGCACATAATAAAAGCAAATATTAAACAAAAATAAAAAGTATAGGTAATTTACAAACATATTTACAAATATACAGTACAAATAATGGTGATGGAATTTAACATATTCATGCAATGACTGGGGCCGTCGAGTAGAAATCTGGAAGCAAACCGGTGGTGTCTTTAAATACCTCCCAGGATATCAACTATGTTTTTGAAAACAAATTTCTGTTTACTTTCTACTGCTTTAATGTTTGTTCGCATATATCTTAATGTTATATTGTGTTGGACTGGCAGTTGCTCTGTCTTTTGTTTAGGTGTCTTAAGGCTGTTCTGTGTGTTAGGTCTGTTTTGAAATAAAAAGAGCAATATGTGAGAACAGTATATAAAAGAAACAATATAAATATAAAACTGTACATAAGGATTTTAAATGGAGTTTACATTTTAAAAAAACAGTGTTGGTCACTTGAGATAATTCTCCTGGCTTACTAGATTTAGGTGCAGTAGTTTCACTCGAAAGCGCATATTGAATGTAAATGTAACTATGTTACAGATTTCTCCTTCAGAACAATTAAATCCATAGAAATCAAAAAAGTAATGGGATTTTTTTTATTGTGTTTATTTCAGATCTCTTTTGACCTGGCAGAGTACACTGCTGACGTTGACGGCGTGGGCACGTTGCGTTTGCTGGACGCAATAAAGACTTGTGGGTTAACTGACAGCGTGAGGTTTTACCAGGCCTCAACCAGTGAGCTGTACGGCAAAGTGCAGGAGATTCCACAGAAAGAGACCACTCCCTTCTACCCTCGCTCGCCTTATGGTGGGCACAACACACACTCTAAACCCTTAACTCTGATCTTATCTGTTGATGTTTGGTTCACATAATAATCTTTTTAGATTTTGATATGGAGAAAAGTGTTCTCTCTCTCTTTCTCTGTCTGTCTGTCTGTCTGTCTGTCTCTCTCAGGTGCTGCTAAACTCTATGCATACTGGATAGTGGTGAACTTCAGGGAGGCGTATAATCTGTTTGCTGTGAATGGAATTCTTTTCAATCATGAGAGCCCTCGAAGAGGTAAGAACTCAGGCCACAAGCAGGGCACACACAGGCAATGTAATTGCTTTAAGACGGTGTGATGAGCAGTGATGTGTGGTTTGCTTTAAAGAGCAACCCCTAGAACCATGCACACTGAGGCATGCTGTGATGTTATGTTGTGGTTTTAGCATCATTACCACAATAGGAGTTTCTGCGATAAACACATCGTTAAGGGCTATGATGACAGAAAGAATCAAATTATCTCACATGCACAGTGTCAGAGTGACTTGATGAGATTGACGGAAACATAGCACTGGAATCAACAAATGCTGAGCCGTGCTGCCGCACGTGCAGGGTGAGTAACTTAATGACCAATTACAGATCAAATGTGCACAGTTCAAAAACTACTAGCGTGGTACATGATAACTGTTCTCACTCAGTGTCATTTGTGAAGTGTAAAGCAGCAGTGGCTACTGTCACAACGATCCTGTGTCACCATAAGGAGCTTTTTAAAAAGCTAAATATATATTAATTCATTTTTGAATATTTTTGTGGACAAAAAGAATGCTTACAGTTCTGAAGTTAGTTGCTATTAGTATTTTTTATTTTGCACAATAGTGGATAGTGCTTTTGTAATTTTGCATTTTTTTTGTAATTGTTTTTGTTGGTTAATGATTAGATATATTTCTATTTAAACACCAAGATCAAAAAGAGATGACAACTACATTCTAGTCTCTGTTTTATAGACTTTAAAGACAGGACATAAGCAATAGAGTGAAAGAGAAGGAGACTCAGATGAGAAAACGAGAAGGAGACAGTTGGACAGACAGACAGACACCTTGGCATGTGTGTGCACACAAAGAAATGTTAGATATGCACAAAGAGAAAAAGAGTGAGCACAAACACATGGAGAGAAGGTAGACATGGAGAGAGAGAGAGAGAAAGGGGGAAAAGAAAAGCAAAGTGTGTCTAGGCCTAAGGGAAGGTTAAGGCTCTGTTAATTTCCTGTCCGTGGTGAGACAGACACTGATTCCAGGACCAGACTGCCGAGTTAATTTCATTTGGAATTCTGTTGGGTCTTTTCACCCCTTAACAGTAAACACACTTCCGCTTCCATCAATAAACAGTCTTTCCCCCTGGCCCAGGCTAGAGGTGAGCTTTGGAAAGAAAACAACCACATGCAGTCCACCATAAAGTGAGCAGAACACAAAGTTTTGCCTATAGTGTGCTACCGTGTGTGTGTGTTTTTTTACTTTATTAGATAGGCCTCTGTCACAAGTAAAAGCAGCTCTTACCTGTAATAAAATTAGAGCTGCTACTCTCAATTATATTGGTGATTAGGTAATCCATCAAATAATAGAAATAAAAGTAGACTTAAACTGACCCAAACGGAACGATAACATACCCTCAGCCTCTGTAAAATATGGTACAGAAAAAGAAAAAAAGGCATGTGAAAATATGTAAACACACTATGTGGCAAAGAAGCATAGATATCTGTCTGTCAGGCTCTCTATCAACTTTGTAAGTCATTTTTATTGCCTGTTTGAGAAATTCAGAGAAGTCTTTCTTTGTGTCAAAACAACTTCTTCAAGCCAGTCATTTTGAAAAGTTGTCAGGCCTTGCATATCGTTATGTAGCAGTGTTTAATGCAGGAAACTTCACTTCAGTAGTCTCTTTTACTGATTGTTATGGTTTTGACAGTGAAATGTTTTCCCATTCTTGATTGATATAGAATTTCAGCTGCTTAACAGTTCAGCCCTTCTTCAAAAAATTCAAATTTTGATTGGTCAGACCACAGGACATTTTTCCCCCTCACCTCAGTCCATCTTAAATGAGCTCAGGCCCAGAGAAGCATTACACAACTTTACCTGTCTTTTGTTGCACTGTTCAACTTTTTTGAAACGGGTTGCTGGTGTCAAATTCAAAATGGGCATGTATTTTAAAAAAATAATAAAGTTTCTAGTTTCAACATTTTATATGTTGTCTTTATACCATTTTCAATTAAACATAGGGTTTATAAAAATTTCACATTATTGCATTCTCTATTATTTACATTTTGCACAACGTTCCAACTGTTTCTGAAACGGGATTGTACTACTAGGCTAGCTCTATTTAAACACTTAAAAAAAGTGCAGCTTGTAACAGACCTTTAAGTGACATTTTCCTTGCTTTGTATGTTGCAGTTTTACAGTGAATCCGAACTGAATATTTTTAGAATATTTTAGAATATTTTTGATATTTTTCTGTAAGCTGTCTGCTGAGCTGGTCAGCTTAGACCTTAAACAAAACCAGTTACTTCATATACATTTTGATTCATATACATGCAATTGTGATGCTGTTCTGAACATGTGGAGTGATTCTAAGCAAGGCTTTATAATGAACATAAGAGACCCTGTTTTTCATTCAAATTGCAAGTTAATCACTATTATTACCATTTTTTGTCATTTTTATTTATGTATAAAACATTTTCAAATGCTTCCTTTTTCATTTTCTTCAGTAAAGTAGTCTTTGAATTTTTAGGTTTTTGTTGTTTTTGTTGTACTATTTTTATTGTTTACACACAAACAAAAAAACAGATTACTTAAATAAAAAAAACATCAAAATAATTCTTAGATTACTCGATTACTCCTATAGTTGATAATGGCGGTTTCATGTGTGAAAACTTCTCAGTGTTTGCTTTCTCATGTTTGTTTTTGGTGAGTTTAAAGCTCTTTAGGTGAAGGAGACGGCACCTTTATGAATGTGATGTTAGACCTCTCACCTGTCCTACATACACAAAGCTAAACATGTCCCTCTCCACTCCACCTCACACACCTGTGTTTGTGTTAACTCAGTTGTCATGGCAGCACAGAAGGTGAATGACATAGATGCTCTTTTAGTGTTCAAAATGAAATGTCTCATGTCACATTCTCATATATGTACACGTACATACACACACAGGTGATCTCTAGATGGAAAAGTGGACTAAATATTGGTAGCTATTGTTCCCTGTATTTGTGTCATCATGGTTTTTAATGGCAGCTGAAAACAAGACATGACTTTTTAATAGTCAGTGTTGAGAGAGGGAGAACTGAAGTATATATTCAACGTTGGCTTTTTCATAAAAAAAAAACAAAACCTTGGAACTTCTGGTCTCAGTCCCCCTTTCTCTCTCTCTCTCTCTCTCTCTCTCTCTCTCTCTCTCTCTCTCTCTCTCTCTGTCTCTCTCTCATACTCGTGTGTGTGTATATATATATATATATATATATGTGTGTGTGTGTGTGTGTGTGTGTGTGTGTGTGTGTATATATGTGCATGTGCCCCTGAGTAGGGCTGTTTGGCCAGGCAGAGACCAGGCTGCGGTCAGCTCCCTGGGACTCTGCTCCTCTTCACAACTTTCCTCCACACGCAGTAAGACACCATAATTACACTCAAACTGGAAGCACGAGCCAGCGTGTGGAGACGGCCTGTCGTGGGCTTTCAAACACACGCTAACATGGCACACGGCTAATCCATTATTGCGGGCCAATCGCTAAAATGTGAGAAGAAATCTGATCTCCTGGTCCCCAGTGCGGTTTGCCTGTGACGGTTTGAGTAACTCCAGTATTTACAGTGCTGTGTTTCAAACTGCAGTTCTGGTGCCAAGCTCACACACCTGGCCATGAGCGTGTGTAGAAGGAGCGCTTTGTACTGAAGCGTTTTGGAGCAGAGGCAGTGACCACTGAGACTCCACCACTTCTTCAAACAACTATTATGTGCATGCTAAAACATGCACTGCCTGTCAAAAGTTTGGGGACACCCACTTTAACATTTAGTTTGAGTTTTTATGCAATACCTTAACATATTAATATGCTAACCATGTTTATTCTGAGGCAAACAATATCACACGTAAATATTAGTGAGAGTGCTACGAAACGCAAACCCCCCTTGTTGTGATGTATCAGCACTCAAATCTTTCAAATGTTTAAGTCACCTTGGGCCAAAAGAGTTTCAACAGGTGCTTTTAACAATAGTTTAGAAAAGAAAAATGTCAACTCATTGATGCGAAACCTACTCTTCATGTGAAGGAGTAACACACTTTAATGAGCTGAGTGTTGAACAGTATACTCAAAGCAGGTATTTTAATTGAAAAGCAACAGTGAAAAACAAACATTGCTTGGAAAATTTCAATAGAAGACAAGATGTTCCCAAGCTTCTGATGGGCAGTGTGCATTCGAACAAGACCACAAATGAGCTCTTAGACTATGAAGGTAGTGCTTTTTCTGTGACTTCTATCTCAGTTTGTTCAGGTCTTTATAATTGGTTTAGTTACAGATTGGCATATCAATGTTACAATGAAAAATACTGTACAAGTTGGCTTATGTTACATACATTTAAGCTCACGTTCACATGTATATGACCAGGGTTTAAAGGAAGTTCTGTACTTAAAATGGCTTGAGCATATATATTACTGGACCTACTTAATGAGAATGCAGCCCTGACCTGAGACCCTATATTACAGGCAGGCAGGCAGCTGTGGTGGAGTGGAGTTACTGCATTAAAACTCCAACGTCTCTCTGGTTTTAAATGCAGCACAGCCCAGCAGGTCCTCGGAACATCCAAGGTTTCCCACAGATCAAGAGTGTGCGTGTGTATGTGTGTTTCTTTGGCAGCTTTGCAGGACTTTGGCCTGGCTCTCAGTGCCTCCAGGGTGGTCTACTGACTAGACAAGAGTTTCATTTTATCCCTCTGTGTGCCTATGTGTGACTAAATGACTGACTGACTGACATGGGGCTGGATTTATTTTGGCCTCACAAGATTTAAAGTGACATTTTACATCAGGAAGGAGAAGTAAAGAGACAAAAAGAGAAAGTGAGAGAAACCAATTGAGACAAAGAGAAAAGAGATGTACGATACAGAAAGTGAGCAAAAATGAAGCCGAGTCCCTCATGTTTGTTAGACGCTCTACATCTACATTCATGAATACTAGAAGAGCCCACAATTTTTTTTTTCATGTGTTTTGCAGGTGCCAACTTTGTGACACGGAAAATCAGTCGTTCAGTGGCAAAGATCCACCTCGGCCAATTGCAGTGCTTCAGCCTGGGTAATCTAGACTCCAAGAGAGACTGGGGCCATGCCAGAGACTACGTGGAGGTACTCCTCTCTCTCTCTCTCTCTCTCTCTCCCTCTCTCCCTCTCTCCCTCCCTCCCTCTTCCTCCTCTCTTGGTGTCTCATTTTAGTGAACTTTTACTTGTTTTCTCTTCTTATTTGCGCATGCACACGGTCTGTGTCTTGTAAATGTTTGTGCCTTCATCATGTCTCATTGTGTGAGTGTTGCAAGTGGCTAAACAACAATAATCCATTGAAACAAATGAAGCATGCCTTTTGCTTTAGAAATGCCCCTTTTGCCTGACAGTGAACAGTTATCAACATTTTTTGATGTGTGATAATATCAGTCATATCCCTATCAGCAGATATTCGCTTAAAAAAAAAAAGTATTAGTATCAGATGAATGTTTAGAGCTGCCTGAATTTTTAAACCCAAATTTGTTTTATACCAATATTTGTTATTTGTGTTTATTGTACTGCAGAGTAGTAGACTGTTTAGGTAACGGGCTACTGTGCTAAAATTTTTACACTCAGCCCATGATTTCCATATTCGTGCATCCCGTTCATTCGTACATTCGTGCATTAAAAATGCTTGTGAGGGTGAACCTCGAGAGGCATACAACCTTTCCCTTGGAAGTCAAGCCCAAATCTAATGTTATGAAAAATGTTACAAAATCTAATTTGTCTTGTGCTCTTATAGCGCAGAATGAACCCAAAGGTGTGGAGTTCTTCCATTCCTTTGTGTTTTTTATTTTTTTCCTCTCACCTTAAACCAATAAAAGTGACCGCCAAAGCTCTCTTTAGTTCATCTCCAGTTTTCGGTGATTGCTATCACCATTGAAACATTTACACAGCTGTACATTGCTGTTGGTCATCACTGTCACTGTTTTACAGCAGTTCTGCAAAAAGACATAGAGAGAGCTCTTTTTTTTTCTGCGGAGACATGTAAAACATTATTAGCCTTCTCGACTCTTTCTGCAGATTGTGGGAACATAGCTAACTGTTGACTGAAGTTGACCGTGGTAAAGAAAAGGTGCATAAGCATGACCTTAGAATCTACACCTAATGCTGTAAAAGGTAGAACTCTGGTTAATTAGCCTTTACCCACTGTGGTATACTGTCCCCGTTACAGTAACTAGGCAGTTAAATGCAGAATCAGCAATCATGTAAAATTTAAATTTTCCCCCCTCAGATTATAGGGGCTACAAAGAAGTTGTAGTTGATGGTTATTAACCTCAGTATAGGAATGTCTTTGGGATATAAGGCTTCCTAACTGGCCCCCAGAAGGTGTAACCAGGTCCTGCTTTGGGTGTATGTGTGTGTGTTAGTTTCTAGGTATGTAGGATGTCTGAGTGTGGCAGGGTTCAATGTTAACTTTTTCCCTACTAGCCCAATCTGGCAAGCGACCTGAAAGTTCACTGTCCCGAACCAACTTTCTACTGTCCTAAACAAATTTTTTGTATTTTAAAGTGTTATTCAAATATAAATGAGCACGCAATGCTTAAATACATTTTTTTTGCAAAACTTTGTAACTGGTCACTTCTCACTCTTCAGATTCCTACCACTGAATTGTATTTCTATTTTATTATAAATACCACATTAATCCCATTCAAGTTATCAAAAATCTTGATGTTAGCATTTGCATGCATAAGTTAGCAAATATTTTCTTATCTTCAGCAAGCCATGTTGGTACAATACTGGCTACCAAGTTCCAGTCCATTTTTGATTTAAAGGATATAAACACCTTGACTGGCCTTGTTAGGATATTCCCTAAGACCCTCACAGAACATCTCAGGTACAGATACCATATATATATATATATATATATATATATATATATATATATAATATATATATATATATATGCGCGTTCATACATACATACACACATACATATATAATTAAGCTTTTTGATAACTTGAATGGGCTGACACATTATTTATTTATTTGTTTAAATATTTTTTAGTCTTTTATTTTCCCATCTGTTTAAAACATGAAGTCAGCCTTACAATCACAACAGTGTCACCAGTGTACAAAGGGTTATTACTTGTTTTTAAAATAATCTTAATACAATTTTGACCAAGCTAATGTTCTCCCTTTATTGCCTCTGTCTTTGGTTACACAGTGGTTTCACTGAATGTCATGTGAATGTTAAAGCCCTGGGCTTCAGCACTAGCTGTGTGGGAGGTATGGAAGGCATTTAGGAAAATGGAGGTGTTTTGTACTGACTGCGGCTCTCTGTGAGACGTATGAAGTCTTCTGAGTCACTGAGCTCTAAAATAGCAGCAGAGAAAAATGGAGCCATTACTGTCAAACCAGCAACTACAGCAAGTGAGCACCGTGTAACTGTGGTGCATGAAGAATGTGTGTGTGTGTGTGTGTGTGTGTGTGTGTGTGTGTGAGAGAGAGAGAGAGAGAGAGAATGAGAATGAGTGAGTGAGTGAGGACTTAGAGCAGAACAGGCAGGCCTCCTGAGAGTGTGTTTGTCTAAACTCTTGAACCTATGCATAGTTTTGATTGGTCTCTATTTGTATGAAGTATTGAAACTTGAATATTTTTGAATATTTGAAGTCCTCCAGCACACACACACTGTATGGCCCAAGCCATACAGTTCAAGTCTCACAGTCTGGAACTAATGTGTGAGATTTTTACTTTTTGCGCACATTCTTAGAAAGAAAATAGTAAACAAGAACATAAAATTCATGATGAAAAAAATTTAGTAATTTCCATAACCCAGCGTTGGATCACTATGTAACAGAACACGTACTAGGTTAAACGGCCCCAGCATCGCTAGGTCATAAAAGATGGTTACTTTATATATGGTTACTTTAACCCAGCACTGAGAGAAATAACACAATAACCCTTTCATTTCTAAATGTATATTATATATGATTTTCATTTTCTTTTTCATTTTCACCTGATGTACTATCTGGTCCACCTGAAACGTACTTTTGCTTTCTGGTGAATGCATTTAGAGACAGGCAACATGATAGTTTTACGTGTTCCCCCTTTTACTATTGTTCAATGACAAGTAAATACTAAAAATAAGCTTCTCTTTTGTATCTATTTCTGTTTTCTGTGTTTTATTTCATGTGATATATTGCGTACTGTGCTTGTGTGTGTGTGTGTGTGTGTGTGTGTGTGTGTGTGTGTGTGTGTGTGTGGTACCAAGGATGGAATTTGCTGTTTTTGAGGGGTGGGGAGGTTGGTTTGGTGGGCTTTTGGGGTTTAAACTCCAGTGGCCGGCATCCAGCCAGGGAAATAAACACAGCTGTGAGTTGAGGCCACCTTAATCTAAGTGTATGTGTGTGTGTGTGTGTGTGTGTGTGTGTGTGTGTGCGCATGTGCATGCACACTCTGTTGTTGTGTCCTCTGATTTGGGGGAACTTTAAGCTCTTAAGATCTGCTAAGACACTGTAGTAGTGTATGATGAGAACAGGACTTGTTTTAAGGTTAGTTTAGTGAGACATTTCACCTTTTCACACAGAACACCGCCAAAGTCATAGAAGGTAATGTGATAGTATATGTACACATACAGCTCTCTGCAAAAATCAAAGACCACCCTTGATTTATTAAAGTCAAAATGGCCATTATTTACAAGTTATTTTTCAGTTAGGAAAAATAAAAAGCAGAAAGCATATGTTTAACAGTAAATTACACAAGTCTCAACAACTAAATACTGAATATGATTGCTTTTCAGTATTCAGTGTGTCCACAGTTTGCTTTCGTTACAGCTTCCATACTTTTTGAGAGACTTGCTTTTCATTTTTCAGAGAAATTTGCAAGAATAGTTTTCCACACAGTTCAGTCTTAGAAGTTGGTTGCTTTTTCTGCTACTCACAATCCAGGTAATCCCAAATATATACCGTAATGTTGAGGTGGAAGGATGTACAGAAACACCTATGGATTTTTTTCAAATCTGAAGCAAAAGTGCAGCTTAATTTTTTCCTCTCTCTCAGAGGTAAAAGCTTGAAGTTCTGTTCATCTCAAGGTGACAACTTTTGAGGAACACCAAGTCTTGCACGTTTGTTATGAGTCCCATTTTCACGGTGACTTTTTTTTTATAGAATTTTTTTTTACTCCAGTTTTGGAAACTTACTTTCCCCTTCTTTATGCAAAAAGTTATGTCATATTTCAAAAAAGAAAGCAGAAAATAAATTTATTGAGACATGTCATGGGTCTTGACTTGACAAGAAATGACAAGTTCTAATTCTTTCTGGTGCTATTTCAACTTTAAAAACCAATGATGAATCATTTTTGAGCTTGAGCTGTGTCCGTCATCAATTAAGAGCCACGGAGCAAAATTGCTAATTAGCCACTTTAGGTTTGTACCTTAATAGCTGTATGCAGTGCACAAAGAAAAACAATTAAATTATTAATTGCAATTATTTTTATGGCAAATAATTACAACTGCTCCAACACACCTAATTGTTGATTAGATATCAAATGAAGCAAGTGTGTTATTAGGATCATTGATACATGATTAAAAAAAAAAAAAGGATTCATTTACCCCTGACCCTGTGTGTGCGTGTGGCAGCTGCTGTCCCTGGGATTGACAAGGCCAAGCTCTTCCCTGCTGTGCTGAGGATGAAAGCACATGCTCTCATTTCTCTCTTTCTGTTTTTCTCTCCTCTCTTCACATGCCCTCTGTAACCAGAATCCTCAACTTTCCGAGTATCACACTGAGCTCAGGGAAGGAGAGGGAGACGGAGGGAAAAGAACAGAGGAGGAGGGGAAAAAATAGTATCGGTGATAGAAACAGCGCAAGATACAGGAGATACTGACATGGATTTATGCACTGTGGCTCGCACACAGTGTCAAACCTGACTGACCGTATGGTCACCTTTTACTTTGTCTCCCCTTTTTGGGTCACAGACTGTCTTCTGTATCTCTCTACTCTCTTCACTTTATATTTCTTTTGCTTCGTCAGCAAGCTAAGTTTTCATTACAGAGAGGTTACATACTCCCTGTCTCTCTCTCACATTCGCTTTTTCTCGCACTTCATCATTCAGTGTGCTTGCATATTTTACTGACAACTCCTGTATTAAGTGGTATGGGCTTTGTCTTCCTGAAACTTTTGAACCAAATTAAGGAAATCTTTCTCTATTCAGCTCCGTCACAGAAAGAAAAAGAGCGAGTCTGTGTGTGTCTGTGTGTGTGTCTGTGTGTGTGTCTGTGTGTGTGTCTGTGTGTGTGTCTGTGTGTGGGGGTTATCTCCAGTTTCAGTGGGTCTAGTTCATGGTCAATGCATTTTCCATCATTCGTTTCTGTCACTGGAGTACATGTCACCAGGAGGGTGATGATTTTCTTTTTTCAGAAAAAAAATAATACACAACAAGAATTGGAAGAAACACTTAGAACTGTGTGTGTGTGTGTGTGTGTGTGTATGTATGTATATATATATGTGTGTGTGTGTGTGTATATATATATATATATATATATATATATATATATATATATATATATATATATATATATATAAAAATAAATCTTAGCTTGATTTATCACTTGTTACTCTGATGCCGTGTTGTTTGTTTTTAGGTCACAGCTAAAATCACCTACTTCTGTAGAAAATGACTGGTCACTTCTCTCTTTTTGACTGCTAATGTGAAAGTAGGGTTAGACACGGGCCATAAATCATTACAAAAATCTCCCAAAAAATCTCTCGTCACTGGGGTGGTGCCCTCAAGGGTACATCTCAGTACACAGGGAACATAGTACCTTGTAATGGAAAATGTACCTGTACAGAACCTTTATTTCTAACAGTGTAGGGATGTCACACAGCAATTTTCATTTTTAGTTTTAGCAATATTGGTAAATAACAAAAACAAAGTTAAGTACAGTGTATATCATTTGCTGGGTGCTTCAGATTCTTTTGAGAAAAAAAGCTAAATAAGTAATAAGTTTCCTCTCTGGAAGTCCAAAGGTTCCCTTTGGTATAATTAAAGAAGTATAACAGAACAGTCAAGTCTGATCTAGTTCTTTTAGCAGAGAGCAGCAGAACACATGATGAACTGGATTCATCAACTTTATTTCTACTACCTTAAAAATTGTCTAATACAGTGATATATTTAAAAAATATTGTGATATTGAATTGTATCGGTTTCATCCATACCAGCCAGGTATTATCTGTGTGTGACAAAGCTGGCTGCTGATGCAGAAGGCCGGATTGCTAGTCAGCAGAGCTGTTTTAAGGCAGAGCTGTTAAAGTCTGCGTGTGCTGTTCACTTTTTGGACTCGGTTCAGTCATGTTTCCAGAAATACGGGAAAGCAGCAGTAAAAACCACAACACACTGTTACTGGCCCACAGAACACGTTTTCTGCCATATGACATTAGCTTACCAAAAGTAAACCATGTTAACGGGTGGTCAATACATTGTTTGCAGTTCTTATTTGCTTGTTGTGAAAGTTTTTATTGGAAAGGGTTAAGCATGACTCGAAGGTTTTGTTTGAATTTGGCTGGTAGAGATAATAAATCGGCAGACTCATCACATCTTCATCTCAACAGAAACAGAGTTTTTGGATGCTAATTTTCAGTTTAAGAAAAATGGAGTACGCTACACATTTAACGGAGCTTTGCAGCCTCAGTCACTCAAAAACAACCTGAAAATATGCCTCTGTAGCTCAGACCAGAAACACAGGTGTGTATGTGTGTGTGAGTGAGCTTTTTGAACGTTTGCCCGTATGTGTGTGTTTGAGTTTTGCTTTGACTCTGAAAAAGACCCTGTTTGTCCACTGGAGACCAAGAGGAAGTCCAGACCGCACCCTTTGAAGTCATGAAGGCTTCTGGCATATGTGTATGTGTTCGTGCCCTTGCGCATGCGTGTGTGTGTGGTGTATGTGTGTGTACGCTTACGGGAAATGAAATATCCCACATCAATCATTTTTTTTCCGCTCATAAATTATTCATGCTTTCACTCACTCCCTCTCTCACACTCACTCTCTCTCTCTCTCTCTCTCTCTCTCTCTCTCTCTCTCTCTCTCTCTCACTTTTTCTAAGCCTGGCTCTGTCTCCATCCTGCTGAAAGTTTAAGGTGCAAGCCTACCCTGGCCCTGCTGCATCCTCTACCTGTTATCATATGTCACATGAGTAAACACATCCACACGCGCATGTATATGTGTGTGTGTGTGTGTGTGTGTGTGTACACACACACACACACACACACACACACACACACAGTCTCCATAGACACTGGCAGTAAAATGGGTTGTTGAGAACAGCTCAGTGACTTTAATTATACTGCTGTCATAGGATGCCACCTCCGCCACAAGTCAGTTCATGAAATTTCTGTCCTGATAGATCTGCCCCAGTCAACTGTAAGTGCTATTATTGTGAAAAAGAAGTGTTTACGAGTAGCATCAGTTCAGCCAAGTGGTAGACCATACAAACTTAGAGCAGGACCAGCGAGTGCTGAAGCGCGTAACACATAAAAATCATCTCTGTTGCATCACTCACTACAGAGTTTCAAACTGCCTCTAAAAGCAATATCAGCACAAGAACGGTGCGTTGGGAGCTTCATGTAATGGGTTTCCATGGCCAAGTAACTTCACACAAACCCAAGATCACTATGTGCAATGCCAAGCGTCAGCTAAAGTACAAAGCCACTGGACTGTGGAGCAGTAAAAACATGTCTCTTCACTGTTTGGCAGTCGGAGGGACGAATTTGGGTGTGGTGCTCGGCGAACACTACACTCGTAAAAAAAGATGGCTCTTAATGGGTTCTTAAAGGGACACCGATAACTGGTATTTGGGGCCAATATTCATTTACTATAAATTTGATGTTTGTAGTGGGAAAATTTACAAGAATGAAACTCATTCACAACTTGCATTAAATGGATATTAAAACACAAGAAATAAAGTGCCTTGAGTTTTAGACAGTAGGGTACACTATTGCAAAAATAGTAACTCAAACATTTTAAAGTTATCTTTAACCAGAAAAAACTAAATCACTTAAATAGCTGCTTAATAGTCTGTTTTTGACGCTTGTAAGAAAAATAGATGTCAAAAAGGGTCTCAAAAATGTACAATTAAAAAAATTATACAAATATATTTACTTTTTTTTTAATATATATATATATATATATATATATATATATATATATATATATATATATATATATATATATATATAAAAAAACCAGATTCTTAGTATGAGTCACTGTCAGTATTGAATGGGCACACATAATGGGTGGATCTTGCCTTTTCCAGTGTATGGGTGCAAGAGAGAAAGCCTAGGTACAGATAAAGCCTACACTAACCAAATCCATAGAACTGTAAAAGTAACCCCAGTAAAAATATTACAGTAAGCATTTGAGCAATCATGCTGTAGAAATTAATAATGCTGTGGGTGGGACGTTGGGCCAGACTACAGAAGTGTGTTTTTCTTTTCATGGTTGTGTCAGATAAGCTTACACAACAAAAAGCACCTTTATCGACAAGGAAGCATGTTCAAATGCTTATTCCGATCAGAAAAATGCTGAATATCTACACTCAGCTTGAATCCGAATACAGATAGATTTTTATTGCTATTTTTCACATTTTAGAATAAGTGCCAAATAGCACCTAAGGAATAATGCGGAGCCCAATTACCATTTTGGTGTTCTTGGCTCTCAGCTTCATTTTTACCTTTGTTCCTTTATTACAGATTGCATTCTTTCAGGGAAGCTTGCTTTCGGTTTTTCAAAGAAATCTCCAAAGTTCGGTGTTAGAAACACATTTGATGATGATGTAGTCTGGACTTTGCGGTGATCAGTCTGTTCTGAGAACACATATACGTATTTGTTTGATTTGTAAACTTTCTTCTTTTATGTCTATTTCCTTTTCTCGGTACCAGATTCTTGCACATCCTTTGAGACAGCATTGAGTTGTCTTCTCATATTGGAAGGCTGGATGATAGGATGATAGGATAGTGGAGTTTGATATTCATCTCTTAAAGATGAAAGCATTAAGCAGTTTTGTTGGTCTACCAGGTCTTGCGCGGTTGTTCTTTGTATCTTTGAATCATTTTTTGAGCTTCTGTTTTTGTTTTTATTTTTCTTGCACTATCCCCTTACTTATGCAAGTGGATTGTGTTATATCTAATCTCTGAAGAAATGTCCCCTGAATAAACGAATAACTTGTGCTTAATGGCCATCAAATGGAGTGTAGGAACAAGACCTCTAATATAGCAGAGCAGAGAATGAAGAAAAGGGTGTGTGAGTGTGTTTCAGAGGGCAAGAGGCTGTTCGCCAAGCAGGCTCTGTATGCAGGGAACAGTGCAGCTCTGTAGCCAGCTCATATTGGAAATGTTGAGAATATAGCTGTGTTTGAGTAAGTGGGGTTGTTGCTGCACTCTTAACCTCACTGTGAGCTAAATGAGTGCAGCTTTATGAGTCTGCCCTTGAGACTGCTAAGCATTGACTATTGTCTTTATGAAACAGGCCCATGACAGATTGGTTATAACAGGCAATGAAAACAGTTGCATCAGTAGTGTGTGTGTGTGTGTGTGTGTGTGTGTGTGTGTGTATGAGCATGCTAAGCAAGTGTGTTAAATCCTTCAGCGGCTCCCTGCTGATCAGTCATCACCAGAACAGCGATGACCAGCTAGCTCTGTGTGATTGTGTGAAACTCCTGTACAGGGTTATGGATCATCTACTGTAATCTCTGTGATGACAGCCTTTAGGCACAGCAAAGAATAATGTTGCCATAGTGACGCTGGAGCATGTTTGCGTCTACACCGTGTCTAAAGGTTCTGAACCTGTGAACACAGGCAGTTGGCAAAAATGAGAGAAGATGAGTAGGTAGGAAAAGCATGAGAGCAAGAGGCAAATGGATCACTATGAAGGTAAGGGTGAGTGTGTTGGAATATGTGGGCAGTGTCATCTCCCTCAATCTGTCTGTCAATGCACTTGCCTGAGCAACACAAAATAGTCCCGGTAATGACGACAGCTAAGTGTAACAGCCTTTGTGTGCCCGTTTATGTGTTTGAGTGTGTGTGAGACACAGAAGGTGATAAGTGACTTAATGACTTTTTTACATTCTCATCCACTGCATGTTATGGAGCACTGCACAAGTTCAGCTGACATGTTTTCACCAAAGGCTCTTGGGACCCTGTTCTTCTGCTTTATCATTCAGCACCTTAGTGTTCTCTGTGTTTATGTACTTGTTTTCAGACAATCTCAGGACAAAAATGTTCTGACATTGTGGGAAAAACAGGGCTAACATACAGGACCAACATTTTCATCTTTTTTTTTAAACTTAAACTGACAGGGCAAAACAATTTCTATTTGGTTACTAAGGTTAACCAAACACCACTCCAAAGAGCATGTTTTAGCAATGGATGCACCTTAAAGTAGCTGAATTCATTAAACAGAAGAAGTTTCTGCTCACGTGTATGTGGGACACATGTATGACCTCACGTCTTGACATTGTATAGACACTAGGGTTGTCTAAGTTAGAAGTGTTAATAAAAGCTAATAGAAATTTAAGCCACTTTTTTCCTTTAAGTTTTTAATGCATTCTTCTAGTTTGACCCTTTGAGCCATCAGTAGTAGTTGTGCTGTATTTTGCTTAGATAGGATCCATGATTCTAGACCCCTTGTGCAAAAACAGCTTTTAAATGTCTTCTAAAGCAGCACCTTTTGGTGCCTTTAGCACAGTATAGTAAAAAGTACTCATGGGAGATCTGTGGATAAATCAGTGAGCAGCAATACTACTAACAAAGTAACAACAAAGTGGAAAGGTCCAGTTCACCTTGAGAGCCTTTAATGTAACAAGAATCCACAAGCTGTATGAGCGAGGGCAAGAGGGTACAATCGCAGAGGAGTTGGAACCATTGACTGTATGTATGAGATGATATATACACTCATTAGCTGGAACATGCAGCCACTGTTCATTAGATGTTGGTTATTGGACACTGTTTTCACCCTGAAATGACATGATTTATGTGATAAGTTATATAATTATATAAATGTATAATTCATATATATATATATATGTATATAGTACATATTATAAATGGGTCTTGTAATGCTTTATTAAATTGACCTAGAACAGGAACAGGATAAGCTCAACCCACAAGCTAACCCGTGTGTAGACACACACACTCACTCTTCATCCTTTCCCAACCCCGTCTGACCTGGCCAACCCTCTCACCCCATCTGGTTTTGCTTTACCCCTCCCTCAGGGTCAGGAAATAGTTGGAGGAGCTTGTGTTTCCCCAGGGGCACATTTCACAGGTGCACCACTGCTAGTCTCGAGCCTTTTACGTTAGCCTTAAGCAGAGAAAATAACAAATATCAAGCATATCAAAAGAGTCAGGACCTCCTTACTCTGAGTATACTTTTTTCTTCTTCTACTTTTGGTGTTGCTTTCTAAGTCACACACAATGTGAGACTATGAAGCTCAGTCTTGTTTAACCGCAAGAGAACTGGAACATTTTCACCATTAAACATCTTAATGACTCAGCAGTCACAACCCTACACCCTGGCTGTTAAACATCTCTGCACTCACACACGCCATCCAGATGTGGGCAGTGATGCATTGGATTGGATAATAGGTCAGGAGTTTCTCCTTTAGAGTCCACAGGCTGTAGGTCAAATGCTGCCCTGCCCTATGAAGACCTTTGTGCGGGTGTGTGCGTGTGGTTGCCTGTATGGTAATGTGTGACCACCCAGAGTTATCCCAGGAGGTGGTAATCCTTGCCTGGTTGTAAACGACCACTCTTGTTTCCTCTATTGGTCACTCCCTCCTCCATATGGCTGAAGCGGCAAGAGTTATTGGGGATTCACATGTGTGTAGTGGGTTACTGATGGTTTAAGGTGAACTTTGGGTTTAGTGTTACTCCTGCTGGTTTTTGCCTATGCCCTCACTGTTTAGGACAGTCTAAAGACTTTCCTATTCCTATTCCTATTCCTATTCCTTTTCCGAAGATGCACATACAGTTGGATCCAAAAGTCTGACACTATGTTGAAAATCTTCATTTAAACCTGGAAATTAACAATTTAAAAAAATATAAAGAAATGAAGAAAATTTATTACAAGTAAAATGAAGAAGTCTTAAAGATTCTGCATTGTCTAGATTCACTAGTCAAAAATAAGTATGTTTGTGACATTATCCATGTTAAGATTTTTGTACAAAATTTTACTTATTTATTTATTTTTATTTTTTACTCCTTGGAAGCTTGTTCCTTCCAGTGAAGCACATGTTCACATGACTCTCAGGTGAATTTGATCTTCTCATCAGAGGCTTTTGCACCAACTCTTAAAGTCCATGTCAGCTCAAGGGCTCTCTGTCAATAAAGCAAATGAAGGACATAGTAAATCGAAAAATTCTGAAATTTGTGTTAAAATTTCAAACATTCTACTTTTAGAATAAAAAGATTATTTAAAGAATGCAAAAGAGAAGCATGTTCACTAGTGGTCTCAGACTTTTCAACCCCACTGTATCTGTGTAAAGATGCAGGGAAGGCGTAATAGTAGTATGTAGTATAAGTAATAGTAGTATGTTGTTGTGTAGAAGCACAGAGGCCATGGCATCTACACCCCTGAAATCTCACCTATGCCTTGTGCAAACTATTGAGCTGTGTGTCAATGCTGATTGGCTACCGTGTAGCGTTCGAGCGAGATGAGACCCAAACAGTACTCGACCTGAACCAGAAATATCACAGAATCAACACAGAGTTGTAGCGTTACAAACATTATACAACCCATTCTAGACGTTCCTCTTCGTTCTCTTTACGTTCTGGTTTGGACACTTGCCCCTAGTGCACACACTGTTATGTTGACAGCTATGCAGAGAACCGTGCACGGTTCCTGCAGATATTCATGGATACGCAGACGGAGAAGTATAATTCGGCCATAACAAATACACTGGGGGCTTTATACCCCTCTAGCCAACATTTGACATTGGCCATAATGACCTAAGGCTCATGTGTTTCTTCTCCAAATGTGTCACATGTATGAGCAGAACTTTTCTACGTAGATACAAGCTATGTGAGAAATCCTGAGTTCAGGTATTGGAATTGGTATCAGGACAGAAAAAAGTAGGATTGGTTCATCCCTGTTGTGGAAACACTACTGAATTAAAAAAAAAATAACAACTTGAAAAGCTGTAAGAAAAGTTAGAGAGAGACAGGGCGAAGGCGTCAGACAGAATACAGACTGGTAAAGGCTGTTAAATGGTTTAAAAGTTTCCTCTGTTGAAATCTGAGGAAATGAGTAGAGACTAAGTGCTCGGCTGAATGAGTGCTTCCGGCTTCCTGTCTTTATAGGAAGTGCAGGCTTGGAGGATTAGACTTGAATTTGTGTGTGGTTGCATGCTCTGTCATTTTGTGTGTGTGGTTTGTGCTTAGAAATATGTACATCGTGGCCCAAAACCGTTATGGTTTGAGTGAAGGGTAAAATCTTTGAAATTTTAGCATAATTTTCTGAATTTCTTATTTGCTATATCCCTCGTTTGCTCCAATAACATTGTGGACTCGAGCTATTGTGGACTCGAGCTACTATGGACTTCACAAGTTTGTGCAAAAGCTTCTGATGAGTAGATCAAATCCATCTGAGAGTCGTCTGGCTCAAAATAATCTGACCTTTCTTTTCAAAGGCCTTGACATGGTCAGACAATAACAAATTGCAACCTAGAAGTATTGCAGAATCTTAAATATTTAATTAAACTTTCTGTTGTTTATTTCCAGGTTTAAATAAATAATAAAAAAAAAAATCCAGATTTTCAACAAGGCCTCCAAACTTGGGCCCCATTGTACATCATAATATTTCATTATGTGTTTTGTGAATGTGAATAATAGTCTTTTGCATGTTATTGCATGTGGTTTAGGACTCGCATGCAATGTTATGTGTGAGAATGAAAAAAATATGCATGCCAAGCAAGTACAGTAACTTATTTTACTGCTTTGCTCTCCGTGTTACTGCAATAGTTTTTTTTTTTTTGTTAATCAAAGGGCCATTCGGCTCATTTCAGCCTCAGCCAAATGCAATCAGATCCTGACACGAATCAGGAGGAGCTTGCCAGAATCACACTGTAGCACACGCGCGCAGCTGGGCCATGTTAGAATTGTCTACAGTAGCTTGCCCTCTCTCGGCTATTAGAAATGTATTGT
The DNA here is from genome assembly GCF_904425465.1 of Colossoma macropomum. Classification (NCBI taxonomy): domain Eukaryota; kingdom Metazoa; phylum Chordata; class Actinopteri; order Characiformes; family Serrasalmidae; genus Colossoma; species Colossoma macropomum. The sequence goes on along the minus strand of NW_023494795.1, from coordinate 23,589,649 downwards.
TCTGCTAGTTTTGCTCAGAATTTATGCAATGCAGGTGTTTTGCAACCACTCCCTCCCCCCAAAGACATAACTAACACACACACACACACACACACACACACACACACACACACACACACACACAGTCTGTCTCATCTGTCACACACACCTACCGACAGCTTGAATACATCATAGTCTCTCTCAGCTGCTCACTGAAATTACAACATGTGATTCTGATTTCAGGGCCTTCGTATCCAATATGACAAAAATGTATTTCATTATAACTTCATATGTTACTAGCTCAAGCCTGTCTGTCTGTGTCTGACAGTGTTGCCCCATCATGGCTCAGCCTGTGTGTGTCTTTTATTACTGTGAACTTTGTTTATGTATGTTTTGTGTGTGTCCTGTGATGGAGGTGTCATTGATTAGGAATATGACTTTTTGTTTAATGTAACTCGAGTGCTACATAATCACAGTAGCACAGAGATGTTCCGCTAGCTGGTGAATCAGTTGATTTGAGATTCTTTATGTAGACTAAATCTAAAATCCCCTCTCCTTGGGGACTTTGTTTACTGGGGATGGGGAAAATGATCAGTTCTTAGATGCATCATGATTCTCTTTTGAAAGATCAGACTTTAACATACACTTATGTATAATTGCTTTTTAATTGTTGTCAACTTGTTTACATTATCAAACATTTCTGGATTAGCGTATCAGATGGTTAAACGTAAAGATGTTGGCCAATAAGAAGTGTGACGCATGTAGACTACTCTCTGATCAAACTAAGCTAATGTTTCCTGTGAAGATGAACAAATGTGAAGATGGACATAATGCATCGGTATGCATGCTTGTAAAGATAGATTCATTAATATGCATATTTACAGAAACATCAGTCTTTAAGTCTGGGACTGACCTATTGAACCAAATACTGTAACTCTACAAGATTCTGAAACTCATTCCAAATGTGCTGCAGAGTGGAATTTCAAGACTGTGAATTATGAGCGAGTGAAATGACTCCTATTTCTAAATGTCATACTTTTTTTTTCCCTGTAAGATATCAACATGCATTCTAGATGTAGTATGTTCAGAGATAGACTTCAAAAGGTTATTACTGACATACAGTGATCTTACTGCTGGTCTGTGACCACAGGAATAAACAGTATAAAAAACAAGCAAAAGCACTTTTGAAAGCAAAGTTTTCCCCCCACAGGTTTTCGCATTTAATTTATGTGTGCTGTAGCACTCCTCAGGTGTGTGTGTGTGTCTGTGTGTGTCTGTGTGTGTCCGAATGTGCATGCTTGTATGTTTGTGTTAGTTATTTGAAGACCTAATGATAGAGCTGAAATGGGACCTGAAATTTTTGTCTGAACCAGAATGTATCCCAAGAGATTTCCGTCTCAACATGACTCAACCTTTACCCACTGCACCAAGTTAGCCCAATGCGAATTCTGTCCAAACCTTACCCAAAAGCAAATCACCAATTGGGGAACTAATAAAGTTAGTTGCTGATAGTTAAGTTACCAAGTGGTGCCAGGAACCATTTTAAGCTCATCGATACATGGAAATAAAATTACAAAAGAATACCTTAAACATGAGCTTTCCATGATTGAGTTTCTTTTCTGAGTGTTTTTTATAGATAGAAAAAAAGGAAAGGAAGTAAGGAAGAAAGAAAGAAGCAGAAAGAGGGATGGATCCTAAAAGGGAAAGTCGTTGATTACAGCAGCACAAAGTACAGTAAAGAGCAAAACGAGCAAAAGTATCGGTATTAAGCAGTTGCATAAATAGAAGAAGAAGAAGTAAAGATATATATTAAAATATACTAAATAAAATATAATGTGCAGTACAAAAATAACTAAGTATGCAGGTAACAATGCAGTGGTGCATGTCATGTCCCGTGAATGAACCCAGTGACTAACACTGTAAACAATAACATTTGTTAATAGTTGTGCCGTATGCCTGGGTGTATAAACAAGTGGCAGTGCAATATGCAATATTTATGGATGTATAAACAAAGGTGGCAGTGGCAGCAGAGGAAGAAAAACTGAAGTACAGGTCAATGCAGGCCAAAATTCTTTAAAGGTAGGAGATGACTAAGGCTATGAGAAACTCCAGCGTGAAATCTAAACTCAGAGTCTGACAAGTATTTGAGAATTATGTCCAAATGAACAGTTTATATTTAAACAAATATTTCAAGCTCTGCCTAATAAAAGGCTGTAATTGTGTTTTACAGTGTGTTTATTATAATGAAAAATGTTTTAAGAGACTCCAGGTCTCTCTTTCTCACTCTGTCTTTCTTCCTTTCCTTCTCTCTATGCATCTGCGTCTATCACATTTCATTAGATCTGCTTGTGAAATAAAGTCTGAATTAGAAAGCAGACATGCAGGTTGTCAGCTTTTCTTTGGCTGCCATCTTAACCTGTTATCTTATCAAAACAGCACATTCTTCACATAACTGCTCTCCTTTAGCACCTCCAGCCAATCCGCACTCTCTGACACAGGCATTACTGCTCTTCCTTTCTCCTCACATCACACAGGGTGTGTGTGTGTGTGTGTGTGTGTGTGTGTGTGTGTGTGTGTGTGTGTGTGTGTGTGTGTGTGTGTGTGTGTAGGGTTGGGCCATGAACGTTAAGCAGGAACCTCCCTCACTCTACCTGCATAAAACAGCTGTACACACCTGAAACCAACAGCTCTCTCTCTCTCTGTCTGTCTCTGTCTCTTTCTCTCTCTCTCTCTCTCTATCAGTTTCTTTGTTTCTCTCTCTGTCCTCTAACTCTCTGTCTCTGTCTCACTGTCTTTCACTTCTTTTCTATCTTTTTTTTCTCCTTTTAATTGTGCTCCTTTTTGTTTGCTTTTCCTTCATTCACTGTACTTTTATTTATTCTTTCTTTCTTTCTTTCATTCTTTCTTTCTTTCTTAGTCAGTGCATACACACTTCTACATATATTCATTCCCACACGTCTGTGTGTGTCTGCCTGTGTGGTGTGGTTTGGTGTGCCACTATTAAGATTCATTGGTTTTTGATTTCCTTTGTTTTATTTTGCACAGTGTGACGATCTCTCTCTCTCTCTCTCTCTCTCTCTCTCTCTCTCTCTCTCTCTCTCTCTCTCTCTCTCTCTCTCTCTCTCTCTCTCTCTCATGCTGTCTCTCTCTCTCTCTCAAATCAAATCAAATCAAATCAAATCACATATGCTTTGGCATGACAGGATATAAGACCTATGTTGCCAAAGCTGTAAATACATCTTAAATTGAATTATTATTAAGATATAAATGAATAGGAAAAAAAAAATGAATATGAAAATAAATAAGGAAGAAAGAAAAAAAAATAATAATAAATAAATATGGTAATACACATAAGCATAGAATGAGTATGGACATGCCAAATGTAATAAAATAAAATACAATAAAATAATAATAATAATTAAAAATAAATAAATAAATAAAACAAACAAGGTACATATGAAAAATGTAATACATTTTGAACATCAGGAATTAGAAATATTAATTATGTAATTGAGGTGCTATGTTACATTTTCTTCTCTGATCTGAATAAACTGTCCCGCTAAACTTATTGTTTCTACATTTTCTCCCAGTAAAATTTTCATTTTCTCTGAGTCGGTCAGTTTGGGGAAGGAGGGGGTTTTATTAATAAATTTGGGCAGAAAAGTGTCTCTCTCTCTCTCTCTCTCTCTCTCTCTCTCTCTCTCTCTCTCTCTCTCTCTCTCTCTCATGCTGTCTCTCTCTCTCTCTCTCATGTCTCTCTCTCTCTCTCTCTCTCATGCTTGCTCTCTCTCTCTCTCATGCTGTCTCTCTCTCTCTCATGCTCTCTCTCTCTCTCTCTCTCTCTCTCTCTCTCTCTCTCTCTCATGCTGTCTCTCTCTCATGTGCTCTCTCTCTCTCTCTCTCTCTCTCTCATGCTGTCTCTCTCTCTCATGCTCGCTCTCTCTCTCTCTCTCTCTCTCTCTCTCATGCTCTCTCTATCACACTCACTCATTCACGCACACGTGTGTACGTATTCAGTGCTGTGGGTCGTGTGCCAGGCTGCCAGACTCCGTCCTCACTAATGAGTCTGATTAGTACATTTTTACACACGCACACAGACACACACTCGCATAAACAGCTTGGCTTGGAAAGTATCCCAAAATTCCCTTTCTCTAGTGTTGCCTTTTATTGGAAGCAGGACTTTGACATGTGTATTTTAGTCATGAAATGCATTCCTGTCATAATGTGGAGTGTGACAGAAGCATATGGAAATAAGCCTCAGTCTGAGTGAATGCAGTATTGAGAGATGCATGTTAAAAGTAGATCTCGACTGTGCTGTTCAGACCTGCACTTAGCTGAGGCTTCCACTGCTAAACATAGTATATGTGAAGTCTTTGTCCCCCCTTTCACTTTCTTTTTCATCGGAACAGTTTGGTAATGTGTAAGAGAACACAACATGTACACTCCAAGTATAGATGATTTCTAAAGCCTCCTGTTAAGGGACATTCTGGCCTAAAACTAGAGTTAAATATGTTATTTGTCATGTTGTGCAGTATTCTGTAGTGCAGCATTTCATCCCTTAGTCTCATTGATTTGACAGAATTCACGATTTTATATTGCTTTCATGTGTTTACTCATCATTGCTTACATCTTACTGCAATACCTATCATGCATTACACAAGTACATTATACAACCTTTGGGGATCTCTGTGGTATTAACCAATCCTGACTGCTAGCCAAGCCGCTGATTGAATAAATACATCCAAGCTAGCGTCAGTGTAGTCTGACCTTGGTAATTGTACAAAATTGTAAAGAAAACAGAGATTCTGTCTTTATTCAGCACAAAATGGGTGCCAAAGACATGGACCTTTCAGCCTGAGGAAAAAAAAGAACCAAACTGAGGTATATTGATAGCCAGCTACCTTGCTAACTTTAGCTTTTTCTTTGTTATCTTCCTTATCTGATGAGGCTTTCTGTCTTTCGAGTAACCCTTGCTCTCCATTTTTTGTGATGATTTAAGGAAAGTTGCCACCGTTACATGCCTGAAATAAGCTATTCAGCTTCCTAGCAGCAACTAATGTAATTTGTTGTAATCTCTAAAATGCTTCTCCTACCTTTTAAGATACGTCATCAGAAGGGGCTTACACTAGTCTGTACACTAGTATATCTCACTCTACAGACTGCAGTGGCTCTACTGCAGCATGCGAGAAATCATGTTTTCAACGGATATAACCTCAAAAGGTTGACGCAAAAAGAAGCGGCTATTTTTGCAGTTTTGTCTACTCTTTTCCATTAATAAGGAGACTTCTGATTGCTTTTGTTGTGTTTATTTATTATGTAAAGAATGTGATCTCACAAAGCTAAAAATTCAGAGAAGCTACCATTTTGAACAGTCACATGAATAGAAATATCACAAATCACTCATACATGCATCCAAATAAGAAAGTAAGCCTCATACATATTTAATATAGGGATTGAAAATATGCTAGAAAGCTTTGGTTTTACATGCTGAAATTGATTAAATGATTTTACTGTTGCCAAAGTTGACATGCACGTAACTCCTCTGGCAGCAGATTAAACAACAGACAAACTGCTTTCTTCTATTTTTTTGGGCCTGGTACTGGGCTCATGGAGTTCATGTGGTTAATTCTTTCATTTTGCCCAGAATGTACCTTTAAAATCTGCTGTGTACATTAAAGTGCATTCTCATGTGTGCGCACGTTTGTTTACTGTCTGTAGGACAGGACAGTTTTTTCCACTTGCATTGTCTTGTCATTACGGAGTGTGTGGTGCATGTGTGTATGCATAGTTGTCCACACACCTGCTGCTCATTTTCCAATTTGTAACCAATCTGCTTTTGACAGCGGACTAAACGATGCTGATAACCATCTCTGCTACGCGCACACACAAGTAATTCTCTTTTTGAGCATGATTCACAGCAATGTTACCCATGCAAATGTGCTGCTTTACAGGCCTTACAAGCTGCTGAACTCCAAATACATTAAGAGGTCATTGTTGTGGTTTTATTGCGTTTGAGTCCGATTGGCAGCAGTAATATGGAGTCAGAGAAAATAGCCAGTGTAGAATAACACTAATAAAGTTCACAGGTGATCGGCAGTCAAGAACTCACCCTCACGGTATGCATGTATGTGTGGAGTATGGCCGTACGACAGCCTGTCTGCGCTTAACTCAAACCACCTGCCTTAAACAGAGCACTTCTGTGCTCCATACAAAAAAAAGACTGACTATGTGTGAGTATTTGTGTGGTGTCAGGGAGGGGGAGGGGAGAGGGGAGCATTAAAACTTTCACCAGTTTCAAAAATAGGCTTCTAGAAAAACAGAGCTCAAATAAGTGAGGCCTACATTCTCACCTGCACTCGCAGACCCCGGGGTTGAATTGTGCATATGTGCTGTTATGATCAGATGCTGGTTTTGATTGGTCACAATTCACCTGAAAAAATTGTAATTCTTGGAAAGTCATGTTAAATGGAGCTATATGTGTCCATTTGCATGGATGTGTGAGTAAGAAGTCTCTCTGCTTTGTGCACGTATTAGTGTGTGTTTCAGCGCTTAGTTTAAAACATGTGTTTGGTATTGCAGAGCGAAACTGAGATTCTGTTTACAGCAGAACAACAGACTCGGAAAATGTAAACACTTGCGCCAAAGCAGCTCAGCAATCTGTGTTTGTCTGTGTGATTTAGAGAGAGAGCAGGGAATTAGCAGAGATGTAATATCTTCCCTCAAACAGATTTTCTACTTTCCCTTTAAACAGTGACTTACCCAATTTATCATCGCACTTTGTCCCAATTAGCCGCCACTTGTACTGGATAATTGTGTGGTTATGTGATCAGTTAGCTTGTTCTCTATGAGAGCACTTGTGAATTGCTGAATTCATGCACTGCTTTGCGTATTCCATGTTTCTTCACCTTAAAGTGAATAAGAACACACACACACACACACGGCACTCAAACAATAGAGGCATAGAGGCTGCATTGGGAATGCCATCACTGTTGAGCTTTTGTTTTTCTTTTCTTTTTCTTTTCTTTTTTCTTTTCTTTTCAACTTCAGACTAATACTTGACAGTTTATATCTCGCTCTTGCTGTCTTATTCTCTCGCTCTCTTTCTCACTCTCTCTTTCTCTATTTCCTTCTTTTTCTTTCTTTCTTTCTTTCTTGCTTTCTTGCTGTCTCCTATCTATCTATTTATCTATCTATTTATCTATCTATCTATCTATCTATCTATCTATGTCTTTCTTTCTTTCTCTCTTTTAAGATACTTTACTACACAGTATCACAGTATTTTGGATAAAAATATGTATTGATACATTTTATTGGGAATCGGCTGTATTGAGCCGAATCCACTTCTGATTCTTTGCCTCTATTTTCCCGCTCTGTTAATGTCACCATTGTCCCCAACTTGTGATGGAAAGGCACATGAAAGGCTAATAAAGCCATCTAAATGTCTGCACTGTGTATTTTTTAAAGAGAAAAAAAGCTTGAAAAGTCTTAGAAAATAAAAGCTTGGAATGGCCAGATTTTCGACTGCGTGTAAGCCAGCCACCTTTCCTCAAGATATAAGCACATAAAAAAAAAGTGTGCAGCTGTGAGTGACGCTTCAATCCTTTTTCTATTTTTTTGCAGGTTAATGCAAGCGGCTTACTGCCAGAAGCATGTAAAATATGCTCCTGCCACATTTTTAACTCATGACATACAACTTGTTAAAAACAGACGTAGATGTGCTACTGCTTCATCAGAGGCTATGCTCCCTCTAGTTTAAAACTAGCGTTAACGAAAACACAATCAACACACGTTATTTCAGTAGTCCCCTTAAAGATATCCATTCAGAGAGTATAGCTGAATAGTTGAATTTAAAAGTAGCTAACAACTAAATAACAAATAACATACTAAAAGTGATTTCCCTGTTACATTAATCGGTAGCGTAGCATGTTTTACTTAAATGATAGGATATCAAAATGTTTTCTTTATCCACAAGATGGCAGTGAGAAGTCTTTGTTCCTCATTGGAGGCCTTTGTCAGTTAGTAAAGTACCATCTCCCTTCGATAACATAGCAGATAACACAGCGCACACATGAGGGCTGGGTTCGATTCCCCTTCCAGGAATACTTGGATTAGACTCTAAATGGTATTCACCTATCATTTAATTTCCACTGATAATACCAGTTCATTTCAGTGGTGTCTTATACTCAGGCACAGATGCTGTCTGCACATGATGTCTTTAGACTTTAGACCATAATTTCTTCATTACTTTCCTTATAAGATGATCAGTGACAGTATTGTCTTAACATGTAGAACCACAGCCACGAAATCAGGGTTGCCCTTTTTTGTGGACAAGGAAGCATCTTTAGGATACAAGTCATTTTTCTTCTTGAAAATAAAATAACCACAGAGCTAGGAGAAGACTGGATGTACTATTGAGTTTATTTTTTTCTTCACGATTGATCCTGGATGGCACAAACAACCAATCTAGCTCACAATCTGTTAATTCCACAGTGAAATTGCAACTAATCTATATGGCACTGCAAAATATGAGACTGAGGAATAAGGCTGCTATGATGGATGGACAGGAAGGTTAGACTGATAAAGGAGGAACTGCATAATACTTTTCCTCATGCTCTTTAGTTAATGTTTTCCCTCCCCCTTGTGTTTCGGCTAACACTGTATAGAGCTGCTATAGAGCCGCCATAAGTCACAGTTATATTTGACACCAAGAACGCCATGTGAATTTGAGAAAGAACATTCAGCACACACAGTGATGAGATTTTAACTGTAGAAAATGCTGCACTTTCTCTGGCCTTTACCACAGAGGTTTGGAGGGGGGTAGAGCTTCTCTATGGGTATTTGTGTATATATGTGTGTGTGTGCGCGTGTGTGTGTGTGTGTGTGCATGCGCGCGCACACACACGCATGTGTATGTTTGCGTGTGTGTGTGTCGTGAACAGGAAAGGGAGTTTTGGCCTGGGCCTCTCCGCTGTCCCTCACAGAGGTAATGATCCAGAGTCGGAGAGAACAGGAGAGAGTTGAGGGAGAGATATGCTATAGGAAATAGGCTAAAGGGGAATGAATATAGTAATATTCAAGTGCTCCTAATTCAGCATACTTATCCACTCCCTGTTGCATCAATAAATGTGCTGAAAACTGGAGATGTTCTGGCCCTGAAGCTCTTCAGTAAAATAAAGTTCAAGGGTAAAGTACTTAGATTTCTAGGAAGTGGCTCACAAATCCTTAAGTGTAACACCAGTATGGCTATGCTTGTTCTTTTTTATGTAGAAGAATTTCCAGACTGTTTAAAATGTAAGAACAGTGATTAAATTGTTACGGTTTATATTACAGTAAAAGATAATTCTTAAACTTATTTATTAAGCAACAGTCATTTTAAATAGTCAAGCTACCTCTCTGTCCTTCTTTCTTTCCCCTTTTCTCTTCATTTGTGGGTCTGGTATCTCATTTGGTCTTGATGGATGGAGCATGTGAGTGGAGTCTGAATAAAATATGGGGGAGTGTGAATGTGGCCAGTTCAGCTGCTCCCACTGCAGCAGATAAAACGTGCTGATGGGCTCTTTATCCCACCGTGGAGCCTAGCAGGGGACAAAAGGGCCGCTGGCCCGGGAGCCAAGGCGTTTTCTGGCCAACTGGACAGCAGCATCAGCCACAGTGAACATGAATGGATATGTTTGTATGTTTGTGTTTATGAGAGAGATTAAGTGATATTTGCTGATGTTGACCAGATCTTCTGTAACTGCAACTGTTTTTCCCCATTCATCTCTTTCTCTTTATCTCTTTTTATAATCATACGGTGTGTGTGTGTGTGTGTGTGTGTGTGTGTGTGTGTGTGTGTGTGTGTGTGTGTGTGTGTGTTTGTGTGTGTGATCATTTGGACCTGGGAACTTTTTACTTCATTCCCACAATTAATATCCCAAGAGGCATTGTGCTGACGTCAGGACAGGGATGGGTATGTGTGTGCTGGAGTGTGTGTAAGATCATAACCACATGAACGCACAGAAGATCTGTCTGCATTCATTCTCGTGTGTGTGTCTGTGTGTCTGTCAGTGTCTATGTCAGTGTCAATATTAGGAGTAGTTATTCAAAAAAGTAATCCATTGCAAATTGCTCATTAATTCTCTCGAACTCTGAGATTACTTTCAAGAAAAAATGTAATCTCACTACTCATTTCTTTACTTCTGTGTTACTTTCCAAAACCCATACAAATGTGTACCACCTGGAAAGTACAAGAGAATGCTAGTCCTTAGAATGAAGTCCTTTGCAATGCTTTATTTAGAAAGTAATAGCCAATTACAGGAAACATTACTTAAGGAGCATATCATTATTGCTGCCTTTACTCTAAACAAGACACAACCAGTTACACGTGATTCAAATTATGAATGGCTAAAGCTATTTAAAAACCTGGAAAGAAGCCCCTAGAAACAGTTAAAAAAAAACAAAAAACAAACAGCCTTCTCAAAATAAAATCTTAAAACGTAAAGCTGATGAGCTGTTTCAGAATAAAAATCAAGTCTGGCCTATGTAGGCAAGGTTGGGTCTCTTCTTCAGCAAGGAGATCTATATTCACCCGTTTTACATTAGCAGGATTAGATGCCTCAACAGATCAGTCATACAGTTTATGACTACACTGTACTGCAGTCAGATGGCACAGGTAGCACACGAGTTGAAATTATGCAAGGGCGAGTAAGGTTCATCTATATAGAAAAATTGTATGTTTTAAATGCATCACTTGTAATTAATATTAGAGACATATGAGTCGTGCAAGTAACATTTCTTATTAAGTCGTTAACTGTAATATGAAATTTCAAATATAATGCATTACACTACTATTTTACAAGAAGAAATAATCACATTAATGCGGTAAACACACATACATGTTACAGTATATCACAGTATGTGACAGTGTCTGTGTGTATGTTTATTCATAAAAGGAAATTTAATCAACAAAAACAAGTTTTCAAAATAGCTAATTCTGAATTTTCAGATTAAACATTTGCAAGGTCATTTACAGTCCCTCTCTCTCTGTGTGTCTCAGGCCATGTGGCTGATGTTGCAGCAGAAGGACCCAGAGGATTTCGTCATAGCTACCGGAGAGGTACACAGCGTGAGGGAGTTTGTGGAGAAGGCCTTTAAACACGTGGGCAAGACCATTGTGTAAGCACACATGCACAAGAAATATACACATACACAAGCGTAGATATTCTCCATGCAAAATTTTTGTCCTATGTTTCAAAAGGGATTTTGAAATGTCTGAATGGTTCTCTTGTGCAGGTGGGAGGGGAAAAATGAGAATGAGGTGGGCCGGTGTCAGGAGACAGGTGCTATCCATGTGAGAGTGGACCCAAAGTACTACCGTCCCACTGAAGTGGTAAGTACCCCTGTGCCTCCGAAGTTTAGCAATGGTGAGAACTACTGTGCACCTGATGTCCACTCATCAGATGGAGTGGCTGAGGGAGTGCTTCGTTAACAAGAGGAAGATTAAGGGTGTGGACCAAAGCAGAAGACTAGATGTTATTACTTTTTTAGTTATAGTTGGCTTAGTTCAAAGTGACGTAATTCACAAGTCAAATGGACAAAACCAGATTTAATCATGTATTTTGTAACAGTAACTTGGATAATGCGCTCATAGTTTTTATGTACTCTAGCATTCAGAAGTTTCGACTCACTGTTCAAAAGACTGGAGTCACTGTTTTTAGTAATATATAGCCAATTTTGTTAAAGATACATGTATAAAATCATTCTAGTGTGATGTTAATATTCTAAAGCTTTCAAACAATTTGCAGGAAGCTGTGAAGTTAGAAACTTTAGATAATTCTGTTAGAAAGTTTTACAGGAATGAGAGAGAACGTGCCTCAGATTGAAAAGCAGTCCAGAAGATCAGATAACTATTCATTGTTATCGTATGTCAAGAAATAACTTCAAATAGATATCTGCAGTTTATATTTGATAACATTTACTTTTTTTGAATTGTAGTATCTTACTGACAAAGTACAGTTTGATAAAATACACCTATGTTCAATAAATAATTTAGTTTATTATTAGTAATCACTGCAGTTAAAAATTCCTCCACTAAGCATTGTAGTTAATTGTCAACATGTTTTGGTGGCCAAGCAACACAATGGTCAGAGATTATTCATAGCACTATAGGACAAATCGTTATGTCATAACAAAGAACTTCCACGTGAATAACACTGTTAGCAGTGCACTGGTACAACAGGATGGATGTAGTCTCAGAGTGCTGATGTTCTACAGTCTATGATGAAAAGAGAAAGATGTTTTGGTATGTGTGTGCATAATAGAGAGCTCTCTCATCTATACAGTGTTGTCATATAGCTGTTCAGCGTATTGTAGTAGTGAAGTGTAACAAAGTGACTCAATAGTGTTACTTTTCAGAACATTTCAGCACATTTATTAAACCGACAATGATTACCAGCTATTATGAAAAGGGGGACTTTGTGTGTAGATGGATAAACAGCCACAGACTTCGCTTATATCTCTCTGTGTGAGTGAGCACAACAGAGGTCACTGAACCAGAAATTCAAAGGGGTACCAACAAAAAAAATTCTAAACGATTGTTGACAGATTAAGCCCACACTCATAAACATATAGATACATACGCATATTTACTGAGTGTTGGTCCCCACATTCTTGACACTGTAGGGCTTGTGAGGTGCTGACAGTGAAAAAAAGAAGTAAAAGAGGATTATGAGGAGGTTCTGCATTGTAAAATAATACCAGTTTTACACACACACGCACACACATACAAGCACAAAGGGAGTGTGGCTTATCCGTCACTAGAAACTCAAAGTGACAATGAGGAGCATTTGGCCTTTGACCAGTGGGATAGGAAGTGCATTGACCTTTGACTCTTGTGATAGGAAGTAGGCCGCTCTTCTTCATGGTGACTTCAGACCTGGAGGTTGTTGCTAGTGTTGAAATAGATTTAAATCCCCCTTTTAAGTCACATGCTCACATGCAGAATTCTCCCAGACATATAAACATACTAAAACAGTCCTTGGCAAAAACAAATGAAGGGTTCAACTGTTCACCAGAATATATATATTTTTTTTCTAGTTGTTACTGTTCCTCTCACTGGTCAAAGCAATTTTTATTTCCCTCTCTCAGAAATTTCAGTCCACTCCCGTGCTAATGTCAAACAATAAATTATTTTAATGAAATCATTTAATAACAGTTTTCAAATTTCAAGTTTCAATTTTATCACCTTTCTTTTTTATCAGAGAATATTTATTTCCACCCTCATACATAGACCACTTAGTGAATGCGAAACTGTAGCACTGTAGATATTTTATCAAATCAACATTTTAATGAAATAATAGTTAACAAATCTTTTACTAAAATGCTCATTTTACATGCATTTTAAATGACTTTTTGTAGTTCACAGCAATTTTTCATAATTTCATTTATAAATTTATTAAGCACTGTTCAAAAGTTGGGAAATACTAGTCAAAATAATTTTTGTTATTTTGTATGCAGTAATAACTCTATAATGCAACACTGAAATTTTGTAGATATCAAAAAACAATGTTTTTTTCAGTGTTTTTAGCAAGTAATTCATTGATAAATAATTTGGTAATTATCTATTTACGAATGTTTTTGTCAGGATATCTACCTTAATATTTGCTCACCAGTTTTGAAATCTAAGGCTTTCTAGATATTAATTTTATTAGAACTTTGTTACTAGTGCTGTACTGCTTTCTCAGTCACTTTAAAATCAGCTACTGTTTAATTTACCGTTCTGTCACATATAAAGTTTTCTTACCTACCAATTATATTAAACCTGTAAAGTTGCACACATTATAAATTTGAATACTTATTAGTTATCATTTTATATGATTAGAAACAGTGACTCTAAACATTGATCAGTAGTGTATGTTACTTTCACCCCTCATATGAGTCTGTTTCGTGAGTCAGTCAGTGGTAGTAGTACAGTGGCCTGTTTAGTCTAATCTCTGCATGATTATCCTTTTTCTTTATGCAAAGAGTACTACTGTATCAAATAAACTGTGTGTGACATCTGAAAAGCTCTGTTCTAAATATGTTAGAGGTGTTTCTCTTGTTAGCATAAACCAATTGTATCATTTGTAAATGAGATACTGAGATATGTCATCAAAGATAATGATCTGGAAACACAAAGACCACTTGATAAAGCTATAAATAACTGAAACACCCTGTGTGTAATTTTGTGTTAGAGAGAGAGAGAGACAGAGAGAGACAGAGAGAGACAGAGAGAGAGATTATGCCAGCCGTACCTTGTGGTTTTATATGCGTCAGAGTATGTGTAAGAGTCGTTTATCCTTTTGGGACATGAGGGGGTGCTGGAGCCCATCCCAGCAGCCATTGGTTTTGTTTTTTTTGAATCTCTATTCATCTCATAAGCACAACTGCAGTTTGTACCTAGATTTGCTCTATAAGGACACGATGAGAAAGAAACACTCACAAATTCCTTTGAGAACTTTTTATCCTCACGATGAGAAAAGCAGATACAACTCCTGGACTTGTCTGTATATCACAGTTGTCCGCTCAGAGTATCTGTCTGTGCGGGTTAAAGTATATGTAATTGTCCTAAAATAGCTGTTTTCAAATGATGTTTAAAATAGTACTGATTTTTAGAAATGTTTTGCTATAGGCAATGGAAAAGCATGCACATACGTATGGAACAGTGTTTACTGTTAGCACTTAAATCCTCCACACAGTATTAAGGTTTCATACCTGTTAAACACTGTGTTTTAACTGCATGTCACACTTTACAAGATGCCAGTTAAATCTTGACCATGTTCTGTGTCAAATGATTAGAGAAGAGAGCAACATTCCACTTGGGTCATCCATCTTCATTCAGTTGTAGTTACTTGTTGTCCCAAGACATTCTCCTTTCAGAGGGTTTTTGTCAGTTTTCAAAACTAGCATATATACCTGCCACCAGTGGGCCTGGTTGGGCTGGTGAGAATGGCCTACAGTGGGCCTGGTTGGGCTGTGGAACATTGGCGTTCATTTGGCCTGGTTGGGTTTGGGTATGTGGCCTGTAGTGGGCCCTGGTTGCGCTGGTGCACATGCCCTACAGTGGGCCCTTGTTGGACTGGTGAATATGGGCCAGGTTAGGCTGGTGAACATGACCCCTAGTGGGCCTAGCTGGGCTGGTGAACATGGTCTCTAACTGTCCCGGTTGGACTAGTAAATATGGCTGTAGTTGGGCTGGTGAATGTAGCCTCTTGTGGGCCTGGTTTGGCTGGTGAACATGGCCTCTAGTAGGCTTGGTTGAGCCGGTAAATATGGGCCTGGGTGAGCTGGTGAACGTGGTCTCCACCTGTCTTGGCCGGGCTCCTGAATATGGGCCTTGTTGGGCTGGTGAAAGTGGTCTCCAGTGGGCCTGGTTGGACTGGTAAACGTGGCCCCTGGGACAGAGCTGAAAGCAGCTGAAGACCTCTCGGTGAACTGCTCAGTATGCACTCAGGCAATACTGCTGTTCCATTTAGCCAGTATGAATTTATACATCCATTTTATTCATTGAGACGCTGATTTAAAAGAGTTTTATGAGGCTCTTTGGTGAAAGAGGACTGTAGGCAGCCAAAACCTTTTTTTTTCTTTTCATTTTCCAGACAGTCCCTAGGAAACCCTCATCCATTTCTTTTTTTTTCCTTTGTTGAGAGCATAGAGAGAGAAGTGCAGTGAGGGCAGTGCTTTTAGTATCACAGAAAGATTTCCCCACTCTTTAAGATACTGTTGCCCCCCATCCTCACTTTCTCTGCTTTTCTACCTGTTTCCCTTTCTAAGTGAATTGACATGAATCTTTCTTTCTTTCTTTCTTTCTTTCTCACTCTCACTCTCACTCTCTCTGGTATATTATATCTTGTATGCAAAAAGTACTTGTGCTGATATTTGTCGACTCCCTTTAATTATGGAATTATGAGGATTATCAGGGATTAGGATTATAGCAGGGTAGGATTGAAGAGGAATTACTTCAGTGACATTACGACAGTACACATGTTTTCGGCAGAACCTCAAACAGTCACAGATGGACACGATGATGTGTGCTTTATTCCCCAGAATTCTTATTGAAGTTTTACTAAAGACTTAAGGGTTTTTCATAGCTGTCTGTGACTGAGAGTCCTGCTGCTCTTTGAGTGGAAAGGATGGTTTAGTTCTTCTCTCTGTCTCACTGTCCAGCTACAGTGGTGTTTCCCATCCTGGGTGTCAGCAGGGTGTCTGAATAGGCTCTCCTCTGATCAAATTCATCTGCCCTACAAGCACATGCTTGCTTTCACACTCTTACACTTTATGCAAATAAGGAATGATTTGCGGCCAAGAAGGCTGTTGAAACATGGCGCAATACACAGTTTTCATGATACGTCACAGCTGTAATCAAACCACACACTGAATTTAGTGTTGAGAAGCTTCTTGAAAGTACATCAAGTGGGAGATGGAAATTAATGTAACTCTAAACATGTATGAGCCTTTAGTGGGAGGTAATTACATTTTTAAAAACACTATAAGGCTTGGTGTCACTGGTGTTTTTTCGAGGCCCGGAACTAGCCTTCAGCTCTGCATGTACTTTTACTCTTAACGGATAAACGTACAACAGCTTTAGCAACGACCCCCGAAGTGGCCAGTTTGCGTTGCTCTCATGCAGCAGTGCATTGACCCTGATAAGCTAGATTTGTATAAAGATACATTAAGATAAATTGATGTGGAGTAAGTTTATATTTGTAGTTTGGTTCCTTTGGTCCAGACGAAGGCAGAGAATGATACACCGTTGTGTTTTAGTTCTGGTTCACTTAGCGTTCATATTGACATTTTTGATATTAAACCAAAAAAAAGTCTTTTGGATAAAAAGTCACAAGTGATTGGGTGATTTTATGATGTACATTTGGCGATAAGAACTAGAATAATATTTAACAAACTTTTGGAGCCGTGCTGTTCTCTGGCTTAACCAAGCTTGTGGCTTTTACGGTCTTGTGATATAAGCAATGTGCATTACAGTGTATTACCATGCTTTTTCCATGGTCTCATGGTGGTGTGAAATCTACTTTTGTAAAACGGAGAAAACTTGGCACATTAATCCAAAATGTAATCGATAGTTAATATTTGTGTATTTTGAGTATTTTATAATGACTTATATTCTTCAGCCTTGTTTTGCAAACCAGGATTGTCCATTCTAAAAGTACTCTTCAGAGCTTATGAACAAATGTGCCACATGTCAAAACGGGTACCATTCATTGCAGATACCGAAGAAGGCCTACTTAGAAAAGATGACTCTTCATTCTGTGTTTAGTTTGTATTGCTTATTGCACAACCCCAGAGTTTGTTTAGAAGTGTTCGGAGATGCACCTCCTTAGGTGGATTAACACCACTTAATTTGTTTGCACCAAAGTTTGTAGGGTAGCATTCTTACTTGTCTTAACAAACCGCACTAACAGAGCAATCGCACCAGGGATTGTTTTAATCGAGGCAGACCTGCCCATGGCCTTAGTTTGTATACACATGTATGTCAGTTGGAACATTTTAAAATCTTTAAGAAAAAAACAAAATGTGGTTATGGTGATGACCTTCCTTTGTCCGCAGTCAGCATATTACTACCACAATGTTGCAGTAATCGTTGTAGCCCTAGTCACAAATCTGAGAAGACTGAGCACTTTTGAACCACAGATGTGTGGTATAGTCGCAAAATGTCTGAGTATTCAGATTTCTGTAGGTTTTATGGATATTGCTATTGTTATAGCCTCAGATGTTATGATTCTTAATGTTTCTCACATTTGGCTGACTTTATGTGACTGGTATGTGGCAAATTGTGGTCTATTTGTCTCTGATACTGTTTGCTAGATTGTAGTTTGTACAGTTTGTGAGGTTATATGGGTAGTGTAGTTTCTGTAGACTGTGCGACTCTGGGGCCGGCGGCATGTGACAGGTTTATGGTGATATGCGGTGTAATAGGTCAGAGCTGTTAAAGCTGAGTGTGAATGATGTCGTAAAGAGTCTGGCCAAGCGCCAGGCAGAGCTCCAACCTGCAGTAAAGTTGCTCTCTGCTGCCCAGCCTTTCCTCTAGGTGACTGTATATATCAACTGCTCTTTTATTGACTCTACGCTAAGAGTTGTAACTCTGCTGTTCATAGGCAGATACTACATTCATATTGTTACCCAACTGTGTTTCTACACGTCCTCTTTGGCCCAGCTTTATTCTTCTAAATGCCTGTCTGTGTCATTCTGTCTTTGAGGTTCATATGGAACTTGCCCCAGCTTACACCACAATACTAAACCTGAAGGGTTAGAGATGACTGTGTGAGAGACTGACAGTGTGTGAGAGAGAGACGGAAAGAGAGAGAGGGAGAGTGAAATGATGACAGATGAATAGTGAAGGAGACCAAAAGAGAGCTGTGCAGTGGGAAAGGAGGGAGGCTGAGGCAGGGAAATAAATGGGAGAGAGAGGGTGTAAGTTCTCCCCTGGCCTTCTCTCTGGTATTTCCTGGAGGACTTTGACTGAGCGGAACCACCCTGGGCCCCACGGAGGGGAGAGAGGGAAAATGAGAGAGAGAGAGAGCACAGTTTAGTGAAAAAGAGAAAGTTCATAGAAACAATAACCGAGAAATAGTTGTGCAAAATGTGGCACACAAAGCAGATGATTTTTAGCTTTTGTTTGTTTTTACAGCAACCCCAAGAGGACCGTGCAGAGAGAAAGTTAATGTACAATAGCAAAAATGAATAAAGATGTAAGATATAAAACATTTACAGCAAAATAATAACATAATAAGAAATTATTTGTCCCCTTTAAGACCAGGTGACCAATTGCTGTGCCAAAGTCAGAGACCACCCTTCAAACAGCCTTTAAGTACAAGTTATTTTTTAACTTATTTAACAGAAAATTACACAGAATCCTCACCAACTAAATCTGTTTTTGTTCAATATTTATTGTGTCCACTCTTTGCCTTTATTACGGCTTTAATTTTTTTTAGGAGACTTACTATGACCTTGTCACAGAAATCTGCAGAGATATTTTTTCACACCCCGAAAGTTCAGTCTTACAAGTTGGTTGCATTTTCTACTTCTCTTAATCCAACTAATCCCAAATGCATTCCATGATTCTGAGGCCTGGACTCTGAAGTAGCTAATCTGTTGTTCTGAGAACACCACCTGCTCCGTTTTATTTGCAAAACTTCCTTCTCTCAGTAGCGGCTTCTTGGCAGCTACACATTCTGTTAGACCCATAGTGTTGAGTTATCTTCTCACAGTGCAAGGATGGACAGAAACATCTGTTGTGGTGTGTATGTGTGTTTTTTCCCTGAAGCAAGAGTGGAGCCTGATTTTCTTGTCTTTCTTAAAGATGAAAGCACTGTCAGTTTTGGTGGTCCACCAGGTCTTGCACAGCTGTTGGGAGTACCATTGCTCATCTTTTGGTGTATGTGTACATATATATACAGACACACATACATATATATAGTTTTCATGTGTTAATATGTGATTAGTGTTGTAGTATGTGGGACTGGAATTGAGTGTGTGTGTGTGTGTTTGTGTGTGTGTGGGAGAAAGAGCAGGTTAATTGCAGGCTGCCCTTTGTAAATGGCTTGTCTCTGGGCTCGTTATCTTGATTGAGTAATTAACTCTGGCTCTCTCACTCATACTCTGTCAGCCTGCTGAACTCCTGACACCTCACATTCCTCTCTCTCTCTTTTCCTTTCTCTCTCTTTTGCGCTCTCTCTCCCTCTCCCTCCAGACTACACCATTTTTCATCACAGTCAAGATCACAGCAGAGGGTTAAAATATATGGGGGATTAAACTTTACTTGCATTCCCCTCTGTCTGTCTGTCTGTTTGTTTATCGGTCTGCCTTTGTTGTGTGTAAGGTCATATTAGCGTGTATATTAGAGGACCCTATCTTTATTACACCAGGAAAAAATCTGCGTCTCTTGCTGCTATGTGTTGAGAAAGCACCTACATACGCATCCATGGCTGTTCTGAACAAAGGGCTAGTGGAAGTGGAGTAGAAATTAGGTTACTTTTCTCATACCTTTTAAACAGCTATGCTAAGAGCAGTGGCAAATCATGAAAACAACAGGAGATTGTTTTGTATGTCAGGAGCTCCTCACAATAACATAATCTATTACTCTGTTAAAGCATAGTAAATTAGGTGCAGACACACAGTAGTCGCATATCTGGGGAATGGGAAAAAAAAAGACAATAGAAAAAGCATATCTGTGTCTCGTGTTCTCTTTAATATAATATTTGTAGGTTTACACCTTTCCCCCTTTTTAAGTGTAGACTAGTAAGGACTAATTAAACATATCTACATTAGAAAGTTAAATTCTAACATTAGGGAATGCTAATTCAAAAGTGTTAACCGTTTTCAGTCATGCAGTGTAAATATGCTTGTCAAGGACATAATCCCATAGCACAGAATGACCGCTGTGCTCTGCTGAGATCACATTTGGTATCGGCTCACTAATTCGCAACTCACTGTGAAACATGAAATACAATGTAACTAGTTTAGTAATGTTAGCTGAGGTTATATAAGACAAATAGCATTTGCTTGTTTATTTAAAATTGGCTGAACTGCCTTTCTTTTTGTGAATTTCAAGCCACATGTCACTTTGGATTTGTTGTTTTGTTCTAGGGTTAATGCAACACAGTAAGAGCTAGATGCTGAATGGCGCTTAAAGATGCAGATTAATTCTGCAAGTTGTCGCTTGGCAGGCATCCATCGTCTGTGGCAGTGTGTGCACTTTCATTAAAAACAATGCAGTTTTTAGATGCTGTGTGCCGTCCAGTGTGAAGTAGCCTTTAATTTGGGAAATTGCGGAGTGCAGCACACGCCTTGAGACAATCTGCTATAGACAGTACTGAAATTAAGCATTAAGGCCCTGATTTCTCTCTCTCACTCTCTCTCTCTCTCTCTCTCTCTCTCTCTCTCTCTCTCTCTCTCTTTCTCCCCCTCATTGTCTTCTGTCTTTCTTTCTTTCTCTTTTTTTTTTCTCTAACTCTCTTTCCTTTCTCTTCTATTGTTTTTCCTCTCTCATACATAAATCTCAATCTCTTCTAAGTCTTTGAGTGTATTCATAGCATTAGTAGTCACACTTATGTGAATATGTAACTAATACGTGTGTGTGTGTGTGTGGTGTGTGTGTGCTTTTAATCATCCTAAAACAAAACATTAAACATAAAGTAACTTAGAATGGGATATTTTCCCTCTTTAAAAGTCTTGTGAGTAAACTTACAGATCTCTTACACAAGGATAAGTCTGCCACACTGATGGCTTCAAACTGTTGGATAACTTGAAAGTTGAAAACAGCTGAAAAATTGCCAATGAGTTTATATCGAATGCAGGACAAAATTTTCTCTATAGCGGTTAAATCTGTACTCTGACCAGCCCCAAAACAATCAGTAAAAACAGTTATGTTTTGTAAACGTAAGTATTTATGTATGGGAGATATTCTCTATCTCTGACATTGTCATTTAGTCCCAGACTGAATGAATCACATCAGAGAGTTTCTCCCACACACCCACATGGCTGGCCAACTCCTGTATGTCTGCTGTCAGAGGTCAAACCCACAAAACACTGAATAGCCAGATTTCCCAAGCCCTCAGCGGTGGGCGGCAAACTTCCTGTCCCTCACACACCCCGGACGCTTGTTTCTGTGTGTTTTGAGTATAAATGGCAATTTAAAATGAACTTTTCATCTCTGTGCTTTCTTTCTGATTTCTATTGTATGTAGAGACTTCATAACCTCAGAATAAAACTGGGAAGCACGGGATTGAGGAGGGATCTGTGACAACTCTCACTGGCCTCTTCTGTCACTCTCTCTAGCTCTCTTTTCGATTCCTCCTTTAAGCGTTTTGTAAATATTTACAAGATTTAGAAGCCCCTCTAGTGAGTAGATAACATCACTAAATATTTTACACTGTGTGTGTGTGTGTGGGAGAGAGAGTGAGTGAGAAAGAGAGAGAGAAATGAATGTATTCATTAAAACTCAATTACACTGTGGAGAAGCTCACTTTAGTCTCTCAGCAGTGTGTAAAGAGGTCTGTGCAGCAGAAGTCTCACAAACCAGACTTCTGCCTTTTGTTAGAGGATCAGGGGGATTTCATCGCTCAAAATAGCCAAAGACAGCTATTTGACCAGGAAAGGGCCGTTTGACTGACATGTAGAGCGACCAACCACAAACTGCTGTTTTGGCATGATGTTAACATGCAGGGGTGATCAAAATGGTGCTACAGAAAAAACAGTCCCATATGAAACAAAGTGGTACACCTCAGGAAACACGTGAGGATATCTCATTTACCACAGTACTGTACAAGAGTCTCAGGCTGCTGTGAAAATGGTTTAAAACAAATTTTTCTCAGCAGTTAATGTGTTTAGAATTATAACAAGTAAACCTGAAAAAACAGTAAAATATTTTTTAAAAAATCTTGTTTTGTTTTTAAGAAGTTAATGTCTTGGTTAGAAGAACATAAGTTTGGTTCCTGACTTCACAATGCACTCTAGCATTAAATGAAGGATTATTTAACTGAAGCAGGTATTGAAGGTAACTGTTCATTTTGAGAGTTTTGGAAATGTTTAAGCTAAAATGTTGACAGACCATATGGATTCTAACATTAGTGTTTTTTTCTTTGTTTTAGAATAAAACAACACTTTCTGCTCAGATTAAAGCTTTACATGTAATTTTGTCAAATGACCTAAGGCTTTTGCACAGTACTATATATCTTCACTCTTAAAAGGCTGGCTCTTCAAAGTTCTTTAGTAAAGACAGTGGTTCTTTATGGAACCATGAACTCACAAAGAACCATTTGCATGCTTAAAGGTTTCTTCGCATCAGAAAATGTTTCAGAAAATGTTTTTCAGATTGATGGAAAATGTGTTGTATATGATTCTGTATAGAACCTTTTTGGAAAGTTTAGCACCAAAAGGGGTTCTGCCATTGTTATGATGTTAAGCTTGTATCAATAGAAGAACCCTTTTTCACCATGCAAAGAACCCTTTAAGCATGCAAATCTTTAAGTGTTCATGGTTTTATATAGAACCATTGTCTTTACTATAGACCCTTTGAAGAACCATCTTTTTTAAGAGTGTTGCTCAGAAAGATTCATTGTTTTTATCATATGCAGAGCAGTCAGCTACTGACAGACTGATGTAAAACTGTGCACAAAGTGCATATATGTGGTAGTGTGGATATCCAGTGACAGGATAACTGACAAAATCCCATAGTTATGGCCTTATTGATATACAACATATCAGATGGTCCATTTAGCTCTGTGGTGTGGGTGGACTGAGGCTGACAAATGTGTAGGGATGCACCAATATGGTGAATTGCAGGTTATGTCAATTCTCTATATTTTTCAGGTACATATCTGCTGATGCTGATACATAAACATTTATGAAATCCTCTTGGATTGAGGGTTACGGAGAATAGTAACATTTATTTTTAGAGGATTACCAATGCAGTAAAATGAATATAATGCAGACCTTTTAGGGCAGTAGCCCAGCATTGCTTAAACATTCTGTTCTTCTGGAGTTCCAGAAATATGTCCACAAGCATCTTTTCAATAAGCAGTTGTCTTCTGATACTGATATGATGTTATTGTGCATCGCTACTAATGTGTACTGGTTTGTGACTGAGAACTTGATACAGAAACTTTATTTGAATGGTGCACAGTAGATGCTATGTAGAGGTGCATCTTAATTTTAATTTGTATTCAACTAAATCTATAAAATGTATCCTAATTTCACTCATCCGTATCCTAACCTCAACTCAAGACTTAATACTAACCTTAATGCTGTGGACAATCACCAGAAAGTTAGTTTGTAATAATCTATAGGGGGCCATCCAAATAAAGTGGGCTCAGAGAGCTTGAGATCTGTGTGTGTGTGTGTGTGTGTGTGTTTGTGTGTGTGTGTGTGTGTGTATACATATAGATGTGTGTATATGTATATATACAGGTCTGCTGCATGGCTTCATGTGGGCTGCCTCAGGATGTTGCTGATGTGTGAAAGTCTGAAACATTCTAATGATTTTCCTCTGTAAACAACAGCCAGTCAAGAGACACACGAGAGAGGGAAGGAGAGAGAGTCCAGCATTATTTAATGATAACAATCTTTCACTCAGAAGGAAAGCAAATTCTCTGTTGATGACTGATTGCATTGTGTCTTCACAAATTCACAGCAAAATGTCCGAGCCAATTTTATTCACTCAGGAATGAAGGTGAATGCTGGTGTGTGTGTGTGTGTGTGTGTGTGTGTGTTGGGGGGGGGAGGTTAACCCAGGTCCCTTGATGTTTGTTGAGCCCACTTTCTTTTTGTCCTGAACTCCTTTGCATTAAGTGCACTCAGTCACACACTATAAAAATCCACCCTGATGATGATGATGGTGGCTCTCGCACAGATTTATTCTCTGTTTGCATTTTATTTACTACATTTGCAACCACAGCGATAATTTCTCAACCCCTATCAGATCGTTTCAGTGGTGATATCAGACTACAGACTGGCAGAGCAGCTCTTGGTGTGAATGGCATTGATTTATGACTGACACTCTATCCTGCACATGCACACTCATTAGTCAAATACTTTTCCACAGTTAAGTATGCTGACCTCTCTCCATGACAGTTGTATTTAGTTTTGGTAGCTTCGGCTCACTCTCCTTCTTTTAAAACCACAATGCGGTCTTTTTCATTTCTCATGTCCAGTCAGTCACACCCCACACCCCCCTACCGCCACTGTTTTAGAACATTCAGAGCTCTGAGCTGAAATCCCAGCGTGCAGTTTAAGCGGTAATATTCATGTCGTATCTCTCTATCTCACTCAGTCTTTCTTTCAGTCTCATACTCACAAGGCATGAATTAACATGCACATTCCTTTCGTTTCGTAACTCCAACATAACTAACTTTATCTCTGAATATTTCTCTGGTAGTTTTTATGTGATACATGCTGAATTGGGTGGGTGACATAAACAGCTGAGATTAATTTAGCCTTCAGTAAAACCTAATTATGATTAATATACTGCTTTAATATAGGCCTTGATTATGATAGTTGCATGCTGTTCCATATAGTTGATAAATGAAAGCTATTTTTGTAATTAGTTTCTAAGCTAGATCTGTTTATGTGAATTAGTTAACTTAATTGAGTAGAGATTCAATTTTATAAAAAAAAAAAAAAACACTTGATGGTTCACATATGAATCGAGAGTTTGTATTAAATCTGGTCTTCACAGAGCTGTTGAAGTGCTTGTGTGCGTGTGCGCTCCTGTGTGTTTTCTGGTTCTTTAGCGCTTCAGTGTAATCAGATCAACCATAAAGGCTCTTTAAGCTCTTTGTTGGCACTCTGAGAATCTCTTCTGAAAGTCCATTTCTCATTCTGCCTGTGCTGCACGGAGACAGAGGGAGGCAGAGAGAACAAGAGCGGGTTAGTTAGGCCACTAGAGCCACATCATCCATCATGCTCAGCGGTTAGGAGGGGGCTGAGTTGGATAGATGGTCTGCCTTTGCCCCACCGTCCGCCTTCCACCATCCACCCTCCCCAAAAGACACAGCCTGACACCTGTGTGTGTGTGTATGCGTGTGTGTGTGTGTGTGTGTGTGTGTGTGTGTGTGTGTGTGTGTGTGCGTGTGTGTGTGTTGGTAGCATAGGCGTTGGGGGGGGTGTCGTACAGTATGGGAGGTCTTTTTAATAAGAGAGGAGAAAATGTAATTTCTCTCTCTGTCTCTCTCTCTCCGACTCCCTCGCTGTCACACACTTACTGTGTTTGTGTCGGTCTCTTCTTTTTTCTCTGTCTTCCTTTTCTCTGTCTGTCTCTGTTTCTCATTCTCTCTCCCTCTTTTCTGTCTGTTATTTCTTTATTTCTCTCTTTTAACTGTCCTTTTGCTCTCTGTCACTTTCATCCCTTATCTTGTTCTTTCTCGTTTCTCTCTCCCTCATTCTTCTCTCTTTTTGTTTCTCTTTTACTCTCTCTTTCTTCTCTATCTCTGTTTTTTTTTTGTCTCACTCTCTCTTTCTCGCTCTCTCTGTTATTGTGTTTCTGCCTTTATGTTTTTCTCATGCTGTCTCTCTGTCTCTCTACAGGACTTTCTCCAGGGTGACAGCACTAAAGCTCTGAAAATACTTGGGTGGAAGCCAAAAGTGACATTTGAGGTGAGCATACCAACTAATTCAGACAGATGGTCCCTTGATCATTGCCGCACAAATTTCATGATCTGTATTGTAATTGTATTTGCCAAAAAAAGACCACAGCACCTGGTGAAATTGTAATACCTTTGTGTCTATTTAAATTATTACCCTTTGAATAGAAGTGATTTTAATATCAACATCTAAACTATTCCAGTTTATCAGTATGGCATACATCAAAATATTTTTATAGCATAATATGTAACTATAGATCAATCTTGCAGCGTCTTGTAAATAAAGAATATTAAAATGCATATTGTTACTCCCCGTTGACCCTGTATACTGTCTGTAATTTTACTGTGATACTAATAGTCTGTTTGTGTAATATTGTCTGACAGGACCTGGTTAAGGAGATGGTGGACGCAGATATTGAGCTCATGAAGACCAACCCAAATGCATGAGCCCACATGCCATAGCAGCACATCAACATGCCGAGGAAGAGTGTGTGCGTGTGTGTGTGAGTGTGTGTGAATGAGTGTGTGTGTGAGTGAGTGAGATTCTGATGCATGAAAGAGCACGCTTAAGTATCTTTCTTTACAAGCACTCCGTCCTTCTGCCTGCAGTTCCTTCAGATACAGGAAGACTCAGTGCGGCCTTTTACATTCCATTCTCTTTACACTGGTATATTTCTAATCATGATTGTATCGGAATTTTTTAGCCTTTTTTCTGTTGAAATTATTTTTATCCGGGTTTTTATAAGGTTTATATTTTACTGTCATTATGATTATGAGGCTCTATAGGTAATATTTAATTAAATTATAGATTTTTCGCAGAAATAGAGGGATGGTTCTCTAGATTGAAAGAGTTTTGACTGAGATTGTGTAATTTAGTCTGAGAAGAGTCATAATGTATCCTGAAAATCGTCCTTAAAAAAAAAAAAAATATATATATATATATATATATATATATATATATATATATATATATATATATATTACCATCTTTAAAAGAGTATGTGAAATCATGTCCTTTAAGTCTGAAATATTTAAACTTGATTTTGTTTATTAAAAGGGATTTTGGATCATTTTCAAACAAATGCCTTTTATTATCTTTATTTTCATTCACCTGATGAACTTTCTGACTAATATTAAAATTAATTTTCCAAAATGTTTGCAAAATTCATTTTTTCAGATGTAAAAGTTATTCAGAGTGGTTTAATTTGAAATAATGTACAGAAATGTACCAACATCTTTACAGTGGTAGTGATAGGACCCAGGGGTCACTATGTCTACAACACAAATATAGTCTTTTATTAACTATCCAAAATGACAAGTGATCCTACAGTGTCTTCTGAGTTTTAAATATGATGTTGGTAATGGTAAATATCTGGGAAAAGGGTACTATTTTGCCTTGTAACACCCTGCATGTGTCTCTCCAGTATTAATTCATTTAAAATGAACTTTTATGCCAATATGGTGTCTAAAACTATAGTAAAATACCATAATAAAGGCATCAGGCAACATCTTGGTAACAATTTTGTATAGCTTTATTTGATACAGCTTTAAGAAACATTAAACGCTTTGGAAGTTTGGTCCCTATCACCACAACTGTGAACAGTTCTGTCCCTGTAAGTTTCTCTAGAATGGAGCATTTCACAACAAACCGCTCTGAATGACTTTGTTCAAATCTCAGCAATATTCCTTTGTGGGATTACTCTTTAAATGAATTTTGTAGTCTGCAAGTGAGGACTTAATTCAGATTAAAAGCAGATGTTACCTTTGATACTGAAATGCATCCCAGTAAGCTACAGCGCTGTGGTTATGAATATAATGCTCATTTGGGTTACTTGTTGGTTAGATTTTCAAGATTATATAAAGCTTCAGTCTGGACCTTAATCTAGAACACCTGGTTCTGTTTGAACTTTAGGATTGCCATAAACACCTGGACTGTCTGGATCAGGTGTGCTGGAGCTAAACACTGCAGAAGGTGAACAGGTCAAACAGTTTCATACACATGTAATGTAGGCCTGTGATAGCTGAGATTCATTTAGCCCTTGTTGATTTAATTTAAAGACGACCGCCACAATCCCACACCTTAAGCCTCATCCTGCACGATAGTTCATAAATACTAGTAAGTCTCTGAGCTGGCAGGTTTAATGCTGCGCTGCTCTGCGTGCTGAGCCTTTGCTTTGGGGTTAAATGGCGCTGCTTTGTGCTGTTTTCTGCTACGAGAGACTTTCTAGCCTTTCCGTCGACGGAAAGTCATCTGGCCTTTAAAGTCCGGTGATGTACCTCTGAGGAGGCCACTGGGAAAAGTACCTGTGCAGACCGCCTCTCTGTTGTAAATCAGTGTGTAAATGAGTGCAGATATTCAGGACTCGGTGTGTCAAACGGAGGCTCGTGCCAGCGAGCTCAGGTTACCGGAGGGTCACCGAGCCCTTCCCACAAATACCCCCTAAATTACCCCTCTCCTCCCCTGCCTGAATGAACACAACTGGCCCCTTGTTGTCCTGCAGGTACCGCGTGGGTCATTTCGGCGCTCGCGCTCTGCTCGTAAAACGGCTCGAGTTTAATCACCCCGCGGGCGAGAACCAGGCACTCCACTGCAGCTTCATCCTCTGTTTGTTTAGCTAGATGTACATAAAAATGTACACTAGCGATATTTAGCCGCGGTGTGTTAGTTGTTCAGAAGAGGGAGATAAAGTGAAGAGCGGACAACAGTGAAGTCTTCAGCTGACACAGTGCTGGATTCTGTATTACAGGACTAGCGCGCCATAAGCCCTGAATGACGGTCAATCTTTTATTCAAATACCCACACTTCTGTGTCCATATCAGTTTAAGAAACTTGTTTATCTCACTTTTGTCCGCTGCTCACTAGTGGATTCGTTCAAAAGGGAAATATACAATAGGATAAAGATATAAATAAATACACGTGGGCTCGTTAAAGAGCACTGATTTTTCTAAACGTCTACAGAATTAAAGCGTTAATAAGTGTAAACAAAGGGTCTCCTTCACCAACCGTTCTTAAGAACAAATCTCTTCTTAAAACCCACTCACGCGGTTTTCACGAAGACTGACTGATTCACCGATGTTCTTATTTGGGATTTGGTCTTAGGCAAGAACAGAATCTACGCTCAAGAGCGTAAAGGAGTGAACAGTTCTGCAGTTTAAGAACACATTGCGAATCTGACGTAGCCTACGTTTTTCTGAACACCTTTCTCAAGAACACGTCTTAACAAAATTTTGAAAGATATTAGTGAATGAGGCCCATTGAATTTCAGAGTA
Source organism: Colossoma macropomum (assembly GCF_904425465.1). Lineage (NCBI taxonomy): Eukaryota > Metazoa > Chordata > Actinopteri > Characiformes > Serrasalmidae > Colossoma > Colossoma macropomum. The sequence continues at coordinate 23,560,292 of NW_023494795.1, read as the reverse complement.
GTTTGAGATGAAATAGTTGGTTGTAGAGAAACTTACCTGCTCAAATATCTTTACAGTGCTCTCTCCGAGAAAAAAAAAAGATGCTAAACTGTCTTGTCACTGGGGTGGTACCCTCAAAGGTACATTTCAGTACCTTTAGTCAGGGAACATAATTCCAACATAATCCATTGAAATTATATTTTGTAAGTTGTATTGACTCCACACGCCCCGACTGTCTCCAGGCTTTTTATTTTATTGTTCTGTTTTAAAACATTTGGTTATGAAAAGGTACAAATGTGTACGTTTTCACTGGGAAGAACTTACTGGAGCTTAAAATCACTGTTGTATTTTCGAGGGTACATTTACATTGTTTGTACTTCATTAATGAAAAATGTACCTGCGCAGTACCTTCATTTGTAACAGTGTCGTGGTGATAGGAACAAGGGGTCACAACGGAAGCTGTTTTACTTACTGTCCGAAACGAGCAGTGGATCTACATGGGCTCTTGGATCTTCTAAGCTTTAGCATGTATTGATGATAATGATGAATAATAGTGGAAATAAATCTGAAAAGTTTTCTTTGAGGATTATTTTGCCTTATGAACCTCTTCACCGTGAATATATATTATATATATATTATATATATATATATATATATATATATTATATATATATATATATATATATATATATATCATGAAGCGATGTTTTCAGGCATAACCATTTCATGTGATCACCTTCTGTAAGGTAGCTTTTATAAACTTGTAACTATTCAGACATCTGGTTCCTATCACCACCACTGTGAACAGCACTGACTCGGTTCGTTTTTCTAGAACAGATCATTTCCCATCAAACCACTCTGAATGACTCTGATAACATCTCAACCGTTTAATTCCGTAGACGTTTTTTTAAATACGTGAAATCGCTCTTTAACGAGCTTATTTACCCACATGTATTTATTTATATTTTGATCCTATATGTTTCTTTCTTCAACGAATTCACTCGTGACCAGCGAATGAAAGTGGAATAAACAAGAGTTTCTTAAAGCGCCCCCCCACAATACCTGAACCCACTGCACTGCGCGTGTCAGGTTCCTGGAAAGGCTGTTCTACATCAGCATTTATGGAAAAAGCCTCCATAAGAAGGGCAAAGGCTCAAGATTTATTATTTTTTTCCTCAGACTGCACGTCGAGTTCTGCGGAGTGCCATTTAAACCACTCCAACACAGAGCCAGTGTGCGCGGACCTGATTGAAAGCAGACGGCGCCTCGGGCCCCCGGGAGCCAAAACAGCGGTGTCGCACAGGTGCACGGAGCGCAGCAGAAAGCCCCCCAAAATGCGTCTCTGACAGAAAGAGCTGTGTGTGCGGTGGGAGACATTTAAAGAAGGAAAACATGGAGTGAATAGTGAATTCCAGCTCAGAGAGGCAAAGCTGGAGGCTCTGTCTGAAATCCTGGGCTAAATCTCAGTACCATCCAGCAGAGTTTACAAGCCGAGAGTGCTTGATGGCTGCAGATAAATCGGTGACTGTTTAATTTTGAGAAGTGAAAATCGAAGGAAAAACGAGCTCGTGCTGAGATCAGAGTACAGAACACAGACTCGGGTTCACCCTCTGATCTGAAAGGTCGCGCGCTTTTCTGCTCTGTGTCATCAACGCTCCTCCAGTCCTCGCGCTCACTGTTGAAGAGGTTCAAATCCCTTTTTTGTACTTTTGTAGACCAAATTGTTCAGGATTCAAATATATGAATCTTGCGCGTGAATAAAACGCGTTACATCAACGCAGCTGTTGTCTTTCAGTTCTGCTTCTGGCATTAAAAATGCGTTGACGCGTCATCTTTTATTCATTCTGATGTCACGTCGTCTCCGGTCAGAGTATCTTTGTTTTTCTTCATTGTGAGATTGTGAGCACACTCTTAAAACAGATGCGTTAAAAACAACACAGCACATCCTGTCTCTGACTAGACATCAACGTGTTCAGTTGGAGACAACACATTTTACTTTTAACACACAATGTGTTAAATCAGGAAACAATATGACAAAAAAGTATTAAAACCGGTGACACAAGTAATTGTGTTGTTATTTAACACATAGTTCAGAGTGCAGAGTTCACTCGTCTACCACTTATTTCAGAATCGCATTGTCTTCTTTAGGTTTGGTTTTAAATGATAATAAAAAGAAGCAGATAAGAGAGGGACAGACAGGAGCAGACTAAAGCCCTCAGCTCCTCGTGTGTTGGTGCAGTGAGGAGTCTGAGGGCTCAGCCTTAAATCCTCTGGTGTAAATGATTAGAGCGGAGAAGCAGCAGCGACTCCAGCCTGCGCGGCTCACTAACCACAGATGGCTGATCTTGTGTTTATTAAACTGATCAGTCGATTTAATCATTCAGCTGATAAGAACGACAACGTTACATGTATGTTCTGTGTAGAATAAAATGTAGAACAAAAAACGCATTTTCTACTTGAAGCGGAATTTAAATACATGACCAGATAAAAATTTTGGCGAAAATTCTCTGTGATCATGTTATCTTTGGGGACATTCAATGATGAATGTCTCTAAATAAATGATTGACACTTTTTTTGCAAAGAAACAAATTACCTGACACATAAACTTGTCTAACAATAATTATAATCAGTTGCTGAAACCCCAAGAAAAAAGATGTTAGTAAATGTAAAGATAACAGGAGAGTTCATTTAAATAGAGAGGTGCTGTAAGACACAACAGCAGTGCAGCGGGCCGAGACTTCGCTTTATTTCTTTAGTTATTTCATTATTTTAAATTTCTCTTCTATATTTCTGATTTGACTGCGTATGTTGGAAGAATAAAGGATAAAAATGACTTCCTACGTTATTTCCTTACAGCCTTTCGCCATTAGCAGCCAGCGGCCAGTAAAATACTGAGCACGCCAATGATTTCCTGGAAATGAATAAAGGCATAAAAAGCTCAATAGCGCCGTTACAATCTTCAAAACCAGAAACCGTGATTGTTTTGATCTTCTATTGTGCGGCAGCTAAATCTTAAAGTAGTCACTTGCTGCTTCACCTGTCTAAATACAGATGTGAGAGAAAACGAATGAGAGTATTTTGGGAGGGAAGTAAAACTGACCTATCTTACCGCGCTGAGAACCGTCCTAAATATATCAGTAATAAACCTGCACTCATTAAATCCTGTATGTCTGAGTTTGCTTTGTGTAACAATATTTATGGCACTGCGTCAGTGAACTTCTAAATGTCTTTTGAGGGAAAGTCTGTCGTCACGGGAGAGTTTTAAAGGTCTGATTAGGCTGTAAAACCCAGTGTAGTTTCTAAATTGTTTACATATAATAAAAACACAATTTGACAAATTATCATTCCCCTGATAGCCTTCATACAGAAGCCCTACAGCTGACTGAACACAGAGCAAATCAAATGAATGAGAGAGATCTCTCTAGTTCACTGTGTTACACTGTAGACTCCAGTGTTCGTGGTCTCCCACCGCTCGAGCTGAGGGTCTTCCCACTGTGTGGTGTTCTACTGTGGATTAGTGCCTTTTAGACAGTATGGGACATCAGATCATACGAGGAGTCAAGGATTTCAATTCATATAGAGAAGCAAAACAGGATGGAGTTGGAGTCGTGTTTTACGTTTCGTTCATTTCCTAAGTGAAAATAAGTTAACACACCCTCTACAGGGAGCACACTTAAATGTGTCTTTTTCTCTGCAAATTTTAGAGCAGTCTATTTACTGAGTTTAAAATATTGTGAAAAAATAGAAAATATAAAATTGCCATAACCTGCCATAGCACAGGGCAATATGTTAAATTCAGTAAATAAACAGTAAGTATGTTCACTGTAGAGGATGTGAATTTATTCTCAAATCCAAAAAAAAAGTCAACAAAACAGTTTGTGTCCAAACCTTTGCAAACGACTGTATGAAATATTCTATATATTACTTCTTTTGTTGCGTCTAACTGAGATTCTGCTTCAAATGCATTAAATACATCATGTCTGCAGGTGTGTTTGTAGCCCAGGAGAAAAAGAAAAAGTGTTTTAAAAACCGAACGGAATTCGGCTTGTTCTGGAGTGAAATCTCACTTTATTGAACAATCTAGATTCAGGCACTAACAACTGCCTGGTTACTGTACTGCGTTTGATTGTGTAATATTCCCTGCTGGAGATTAGTTCTTTCATAGTTTAGTATTTTTGCTGGCCTTTCGTGTTTATGCATGTGTGGTGAGACGAGCACGCATGTCTTAAAGCTCTGAATAATAAACCATTCTTTTGTGATATTTTCCCCTGAAATTGTATATCATAAACATGGGCCTTTACTTTTACTCACATAAGAAGAACGCATCAGTAATCATCAGGTAATGCTGGAATAAACTGAGGTCTTTGTGCTTTTATAAGAGATGCCATATGCCCTGAATAATTATTATTTTATTCAGTTTCCCACTAATTTAACAATGCAGTTCTATAAGCTTATCTAGAAGGAATCTAACAGTAGGCAGCAACGAAACTGGAATGAAAATACATGAGTTTCCACCACTATAGAATCGCCCACAAAACATGCATCCACACTGCACTGCAGACATTTATGGAAAGCACCTTCATAAGGAGGTCAAAGGCTCAGGATTTATGTTAATTATTATTATTATTTTTAAATGTACTTATTATTATTCTTCTTATTATTATTGGTTCTTGCACTGTCCACCAGTAAGCATCATCTAAAATTAGAATAAACAAAATAAACAAGAGTTTCTGAAACTGTTAAACAGTTTTAGCTGATGGCCAGAATAACTAAAACCTGCTGCGCCTGAAAGTCAACACTTTAAAAAAAAAAGAACACATTCCTTGTGAATAAAATGACTGCGGAAAAAAGCGACTGTTTTCGTCCGCATCAGTAGACTAGACGTGCGAGTGTGTGAGTGTGTGTGAAGAGTGTTTGACTCGTTAACTCCCGCAGGGCCTCCGCGCGGTGTCGTGTTCCCCTCTCGGTCTGAACGATCACAACAAAGAGCCTTTCACTGCCACGAGCCCTGAACACACACCTGCACTGCGTTTGGCACTCGGGTCCGAGCAAAAAAAAAGAAAAAAAAAAAAAGACTCTAACACAGACCCTGCGGGCACACACAAACACACAGCAACACATACACACCCACTTACAGCCCTTCCTTTCTCTCTCTCCCTCTCTCTTTCTCTCTTCTAATCTTCACACAATGCAGTTTATCTCCAAAACCTTCCATCATTTAACCCGAAGGCGTGTATTACACAGACTGACCACATCCAGCTGTTCAAAGCATTGCAGCTTTAAATCCAGTAGGAGAGCTGTGGCCTCCTAAGTCCATATTTCAAAACAAAATTTAAAGCTGCGCATTTAAGTCTTCGAAACTTGAACTTGGTGAAACCTACACTGACCTAAATGATTCCTGGTTGTCAAGTGCTCACATGAAAAAATTACAGTACTTCTTTAGGTTTACTTGTTTTGGCAATAGTTGTGATTTCAGTCACTTAACACAATTTAGTCGATTCAAAGCATCACGTTATTTTTTTCCACTTTCCATTGAAACCTTCGCCTGAGGGGTCGCAGCTCTCACTGAAGGTAAAAGGGCGTTTAAGGCTGAAACTCAATTAAGACGCTGTTTAGGCCTGTGAGCTCTCAGTTGCACTTGTTTAGCTTGTAATCGCAGTTTAGCGTTGACTCCGTCTGTTAACGGTTTGACAAATAACGCAAAAGTGAGGTTTAATTGTGACCATTCAGACTGACGGAGCCTCCGCTGGCAGCAGTCTGGGGTCAGTCAGCTAAAAATAAAGCTGTTTAGTGCTGAACACGCAGAGCTGCACAAACACTGTCATCTATCTGATAGAGCTAATTACATTCAGTGGAAACAGAGCTGGTTTCATTCATGCTCAACTTCAGGTTGTGGATTTTGTAGACATGTCTTATTTACAGTAAACCAGCTCTTGAATTAAACTTCATTTAAAAGTATATTAAAAGTTAATGTTAAAAGTTACAGAAATTGATACATTTCAGTTAATAATTTATCAGATTTGCTTTTTTTCTATTACCGTGTTTGTTCATTTATTTCCATTCAACTGTTGACTGAAATGGTGATGAGGCCTGAAATAAGTGTTATTGGGCAGCCAGTGATTCACGTTGGAACAGTGTGTAAACGCGTCTGACGTTTTCTCACATTAAGGCTTGTTAATCAGGTCCTTTTTTGAGAATTTATTGAAACAGATTAAGATTAAAGTGTAAACGAGGCTTGAGCTGGTTTTACTGTGTTTATTCTGATTGTGGTTGTTATTATTATAATGTTTAGTATTGTTAGTTGCTGCTATTGTTTCTTCATTAGCAATAATACTAAAATAACAACAGCATCTACATTTTGAAAAAATCTGTAAACAGTCCGCGAGGCCTGTGGAGCTCTGCGCTCGTGGTACCAATTTAGGGTAAAACAGTAACCTTATTAATAGGTTTAATAGAGTTATAATGCCTTAAAGCAGCAGCCCTCTACACACTGTTTAGTGCTTAGACTGACATCTAAATAAAAATATGCTGATCAGTATCTCAGTATCACCTTTGGCCGCGATTACTGCACCAAGCAAACCGATCACTCACTCCAGGGTTCAGCTTCAACAAGAAAGGAAGATTTATTCACCAAATAATATATTTGGAATCAATTCAACAATTAAAAAAGAAAAAAAGAAAAAAGAAAAGAGAGAAAGAAAGAAATGTTTGGTTTTCTATACAGTCCCGTTCCGTGTTGAATTATATAAATAGTACTGGTATTTCATCTGTGGAGAACCTGCTGTTGTGAATAAATTAAGTGTGCTGAGGAGTGTGGAGGGGAGTCCGCTTAAACTCCAGAGAGCGCCTTCAGCCTCCTCTACTCACCGCGGCCACGCAGCGGAGCGCGCGCTCCAACTCCGACTCCAACCCTTCCGTTTAATATTAGAATATAAACCGCACGCGCCCTTGCAGTCCCGCTTTAGAGAGGCGGTTATGTGTTTTGTTTGTTTAATCAGAACTTGCTGCAGTCGTACACGAATGCTCCCGCGCCCCGGTAGAGCGGCGGCGGCGCTGCGGGGAAAGCGCTCTGGCAGCCGGTTACCGGCGACGACCCGTTTAGCGCCTGGAAGCTGGGAAAGCCCCCTTGTTGTTGCTGCTGCTGTTGTTGCTGCTGCTGTCCTCCCATCACGCTCGCGCTCTGTCCCAGGCACCAGGGCGCAATCCGGCTCTGGCGCGCCTCGTGGCACGAGTAATCCGGCACTCCTCCCGCGGCCGCCGCTGCGTCTTCGTGCGCGCGCTCCGCCGCGTACGCGTACGCCGCCGGCAGGCCTCCGCAGGGCGGGCTGTAGTGCGCGGGAAGCGAGGCCACGCCGTCTGCCGTGCTGAAGCGCGGGCTGCCGGCCTCCGGGCTCTCGCTTTTAGTCACGCACGCGAGCAGCGTGGAGGCGACGTGCGGCGTCTGGGGCGGCGTGCACGCGCCGTTCTCCGTCTTCACCTCTCCGAGCTTCACCACGGCTCTGCGGGCCTCCTCCTCTTTCTCCTTCTCCTTCTTCATCGCCCCCATCATCTCCTCCTGCTCTTCCTCCTCGTGCTCGTGGCGCTCCTCGCGGCGAGGCGCGCGCTCCTCCTTCTCCCGCGCCGCGTCCTTCTTCTTGAAGCGCCGCCGGCGCCGCAGGAAGCTGCCGTTCTCGAACATGTTGTACGAGTCCGGGTCCAGCGTCCAGTAGCTGCCCTTGCCAGGCTTCTTGTCGTCCCGCGGCACCTTGACGAAGCATTCGTTGAGGCTCAGGTTGTGGCGGATGCTGTTCTGCCAGCCCTGCTTGTTCTCGCGATAGAACGGGAAGCGCTCCATGATGAACTGGTAGATGCCGTTCAGCGTCACCCTCTTCTCCGCGGAGCTCTGGATGGCCATGGTGATGAGCGCGATGTAGCTGTACGGGGGCTTCACCGCGTCTTTAGGCTGTAGCGGACACGGCTGCGGGTGCTGCTGGTGGTGCTGCTGCTGGTGCACGTACGGCCCGTACGCGTACTGCTCGTGCGCCGTGTGCGTGTACACGCTCATGGGCGACGGGATGCCCGTGTAGCTCGCGCCCCCGCCGCCGCCCGCTGCTGCCCGGTAGTAGCCCTGCTCGCCCGTGATGTACGGCACGACGCCCAGGGAGCTGGGGCTGGGCACCGGGTAGCGCGCCTGCATCGCGCCCTCTGTCACAAACTCACACGCGCGCCGGAGCGTCACTCACGGCATCCAAAAAAACTGAATAGAGAAAAATACAGCGCGCGTGTATGAGAGGGTGACGCTTTTCGACCACCTTTTGCAGTCGAAGTGATTGTTAGTCCACTCGCTCGTGCGTCCAAGTGTGAGAATGAAAAAAAAACGTGAAACGTGGATAAAGTCACCGGAGGAGGGAAAAGTTATGAACTCCAAGCATCCGTCACTTCAGAGAAACTTTTTTGGAGGAAAAAAGGTGCTGCCTTTTTGGCCGCGTGCGTGTCTGCGCGCGCTCCTCCCCCAGCTACATTCTTCGGCCAATGGGAGCTCACATCTGTGCGTGGACATGGACGCGCTGGTGATATTTTCCCTACCCGTATTCCAACCCTGCTGGACCCGTATTCCTGCCAGGGTTACGTTCTGCGCTAGGATTGGCTACTGGGGGCCCTGCTGCTGAGCCAGGATTGGGGGACTGCTCTTAGTATGACTTACCCGCCAGTTGTAGGAGAGAAGGTGGGATTCCGCCGGAATATAGGTGGGAAATGAAATAAGGCAGATTATAAGCGAGCATTCACGCACTCAGATGTTAAGCAGGGTGTTTAGAGAATAAGAAATAGAGAGGTCGTCATGTTGATGTAAGGAATGAAAAGTTCATCTCTGTCCGTTTTTCTTTTTTCTTTTTTGAGATTCTCTGCTGATGGTAGTGAGCCTATAATAAAGTCCCAGGTTAGCTGATTAGAGAAAAAAAAGCGAGTGTGAAGTAGAGGGGAGAACAAAAGGGGCACACGAAAAAAGAGTGCGTGTCCCAAATGGTGCAGCTCGAAGTGGATTAGAGCACTTCTCACCTCAGTGAGGAGAGCCAGCGGCGTTTGTTTCAGTTATATTACAGTTACACGCTCAATTTAAATCAATTAAAATGAAATAAAGCATTAAACACAAAGCCACAAACAACTACACTAACACATAAATAAATATGTAACAATAGATTAGCACAGTAAATGAAACACAGCAAAGTGAAAGTAAACTGTCGTGCAACTAGGCGAGCTCTGTGCTGCTCTGACAGTCCTGACAGTCTGCAGTCCTGCAATCCTGACCACCGACTGGAACTAAACTGGCCCCGAAGCTGGTGCAGATCTCTAAGCCACTTAAGTCAAGTTTTGTTTAACTATGAAAGAGCCATACTTGAAAAACAAAATGCATATAGTTGTTTACATCATTCATTTCAGTTTAGCTACACTTTGATGTACAATCTTAAAAAGATGGTTCTTCAGTTGTTCTTCAGGGGAAAAAAATGGTTCTATATAGAACCAGGTTCTATATAGCTCCTAAAAGGGTTCTTATGTTTTTACAATGTCACACTTGTAACAATAGTAGAACCCTTTTTGGTGCTATGTAACTTTTCAAAAAGGTTCTATATAGACCATTTACAACATATTCTCGCATTGTAAAATGGTTACTCAGATTGTTGGAGAACGTATATCTCCTGTATAGACGCTTTTTGAAAATCGTTCTTTATTGCACTAATAAGGATTCTTTTATGGTTACAAGCTTGACGGTGTAACAGTAGAAGAACCCCTGTTGGCGCTATGCAGAGTCATTTTCTAAAAGGAACCATCTACAACACATTCTCTTTCAATCTGACGAACTATTTAGCATGAACTATTTCCAAATAGAACTCATGGTTCTCAATAGAACCATTGCCTTTACCAAAAAACCTTCGAAGAACCATCTTTTTAAGAGTGTACAGTAAATAAAAAAGCTAACCGTTCCTGAAAAAGTGTACTCCAATTTCATTATTATTATTATTATTATTATTATTATTATTATTATTTCCAGTTATAGATTTATTCCAGAAGCTTGTTCGTTTCTATAATATTAAGGAGATTAAAGTGATATTTCACCACAGGGCCAATCAGAGGAATTCACAGAAAATGGATACTTTGATTACATTTGACCGACAGCCGATTTGGTCAGACTCTGAAGATGAGACTACACTAAATTTCCAAACTGTTATCACCACCTAAACAACCTGGAATTAGCCAGAAATGAACCGAATACCATTTGCCAAACGTGTAGTCTCATCTTCAGAGTCTGACCAGAGTCTGTACTGACTGTTCGTTCAGCTTCATCTAAACCTCCACTCTCATTCAGAGCGCGTCACCACTTTGATATGATCTGTCTTCAACACCTGTTTGTGTGTTTTTCCGTTTGTTTTTCTGACGTATTCTTTCTTTTGAAGTATTTTCCGTTTGCCTGCATTTTACAGTTTTTATGTGCTTTGATTTTGTAAGAAATGTGCTAATATGATAATTAGGCTGGTGTAGCACAGAGCAGCGCGCGGCAGTGTGATGAGTGTGACGTTGGGTGCCCAGTTCGTTTAGAAGGTCCTGTCAATGATCGCCCCCTTGTGGCCGTGGCTTGAAAACTACTGATTAAAATGAAACGATGAAATGCAGATTTCTGAATGAGCGAACTAGCCAATCAATCCATAATGAATCAATCAATGTTTATTACTATATGGTGTGATTTTGTTTTGATGCGCATCAGCTGAACTAAATGAGGCCAATAGTGCAATGATTTACTAAAAGCGTTTAAGGGAACTAAAACGCTCAAATAAGCAGAATTGTACTTGTAGTGTGAAGCACCACCTGAGACAAGGCTTGAATCTACATCGTTATAACAGAATTTATAAAAGTGTTAATAAATCATTTTAGCAAGCAATCCAATAAATGTGCAATGCAGATAATCCTGTTTACAGTACAATAAAGTTGCTATTTACATGCAGAAGATGTTATTGCACTTTTAGACTATCAGATCATTTCAGACGTTAAGATTGGGATTAAGCAAGTTCAGTCAGTGTGAACTCTTTAGGACAAACATGCAGCACAAACACTCAGTGCTTTTTATTTATGGTTCTTTAAGGGTTTCTTAATAGAGGCAATGGTTCCACATAGAACTGTGAACATTCAACAAAACACTTTATTGTATAAATGGTTATTGGCATGGTTAAATGGTTCCCCTCTATGATGGAAAACCTGTTGAATATGGTTCTTTAAAGAAGGTTTTGAGTAATAATATTTTATAATAACGTTTTATGCAGCACTAAAAATATTACACCAACATTTACACCAACATCAGGAGGCTGTGAGTTCGAATCCCAGCAATGCCACAGACATCCATAACTGGGGACGCAAGAAGAAATATGGCTGGTGGGATTGTGTGATGGAAGGAGTCCCAAAATGGGTAAAAAAACATTTCTGTACCTGAGATGCAGAACTAAAAGTGAGTTACACTCATTTTAAAAAAGAGTTCTGCTATTGTTGAAATGTCAAGCATGTAACAATAGAAGAACCCTTTTTGGTGCTGTATAGAATCATATGCAACACATTCTCCATCAATCTGAAGAACCTTTTCACCATGCAAAGAACCATTTAAGCATGCAGATGGTTCTGTGAGTGTTCATGGCTCTATATAAAACCATTGTCTTTCACGAAGAACCATCGAAGAACCGTTTTAACCATTATTTTTAAGCGTGTAGGGGAACTAATTTTGCTATTGTTATAAGTTATAGAACCTTTTTTGGTGCTGCATAACCGTTGGAACCGTTTTTGCGAAAGGTGTTATTTACTCTTAAGAGAAAATTCATACTGATGTTTTAAACTTGTTGAACCTGTTTTTTTTTATAGTTTTCCACATTTTCTGCTTAAAAGTGTACTCTTAAAAATAAGGTTTCTAAGTGGTTCTTGACTAAGTCATATGGTTCTAAGACCTTTAACCGGTACAGAACCTTTACATCATGTGGAGTGTAGAGTTAGTTATTTGAACATAGTACAAAGACAACATATCAAATCTAAAACTGAGAAACTGTATTGTTTTTTGAAAAATATATGCTCATTTTGAATTTGATGGCAGCAACACGTTCCAAAAAAGTTGGGACAGGGTCATGTTTACCACTGTGCTGCATCACCTCTTCTTTTAACAACACTCTGTAAGTGTTTGGGAACTGAGGAGACCAGTTGCTGTAGTTTTGAAAGTGAAATGTTTTCCCATTCTTACTTGATATAGGATTTCAGCTGCTCAACAGTTCGGGGTCTATTTTGTTGTATTTCTTGTTTCATAAAGTGCCATATGTTTTCAGTGGGTGTCAGGTCTGGACTGCAGGCAGGTCAGTTTAGCCAACTTACTCTTTTACTACTAAGCCATTCTGTTGTAACTCAAGCATTGTAACACTTTGCATTGTCTGGCTGAAATAAGCTGGGCCTTTCCTTTAAAAAAGACATTGTCTGAATGGCAACATATGTTGCTGAAACCTGTTTATATTATTCAGCATTAATGGAGCCTTCAGAGATGTGCCACAGTCACCCATGCCATGTACACTAATGCACCGCAATACCATCACAGATGGTGGCTTTTGAACTGTGTGCTGATAACAAGCCTGATGGTCTTTTGCCCAGAGGATGCGGTGCCCATGATTTCCAAAAAGAATTTCAAATTTTGATTCATCGGACCACAGGACACTTTTCCACTTCACCTCAGTCCATCTTAAATGAGTTTAGGCCCAGAGAAGGTGGCGGTGTTTCTTGGTCCTGTTTATATTTGATTTCTTCTTTGCATGGTAGAGTTTTAATTAGCGTTTGTGGATGCAGTGATGAACTGTGTTTACAGACGATGCTTTTCAGAAGTGTTCCTGAGCCCATGCAGTGATTTCCACTTCAGAATTATACCTGTTTTTAATGCAGTGTCACCTGAGGGCCCTAAGATCACGGCCAGTAAATACTGGTTTTTGGCCTTGTCCCTTGCATACAGAGATTTCTCCAGATTCTCTAAATCTTTTAATAATATTATGTACTGTAGATGATGAAATCCCCAAGTTCTTTGCTATTTTATGTTGAGAAACGTTATTCTTGAATTAATGTACTATTTGATTGTGCAGTCTTTCCCCTCTGCAGTGTTGAACCCCTCCTCATCTGTACTTCTGAAAGACTCAGCCTCTCTGGGATTTTCTTTTTATACACAATCGTGTTAATGACCCTTTGCCAATTAACCTTCTGCTGTTTTTTTAGCATTACACAACTTCACTAGTCTTTTGTTACCCCCGTTCCCAACTTTTTTGGAATGTGTTGCTGTCATCAAATTCAAAATGGGCAAATATTTTTCAAAAACAATACAATTTTTCAATTTTAACATTTGATTTGTTGACTTTGTACTGTTTTCAAATAAATATAGGGTTTAAATGATTTGCACATGATTGCATTTTGCACAGGGTCCCAACTTATATATATGTATGTATGTGTGTGTGTGCGTGCGCGCGTGCGTGCGTGCGTGTGTGTGTGCAAAATATCTTAAAGTTTGTAGACACCTGCTTATCCAACTATTTCTGCTGAAATCAAAGGGATTAATAGAGAGCCTTTACTCTTCTGGGAAGGCTTTACACTTGGCATAGGCGTGGTGACCTGGCTAATGCTCGAGTGCACTATTGTACTGAAAACGCGTTTCTAAGGAGATTATACAAGCTTTATTTGTGCAACTGAACGTCTGTGTCATTTGTGGATGCACCTTAAAGTAGCCGAATTCACTAATTAGAAAAGGTGTGTGGACAGTTTCGGACAGTCTATTTAGAAAATCTAGAATAGCCAGGGTTACATGTTAAAGCAGTAGCTCCTTTTCCTTGGTTTGTGTTGCATGTCAGTCCATCCAAAAAGCAACATCAAACATCTCTACGCTTTCCAAACGCTCCGAATTCAGGCCAGAACATTATTCTTCGGCCGCTCTAAGAGCGGCTGGATGTTTTACAGCTTACCGCCCACAAGATGGCAGTGTGGTCACGGCTGAAATCCGCGTCCTCAGCCCTGTTGTTCGAATTTTGCAATCAGCCTTTATTTTGGGGTAAAATTGAGCTTAAATGGTGTCTGTAGCTCGTGTTTGCTTTTATTGCTTCACTCACTGTTAATATCCTGATAAATACGTGTGTATTGGCTGCACGCAACGGCTGTGACCGAGTCGCCGCTAGATGGTGCGGTAACAACATTTTATGGTTTAACGCTATGTTTTGCGTTATTGCACGTTACGTTGTGCGGTGCAGCCATAGTCTATGTTCGCAACACGCACAGTTCAAAGCTGAATTTCTGGATTTCTGGTAAATCTGACAGTATCTGGTTTGGTTCATCATCTCAGGTAGGACTGTTTCATCTCAAGTTACAGTAGAGTTGTTTTTTTTTTGTTTTGTTTTTTTTTTTACGAAATTTAATCTCCATGTCAGTCTTCTAGAAATTAAAAAGCCTGTTGTTGTTTCATGACTATGGACAAAATCCTTTTTCTATCCGACTTACTCTGCAATTGTTTTCCATCGTTGAGGCTTCATCGTGAAAATGAAGTGTTTTTGTTTTATTTGAGGCTTTGTAGAGTGTTTGGGGATCTCTTTCAGTGCAGTGCCAGATGATAAAGATAAATACGACAAATCACCTTCTGACTTCATTTCTGCGCATCTATTAAAACAGTGTCACAAAGTAAACAATCAGCTAAATTCAGATTAATCTCTCTTCATGATCTTCATTTACAGTTTCAACTATTGATCTTTAGATTATCCTGTCTGCTTGTTTATTTTGAGCTTACCAATGAAAATTCGCTGTTGAATAAAAATAATAAATCTGATGTGTTCAGTTTTCTGTTGTGAGCAAACAGGAAGTAGTTTAGATGGGTGCAGCAGTGCATGGGTAATAATAATGACCCCTGAGAAATTATAGAAGTGTAATATAACTGCTTTTGGCTTGTTAGATGATACATTTACATTACACATGTTCTTTATAGTAGCCTAAAATGAATATTTAGTGATAATAATAATAATAATAATAATAATAATAATAATAATAAGAAGAAGAAGAAGAAGAAGAAGAAGAAGAAGAAAATTGGAGTATACTTTTTTAGGAACGGTTAGCTTTTTTAATTTGCTCTACACTCTGAAAGAGATGGTTCTTTGAGGGTTCTTCAGTAAAGGCAATGGTTCTATTGAGAACCATGAGTTCTATTTAGAAATAGTTCGTGCTAAATGGTTCTTCAGATTGATAGAGAATGTGTTATAGATGGTTTCTTTTAGAAAATGACTCTGCATAGCACCAACAGGGGTTGTTCTACTGTTACACTTGTAACCATGGAAGAATCCTTATTGGTGCTATATAGAACCATTTTCAAAAAGCGTACAGAACAGGAGATATACGCTCTCCATACGCTCACAATAATGGTAATAACGAGAAGAAGAAGCAGAAGAAGACGAAAAGTTAGAAAAACAATTATTATTATTATTATTATTATTATTATTATTATTATTTACTTATCAAACAGAAAGCAGCTCATAGAGAGTTATTTGGAGAAAAACGACACGCAGTTCATCTTCATCTCTCTAGATTTTATTAAAGAATACACTGACAGTGCACTGCACATGAATGATAAAACATCAGCACTTCTTTCTTTAAGTGAACACCAGCGCGCGCTTCTCCGCGGACTCGATCAGCAGGCTGGGAGAGCTCGAGGGTTCCGTCACGCACAGCGCGTGTCTGTAGAGGATATGGAGGTCTTGCAGTAGAGGCTGACTGAGGGGCTTCTGGAGCGCCACTCAGACAACATTCAGATAGTCCACACAACTCCAGGGTGAAGCAGTCCAGCGTTCATTTGTGCGTTTGGGAGCTCGTGAAGTCTTCACCTTCACATCACACACGGCTTGACGTCCTGATGAGCGCTCTGGTGGTGGTGATGAAGATGGTGATGATGGTAATATCCACTCGCAGATGAAGGGAGCGATGAGATTCCGTTGAAGTTCAACACAAAGTCTTTCCGTTCAGCCACAGCGGAGGAGTGAGCCTGATAGCACGAGACACCCACTGCGGAGAAAACAGACAGCAGCATGAAGCTTTAACAGGAAGCTGTTCGGCTCATTAACAGAGAGAAAACACTGGAGAGAAATGCCCTTACTTCAGTTAGAGGGTCACTCAGGTAGAAGCAGCTGTACGAAATACAGAGTTGATGTGGTAGATTTTATTAATGTGGAAATGATGCGCGTATTTAAACTGTGCAGTGAGGCTTCTTAGTACATCCAACATCTATCAGTATAGAAAGTGAAGATGGGCTCTGTGCTTCTGTTTTTGAAAGCTTTTGGTTTGAAATAAAATGACAAACCTCAAAAGTGAGAGATGTGAGCAACAGTAAAGCAGAAAAGGTACTGCACCAGTGGATTATTAAGAACTAAATATAAAATAACAACAACAACAACAACAACAACAACAATAATAACAATAATGATAATAATAATAATAATAATAATAATAATAATAGTACGTAGAAATTCCTGCAAATGAAGAATGTTATTTCAAAATACTTCACTAATTTGTATAATTAAATTAAATTTACCAAACTGAGATCTGATAAAAAATTGCAGCTGATCTTTAACGCACATTGAAAATAAACGTTAAATTACATGATTAACATCATTATTACATTAATAAAGTCGCACATTTACACACACAAATACATCAACACAATCCTTGCCAAAAAAGCACAATTAAATATAGCAATTGTGTTGATTTGATATATTTTATTGACACGTTCTATCATAAACACTTTTTTTTCAGTGCACTTTGTCAAAAGTATATTTAAAGCATGGCATTGCATTAATCACATTAAAGCACGAATATGTCTGTGCGTGTGAAGCTCGCTCCTCTCAATAAAGCATATCATGGAAACAATAGTGTTTAATGCGTTTTGAAAGGAAGCAATTTTAGACACTGAGCAGCAGATTTATTTTAAATAGGCTTAAATTCAGTTGACACTGCGAGCTATTTTACAGACACGCTGAGAAATGAAACTACGACTGATCAAATATCTGGTGATTTTATTGTGTTTATGAACAGCTGTTAAAGCGTTAGACTATTGCTTGAATTTCACTAAGCAGTCTGTAATGTCTGGGTGTAAAAATATGAGCGCAGTGATAATATTTTAATGTGATTATTTATCTCCGAGTTTAGAGCTAACAGTGTGAGCTCGAGGGGAAACAGATGCTGTGCTGATGGTCTTATTTCATTAGCAGATCACTGGATATTAATGTTGTATGAACTGAAGCAACACTCAGGGGAATAAAGTCCTGTGGTGAAACTCAGTGGTGTGATGATGTAAGACCCAAATATTCCTCAGGTCAAAAAGCTTGACTGAAGGTCATAATGCGCATGACAGAAGCGTCAGGACACAAATGTCTGGAATTATTAAGTGGTTCTGCTTATAATGTGGGAGCTGCTCGTATTTTAATTGTACGTTGCGCTGTTCATCACAACATGAAAGCTGTTCTGCGTTGTCTACAGTCTGCTTTAAGTGTGATAAAGCATGCAAAAGATTTATGAGCACGTGCTTTACTAATGCGCTGAATAGGACACTGCTAAAAACAAAATGTGAGTTATCTACCGAAAGGACCATTTTGGGTTCCCTTGAGATTCTTTCAGTGGACTCTACTTTTTAAATGATATGTGCGCCTGTGTAGAACCTTTTTTTTTAAGTTGTAAGAACCTCAACATAATGTAAAGGTTCTACACCAATTAAAGAGAAATTCCATCAATTTCTACCTGATTAAATCTTCAGGGTGTAAACAAAAGTCAGTCAGAGAGGTTTGATGTGAATTCTGTCATTCAGAGCTGTTCGCAACTACAGTAATACGAACCAGACGTCTGAAGCGTTTAATGTCTTGGAAAGTCTGATATCTGAGACTTTTTTCAGATCATTACAAGCATAACCTCAGAAGATACGTGTAGATTCACTGGTGGTTTTAGAGAGTAAATAAAATGTCTATATTTACGTTATAGACAATCGTGACCCCAAGTTTTCATCACCACCACTATAAAAATACAAGTGAGTAAGTTTCTCAACAATTAAAAACAATTCATATCAAATCACTTTGAATGACAAATTGGTGGGATTCCCATTTAAGCGTTTTCCAAGAACCGTCGAGACCCATTCAGTGATCTCTATCTGTGTAGATGTTCTCTGGGTACCTGTCATGTCCGCAGTGTTCCTCGAGCTGGGTTGGAGGTAGGCCTGCTCCATGGAGTGATAGGGTGAGATGCTGTGGTGTAGAGCTGATGAGCCCGGGCTGCCAGAGCTGAGAGGAGGCTGTTTTAGGTAAGGAGAGCCGCTGGAGGAGGGCCAGGGTGGAGAAGCTCCAGAGTACTGAGGATGGCTCGCTATAGCAGGAGAAGAAGGAGTTGGACTGTTCCCTCCATAGTCTCCACTCATCGCGAGAGAGCAGCTCGCCATGGTGGAGCTCTGGCTGGAGGACATGTGCTGCCCGTAGTGGCCGATGCTTATTGGGTCATAACCGCCTCCGGTCATGCTCCCGGTCATCATGTCCAGGTTGTAACCGTTGGCGTGACACGCCGGAGTCTGGAAGTCGAAACTTTGAGGCAGAAGTGCCGAACCGAGCCCGAGGCCGTTCATCATCCGGTACATCGGCTTCAGCACCTGGCATTTTCTCCGAAAGCCTCGTGGCCTGCGTCGGAACGAGCCCTCCTCGAACATAAACTCACTGGCAGGATCTATGGTCCAGTAGTGGCCCTTCCCTGGACGGCCTAGGCCTTTGGGGAGCTTGATGAAGCACTCGTTTAGGGACAAGTTGTGGCGGACGGAGTTCTTCCAGCCCTGATAAGAGCCACGGAAAAAAGGGAAGCGCGCCTGCAGGAACTGGTAGATCTCGCTGAGGGTCAGGCGCTTGGCTGGGGCGCTTTGAATGGCCATCACTATTAGTGCAATGTAAGAGTAGGGAGGCTTTTCGGGGCGCCGGAGTCCAGAGTTGCCCTTTTTGCCTTTGGGTGAGGCGTCCTGGCTCCCCAAGCCGGTCTGAGAGCTCACGAGGCCAGCATGCATCGCAGAGGCTGAGCCGGTCCTCACCGGGTCCGTCATGGGGTCTTCGGTCGTCATCTGTCCGGACCAATGGCGTTGGAAGAAGGAGCTGAAAAAGAGGTGAAAACTTCCAGCAGCGATGGGATAGGCTAAAACATGCTAACTGAACACCAGTCTTACTAAAACGGTTAATAAATTAATAAAGCGGTTTGCATGTTCAGTGGCCTAAGCATCGACAACGCAGAGTCACGGGGTCTCCTAGATGAAGCCTTCCAGCGCCAGAGTCGCATCTTCATGAATTGCCGTTAGTTAATGTTGAAGGCTGTAGCTGGTCTGCGCTGGACCGGATGGCCGTAATCCCCTTGTGAGAAAGAAACGGAGAGTCTTAAGCGCGAGAGGCCCTCTCAGCTAAACAGGAGGCGGCAGCCCATCATTCTGTTACACCCCCACATTTCGGAATCCCTCCTTCTTCCTCTTCGCCTCCCACTCCTTCATGCGCTGTTTTTTTCCCACCAGTATCCAGGCCAGTCCCGCCTCCCCCGACAGTCATCCTGACTGAGTCTGAACGGCTACCAGGAGACAGGACGCCGGATTACAGGTGGGAAATAATCAGCCCAAGAAATCCCTCCAAGAGAGATGCGGCTGTAGCTCTCAGCTTTGCTCTCTCTCTCTCTCTCTCTCTCTCTCTCTCTCTCTCTCTTTTTTTTTCTCTCTTTCTCTATCTCCCTCTCTCTCTCTCTTTCTCTCTCTGCTGTAGCTCTCAGCTTTGCTCTCTCTCTCTCTCTCTCTCTCTCTCTCTCTTTCTTTCTTTCTCTCTCTCTCTATCTCCCTCTCTCTCTCTCTTTCTCTCTCTGCTTCTATCTATCTATCTATCTATCTATCTATCTATCTATCTATCTATCTATCTATCTATCTATCTTTTTGTGTGTGCGTTTGTCTGCTTTGCTTTCTCTTTGTTCTGCTCTGCTTTTCTCTCTCTCTCTCTCTCTCTCTCTCTCTCTCTCTCTCTCTCTCTCTCTCTTTCTTTCTCTCTCTCTCAGTGACTGTACAGTAAATGATTCTGACATGAGTAGAAACAGACATTTTCCATGCAGCGCCACACACAGCGCTCTCCGTCACTCCTACTGAGCCGCCACTCAAACGCTTTGTTACAGAAACACCATCCCGGTCAGCCTCGCTACATTATACGTAATCATCAAACTGGACGAACTGAATACTAAGGAAGAAACTGAATTCGAGTAGCTCAAGTTAAATTACTGATTTTAAATAAATAAACCTGCCCATGTACATTTGACATTTTTCACAAAATAAATTTCACATTTTTAGCCGCACTTGTCTGTTTCAGACAGCTGATCACACAATAATCTATTATTATTATTATTATTATTTTAGACATTTCTCCTTAAAACTGGTAGTTTGTTTATTTATCCTACAATAAACATAAGTAAAAATATAAGTATTAATGTATAAGACGCATTATTGGTGTTTGAGTGAGAAGACTGCAGAAAAATGAAAAGACGGTGAATTATGGATTCTCCTGATTTGTGATTTACCATGTAAATGATTGAAGGATTAATCACGGCGGCTGGAGAGCTGAAAAATATCCTTCAATGAACTTACCTGATTGCAATGTGTACATCATTTCCTGATTACATTACATTACGTTATTACATGAAGACGATTATTGTTAACTAAATTAAAGTAAACTGAAAGAATAAATTGTTTATTTTATTCATGTAGAAATGAGGCACACTTCAGTAAAGTGAACTAAATGCCTCACTTCAGCAACACTATGAATCACTTCTAAAAAAAAACGGTGCTCTAAACTCAAATGATTCAAATGTGTCACTCCCTTGCGCGTGCATGTCACATCAATGCAGTTCTTGCCAAAATTGTGTTGATGTAATTTATGTTATTCATATGTTATTAATGAACCGTAACTGCAGCCCTTTTTAGGCTGATAGATATTTATAACCAACATTTATTTCCCAAAAGACTGTCAGAGTTGAGCAGATCCTGACTGTTTAATCGTGTTCACACTGACTGTGTTATTAGCTCTACATGCTGCCCTCGTGCAGGCCTGAATGCGCAGTACAGATAGAGCAGAAACAGGACATTCCCTGTGGATGTGCTCCACACAGAGGGCACATACAGTATGTAACCTCAGCGCTGTAAATAAGTGAAGGCTTCGTGAACAATGTGGATCAGCAGCCCCTCTGCAGGAGGATGTGCATGGAGCGCTTTCCCTCCCGAAACCCCCACCAGGCCCGGATACCATCCCAGCCGAGAGGAAACTTCACTACTGCACTTTGAAGCTACGATTACACACTCAAACACATTGATGTTCTCTTACTGTTTACACGGAAAGAACGGAGGCATTGAATCTGCAGGATTAAGACGTGCATCATTTTTTCATGAAAATAGCATATTACATCGGCACAGTTTATTGTCTTTCAGATTACTAATCTTCATAACTGTTGATGTATTGCACTTCATTCATGTGGAGAGTAAATTCAATAGTGGATAAAGATTTATAGTATACATCATGATCTCATGTCTGAACATATATTGAACTTCTTATGCACGGATTTGGTCTTCGTGCTGCATTATTTTAAGCCTTCGTCCCTAATTTAAGCTTCTCAGCCCCCTCAGCTCCCCTGCGCTGTTGTTGCCGGGTCTCTGAAGGCAATCTTACCTCACCTTATCGTTCACATGTCTCTGATTCGCGCCATACAAAATACTTTAGGCTGAGTGAGGTGTCAAAGTAATAGTATAGCAGTGAATCCTCCTCAGTTAGCATTGCAGCATGTTCACAACTCGTTGTCGATAGTTTGCATTCACTGTTAGCATCTTGTTTGGTTACTTTTCAGTCCAAAACCTCAATGCCATAACTTCTATTATCAAAGTACTTTTTACAAGGTAGAATTAAGAGGTGCTAAAACTGAATTTCAGCTATTTTAAAACTAGATTTGAGACACACATGCCATGGCAGTTCACTTTTATCTGGCTTTTGATTCATTACTACTGACAAAAGGATTACACTGAATGTGCTTAATTCAAATTTGCATATGATTTCTACATGAAGAAAAGTTACTACACCAAGGTCTGGTCAGGTTTACAGTAGTTTTGATGATTTGGATTTTTTTTTTACAAAATACAAAAATTGTGTACACACTTGTATTAAACACATTCACTTTTACATCACTTGTTTCAGTATAGTGTGTGATTTCCAGTCTTACTTTCAATATTTAACAAAAATATTTCCCCAGATGCTGATTTATTGCAGTCTTTGAAAACATGTGCTGTACCTCCTGCTTACTGCTGTCACAATGTCATATAAATGTAAATGTTCAGTCATTTGAAGAATAATTAAAACAGCTTTTTATATAGCCATTTTATATAGATCTGCTTATTATTCTGATTGAGCTGGTTATTTGAAGCTGCACTATGTAGGTTTTAGGGATTTGGAGACCTCTCTGGTGGAAATGTGCAATTGCTTGCAGTTGCATGCGAAAAAAATGTGTTATATTGGTTGTTCTTGGGACCTGTTCTCTGAGCGGATGAATCTGATGATCACGAGCATGTTGAAAGAGTATTTAAAGAGAACTCAGTTAAGACTTGGTGAAGGTCCTGTCTTCACAGATGTATGTACATCTGTTGTCATATCTTCATCAGTATGTTGATTTTGCATTTGAGACCTAACACCTGATTCAGCAATATAACATCTTTCAGTTTTAACGGGAAAATTTCATCAAGTGCTGCCTTAATTACCAGAAGTGCAGAGGTGCTTATGCTTCAGCCTTTCCACAGAGGCATAGCCCAGGGGTGGATAGTACCAGCTAGAATGAAGCATGGCCATCGTTCTAACCCCAGTTATTGAAAATGAGACGTTCAACCATCATTAGTCAACTATCAATAATGATCAATTACGCTTTGTGGTGAAACTCTGCCATGGAGTTAGTTATAAGAGCAGGTTGACACTTAATATATAGCATATGTTGCTGTAATAGGCCAATTTACACAGGAGAAGTAGGAGAAGTGAGTCCCCACGGCAGCGCTGTTCTGTGAGCCACTTTATTAAGTAAGCTATTCGATGGTATGTGCGCTATCAAAAATTTGTCAACCATAATCACTTATTTGGTTATGTTTATAGTTTTAGTTAAAATAGAAATAAAAATATCCCTTTTAATTACATTCTTTAAATAGTTAAACACATGAATGTGTTGTAGATTACCTTAAACAGTGCTGTCTGGCTAGCTCTCTAATCATTAGATTCATATAACAGCCTAAATTTATAGCTTTTATGGCTATGTCTATATGAAATGTTATGAAAATTTCTTCTTGAATGACCATCGACACGAGTTTTGTCTTTCAATTTACTTTCAGTAATAATTCATATAATATAGTATCAAATATAATAATTTGACATTTTATTAAAAGAAGTTTTGGAAGTTTTGGACAAATGCAACTATATACTGAAGAAAAAAACAAATCAGTTTTTATGTCATTTTAGTGCAGTAACATTATTTATTTTCCCCAGCAGTGTGCCACTTTAGCTACGGCCCTGTTTTTCCAGTGTCAGTGAGGTTTGTAATAATTCTGGTAATACAGACTTTGTGGTTACCTAAACAGAAGAAAAATATATGTTACTTTCCAGACTGAATCTAAAACGACCCTATAGTGGACCCCTAGTGCACACCCCTGGCCAAATTATATGTTATGTTAGTTTCCTAAGTTAAAATAAGTTAACATATCCTGCACAGAGAACGTACTTAAATAGGACACTCGTCTACAAATTTTAGTGCACAGTTTTGTTTATTTTCTTTAGCTTAACATATAATGATATATGAATGCGTATGACTGTATACTGTACTGAACACACAGATTTCCCTCTAGATTTCTGCTTCTGCCAAACTAGTCTCTGCACTCTAGTAAGAATTATTAACTTAACCTTACGCAAGTGTTTGGCTTAGATACTTAAATGATGTCAGCATCAAATTATGTAAATTAACTGTGGAACTTCCTCTTCTTCCTCGCTGCACAGTGCTGAGTTTCTCCTCCGCGTGTGTGCAGGTGTGTTATTCCTCCAGCTCACCTGCAGGTCGCAGCATCTCACCTGAGTATCCTCCTGAAAACCCCTTATCTGTGTGAACATTAGTTTATGTTTTCAGGCTTCAAAGCACATCTGCTCACATGTCAGTGTCAGTATGTGCTCGCGCTCTGTCTGTGTGAGTCACCAGCACTAGCCCACTTCAGATGAGCTGCTGTGATGAATCAGTGATTATATATACTGTCAGTTAAAAACACCTGACAAAACGTGCGCTTTGGAACAGAAGGGTTTATTGAAATATACGAAGTTTAAAACGTTAAAACCTATTTTAACGTCTGTTTCAGCACCGCGGACAGCGCAATTCATTAAAGTTAAAAAGACAAATAATGAGAAGAGAGTAAACACAGGAACACCCCTCTGTAATCTATCAGCACGTTAATGATCGGGACGTTTAATTATATAATTAATGCAGTCTGAGCCCGTCAGCCGGATCTGTTCAGCCTTTACTGTTCACTGTTATAAACGTGGAACAGGGTAAATATAACTATTCCTATGCAAAAGTTTGTGCACCGCTGGTACATGTTTTTTTGATTAAGTTAACCCATCCTCATTTATCTGCAGCACAGTTTCTAATTATTATCTGAATTTAACATGTTCCGAAAAATAATAAAGCATAAAATGTGCTAGACGTTTTACACAGGCGACATTTGATTCTTTCCCCCAGTTCAGTTCAGCAAATAACAGTAATTGTGTGTTACATTGTGCAGAAGTGTTTTCTCTGTAGAGGATATGTTAAGTTACTTTCACTTAAAAAATCAGCAGAACATGTAATTTGACCAGGGGTGCCTAAACCTTTGCAGACGACTAAGCACACCCAATGTCTACAGTTTAGTATCTGAAAATACATACATTTTACATCAATATCTTAATGCATTCGTTCACTGAATAAACGCATAATACTATTAATACTACTACTACTACTACTACTACTAATAATAATAATAATAATAATAATAATAATAGTAACGTTGCTGTTAACGATATTGATACTATTATGACGATAATGATGACGATTATTGTCATCTTTGTTATTATTATTATACTAACAACAACAGTGACAATAGGAAGAAGAAGATGATGATGAAGAAGAAGAAGAAGAAGAAGAAGAAGAATTTTAACAAAGTATGCACAAATAGTATGTATAAAAATGTAATAGTTATTGTAATATAAACAAGAGAATGCGCAAAAACTGCACGTGACATCTGTCAATTTCACTGGTGATTTCTAATAACACACTGCCAAAGATCTTAATAACTCGTGCCTTTTCCTAACATAAGGTGTGAAGTGAGGCGTGTCCTGATGTTTCTCCTGTCGCTCGAGCAGCCTGATCTGATGACTGAAGGCCATAGTGACGGGGAGCAGGTGCGTGCGAGCGCTGAGATTTGCGCGCACGTGCCGCATTCCTCCTGAACTCCCACAGTAACTGCGGAAGGACAGAGCTGTGTGGTGTGAAGTGCTGGCAGATTTAACAAGAATAAAACACATGCAAACAGAAGGAAACAACACGCGCACACACTGTTCTCCGCTGCATCAGCTTCTCTCTCTTTATTAACAGAGGTCCAGTCTGAACTCCTCTCTCTCCTCTCTCTCTCCTCTCTGAGCAGCTCGGTCTGTCCGCAGCGCTGCAACTAAAACGCGCGCGCTCGCCGACGACCAAAACATGTTTACACCCACATTAAGAAAGATGTATGACCAACAACATCACTATTACAAACTATATACACTTAAATACATACATATATTAAACCATACTTTTCTCATACATTATTTTACAGAATGGAAATGAAATCAGTACCAAACACACAGGAATCAGCGCGTTAACAGCGCACAGCACATACAGCAATGATGATCCACAGACTGTTTGAGTGATGAAGTGGAGAGATCGTGTTAGAGCACAGCGTCCAAAAACCACGACAGGAAAAGTGCACAGAACAGGTGAGTGGCTGGGTAGGTGGGTAACTTTCTCATGCGAATAGAGTTCTCTTGTATTTGAGTGTACACTGTCAGGTACATTTTAGTTTACCAAGGTACAAACAGTGTGAAGCGTACCCTTAAAGGTACAACAACGGCCTTAAAGTAAATGAGCTGTAAAGGTACATCATATTCTCTTTCCCATGGAGACAGCTGTTCATAACCTCACATTTAAAACTGAAAAATACATACAAAAAGCCTGGACTCAAGATGTGACATAGAGAGTCAATGTAGCTTAAAATGTATATATTCACAATGTATGATGGCACAGTTACGGTACGACCCCAGTGACACTTCAATACCTTTTTATTCTGAGAGTCTGTGCGCGTTCTGGTCTCCTCAGCGCCTCTGATGTGACTTTCTCACGCAACTAGATTTAGCATGTGTGATATACTGGCTGTGCATGTGCGCGCGTGCAGGCGCGCGTTTGTGTATGCATCCTCAGGACAGCAGAGAGTCGATTCTGAAGGGGTGGTAGGGAGCCTCAGGCGGCGCGCTGTAGGGAGCGTGGTATCGCGCAGCGCGCTCAGAAAGGCCGGCTGTGGCGCGAGAGCGGCGAAAGGCGCGTGGAGCGCCGGGCAGTTCACGAGAAACGGCGTGAATTGTGACGTCAGTCCGGCGCAGTCCTCCGCGCGCTCCCTGCGCCTGAACGACGGCTTGCTGAGGATGCTCTCGATGGCGAAGGGGCCGGTGAAGCGCGCGCCCGCGCTGTCCCTGGGAGCGTGTTCCAGCGCGCGCTCCCGCGGCCCGGAGACCCTGGCAGGCTTCTTGCTGATGCGCTTCCTCCTGCGGCGGAACACGCCGTCCGCGAACGTGTACTCGCTGTGCGGGTTCAGCATCCAGTAGTTGTCCTTGCCCCAGGGGCGCGAGGGGTCGCGCAGCACCTTGAGGAAGCAGTCGTTGAGCGACAGGTTGTGGCGCACCGAGTTGCGCCAGCCCGTGTAGCTGCCGCGGAAAAACGGGAACTTCTTCATCAGGTAGTCGTTGATCTCGGCCAGAGTGAGGCGCCCCGAGCCCGAGTCCCGGATGGCCATCGCGATCAGGGCGATGTACGAGTACGGCGGCTTCGGTCTGCGCGCGTACGCCTTAGGCTTGCTGTCTGGGGCGCGCGACACCTCCGCCTCCTCGGATGGCGCCAGTGCCGGTGCCGCTGCTGGACTGCACGCGGCGAAGTCTCCGTCCGAGCCCAGCTCGTCCTCGCCGGACAGCGGCGAGTCCGGCGGCATCGCGGCGACAGAGAAAACCTCCAGCTTCATGTCCGCGAACAGCTGCTGTACACGCGGCGCGCTCCGCTCATCTGCGGGGAGAAGAGAAACAGTAAGGTTTCACACGGTCCTCACGGGACAACTGCGCGCACGAGCCTAACGGGAGAACATATAAACAGGACCGGGACAAAAGAGGCCGCCCACGAAAGGGGCGGGGCTTAGTGTACCCACCTGCTCGAGGTGGAAATTATCTGCAGAGAGCATTCAGGTACTGTGGGCTAGTGAGCTGGAACATTTTCAGCTGCTGCTCGCCAGTAGGTGGGACAGTGCGTTAGATCATAGGCAATATTTCTTTTGGCTCATTTAGAAAGAATCCACTGCAGTCAGCCCTTCTAATGAGTGAATCCAGCTACTTCAAGGTGAGGCCATCGCTGATACAGGTGTCCAGTTGCACATAAACAGTTTATATAATATCCATAGAAAAACATTGATAATAGAATGGGACACACATTAGTCTAAGGTCACTCTGCCCAAAGCCAAGTGTTAGCTAGGGGGAGAAAAGTGGGACTACGTTCTCTGGAGTGAGGGAGCTCCATCCTCTGTCTTCGGCATGTGCTGGAGAACTAATCACCCAACATCATCAGTACCTGATCTCACTAATGCTTTTGGTGACATAATCAGATCTGAGTTAAAGTTCCAACATCCAGTGTAAAGCCCTCTGAGAAGAGTAGAGACTGTCCATCAGGAAACAATCCAATTGTTGCTGAACTCCATTTCATGCATTCATTCTGAGTTCCTAATTCCTCTTTTGGAGTTGAATTTAATTCCGTTCAGCACCTAGACTGCTTTGCTAATGCTCACACCTGTCATTTTTGAGCTGTAGCAATTTATAGCACTTCCATCGCAGTTCTGTGTGAATCGCAATACTTAAGAAGCTGATTTATTCATGAGGTGGCTATTTTTTTATTCAAGTTATTTATTGTTCTTTATTATAATTAAAGGTCCATGCCATGGAAAACCAATCTTCTAACTTTATTAAAACAAGAGTTTGATGGCATTTTTTAAAGTTTACATATCATTCACAGTCTTGTTCATACAGTCCATATATGGACAAGCTGCAAAAAAAGCCCATTTTGAATTAATTACTTTTTGTGACATCACAAAACCAAAGTAGTATTCAGCATACGGCATTTTAGCCCCACCTATTCACACTAAAGCTATGAGGAATGTTTCAGCCCAAACTACTTTTTAAATGATGTGCCTCATTCAAAAACTGAAATGCTCATTATAACTTCAATGAAGATGGGTCTGGAGAACTGCTGTAGGCTGAAATGAATAATATGTAAATCTGTTGGGTTTTTTGCCTCTTGGTTTCTGAACATCATCACTGTCCTAAAAAAACAGCTGCCCCTTACATTGTGTGAAAATGTCATGATGAATTCACCAGTAGAATCAATAGAATCACTTAGAATAAAATCTCTTTACATTAACTTACAGTCAAAGTAAAGAACGTTGCCTTCTTCTGTAAAGTTGGAGATGCTTGTTTTTCTTTGTACAGCGATGATGTGGACTGTATGCACCAGTGAGTAAACAGTATGTTTTTAAACAATGTTTACATACTACATTAACTCTTTTATTTATAAAAGTGAGGTAAATTTAGTCTTCCATTACATGGGCCATTTAAAGACATGACCAAGGGTTCTACAAGAGATACAGGAATTTTGGAAAATGACCATGTCTGTTTTTGGTATACGACTCATAAGTAATTGCCTAAGTAAACCTCAGGGGACACAATAAAATACAAAAAGAAAAATGTAGGATATGTTCTATGCAGTTTCTTTAACTTTTACATGTGTCTGTATTTCACTGAAGATAAGTTTGATCTTCTCAACCCACCTCTCCATCTCTCTGCATCGAGTGAACTTTCCTTGTTAAAGTGAATCAAATTCTGCTGCAGCACTTCCTGACACGCAGAAGAACGGGGAAGTGTTGTGTGTTTGGATGGATGCCACACAAGCAGTGTGTGCAGGTGAGAAACAGATAGGGTGTGTGTGTGTGAGTGATAATTGTATAGGTGAGTGCAGTTACTCAGGTCACTGGCAGGTCAGACGGTTCCTGGCACAGCAGAAAGGTGAGAGGCTGCTGAAGTCTCTCTAAATGAATGAATCAATGAGTGACATCTGGACAGGGCAGGGCAATCAAAGCTTTAATGCTCTAGACATTAGTCTAAACCTGATTTATTCATGCTGAATGGCTTTGACTGCAGCCCACTCTCACCCCCACCCCCCGGCTTTGACTTCAGGCTCAATTCCTGTCTTTCACTCCACTGAACTCACAGCTGAAAGTTGTGTAAAGTTAGCTGAGTTCCTCGCGTGCCATGAGGCGGCTGATAATCATTAACTTGTCCTCTCTGCCACACCTTTGAGCAGCAGCCCACGGGATATTTTCATTTCGCATGAATCCATTTTCATCAGCACCTAATGAGTGTGTATTTTTACTGGGTTCATCGAGCAGACAGACAAGCCTCTACAACACACACACACACACACACACACACACACACACACACACACACAAACAAATATACACACACAAAAACACACAAATGCACATACACACAAGCACACACAAACAAATATGCACACACATACACACAAGCATACACAAACAGACAAAACACACACAACCACACATACAAGCAAATGTACATACACACACCACACACACATACACACACAAATAAGCATACACACAAAACATGCACGCACAGTAGACACTGACACACAAACAACCCAAAACAAACATACTCACATACACACAAAACATACACAAAAAAATACACACAAAAACACACAAACACATGCACACAAACACACACACAGGCACACAAACAATACACACCCATAAACACACATACACAAATAGGCATGCACACAAAACATGCACACACAAAGAACACAAAAACAACAGACACACAAACAGCACAAAAACATCACACAAGCACACACACACAGAAACACATATACACAACATGACAAACAACCACACAACACACACACCCCACACAAGTAAAACAAATAGATAAGTGCAAAACATGCACATACGATACACACATAATGTACACACACACACATATACACAAACACACACAAATGCATACACACACAAGCATACAAACATACATACATGCACACACCACACATGCATACAAACAGCATACACAGATAAACACACATAAACAATACATAAACACACAACCACACATGCACACACCCACCCACACACACACACACAGAACACACAGTGACAGAGAAATAGCATTAAGTGGTAATATTGAAAGTCAAACCAAAACCAGACAACCAACTCATTCATACAGTTTCGGTTTTTGAACAGCCTTAAAAGTAAAGTGTTCTGTGGAGCAATGCTATAAACTGTAAAAAGTCACATCTACTAGAGATATTAAGTCAACTGTCTGCCCCTCAGCCCAGTCAGAGTGAGTTGGGCAAATTTATCACACATGCAGTTGCAGTTCTAGAATGTAATTATAACGTAGCATCAGCTCCATTATCGCTATATTTTGACATACTGGTTCCAGAAACAGATAAGGAGGAAGTTAGAATAAAAATAAAAAGTCTCCTCTACGTGGCAGAAATGGGCTTCCATTTACAATCCATATTTCAGGTTTTAAAAAATTATACTTATTGAAGATATCATGTTGCAGACTGCAGGACAGATATGAAAACGGTCACCATGGATGAGATATTATGAATAAGAAAGAGATAAACTGACGTCAGTTCTGTCTTGTGTACAGTTGACGGAGGCTAACTGATGAGGGATGTTGTCAAGAAAGTGGTTCTTTCTGTGAGTCACAAGTATACAATTGTGTCAGTGTCTATATGAGGCGATCAAAGGGCAATAAAGATTTTAGGGGGCCCAGTCACCACAGGTCTTCCTGCACCATGTCCCAGTGTGATTGCCCCTCCTGCATTTCTGCCTATAGTTACGCTCCTAACACTTTTTGACACCTTCATTTTTTTAAGAATGTACTTCACAATGTGGAAGAACAAATCACATAATCAGACCGTAGAGAAATATTTAATCCTTTTTGCTTCTTTTGAATAGTCAACATCACTTCCACTTCTAGCTTTAACATGAAACAGACTCCAGGCTCACATGTGTTAGTCTGAGCAGTGCTATACGTTTCAGGACTACTGATACTACAAGACCTTGCAATCCAACTGCCAAACCCACTTACAAACAGCTCACATGTGACTTAGCCTCCAGTCCACTCATAAACATACACTTCAATTTGCTTTGATGAATGCTCGTGGAATAAATCGCGTCCTGATGTATAAAGCTGACCACAGCTTCGTTGAGAGGTTACAATGCCTCTAAATAATCCTGCATGCATTCGAATGCCTCAGCTGCTTCCGATTCCCCAGCCATAACTAAAATAAATACAAATCTGGTTGCTTGGCCCGAAGAGCGGATCCAAACCGCTGAAGTGAGATTGTATTTCTGCAGTTTAGTCATGTTCCTTCCTGTTCCAAAACAAAATGACTTCCAGCAGCTCGAATGCTCAAGCAACCCTGAAAATGACATTTAAAATGTCACCAAATATTCAGAATGGTATAAACATGTTCGATTGCTGAAAAACATATTGTGGTTAAGGAGGTGCACTGCTCCACATATGGTTTTCACAAAGCTTTAGCAGATGTCTAAAAGGTTGAGATGCAGTAATAAATATGTATATATATCACTTGGATTCCATGTCATTGCACTGAACCAGTCTCCCCTCATAGTACACCCTTAAAAAAGATGGTTCTTCAAGGGTTCTTTGGTGAAGACAATGGTTCTATATAAAACCATGATTAAGAAATGCATGCTTAAAAGCGTTCTTTGCATGATGAAATGGTTCTTCTGTTTGACAGAGAATGTGTTGTATATGGTTCTATATAGCGTCAAAAAGGTTTCTTCTATTGTTCTGATGTCAAGCTTCTAACAATAGAAGAACCCTTTTTGGTACTATATAGCACACTTTTCAAAAAGGTTCAATATTAAAACCATATGCAACACATTCTCCATCAATCTGAAGAAAAATGAAAATGCCAAAAAAGTATTTAAGCATGCAGATGTTTCTTTGAGTGTGCATGGCTCTATAGAGGACCATTGCCTTTACTAAAGAACCCTTGAAAAACCATGTCTTTAAAGAGTTTACCTTAAATTGCCTGCTTTAAAATATCAGTGTAGAGCCTTAAGGGCCTTCTCTAGGTCCTCTGAGAAAGCTTGAGGATTTCTAAGTGATTTGTACTTAATTTTATTTAATAGGATCATTGTAATTGATGTATTCAAACTCTGCAAGTAAAATCAGGATTTGTCCTGCTGTGGTATTTAGATGGACCACCAACATAATTAGGCAGTGACAGCGGAATCAACCAATTCTGTTTTGATTCACAATGAGTGGGACCAATTTTTGGAGGAAAAACAAAAGTCTAGAACTTCTAGTAGTCCTAGATACGTCACCAACTGTAGCCTAATCAGTCGGTTGTGAGAAATGAAAATCAGCTTTACTGACAGAGTGTTTGTAAATTTGGAAAAAAATAAAATATATGTCAATATCATATATTATGTCAGATCTGTCACAAACTTTAAATTAATCATGGAATGTTTTTTACAAGGTTCAAATGTCGGTGTTTGA
The DNA here is from genome assembly GCF_904425465.1 of Colossoma macropomum. Lineage (NCBI taxonomy): Eukaryota > Metazoa > Chordata > Actinopteri > Characiformes > Serrasalmidae > Colossoma > Colossoma macropomum. The sequence continues at coordinate 23,527,266 of NW_023494795.1, read as the reverse complement.
TCTAGAACTAGATATGTAGCACTAACATACTACACGAAATCACATTGGTGTGCTAATAGAATGTTTTTTGACCTTCATGGACCAAACTGCCTTCAAGGCCCAGCTGTAGCCTGAAAAATACAAATAATGAATGGATACAAACAATGAATGTTCACTCAGGGAATTATTTGTTCTTTAATTCTACCTTCAGGTGATATAGAGTTAGAACCCATATAAAGTTTCTGGGATCCACATGATGCCTCATACTGGACTAAATCACAAGATGTACCTTAATCTGGGTCAGAAAAACTAAAGACCAGAATGTGAAAGCAGATCTAAGAGAGTGAGATGGATAGAAACACAAACAGACAGACTGTCTCTTCCAGATGAGGAGTCACAATGAGCATCTGTTTTGTTGTTATGAGCTTCACCACTCAAACATACACATTCTGCCCCATAGCCCACAAAGAGTATAATTTCACAGAGTAAAAGATGGTGTTTAGATTATAGTTAGCTGATGCAGTGAATTAGAGACTTTTTGAATGATGATTCTGGCATAAATAGTCTTGTGTTATTCGCATTCTTTCATGCAAAAGCAGCTTTTCTTTCAGACAGAAACCTCATCTGTCAGGCCTCAGTTATTATATTCCTTTAAAGAGAAAGTTCAGGTGAGAAATGGGTGGAACTTTTCCAGTAGCTTTCACTTTCCTGTTTCTTCAACAAACAAGTTATGAAACGTCAGTGCATGAACAATTAAACAAGTAGTCTTATGTGTGAATGTTTGAGCTTGTATAATCTCTCCTTCTGATTTGGCCTGTACTCATCTGGCTTTTATGCTGAGGCTTCTCATACAGAAATCTGATATATGGCTATATATTGATTTAAAAATATGACATATATTAGCATGTATAGATTTCCCTTATATCCAAATTATTTTTGTTACATATGGCCATATATGTGACATATATGGCAACTTATTTGATGTATTTCCACATACAGGATATGTATTTTAGCTATTGGTCAGCATATACAAACATATATTTGTAACACATGTATTTGAACATATATGATAGAAAACATAATTCATATATGGATGGCATATATTATTCATATATACTAGCTTCATGTTATATTTCATTCAGAATATATGCTTCTGGTGTATTTCATATTTCATTTAGATTTTTGGCTTTTGGTGTTTGTATCAGACATATATGTATGACCCATATATCATGCATATGTTGATTTACCAGACATATAATTATGATCTATGTATTGTGCCTATATGTCCAATATTTGATGCTTACATGTGTGTACACTGCATATATAGCCATGCATCAGATTTTCATATGGATTTTACTTGCATTTACAAACATACAGACATTTTTAACACAAACAAGATAACATTTGTCACATTTTGCAAGAGATTCCATTTAAAGTTTTTGAGGAGGAGAAATTTAAAATTGATTGCAGGTAAACAGTTATAATCCATATTAATAATATTTTGACAGCTCAACATGCAACCTTTCCTCAAAGATTCCAGTTTGAGTCAAACTCCAGTTCATATTCAAAAACAAGAAATGATCCAAATGGAAAGCAACAGAACTTACACTTAGAACTTGTGTCGTTCTAGTTCATTTCCACCTGTTTGGAGGACAGCTGAGATCATAACTTACCACTGTAAAAGTGTCTAATTTGGCTAGTTAGCTACCTTGCTTGCTAGTTAGCTTTTTGGCTGATATCAAGGATAAACTGCACTTTTATTTTTTATGCAGCTTTGTTGTTTTCTCATGAGAGTGTGAAAATATGAGCAGCATTTGTGGAGGCTAGCAGAAATGTGAACAATGTTAACAAAGCTTCCTATGTAGCTTATGTCACCTTAGTGATCACTTTACAAAATAATTAAAAAAAAAACAGCAATTAACTCATCAACATACCATTCTAGCTCACATTTAGGCTTCATTTTTTGGTCATGTAATAGTGTGTGGTGACTTTATCTTCACCTGGAAGAGTAAAGTATTTGCTAAACTGTTTTAGCTTCATCTACAAGTGTTAGCAAACACAAAGGAGAACATACTAAAGTACCATTACGTTCTGTTGGTACTAATCCTGAGCAAGTAACAAAACCCACAAAAGAGGAACGTTCGGTACTCAACTGATGGCCAATGGAACAAACACAGTTGCAGTTTTCTGTACATGCATGTTTATATACATCAGAGTTCAAAGCTGTAAGAAATGATGTAGCAGTAAATTCCTCTGCACTTTCACTATAATTACAAAATAAAATCACATGAAGCTAACAGTGATTCTGGCCAGCTGGTAGTGGGCGGAAATATAGCTTTGTGTTTGTGCATATGAGAGAGAGAACATGAGAAAGCCAGAGAGAGAGTATTTCTTTTTAATCACATCCTTTATCCAAACGCACACCTGCCCAAAACAGAGTTTCCGTGAGAGAAACTGCACCTGTTTTATGCCTGACTAGGTTTACTGTGTTCTCCCTCTCTCTCTCTCTCTCTCTCTCTCTCTGTCTCTCTTCCTGTTTGTTTGTTCTTAATATCACTGGTCCTAGTTTGCAATTTGATACAGTGCATGATTGTGTATTTCACTCTGTGTGTAATTAAAAGGCGAAGGTATGCATGTGCATGTGGACGTTTCTACATTTGTGAAAAATCCAAACTGAAGTTGTTGTACATTGTTGGATATGGAATGTTTGTATGAATCACTGAAATTAAAATAGTGTTGACTGGCTTACAGTTGAGACAAGGTTGTTCCTACAGTGCATCCAAACCTGTACATAATTGCAAAAATAAGTGCGCCAAAAGGTTTTTTTTGGAGAAATGCCAAAGAAGAAGAATGTGCGAGTGTGGAGAACATAATTAAAGTTCAAAGAACCCCAACATAATGTAAAGGTTCTTTGCTGGATAAAAGATTTCCTAAGAACTGTGCAAACCAAGAACATCTTAGGAAACTTTACTTTTAAGAGTGTACAAAAATGCAGTGTAAGCAGTGGTGTAGTGATAGTGTTGGGGTTTCTACATCATACGTTTTTGAGTTTTCTTTACTCTAACACATGTTGACAACTTATCATGTAACTGTAAGCTTATCATGAGCTGATATAGAGGTACAAGAGCAAAGAAAATATGCAAAAAAATCTGTTTCCATTAACCTTCCATTAACATTTTTGTCTTTTCCAATAAATTCTTTTTTTATAGGTAATGATATAGTCGACAAAAATATGTCCACAAAAAAACAAAACAAAAAACAATGGTAACTTTACATCATTATTAACTTTTAATGTAAGTAATTCTTACTCTAGAGATTGGTGTATTTATATTCGTCCATTCATCATGAAATTTTTACACACTATAAAAAGCAGCTGTTGAACTCAAATGATAGAAAAATAAAAATAAAAAATGGAGATAATCAGCAATGATAAGCTTTATAAAATGATTTTCTATATTTTGGTACACCACGGAATACTAAAAAAACACTAATCTGGAATCAGGCACAGAAAAAAGTGATATACTGAATTCATTCAATTCAAATACACACATTGTTTATACTATTATTATCTTTTAATTCAATTCTTGTGGTATTATGTACGCAGTTGAATCAAGTCATCTCAATATATTACCTTTACTGATCACTGGCAAAATTTGTTGAGATGTTTGTCAATGATTGTGTAAATCTGATGTCACTGTTGATGTAGAATTTAACTACCATTCCTAATATAGTCTGGCTGATCTTGGCTTTTTGCTGTGCATTACATACCTGTAAAATGATTCCTGCTTAAGTTTCGGCTGCTAGATGGTTTAAAATGAGCTGTGTGTGTTCATGCAAGAAGAATTTAAACTGCGGAAACATGAATTCTTCACGACTCTTAAAAACAAGTCTGTCCTCATGGTGCATGTGTTCTCTCCTGCACTCAGAGAGGTCTTACCTGAGGAGATGTTCACCTGCCAAACCAGACAAGAAAAAATAAACAAATTCACAGACACGGGTTAGAACAGCGGTCACAGAGAGGTGGTGTATATGTGGGTGTGTATGTGTGTGTGTGTGTGTGTTTGTGTGTGTGTGTTTCAATATTGAGGAATGCGTTTGTGTCTTTTGCTATAACAAGCATTCAGTGCATGGCCTGCAGCAGTTGCTACACTGTTATTAAGTTTTTATATGAAGATTTGTTTGGAACAATTCGTGGTGTGTTATTTTTAAATACATTGTTGTGTCAAGTTAAAGGGGAATTCCATTCATTTTTCAAAATTTCTTCATAATGAAATGGCTAAGATGTAAACAAAGTCCCTCAGAGTGGTTTGATGTGAAATACTTCATTTCATAGAGAAATTTGCCGAGTCAGAATTCACAGTGGTGGTGAAAGGAACCAGATGTCTAAGGAGTTTAATGCCTCTAAAAGCTCCCTTACAAAAAGTTATTACATAAAATTATTTCAAAAAACATAATTGCAAATATGCTACCTGATGTCTGAGGCATTATTTCACCATAGTTTTGACATGCTGTATTTATAGTGATATGTATTTATCATTATTTTACTATTAAAATCGTATGTAAAAACTCAAAAGACATGTGTAAGTTCACTGGTCATTTTGCATTTTGGATAGTAAATAAAATGGCTATATTTCTGTTGTTGACATTGTGACCCCTGGTTCCTATCACTACCGCTGTAAAGAAAATAGTCAGTATGTTTCTCTACAATAAACCATTTCACATCAAACACTCAGTGACTGAATTATGCCTAAAGCTTTGAAAAACTGGTGGAATTTCCTTATTTTTAACACAAAGTGTCATATCTTATTTAATAGTGTGCAAAAATATATGCATTAGAGATATAATATTTCAGTGAAGACACATATTTCCATGCAGTTAAAGAGTTAGCTTTGTTATCTCAATGCAAAAAAACAATTGCAATTTATGTTTACATATTTTAACTTTGTAAGCGGAGAAATAGTAGTGTGGGTATTGCAGGTGGTGCAATCACACTGATGTCTGTAGGATTTTACAGCCGTGAATAATGAGACAGTGTGATAAAGGTAAATTCTGCTGTTTTGTTTTGTTTTTTTTCAACTTTCTGAATAATTCAATCGCTCATTCAGTCATTCATGGTGGTTTGATGTGAGAAATGGTGTAGCGAAACCATAACTCTGATTTCTTAACAGTGGTGGTGATAGGAACCAGGTCATGTTGCAGATGTTTACAACACAAATATGCCCATTTTATTTGCTGTCAAAAATGACCAGTGAATTTAAGAGTGTGTATTGGAGCAGCTCTGTGAATTCATTGGTCTGTACTGTAGTGAAAAGAGTGCTCGGACACCAGCTGCTATTGCATGTGGCTCTCAGACTTTATCTCGGTTCCTCACACGCTACAGCCACCCCGCTCGCATGCAGCCCGGAGAAAACATTACAAAAGACATTTTTAAAAGAAAACATCTGATAGTGAACTATCTGATAGGAGTCGCACTCTGCCTCGCGCGATGACAGACAGTGCGCTGCATGCGTAAAAAGGCATTTTGGGAGAAAATTTAAGCAGCAGCCAGCCCCCTCCAAACACACTCCCCTCAACACACCACACCCACCCACCCCCCCACACCCCCTCCCGCTTCTACCCACATGCGCTGGCGCAGGATCTGTGTGTTTATACCTGACGAGGGCAGCCGTTCCGCCGTCTTTGTCTAAACTTGAAAGGGCAGCCGCGCGCGCGCTCCTCACGCAGGGCCCTTCGCACGAGACGCTCCTGTGCCAGGCTCTTAACAGAAACTTTATTCAGTTTAAGGCCACATGCAGGTAAAAATACGCATTGTCATTACAAATATATAAAAAAGGTCTTTGTCATGGAAAACCAAATTTTCCTTCTTTTTGAAAAGTTTGATGGAGAATATAAACATTATCACATTTTCAGCACGTGTCGTTTGAATTCTTTCTTTTTGTGAAGTCACAAGAAGCAACTCATTTGCATGTGTTCACTTATTCAGCCTGCACCACTTTAGCTCTGCCCACCCACACTGAAGTTATAAGGAGTGTTTCAGCCTGGACTGCTTTTTGAATAAGACATAACACATGGCAGCCAATCAGAACAAAGGTAATTTACATAAAACCAGTCTTAGGGCACAGCTTGTATAATGTTAATGGAGAAACATGATCATGTAAAAAAGGTGGTACACAGGCCCATACAGACTTAAAGGGGAAAAAATGTGCCCTATAAGATTTGTAAGAAAATCTCATACACTATATATCCAAAAAGCCTCCTGATTTCTCCTTAGTGAAAACCGCCACTTTAAGGTTGCTGATACAAGTGTTCAACTGCTGCACACATAGCTTTATAATCTCCATGGAAAAGCAATAGCGCACTCTGGAGCAGCCACACATGTGCCTAAAGTCACTATGCCCAATGCCAAGCATATCAGCCCCAGCACTGGGCTGTGGAGCGTTGGGACTGTGTTCTCTAGAGTGATATAGCTCCATCCAATACCTTTAAAACAAGTAGTTTGTGATCCAGAACTAACCATCTATCATCAGTACCTGACCTCACTAATGCTCTTGTAGCTGAATGCTATCAAATCCTCACAGCAATGTTCCATCATCTAATGGAAAATCTATCCAGGAGAGTAGAGGCTGTTGCTGCAGAAAAGAGGGTACAAACACCCCACCCTTGATTTCAGAAGAAATGTTGGATGAGCTGTCAGCCTTATAATTACAACAATGGGTACAGCATCACTCATTAACCTCATATTCTGTATCCAAAATGATCCATTTGTAGGAGAAGTATACATTTTCTTATAACAGAAACATCAGGCTTTAGCCCAAGTCACATGTTCTGCACTGGAGACATTAAATACGCTCCTTATTACGGCCCCCTCAGTATAATCAGTCACACTGAACCTCACTAAGCGTGGATTTAACACCTCGATTCTCAATCATTTCTTCGAGTGGCACTTTAATCTGCTGTAGGTCTAAGCTGTTGGAGCGCTTTCATATTTAACAAAGGTTTCCTGTTATCTGCTGGTTTCTGAAGGCTCAGAGGGTAGTTGGGGAGACTGGTGGACTGGCAGATGTTATTGTTGGTTATTATAGGTTCTTATTGATCTGCTTTTAATGTGCCGTATTTGCCCAGGTCATTAGGAGGAGGAAGTAAAACAGGAATTAATGGATGCGCAGATACAGTGGAGCAGAAATCGAGGTAATGCATCCTCACTGTGTAATTCACCATCGATCTCGCACATGCAATATATTGAGATATTGATCTGGAAATATAATCACAGTGAACGACACTGTAGATAAGCAGCCTTTCTGGGTTTCATTTATTTTGTCTGTTTCTTTAATTGTGTCTGGCTGTTTAGGAACTAAAGCCTAATACTTGTGTTGGAAGGTTTGAATACATTTAATAGAAATAATGTGGACAGATGCTTAGAGAGAGAGAGAGAGAGAGAGAGAGAGAGAGACAGAGAGAGACAAAGAGATCATGGTCTTGCGAGGCCCCTGGGCATTAGCATCTTTGGAGGTCCCCTAAACTCTAACAATAACGCATAAGAAATAAATAAACCATCAAAAAAAACAAGACCTGAAAAGTAAGATTAAACATGTTTGTGTGTACATTTGATTTTGGTTTAGAAACTAAACAAAATTAGTCTGATTAATGTGCAACATCTTATTGTGTCTACATCACCAGCTTGTGCTGTTTGTGTACAATTTGTATGTCGAAAGACAAACTTGAATCATGATTTCTTCTCTTATTCTATTAAGCCAGAAGTAGAAACAGAAGTTGCCTTAAATGCATCAAAGTGTAAACACTATCACACACCGTCTAAAACATCCCAACAACAAAAACTCATGAGTTGATAATAATATAAAACAAAAGGGTCCTGAGAACAGTTATCATTTCTTTTTTTATTTATTTAGTCATTATTTAGTCTTTTGTTCAGTTGTGATATGACCCCCTGATGACCCCTGAGACCATCACTAGAGAGAGAAACAGGCTTACTGTTCAACAAGGATGACTTGAAAACTTCAACCAAAACAGTTTAGCTGAACATAAGCTCAGATAGCAGCACTGAAACAAGTGATGTACTGAACTGACTGGATGCAAATTATATTATTCCCACATGATTTAACCTGGACACAGAATGGCACTAATTGTGGTGATGTAATATATTTCATTCACATAGAAATTATGTACACATTTGAATCAAGTTAACTGAATGCAGTATTTTTCAGTTAAGATCCATGGAACATATATATGAATGATTCTACTGAACTGGTTCAAAGTCAGAGTTGAAAACCCATTTCAGACTTTTGACTGACATTTCAGACTGTAAGACTGTAATCCTCTTGCTTTGAATGAACTTATACCTTAATTATTTTTATTGTATTAAGACAAATTATTGAACAATCCACTTTGTCACTGACAAAACAGTCAGAACACTAAACAAAATTTTCACGTTTCTGTATTGACTGTTTCAGTAGTGACAATTTTAGCTAATTTTGAGCATAATTTAAAAAAACTAGCCAGTACATGACCAGCAAACACAGCTTTGAACAGGTGTGTACGCATAAAATATATAATAATATTTTTATTGAAACACAAAACATTTACTTAATTGCAGAAAATATGTGTTTCAGTAGTGACATGAAAATGCGAGACAGCATTTTTTATATTTGCGAGACAGCAGGTTTTTAGATTTAAAAAATGATTTCATAATAAATTGAAATCTTTTAATTTTTTTTTAAGATCTTTAAAACCACTGAAAGTATTATTGTTTGTAAATAATTAGCTTTTTACTGTCTCAGTTCATGCATCGAAAAAAGATCATTTAGTTCTATACTGTTAGTTCTATAGTTTTTTACTCTGGGGCTGCTATTTGAACTAATTGAATTCAGTATAATGGTCCATACATGGATTAAACTGATTCCTTTATTTGTTGAATTATACCAGTTAAATGTCTATTAAATCACCATTTGTAGACTTCACACTTCTGAGAAACAGCTCCCCATACATCCATAGGTCACTGTGGAAATCTAGTGACTTATTCATCTGTAACTATAGACGGAGCAGAAATTCAAAAGAATACCAGCTTCACATACAGCAATTATAACATGAACACCTAATCACAATTATTTGAGCTGATTATAATGTTTTTGTCCACAGTTATAAGCTTTCACAATTGTATGTTTACATCATGGCAAACAGAATGTGAACTGGATGTGTTTTCAAGTTGTGTTGAGGCAAATGCATGTAAGTAAGAGAAAGCAGAACACACATTTATTGAGATGTCATGGGTCTTTTGAAAACAACAAATATCCTCGCTTCTGATTGCTGCTTTAGCACCTTAATAGGGCAACGTTGCGTGATGTTTGTTGTTTGAGCTTGAGCTGTATCTGTCATCAGTTAAAAGCTACAAACTACTGACAGCTTGAAAGCAATATAGCTTATCAGCTAATTTTGCAACTTTAGGCTTATTCTTTAATGGTTCTATGCAATCAACATAACAGACAATTAAATTGTTTATCACAATTATTCATATGGCAATTAATCATCAGTTAACATTTCATAGGACTACATACAGCTGTTTTGGATTGAATAAACTCAGCTTGGAGAAAAGAAGCAGCAAAAGCTTGTTTAGGGACCAGGCCTGTGCTGTGAGTGTGCAGCTTCCTTGGTTTGTGTTTTTTTGTGCAGGAGTAAAGAAACATAAGTGCCCAGGACAGGAGCCCCGATGCCCTGAGCTTGATACACATCTCTGAGCACTGTTTAAATTGCTTTGCAAAACACACTCCATAGAGAGCAGGGACGAACAAAGCTCATCGCACGAAAGCCCTCAAACAAATTCCAGGGAATTTGTGTCTGAATTTTCACAAAAATATTGTGTGTGCAACATTATTTGTCCATGAAAATCAGTTTGACTCCTGTGATCAAACTATTACAAATAAGATGGGACATGGAAGAATTATATACCCAGATTTATGACCACGGTACTGACTTTATGGTCAGCCCTTTTGGGCATTCCAGTCAATACACTTGGAAGTGCCTTGCGTTTCCAGTGTAATTCTCTCATACACAAACTCTTCTCAGGCACCGCACTTGCGTCATCCAGGCTAAATGAAACATCACGCGCTGCGAGCTCCATAAACAAAACTACTAGGTGGCCCCTTAGTCAGAGGGATAGAGCCAAGGGTGGGCATGCAACTGACAGAAAAGGCTGATATAAATATATAGTGGTCAGCAACCTTCTGCTAGAGATCTACCAACCTGCAGAGTTCAGTTTCAACTCAGATCGAAAATGCTTAATATGGTTGATATAGTTGATTAATGTAATAGATTAGTTTGTGAAACGCAGAGATCAATCAAACTGTAGAAGGGAAGATCTCTGGGATGATTGGTGACCCTTAACGGTCTCAAGTGTGGTTATTTTAACACTCAATGTCTGATTCAACATGTAATGTTGCATTGACTAGCTCCAGTGTTAGCGTTAGTTCATCTGAAGAGGTGACTTCTTTTGCTCAAATCTTCTCCTTATTAGACGTGAAAACCTGCCACCTTAACATGCAAGGAATAAAAGCTTTCCCTGCAAAGCCAGTTTATTTTTGAATATTAAAATGTTCGCTTAAAATGTACTTTGCAGTGTGCATCTAAGAGTGTTTTCACACCTTACTTATTTGGTCTGAAGCTCTGGACTTTTCAGTTTAGTCCAAACCAAAATAGCTGGTATGAAAGGTGACCACAGTCCAGACCAAAGGACCAAAATTTGGTCCGAACAAAAGAGGTGGTATCGGTCCGGATCAACCCTGAACCATGCTTCAGTTCATCTGCAGTGTGAAAACACTGTTTTGAATGGTTCAAACTTTCAGACCAATTTTAGGTAGTTGAGGCAGGTTATTGTCACCCATTCAACATCAGAAGAAGAAAAAGAACCAGGAAAGAAGCAAAAAGGATATTCATTTTTCTCCATTCAAACAGAAATGGTTACCCGCCAAATTGACAACATGCCGACGACTGACGCACGCTCCTCTACAAACCAATCCATGTTAAGTATAGGTAAACGTGGCCTACATAGGTGATGATGACAGGACATAGGTATGGATATAGGTAAAGCTTTTTAGTGCATTCGCCAAATTGCAATGTGAAACAAAAACTCACTAGATTAAATGTATAGACTGTAACAAAAAACTGAACCTTGGTTCAGACCTCGGTCCAGACTTTTAGGTGTGAAAACGCTCTAAGTGTTTCTTTTTGGTCCATTGTCACAAATGTGGGATGCTACCAGGTAGCTCAAACTAAAGGTTTACAGAGAGATGGTAACTAAGGGAGGCAGGACTTGTCAGAATTTTGCATAGTTAATTACTGACAAAATCCTATATTTGTTTTCCACAGTGAGGAACCATGGCTATTAGACATTGGTCTTCAGTTTGGGGCAAAAAAACATACCTCGGTCAAAAACATTTTTATGACAGTGCTAATTTCAGGTAGTGCCCCTATGGGATTCTAGGAGTATGTAAGCAATCTAATGGTGATTCACATCAACATTTTTTGGCTGTTCTCTATTAAACGCATACACTTGATGAATGTAAGATACATTCTATGTTTTATTTGAGGCTTGTAACAGACAAACTGATGTAGAGTTGGGGATGTTTTCTGTCTGTCTGAAAAGCGTTGGTCAGGCATTGAGCCTAGGACTTCCAGAAGACTTTTTTATTCTCACAAAATTAATTCCACCTATTGTAAAGCAAAATGTGAATGGTTGATTCCACTGTCTGATCCTGGTCATGTTGTTAGTTAATCTGATGTGTTAGGCCTTCAGGTCTTCACTTAGGTTCCCTTCTGGTTTTCCAGGTACGCTCTAAACATAGGGAATCAACCCTAGAAATAATTTGCCTTTCTCTGTAAGATTAGATGCACTGTGATGGACTGGTGACCTGTTCAGGGTGTTTCCTGAAGAACAGCAGCTTAGAAAATGTGTGTTTGTGTGTGTGTGTGTGTGTGTGTGTGTTTGTGTGTGTGTGTGTGTGTGTGTGCGTGTTTGTGTGTAAGATTAGAACTGTATGATGGTTTCTCCGTTTTTGTGGAATGCTGTGTGTGACGTCAGTTTGCTCTATCTGGCCTGACTGAGTGAAGCAAGTGAACTTCAGGAATGCTGAATGTCCTGTGTGGAGTGAAGGAGGTGTCCTGCTCATTTATTTCCCAATTTAATCAAACCATTATAAAAGAAACAAACATGTAAAGCAGTAATTAGTCTTCATGGAGGATCAATGGACATCAATGGGGAGGCTGTGCTTTCCTACAAAATGAATCACTGAGCTTGAAAGCATATCTTCAAACTCAAACTGTTTTTCAAGAAAGGAAAAAAGAAAGACAGAAAAAACTGACAAATCAGATAAGTTCAAACACTCACTATCACTCAAAACAGTGCAGGAAAAACATTCAGAACAATAAAGGCTGGACTCAAACATGTGTATGTGTATGTCTGTGTGTGTATGTCTGTGTGTGTGTGTGTGTGTGTGTGTGTGGGTGTGTGTGTGTTTGGCTTGGCTGCACGAGAACTGTGTGTGCTCGAGTTGATGACTTGTTTTCTTAAGATGTGATAAGCGACTAAGCAGACAGTAGCTGTGATTAGAGCATCAAACAACAAGTCAACAACCCCAAACACTCCAGGAGATAAATCACTCTCACCACGACTAAAAACTGCATGTTCACTGTGGCATCAGCTTTCATTTTACTGCTATTGTCATGCGTTAAAAGAGCAAATATTGAAGCAATAATCCAGAATTGTTCAAACTGATCTCTTTCTGCCACATCTGTAACATCCAATCACTTCACACAGACAATAATAGTGATGCATTCCTTGTATTTTGTAAGGCTGAAAAACCCTGGACTAATTCTTTAAACCTGAAGTGCTTTCGAGGTTTGAGTTGATATAAAACATTGCTCATGTTCATCTAATCAAAAAATTTGCAGTGAATGCAGTGAATGAATATTGTTACAATGTATGTAGATATTTGTCCCGCAACATTTGCAAAATAAAGAGTCAGGTGGTATATTTTGAATATTTACAAAGACTTTAATACTTTTCTCTTTATTCATAATGAAGGTGTGCAACTATAAAACGTTCATTCATGCTTATACCATTATTCATTTTTTGAGAGCCCATCATTTCTGTGTAATCTTCTGTCTAGTCGTGTATATAGTATCAGTCAAAAATGTTGAGTATGCATATTTGAAACAAGATTCAAATGATTATCTGCATTAACAAAAGTACAGTGTCTTTAATCATTTACCATTCAGTTATACAATAGGGATGTTTGACAGCAGCTGACAGAACTGAACATCAGAAATAAACAGAAATCTTACTGTTTATCTTGTAAATTATAATGAAATTGTCACTCACAGAAAGTAAATTTCAGGCTTAAGCTCAGTGCAGTATGTATGCAGTGCAAATCTGTCTTATTCACAAAGCTTCTTGAGTGGCAGATCAGTTTTTGAAGACTTCACCTTTGACCTCTAAATCTCTGGGTCGGTATGACCTGGCCTCACCCTAATTACCCCATTACCTGTCAGCAAGTGACAAGAGTATAGCATTACATGGCCCCTTGTCTTAGTCTGATAGAACATGTAGACACTGGAAACTGACTCGCTTTTAGCTGCAAAAAAGTGTGTGTGTGTGTGTGTGTGCAACAGGTTTATCCCCCATTGTAGGGAACAAAACCTGTTTATACACTCACATTGTGCGGACCTTTCTTCCTTGTGGGGACCAAAAGCTGCTCCCCTTGACGTACATCATTGACTATTAAGGTAAAGATATGTCTTAAGGTTAGGGTAAGGGTTAGGGTTAGGTTAGTAATAATATATGAGCGTGTGCACATATGTGTGTGTTTGATCTGCATATATCTGTGTGTGCGTGTGTGTGTGTGTGTGTGTGTGTGTGTGTGTGTGTGTGCAGATTTTTTTAACAATATATATTCAGCAGTCCTAGGAAAAAGGTTTCTATTTTCACCAAACACAGCATTTACAGATAATGAATGATGGGCCTCCTAAACATTAAAGAATTTGACCATTCTGAAAACAGGTAACCTTGACTTCATCACAATAACCATGTTCTAAGGATGAAAGGTGAAGATCTGAGGATGATACAAAGAGTATAGCATTACATGGCCCCTTGACTTAGGCTGGAAGAACATGTAGACACTGGAGACTGACTCGCTTTTTAGCTGCAAAAAGGTGTGTGTGTGTGTGTGTGTGTGTGTGTGTGTTTGTTTGTTTTCATTCACATTCTGAACAAAATGTCATGACTTGAGACAACAAGTGCAGATCTACAGCACCAACAGAATGCTTCTGATTTTGTAAAAAACAAAAACTTTTTTTTGGTTAGTGAGTTAAGGTCAGGGCTTGGTTTAGAGTTAGGCTTTGAAAACTATAATTATACATAGTGATTCATACCAATAGACAATAGATGTTCATATGTCTTTGCATGTTAACATAATGCCAAAGCACACAAGTTTAACTACAATGCCGCAATGTAGCACATCTTTTCTAGAGATTAGAATGTAGTTATTATGAAGTCAAGTCAGTGTTTTGTGTTGTTTGCTGTTTAGTTAAGTACATTCAAATTGCTCATACTTGCTTCAGTGACTCTTTTAAATATGCTTTGGGACAACAACACCACAAGCTTATTCACAGTGGCGTAAACATACAGTCACTCACCCTCTTTCTCTCCCTCTCTCTCTCAGTTCTCTGTAAGACCCTGACTCTCCGATTGTCATGTGTATATCTTTGCTGCTCCTGGAGCAAATGTTGTACAAAATACTCCACCGCTGAACAAATTAGAGTCTTTTGATCCTCTAACTCACACTAATACACACACACACACACACACACACACACACACACACACACACACGTGTAACACAAACACAACACAAAGTAGTGATACTCTTCTGCCTGGCAGATTAGGCTGTGTGTCGGGCTTTTGAAAGGGCCCGTTTCTGTCTCTCGCCGTGTTTTTAAGTAAACTAATCTTTGGGCAAATATTCATCCTGCACCTCAAGTCTTAATGTATTTAAAGTGTGGCTGTTCTGAAAAGCGTATACATGTGGGCAAGTTTGAGGGGATCAAAGCCTGCAGCACAATGTGGCAGATTTAGAGTCAAGCCCGCTCTCGGCTTTGCCTCCATTGTCTCGCTCTTTCTCTGACGAAAGTTCTTTGAATCCCTCTGCGGTGTAAACCTCTCTTTGTTCAGCACAGGTTAACAGAAGATATACGCTCTTAAACATCGCCCTGCACCTCTCTATTTCTCTTTCTCTCTCCCTCTCTCTCTTTCTCTCTCTATCTTTTCCTTTCTATCTTTTTTCTTCTTTCAGTCTTGTTTCTGTGGCTTGGTTCTATTCAGAGAGACTTACACACAGAGACATCAAACGGTGTTCAGACCAGCTTGGCTTCTGAGGGAAACGACACAATCCTCCTGCAAACATCTCTTTACTCTCGTTTCTCTGCTCCTCTGCTCACCTTTTTCTTTTTGAAGTGGTTGTCAGGCCCTGTCAGTGTTTGTGTTTGGGCGTGGCCCAGGTGTGTTTGCTTTACGAAGCAAGGTAACACACACACATACATATAAGCACTCTTGAAAAACGTTCTTCAAAGTTCCATAGTAAAGACAAAGGTCCTATACAGAATATCACATGTTGAAAATGCAGTTCAGAAACTGTTTAATGTTTAAGTGTGTGATTGTAATTATACTATACTTTCCTGATTAACATGGTCAGTTATTCTGTCCTTTTTTTACTGACCAAACACAGCCCTGAATGGTTAGCCCTCTGGTGTTGAATTCACTCGATTGGTTTGCACCATCTTGAAAATGCATTTCTGCCAGAAGCAAACTAAACCAGGGTCCGCTAAGAAGCAGAATGAGACTTGTTTGGTGTGGACTTGTATACAGATGGAGTGTTCACAAGTCAAATTGGACTGAACTGAAGAAAAAGTTTAGTAGGCCCACACCATCCAAGTATGGAAACTATCTTAGTTTAACGAGATATAAAGAAATATTCAAACTGACAGTTAGTAAATTTATGCCCGCTTGTCCTTGTGGTTTTGTCTCCACATGGAGAAATTTTGATAGCTTCATAGCCTAATTCGCAATCTTCTCTCTGCACGCCACATACAATGGTTTTGCTGCATAAAAAGCAGTGGAGAAGAACCCATATTTTGTGTCATCATGTTTTCAGCTACACAATGCTTTTTCTTCTTGGTATCATTTTCATTCTTGTCTTCAGTGTTTTTTTTGTGTTTGTCACCTCCAAAAAAGTTTCTGAAATTTGTCAGTTTTTTTATTGTTGACTTCTTCACCTAAACTAGCCATCAACTGAAAGCAACTTACAGCAATCTACACATGTTCCTGAAACCATACTGAAACCATATTGATGTATTGTGTGCTAAATAAGTTCAGGCTATAAAAACTATGCTAATTTCCAATGGCATTTCTAATACTATGTTAGTGCTAAGATAACGCTGGTGCTCATGGACATTTTTGGTGGTCCTGGATTAAACACAGACCATTTGAAACTTGTGAAAGACATTGCATATGTTTTCATCAAAGCTTGCCTCAGACTTTCACAGATATTTTACCACATATGTTGCAGTTTTATGGTAACTTTTTCAGTAAAAAGCCCCAGCAAAGAGCTGCTGCCTCTGCTTTTTGTCTTTAACTACTGCTGGTGTTCGCAGTCAGTATCTAGGACTCCCAGAAGGTTTAGCATTTAGTGATTTCTCTGTCACTTAATAATGCTGATTGTCAATCTAACATGTAAGGCCTTCTATCTGGCTCCTAAAGACATAGGCACTGAGAGAGATTGTTTGGCTGCATCATCCTAGAAAACATCTACTGGACAATTTTAACCCTTTTCAACCAAAACTTGATGAAATATGACTATTACTACAGTACATGCAGAGTTTAAATACAGTAAGTATAATGTATATATATGTAAGTATATTTTGTTAAATAAAAATAAACTAAAAAAACATTTATAACTTTTGCTTTTTGATATTGAAATCTTTTTCCTAAGAGTGTAAACACACACACACACTAGAATGGAATTAACTGAAACAAAATATAATAACACACAATATTATGTCTACCTCAAGCTGTTTAACTTTACTTTCCTCCATGGCTCCACTCTGGTCTTCATCTGTGGTAAACTCTTGACAAAACTATGTGGTTTAAGGAGTTTGTGTTGTGGACTGGGGCAGATTATTGTTTTAAGGGGCTTCATTCTTTTGTCTCATAGCACTCCTGCACTGTAACCTACACATACATTGAGGTGATACAGTATGTTTAATTTATGTTTTACTGTAGCTTTTATTGACTTGATTGTGATGCAAATAGAGCCCGGCAATTTTTTTAACCAGGTAAAAGTATAAAAGTACATCCTCCTGGTGTACTTAAAGTAAAAAAGAAAAAATATTTGTTTGAAAAAAATAGTTTTTAATTTAATTTCCAAAAAAAATGTTCTTTACTGATTATAAATGATAAATGATCAAATATATGCAACCATGACATAAGCATAAGTATTTTTTTATGCTAGAGCTGCATGCATCATCGGTAAAATAATGACAGCTTTTAATATCAGGGTTTTTGTTTTGTAGGTCAGTTGTTGTAGGTCAAACATTCGCTGGCTCACCACCACTGCTTTCTTTAAATTCCATGACTTATTCATAATAAAAAAACATAGAGTAATGAGCCTGTTTTGAGTAGAAAGTATAAATGTTGCTTTTGAAATGTAGTGAGTAAAAGAAAAAAGCATCAAATCACAGAAACACTTAAGCACTGTAATAAAGTACTGATTTTTGTTACTTCCCCAGGCTAGGCTAGGCTAATCCCCTGTGTTAATTTGTGTTTGTGGTTAATGTTGTATGTATTTTGTAATCACACTGACTTTTCTTTCCCTGAAAAGGTTCTGTAGATTTGAAAGTGAAAGAGGATACCAGGCGTAACAGATGGCTTATCTGAGTCAAGCAAATATGTGAAAAAGAGGACACTCTGATTTGCTAACTTTTTATCTCTGGTGACGTTGCAGGGACTAGATGCTTCAGCAGATTTTGGCAGCGTCTACCCAGTGTTCCTTTGACATGCCATTAACAAACCATTCATCCGAAAGAGCTGACTTAACTATTATTAGAGTGAATGTGGTAATGAACAAGGACAAAGTCAACTTCACAGTGTTCTTATTAAACCATTAAATTTTACAGTACTTTGACAGTAAAAATACAGAGTGATTTAAAAAGATTCATCCGATTTCTAAATGATTTATTTCACTTGTAAATTATTACAGAACAATGCAGTAAACTGTAAATGGTTTAAGTGAGCATAAAGTTTACTATGTAATTTTACAAGTGCTCAATATGAACCTCCTCCAGCTGTACGGACAACATCAATGCCATAGTCAAATTCATCCCATACTCAATTGAGCATGTCGGGTGTCTCTGTACTCACAGCTCTTTCAGTGCGATTCCGGAGATCGTCCAGTGTTGTGGAACCAACGGTGAATGCTGTGAGATGTTGGAGGTTCACTGCTGGCAAAAATCATGTTGCACAGTTATGATGGATTCACTCTTATTGAAGTGCAGAACGCTTTCTGCTCAGGGGTCGCCATCTCCTCGCAGACTGAAGGGAGCCATCTTCCTGTGACAGTCATAAACTCTATGATCCCCTCTTTCAATTGGTATGTGATTGGTTCTTAGGCGCCTCACGGTTGTACAAATACGGCACTTTGAAATTGGATGAACCTTTTTGAATCACACTGTACTTTTTTGTTTGCATATCAGTCATCATGTTCTGACTAGCTATAGTGACTTTCAGCTGGTGATGGTCTTTGAAACAGAGAGCATATTAGTATAGCACCAATTCTACTATATTTTAAGTTATAGACTATTTGAAAGTGCAAAAGGATGAAAATCAGTCAACACCAGAGTGAATTCATGGAATGGAATGACAGTGAAATTTTGCCAGGGATACCGTGTTAACAATGAATGTATAGACGAACAGACGTCACTGTCTTGGTCGAGAAGCTGAGGAAAGATAGCATTCAGACTGATAAGGATACCACGATGAGTAAATGCCATCAAAAGCATGCCAACAAAAAAGAGCATAGCAAGGCTTCTATATGGAGAACTATGTTTGCATGCATTCAGCATTATACAAGTACATACCAGTGAGTAATTACCAGAAACATCCATTCAAATATATCTGATAAGACTATTAACTCACACACATACATCTCTCATCTGCCTTTAAACATCTCTCCATTCTGTTCCTCTATCTCGAGGCATTGGAAGATGAAGAGATGTTTGGAGAACTGCACACATAGCAAAGCAGCACAGCCAGGGTGATAACATAATAGGCCAACAGTCCCAAATAAATCTGTCAGCTTATGAAATAACAAGGGAAGCAGTGTCCTAGAGGCATCTCACTTTGAACGGGCGCACCTTCTTTCAACTACCATTCTAATGCTCATTTCAGCTCACAAAAAATGTCTCAGTGTTACAGAATCGCTTCCACATGATGAAACATAACAAATGCATTCAAATGGTGACTGACCCCTTTAACTACAGGCATATTACCAGGCATTCATCCTAAGGCTGGCTTTATACTGTAAAACTTTCATGCAAATAATTGCATATTGTGAGTTGCATGCAACTTGACAGTTACATAAATAATAAAAAAAACAGTTTTGATTACCCCACTAGTTAGCTAAATTAACAGCTTAATTTTGTACAGCATACTTTTGGTACACCATATTGTTCTCTCTATATAAAGTCATTTATCTTTTCCCAGAAGCACAACTTAATAAAGTAGTGTGTCTCAGTCTCCTCATCTGTAACAGTTTTCATCTTTTGTATCTCAAATGAGTTTGAGCTCTGTGTAAAAATAAGGGGACAATGAGAGAGGAGAAAATGATTCTAGCTACGTAGATCATGATAACAGCAGGCTACCAAAGAAGAATAAATGGTGACTCAAGTAGTTAGCTTGAAATCAATCAGTTGAAAGTATGTTGTTTAACACTATCACGTGAAGCATTGTCAACGTTTTCATTAGCTGTTTCATGAAACTTGTACCAAGAAGCTTGCAACTGTTGCCACTGAGTTTCAAGTGAGTTGCAGGATGCTAACATCATGCAACTCTTTTGAAACTCAGCCACAACAGTTGCAAGTCAATCAGAAGCAGCTCCTTCTTGAATCCCACAAAAGACCATCCTGAGTTTTATTTTTATGGTCCTTGTGCTGTTAACTGAAATCAATCAGCTGACATGACATTGATTGCATAATTTATTCATGCTTTGGTTGATTCACAGAGTTGAGACAATTGAAATTGAGTATCAGAAAATTTTAGGTGAGTTGCAGGCAGCTTTACATTATGCTACATACATAAAATTCAGTTTCATATAAGTTTCATACCAACTAAAGTGTGAAAGTCTCACCATGGAAAGCTAACTAAAAAAATTAAAAGCTAAATTACTACAAGCACATACTGCACTGCATAATGCAATGTGAAAATGCAAATAGCCACCGTTCCTTTACCACTGGCCTATTTCACCAGCTATCAGCTTCTCATGGCTTACATTCTGCTGCATCTTTCAAATCCCAAAAAAGCACTTCTAAAACAAATTAATTTCCACTTTAATTCTGAGGAGATGCCTGAAAAATAAAAAAGGACTCAAAACCATCTTGTCCCATTTTAGATAACTGTCTCTTTAAATGTTTTTCCCTTGTTATTTTAATCATAGTTAGTGTGTGTATGCTGGCAGCACTTGAATCGGTGCTCGTAAATAAAGCCTTTATTGTCTACTTACCAAATGATTGCCTTATCTCTCCATTTCCTTTTGCTTTCTGTAAAAAGGGATTACATGGAGCCATTAAAGGAAAAAGTTTTCAACCTCTGTTCTCAAGTCTTTATCTGCCTGAGCTTTTAAAGTACACGCTTGTTGATCAGATCCATGTTTTTAGTGTGTGAGTGTGTTTAAGGCATAAATCGAGAAGCTCTTTGAGTTACAGCTGTTTGAACATGACAGTAATGCTGACAGGATGTTATCTGCACAGTTCTTCATGTGGGATATTTATTCAGATCCTGACTGATGTTTCAAAAAACATTACTGTTATATTGCTACATTTCGATTTTATTAAACACTATTTTAATTCTTTCCCATAGGGAACTGCAATTTTTATTAAATGTCAGTGTTTATTGAACAACAGAGAGTCTTGTATTTTTTATAATTAGCAACATTTTTTTCTTTTCTTAATTTCTACTGTTATCTGTGTCTGTGTTATTGGACCCTGTTCATTGGTGAACCATGACTATTAGCTGCACTCTTAAAAACAAGAGCTACACTCTTAAAAAAGATGGTTCTTCAATGATTAAAGACAATAAAGTATAAAGTAAAGACAATGGTTCTTTTTAGAACCATTTCATGCCTAAATGGTTCTTTGTATGGTGAAATGGTCCTTCAGATTGATTGAGAATGTGTTGTATTTTGGTTCTATAGAGAACCTTTTTTGAAAAAGGAAGGATTCTGCTGTTGTTACAAACTTGACTTCTTGAACTGTATTTGGTGCTATACAGAATATGAACATATTTTGGCAGCCCAAGCTGAACATAGACATTTAAATCTTGCTATGTATTTAATTTCATTGATCCTGTCCTAGCGTAATGGTTAGGCTATTGCATATATACTCCCGGAAGGCCTAGAGTGATGTTTTTTCTTCTAAAATAATTTTTAAAAATTGGTTTATTGCACTTTTTATTTATGTTGTTGCTTAATCTGATGTTATAGGTGAGCTAGTTTAGCTGTATCTGTCTAGATCCCACTGGAAGAAAAATCAAATTGGGCAATTTAATATTTGCCATTTCAAGATTTTAATTAGAACTCCAATTAGTTCTTAGTTTTTTGGGGGTTTTTTTGGCATTAAAATTATCATGTTGTTGGGATGTGGACTGTACAGGAAGTAACAAAACAAACAAACATCCCACTAAAAAATTGATCAATGTTGTTTACATACATGCAGATGTGCAAGGTGAAGACATTGTGGGGGAATTGGGGAAAGCTGGGTTTCTGAACACACACAGGAATACGCCTCAGTTCTTTACACTGAATAAACTCTGCTCCCATTACCAAAGTTAACCTGCTTTTAATGCAGCTACTTGGGGGGAAAGATAAACACACGGGCAGCAGAACGCTCATAAATGTAAGTACACACACAGATTGGAGCAATGAGAGCGATAAGGCTTCAGGTGTTGTATTGATTTTTATTTGTATGAACAATTTATAAAATTTATTACCGGAGAGAAAAGAGATAGCCTGGCCTAATGAACATCTTCAGCACTTTAATGCAGAGGAAATTTCTGATTGTTGTACTCTGAGCTTTTGAACACCATGCCATTTTTTTTTAACTTATTTGACAACATCAGCTTTGTGTGAATGGAACAATAGAAACTGATCCAAAAAAACTTCAGACTAAATTGTTATGAAAGTGACAAAGTTTCTTTTTTCCTTCTGTATACACTACTGTGGAAAAGTCAGAGACCACTTTTCATTTGTTGAATTTCCATTAAAAACAGGAACTATTCTTTTTTTAAAGACTTAGACGTAAGAGATAAGACATATAATAATCCATTCGCATGAGGAAAATAAGTGAGAAAAAAGTTTCCAAACCTAGAGGTAATTTAATTTGATGCTAGACCACCTAAACTGTCACCAGTTAAAGCTTTCTTCTTCTGAGAGAGAGGAAAAAATCAAGCTGAACTCCTGCTTTAGATTTAGAAATCAACAGGTGATTCTGTCCATCCTTCCACTGTGAGAAGGCAATTCAGCACTATCAGTCTGAGAGGATGTGTAGCTGTCAAGGAGCCCTTACTGAGAGAAGGAAAAACAAAAAAGAAGAAAATATACAAATCAAATGAAGAAGCTGCTGGTGTTCTCAGAATCACCCCAGAGTTCAAACCTCAACATCACTGATCTGTTTGGATTATTTGGATCGTGAGAAGCAGAAAATGCAACCAACTTCTGAGACTGAACTTTAGTGCTGTGGAAAAATATCCCTGCAAATTTCTGTGAAAAACTGAAAGCGAGTCTCTTTTAAAAAAGAATGGAAGCCATAATTAGGGCAATGCTTGGAAACACTAAACATAGACCATTTTGGCTGGAAATTAAATAAATAAAGAGTTTTCTCTGACTTCAGCACAGTACTATATATATCCAGATTTTCCAGTAAATGTAAAATTTTATGATTTTATGTCACTGAGAAGTTACTGGAATGATGCTGTTGTGAGTCAGAGATTGGTCTTTGCCCCTTAATCCTGT
This sequence comes from Colossoma macropomum, assembly GCF_904425465.1. Lineage (NCBI taxonomy): Eukaryota > Metazoa > Chordata > Actinopteri > Characiformes > Serrasalmidae > Colossoma > Colossoma macropomum. Next base: position 23,503,948 of record NW_023494795.1, on the reverse strand, counting down.
CCCCTGTTATCAAATTGGACTACTAATAATTACTTATTAACTTATTAATTACCGTATGTAATGCAACCATTAACCTGACCTCCATGCTAAAGGTCTCATCCTATCAAAACTAATGATAAGTTGAAGCTTAACACTGATTTTATCTGCTACCTGATAAACTATGCATGATTTATTTTTGGCCCTATGTCACGTCTGGAGGTTCTCTCAGGTTGGATACAACGTCCAAAAGTTTGTAGAAATGTTCTGCTTATTCAGCATTTCTTCTGAAATCAAGAATATTAGTAGAGAGTTTGTTTCCCTTCGCTGCAGTAACAGCCTCTACTCTTCTGAGAAGACTTTACACTAGATGTTAGAGCATTGCTGTGCGGATTTGATTGCAATCAGTCACAAGAACATTAGTGAGATCTGGTCACTAAACCCATCCCAAAGGTATTGAATGGAGCTCAATCACTCCAGAGAATGCAGTTCCACTGATCCACAGCCCAGTGCTGGGGGTCTTTATCCTCATCTATTATCATTTTGAACAAAATAGAGGAGACGTGAATGGCAGCTGTCAGCTCACATTGAGGTGTAAAATCCAGCTCGAAAGGTCCAGCATGACAGAGACCAGCTTGATTAAAACTAATATGTCTTTTTTGCTTCATTCTATTAAAAAAGAACAAGTTTTCAGAAATAAGTTTTCATGTTTGCATGAGCTTCCAGCTCACATTGATCTCCATCCACAAACACACCCACAACAAACCAGTAATGTGTATTAACGCATTTTCTTGTAAATGCAGCCCAAGTATCGACAGCTAGGAAACGAGATAGCTGATCAGCTAGCTTGGCCACTTTAAACTTGTAATTTAATAGATGCATACGATGAACAAAAAAGGCAACTGAATAGTTAGTCACACTCAGTTTATATGACAATTAATTGCATGTGAGTGAAGCTTTAACTGTGTAATCTCATTGGTGAGTGTGTGTGTGTGTGTGTGTGTGTGTGTGTGTGTGTGTGTGTGTGTGTGTGTGTGTGTGTGTATGTATGTGTTTTGGGATGAATGTTAGTAGAGGCACAGATGGATAGTGAGTTGGATTAAGCTGGTGTTCATGGTGAATGTGTCTCAGGGATCAAAAGGCTTTGCTATCACAGGAGCAGTGCACACACACACTTGTGGATTAGAGTGTTCTGCAGAAGTAATCCACTGTTTCCTTTTTTTCTCACTCTAGCCTACTTGACACAGCCTTTATAGATAGCAGTGAAAAAGACTGTATCTTGCAAATCGTCACTGTTGTAAGAAAACACTGTATATTTGGCTATACTTCAGGGTGGATCACATCCAGTCAGCATAGAAGCAGCTCAATTCTGGCACAAATTACAGCTGAGCAATTCATTTATTCTTCCAGTTGAAGATGAAGTTGTCAAGCGTTATTACATGAAGTGCACGAGCATGTGAACCAGGACTAGAGGTGGATAGATCAGGTCCACGAAGTAAAAATCGTACCCAGGTATCTGTTCCAACTTCCCTTAGCTGGAGGCCAGACAGTTGAAACAACTGCCATCAACCAATTAGGTAAGCTAACTAGCAAGCAAGGTAGCTAAGTGGCCAAATAAGACTCCTTAGATTGATTTAGATTAGACCAAATAGACATGCAAGTTAACGGAGGTTATAATAGTTCTAGCCATCTCTCAAACAGGTGAAAAATGAACTAGAACTAGACATGTAAGTTTAGTTCTGCAATAAAATGTGTGGCTGGTGCATGTTCACGTTACCATTAAAGAAAAGTCATATAAATTTCACATGTAAGGCATTCAAAAACCTTATGTGTTTACAAGCAATCAAGTTTTTTTTTTCATATCTGATCACACAATTTTTTCATGTGATTACTTATTTTTTCTTATGCAATAACACATTTTAACATGTGAAGTGTGTAAAAAGCGCATTTATTTTTTTCACATGTAAAATTCATGGCTTTTTTGTAAGGGTGTCCACCTGGAAGTAAGTTCTTTGCTGTCGGGAGGCTGATTTGTCCAAACTACGCTGCAAAGTTAGTTGTTATAATGTGCCATGTTATTTCACCATAAACATGTCATGACAGAACATAATGTCAGAAAAAAATATTGTCATCTGACATAGATGTTATGTCAACTCAACAACAAAGTTGACAAAAGCAGCATTTATGACATGATATTATTGGAATAAGTCTTTATAAACATTCATATAGGTTTGTGTCAGTTGTCATGACACACTTATGTAGATGTCATGTAGCCTTATGAACACTGCTCTACAGTAAAGTGTTACCAAAATAACATCCTTAACTGTATTGTACATTAACATAAGAAAATTTCCATATGAAGTGGAGAGAAGGAAAGAGAGAGTGATGAGAAATTTTCGACTTTTCAGCTCCTCCAGTAATCTCCACTCATTGCTTTTGTAGCTTCATGTACAGACTTTACAAAGGTACTGATACAGCATCAAATCCACTGAATCTGGTTTAGTTTCAGTCCATTTTGAAAAGTAGAAAAAGCTCAATTCCACTTTGTGTAGTTCTGTGAGGTTGTAGGTTCATTGTTGTTGTGTGTGCTGGTTTCTCAGTATTATGGCTTCAGATCTAAAGTAGCAATTTGCTCCATTCCTATGTAAGGTTGTCATACATTTCCACACACAGAGTGACTGAGATCAGACAGGAATGCTAATACACCACATATCCACAGAATTACTCAGTTTGTGTGGGTGCTTAAGATAAATGAGAAGTTAAAAATAGATCCTGTGGTCTTATGAACTGCTTAAACAGAAGCTCTTCTGTGAAATGGGTTTATGTGTTCATGTGTGGTGTTTGCATGTGTGCGCACCAGGGGTGGAAAGAGTACTGAAAATCTCTACTTATTTAAGAATAATGTTGCTGGGGACCCTCAAGGCTACATCTCAGTACCTTTAGTCAGGGAACATAATTGTACCATAATCCACTGAAATGATATTTTTTGTTGTATTAAAACCTTAAACTACTTGAGTAATGAGGTGAATTTTTTGTATCTGTATTTTTCACAATCACAATCTGAAAATATTGAATTGACTTGGCTACATCATTGAAAATAATCTGTACAAACAAAACTCAAGCAAAACATATTACATAAGGAAAAAAGTTTTGAGTCCTGAGATTGCAGTATGCTGTGGCTCTGCTAGTGCACATGTACACATCTTTCTATGAACTGTGTAAGGAACAAAGTTTACATTAAGCTACGTGCATTTCATGGTTAGATGATTATATAAGGCTTCCTAGTTTATCAGTTTCCTATAGAGTAGTCCTCCTGAAAAGCATAGACTGGGTCTGTTTAATGAAGTCTATTTTTTGTTTGGCCAGATTATGTAACTGAGAGAGAAAATAACAAGTAAATTAAGCAATTAATAATGTCATTTTTAGTGACGGCTCTACTGCCCATGAACTCCTTCAATGTTAGAAGTGAACATTTACAGACAGTATACATCACATTCACAGCATTCAAACTGTATAAATTCACTGATACCTATAAAGAACGTTCTATCATTGAAGTTAACAGCAACAACAGCAGTTTATCTAGTCTGGATTTTCTTTACTGTGATATATATCTCTGGTAATCATACTGATCATTTCATACACAATCAGTATTTGACAGTTAAACAGATAAACAGCCTCTTACACAGTTAAAGACAAACACAAAGGCAGAGTGAGAGAGAGACAGAGAGAGATGTGTTCTTTGAGGAACTGACTGTACAAAGTCTCTGATAATACAGTTTATAGTTCTAGGTGAGGAGTAATGAGGAGTAAATGTATTTTTGTTAATGTATTTAATGTATTTTAGTGAGAGTCCAGGTGCAGCAGCTTAGTTTTTTTCAACAACCAGGCCAAACAATGATTATAGCCCAGCACTTTTTGGAATAATGCTCTTATATCTTTAATGACTTGTTATTAATGTGAGGTGATCTCTGTTTTGTCTGTGTACAGTGCACACGCACCAAGCAAGCCACCCACTGTCTGATCAGATTACTGTTCAGACCAGTCGGTCCAAAAAACAGAATGTGAAAAACAAATCTGAGCATGACGGAATTAATGTGCAGTGTTTATAGGGAACCTTTATTAGACTGATTTTCCAAATCCAAGCCTTGTACAGCTGTTTACTGTCTAGCTAACAGACACTTGCAATAAAATAGACACAACAGATTTAAAGATAATACACAGTCAAACAGCATTTTATTCTAAAACAACAAGGTAAGAAGAAAATACTAAACACAGTACAGGTTTCACTAAAACTAGCTAGCTGGGCAGCTGCTCCTTCAGGCTGAAGTTGAGTTGTACAGTGTGGAGATCTCAGCAGGTTTGGGGAGGCAGATTTAGCCACTGATAATAATACCATTTTCTTTAGTTCATTGAAAATGAATGAAGATGACACTTTGTATGCTCCTCATGTGTACTGCTAATACTCTGCTCTTTCTTTCTCTGCTAAACTCGACGTCTCTGAACTCATCAGGGCTGAAGTGTTTTTGTCGCTTAGAGCTTCTGTTTTTTGAGTTGCTTTCAGAACTGAATTTTACAAATGTAACCACACTTTCTTCTAACTGGTTCTAGCTGACACACTCATAATTTATTTTTACCCTGAAACAGTCATTAGAAATTTAAGTAGTGAAATAAAGTACTTCTTATGTTGACTTAAGTAAAGTACAAGTACTTTGATTTCATTTTACTCCAGAAAGTACTGTAACAGGGAAAAATATACTGTAGTGTACTGTAATGAGAGTAAATGTAATTCATTAGTTTCCACCTCTGGTGAGCACATGTACATACAATTTTAGGATAAAAAATATCCTGACTACAATGTCAGGACCAGCATTATGGTCCCCCTATTTTTCCCCAAAAGCATGTCTTTTGAGTTTAGCATTAGGCTTAGGTCTAAACTAAGAATATTATTATTAATATAAGTGGTTACATGTCTTAACATGTCTTGCATCTCAGAGTAACTTTACAGGTGAAGAAAAAAAACATTCTTAACTTTAGTGTCAAGTGACGAGATTTTATTCAAAGTGTTTTCAGAGCATTTCTTTTGGCCCACTTGTCATGAAACTTTCACACGGACATGTTTAAGTGGTAAATATAAAAATCTTCTTTTAATATGACAGCAATGATGGAAATGATAGATACAGGACATATGTATGACCTCATGCCCGCATATTCCAAAGCTGGTTGTGATTGTGTGTGTGGGTGTTTACTGGCACAGTAACTTTTCACTGGAAAAGCACTTTGCAGTTATTGTTACATAATGAGGCTGTGTTTAAAGCACCTGTCAGGAATCACTGGGATTGGCAGGTCAGTCCTCATTACTGTAATACTGCGTTCCAATAAAAACAGCAAAAACACACCCATTGAAACGTGTAAAGAGTGCATTTACCATGCTCTGTTAATCCTCTGACAGCTGAGCCAGTTTCGGTAGTGTTTTTAACCCCTTAAACTGTAAGGATACATCAACAGGTCCATGTTTGAATAAATCACTCTCATAAACACACACTCTGAAAAATAAAAACTTTTTTAAAGCAACGCCATAAAACACCTTTTGTTTTTTGAACAGATTTTTAACCCCTTATACAACAGGGATTTTATTCAGCAATCACCCTATAAATTATCTTCACCCTTAAAAACGAAAGTGTCAAAAGGGTTTCTTGGAGTGATACCATAGAAGAATCAACACTGGTTTCCAAAAGAACCTTCAACAGATGCTTCCTTGAAGGAATACTGTAGTGTTTCAGCCTAATCTCTATCTGCTGCATCTGTAGTACACACTTAAAAATGATGGTTCTTTAAGGGTTCTTTAGTAAAGAAAATGGTTCTACATAGAACCATCAACACTCAAATAACCCTTTGCGTGATTAAAGGGTTCTTCTATTGTTACAAGCCTGACATCGTAACAATAATAGGACGCTTTTTGGTGCCATATAGCATCTTTTTCAAAAAAGTGATATCTAAAACCATCTACAGCAAATCCTTCATCAGAACACTTTAATGGTGCAAATAACCCTTTAATTAGGCAAAGGCTCAAAACACATTCGTAATGGAAGCCAATAGGCTGTTATGACAGTGATTTGAGTCCACAGGTTTTCTGCTGTTTTCTCTGTACAGAGTAATAAGTCCCTTATTGTCCATGGGAGAGATCAGCTTGAAAAGCTCTAGAATTTTCCTTTAAACCATCAACATTAATATAGGTTTGAAACCCTCCTGTAGCCCCAGTTATTATTTGAAATGAGCAGATTCAGCCTTGTAACTGCTGATAGATCAAAATTAATCAGTCCTTATAACGAATGATGCACACAACAACAAATAAATGCCTTCATTAAGAGATATGTGTAATTACTTATTGATGTCCTGAGGGTCAAACAGCCTGACAGTTAGTGAAGGTGAGGGAAAAAATGTAGTGAGTCACACATACACACAAAAACACACCCTTTACCTGTGGGTGGGGCTGTTATATCAGCCAGAGACATTTTGTCTGTACATTCAAATGCGTGTGTAATAGTAACGGTTTGTTTTGAGACACGCTAGGTTACTGTCAGGAAAGAGAGCAGAGTACCTCATCAAATCCAATGCTAATGATGGGGTGTTCACACACTGACACATGGCATGCCTGAAAGATAAGTGACTAAATGGTGGAAGCACTACAAAATATACAGCACTGATCAAAAGAAAGTCAGAAAACATTTTTTTTTTTTACAGTTGAAATGGCAATTAAGTACAGCTTATTCATTTTGCAGTATCAGGAAAAAACAGAGAACATTTTGAACATTTTAAATCTGCAGGGATATTTTTCCACATTTTCAAAGTTCAATCTTAGAAGTTGGTTACTGCTTCTCAAAATCCACATTCAGTGATGCTAAGGTCTGGAATCTGGGGTGGTCAGTTCATTGATCTGAGAGCACCAGCAGCTTGTTTGATTGATTTGCAAATTTTCTTCTTTTTATCTATTTCCTTATCTATCTATTTTCCCAAGGGCTTCTTGACAGCTACACATCCTTTCAGACTCATAGTGTTGAGTTGTCTTCTCACAGTGGATGGATGGACAGAAACACCTGTGGATTTTTTCAGATTTGAAGCAAGAGTGGAGCTTGATTTTCTCCTCTCTCTCATAGACGAAAGCTTTAAGTACTGTTGGTAACAGTTGTGGTGGTCTACCAGATCTTGCATGATTCAGAAAGATTTTGACTGGAAGTTAAATAAATGAAATGTGGTCTCTGACTTTCGCACAGTACTGAACTGTATTTAGGAGGCATAAAAACTTAAGGAGAGAGAGATGCTTTTCATAAATGACTTCAACTGAGATAAAAGTTATCGGTGAGAGAGAAACAGAAAGAGAGAAAGAGATGTTCACTGAGAGATGTGTATGGAGTGTTTTTTTGTGTTGCGTGTGTGACACATTGTGTTGGAATGTAAGCCTGGGGCGCTGTGCAGCCCTCTGCATTAACTTCTGTAAACAACCTTATAGCAGGAGAGCTACCAGACCACACACACACACGCACACACACATACACACCTTCAGTCCTTGTGTCAGACTGTGATGTTCTGTTCTCATACTGTGTGATGTACTACACTATAAATAGAACTAGACATAGAACATGTGTACATTTACAGACTCACAAAGGCCAACACGTTACCAGTAAAACAAACAAATAACTAAAAATGAATGCACAGACTAAAATGAATGTGCAAAATGTGTGTATAAAAAGCCTTGTCCTGAACTAAACTACCCTGCTAGCAAGGACGCTCAGGATAAACCTCCATAATGCTAAATCACTCTGTTTTGGAAAACCAAGCCTGCGTGACTAGTGTAGACGTAAGTGCGTTATCTAACACAGCGCACAACAGGTGGAATCTACACAAGTCAGCTAGTTTCTCTGCGTTGTTGGAACATAACAAATTCACTCAAACTGAATCATCAACATTAACCAGTCATAACAGAGTGCTGGATGTGGCACAATAGTGTAAAAATAGCTGTGTACTATATTTTGAATACAACCCCAATTCCAAAACAGTTGGGACGCAGTGTAAAATGTAAATAAGTGTAAAATAAAAACAGAATGCAATGATTTGGAAATTATTTGCAATACACAGCGTCACAACTTTTTTGGAATTGGGGTTGTATATGTTCAAAATTTTTTAGAGCCTGAAGAAATTAGGTTTACACAGATGTTTATCTGGGCAGTAAACATTTATTTTCTTGAATAAACACATATTAAAATGACTAACAATAATATTAATACAGTAAGTAATGATTTTACATATGTCAATGTGGTCATTTAACCATCTCCAAAACTGTTCTTGAGAAAGTTATCATCCAACACTTGTTTTAGCTTATCAATACTTAATTACGTTAAATGTAGTGTTGAATTTCACAAATCCATTTGATGTCTGGAGATAAAGGGAAAAATATGCAGCCAAACTTTGTGCTTCAAAGTAACACATAAGATAACTCCTTTTTTAAAAATAAGAAATTCCTGTAAACTTTTTTTTATTACTGATAATTAGCATCTGTTTTAATGATGTACCACAATAACAATAGTTTAAATAATGTGCTTAAGTGTCTTTTGCACAATTCTAGATGCATATATGTATATGTAACTTCTGTGTATATATTTATGTGTATGTATATGTGTATTTATATATGTATATTTATATGTGAATGTATTTAGATGTCTATGTATATATATGTACATAGGCATGCACACACACACACACACACACACACACACACATATATATATACATATATATATAAGTTAATATACTTTATATACACATTAAGTATGTGTGTGTGTAGTACTGTGCAAAAGTTTGTGTGGGGCACTAAAATGTTTATTTTGGCAGTGAATGTGTTTTGCTTGTAAAACACTATATGATGACGGTACAGTACATACAAATAAGCGTAAGCACAGTAAAATGTAACACGATAAAAAAAAACAATAATTATATTATGGTTCAAAGAGCACATTTTTTTAAACAGGCAAAACCTTATGACCACACATCCTGTTCATTTAGATAAACAAATCTGTGTGTGTGTGTGTGTTTTGTCTCTGAGGTGGCAGAATCTCTCCGACTGTCTTTGTTTAGATATGTGATAAAATTCCAGCTGTTAACAGACACACGCAACACACCGTCTCAAGTGTGTTTGCACCTGACTCTCTCCTGCTTGTGCCTTTTCATGAAAAATGAGTCCTGGCTGAACCTTTACACAGCACTGCAGCTCTTACTGCTGTGCCTATGAGACACATATTAGTCAATGCAAATTCTTACTATTCCATTTCCTGCAGGATAGAAAAAGAGAGGTGGAGGTAATTAAAGAAGTGGAGGAGATTGATTCCCAATTTACTTAAAGGCCCACTGCTCTCATCCCACTAAACACCTACACCGTACACAGTTCCTGAAGCACACACACATAAGCACACACTCACCTCTACACACTTTAACTTGTTGGTACTGTTGAGGCTGATTAGTTCTAATGTAGTTCTTACTTGACAGAGATGGTAAAGAACCGTTACTTCTTTTTAAAAGTCATTGCAAAGACATTTTACTTCCCACTATATGCTTTTTTACGCATAAAAATTTTCACCCTAGGCTTCAGCTAATAATCTTAATACTTATTTTTCAGTAACTTCTATAAAACTTACATATAAAGCACACTCAAAAAAAGTAAATTGGGTTTACAAAGGGTAGATTACAAGTGGTTACTTAAAAATGTTATGTCAAGGGATCCCATGCAGCTGTGTTAAGTAGCTGCTAAGATACTTGACTGAATAATTTGTACTTAAAAAAATTCAAGTAAATCACACTAAAGCAACTTGAGTAAATTCTAATTAACTTGACTGATAATTTTTGTTTTACCTAAAAATGAAGTGTTAGAAATGTTATGTCAAGTGGTTCCACACCTGTGTTAAGTAGCTTGTAAGATACTCAAATGACTAATGTACTTATTAAAATAAAAAAGAACATAAGGTTAGGTTTAATTTAGATCTACACTAATCCATTATGTTATTACTGTGATACTGAGCTGTCATAGAATTAAACTCAGTGGTAAAATATATGGAAAACTTGCACTTACAACCAACAATAATGTAGGCTAGGCAGTTAACTGTGAAGTGTAAGAAAGATGTACATATGATGGAAGGTATTACCAGGGGAGAGACAACATGAAGAGGGTGAGTAAAACAAGTAAAATGATATGCAAATAGATGCAAATGTTTTACCCAACAAGATTACATTGATAAAACAAACACTTATGAAGTAAATCTGACAACTCACTTAATTTCATTGAAGCAGAACAACTAACTCAATTTCACTTATAGGGTCCCTGTTTCAAATTTGGTTAAGGTTAGTTAATGTGAAGATCTATAAAGCATCTACAGTGGCTTTAAGGACAATTACTGAATAATAAGCTTAGAGTTTCAAAAGAACTTAATTGAAACATGAACATTTATGTATGAAGCATATGTGTGTGGACTTAAACACTATGTTAGATTCCTGTCTGTACAGTATCTGTTATCTGGTCATTGAGTTCTGTTTTACAGGTCCTATTTGCATCCTCCCACTGTTCTTAATAGTGTTCCTATCAGTCTTACCCCCTCAGGTCACTCCTCATACACACACACACACACACACACACACACACACACACATGCTGGAGAACAATAAGTCATTAGTATTTCCATGTGCTGTTGAGTTCCCATGACCTGCACCACAGGTCTCTTTGATATTTCAAAGCCTGTAAAGAGGGGCGTCATTTCCATCCTGTATGTGTGTGTAAATATGTGTGTACGTGTGTGTTTTAATTTCTCCATGCTTTGAACATTGATCTTAAAGGGGAATTCCAGTGACTTTTCAAAATTCTGCATGATTAAATAGTTAAGATGCAAACAAAGTCGTTCGGAGTGGTTTGGTGTGAAATGTTCCATTCTGGACAAGCTTACAGTCAGAATTATTCACAGTGGTGGTGATGGGAACCAGACATCTGATGAGTTTAATATTTAGTCTCTAAATGCTACTTCAAAGAAAGCTACACATAAAATGGTTATGAATATGTTGGCTGGTACCTGAGACATTGTTTTATAATAGTTTTGCAATAGTATTTAGCCTAAAATGTATTTTTTAAACCATTCAAGCTGGAGAGGTCCAGGGCACTGTAAGGCAAAAATAGTCTCCAAAGAAAACTTACCACTATTTTACCACTATTTTACCATTATCAACATTACATATAAAACACAGAAGACATGTAGGTTCATTGGTCATTTTGGATAGCACAGACGTCGGCAACCCAACTGTTAAGAAGAGCAATTTTGTCTTTTCAGCAAAAAATCAAACAACCATGGGAGCCACAACATTTTATGTCCATTTTACCATATTGGCTGTAAATATGTCTCAGTATGTTGTAATGTGTTAGTATAGGCTAACACATTTAATATGATCGAAAATGCAGACTTACTTTGCTCTGCTTTAAGTTTTAGCTCAGCTATAGCTTTTTTTCACATCTCTGGCAGGAAACTTTTCCACAAAAGTGGAATAGTTTCTTGTAAAATGTCTCTCAAATTAAAATTTTTTTACGAGGCTGAAGTCAGCTTCTCACTCACCAGCTTCTTGTTCAAATTTTCACATTCACCATTTAAGGTGGCACAGGAAAATTCAAACGAGAAGCTGACTTCAGCTTTGTGACTTTTTAATGTCTCTTTTTTAGTTCCTTGTTGCAGATTAAACGTATCAGGAAACCAGCTGGAGTGCTTATAAATGCAAATAAGTCAATTTGCAACATGCAACATTGTCAATGTTCATCTTAAACTTCTCTCTTTGCCTTTTTGTTTGCTGCTAGCTGGGTGAGATTCTTGTCAGCGTTGCTATGGTGACCAGCAGTCTGCGTGCCAATCTTCAGGGTAACGGGGTGAATTAGCAGATGTAGTCTACATTAACTCTAGTGTTTAAGTCCATTTATTGTTAAAACTGTATTAGAATGATGAGCAAAGCTTTATTGCAATGCATGATTATTTTATTTCTACCAAAAAATCTAATTCTGCTGCGGAGCCAAAACAGGGCAGCAAAAGAGCCGCGTGTTGCCGACTCCTGGGATAGTAAATAAAATGGCTACTTTTGTGTTGTAGTCAAAGCAACCCCTGGTTCCTAACACCACTATTGTAAAGCACTCAGAGTTGGTAAGTTTCTGTACAATAAACCATTTCACATTCAATCATTCGGAATAACTTATAACCCAAACACTGAATTATGTAGAAATCTGTTAAATTCCCTTTTATTACTTTTTCAGCAATAAAAGCACAAATCAGTCAACATTGTAGGGCCTGTATTATGTATAAAGTAAATAATACTTTATTCAAAATAAAAGAGTTTAACAACTACAACAGGTAGTTCCAACGACACAGTCTGGTTAAGGAGCAGTCTATCTGTGCCACTTTAATGATAATAGTGCACATTTTTGATAATAACTATATCATTCGACTGAGCGCTAGTTGTGAAGTAATGACTCACTTTATGCTGCGACTAAATGTTATTAAGTTTCTCCTTCAGCACATACAAAAACAGAAAATTAACACATTGGACAACTTCTATAAGATAAAATCTGATCGGCAGTCAAATTCTTACATAGATTGTGAACAGCAGAACTGCATCAAATTTAGATTCTCTCACTGCCCCTAAGCAAGCCCTTCGGTCAGCAGCTGTGATGGAACAACTAAACAAACTAGAATTAGCCAAAAACAAACAATTCGGCAAACAAGATGGTTTACAGACTGACTGGAACCAAAACAACATTTATGTTACTCATGCACTCATTAAAAGCTGAGCTGATCCTGGTATTGTGACAGTTTTATGGCTCTATTCATGATAAAAGTCTACTTTTTTGGTAACAGGACCCACCAGTATTGAAGCACATCTGATACAATGTTCAGTGCTTTACTTCTTTCTCTGTTTGGCAGAATAGTTACATAAGATCAGTGGGACACTTGAGGTTGTGTGAATAATCTCCTAATCATACTCCCTCTTTTGTTCTATTGCTCATATACATATATACTGTATATATGCAAACTTCTGAATCCATTATGGTTGTGATGTCACATTTACATATGACCACTCATTTAGCCTACAGCAGCTTAGCCTACTCACTCATGTTGCAGTGAGAAGCAGTGTTTTTACTGCAGATGGTCTGTAGCAGAGTTATTGGAATGGAAGATGTGGAGGAAGATGATTAAACGTTGTGCCACTTTTGGCTGTTGGGAAGAAACTGTATCAGAGCATAGCCATAATGTATATAAATCAGTCTTTAACAAGTTCCATGTACTTAGTTACACGAGATAGCATAAATGACTCCACAGGGACGCGGGAAGTAAGGGTGCTGGGGGGGGGGTGTTCATAGGACCTCTAGATTTCAAGAATTGCAACTGCTAAAAGCAACAACAACAGAAATAGATATTATAAAATGTTTTAAGCACAACAAAGATCCATGTGTGCTTTTTGTAGCATAAAGTTTGTGTGTTTTATTTCGAACTGTTATAAATCTGCACTGTTTAAGTTAACCCTGCACCGCACTGTTCTCCACTCCACAACACCTGAATCATAAATACAAGTTGCTGTAAAGTTGAATGATATATGCCAGAAGAAGGAAACACTGACCGTGGCTTGATCTCATAAATGGATCAAAGTCCAGATGTTGTCACTGGATCATTAAGTGAATGAGCAGAGAGGAGAAAGAGAGATACAAGTTGGTTACTGATACATCAGGTTTATATTGGCAGGAAAATATGAGAGTGATTTACACAGAGTGGGACGAGATGTAATCTCTCTGTGATTGGGGGGTGGAGCCATATACATCCAACACTTAGGATCAGACTACCCTGCTGAATGAAGATTGCTCTAATAATTGTTTTATGGTATATTATTGTTGGCTTTGAATTAGAAGGTTTTATCTATGTTTAGTGCAGTGATAAGATATTAAGGGTCAAAGATTTCACTTCCAGAATAGCAAAGCTTTTACATAATCTCAGTAAAGCCATTGTTTTGGGACATTTTTGACCACTGAATGTTAAGATCCCAAAAGACATGGAAGTAACTTTTTCTGAAATGGACCAAATGCAGAGACAACCTTTCAATTCAGAGAACTCTCTTTGTGAATAGAATGATAGTTTCTGACTTTAAATATAACGTTTTTGACTGACTAGAAACTTCACCAGACTGTTTCAGTCATAAACTATCTTGTCATAAATACTTACAATACATGAAATGTAGATAAATATAAAAGAAGCTGTTTCATTAATTTATTTTCAAATTTTTACACTTGTTTCATGAATAAATCAAGACCAGCATGGCAATAAATTATATCCAGATGACAATTATGAATAAATATAAAAAAATAAGCATCTGGACAGGCTGATTCATAGTATCTATTGTAATACATCACTATTGGAATTCCACAGGGGGACAGTGTAAATGTATTGTACTATGTACACTATGTGTACATGAAAAACAGTATGATGGTAGGATATTGTATTACATCATTATGAGGGGGAAAAGCCATACAAAGAAACAAGAGACCCCAATATATTACCGTCTTAATATGTATTCATGTCAGTAGTTTAACGCTAGAAATTCTCTCTCTCTTTTTGTGCTGTTTGTGCCTCTACTTCACTTCCATTGCAAGCTGGCGACTAACTTTGGCAAACATTGGCAAAGGTTTTGCTTTCTTCTTAAAGTTTTCTGAAATCTCATTAAGTAATGGAAGTTAAGAGGAAGTCCAGAGAAGATCTTGAAGACCTAAAAGATCACAGAAAAATTGTTCAGGTATGCAAAGCAAATATTCTACATAACTGCCAAGGACCTACAGGAAGATTTGGCTGGCATGGGAATAGTGATTCACTGGCCCACTGTGCTGTGCTGTTAGACAAGCATCGTCTACATGGAAGGGACTCAATGTTCGAAGTATGCAAAAAACATCTAGATAAGCCAGGGCCAGTGAAATCAAGTGCTGTGGTTTGATGAAGTAAAAATGGGACTCTCTGGTCGCAATCACCAAAGGTATGTTTTGAAAAAAAAAGAGCAACCTTCCAACTGTTAAACATGGCGGTGGATCTATTATGCTTTAGGTTTGTGGCACAGTGTGTTATCAGTGGCACAGGGAATAGAGGGAAGAAATAATTTCACTATATATCATCAAATTCTTGGGGCTAATGTGCCACAGTGAGTGAAGAAACTGAAACGGATAGCACAAGAAGACAATGATCCAAAACATACAACAAAATCAAACTTGAACTACTTCCAAACTACGTCTTTATCATCCCTAGACTTGAATTATTATGAAAATATGTGGGTAGATCTCAAACATGATGTGCATGCAAGACGACCTATGAATATTTCTGAACCAGAAGCAATTCAGCCAAAAGTGGTCTTACTAAGTACTAAGTCAAACGGTACCCAAACTTATGGTTATGTTTTTTCCAATATGTTAAATTTAGCAATAATTAATAATTGTCTATTACAATTTTCTAAAATATGTCAGTTTTGAGCTTGTTCAATGCAGAAGTAGTATAAACTTCATCAACCAAATGTGTGATTTGGCCAAGCGTGTCCAAACTTTCGCATACAGGTATGAGTTTCACCATATTGACAATAATCAGCTCTAAATGATTAACTATGTACGCATGACTCACTTTCAACAAAAATATCTCACAGAACCTTACAATCCTGTGACCATGATATGTTTTTTAGTATACAATACTCTGATATGAGGTGGCAGTTGGGACCAGTAGACATTTATCAGTTACTTCACATTGCACTAAGTGAACTGAATGAACATTACTGACATTGAGCAGACTTTTGTAATAAATACTGTGTGTAATTATGTGGACCGTTCTACTGAATTAGTTTATACTACAGTCCCACAGAAAAAAAAGTATTCAGGCTTTAGATAAATACAAGGATTATGCTTGTATTATCCTTTATATTAGGTGGTATCTGTCCCAAACCATAACCCCTAAATTTTGACTTAAATCATATTGGACTACAAGACTTTTTTGAATTTTTTCAATGTTTTTTTAAAAGAGCTTTTTCTTTTAAGGCAACGTTGGAAGATTTAGATTTATCAAGAGTTTATATTTTTAAATTTTCACATCATTACAGAAACACAAAGAGTTTTAGTCCAATGGCAGAGCCTTGTTTTAGCCACACCCCCGTACTTTAGAGCAGGAAGTGAGACTGCATCCCTGTCCTTCATGGCCACATGGTGAAGTGAATGTGTTCCGAATTCTGACAATCAGTTTGTAGCCTTAAGAATTATCACGACTGAAACACATTTTCTGCGGTTAAATACACTTTTTTCTATGTTTTAATGAAAAATATTATGATTTTATGTGTCTACAACTGTTCAAAACTCTGTTTGCTAGTCATGTACTGCCTAGTGTTTTTGAATTATGCTTAACAATTAGCTAAAATTAGCTAAATAACGAAACAGTCGCTAACAGTTGATACCAAAATTTTAGGTAGTTTAGCTAGTGTTCTGATTGTTTTGGTAGTGACAAAATGTAAATTGTAATCATTTCTTTTAATAATTTAAGTGTAATAAAAGTATAGAGTTATAAAGGTATAAGGTATAAATGGATTTTCAACTCTGACTTTGAGTCATTTGGTAGAATGATCCATAAACAGCGTACATAAATACTGTGATAATGATTGTTATCTGAAGCAATGTGAAATCACAGCAGCAGCACAAACACCCTGCCACTTTTCTGTTTTTCTTATATGCTGGACAGGATGCCTTTCATCCCCCTCTTAAATGGATCAAAGCTTCCTAAAACTGGCCCTGATAGGTATCTCTCTCTCTCTCTCTCTCTCTCTCTCTCTAATACACACACACACACACAAGTTCTAATTCTAGTGCACTATAATTGTACGTTGTTTAATATGACATAAATAACAGTTATGAACACCTGTAAAGTTCATCATCTTTTCATCTCTTACAGACATAAATCATGTAGCATGAGAAAAGCCATGCATCATTTAAGAAACAGCCAAGCTTTCTATGATGGTGAAGAGGCCCACTTTGCAAACTTTTACACGTTTGCCTCATGCAGAACACTACCAGACTATGAAAAAGTCCAGAATTGTGAAGTTTAGCATAATAACTGCTATTTATATCCTATATTACTAGTGGTGACCATCAGCACATTCGTAAAAAGAAGAGTTCCTAATTGGTTCTGTGCATGGACATACCTTTACATTATGTGGCAGTTCTTTAAACTTTAAATAGGTTCTTCACACTCCCCCTTTTTACATAAATGATTGTTTAAAGACTGGCCCATTGAAAGGTTCTTTAAGAAACCAAAAGGAGTTCCCTAAAAAGGTTCGTCTATGGCATCACTCCAAAGAACGCTTCGGGGCACCTTTATCCTTGAGAGTGTAGTTTATACTTCAGTGTTATGCATGTGTTTGATGCAGATATATACACTGTAAAAAATACCAGTAGAATTAGTAATTAGTAATTCACTGGCAGCAGGCACTGCACTATATCACTGTTTATTTGAAGTACTGATACTGCAATGCACAATAATAGTGCACTGTTGTAGCCCAAATATACAGGTTATCCTGCAGGTATTGCTTATATACAGTACCACTGCACTATACTGTAATTCCTACTTTAAGAGTAATACTGTAATTACATAATATAGTAATCTATGGTATTTACCTGACTGCTGACTTAAGTAAATATGGAAAATATTACATATTGTTGAATTTTAGCAAAATAACCCATTTGTGCCCTTTAGCAATTCTTAGAGCTTCACAAAGCTCAGATCTGAAAGTGACATAAAAAAAACAAAAAAAAAAACAATACTTGACTAAAGCATCCAATTTCCTTATTGTACTTTTTAAGACTATGGCTATAAACAGTTTAATAACAATGGAGTTAAACTATTTAACAAGCTAACCTTATACACAAGAACCTACAGCGGTTACAGCCAATTATGCCAGTCTTTAAGATCACAAAGGTGGCAGTAACCCAGTGTCTGTCTTCATACAACACTGCAGGATGAACTGACCTAGTCAACTAAATGACTGCTTAAGAATGCACGAAGTATGAGCCACCTTTCCAATAAGCTTTGCAAAAATACAACTGCTAGGTCCAATATTTTAAAAAGACTTCTTGAGCAGTATCTCCCTAAATGCATCAATCTGCTGGATTTAAGAAGCACAGTATATTACAGCAGTGTTTCCACTGTAAATGCTGTAAATGTACAGCATACAGTATACAAAAATGCCATCCATCCTTCATTATTAAGGATTTCTTTTGACAAAAAAACATGAATTAGATATGCTGGAGAAACAAACAAACAAACACACACACACACACACACACACACACACACACAAAACATGCATTATTCCCTGTTTGTACAGCTCCCCCTGTTGGTTACGTTTGCCACATACACTGAAGACTGTCAAGGAAATCTTCACAGTGGAGTTCATTCCTTATTTTACAGGGTGTAACATTCTTAATTCCTCCACATTTTTACCACCACAAACACATTTTTACCACAGAAAGAAAATCTCTCTTCTCACTTTACAAGTTTTCTTCACAAAACATTTGTGATCAAATACTCACAAATACAGACTATTTTCACAGGATCACACATTAAAAAGTGACTCTGGATAAAAGAATGTAATATATTTTAATTATGTGTTTCTTTACATCTTCACACTTTTTCATTCATGTCAGTTTTTCTCACCTTTTAGAGGCTCTGAAATTGTCAGCTGCACTCAATTTGCTCCATAATGCTTTAAGCTGAAACTGAAAATAGTTCTAAATCACAAGTGCAGTTAATTTGATGCATACAGCTGTTAACTGGCAAAAACATCATGACTCCTTGCAAAGCTCTGGTGAGGGTTAACCGTCTACACTGTGTGCGTGTGTGTGTGTGTCTGTGTGTTTTACACGGCGCCTTCCCTCCTGGCGGTGGGCCCATGGGAACACACTGAGACAGAGCCACTCACATTGAACAATAGAAAGACACTTAGCCACAAGTATACACTATCTGAATATGCATCTATAATAGTCTTATTTTTAAAGAAATAGCCTGTAGTTATCTTAATATTTTTATTATTTATTTAATGTTATATTTTAATATTTTTATTTAATATTTTATTATATTTATTTATAATATTTATATTTAATATTTTAATTATTTTAGTGTATGGCATTGTACACACACATGTATGCACATGTATGCATGTGTGTGTGTGTGTGCATAAAAAATAAACATTAAACATTGAATCAAATAAATAAATAGTAATTGTGCATTAAAATGTGCAGAAGTTAGTTCTCTGTACAGAATGGAAACTTATTTTCACTTAGAAAATCAAAGCAAATATGTCATTTGACCAGGGGTGATTAAAAAAGTTAAAAAGTTTTTGCATACAACTGTAAATATTATTTCAAATGAGCAATTCTAAAGGTATATAACCTTCCTCTTGATTTTTGCATGTTACCTTCTAAAACCCCTACTGTCCTCATGTCCATATTTGTAGTCTTAATAAGAGTTCCCATATGTTATTGGATTGGACATACTGTTTTTTTGGAAACTGTATAGAGCTCTTTATATCAGGTAGAGTTTCTTAAAAGGGCCACATCATAAAAACTGTATTTACTTGAAATAAAAGAGTTTACTGTAGCATAACAACATATCAAAAACCATTCGCTCCCCAGTCCATACAGTCCACTTATGGAAGTTGTAAAAAAATGGTCCCTTTTAAATGAATTGTTTTTGTGATGTCACGAAAACAAACTAGTTTGCCTACATTGGCATCCCAAAGTTTTAGACTATGTTGAAAATCTGTGAGAAACGTAATTTTTTTTGTCTCAACCCCTCTACTGAAGCATACATTCAGATGACTCTTAGGTGGGTTTGATCTACTCATTAGAGGTCTTTGCACAAACTTGTAAAGCTTGAGTGTATGCTGTCAGTGAAGTACTAAGAAATTCTGAAATTCATGTTACAATTTCTAAGATTCTACCATTCATTCAAAATGCTATGCTGTAATTAAAAAAATGTATTAACTTAGATCTGCTTTTTGATAAAGAGAGGTTAGAGAAATGGCCATGTAAAAATTAATTAGGAATTTAGCACATAAAACAACACAAATGTCATAAGTGGACCTTGATGGGAAAATATAAGGGTTTGATGTGAGCCCTTTAAATTTTGAAAATGCTCTTCACACTCACACAGTTCTTTGACAAAATGGTTCTTTGTTTAGGTTTTTATGTGCTGAAATACTGCTAGCCCTTAGTTTCAGCTACTCTAGGCTGGCCTTGGAGGCTTGAAAGGATTGCGGCATGATCATATGAAAGTAAACAATCAGAGCTAAAAACAAAGGTAAGCACATAAACACATAAGCATGGTTTTCACCAAGATAGTCATCATCACCATCACTACAAAAGGCCAATCATAACCCCAACCCATGACTGTAATGAATAATACTTAACATAGATATTACTAAGGTAGTTATTTTTGACGAACACTACAAGACATTATGATATGGATGTAACAGTAGAAATATTTTGCAATGATAGTATAAACAGCAATGAGTGTTTATGGTTATGTTATTGATTCCCCCCACACACACACACACACACACCACCACCCTGTTGCTTGCTTTCTGTTACATGGAACTCAACATGTTGCAACTGCCAAGACCAAATTATTTTTGATCTCCCAGATTAAGCCGACATAATTAAAAGATTTCGGGCTCTCCCAGGACTCCACGAGGCCTTATCACTTTATCAGAGGGAAAGTCTCCTCGCCTCAGATAACGGAGCATGACGGCGCGCTGTGTGGGTGGCCACAGAGGCAACCACTTTCCCAGAAAAAAAGCAGAGAAAATGCAGAGAGAGACGCAACATGAAACCAGTTCATATTCAAAAGGTCTTACTGGCATAGTGTGCATTTGAAACAGTGTCCTCTAGAATTATTAGAATGAGCAAAGAATGTCTTGATTTTGTAGTGAAAATTTACTATGGTTTAATATAGTTGCTATATATTAAACCATGGTTTTATCATGAATTCGAATATGTTGTCTTATGGTAACTAACATACATTACATGTTTAAATTGTTATACTTTTAAATGAAACCACCACAGTTTTACCAGTTTTACTGTAAGAATAACAAAATCGCACTTAGTGTGATATGCAATAGGTTTTATATGGTTTTTATATGTATGTATACATATATATATATATATATATATATATATATATATATATATATATATATGCATGCACAAGGCATGCCATGACTACTTGTGAACATTTAATTTTAATAGTTTTCTTTCCCAAGATAATGACTAATAGTGTCCATTTCAATATATAGTACACTTTACAGACGAAGGAAACAAAATCATGCTTTTTTTAAATAATCTGATTATGAAGTGAAACTATAGTAATTGAAAAAAAGCATATAACCATGGTGAGCTATTGAGCATAATTAGCATTAAAAGAATGTTGGAGCTAGTAGTGTAATAACAGTAACAGTGCTTAAACCACAGTAGTATAACCATTTCTCATAAAACTATGGTAGAGATGCTATAATAACCATATAAATAAATAACACGATTACCATGCAATGGTTCACAAAGGAGATATTTAACAGTTCTGTGGGGCAAAATAGTTATATAGTTATATAGTTGTATAATAATCATTTTCATTGGTGTCAATAGGGGAAATATTTTACATACATAAACTGGACCTACTAAACCAAGAGTGATCTAAAGCAAAGCATGGACTAATGGAGGAGTTGTGTCAGTCTATTGCTTTATTTAAATGTTTTTAATTAAAAAAAAACCTCAATGCCCCTTGCGTGCCTGTTTCTGTTGGTATCGTCCTGCTGGAAGTCTTACATAATTGCAGGATGTTTATTCTGTGTATGAGGACAGATTTTAGTGAATTGCGCTGCACAATAAGATGTTTTACTTTTCTTTCATTCACATCATTTCCTGAGAAAGGACTCGCCAGCTTGTCATAGTTTGCTACCCTTCACCACCCCACCTAATTTTCCCTTTTTCACTGTGTGTTTAAAGTACAATTTAGTCATTATGGCAAATTACCTTACATTTAACTCAGTTATGTATTGTCCAAAGGTTAAGTATAAAACCAAATAAATATATAAAATAAATATAAGGTCTACAACATAGCCTAAGTGTAAACACAGTAATGTGTTACGTAAAATATCTGGCTTGGTAGAAGAGTATTAGCCTACACTGTACTGGCCTCAGTCAAAGTGTTTGAATTAATTTTCTGACTTAATCTTTCTAAGCTACATTTAACTCTTCCAAAAGCTGTGAAGCCTGTAGCATGTAGAACTAAGACACATACAAACACACACAGGCATAAGCAAGCCCATGTCAACTAAATGAGACCTTTTGATCATCATTGATTGATAGTCCACATACAGTATAGTGCAACTTAGACCACCTGAGGAAAAAAATGTGAAAAAATGTGTTAATCTGGTCAGTAAGCATTTATTTGCCCATTATTATGAAAATACTTACATTAGAATAAAGGCAAATAAACAGAACAAACTGAGATGTCATCTCTATTAGTGTATTAACGTATTTATAAACCTCTCCTTCAGGCAGCCCAGCACAGTATTTATATTTGTAGCCACCTGGATGGTCATGTTATTAGTTTCACTGCTTTTATTCTAGTCAAATAGGATCTAAGGAGGGAAAAGGTTTTGTGGCTGGTTTATGTCCTACACAGAACTGAATCTTAAAAAGTACTATTTATATTTCTTCACTGAAATAATTTTTCAATCCGTTAAAACAACACTCCAAGCCTTTTCTTTGCCTACTTGCTCCGGGCGGGGCCAGAAACCCAGTGAACCGGATGTGCATTCGGAGACCAAAACAACCAGAGCCCGTCTTCCTGCTGAGCTGAGAGCTGTGGAAGGTTCCGTGAGTTTTCATTAAATATTAGATAAATGAACAAAACCCTGCGGTTGCGGTTCTGCAGCTATAAGCATATAGATGCTTAGTAAACAGTCTGTTCGTAAATGTGTTTTCTCTGCGTGCTGGAGGGAGAAAAGGGGCAATCTCTGCTCTCCGATGTTAGCTTTATATGCTAGCCTGTCAGTTTCATTTTGCTGACTTGTTTTAGCCTAAACGATCAGAAAGGATTATTTTCATAATTTATGATTATGATTTATAATTTTTGCATTGGTATTCAGTTATATTGATCTGAAAAAATCTACCTGAATGCAAATCCTGTTTTGACACAGAAAGCATTTGAAAGCTGACACACCCAGCCCTGTTCACTCGCTATGTAGCTGATAACCTTAGCTAGTAGTTAGGCTAGCTGACTTTGACCATTCAGGGTTTGACACAGCATTGACCGTGTTTTAATACGCACCTACATCAGCAGAGCTGTCAAACAGCAGTGCTGGTGGGAGACCACAGCTCTACACGGTGTAGAGCGGTCTCATCTAACCTTTGAACGCAATGAGGTTTCAGCATATTTTTCAGATACACTCCTAAAAAGATGGTTCTTCAGGTGTTCTGTAGTAGTAAAGATAATGCTTATATATAGAACCATTAACACTCAAAGAGCCATTTGCATTCTTAAATGGTTCCTTGCACGGTAAAATGGTTCTTCAGATCGATGGAGAATGTGTTGTATGTGGCTCTATGTAGAACCTTTTTGAAAAGGAAAAAAAGAGAAATATAGAGGAACCAAAGGAGGATTCCTCTGTTGTTACGAGCTTGATTCTGGTTTCAAAAAAATATTCTGTGTAGGACCAAACACAACAAATTCTTCAACAATTTAAAGAAACATTTCACCATGCACAGAACTATTTAAGACATGGTTCTTTAAGTATTCATGTTTATATATAGAACAAAAGTCTTTACTAAAGAACCCTTGAAGAACCAACTTTTGTAGAAGTATACCTTTCAAGGCTGAAGTTTGACTGTCTGACTGCTTTACGTACAGCTTCAGCTGCAATGTAATGCTAAATACTTCTGTGTGTTAGTATGGCAGGCTAAGAATACAATGTGCTGATTAAGTATAATAACTCTGTACTCATTATATAATTCTTAGAGTTGTAAAATCAGGTGACACCCGTGACATCCACCTTTAATACATAAAATATATGACTGTAACTGCTGTCAGTACAAGGGCTTTGAAGGACCTTGATTTTCATGGTATGATAAAGTATGATAACCTAGTTGGGATTTCACAGTCTCAGTATTAGACTACCATTTAAAACACTAACAAAATGTTATTAAATGTGTACATAATCTTTCATACAGCTATTATTTTGAGCATTTGTTTTAAACAATATATACATTTTTCAGTGTTTTGTAAAGTGAGGCTTTCAGGTGCAAAATAGCTTTATCTGTTCCCCTTTATGAATTGAACAGAAGTAAGAAAAAAACAAAGATTTAATCCCACATTTAAATTAGTGTAAAGTTTTTAGTTCCTATAAATAATAGCCTCAATTATATCATGTTTTTGAGGAATTTCCACAATGCAAACTTGTTGTCATTATGAGCTAAAACAAAAAGCGTCTGCATGAGTGACAGTACACTCAAGAAAAAGTCTCTGCAGCAGCATTTAGCCAAGCAACTAACTTTACTAACTTTTAACTTCTGTGTGAATCAACAGTGTGTGATTATGAGCAGATAACTGTCAGATATTTATTACAGTAATAAACCATGACACTGTAACAAGCCTAGTCTTACTAGCCGAGTCTTAAATAATATTATTATTATTATAAAAGAAAGAGGAGACAGTTCAATTGTTATGAATGTGGTTGCTTGTATTGCGGGACGTCCCACTCTTTAATAAAAAGGTCTAATCAACTTGCTGTTTTTTGGTGTTAGTGTGAAAAAGCCTTCCTTGTTTTGGAGATATGTAATGTGGGCTAGCCTGTACCATACAGAACACATTAGACATTCATTAAGCTTTTATTTTTTTAAAGAGAGAAAATCTCTGCTCATAGCTGCCAGCAAATACAGTTATTTTGCTAGCTTAGCCAAAAACCCTTTGTCAAAAACTCTCTCTCTGTCTCTCCTCAGCAGGACTAGTGTGGCAGTTCCAGCCCATGTTCTGTATATTTTTGTGCTTTTTCTAGCACACCTGTTTTAGCTTATTGACTAATTGCCTTCACGAGCTGATACAGGAAAAATTGAAATATTTAAAATATGCAGGGATCAGGAGCCACTACTCTGTGACAGGGTTCTTACTTTTCCCTGGAACTGAACAAGCCTGAAATGTAAATAATTAGAGATGGCTCTGGTCCGATATCTAGTGTCAGTATCAGGCCAATACCAACAGAAAATGCTTGGTCAAAAAGAACAGATCCACACTGGTTCTGTAACAAATCTGGCCTGAAATGTCACAGAATTGCTAGTAGCGCAACATAACATGAAGCTGAATAAAGTAGATCACATGGTTTCAGAATTGGAAAAGAAAAAGTGTGCAAATCACACTCTCTCTGTTTCGCTTGCTCTCTCGCTATGCATATGTCTCATTCGCTCTCTCTCTCTCTCTCTCTCACTCTTTCTCACAATCTCTCTCTCTCTCTCTCTCTCTCTCACCCCCACTCTCTCTCCGTCCATCCCTCCCTCCATCCTTCCCTCCATCCATCTCTCCGTCCATCCCTCCCTCCCTCTCTCCTAATACTACAGACCACACAGACACCCAAACACATTCCATGATCTCACAGAGAAAATAATGACCCTGGAGAGAAAAAATATACATTCATAGATAAAGCACTGCTGAAGTGTATGGTGTCCGGGCTGCACTGCACTCTGCGTATACACACACATGCACAGCAGGGACCGGATAGACTGATTTATTTGTTCTCATCTGCAGCGTTTTCCTCTGCCTTGCTCTATAAGTGCTATGAGTGTTAGAGTACCTAGTTCTCAGGTGCTATTACAGAGCTGAATACCTTGCTAGTCCAGCTTAGCTTGTAGTTAGCATCTTTCTTTTCTTTCCACAAACACAAAATAACAGCATAAACGAACTGAATTTAATTAAATTTTAAGGTCTTAGAATGGAAACCTATTGGAACTCAAGGATCTTGTACTGAACAACCTTGACACTGATCACCCAGAAGGTTCCCCATTGCATTGCAGAATACACATGCTACCTCAGATTAAGGATGAGATGTTAACATTATTAAATTTAGTCACAGTTTGCTTTTCTATAAGTATATTTTGAGTGTTAATAACTAGTGTACAGTAACTGGATAAACTACATAGTGACTAGTAAGTAGCTGATTGGATGCCATTATCTTATTTAGTTTATTTTATTAATGGTTTGTGTCTTCCTGTTCCCTCTTAGACAGTTTATTTGACTATTATGCACTATGAATGAAAATATCCTTTTACATTGTAGCTGTTTCTGGCACTGCTGTTTTACTGGAGCATTTTGTCTGTTATGACTTGTTTGTAAAGTTTAGAAATTGTAGTGCGTATCGTGCTTCGTGAAAATATCTTAATGTGTTATGGTATAATTTACTCTTACCTCAGATGAACTGCCTATATCAAGCTACATGTTTGTTTAACATTAAGTGTGTATGTGTATATATATATATATATATATATATATATATATATATATATATATATAAATTTTTTTTCTTCTCTTTGTAGGGTATAAACCATGTCACGTGCCCGACAACCTCCTCTAGTGACTGGCATTTCACCCAATGAGGGCACACCCTGGACTAAAGTCACTATCCGGGGGGAAAACCTGGGCACTGGACATAATGACCTTATCGGTAAAACAATAGGGCATTGATCATAAAAAACTTGCACTTTCTTCATAGTCTTCATTATTTATAAATATAAATTAACACCTCCAGTGTTTTCTAGGCTCAGAATATGATGTGAGTAATTCTCTTTCTGCATCCCCCTCTGACAGGTCTGTCTATCTGTGGTCATAACTGTCTGCTGACAGCTGAATGGATGTCTGCGAGTAAGATTGTGTGTCGTGTTGGTCCTGCTAAAGATGACAAGGGGGAGATCATTGTCACAACCAGGAGCGGAGGCAAAGGCACATCCACCGTGTCTTTTAAAGTCCTCAAGCATGAGAAAATAGGTTGGAAAATGCACTTGCACATCCCTTTAAACTGACATACATCAGCACGCTCTGATCTGCCTATATGTTTAATCACATATATTATATAGAGATGCACCTACCAAACTTTATATCTCATGATACCCATTCTGATATCTGAGCTGACATTTTGTTACCAATCCTCTAGAACAGGGGTTTTTAAACTTTTTGAACTGAGGACCCAAATGAGAGAATTGATACCAAATTGGAACCCAAGCAGAAAACCATTACTACTCTGAGTTTAGGAAATAGCTCCCTTTCTACTTCATATTTGTCATGTCCATCATATCAGCTATGTTATTTTCCATGTCTAGATTGGTTGGAGGCAGAATTATTTGTTATAATTTATTACATTTATACTGTAGAACCGACAGTGGCTTGTCCTGCTGTAGCATATTTAGAATTACAGACAGCTTTTCAACAAAACAAGATGTAATCAATTCTGATGTGCTTTTTTATCATTCTGAGAACACACTAAAAGAAAACTAAGAAATTGATTCACATGCAGTAACAGCAACAAAGTTAACGCCGACAAAGCTTCAGCTTCAAAAAACAAGCCAGAAAAACTACAGGAGTAACCACAACTGCGCAGGTCTGATTGGTCAGCTTGCTCAATAGTGCTTCCATGCAACACTAATCTAATTGGCTTCAGTTAAATGTTTTTTTTCCCATGAGCTTCAGACTCGATATGAAAGACAGTATCAATAGGCACATGTACATTTTCCTACTTTTTTTCCCCACCTGTAAAAATTTGTCTCTGTATGAAAACTCACCACACATTTCACACTTGGGCAAACATGCTGACTCATGTTCAGTGTCATATGGCAACCCAGCACAAAGACATCTGCAAACTATAGTTTAAGACATACTGCTCTAGAAGGTATGAAAAAATTATTACAAGTTTGTGGCAGTTGTAACTAAGAAACTGCATCATATGTGAATCATTCATGTCTGGCCAATAAAGTTAGTGTTAGTGGAGATGCCAGTCCAGTTTATTGGATCGGTACATCACTAATTGCAGTGTTGTGTTTATGTGTGTGCGTATGTGTGAATATATGTAGGTATTTTGGACCAATCTGCTGTGTGGGTGGATGAAATGAACTACTATGACATGCGGACTGATCGAAACAAAGGCATTTCCCCTCTGTCTCTGCGGCCAGCCAACCCACTGGGCATCGACATTGACAAGTAAGTAAAAAACACACTCACGCACATACACACTCTCAAACAATAGACTGTAAAGGTTGAAATATAGTGTAGAAAATGCAGTCCATACAACTGCAATGAAAAAACCTTTAAATACACGTGTGGGGTTTTAAAATAGCTCACATACACAACTAAGGCAGATGCTGATACAGAGACTTGGGTTCTGTCATCATAAACACATGCTCCCGCTCTTACTCATACACACATGCACAAACTCACACACACACGCTGGACATTTCTGTACACAGCCACATATAAAGCAGTGCTGGGTGTTTACAGAAATGGATTGTTCTGTTTACAAGGAAGGAGGTCTTGCAGAAACTAGAAACAGCCTGTGTGTGCATGTGTGTGTGTGTCTACCTGAATGATGTCACAGGTTGATTATTTCCTCTCGTAGGAAGTGAAACCCTTCCTTCCTATGACCACATCAATCTCAATAAAGAACACTGTATGTGTGTGTGTTTTAATGTATTTATTATGTAGATTTGGTATTGATTAAGTCATTTCTATGTTATACATACTACAAAATGATTAAATTAATAGTAATACATGTACTAAAATTGCATTCCTCCGTAATTGTTATTGAGACATCCAGACAACAACACCCCTGTTTTCTTGCTAAAGATTGTGTAAATCTCTTTGTCTCCCTAGGGGAAAGGTTCCTCTGAAGGATTTGGAAAGTATGTTCCCAGGGATGAGTGGAGATTTCACTAGTGAAAATTTTTCTGCCACTTGGTACCTCATTGAGAACCATTCTGCCACCAGGTTAGTCAGCACATCCATGTGTCCTACTGTAGTATTACCTGTTGTACTTATAAGTGTATTACAGTGGCAGCATGCAAAAACACAAATGTAAGCTTAAGGGAACAGTCCCATGAAAAATGTCATTTCTACATTTCCCTCCTTTACCCCAGATGTAGTCAATTAGTCAAGACATGTTTGGTCTCTGAAGTTTACTTCTTTAGCTTTAGTTAATAAGCATATATCCTTCCTGTCAACACTGTGCAAAAAATGTAATCTTAATAAAAGGTGATGTTGTGTGAATTAGATCTTTTGCAGAGCTTTTCCTTTAACAGAATAAATAAGTGATGTTTCTTCTTGCTAGTTTTGAGCAGCTGCGTATGGCAGCGGGCAATCTAAAGAAGCAGGCCAGTAAGAAGAATGAGGGCAGTCTGGCCTACGTAAAAGGAGGGCTCAGCACTTTCTTTGAAGCCCAGGACGCTTTGGCTGGTATGCTTAGACACCTCACACTCTCATTTTAATACCCTTTCGACAACGACAGGTGTGGGGTGGGCCTGGGTGGCGGAGCTCGGGACTTGTGTTCCGGAGCCAGGGAGACGCATTGCACAAACCACAATAAATATCAACAGGAAAAGGCTTTAGATAAAACTGCCATAACTATATATATATATATATATATATCTATATATATATATATATATATACATATATACACGCATATATATATATATATATATATATATATATATATATATATATACGAATTGTTACCAAAAATTTATTATTGGTTTAGTTGAATGCATCAAAAGTTCTAACCAGGCATCCACATCAGAGCACAATTTACCACTTCACATGGCCACTAGGTCTAAAAGAGCATTGATACCTCAGAAAGAGATCACATGTAGAACCACTTCAAATTATCGATTAGTAAGGCTAAAAGGCTATAGGATAAGGCAATAAGAGGCTGGTATATCATGGAGGCAAGACAAGGCTGATCAGTGTCATGTTAATGCAGCATAAGTGAAGCACAAACAGCTTTGAAATCAACTTAGCTCTGTCACGTAAATGCCTAAAAAATTCTAGCATGTTTTCTCGTTTTCTTCTCTAATTAACCCTGTCAAACTGATCGTCTCGCCGCTAATCCATTCAGAGAATTTAATGATGGCCCCTTAAATCTGCCAGCAGATGAGCTACATATGAACATGTTCAAATTTGGCAGAGTAAAATATATGAGCATGTAGAATTGGAGTTACTGCAACACAGCAGCTACAAGGCAACAAGATCATAACATTTTAGTAACAAACTATTTAAATTGTAGTTGATTGCTATTGGAGAAGGGAGTGAGCATTTCAGTTGAGTTTATGTTTTGACAGATGTAAGATGTAATGTCCAGCACAGCCATGTGGACTGAAACTGAAAATCTGTTCTGTCAGAGCATTGTGGCTGCCTACTGGATATATTTTGGCCTACAGTAATGCATACTTAAATTGTGGTTAATTTTACAGTTAAACATAAATTTTAAGAGTAATACTGAGAATTATTTGTGTGTCCAAAGCCTGTAAAATGCTGTTTGGGCCATTCCTAGAAATCACAAAGGTCACCAAGCAGAGGTCAAACAAAGGAAGAACTATTTTAAGGTGCGCGTATGTACGATTGACAGGCTCTTTGGTGGTTCTTGGGGTGCGGCAGCAATAATGTTTGGATGAGGTTGTAATAAGGCTGTCATTGTGCTAAGGGGGAAGCTGAAGAGCATATAAAGGAAGCTGCGCAGATTCACAGTGAATATTCCCAAAACTAAAAACGGGTGAGTCAAAACACAGGGCCGGGACACAGGAAATGAACTGCACAGTATTCCGGACCCCAGGGGCCTAGAGGTTAGCCCTGACGTCAGCGCTCAGTCTGTGTGTGTGTGTGTGTGTGTGTGTGTGTGTGTGTGTGTGTGTGTGTGTGTTTGTGTGTGGTGCACATAGCGCACCAGATTTCCATTGAAATCATATGTGGAAGTGCTGCATTTCAACATGTGCAGAATAGCCTGCTATTGTGTGTGTGCTGTGTGTCTGTGTTTATCCACCTTATTTTTCATGTTCATGGCTGAAATATCTGGTTGGCTAACGGAAGTGTTGTTCGTTACTGTTTTAGCTAAGTTAAGGAATGTTTGCTTAGTTTTTAAGTTATTGTTTTATGTTCCATTAAGTGTCTCTGAAGTGTTTTGGGGCAGCATGCAGTTTGCGGCTGTCACTGCAGCTGAGTGAAACTAAAATGTTACAGCAGTGTTACGAGTATAAACCTGTCAGGAAAGTGTGGCGCTTCAAAGGATATAAATATTGCTTCGTTGTTACTGCTTAAAAAAGCCCACAGCATTAAGCATTTCTTTACAGGGTTATGCCTTACCTGACGGTGTAAACAAAGTGAAAATGTTAAAATGAAACGAGTTTGGTACAGTAGGTCATTTGTGTAGGCTATAAATGGAATCCTGTGTCTGAAGCGTTTCTCTCACATGGTTTCAGGTTTTTGTTGACAGATTACTAACATCAGCACACAAGCATTCAAACATGCTAACAATAAAGATTATATACATATTTATTTATTGATATATTTCTAACATGTTAGGATGTCGTTAGCATTTACACTTTGGCAGAAATTCTATCCGTAAGAAACTCAATTCATTGTTGTGCATAGGAAAGGTGGATAGACATACATATGTTGGTAGCAAGTATTATGTACCTTTTTTATAGATGACTAATTATAATAGTCAACTAAGTAGCAACAACTAACAGTCATATTATTTTAAAGCTGGTGGCAAGCAAGCATAATGCACAAACATAAAAAATTAAATACTATAAATATAAATAATAATAAAAACTCAGGACATTATAATGTTATGCTACCATAAGGTACACAATACTGCTGGCGATTTCCTTTGGTGGTGCCAGTTTTGTTTAAAGGAGCATTTGAAATTATTTTCCTCTCCTTTTATCTTTTTTCTGTCCCCTACTACAGCAATTCACCAGAAGCTTGAGTCAGATGGTACTGAGAAGGTGGAAGGCTCTATGACCCGACGTTTGGAGAATATCCTCAACAGTAAGATCAAGAAATTGTTTGCTTAAACGCATATACACATCGAATAAACTTGGGCTTGGAAGGAATGCATTCTGGATAAAAAACACAGAACCACATTTATGTGGTATTCACAAACTCTGTCTTTGCATGTGTCAATGCATGCTTTTATGCATTCATGCAAGTATGATAGAGAAAGAGAGAGAAAATAGCCCCCAAGTTCTCCTGCTGCATGTTAATTTGACTGATGTGATGGTAGGTCAATAAACATGATCGTTTCCTGCAGCTCACATAAATAAACCAATCACACTGACACGCTTTCATCCTTAACCCCCTCCCCTTCCTCCCAGTGCCTGCCTGTCACTCTTTCAACCAATCCACGGTGCTGCATGGGGGAAAATGAATAATTTGGCTGACTTTTCTGGTCAATGTTTTTATTGTGGTTAGAGGGCTCGTTCTGATTAAAAGTATCTGACCTCGTGCATGTAGCATAGCCTTGGCCACCCAGGCAGAGAGTGAAAGACCAAAAGAGACAGACAGAATGGGTTTCATCTGTGAGAGAGCTTAGGACTGTAAACCTATTTTATGTTTTTCTCTCTTTCTCTCTCTCCCTCTTTCTCTCTCGCTCTCTCTCACTCTTTTTCAGGGGCGAGCAACACTGCTGATACTTTGTTTCAGGAGGTTCTGGGCCGAAAAGATAAAGCTGACTCCACGCGCAACGCACTCAACGTTCTGCAGCGTTTCAAATTTCTCTTCAACCTGCCCCTTAACATTGAGCGCAACATTCAGAAGGTGGTGTTTAAAATGCACAATATACATGCACTTTTACATGTTACACATAGTTACTGTGAGCATATTTTCAGCCAATTTCAGCAGAATAGCACTGAGGTGTGTCTGTTTTTTTGCTAAAACTGCTCTGCATTGTACCTGTCACAATAGCTACAAATCTGATAGAAAATATAAGGAAATATATTGGTAGTATTATTTACAGACACTGAACCATAAAACTGTTTCCCTCTCTCTCTTTCTTAGGGAGATTATGATGTGGTTATTAATGACTATGAGAAAGCCAAGTCCCTGTTTGGGAACACAGAAGTTCCAGTCTTCAAAAAAGGTATATAACTTTATATATATATATATATATATATATATATATCGTTTTAAATATTTATATATAACGCTGTAATAATAGTCATATCATCATATCAACATTTTACACTGTAACCGTTAGGGTTTTAATCGACAGTATTGAACACTTTCAATTAAATACAGTAGTAAGTCTTTTGAGTTAATTATTTTATATATGATAATCATTCTAAAAGCTGAAATCTCCTACCCATTTGCCTGACCTACTTCTTATAATGCAGTGCTTTAAAAGAGAATCTAAACTCAGTAACCTGTAACCGGTGATGTGGTGTTGGGGTATTTGTGCAGTGTATGCAGAGGTGGAGACTCGTATTGGTGCTCTGAGGAATCTGTTGCTGGATAAATTACTGGAGACGCCATCTACTCTGCATGACCAGAAACGCTACATCAGGTACTGTGTGTGTTTGTGTGTTTGTGTGTGTAGCTTTACACATAAAAAAACCTCATGACTGCTACATGATGTTTCCTTTTGTCAGGTACTTGTCGGACCTGCATGCTCCAGGTGACCCAGCGTGGCAGTGTATTGTGGCACAACACAAGTGGATATTACAGCTGATGCAGAACTGTAAGGAAGACTTCATCAAAGAGCAGAGAGGTATGCACACACACATTAGAACTGGAGGTATAGTCTACTGCTGCCAGTCTAAGGACCTTTGTGTAGCCATCTAAGCACCATCCGTTTCAAAACCGACTTCACCTCATGACTCGTAATGCGTAGCACCCACATTTCCCAAGTGGCCACTCGCAGGACAAAGGGGAGGAGGGGACAATAAGGAGTGGAATTTTCAATGGATCTACACTTGCCCTGGGTAAAGCTAGTCTGTTGGGCTCAGTAGCTAGTTATGTGACTTTGTGATGCAGAACTTGTTGCAACCGTTAAGATGAGACTTGGGATTCACCCAAGGGGAATTTGTGAGACCAGTTGGACGAGAGTGTGTTAAAAACAGTATTGAAACAAAAGTTTTTGTTCTAGGCGTCTTGTTCTTGGTGTAGGTCCACCAATCCAGTGGGCTTTGAGTTTGAATCTGGTATAGGCATGTTAAATATTAACAGTTAACTGACAAATGCATACATTTTCAACCAATATTTTCAGTTAAAAAGCTAATTTAATTTACAACAAATCATGTAGATATGTTGGTACTTCTTAACAAATTTGACTAGGGTATTTAGCCACATGACAGCAAAGGTAGATGTCATGTTGCTTCTGTTGACTTAGCCTTAAGCTATAACCTCAAATGTGTGTGTTAGCTAAAGGTTAGTCTATGTAGCTAGTCTTACGATAATAGCACAAGTAAATACAATACATTTTGATACTCTTATATCTGTTCCTTTAGGCTGTGTTTTTTCATTTAGTAAAGCCTAAAGCTTTGTTTATATAAAACACAGTGCTGTGTTTGATTTTTGCTTCCTTGATTTTAAATTTGTGTTTAATCACTGATTAACAATGGTTTATTATCGGTCAAAAGAATTTGCTAAAGTTTGTGTTCCTAGTCTGGTACGACTGCACTCTCTGCACAGTTATGAAGATTTTTAACAATTAGTTTGAACGAAATAATCAGAAATCAGTTCTATTAGCACCATATTGCTGTTTCAAGCATGCAGTGCCACAACATTGAATGCAGTGGGAAACAAGAACATTTACTTTCACCATAATGGTTTGAATTATGAAGCTAAATGATCTTAATCAGAGTCAACAGGTTTCATGGTTTATGGATGTAATGGTATCTTTACTCTCTTGGGTGTGGTATCCCTGAGTAGACTGTACACATGGGAGAATGTGGTGTGCCCTAGTGTGTTAAGTGTGTGTTTAGACAGGGAGCAGCACATGTGTGGTCTAGTCGTGACCCCCATAGAGAACAGGAAGTGCTCCACTCTAGAGAGTAGGGAGTAGAGGAGGAGGGGGAGAGAATGTCTGAGAAAGATAGAGGGGAACAAAGATGGAGAAAGAGAGAGAGAGAGAGAGAGAGAGAGAGAATTGTAAATGAGTTGTTGAAGGACACCAGGACAAATTAAAACTGAAAGAAAGAAAAAGAGAAAAGAGGATGCGAGAGAAAGAGAGAACACTAAAGACATGGGACACCTCAATCAATAGTGATAGCATAGCATATTTAATTCTTCTGTTTTCTTGAGCTTTGATTGGAAAAGTGTGTGCGTACATATTTGGATGCATATACATGCGTTTCTTGTCATTGTCTGTCTGCTGTTGTTTTTTCGATCTTGTGTTGTGCTCCTCTCGCTGGGTGCCTTAGAGTTTTTCAGTATCAGTAGAAAATTGACAGGGAAGTGAATATAATTCCTTTAGCACCATCTGCTGCTGGTGAAGAGAGAAACATAATTGTCTCTCATTTTCTTCTCTCTCTGTCTCGCAGGCACATTATCTCATTTATGGATGCAAAAACTAATCAACATTATCGATAAAGTCAATGATAAAAAAAATGTTGGCAACAAATCATTATCAGTTAGTTGGCTTGATGACGTTTGTGCTTCCCGTTTACATCATGATTAAAAGGGGGAAGTACAAATAGTGGGGACTGCAGTACAGCGTTGTGCACCACCCAAAAAATTTAAAACTATGAACGCGCTTTACTTTAGTGTCATCTAAAAAGACCATTTCCTGTGTGACATGTAAAACTGAGCTCAGCGGGCAGCTTAGCCCTCATTGTGTCTTTCTCATGTATGAGAGAGAATTTACACAACATCCACAGCAGAAACTCGGCTTGGTGAGATACTAATGCTTTATTCAAACGGCAGTTAAAAGTGAAAAACAACATATCGCTGCCTAATTTTCAGCTAATACAGTTAGTAATTTAGTTTAACGGATAGAATAAGGAGTGTTGGCTGAAGGGATGAGCTGCAGTTTAAAACAGTTGGCCTAAACTGCGCTGCTAACCTACATGGTTTACTTGCATGGTTACTGCTGTTTTACGTGCGTTGCACTGCTTTAGGTCTTCGTGTCTGACATGGCTGGTGACTGGAATCCATCTTGGACTTGGATATGTTGTTCCTTTTATTGTTTCTGCACTTTTCGAAAGTAGAGTTTTCAGGAGCAATGTACAACATCTGTTACTGTGCTCTTGATAAAAGCTCTTTTTTGAAAATGTTATTATTTTCTAAAGAACTTAATTAATTAATTAATTAACTAATATAAAGGAAGAATAATCCTTGTGTTTTAATTGGTTGAATGGAACATTATATCTTTAGGTTTTTGATTAATCATTATGGACTGGCTAATCTGATTACAAAAAGATTCACAACCCTTTTCTCATTCTATGTGTCTTCCTGTTTGCCCCATATTGTGTCTCGTTCTCAGTGGGTGGCGGAGGGCTGGAGCTGGATGGAGAACTTCGCTCATCTGCTCTGAGCAGGATCAGTCACACAGCATCTCTAAAGAGAGGCAGCAGCTTCCAGACACCCAGAGATGACTGTGAGGACTTTTACTGATACCATTTGTTGATGCATACACTGGCACTGAAAAG
Source organism: Colossoma macropomum (assembly GCF_904425465.1). Classification (NCBI taxonomy): domain Eukaryota; kingdom Metazoa; phylum Chordata; class Actinopteri; order Characiformes; family Serrasalmidae; genus Colossoma; species Colossoma macropomum. The sequence goes on along the minus strand of NW_023494795.1, from coordinate 23,467,173 downwards.
TTTGGAATCAGTGTTGTCAATAATATAAAGGCAATACGGTGGCAGATAAATGTATACAATTATTATAATATTCTTCTCCTGTTCAACGTCACAATTTTATAATTACAGATAATTAGTAAAAATCTGTAAAATAAAAAAGAAACATTAAGAAATTTTGTTGCCAGAATACTCGACTAAAATATTGACTAAAGCAACCTTTTGTTCTCTACTTTTGGTTATTTAAATCTGCATTGTTTAATTGTTAATAATATGAAAAGTGATTCCAAACTTTTGAACACTATTTACATTGACATATGAACATAACATAGAGGTGTAAATCTGTAATTTCGCAACCATTTGACTATTTACACTTATTTAGAAAACAATTATAATATCCCCAGCTTCACTGTGATTTTGAGTATTGTGGTATGACTCTGAATGTTTTTTTTTAATGGACAACATACACAAATGTTATTAGAGGAACTATTTACAGAATAGTGGGATATACATAAATATAAATAAAAAGCATGCCAAGCCTTGTTTATGTTTAAATCACATGCCACCTTCACATGCATTGTTACCTTTTTTTTAATAGTGTTTTAGCAGCATAGTAGTACATTTGGAATAACATGAAAGTAATTCTCTGTCTCAGCCTGGCACTATAAGAGCCCTCAGCAGGTGAGGTTTGTGGAGAAGCTCTCAGATGTGGTCATCAGCCAGCTGCCAAACTTCTGGAAGCTGTGGATCTCTTATGTTAATGGCAGCCTCTTTAGTGAGGTATGAGCGCATATACACCCCACACAATACAATCTGTAACTTGTTTTGATTGTGTTTTTATCTGATTGGATAAAAGCTTTGACTTGTGTGCTCCCTGACAGACTGGAGAGAAGTCGGGCCAGGTGGAGAAGCTGAAGAAGAATGCCAGGCAGAGGCAGAATGACTTTAAGGTGAGTGCCACTGCTCCAGTGTATTTCAGCTTTAAATTAAAATAAAAAACACATTTTATTCATTAACACAAAACATTTAACTTTTTTTAAAACAGTTATTATAATAAGTATGAAAAAACATTTAAAGTTATGCCTGACACTAATGTTTTTAATTGAGAAATTTTGACATTGAAGTGAGTAGTTTTGACAATGAAGAGTTCAAAAAAAGAACCAAACAATAAAAGTTCACTCAGTTGAAAAATAACAAAAAATGCATAACATGACACAGATTCTAGAATATATGATTGAAAGATTGAAGATAATCAAGAAAGCCTTTAAAAAGATTTCCAAAAAGTAAAGGCCTGTCACAGTTATTACTTAATTACCTGATCACAATTCTTTGGATAAAATTTCAATTATTTAAGCTGACTGCAGTTATTTTCCACAGTCTTGTACCATCGAAACATGCAGAACGCAGAATGGATGTTTTTATCACTTTGTTTGAGAGAAATTAAAAGAAAACAAGAAACACATTCACTGAAACAAGATGTGGGTCTTTAACTCATTACAGAACACTAATTAAAGAACTCAAGTTCTTAACTGTGTACCATAACACGCATTCATGAATTTTAACTGAGTGCTGTAACACGTGTAGGGAATTTTTTGTTTGTTAGCTAGAAAGTTAACGGTTAACTTTGCGTCTATGCTTGTAGAAATTTTTTTCCCTCATATTTTACAGTCTCAAGAAAAAAAAAAAACACATGTAAGTTCTGGTTGGCAAAGCATGTAATTCTGCATAACTGTAGAAACTAGCTGCTAGGAAGCAAGATAGCTAATCAGCCAATTTAGATACTTCAGTTGCATAAAATGAACAAAAGACAATTAAATCTTGAATAGCGATTATTTATGACAGTTAATCGTCAGCTAAAATTTTATGATCGTGACAGGCTTACTCAGGTACAGCCGTTGTTCAGATATAATTGTAACAAGCTTATTGCCCATCCACATTTGTTTCTGTTATTAAAAAAATACTCTTGAATTTATGTTTGGATGTTTATATTTCTGTGTGTAGGGCATGATTGAGGAGGTGACTCGGCGTTTGGTACAGTTGGTGCGCGGGTCTCTGCTGCCCACCACTCTCCCTCAGGATCAGAGGCGCCTCTATGGCGGCTGGGATACTAAGACCATCCTCACTGGAGCCTGGCTCACCCAGGTTATACACACCATCAGGTGGGAAGGCTGAGAAAGATAAAGGGGTCACTATTTTTATAATTTTTATTTTTTATTTTTATTTTTTGCCAAAAAATAATGTTGTTCATGATGCATTCAAAAATTGTGGCTTTGTCCACTTTAACTCAATAAAGTCTGCCCATAGTAAAATGGATTGGCATGTGAAATTGGAGCTTTCGATGTTGATTATTTTGTTTTCTATCACTGTACAAAAGCAACATGATGCTGCCTTTATTGCTCAGAAACTACTGTAGTGCATCCAACAATAAAGGCAGCATCCAACAAGAAAGGCAACATGATGCTGCCTTTATTGTTGGATGCACTACACTAGTTTCTGAGCAAGCTTGCACACACATTCAGAATGGAATTTGTAGCAGCAAACAACAATAGCAGCAAGAGCAGCAACAAAAACTGACTAAAATGTGAAGATATTTTTTTTGCTCCAAATCATACTTTATGACAAAATCTGAAAGAAATTATTTTCTTTAAATTAGTAAATAAACTCAGCAACAGAACTGAAATTTCTAGTTTTTAACAGAGAAGAGTATAAAACCTTTCTCTTTCATAATCTCTCCCTGTCTCTGTCTCTCTCAGGCTAACTCATGAGGCTCTCTCAGCTCTAGAAATTCCTAATGACATGCTGCAGGTGATTCAGGACCTCCTTTTGGACCTTCGTGTGCACTGCCTGCTGACCACCCTGCAGCAAACTGCTGAAGGTGAGACGTCATAATAGACAATTCAGATATTCAGGCTTCAGCAGACATGTGCATAATAACCTCAGTGATTTTGCATAATGTACATAAAATTGTGTCACCTGACGCATAATGGCCAGCAGAGGGTGGTAAAGAGCAGGTACATTCGCTACCTTAAGGCAGCATCTGGAAAGTTCTGAGTGTGGGGATTACCCTGGCTGTATGGTGCAGCTGTGCTTATAATTATTTTAAAATCTTAGATCGATCTTGACTCTATGATTAGCATAAACTAATAAATGCTTCGTAGCATTTGTATTTATATTTGATTTTTGATCGTATGCGTATTGTCCAGATGTGAAGAGACTTCCTGAGAAAGAAGACTGGATCGTTGATAATGAGGGAATCACATCACTGGTACTACTTTATTTATGCTGTAGTAATCATGATGAAGCATATGTTAATGCCAGGATGTGAGTATTCTCACAATATGTGTGTATATATTTGCATGTATTGTGTGTTTCAGCCAGCACAGTTTGAGCAGTGTATGGTGCAGATGCTGCAGTCCCTTAAGGAGCCCATGGAGTGTAAGCCTGGAGAGGTCAATGTAAGAATCACTGTTTTTATCTGATACATTTATAACTTATAACTGATTAATTTGTCTGTCTCATGTCACGTCACTGTATGATTGTGCTGCCGTTTTTGTGACCGGGAGGATCAACATATACACTATATGGCCAAAAGTATGTGGACAGCTGACAATCACACCTGAATGAGCTTGTTGGACATGGCATTCCAAAACCATATGTATTAATAGGCTTTTTAACAAGATTTTGGAGTGTGTCTGTGGGAGTTTTTGCCCATTCAGTCAAAAGAGCATTTGTTAAGTCAAGCACTGATGGTGAACGAGAAGGCTGGCCTGCAATTGATGTTCCACTCTCTTAATTCCAAAGGTGTTCAGTGGGGTTGAGGTCAGGATTCTCTGAAGGCCACTGGAGTTCCTCCAAACCAAACTTTTTAAACCATGTCTTCATGGGCCGCACTTTGTGCACAGGAAAATAGTCCTGCTGGAACAGTAAAGGACCTTTTCCTATAACCGTTGCCATAAAGTTAGAATCACATAATTCTCTAAAATGTCTTTGCATGCTGTAGCATTAAAGCCCCTTGCAACATGTTTGTTTTAATAGCACAGACACTCTGCAGAAAAAGCTTTTAGTATTGTTACATTCAAGAAATATATAGAAATTAATACAATTTAATAGTAGATAAATACTCCAGAATTTCTGAGCTGCTGTCTGCTCAGAACTGTGTGATTGTGTTAGAATGCCAAATAATTAACAGTGGCATCTCCCAGGCAACGTAAATAACTTGCCACCAGTGGTGAGTGACACCGCCTATCGGTGTGGTTTAGCTCTACATGTTTGAGTTTCCCCCGCAGTAAAATAGACCACTTCACTCTTCTCAGCTGGTCTTTGAATTGTGAGTAGAAGTTCATAAATGAAAAACAAGCTATGTAATGTTCATTTTAGAGATTACACTTTGTAGATCACTCATCTTATGACATGGAGATAATTATACAGTCAGCACTAACGTTATCTCTGTAACCCACAGCTAAGTAACTAACTGCTGGGCCTTGCTTCTGAAATGGGGGTAACACAAGCTCCCTTTACAAGTCAGCACAGGCGTATTTGCAGACACAGTGGAGAAATTTCTTGTGTGCCTTTTTATGTGTCACGCATGTGGAGTACAATTGCAGGGAAACCTTGAGCCTTGGTGTTAAGGGAGTAGATAACATAACACTAAGGTAACGTATCATTTTATTCCTACAGTTAAGGTGGACTGCTACCTATTGTGCTCTTGTAAATGAAGTTGATCGCTTATAGCAGGATCCTGCAACAGGGGGCTAACGCAAGTAGAAAGCAGCTGCATCTACGCTGCAAAAATTTAAAGAAGCTAAAATAACCTACTTGCTGGGAGTTTTAACTGGGACAGGGAGCAGCAAGGGAACAGTGACTTTGAGGGAGAAGAACACAAGTAGCTGACATGCATATTGCCAACACTTATTGGGGCCCAAACCCTAAAAAACAGCCCCAGTCCATTATCCCTCTTTCACTAAACTTTACTGTTGACACTATGCATTTTGGTAGGTAGCGCTCTCTTGGCATCCGCCAAACCCAGATTCATCAGACTGCCAGATAGCAAAGGGTTATTCTTCACTCCAGAGAATATGTTTCCACTGCTCTAGAGTCCAGTGTGCTTTACAGTACTTCAGCGGACACTTGACATTGCGCGTTGTGTGCAGCTACTCGGCCATTGAAACCCATGTCATGGAGCTACTGATGCACAGTTTTTGTGCTGATGTTGCTTTCAGAGGCAGTTTAGAAGTATGTAGTGAGTAATATAAGGGAGGTGTTTTTTTACTCTCTGTGCTTCAGCACTTGGTGGCCCTCTTCTGTGAGTTTGTCTGGTCTGCTGCATTGTTGGCTGAGTTGTTGTTTGTCCTAAATGCTCACATTTCACAATAATAGCACGTACATTTTTTATTTTGATACACATTGATTTTATACACCTGTTGGCAATGAGTGTGGCTGAAACACCTGAACTCAATAATTAGAAGGGCTGTCTGCATACATTTGGCTATATAGTGCATTCCGATCATACTCAGCACAATCAACACAGTTGCCATATATAACAGAGTTGCTAATCTACCTAATGTTAGAAAGTAAGGCAACAGCGCTAGTTTCTAATTTTGTTCATAGATAACTTTACATATTCTCTTTGTTGTTTACATACAACATTTTTTTATTCTCTAAAGCTGCTTGCCCAATCAGCACTGAAGCAGCAGGCATTAGTAGTCCACTTTTAATAATGATCAGAGTTTTACCAGGGCATGGGGATGGATGGTGTACAGAATGCACATATATTTGTAAAGATTACATTTTAACAGACATGCATCCGCAGCAATTTTAAATGGTAGGCGAGTGTAGCAAAGTACTTTTATTGGTACAGCAAGAGTGTTCATGTCTGAACAGGCAAAAAAGTCTCCCATATGGTAAGGATATGTTATTCCTGTTAAGTCAGTAACTACTAGGAACTACATGCAAAAAAAAAAAATATTTATTTATTATTATTTTTTGTAAACATATCTCTGTTTTACCAGAATTGATATTCTTTCTTTGCTTTCCCGTTGAAACACAGCAGAAGACATAAATACATAAATGTCATAAATACAGTCACTGCAATAAAATAGTCACATTTTTTAAACAAATGAATATAAACTAGATCATTTTATGACTGAATAATATTGTATCAGTAATATTTTGGGTGTTATGCTAATGCTTGTCACTTCTAGTCTCATGTCTAGATGGATATCATTATCATATCACAGGAGAGCTACTATACTCTCTCTTTCTGTCTGTCTCTACCGTATAGGTTTTTCAGCAGGAGCTGGCTCAGGACGAGGCTTGTAAACTGTGTGTGGGCATCATGAAGGTATTGTGTGTAGGAGAGGAGGACAAGTTGTGCGTTTTCACACAGCAGAATCTTAGATTGTTTTGATTTATGGTGCAAAGAATATGAATGAGTATGATTCCAGCATTGCATTTAAGAAAGTCTACTGGATTAGGTGCATTTCCTTGTGGACTACATATATTTTACATTTATGGGGCTAATGTTTTTTTGTTTTTTTTTTCCCCCAGGCTTTCATCAACTGTCTGGAACAGTTGAGCACTAAGACTGATGGAGATATTGATACATCCCAGTAAGTTCATTCAGTGTAAGAGAGAGTGTGTGCATGCAGATCTATGTTTACTTGTTTATTTAAAACTTTGATCTCTTTTTTTAGTTTGCCTGTGGATATGGGATCACCTGATGTCTTTGGAAGCATCCACGAAGACTTCAGTCCATCACCAGTAAGATACTTTCTCCCTTTTCCTTGCTCAGTAGAGATGCACCAATGCAGCTTTTTCTCTCCCATTACTGACATCTGAAATCTGATATCGGTGATCTGATAAGGCATTTGTTTTTCATAAAAAACTTGCTTAGAAAAGCTTTTCATAAAAACTTGTTTTCGTACAAAAATACTTACATAGAAATATACAGCAAAGAAATATTACAAGGAGTTGAATTAACAATAAAATTGTTTTTAAAATTATGCTGTTCTTGGAGGTTCATTGTACTGTCATCCTGGCTAATAAACAGTATCAAATTTAGATCTATTTAAAAAAGTCAGTATCAGTGCTGTATATGGGATTGGTGCATCGCTACTCTCGTCTCCAAAATACAATAAAATGTGCTGTTGAATGTACATGTACTTCTGACAATATAGGTGAATGTGCAGTATGTAGTATAGTCTAAAGTTGGCTTTACATGTTGAAACTTTGAGGCCATTAGTCACAATATGATGGTTACATAAAGTAAATAGAAAACAATCATGCAACATAGGATTACTC